>NC_142866.1:2500000-3750000 GCF_061612785.1 Hesperophylax consimilis
CGCTAATAATCACATTTGTTTTTGTCATCCGTGACGGGCGTGATCGAAATCTCAAAATTAAAAAAAACTCATTATTTTCATTTAAAAGGATCGCATTAGTAAAATAATGTATAGTTGTATCATCAAAAAAATATGGGTGGTCAGGGTATTGTTTTAAAATAAAAACTGTTTGTTTAAGTACATAAATAAATAATTTTATTAAATTAACATGGCATTTGAAATAGACAGAACCTTATCGTAATATACGTGTATTACAACGCGATGTCAAATTTATTCTTTTAACATACAATCAATTAATCTAAAAATTAATAAAGTTCTCAGTTAAGTCCGTCATTTTCATGGTGTTTTATGTTTTTTAATCTAAGGGCCATTTAACCAGTAAAAAAGCTGTTAGCGGTGGAGAGGTAAGATTAATACAATCTAGTATTTGTATCCAGATTGGGCGCTGAAAGATTGCTGGTTTTGTCTGAAGCCAGATCCCTGGTTAGATCCTTGGTTGTAAGACTTCTGGTTTGATCCCTGGTTGTATGATCCTTGGTTGGAGCCCTGGTTGTATGATCCCTGGTCGTAAGATCCGTGGTTGCTGGCCTCCTCCCTCTGGTTGAGCTCGATGGACTTGAGGATGGCTTCTGGGATGGGGGGAGGGGTGGGGAGGTGGTCACCCTGCGCGTGGAAGCCGTTCTCATCAGCCGTGTAGGTGACGGTGTACTGGTGTCCATCAGGGCCAGTGTACGAGTAGGAGCCCTGCACGGTCTGCGCGTCTCCCTTTAGGAAACCAGCCTCTTGCGCTTGAATTCCATTTCCTGTCTCGTAGCTGTAACAAACGCATTTCATTGATACCGGTATGTGAAATAAAAAAACTCTAGGGATAGCATTGAGGCATGTTTAATACGCTTATCATACTTTAACGCACATCTCATAAAACTAATCAACTTTTATTTAGGATACGATTCGTTGCTAGTAAGTCTTAGTATTATAAACCTTAAAGTCGCTTTATTATGTAACATACTAATGCACTAGACCCATTCGGTGTTTACACATTATAATGGTGTATCAATTCTAGTAGATAATGGTGAGAAAATATAAAAATTCAACTGTATTTGATGTTTTTAAATATACTGTGTAAATATAGGTAGCGATTATCCGCCAGTGAAAATAGGCAAAAATGAACACGCTTTCCGTTTAGAAAAGATAAAATAACTTACTTGTAGTTGTAGCTGCCATCACCATTGTTCTCGTTAGCGAACTTCAGAATAGGGACATCGTTTTCAGCTGTGCGGAAGTTGCTTCCCTGATGGCTGCCCTGGTATCCGCCTTGTCCACCGTGCCCACCTCCGCCTCCGCCCTGGTTAGGAGGTAGATACTGGGTGTCCAGGCGTCCACAGGAGGCCATGCCGAACAAAAGTGCTACGAGTACCTGAAAACAATGATTTTTTTTTATCTTCGAGAATTGTTTACAGTTTTTATCAACATATCTAGCAATTTTTTCAACTGTAACATCGTTACAGTCAACAACTAGAACATTTTGCACTCGACGTTTGACTTAGTCGCTGAACCGAAGTAATTTTTTATCAAAAATTGTAAAATTACGTTTTCAACTCAGTAAAACGACTTCCGAAAAATATTGGTTTTCGATATAGGCAGAAGTAGTTAAAATTTATTGATTGATGATATAAAGATAAGAAAATATTTCAACATGTGACATTATAAGGTATTGATGAACTTACAATTTTCATTATGATGTTAAGTAAGCTGATCTTTCAATGAACACCAAGAAGAGTATGATACAACTGTAGTACAAGTGAAGAATATATATAGTTGGTCCCCTTCCATTCTGTGAGAATTCTCGTGTTGGGAGGTTACCTTTCTCCGTGGAAACAGAGATGATCTTAATAATTCAGATGATCTTCAATAATACCTCACTTGCCCAAAGGACAGAACAAGGTGATCAAGTTCTTGGAATTTTTTAATTAATATATCAATTTGTGTTTTTTTTCTCGTTATTTAATCTATTTTACAAGAGCGAAAAGGTACGATGATCGAGCTTTAAAATGTTTTTAAGAAGGACGTTATTAACTATAAGATCTACAAGACCAGTGATATTTGATTGAACAAAGTGCACTGCAAATATTTTGAAGTTGCCGTAATCTATCGATAAAATTGCCTCTTGCCAGCAATGGACTAATTGATACGTGGATATGTTTCGTATAATTGTTAATTCTAATCATGTTTGTGCGCCTTAAGCTTAGTAAGAACGTTTTAACTCATATCTTTTGAACTTTGGTTGGTAACTATTTTTACAAATGTTACTTTTTTTATTTATATTTTTATCTTCTACTGTTATTATAATACATAGCCAGCCTCTCAGAAAATTTGTTAGGATATTAATGTCGTTTTTAACGTTAGTTTTATATCGTTTTGCTTTATATTCATAATCAATCATGGGTAACGGGGTGATTTAGGCACAAATAAATAATGGCAAATTGAAAAACTATTACCTTTTAAGTGTAGAATTTGTACAACTGTCAGCACCAGAATAATTCATAGATACCACAATGTCAATAATGATCATATCTCACATGCTGTTTACCTACGAGAACTGCAAACATCTTTAAGAGTGCATCGGGATGTACATGGGAAACTGCGGAGATTCCTAGTTTTTTATATTTTTTTATTTTTCCAGCTCCACGCAGGAGGTCTCAAGGAAATTTCTCTTATGGCCTATTTCATTTTTAGGAATGCTGTGTTTACGGTATTTTTATAGAAAAAAAGGAGAGGATGTTCTGGGAAGAAAAAAATATGAGGTGCGGTTAGGAATCTGGGGGTCGGTACATCCAGGAGTAACATACATTTGAATCTCTCCCGCTGCTGTACAAGGCAATCTTAACAGGCCTCTCCCGATCCGGCTTGTTACGCAGCTGGTAAGCAGACCTAGACCATCCGCCGCTAAGACCTAGAGCACCCTTCCCACCATGAACCCGGGCACCTCTGCTAAGTCGCCAAACGTAGCGAACCACATGGGTTTTTATGGAGTAAAAAAATTTGATAACATTTGATCTCCAGTGATTTTTTTTCACCTTAAACATAAAACAATATCAATATTATCGATTAGGGTTGGGTATTGGAAAATTAGGGTTGGGTCAAGGGTTGGCTTATCTGCTGAGCGACCACTCGAAGATTTTTCCACCCATTAATTGATGTATCTACTAAAATTTTGATAAATTTCAAATGGCTAAAGGGTTTTTCGTTGTTATTTTGTTATTTTTATGGAATGTATGAGTTAATGGATCATATCTCCATACCCCAACAAAGAGTTTACGTTATTTTATTTTTTTATAATATGCCCACATACACATTATGTATTTTAGGTTTTATGGCAATCAAGGTGCAACTTTCAGGCCATAAATAAAATAATTGGTTCCAAGGGTAGTAACATAATAACATAGTTTTACTTTTCATTTGAGTATTTGTGTTATATAATAAATTAATTTCCGATTATTTGTACGGGTTAAATCTTCCCCATAGGAAAAACTAAACCCTTCCACACACTTTTCCACAAATGATCATCTAGTCAATCAACATTATGCAAGTGCATTATATAAGCAAAATAAATACAAAATAGTACAAAAACAATACGTCAACTCACCAGATATCACTCCAGATATTTTCATATCAGAGGGTTCGGCTCGGTAGAACTCCTAACAAGGCCTATAAATCCTACTGATCCCTAACATAAATATTTAAAAAATCTTTCGTTATCCTACATATATTCAAAATGACCAACTTTTACATCTTTTTATATACATTTTTTCATAGATCTAATACGCCTAAATTTTTAATGAGAGAGCTAGGTATAATGCCAGTAGACGAAATAACAAATATATTTATAGTCTGAGAATGCCATTTTTTTTTAATTTCATTTCCTAAATCTGTGTATTTTATTATTTTTTCAGAAACAGATTTTTAAATATTAAAGGTATTTGGAGTGGGCGGAGTGTGGAGGTGGTCTCCTTACGCGTGGAAACCGTTTTCTGCCGTAATGGTGTCCGTCAGGGCCAGGGTAGTAGTAGGACCCTGCAAAATCTGCGCGTCTCCCTTCCAGAAGTCGGCCTCCTGCGCTTGAATTCCGTTTGTGGTTTCATAGCTTTAACAAACGCGAGATATTGAATAAAATCAATATATTTTTTAAGATCAACATACGATAAGACAGAACAGGTGTAAATGGTCAAATATTCGTAAGCCAAGAACACAAAATAATTCATATTATAAAAATTTTTTTAGATGGCGTTGGCAACCAGAATTCGCATGTGCTCTTATTAGTGGTAATCTACATAAACTGAATCAGTTCTTTATAAATAAATAATTTCATAATTTTATTAGTCGGAGGTGAATAAAGTTTAAGCGCAATACGTAAAACTCACTGTTGGGAAGGAGGATATCCTTTTTTGTGAATTAGCTAAAATAATAATTATCTTTTGTTTTAGATTTAAACTGACTATACAATAATTGATTTTATAAAGAGAGACGCTAATGAGGTACACGATGGACGCATTTGTAACTGCTTCTTTCTGGTAATAACTAGTATAACTGCCCAATGGTATAGTGCCTTCCCCCACCCCCGCCCTGGTTGTGGGGGAGGTACTGGGTGTCCAGGCGCCCGCAAGAGACCAAGCCGAAAAAGAGTACCTAGAAAACAAATACCGTAAAAATATTTATATTTTATTTCTGTTATGAAAACAAACATCTAAAACGCTCATTCATTTTTATAAACACATCGTTTTTATGGGTGATGGGTGAGAAAAATGTTTTTAACAAAACATTTTTTTCGTAGTTCGGCTATGCTACTCTTCTAGCTTGTTTTTGAAAACTGTTTTTTACGATGTTAAAGAATAATTTGAAATTTTGGGCACTTCATTTTTTAACCAAAATTGTATTAGATTTGTATTTCACATTGCAGTTATTGTGAGTTTTCGTGGGCACATTAATGATATTAATTACCAGTTAATAAATTAATATATAAATAGAAATTCAACATCATCACCAACACATTAAAACAAACAGAAAATGTTTGTTAAACTTAGTTGAGAATATATAGTTAGTTCCCTTCCAAACTCTGAGGATTCTCCTTGTTGGAAGGTTACCTTTCTCAATGGAAAGAGATGGTCCTCATAATATTGCATAAACGATGGTAAAATGTGAGCGGGTTTTTAAGGAATATTTGAATTAAACTAAATGAAAATCTTAAAACATTCTGTTATTCCTAATTATTGTATTGGTTTGGTACATTAGCAAATGGAAACGAGGTTGTGCTGTGATTTAAAAAGACTAAATCCGGTGACCGTCCGCCCGCTATAGACACTCTTCTAAACAAATGCGTAGATTTTTTCGGAAATATTATTTTACATGTACAATTTCCAATTAAATAGGTCTGATGTAAACAGTTTCAATAAATTTAATAACGGACACGGGCTTAATGTAACGGTGGTAACTACTTTTGTTATAAATTAAATTCTGATAACCAACCCTACTATATAAAAACTTTAATCATTTTTGCTATTTTTTATTGTCATTTATATACGCCCGTGGGCCTTTTAATATATAATCCAGATTAGAATATTGAATATCTTAACTCGACCGTTTTGCATTTCATATGTCTGTAAATTTATTTTAACATTCCATTTCTGTTTTAATAATTCAGTAGACTAGTTTTTAAATGTTAAATCAACGCGTTTATTTGAAGTTTCTTATTCGCATTTTTCAATATTATGGTACCTATCTGCCCGAATAAAGTTTAAAAAATAATTTTCTCAGAGATAATGACGTTTTTTCGTAGAAATTGTATTCCTTATTTGAAATTACAATAAAAACCTAAAATGTATGGTTTATAATTAAACGGTTCCATGATAACTCAACACACCTTTAAAAAGTGATATAAAGTGATTAGAAACGATGAAAAAAAATATAAACCTAACCTAACCTAACTTAACCTACTTAACCCAGTTAATAAAGTTTTTGTTTCATCACTTTCCATGACTTCATATAACTTTTTAAAAATATGATGAATTATCATTTTGATGATTTATCCAGTCACCGTTATTATTATAATATATTACCTTTTATATAACTCTGTGTATTTTTAGTACAGGATGTTTCATACAAATGGTCATTTTTTTGGGATACTGGGTGGCGAATGGTTTTGGTCTTAATGAGGCCCATTTGTTAGAGGAAACACGGTGGCCGGAAAATCATTCCACATAAGTAGAGCAAATATCGCCGTACAGTTACCATTGGCTATTTGGGTGTTTACCTGCTGTGTAGTTGTCAATGACGCTCTTTGGAGCATCTTTGATTAAAATCCTGGTAGAACAAGGAAGGCATTCCCAGCAGCCTCCTGTGCTCCAAAGACTGTAATTTGTTCTTTATAATATAGGAATAAATTAAAAAGGTAGAGTAAGGAGATTATATTATTTATGGTAATAGACGTCGGTAATGTCAGAGGAAGACATGGCGCGACCGAGGGAAACAGTTACATGTCATAATAACAGAAGATTTTGTAGGAGTGTGTACCGAAACAGCGTTGTGTTTATATTGTCTAATCCATCTACCTACTCCTGCCGGACCACGGCGTGATGGTTATTTGGTAAGTCAAAACAGAGGACATAAAATTAGGCAAAAACGAGGTTGCAGACCAGCAATAGCTGCCAAAGTTAACAGAGAAGCGCATCTAGGTTTTTTATAATATATAGTCCTGATCTATTGTCTGTTGTTTTTAGGAGGCTTAATAACGTAAGGCAATCTTGAATTCTACTATCATTTTTAAAGTAATATTTTTCCCTACTTTAGTTTTTTATACTAGTATTTTCAGATTCTCTAAGAATAGTTAGACCTCTCTTTCATCAAATAAGTATACAAGATAATTTATTAATATTAAAATTAAGGTAGACTTCACGTATAACTTCTGAGGAACCTTGTTTGATAAAATTTAAGGTCACATATTTTTAATGATAACATTGAAGTCTCTCTTACCAAAAAAATAATAAATATTTCTCTCTAAAGGGTCTTGGATAAAAACTATCAAAATCCCAAAACTTAATACAAAGCACACACAAAATACATATCTCTATCTAGGTATAACATATTTTAACATCCTTCCATTATATGACCGGTCAGTGGTTGAGTGGGCATAGCGCTTGGGTCTCACCCGAGCGTCGCGTGTTCGATTCCTCGGCTGGCTAAGTCCTCCATCACAACACAAGCAACATTTTCGGCTTTCTGTGGTGGCAGTAGGAGATTTTCAAACATTGTTGGGTTATTCGTAACCTGGGAATGTTTGTCTTTCTTTTAAAAAAAAAAAAAAAAAATATCTAAAAAATATTGAAGATATTCAGGAAAATTTCGGATTTAAAATAAAATTAAAAAATTACCTAAAACTATTATAAAAGTCCATATCTTACTCTTATTATTATTTCCTTCAAATCTTGAAACTGTATTATTGATAAATCTTGCCTATTCCATACTTATCCCTTTGGTTTTGCAAATATATTATTTACTTACTTACATGATTCCATATAATTGAGCTAGGATTCACTCACCAAACACAAGAGCCTCGTCTCTTTATGGTGAGGAAAAGCTATTATTATTTACCTTTATAACACTGTATAATATGCATAAATTGTATATTTATTGTAAAAAACATACAAATATTAAATAAATAAAAAAATATCCGACAACAGAAGCCGATTTAGACTTCCAGTTAAGAAAAAAAAAATTTTTAGACTTTTAACGAATACGTACGAACTTTTGCGCTGTGGTTGGATTGACCTCAAGGGTTTCACCATGAATTGGAATTCGTACATTGATAACTGCAAAATGTTTAAATACATAAGTAATTTTATTCAATTTGAGAAATTAATCATAATAAATAGCACCTATCCTTAATACATAGCACATATCCATAATAAACAGCACCTATTCATAATAATATATCACAACGCAAAGGTGTCTTTATCATAACAAATAAATTAACCTTACAATTGAGAGCATTGAACAGTGAGCAACAAGGTACATCGCAATAATATCCATAAAACATAAACCTCACATGCATAACATTACGTAATTGCGTTTCACGAATTTGCAGCTAAAGGTTAAGTTCATAGATTTTAAATTTGATAGCAGCGAAGAGATTAGATCAATAGAATCTAGTATTTGTACCCGGATTGGGCGCTGAAAGATTGTTGGTTTTGTCTGAAAGCAGATCCCTGGTTTGAGCCCTTGTTAAAAGATCCCTGGTTGAAAGCTCCCTGGTTTGGTCCTTGGTTGAATGATCCCTGGTGTGATCCTTGGTTGTATGATCCTTGGTTGGAGCCCTGGTTGTATGATCCCTGGTCGTAAGATCCGTGGTTGCTGGCCTCTTCCCTCTGGTTGAGCTCGATGGACTTGAGGATGGCTTCTGGGATGGGGGGAGGGGTGGGGAGATGGTCCCCCTGCGCGTGGAAGCCATTCTCATCAGCCGTGTAGGTGACGGTGTACTGATGTCCATCAGGTCCGGTGTAGGAATATGAGCCCTGTACGGTCTGCGCGTCTCCCTTCAGGTAGCCGGCCTCCTGCGCTTGGATTCCATTTCCAGTTTCATAGCTGTAACAAATATGTGTAAATAAACAATTAATACTTTTATGTTAACGAGTACATGCATGGATTCTTATATTAGAATCCGATATCTGAGTATATACACATTTCCTCGATCATAGTTTGTGACCGAATAACGTCGTACGAGAAGGCACAAATCCATTTTCATCGAAAAATGTCGGTTTGGGTGCTTTTAAATCTTACTGAAGTCTGATTACTTTTTAATGTTTCACAAAGACCGATTAATAATATGTGTAACAGTTTCATAAAATTACGTTGAATATATTTAAGCACTTTGAAGCGTTCTCGGTAGATGACGCTAGCAGCTCGATATTTATTATTTCCATTATTCACGAAAAATATATAGGTACATGTGACACAATATTTTTGTGTGCAAACGAAAATTGTTTTTTTATTAAATTTAAATCTACGAAATATTTGATATTTTTCCAAACTGTTTTTATTGGATATTAAAATATATGTTGATAGCCGCAAACGAAATATTACGGAATTTACTCATTTAAGTTCCTCGCACAGTTTTATAGGCTCACAATAATTTTTAATGATTTTAGCATTTTACGTGGCATTTTGGCACTATGGTTTATGGTTTATTAGGTTATGGTTAAAAAAAATATTTTTACTTTTATAATTGGTGTTATTCCACAAATTACTAATTAAAAATAATATGTGGTATATTTGCGACACGTTCAGTGGATAAACTTTAAATTAACTTCCTATTCTGAGACAAACATTTATTTTTGAAACCTTGCTTGAAATAGCTTTGGCCATGTTTGGTGACCAGATTTGAATAGCCAGGTACTCCTCCACCTGCCTCTTTTTCATCTCCGTCCTAACGTACCCCAATTAGGGATGCTATAGTCTCACTGGCTCCAGACGCTTGGGAGCAGTTGGGACTTTTGGAAGGCTTCCCATAAAAAATTCAAAAAATAATACTTACTCACTTACAGAGAGTATTTTTATGGCAGAAAGTTTATAAATAATTATTATAACTCACTTGAAGTTGTAGCTTCCATCTCCGTTATTTTCATTTACGAACTTCAGAATGGGGACATCGTTTTCAGCTGTGCGGAAGTTGCCACCCTGATGACCGCCCCCTTGTGAGAACTGGCCACCCTGATGACTGCCCCCTTGCGAGGACTGGCCACCCTGATACCTGCCCCCTTGTGAGTATTGACCTCCCTGGTGGCCGCCCTGTCCGCCCCCGCCCTGGTTAGGGGGGAGGTACTGGCTGTCCAGGCGCCCGCAGGAGGCCATGCCGAACAAGAAAACCACGATTACCTGAAAATTATATTTACTAAAATGTTAAAATTATTTGCGCACTGTTTCCACAATACCAAAAGGGGGTAAATCTAGCTGCTGTAGCCAATGTAAATTTATTTTATTATAATATATTCGTGCGACGCGCCTAAAGTTGTTCATTGTAAAAGGAGCACGAAATTTGATAATCAACAAAAAAAAACTAAGGAAAAATTTCTAAGATAGGTTTATTTTTATGCACATTGAAAATAATAAATAAACTGATTTGACTTAATAATTTCCTAACAAAACATTACTTGTCGATCTTACAATTTTCATGTTGAGATGATTTGGTAAATCTTGTAATGAGGACCGAAGAGAGTATGATAAGCATTGCAGAGCAAGTGAAGAATATATAGTTAGTCCCCTTCCATACTGTGAGATATCCCGCTCCGCGAGGTTGCCTTTCTCAACGAGTACACAGATGATCTCAATATGAATTTAGTGCTCTTCTTTCATATTTCACTTACTCAAATCATGGAACAAGGTGATCGAGTTTTAAGGAATTTTGTAATAAAAATTATTCATATTATTTTTTAGAATAACTTAGTGAGTAAAACCTCAAATTAAATCTTTAATTATTGAAGACAATGTTAGCGATTCTTAAAAGAATATATGAAACAGAAAAATCAGAAAAGGATACGGTCACATCTAGGACTTGAACCCAGGACCCTTGCCTTGCCGGGGCACAGAAAAAATAAGACATTTTTATCGAATAGACGCTGTCTAGATTACATTTAGTTCGGGTTGAATCTTGCGATAGTTGCCGATAAAATGTGCGGTGAGAAAAATGAAAACAATATTAGTAGTTCTTATTCGAAGTATGATACAGTTAAATATGACCGAAGGAGATAGCGTTCCATTAGCTCAGTGGTAGAGCTGTGCCCCGGCAAGGCTAGGGTCTTGGGTTCGAGTCCTAGATGTGACGGTATACTTTTCTGATTTTTCTGTTTCAGGTTTTCAGGAATCGCTAATATTGTCTTCAATAATTAAAAAAATATTAATTTATTAGTTTTTATTTATTGATTTTAAACCATCATGAAATTTTTAATTTGATAATTACACTTTTCAATGAAAATAAAATAGAACCCTGAAAAAAATCAACGATTTATTTTATTTACAGATGTTAATGTTATGTAAGACATAATTTTTGGGTTTGGGTTTGATTGAGGATTGAACCATCCTCCTCAGGGACTGGAGTTAACCGCGCTAACAACTGATACAAATCGCGATTGGGTAGGATCGCTATTCATCATGTATGTTAACTGCTGTAATGTAATCCGATCTCAGAGAAATGTCCGCAAATACACCCACATATATATATATATATACATATATATATATATATACATATTGTCCTCTTCCCGTAGTATGTTGATCCAGTAAGAAGTTGTTAGACTAAGTTGATCCACCTTTAACACCAAATAACTTGGCTATTATGGAATACATCTGTATGAACTGACAACAGTGGTACAATAATTATCAATGTTGCCAGTTTGCCAGAAAAACCATTTGATATACTGTTAATAAAATTTTCAAAATTTGTATGGAAATCGGATGCATAATTTATGTTGATCTACCCAAATTGGCATACTTATGTTGATCTCATATATATTGATCTATTCCCGTAGTATGTTGATCCAGGTAAGAAGTTATTAGACAAAGTTGATCTGTGTCCCTATATATGGTTTTACTAAATGAACCAATCAAGGGGCAATCGGTGGACTGTTCATCACAAGGTTTTATGTGATTCCGTAATCTTTTGTGATATTGAACTCAAAGTATTAGTCTCTAGAGTCGAATATCGCATGAAATGACTGTGAAATGGTACCGTTTCAAATCAAAATGACGTGTGTTGCTTGAATTGTTTATAAGAAATGTATGCGTATTTAGATCGAAACGAAAATTTCGCAAAAACAAATCCATAAAAAAATCATAACTTAACGGGGGTACACGGGTTCATAGGGTGAGGTTTGTCTAGGTCCTGGCGGCGGATGCGTTTTCCCATCTACTGCGTGGCGGGCCGGATTGAAATAAACTGGTTGAGGGATACCTTTCGACCACAAAAATCCAAAATGGCGGCAAAAGGAATAATGTTATGTAGGAAATTTTGAACCTGTATCTTTTACCATCTCTCCTGATTACGCTTCGTGACTTAGTAGGGGAGGCCGGGTTCTTGGTTATAATGGGTAATTAATGGATGATTGGACGCGGTTGGAGCTAACTAAAAACTGTCCAAAGAAGCGAAGCTAGCAGTCCACAATGGAGTGCTGGTACCTACCCTAATATATGGAAATGAGGCATGGAATTGGCAGAAGAAGGCTGAAAGTAGACAGAATATGATGCCATGCCTCACTTCCATATATTAGGGTAGGTACCAGCACTCCATTGTGGACTGCTAGCTTCTTTGGACAGTTTTTTGCTATCTCCAACCGCGTTCAATCATCCATTGATTACCCATTTTAAATAATTACCCATTATAATCAAGAACCCGGCCACCCCTACTAAGTCACGAAGCGTAATCAGGAGAGATGGTAAGAAGTTCAAAATATACCATATAACATTATTCCTTTTGCCGCCATTTTAGATTTTTATGGCCAAAAGGTACCTATCCCTCAACCAGTCTCTTTCGATCCGGCAAGTCCACAATGGAGTGCTGGTACCTACCCTAATATGTGGAAGTGAGCATGAAACTGGCAGAAGAAGGCTGAAAATAGACTGAATACTGTAGAAATGAGATCCCTGAGGCATATGTGCGGTAAAATCATGTATGACGAAATGTGCGTATGCTGTGTCTATTCTAGGGGTATTTTATTAGAGCCTGTTTATATATGAACGGGTCGTTTCTCCAACTCGTTTTATCGTAAGTCGGCTCGCATGTGGAACGAGCTATCGGCATCTGTTTTTCCTCCTCCATATAATCCGGGCCTCTTTAAGACCCGCATTAATAAATTCATTCCTACAGACCCTACCTTAACCCGCCCCATAACGCTGCCCAACTGGGTGGCGACATAGTTTCTCTGTATTTAACGTGTAAAGACAGGGGCGCTCTAGTGAGATGTGTCACATAAAAAAGTCATACCTCCGAATTTGAATATGGAGACATACAAAATGATCTATATTATAAGTTATAACCAACTTTCAACAATTCACACAATTTTTATCGATTATCACTTTTTATTAGGATTTTAAAAAAATCGTAAACTTTATAATCACATAACTCTTGAAAAGAAAGTCCCAATGATTGGCATAAATCATTCAAATCGAATAAACATTATTTTTTAAATATTAATATTCTGTTTAAATTATTGTCACATCTTACCGGAAATCGTTATATTTTAAAGTTCTCTAAATAAAATTAAATCTTCTTATTTAAAAGAATTATCTCACATTTAATATTATTTAAACAATATGACCGGAAGTCGGCATCTTTCAGTGGAATATACTAAAAAAACACCACAAGGTGGTTACAAATGCAATTATATTTAATCAATTTTTTCGGTTTTATTTTATGTGAAGAATTTTTCACAGAGGCCCAATGAATATTAATGAAATACAATGAAATCACTTGCTTCATCGGTAGAGGAGACCAAAGCCAATTGAACCAATTTGACTTTAACATTTTCTACGTCTTGCATATAAAGTTTACGAAAAAAATACTTATAATCAACGTCAGACAATTTAACTGCCCACCAAATTCGTATATGATTTTTTTTCAATCTCATATAAATTAAGCTATATTCTCATAAACCAATTGAGTGAAATGCTGCAATGACCCCGACCCCGGGGTTAGTATTAGTTTAATTTAGTTAGGATTAGTTTAAACTTACTCTTCAAAATTTCATTTTTTTTAACGTAATACACTATATATCCTCAAGAAAATCTGTTTAATCACGAACCGTAACTACTTGATGTAATAAAAAAAGAAAAACAAATATATGTTAATATCATAGTTTGCTTTAATCTCGATAAAAACAGAAGAAGAAAAAGTTTTTTTTTATGAATGAGATAAAACTTTACCCCAAACAACGTGTAAATATATTAATTAAAATCAAAATATAAACTTCACATTAGGAAAGAGGACAACGAACAAATAATTACATTGACTAAGTGTTACGGACGGACATGCACTTGAGCAAGACTTGGGAGCTGTACTCACAGAAACTTTAAAAAAACTTGGGTTTATTTGTAGTACGGGGTCAATTATTATTATTATTATTATGTAATGAGCAGGCAGCATTCTGCTGATGCGCTCATATCTGATTTTACAACAAGTTTGACAGTAATTGAGTTGTACTGGTATAATTATCCCCCGAAAACATTAAAACGGAAACAATATAAACTACTTTTTTAAAAGAAAGACATACATTCCCGGGTTTCGAATAACCTGGCAATATTTGAAAATCTCCTACTACCACCACAGTCAGCTGAAAATGTTGCATGTGTTGTGATGGAGGACTTAGCCAGCCCAGGAATTGAACACACTACGCCGCGCCTGGGTGGGACCCAAACGCGATGTCAACTCGGCCACCGACCGGTCTAAAATATGACAGAGATCGCTCCAGTGGATAAGTAATAAAACGTAGTTTATAGGCAGTTTATAAAAAAAAAATTGTCTAAAGAAACAGATACATTTTTAAAACAGTAATAAATAAAGTACATTCTGGAATCGTTAATAAGTCGTTTTGAAATATTTAGCCGTGTTAAGTAATCAATAGTATCCGGAAACGCGGTGGCAAAACGTGGAATTCCATAGCCGTTTTTAATTTATTAAAAATATTTATAAAATCAAAGACAAAACAATTAAATGTATTCTAATCAGGGTGTCGTTATAACAAAAGAACGCCGGCATGGATATATCGCGGCGCGGGCGGCCACGCAGCTGCATTATCTTAACAACGAAGTTTAGGTCTGATCAAATTCACAATAAAGTATTATTTTTTAACGAAATTAGTTTTAATACAGAGAATATCCAAATAAACCTTTTTTGTGTATAAAAACATATCGGCTTCTTTGTCTGGATGTGGTGTGATTTGATTTGTATTTTTTTATGAAACATTATTATGAAGCATCGAAGAATTATCAATATTTAAATAAAAAAATATTGAAGTGTTTTACGCTCTCCTCTAGCTGGTATTAGTATAACATGCACGTGTTCGGTTCTAGAAAAACTGTGAAAAAAATCAGCTTCTCATTGGGTGGTCATGTAAAATGAGTGTTATTCATTGATGTATTAATGTCACATGTTAGTCTGCTATTGTTACAATAATATTGAAATTTTGCCATTTTGCCGTGCTAAAAACATTTTATTCAACTTCTCGAAATTAGCTGTAGATTTTTAGTTTTGAATACCACACCAGAGTCCCAACTGCTCCCGTCTGGAGCCAGTGAGACTATGGCATCCTCAATTGGGGTTGTTGTGAGACTGAAGATATTGTGAACCTCGAAGGAGATGAGGAAGTTGGGAGAGTACTTGGCTCTTCAGATCTGGTTGCCAAACACTAATTGTAAAATAGTACAAATTAATTTTAGTAAAATTTATTTGAGCCCGCGACCTTCGGATTGCTAGTCGATAGCCTTACCCCTCGATAACGAAGGCCGTCATTTAGGAACGTTTTAAATTATGTTTTACATTTGAAAGTAGACGTTTATTACAATTTGGGAGGAGGGTATGTGCACCGCCGCCCCGGGAACCATTTATTGGATAACCTACACTTCTGCCATAGGTCTCCCCAAGTTGTTGGATATGTTTGGTGACTTATCAGGTGTGCCCGAGTTTATGGGGTGAGGTATGTGAGGGGCTTGGCGGCGGATGCGCCTGCCTAATAACTGCGTGGTGGGCCGGATCGATTAGTCCTCTTTCAACGCATCGCCTTGCAACGCAGTAGGAGAGTTGGATTCTTATGTATATCACTCAATCACACTGAACCCCAGATTACTACCCACCCATCATACCTATTTACTTCCCAGAACCCACTCTCCTTCCTTTCCTTCAAAATTCCCCCAACACAGCATTCACAAAGATGACATAGGCCCTGAGGGTTACGATTTTCCTCAGAGCCTCCTGAGTGGATATGTTGTAAAAAATATAAGAAATAAACAACAATCTCGCTAAACGTTGACGGTGACCTATGGTAGGGGTGTTGGTTATCTAATAAATGGTTCCCGGGGCGGCGGTACACATAATTGTAATAGTTCTCGAGGGCTCTGATGTACAGACATTATGGCTCTTGTTGATTGACGAACATATACTAAAAAATCGTTGGTTGGAATCGTAGCTTGAAATGACTTTAGCCATGTTTAGTAATAAACAAATTAGAATAGATTTTTTAGCAATCATAATTTAAAATTTGTAAAATTTAATTCTCACCAATCTAATCGCCGCAATTTTAATAGGCACATATTATGGATATTACGCTTTGTTTCAACTTAATCATTACAAGAAACTTACGTCGGGAGAGATGGTAAAAGATACATTAAAATAAAATTTTATTCAATCAAAGTTCAAAATTTCTCTTATAAAATGACCCAGACAAACCTCACCCTATGAACCCGAGCACCCCTGCTAAGTCACGAAACGTAGTAAATGATGTATTAAATTTACAATTTTTGTTTAATCAAGTTCAAAAGATTTTTTTAGCATGGATTTGACGTTTGCGAAAGTTCCATTTCAATATAAATACTCGTGAGGCAGTCTATCCTCTGTAAGTATAAAGTCATTTTCATAGAATATGGATGTACTAACAGGATCTAAAAAGTACGACAACGCGCGCGAAATTGGCGGTTAAGTTACAACGCATGCAAGCCGTCAAGTTTGTCAGAAATATATAGATCAAAAAAATAAATCGTGTAAAATGTATATGCGACCGAAAAATGGGCGTGGCTTACAGCTAAATCTCGATGACACAAGTTGATCTGTAGGGATTTACATATGTATGCCAGCTTGGGTAATGGATCAACATATCCGGGGTGGATCAACAAATGCAAACGGATCAACAAATACCTGGCGTACCGTCGCGCGAGATCAACATAGTACGAGAGGGGATAAATATATATATATATATATATATATATATATATATATATATATATATATATATATATATATATATATATATATAAAGTTGACAGAATGCATTGACATCGACAACGAAGATATCTACCGTGAAATAAAGGGAAATTTATTTTTAAGTCTTCAACAAAAAGATAACGGTCACATCTGTACTCGAACTCAGATCTCTAGTCCTACCAGAACCAAATTGATCTACTGATATCTAATTATTCGGTCATTTTCTCTGGTCGATCTAACAATATTTAACTTTCTTAGGATGGGTTGTTTCGAAAATATTTGAACAATTCATCAAATTTCGAAGTTCATTTTAAAATTCTGTGAAGGTTCTATTCAATTTCTGTTATTATATCATTAAAGGCCATTGTTTCAAAAAATGAAATAGTAACAGAACTTAAATAGAACCTTCACAGAACGATAAAATCATCTTTCAAATTTGATGAACTGTTCAAATTGGCAAGACGATTTTCTTGTTCTGAAAAGGTTCTATTCAAGTTCTGTTATTATTTCAGTTTTGTGAAACAACTGGCCAATAACGATTTTTTTTTTATTTTTTTTTTATTTTTTTTTTATTATTTAATAAAAAAGGTAAGTATAATATATATTAACAATAATGATATATAAAAATTAGTTTTCACAATTTTTTTGAATTTTTTGATGTTTCTCCTTTATGGAAGCAGACGCTTGTGTTTAAAAGAGATGCTGAGTAACGAGATGAACATTATTTATATAAGTATCCTTATTAATAATTTAAGGAGTTAAGAATATTAAAATTATAAGTGTATATCAACAATGTACAATTTAACGATTTATGACGTTACATTATTTAATTGGCGAATTTCGTTATTTTGATTTTTTACATTGAAATGATCTTTGATCGCTTTGAGTAGGGTTTTGTCGTCTTCGATTTTTCTGATATTATCAGGTAGGTTATTAAAGTATTTTTTGCCTAGAAATGTGTAATGATGTTGTGCAAATGAGGTGTTACATTTATGTATTGGAAATATATGTTTTTGACGAGTACGTCTTTCAGTTGAAAAATTGTGATTTTGTTTTTCTTTTATTATTTGAATTATTATGTTTTTTCGGATAAGATCGTTAAATTTTGGTACTTTAAATTCTTCAAATAAAAGTTGAGTTGGATAATCTCTCGGTTTTTTCAATATTATTTTAACAATCAGACGTTGTATAATTTCAATAGGTAGGAGATTAGTTTTGTATGCGGATCCCCAACTGGTTACACTGTATTGGAGATTCGATTGTACTAATGCGTAGTAGACTGAAGTTAAATTTTCCAATGATAGAAAGTTACGCAGTTTCAGAAAAATATAAATTAATTTCCTTATTTTGTTAATGGTAAGGTTAATTTGATCTTTCCAGTTAAGGTTTTTGTCCATTATTATTCCTAAGTATTTAATTTTATTTGTAATTTTTAGTGTGGCACAATTTATTGTACAGTGATTTGTATTATGTTCTTCAAAGTTGTCGTGTATAATTATGTCAAAATTTTGTGGAATATCGTTTGATTTTATTGCGAATGGCAATACATGGGTTTTTTCGCTATTTAGGGATAGTAGGTTTATGTCAAACCAGTATTTGAGTAGATTTATGTCTTCTGTTGCTTTTTGTTTTACTCCTTCCCATGTATTATCACTTTCAATGAGTACTGTATCGTCCGCGTATGAGGTTATACTACCTAGAATTGACTGTGAGAATATCCCGTTTACATATAAGATAAATAGTAATGGACCCAGTACCGTTCCTTGTGGGATTCCATATTCAGATGTCTCTTCATCGCTGTATATATTGTTTATTTTGACGTATTGTGGTCGATTCTTTAAGTAGCTTTTTATCCAATTTGCAACATTCTCCTTAATGTTCAGATTATCTAATTTTTTCATAAGTTTTAAGTGAGATATGCTGTCAAATGCTTTTCTTAGGTCTATGAAAATGCCTAAACATTTTTTACTCTTATCTAGGTTTTCGTATATGCGTGAAGTAACGTTTGCAATTGCATCTTGTGTGCTGCGCGCTTTTCGGAATCCATATTGGTTATTGTGAAGTATTTTGTTGTTTTCAATAAATTCCATGAGTTGAGATTTAACAATTTTTTCGAATATTTTTCCAATATTAGAGATAAGAGAAATTGGTCGATAGTTGGTAACATTAAGGGTGTTTCCACTTTTAAATATAGGCGAGATAATTGTTTTCTTATAATTTGATGGAAATATTCCTTTTTTAAGGCTCAGATTTATCAGGTGAGTTAATGGTTTAAACACATAGTTTTTAATAGATTTTAGAATTTGGATCGTTATATTATCATATCCTGGCGACGAACCTCCGTTCATATTTTCAATTATTTTTAAAATATCTACTTCACTTATCATTTTAAATCGGGACAATGAGTTTATATTTTGTATATCTTCAATAATTGGTTTTGTAGTTGATCCTTTTGTCACGTTAATTTTTTTGGCGAGGTTTTGCCCAACTTTTGCGAAGAAGGAGTTGAATACATTTGCCCATCTTTTTGGATTTACACTAGCGTTTATTTTTACTTTATTTTCATCTTCAATTTCATTGATTGGTTTATTTTTTTTATCATTTTCTATTGCACAATTAATTGTTTTCCAGATTATTTTTGGGTTATTTTCGGAGTTTATTATTTTATGTTTATAATACTCATCTTTACTGATTTTAATTATGCGTGTCAGCTTATTTTTGTATTTTTTGTATTTGCAATCCAGTTCTTTGTCATTTGGGAAATTAACTGTTTTTTTGTAAAGTTTACTTTTTTCTCTAATTGAATTTAATAATCCCTGTGTGATCCACGGTTTCAAGAATTTATTTTTAGCTAAATTTCGATTTGGAATTTCCGTTTTAGAATTTTCTATATGTGTCGCTAAAATGTTTTCAAAGTTATTTGAGCATGATTCAACCTCTTGACAGTCGATTACTTGTTTCCAATTTTCCGTTTTCAAATTTTCAATTAATTTCTCTATGTTTAATTTGGTATATGATTTTTTTATCGACATGTTTTTTGTGTGAATTACTTTTCCATCTTCGTACAAAAATATACATGTATGATGGTCTGTAATGTTATTTTTCCATACAATGGTTTTAATTTTATGAAGATCCTTTAAGTTAATATTTGTCCAGAAATGATCTAGACAGGATGGTTTTTGACCTTGAATTTCACGCGTGTTTTCATTAGTACACGATTTAAAATTATTTTCAGTCATACAATTTAAGTATTCATGTTTAATTTTACTATCATTATTTTTGTTAATGTTGATATTGAAATCTCCCGTTATTATGCATTTCTTATTTTTGAATTTTGATATTATATGCCGTATTTGTTCAATAAATACGTTAGCATTAGATTCATGGGTTCTGTATATTGCTATTAAAGAATAATTCGTTTTGTTGTTGCTAAGTTGAATTTCTATGCAGTTTGTTGAGTCCATATTGTGTTCCAAAAATGTTACAATGTTAAATTTATTATGTACCCATACCACTATTCCACTATTTTTATTAATATTTGTGTTTGTTTATATGTAAGTATATTCGTGTAGATTGTAATGTGGTGAGTCACTATTTGTGAACGTTTCCGTTAACACAATGACTCCCGGCTTTACTTGAAGATTATTTATATTGAGAATAAATTCTTCAATGTTTTTTTGAAGGCTACGTATATTAAGGTGGATTATTTCTATACCAAGGAATTTGTCTGTGATGATATCGTTACACTCTTTTGCACTATGACTCTTGAATTCACTGATTTTGAAGTTGTTTTCCAGTTGTATGTTAATAAAGTCATCCATTTTGTCGAATGTATTAATTGATGTTATTTTTTTTTTTTTTTCTTATTACTGGTATTCAATTTTTTGAATTTCCATATTCATCATTCTTTTTCGGTGGGTACATTTAACATCATTTGCTTTATGGTCCGTAGTTACATTTGTTTTGTATATCGTATTTGTTTTGGTACAGTTGAAACACTTTGGGGTTTTGTCCTTTTTCACGCAATCCTTGAATGTATGTTCTTCGCTGCAATACATGCATCTTGGTTTATTTATTTTGTTAAGGCATTTGATAGAGGTGTGTCCAAAACCAAGACAATGGTAACAATGCATCAGTGGGTTGCAGTCCTCGATATGGGCTCTTATGAAGCCTATATTTATTCGCTGTTTCTCAATTAGTTCTTTACGAATTTGGGCACTTGTTTCGATAATAACATTACACAGTTTGTCACTCTTCTTGTTTTTTTTTAATTTCATCACCTTAATTTGATTCAAATTTTTGATATCTTGATTTTGACTAATAATGTCATTCATGAAATTTTCTTCGCATTCTTCGTTGTATTCAGCACTCACGCCTTTAATTATCATGCATGGTTTCTTTTTTTCAATATTTTTGGCGATTATGCCAAATTCAGTTTTATTAATTTCGTCTCTTAATGTTTCGGCGTCCGTTTTCTTCGGACAAGTAATCAAAATCCGATTTTTTGTTGTTTTTTTTAAGCTGTTTATTCCAATCCCTAATTTTGAGGCTGATATGGATTCAGAAATGCATTTTTCAATTTCTTCCGAAGTTTTTTTGTCTTCTGCCGATATAAGAATGGCATAATTAGGTTCGTTTGTCCAATGTTTTTTTTCTTTGGTCATCTGGGCATAGGATGGTGCTTTAGTATTTTTATCTATAATTTTTTCGATTTTTTCTACCAGTAGGTCGTTACGTTCAATTAATTTGTCTTGCAATTGAATTATTTTATTTTGTAGTTTTAATTGTTCACATTTTATTGCTTCTTCCAGCTTTTTAATATTGTTTTCCAAACTTTGTTTTAATTTCGAGTCTTTTACAGTTGTTATTTTATTAATATCGATTCTTATGTTTTCTATTAATTCCTCCATAATTATATTTTTATTAAATTAACACTGTAGTGACATCTATTGGTTTACTTCTAGTTTTTGAAAGATATTGCTCGGTAGATGACTGGTTTCGCTTGGTCCATTTGTCGATAGATGGCGTAGTACGACAAATTATAAATAATTATTTAAATTATAACGAATGATTTCTGATTTTTTTTTTTTTTTTTTAAGTGTCGATTTTTTATATTGTAGTTGAATGTATCAGATTATAATTTAAGATCACATGGATTTGCCTTGAGAATCACTTTTTGCGTCTATTTAATATATGAAACACTATTTGACACTAGATAATGTTCTTGATCAGTTTTAGGTAGTTAGATAAAGTTTATAATTGTTATTTTATTTTATTTATGTTGAATTTATCAGGGAAACACTGTTTAGTTCATTTCTACTGTTGTTTTTTTTTGTTTTTGTTTTTTTGTTTTTGCACTATTTTAAACTGAAACAATGATGTTGACAAATTAGGTTTTAAAGGTTAGGTTTGTTGAGTAAAGTTTTTGAGTTTATATTATTGTTTATTTGAAATTCACTCTTTTATGCATTAAACTTTGATTATTCACTATTAAAGTTTATAATAACAGAACTTGAATAGAATTACAAACATTGTCCTTAATTATTACCAATATTAAAATTTATTCTCAATATCAATTAACTCTCAATAACCCACGTACGTTTGTCGACGTAAGGTGGCAGAGGAATTTATATAAATTTTTTATAATTGATAATCCGCGGCAAATAAATAAAATGCTTGGTTTTAATTGAGCACTGACCACACTGCATTTTTATACACTGCGGCTGAATGTAATCAATCCATCAAAACCATCTCATGTAGACACAGCGCGTGTTGATTTTGACTGGTTCGCATGGAACTCTGACATTTTGCAATAATACCGAACCAGTGGGATGACTGGCTAGTAGATAAAAATCTAATACGTGGAGATTTTGTAGTTCAAAAAACGCAATTTAAAAAATAAACAATTTCTTTGATTTCGTACACGGATTTTTCATGAGCTTTCTGGTATCCTAAATCAATCAATTTTATACAGATTTATCTATTCTTGTGGTTCTCGGCGCAGCTCTCTTCAAATTATTAGTCAGCCCATCTCACCTGCGTAGACTGACACAAGTCGTGCCAACTGTCTAATATAGTGCCACTGATAATAAGGACTGTTCGGAAAGTAACTACCGTTTGGCGATAAATTATTAAAAAAAAACACTATTGATATAAATATTTTATTAAATTCCTTTTAAAAAAACGGTTTTTCACTATTTTTCAACATGGTCGCTACTTAAAGTCATAGAGTATCACCAATTAGCCTTAGTACAGCCTGGACTTGTGACTTTATTTTCAAAATAGCATACAATACACATTTTTTTGAAACACCATTGCATCGTTTATTCCTGAACAGTACCAACACCATTAGATTAAGAGTAGTTTCACATGCTTATGAAATAGTTAATTTTAAATGAATCTAGCATAATCAAAACAAATTAATTTACTTTTAGATAAATGTAAAATAAAACAAGTGTTAAATTTTAAAACTATTTTCTGTGTATTCCTAAAATTTGTGAGTTGATTTTTATTACCATTTTTGTACAGTGATGTAGATCTAAATAAATTTACAGAATACATAACATATTTACGGCATACTGATTTAAGTATTTGTAATAACCCCTACAATTTCAAATAGGTTGACTAAGACATTAACACATTAAAATAAAATAAAATTGAACCCCAGATGGAATCCTTGAGGAATTCCACATTAATCATGAACGAAGATTTTAAACAATTATTTTTCACACTGGGCTCGCTGCAAAAAATAGTTTGTGTTGTTTTCTTATGTTGTATTATTTATTTCTTATTGTATTGAAGATAATATTGTTGCTTTTTGTAATAAATATATATTTTTTAAACATTTACTAAAAACCAATTGATATAACTTGGTAAATTATCTTTGAGTTCAAAGTATCAAGTATTAAATTATTTATATAGCGCCAATTCCTTCTTGACAAGAGAACTCTTCCCAGCGAGACAGGCATGTTAAAAACCAACAAAGTTGCAGAAAAATGCAGGAAAACATACCTTTTGTCCAAAAAAGGTTACCTTTTCAAAGTAACATTAACAAAACCCATTATTCAATTGGTTTTATAAATGTTTCTGTAGGAATTGTTGATGCAATAGAAAATGCAGTTGTGTACACAAAAATAATTTTATTCAAATAATACTTCATTCGGTAAAAAATGTATAACCTATAATAAATAACACCAATTCATAATATATCGCAATCGGTTTTCCTTGTCACAACAACTTTCAAGAGAATAAACTTAACTTGGTTTAAATAGGCTTTCATACAGTAATAGAATTTAATATTTTACATCAATTACTTGAAATTAATAACTGAAATGGTAAGTGCAAACTTTGAATAGTAAGTCAAATAAAATTAATAAAGTCAGTTACGATAAAAAACATTCACCTTTTTACTTCGCATGAATACTATTTGATGTTTGTTTTATGAAATTGAAACTTTAGCTAAGTACACTAATTTAAAAGTTGACAGCAGTGAAAAGATTAGATTTAGAATCTAGTATTTGTATCCAGATTGAGCGTTGAAAGATTGCTGGTTCTGTCCGAAACCAGATCCCTGGTTTGAACCCTTATTGAACGATCCCTGGTTGATAGATCCCTGGTTTGATCCCTGGTTGAATGATCCTTGGTGTGATCCTTGGTTGTACGATCCTTGGTTGGAGCCCTGGTTGTATGATCCTTGGTCGTAAGATCCGTGGTTGCTGGCCTCTTCCCTCTGGTTGAGCTCGATGGACTTGAGGATGGCTTCTGGGATGGGGGGAGGGGTGGGGAGATGGTCCCCCTGTGCGTGGAAGCCGTTCTCATCAGCCGTGTAGGTGACGGTGTACTGGTGGCCGTCAGGTCCGGTGTAGGAATAAGACCCCTGCACGGTTTCCGCTTCGTGTTCGCTTCCAGCGTCCTTCAGATATCCGGACTCCTGAGCTTGAATTCCATTTCCAGTTTCATAGCTGTAACAAAAGCAATTTGTTAAATCTTCTATTTAAATTTTAACATACTGGTAGGCATGACTTATTTATTAAATGAACAAGACTTTTCTTTCCTCAGAAAAGGGTACATTCATACGAATGAATGTGTTTTTTTATCGCCGCCAGATTTTGTCAGTCGCTTTCAGTTAGCCAATGAGTAAGGGAGAGCATTCAGAATGAGTGAGGTAAAATATATTTTATCACTTACTGGCTATCAGCAATTAATGATATCAGCAAAAAAAAACATCACACATGCTCAAGAAGGTATCTTCCACAACCTCCAATTAGAATACCAACCGTATTTCAATTGTTTTCGCAAAAAAATTGAAAAAACGGTGGTTGGAAAACTTTTTTTTTTTGTACTTAACGCTAACACACTTTAATGAGTAATAATTTCGTAAGCCAATCATAACAGTTATCGCTAGCAGCTCTATTTGTGTGGTTATTCAACATTTCTCACATTGAAACATGAATATCTGTATGTATATCTTGAAAATACTTCATGAATGCACAATAAATACTATGTAACCTTCTCGGACCGGAAGGCACAAATCGAACCATGTAAAAGTGTTTAACTATAGCAGTGTTTATCAACCTTATTAAATTGTATCATGCCCCACTTCAACCCCACAAAAAATTCACACAATATGGATGAAAAATATGCACTAAATGATGTCGGCTGAAAACAAAAAAAAAACTCGCATAGCCTAAATCACCTGTCAACTTTGTCGTTCACGCAACCTTGAAATATTTCTTGGATATCGGTGGAATTCCAGTTTCAAACCAAAAACTTATTTTTTCTAAAGTTACTATTAAATTACTCTTTTCTCGAAAGAAACCACCAACATCGCATGATTTTTTTTTAGTTTTTTTTAAGGCTGAAAGGATGGATTCGAATTTTTCTTCACGAAATATTTCCAAATCATTCGAAAAGTTACGAAATGGAAGACATTGAAATATGTCAAAATAAGTTGACAATAATTTTTTGCACGTCATTTAAAACGGTCAAGAAAAATTGTTTTCGTTTATATCATCCTGAAGTATTAAAGGGCAAGTACAAAAATATGTGATTTTGGAGAACTGATTCAAATGATTGAATACAGACACGCTTGTTAACTAGCTCGGAAACCTTTTGAGTTTTGTAAAACATGACGGATTGTTTAGAAATTTTAAGAATTGTTAATAGTTAATTCTTTGATAATTGCCCCTCAAAACATTCTAATAGGGCAGCGGGGCACTTTGAGACAGACTGAACAAGAGTATTAATTGAAAGTGGCATGATTTTGAAGCGCAAAAGTTTAGGAATTATTCATTAAAAACATACATTATTAATTAAGACGCTTCCATCAATATTCAAAGAAAATATTATAATCCTGAAAAAATAAATAACAATTGCAAAAGTTTTGAGTAGTAAAAAAACAATTACACAGAAGTCGGTTGGTAAAAAAACATAATTTTTTTTTTGAAGCCATCCTAAAATCCAATTTTAGTGAAAGAATATAATACTATTTTGCGCTAGAATACAAATAATTCAGAAACAGGAGCAGATTAAAAAAATACTTTATAACTCACTTGAAGTTGTAGCTACCATCTCCGTTGTTCTCATTCACGAACTTCAGAATGGGGACATCGTTTTCAGCTGTGCGGAAGTTTCCACCCTGATGACCGCCCCCTTGAGAGTACTGGCCACCCTGATGACCGCCCCCTTGAGTGTACTGGCCACCCTGGGGTCCGCGCCCCTGAGAGTACTGGCCTCCCTGGTGGCCGCCCTGTCCACCCCCGCCCCCGCCCTGGTTAGGGGGGAGGTACTGGCTGTCCAGGCGCCCGCAGGAGGCCATGCCGAACAAGAAAGCCACAAGTACCTGAATACAAAAATTGTTCGCAAATATCACTGTGATTAATGTCGATTAATGAACGAAAGAGTAATTTTTAATCTGCATGTATAAAAAAATCGCTCGAGTGGATAAACAAATGCACACAGATTCAACTTCAATAAACTTTTTGTTGAACTTACAATTTTCATTTTGATATAAAGATAGCCGATCTTCTACTGAACGCAAAGAAGAGTATGATACACACTGTAAATCAAGTGGAGAATATATAGTTGGTCCCCTTCCAAAGGTACTGAGAGATTCCTCGCGGCGGGAGATTACCTTTCTCTATTGAATGAACGAAAATTTTATCAAAAATTTAGATGCTCTTCTTTCATACTTCAATTTCTCAAAGGATTGAACGAGGTGATCGAGTTTTAAGGAATTTCATAAAATAATTATTCTACATTCAATTATAGCAAATACAAAAACATGGAGGTAGCTACGCAAAATTATGTAGCGGTACAATGTTTAAAAAATATGGAAATAGCGCCAAATAAACAAGATGAAAGGTTTGTAATTGAGCAATTCGTTTGATGCATTTTTATGTTTATATGTGTGTGTTTTACAATCAAGCACGGGCGGGAAACGCACATGCTACGCGTTGTTAGTACATTTCTACTTTTGGTTTATAATTTTCGCCTCCTACGAAAATTTTTTTTGCTATTATAAGGACGGGTTGTTACACAGAATTTGAATAATTCAACAAGTTTTAAAGTTGATTTGAAGGTTATATTTTAGTTCTGTCAAGATTTCAGTTTTGTTAAGCAACTGGCCGATGATGATATAATAATAGAACTTGAATAAAACCTCCATGACTTCCTATTAATTTAAAATTTACGAATAAATTTTTAATGTTTAACTTAGTTTACACTTTTAATACTGGTTTATTTATTTTTTCTTTTCTCATATTATGTACATCTTGATAGAAAATTGTTTACATCATGTATTATGTTCATTTTTTACGTTTTTGTTTATTAATTTTGTTGTTGTTGTTTTAAATAACCCTTTCCTTTCCTTCTGTTGACACTGTATTATGCTAATCAAGGGTTTAAATTAGTAAATAAATAAAATATTCAGATAATGAACTAACTAACTAATCAAACCATCACAGTATCTCCACGCATTGGTGGGCTACGAGGATGGATCGCAAAATATATTTTTCAAGACTCACACTCCTTGCTTCATTCACATTTATAAATTGCCTCATAAATATGTACACCTTCGTTATTATTCTGACATACATGACCCGTTTTGAGTATTGATTCACTTGGCCATCGCGTCATGTTTGTATTACACTTATTTTTTCGTCCATCCACTGTACTAATGCGAAGAAGTTGATTGGGGTCCCAATACGTCGATGACGATGTAGATTGGTTTCACTGACAAGTGGTCAAGTTTTATTTAGAAAGAATTTGTTAATTGGTGGAACGCTATGACAAATGAATGAATTTAAATGGCGACTATGTTGAAACATAGTGTATAGCTGTAGTTTAAAAACGAATGTTATAAAATTTGTGTCTCTATGTCGGTATTATTTATTTATAGCCAATCAGTGGCTACCTTCCGATAAGCCCTCCTATCACCACTTTGGCCACTCATTCAAATTTTATACATCGAGTCTTTTACTTCAATAAAATTGATGAATTTATTATTTTGATGCATATTTGATGGCCATGAAATCAAAGATCAGCGCCATTTTGTATTTTTGGCATATAATTGTTTCCATTGGCGATGCAATTCTTCGTGTAATATTTTAAATCGAACCGTTATCAATAACACCCCTTACGTAGATGGCGATAAGGTTTAAATTCCTTAACACCATCCACCTGTTTTGATTTATGAAAGAAAAAAACATGGCCAAAAAGTGCCTTTATTTTATTTTGTGGATGTTGTGTGGATAAATGTTTTTTTCTGATCATTTTATGAAAAACTTAATTTGCAACATTATACAATAAAATCACAACCGAAAATGAGTTCGTAAGTAGGAGATTTTGAACTTTAAAGCATGTGCCTTATACATTATTTTTTTCTGGGCTTATAAAAAGACTTATCTAAAAAATACTCGATTGTTTCAAAGGCCAAGATGTGTTCAACTCGCAGTAATTAATTAAGGCATCTGTAACATTTCTAGGCGACCAAATTTTCAATCCAAAACACATGATTTTGCATTATTACGTAGTAGACCTAAAACCGGCGTTTAACGATGTGATAAATAATTCGCCTGACTGACAGCGTGGTTCACTGCATTTAGTTCACAATTTATATTATCAATTATAGGTAATATAGGGCTTAAAATCGATAAAACACATTTTACATAAAATGCAATGTTTTAAATAATTAACATTTAAAAAATTCAATAACTTCATAAAAAATAGCTTTAGTCTTTTACAATTATAATTCCTAATAAACATGGAATTTTAAAGTTATTGGTTTAGCGAAACCACGCCTGGAACGAGTAAAATTTTGACGTCTCTTGTCAAAACAACCAGAAGTCTAGCTAGATAATCATTGTCATCAATAATATTCGGATGATGATGATGGTATTTTGGTGTAACGCCTTTGAGCGAATAATAATGTCAAGGGTGATGTGTTAGGACTGGCATAAGTATTATCAGCGCCTTGGCGCCTTGACAATTCGGGGCCCGTAGCGCAGTTGCACCCGCGTAGGGCCGACCCTGGTTATTAATAGGTACTAAAAGTTTAACTTACTGTAATTTATAATATACAAGTATGACACCTTCGTCTTTTTTTAATAAATTAAAATTAGTTAATTTTTTTTAAGTCTCTTTGTCTGTTTTAAATAACTAAAGTCTGATTTTTGTGCAAGCTTTCGAATAATTACACGTTGATCTGAATCAAAAAAAAAAATTGTTAGGATGTTATGATCAAAATAATCAAGCATTAAAGACAGCCAATTTTTTTTTACTTCTAGTGATACTGACATTTACAAATCCTTCAACAAATTATTAATATCATTGGCATTTAGGAACTTACAGGAGCCGGAAGGTCTTAGAAGCGTAAACTGGGGAGATTTTTTTTTCAAAATATAAGAAGCCCTTTTATTGTAATATTTTTTCCAGTTGCTTCAAAACTCCAGCATTTTTAGAACCACAATAACATAAAATTTTCTTAACAGTAGCTACACAATTTACTATCACGAGTAATTTCTTTTACTCCTAATACTAAAAATATGTAACATTCTAAAAAAAAATAGCGAAACCACATCTGATTGATCATTTATGTATTATTGATAAATGATAAATGACAAAAGCGTTCTATTTTTTTAAATACTTTTCTCAATTATTATTATTTGGTGTTTATTATAATTGTGTTCATATCAAGCTAATATTATTGCGCACATATTTTCAAATTAACTCTTTTCTTTGGCGCTTCGGTGTATTTAGAAGAAAATAAAATATTTCGTGCCATTTGTACTAACGAATTAATCCAAATTAACTTTCAGAATATTTTTAATTACCTTTATAGTTTAAAATATTTTGGCTAAGTTATTTGCACAATTAAATAAAATGAAAGTGGGCCCCAGGTTAAACCCTTGAGGGATTCCATATTCGAGTTTGTAAAAAATGGTACTAAAAATATGATTGGATTAACATTTTTTTAAATCCCAACCAGGAATTATTACTCGTAGATTCCTGGTAAAATAAAATTTTACACGCAAAACACTTCAATTATCTCAACTAAACGTATGTTGACAAATTGTCATCAAACAAATGGTTTAGCATTGGAGAGTTAAGCGCAGAAATAGAAAGATTTATGCTTGGAATTCAGGATAGAGTCATTCATTAATACTAAAAAATTGTCACGATAATAATTATTAAATACGAATAATTATTCTCCTGACATAATTAACTTTCACCTGGCCACTTACGTTATTTGTTGAATCGCCGTTGGTTTCTATCAAAGATATTAGAAGAACGAGATGTGCTATGAGCAGTTCATACTGTGTGGAATTGTTTTGCCCAGTGTCGCCGGTTTTGTTCACCAATACTACTGCACACCTTCGCTTACGCTAAGGTATCCGCACTAATACATAGAACAGATTTCTGTGCGTACACGTCCCGATAGTATTCAAAGTACCCTAATTAGGTAGTACTCCGCCTACGGTCCGGCGGCCAACATAGCATATCTAGTTCTTCTAATATCTTTGGTTTCTATTTTTGCGTGTGGCTATGTTAGTTTCCGGCACTTTTTGAATTTCCGACGTACGGGAAGCCACGTCGGCAATTCGACTCGTCACCTAGGAGTTAGATTTTTGAAGTTTTAACATGGGATATATTTTAATAATATCAACCGCGAGCCGGATCATAAAGTTTGATTATTTAATTAAAATGCGACCCGAAGTACTAAGCGAGCGTTGTCGGTTGCCGATGTGATAATTACATGTGGTTCGCGAAGTTTGATTGGATAAAATCCACGCAATCCTGTTTCGCACGGTGACGTAAATCACGGCAGAACACCTTTGCCTTGCCTGGCCTTTACTGCCTTTAGTTGTGGCGAATTCCTGGCGGAAGCCCTTGACGGAGCTCATGACTCAAACTTGTAAAATACCCCGAGTCCCTTGATGCCCAATCCTGGTGAATGATGGTGGAGCCTGCTGCCCGGCTGGCTCAGTCGGTGGAGCGTGAGTTCGCGGAAGCGGTCCTCGTATGCATTCCTCGGATTCATCCCCACGAATTCACAGCTGCATCTCATCAGCACGCGTTCGGCGGTCGTAACAGTGTTTCTCGAGATTTATAGAATTATAGAAATCAAGGTCCAACAGGTACGCTATTTATGTAAAAATGTATTCAGTTGTTTTGTCGCCCTTACTAACACTATTTTGGGGTAGTTGAAACCCTTGTTGTATTTTCTGAAATATATTTTTTGTTCTCTAAAATAACTCTTTTATTTACAAAAATGCTGGGGAGAATCCTGTATTTATAACCACAATCCCGAGGAGATTCACTTGCTCTACCTATTTACGTTACAAATTATACGAAGCATATAATCAAAGATACAAATCAAATTGATGATTTATGTAGAAAATGTTTGGCTTTTCCGGAAACTATAGAACATATTATATCGGGTGTTCTATATTAGCGCTGTCCGAGTATACATTTAGGCATAATCAAGTTTAAAAAATAATATACCAAAGTTTGGTAATTAAACATAACTTGATTGACTGCCGTAATATAGCACCATATTGTGAATACGAGCCAAATTCATTTTTAGAAAATGAATTTTATAAAATGATAAAACTATACTAACAGACCGCACGATTAGTCATAATAGACCCGATATTGTTTTACATGACAAAATTTAAAAAAAAAAGTAGCCTGGATAAAAAATCAAGACGTTTACTTTATTCAAAAGATTATTATTCCAAACCAAACAAAACCAAAATATAATAAGTAAAATTTAATATTATACACGTTTTTCAATAAATATCCAAAAATACATACACTGTGTGTGTTTGTACAAATGTGTGTTTTCATGTTTGAATATATGTCTGAAATTTTTTTTTTCTACTATACCACATAAATACCTGTAACACTCAATCACAAACACGGTAACACCTCAGCACAGGTTCTCCTAGTGAGGTGTTCACGTAACATACAATATCACCCACACACAATTTTACCTATATCAACCCATTTTCTTTATTTTTGTACCGTTTTTCTGTACTACAATATAAACCACTGTAATCATTTGTAACGTGTATTCAAGAAAAGACATAAATAAAAAAAACCTTGATGTCGCTACTCCAAAATTCCTGTAATATTAAAAAATCTGTTCCTGAAAAAATAAGAAAATACACAGATTTAGGAAATGAAATTAAAAGAATTTGGCATTCTCAGACTATAAAAATATTACCATTCGTTATTTCGGCTACTGGCATTATACCTAGCTCTCTCATTCAAAATTTTAGGCGTATTAGATCTGTCAAACATTTTATACATAAAAATGCAAAAAAGAGTCATTTTAAATACATGTAGGATTACGAAAGATTTTTTAAATATTTATACGGAGGGCTCAGTAGGATTTATAGGTCCAATTAGAAGTTCTACCAACCGAACCCTCTGATATGAAAATATCTGGAGTAGGTGAATTATATTGCCATTTGATCTCTGGTGATTTGACGTGTCTTATTTTGTATTTATTATGCTTATATAATGCACTTGCATAATGTGGATTGACTAGATGATCATTTGTGAAAAAGTGTGTGGAAGGGTTTAGTTATTCCTTGTCTTGGGGAAGATTTAACCCGGACATATAGACGGAAAAAAATATTTGTATAGTGCCGTTTTCGTGAGAAAATCACCACAAGGGCGCTCAACAACTTAATTTATGCATTGATCACATCGAATTATAACTAATTACTTTTGACTTAGATAGAAACTTATAACTAGTGGCTTAAAACTAAAATTAATGTCGGGTGATTTACAACTAAGACTTTTAATTAATGACTTAAACTATACATATTTTTATGACCAAGACTTTTTTTACGACTTATTACTACGGCTTAAACTAGAGATTAAGACTAACATACATATTTACATTTAAAAATACAGATTGCTATTATTTTTGCCCGTGGTGTCAGTGGTAAAGTATAAAATATTACAAAAATAGTTTACGCGTAATAAAGGGTTATTACATTAATGTGAGAAAAAAAAGTCAAATAGAAAAATCCCCTGGACTGAGCAATGAAATACTACTGATTTTGGATACGACAAGTTGAAAAGGTGAGTCTTAAGTTTTGCTCAGAACTCAGATAAGATCTTTCGCAAATGTGAAGGGAGTTTGTTTCAAGCTGTTGGGCATGCTACTACAATAGCTCGGTCTCCAAAATTGGTATTGTGATTGCGCATAGGTACTGAAAGTCTACCTATGACTGTTGAAGATGCTGATCGAAGGGTTGCTTGCCTAACATTAATATCGTTTGAAATGCACAGTTCCGACAAGGGTGGCGCCATATCATGTACGGCTTTGAAAACCATCCAGCAGAGTTTGAATTGGATTCTCTCAAGACACTTAAGCCAATGAAGGTTCCACAAATGTTGTGAGATGTGGGAATATTTAAAACACCGGTTATCAGCCTTGCTCCAGCATTGAAAACTGACTGAAGTCTGTCAGTCTATATTTTAGGGAGACTTGTGTATATGCCATTGCAATAGTTGAGTCGTGATACGACGTAAGAGTTTACCAACATCTTTGTGGCGTTAGCCGGAATATTTATTCTTATAGATATGATTTGACGCAGGTGAAAGAAACCTGCGCTTACTGTTTTGTTAATTTGGGATTTGAGAGAGAGATTTTCATTTAGATGAACACCTAGGAGTTTAATGCCATTTTTAGGGATGATGTTATATCCAGAAGTAATGAGAAGAGATTTGTCTAGCATTGACTGGCGCTTTTTTGTTGCTGCCAAAGAAATTCTGTTTTGGAGGGGTTTAGTCTAAATTTGTTCAAATACATCCACTCTGTTATGGCACCAATGCATTTAATAGTGATATATTTTAATTTGTCTTTCTCATTCGGTGAACATATATATTAGAAATATATTTGCTGATCGTCAGCATAGCAATGGGAAAGAATTCCGAATGAATCTATAATTTGATGAACAGAATAAAAAGTAGGGTCACCAGGACTGAACCCTGGGGGACTCCAGAAGTCAGGGTCACGTAGGGAGAGTTTTTACCGCCCGCTTGTACAAATTGGGTTCGGACACAGAGGTATGATTTTATCCACTTGCAAATTTCACCGCCCATTCCAAAAGTTTTTTCCAGTGTGTCGATCAGGAAATTGTGGTTGATGGTGTTAAATGCTGCACTCAAATCTAATAATTACAGCAAAGCTAGCATACCTGACTCATTTGCAAGCATCAAATCTGACAACACGCGCAGTAATCCAGTCTATGTAGAATGGTACCTCCTAAAGCTGGTCGAGCGAGCGCTCCTCCTCCTCCTATAAACGCTCCGAGCGCTGCCGTTGTTGAGTTTTCAGACTACATAATATTTAATCTTCACACTAAACTATCTTTGGCTCACTGAAAGAAATAGTTAAATAAGCTGTCATTTTTAGTACAAACCAATTATTATTATATTTATATTATGATATGTATCTTAAAATGTTTATTTTTTATAAATTTAATTTAGATTAAATTTGATAATATTATTATCAAGTTCTGCAAGTGTTTTAGTTCTTTTTTTATTTTATTTTTTTATATTTATATTTACATTATTGTTAGATATTATCACTGTTGAACTAGCGCTTGGTTGATTTTCAATATGTTTTATTTTGTTTTAATATTATTATTATTATAAAACTTCATCAATGTGTATGAATGTTTATGTATTTGTATGAATGTGTGCATAATATATTGTTGCTGTACAAGTACATATATTTTATACTATGTATATGTTTATAGTTTAACTAAGTATAAAGTATAATAACAATAATAATAATTCCAGAATGCATACAGGGGTAGTGCAATGCAATACATCCCATATTTGAAATAATATACATAGTTAGTATAATAGATAAATAGATGAAAACGTATTTTTTTCAAATAAACATTCGCACAACCGCAAAGCAAAGCAACAACGACTTGTTGATACAATATTAAAATGCTGTTGTTTATTCACAAAAGTTTTTATTCAACAAAAATTTTCATTTGGTAAAATGAATGAAATATAATAAATAGCATCAATTCACAATATATCACATAAATCGGTTTTCCTTGTCACAACAATTTTCAAGAGAATGAACTTAACAAGGTTTAAATAGGTTTTCAGACACTTATAAAATATACTATTTTATATCAGTCACTTAAAATTAATAAAAGTTTAGATCATTTGTTATAGTGAAATAATTAAAATAAAACAGACATTAACGAAGTTAATGCTAATATCTGTTTTTTTTTATTCAGAGTGAAAACTATTTGATGTTAAGTTCATTGTAAAGTTGAAAAGATCAGATTTAGTATTTGTATCCTGATTGAGCATTGAAAGATTGCTGGTTCTGTCCGAAACCAGATACCTGGTTTGATCCCTTGTTAAACGATCCCTGGTTTGATCCCTGATTGAACGATCCCTGGTTGATAGATCCCTGGTTTGATCCCTGGTTGAATGATCCTTGGTGTGATCCCTGGTTGTACGATCCTTGGTTGGAGCCCTGGTTGTATGATCCCTGGTCGTAAGATCCGTGGTTGCTGGCCTCTTCCCTCTGGTTGAGCTCGATGGACTTGAGGATGGCTTCTGGGATGGGGGGAGGGGTGGGAAGGTGGTCTCCCTGTGCGTGGAAGCCGTTCTCATCAGCCGTGTAGGTGACGGTGTACTGGTGGCCGTCAGGTCCGGTGTAGGAATAGGACCCCTGCACGGTTTCTGCTTCGTGTTCGCTTCCAGCGTCCTTCAGATATCCGGACTCCTGAGCTTGAATTCCGTTTCCAGTTTCGTAGCTGTAACAAAAGAAATTTGGATAGTTTATTAGTATTTTTATACACTGGTAGACATGGTTTGTTTAATAATTTTTTTTTTTAATGCTTCCGATTTTGTTGTCCGGGTTAAATCTTCCCCATAGAAAAAACTAAACCCTTCCACTCACTTTTCCACAAATGATCAGCTAGTCAATCAACACTATGCAAGTGCATTATAAAAGAAAAAAAAATACAAAACAATACAAGAACAACAACACGTCAACTCACCAGAGATCAAATGGGAAAAAAAATCACCGACTCCGGATATTTTCATATCAGAGGGTTCGGTTCGGTAGAACTTCTAACAGGGCCTATAAATCCTACTGATCCCTCAACATAAATATTTAAAAAATCATTCGTTATCCTACATGTATTCAAAATGACCGACTTTTGCATCTTTATATATACATTTTTTGATAGAGCTAATACGCCTAAATTTTTAATGAGAAGGTATAATGCCAGTAGCCGAAATAACGAACGGTAATATTTTTATAGTCTGAGAATGCCAAATTCTTTTAATCTCATTTCCTAAATCTGTGTATTTTCTTATTTTTTCATTAACAAATTATTAATTATTAATTTCTCTTAAATATATTATTAGTATTCTATGTGAACCTCCATACATACGTAATACATAATTCAATAAATTCATAAGCCAATCATTACAGTTATTTGAATTTAAAAGTTTTGTCGGTAGATGACGCTAGGAGCTCGATTTTCGTGGTTATTGTACAATTCTCAAATTCAAACTGTGAAGCACTGAACGAATGATCTTAACATTTTCATAAACTAAACCTTTTTTAAATTAATGCAAAAGAAAACATTATATCAGTCTTTTTTTTAAATTTTAGTCCGACTATGACATTTTTTTAAAGGCTGAATGAATTGGGATACGTATTTGTCTACACGAACTGTTTGAAATGGGTAACCCTAAAATATATCAAAATTAGCTGCTAACAAATGCGTCGAAGGCAAAATTTCATCATGTTCAAATGGTCACATAATATGTCCTCGCTTATATTGTCCAAAAAAAATAATTTTGGAGAACTGATAAAAAACGTTGAATACAGACAAGTTTGTCGCGAAAACATTTTTTGTTTTGTAAAGCAAATCGGTTTTTTTAAAAATAAATATACAAAAGTTTTTATAATTATTTATTTGCTCACTGTCCACCAAAAAAAAAAAAATAGGCCACCCATTGGGCGTGCATATTAATTAAGCCGTTTCTATCAACAGGTAATAATCCTGAAAAGAGAAATTACAATTGCTACAGTGGTTACAGAAACGGGTGAGAGTTAACGGAGATGTTGCCAGGTGTGAAGGAGGGGGGGGGGGATTAGTCCAAATTTTTTTTTTCCAAGTAATAGCTTTAGGTGGTAAAAAAAATTATAACTCTGAAGTCGCTTGATAAGAAAACATTTCAAAATAATTTTTAACACGCAGTAAAAAAATTGCTATTATAGTGAAAGAATATAATAATATTTTGCTCTAGTAAACAAGAATCAGTTACATGAGCAGATTTAAAAAAAAAACTTTATAACTCACTTGAAGTTGTAGCTTCCATCTCCATTGTTCTCATTCACGAACTTCAGAATAGGGACATCGTTTTCAGCTGTGCGGAAGTTTCCACCCTGATGACCGCCCCCTTGCGAGTACTGGCCACCCTGATGACCGCCCCCTTGCGTGTACTGTCCACCCTGGGGTCCGGCCCCCTGAGAGTACTGGCCTCCCTGGTGGCCGCCCTGTCCGCCCCCGCCCTGGTTAGGGGGGAGGTACTGGCTGTCCAGGCGCCCGCAGGAGGCCATGCCGAACAAGAAAGCTACAAGTACCTGAATACAAAAAATTGTTCGTAAATATCACTGTGATCAATGTCGATTAATGTAAGAAAGAGTAATTTTTAATTTGCATGTATAAACAAATCGCTCGAGTTGATAAACAAATGCACACATATTCAACTTCAAAAACTTTTTGTTAAACTTACGATTTTCATTTTGAGATAGAAATAGCTGATCTTCTACTGAACGCAAAGAAGAGTATGATACACATTGTAAATCAAGTGGAGAATATATAGTTGGTCCCCTTCCAAAAGTACTAAGAGATTCCTCGCGGCGGGAGATTACCTTTCTCTATAGAATCAACGATAAATTCAATAATTATTCAGATGCTCTTCTTTCATATTTCAATTGCTCAAAGGATGGAACAAGGTGATCGAGTTTTTAAGGAATTTCATCAAATAATTATTCTACATTCTATAAGTTATATTGGCTCTATCAGTGAAATGGTTTGGCGGTACAATTTTAGAAAAATATTGAAATACGCGCCAATATATAATAAACAAATGAGTGGTTTAACTGAGGAACTCGTTCAATGCACATTTATGTCTATATGTGTGTGTTAACATCCATCACGCACGTTCAGGAAACGCGCATAATACGGTTTAAATTTAGTTATCTACTTTTGGTTTCACAGCAAGGCTTGAATATGCGACGATTGGGATGATTTTATTATTTATAATAAATATAGAAAAATAACCGCCTCTAAATATAAATTTTGGTACAAGCGTGTACATTGTTATTTTTTTTGTTTGTTTGAGGTTTGTTTTCGAGTAAGTTCGAAATTAGAATTTCTTCATGATAAATTTGAAAATAAATTGGTCGCTGAGGAAAAAATGATTAAAGATTTTCACGGCCAACAGTATTTTGGTTATTTGTTTTTGGGGTGTTATGCCGTGTTGCGCTAACTCCTTCTTTTTCGGACAGCATTGCAGTGTCCATCATCAGGGCAGATGTGTTATTTGTGTAAAATAAACAAATAACCAAAATGGTCGCTGAGGGATTAATATCAGCTTTTAAAATGCATTAACATTGCTGAAACAAAAGATTTTTTTTAATTCGCTATAGACTTCTATTACTACGAGTTTACGGACAAAAATATTTGCCTGATGGAGGAAAGACTGAAAATATTTCTAGTCTATTTGTTAAAAAATATAAATTTCCAAAAAAGGACATGTAAAAAAATTAAAAATATCATACCGGAAAAAATATATATAGAATTTCAAAGTGAAGTTTATAAACATGTTGAATGTAAAAAAACATTTCTAGGTTAACAAACAAGAGAAAGAAGAAACCAACTTTGAAAATAGTGGAATTTTTAAAACAACGATCTTAATTTAGTCCTTCTGTGTCAAAGGAATAATAATAATTCATTTTAGATGTTATTCAATATCCTAGTGTTAGTAAGATCATAGCGTTAATTTAAGTGCTATGTGTTTTGCCAGAAAATGATAAGGAAGACCATTAATATTTTTTTATATTATTTTATTTTCAATTTGTATTGATATTTCAGCGACTAATTATTGCTTATAATTATTTGTTATCTTTAATGCTATGCATAAAACATTGTCTTATAAACATTAGTTTATCATTTAAAAAAAAAAAAATATTTGACAAGTCAAAAATATTTCACCAATGTACCGGACAGCGGGTGGATGTACATACATAATTATTAAAATAATTAAGGAAATGAATATTTACTGTTATCACGCATTTAACGATGCCGAATCCCTTTAGAAGCTTATCACCGGACACGTATCATGTGTCAAATGGGATTTAACCGTAGTAATTATAATTTGGTTATTTTTCTTGGTTCCGCTCTTAATGCATCCCGTTTAGAGATAAGAATAATTGCTGTACATTAACACGTGTTGAATTAAAACTCAATAAATATGCAAACAACTGGCACAATCAGTCAGTTGTCCGACGACATTCGCAAGTTGTGTTTCTTTGAAAATCCTTACCTAAGGTACCCCCCCGAGAGCGAGAGGAAACCGGCATTTACAGTCGATGTCACTGGCGTAAGTATCTGGTACAACCAACAAATGAAGATATAATATGTCTCGACGCCATCTAGTGAGAAATATAGCACTAACAAAGCCTTTCCTACAATAATAAAGTTCGTTGTTTACAGGAGTAAAAAATATAATAAGCAGTAATTGTTGATTGAGGTACTAGTACATATTGAATTATTTGGAGGGTTGGAAATAAGCCGACATGTTTCAATGGTTTCAGAGCACCTGACCGGACATCAGAAGGCACGGGTTCAATTCCCGTTGGCAGCATTTATTTTTACTCGGAAGATATTTTAATTTTATATCGATATTTCAGGCGACTAATTATTGCTTATAAAATGGTTTAGGTAGGTGTTTTAAAAATACAAAAAATTGTTTCTCCCTATACATACTTGTGTATAAGGACGTAATACTGTCATGGCCATTGTTTTACCACACACGCCTCACAGATCTCATTTCTAGAGCATCAGTCTACTTTCATCTTGCTGCTTTCTTGTTTTTGACAACATTTTTTTATCTACCTTTAGATAAATGGTAAAAAAGATAGTAAGAAAAGCTCTTTTATGTAATATAAATTCTCTATAAGTCTATAAAATATATGGATTCATTTTATATTTGTAGATGTATCCATTACTAGTAGCCATGCCGCTGATTTTGAAATTACCTATTCATTCTGTAAATTTTATGCAGTTTTAACCTGGATGCATTGAACGACAAAACATTTTTTTTGTTTTTGCTATTCTATTTTATCAAAAAAAACTGAAACTATAGTAATTAAATCAGTTGGGTTAATGGGTGGAAGGACCTAACGTCCAATGATGACGTGTGAAAAAGAAAAGAACAACAAAAAATTCCACTGGAGACCAAAATTTCATTGGAATTGTTAGTTACTCCAAATAATGTCCGGCAACACCGATTTAAGTAAGTCAGGTACGTCTCTTAATACCCTGCAAAAAGTTGATAATTTGACTATTTTAATTTGGGCTTATCATTAATAATAAGCGATATTTGAAGATGATAAAGTCAATTCGAGTGATATTTTGTTTGATAATATGTGTATTTAAAGTGTAGGTACATATTTATATCAGATATATATCTATACTATACTTAACCCTTTCGGACCATGTGATTTTTGAAAATATTTGGTTTTCGTTTATCAATAATTGTTGGAATGACTAACTTTGCTCGCTTATTTTATATTGGCTACTTGTTCAGGCGGTAGCCATTTTTGTATTTTGAAGTAATTTTGGTGTTCAATTCTTTCTTCCGATTTTTTTTAGCTCTGATGTTATTTTTTTTATGTAATTTTTTAAATGCAATAAATGTTTATATTTTTGGAATACAGTTTACGATTTGTTATTTTATGTGTAACAAGTCCTCAGAGACAAAATTTTCAATTTAATGAAAGTAGCAATAACTTCTTAACTATTGAAAAATTAACATGACGGCCGGCATAGTCCAGTGGTAACGCATTGGACTGCCATTCCGAAGGTCGCGGGTTCGAACCCAGCGTGCGCAAATAAATTTTATTTGATTAATTTGTGTTATTTCACAATTAATTAATTAAAATAATATATAGTATATTTGCGGCACGTTCCAGAGTGGAAGATACTACCAGTATCGCCCTGGTGTAAGACCACCATTCAGAATTGAAACGTTGCTCCAAATGGCTTTAGCCGTGTTTAGTGACTAGATCTGAATAGCCAGGTACTTCCCCACCTTCCTCTTTCCCTTCCCCACTTACCTTCAGCCTCACAACATCCCCTAATTGGGGATGCCATAGTCTCACTGGCTCCAGACGGGAGCAGTTGGGACTCTTGTGAGGTATTCACTATAAAAAAAAAATAAAAAAAAATTAATAAAAATTATCATATATATTATTAAAAAATTATCATTATATTATTAAATTATTAATAAAAAATATCCAATAACTGTTCCAACTTTTGTCGAGTATCAAATCTGTTCAACCACTGCCAATTTTAATTCAGTATGAAAGGGTTAATACATAGTTCCCGCAGACACTTCAGGTCCTATGCGTAATGTGGTGTCTCCCTGATATGCCTTATTTCCTTTGCCTTTCCAGATAAGTAAGTATTCTGGAAAACAACACACCTCCCCATAAATCTAAGCATTTTCTCGACAAAGCGCAACGCTTGCAGTGCAATAATCATTAATTAGAATTTCAGCAGGTAAGTTGCCCAATAATAAATGCGATTAGTTTAAATACATAAATAATTTTATTAAATTAACATTTCATTTGGATGAGAAGGTTAGTATGGCTTATTTAATATATAACCTATCCATAAGAATCAGTGGCGGCTCGTGACTTTTGGGTGTACTAGAGTGCTAATATTATAAAAAATGGCATTTCTGATGTTGTTATAGCTTAAAATGATTTTTTTTTTTTTTTTCGAAAATCGATTTTTTGTATGAAGATTTTCAGGAAATTTCAGTATAGCCGTGCGCCGCACGGAATTCCTGAAAATCTTCATACAAAAAACCAATTTTCGAAAAAAAAAAAAAAAATCGTTTTCAGCTACAACAACATCAATTAAGCCATTTTTTGTAATATTAGCACTCTAGTAACCCAAAAGTCACGAGCCGCCACTGATAAGAATACATCACAACGCTCGGTCATTTTTAACATAACTTTCATTATAAGGTAGTCAAAACAAAATTTTGAAGTCGGTTTCTTAAAAATTCTATCTAAATATATTGGGTGCAATGAACAATGGGTTCAATGAAAATTTAATCACTTAACTCAGGTCTTACACGAACTTCGAAAACGGCACCGTTAATATTTTTGCGTGAACTCTAATTAGATTTTGAACTCCCATAGCTTGTTATCTAAAGGTTAATTTTACTGATCGTAAAGTTGAAAGTGGAGAAAAACTACATCAATGGAATCTAGTATTTATATCCAGATTGGGCGCTGAAAGATTGCTGGTTCTGTCCGAAGCCAGATCCCTGGTTTGATCCTTTGTTGAATGATCCCTGGTTTGATCCCTGGTTGAATGATCCCTGGTTTGACCCCTGGTTGAATGATCCCTGGTGAGATCCTTGGTTGTATGATCCTTGGTTAGAGCCCTGGTTGTATGATCCCTGGTCGTAAGATCCGTGGTTGCTGGCTTCCTCCCTCTGGTTGAGCTCGATGGACTTGAGGATGGCTTCTGGGATGGGGGGAGGGGTGGGGAGGTGGTCTCCCTGCGCGTGGAAGCCGTTCTCATCAGCCGTGTAGGTGACGGTGTACTGGTGTCCATCAGGGCCGGTGTACGAATAGGAGCCCTGCACGGTCTCTGCTTCGTGCTCGCTTCCAGCGTCCTTCAGGTATCCCGATTCCTGTGCTTGGATTCCATTTCCAGTTTCATAGCTGGAAACAAATACATTTATTTTTATTTTTGTAACGCAAAAACATATCATGTATGCCAAACACCGCATTAATGGAGAGGTACAATAAGAAAGCGACTGAATGGTGGTGTTGGAGCAAGTCGACTAATACGGTTATAGTAATCGGCGAGCATGGAGAAAAATGGAGGTGGTGCGTTGTGACATGAAAACTATGTTTTTGGTTGCTAAATTTGCGAAAAATTAATTTCCTGTCACATTATTTTTCCAGCTAGCAGAGATTGCTGTTCCAAACACAAATGTTGATGCTATATTTGAAAGCAAAACTCTAAAATGGTATCACCTGAATCTTTGTGAGAAATCAACTTTATCTTTCTTACTCTTTCCCTCTTATCATATTTTTGATGTATTTTTATTTCGGATTATGGAATCCGATATTTTGTCTTTAATGTAGTCAGATAACTTAACAACAATTTTTTTAATACTATTCGCTTTTAAACCATAACTTCAACACATATTCAAGGTACTTAAATTATTTGGCATTAATTTCGTATAAATTGTCGATATGTTAAACTGCGCGCTATTTGGTTACAAGAAGGCTATACATAGTAACATACCTCAATAACAACAATGATAATTAATTTATCGTAATACTATTCGTATACTTTCTGTTAAAATAATTTCTGACGCAGACTTTTCGCTTGAACAAAACAAGACACCGGAGAAAGTTTTCAATTTAAGAACATAAAGTAACATACTTGAAGTTGTAGCTGCCATCGCCATTGTTCTCGTTCACGAACTTAAGAATGGGGACATCGTTCTCAGCTGTGCGGAAGTTGCCTCCCTGATGACCGCCCCCTTGCGAGTACTGGCCACCCTGATGACCGCTCCCTTGTGAGTACTGACCACTCTGTTGACCGCCCCCTTGTGAGTACTGGCCACTCTGGTGGCCGCCCTGTCCACCCCCACCCTGGCTGGGGGGGAGGTATTGGCTGTCCAGGCGTCCACAGGAGGCCATGCCGAAGAAGAGTGCGACGAGAACCTGAACACAAGATATGTCTTATCTTTATGACATGCATAAATATATATTTACGATGTTTTTGACATCATGTAGAACGAAACAAAGATTTTTCACGAAAACGGCGCTATATAAATTATCTTAATATTATTATTATTATAAATTATTCATTAATTATATTTTATGTAATGTTATTTTTTTTATCACGTTTATTATCTTCGGAATCGCTTTGATCACTTTTACCACTGAACTAAAAATGGATTTGAGGGTTATGTAAATAAATCATTTAATTATAATTTTTAACCACTAAAAATCACAATAAAAGTACATGCTATAAATATGTAGTTCGCATTTGTAGGAAAAATAAGTATAAATAAATATATATTCAACGCCAAAGAAAGATTCTTTAAATAACTTTAGATTTACTTACGATTTTCATTTTGAGATAATCTAGATGATCTTGTAATGAACACCGAGAAGAGTATGATATGCATTGTAGATCAAGTGCGGAATATATAGTTGGTCCCCTTCCATACTGTGTGATATCCCGCTCCGGGAGGTTACCTTTCTCAATGGAAACGGAGATGATCTTAATACGAAATTTGATTCTCTTCAATAATAATTCACTTATCCAAAGGATAGAACAAGGTGATCAAGAAGTTCATAAATATATTTTAATACCTCCAATTACCCATGTACCTACATAAGTTAAGTAGAAGGTGGCAGTATTTTAATTCAAAATCAAACCAAATAAAAAACTTGACTGTTTTTTAATTGAGCTGTATATATTATGAACTAGGTCTGTATAGAATCCATCCATAGTACGTGATTTGCAAGTTGCTTCTAGTTGAAGCGAATGAATCACTCATCATCTCCTGTCAGAAAACATTGCTTTATTTTATTTCTAAATACTTACGCATTGTCTTCATTTTCTAACGTAAAATTGGTTAAAATGGTTTAATATTTTTTGGTATTTTCACGTTTTAAAAGTAGGTACTTTATATTATTGATGTAATTTTCAAATGTCTCTGTAAATTGATTGGCATGGTTCGTTGCGTGGTTCACCGGGTTTTTTTTATAAGGGACAGATTAAAAGATAGACTGACTTATAAAGTATCCACAAATGATTTTATTTTCTTCGTTTATAATCAAACGAAAATAATCATGTTTTTATATTTTTATTTTCAATGTTAATGTTTCAATTAACCTGAGGGATTGTAATGCACATACCCACAATAGCTGGGAATGGTGGACAACATAATGGACGGAAATATCTGGTAACCAAATATAAAAAATCCTTTCAAGTAACTTTCCAAATTTGAGGACTTTTTTATGTGAGCTGAAACGAATTAGTTATTATTATTGCGATGATGAAAACTTTATCTTTATCGGAAGTTGCTTAAACCTCGTGAGTAATTGGTGAGAGAAGTTGCATTTGATTTTACTGTAACCTCCATTAAGTGAATCTCTTTTACAAACATATAAAGAGATGTTTTACTGATTATTAAGAAATTTGCCGACCATTTCTTGAAATAAATCATTTTTTATTACAAATAAAGGGTTCATTTTTTTACTTACAAATTCATTGGGATTTATAAATAATTGATAAATTTGAACATTTAGAATTTAGGAAAAGTAATATTAATAACCAAATATTCTGTTAAGAAGAGTTTTCTTTATATTTATTTTCGCATTAATGCATATTATATTAAAATATTTAATGTTATTATTTAGATACCTTGGTTGCTTGAATTCTTAAAATTTTTATAGTTTTTTTTACAATTACTTTACCATAAAACCTAATAAATTACCTTTTCCCACCGCTTATTACTGTATTTTTATCTAAGCTTATTCATAACTTTCTACACTCTGTATCCTGATGAAAAACCGACGGTATTGAAACAAGTTAATATTTTTTTATTAAATAGTGGTGTAATCAAAAGTTTGTTATTTTCATTTACTTAAAATGATGCCACAAAGCGAATTTGTAATTATTGAAGAAGCAATAAGCTGTTTTTTATTTTTTTTCTACACAATTGTAAATGCTTTTGTGTAGTTTTATTTACGGGCACGAATGCACTTTTATAATTATACTTCAGCTGACCTTCCTCAAAAACATTTCAACAAACCATCAGGTTATTATATTTGCTTTAAATAATTAAGAGTAACGTAATTTTTTCTTCGTTGGGATGTGACTAGCTTTCTTGATTAAATATTTGCGTTCAAAGTACTGCGCGGAAAATCTACAGAGTTTACACCTAACTAATATACCGATTGTTTCTGGGTTCTGCAGTTTCTAATACTGCCAATTGATTCGATAAAACAATAAATAACTTTGTACCACTTAATCCTTACTGCCTACTCGAAAACGCTGTTTAAATTGTGACTATTAGTTGATTTATAAATGGTGTTGTTAATAATTATCTAGAAAATTAAATACTTTAAACACATTATATTTACCAATTTTTTCAATAAAATGACTTTTTTGCCCTCTGAATTAAAATTAAGAGATATTTCTTTTTCATATACATTTAACATTTTTTTATATTACCCCCGACACAGAAAGCCCTGAGGAAAATGATTTATGTCAGGGCCTATGTCATATTTTGGGATGATGTGTGGAGATTTTTATTAAAGAAAGGAAAGCAAGTTCTGGAAATGTAAAAGGTATGAGGGTTGGTATGAATCTAGGGATCAGTTTGTCTAGGAGTGACTGACATATGAATACCTTGGGAGGGTACGGCGCAAGGCTATGGGTCGATCTTGAACACACTCCACCCGATGAACCCAAACGTAGCGAACCACTTATGGTGACCTATGATAGAGGTGTTGGTTATCCAATAAATGATTCCCGGGGCGGCGGTACCTGAACCCTTTCCTCCAAATTGTGAAAAAAGTTTTCTTATAAATTTAATAATAATTAAGGTCCGGTACAGATTATAAGATTCGTCAGGTAAATTAATTACTAGAACGGTACCTCATAATGATATGTGTAATTTAATTTACAATTTAGGCAAACATTTTTAAATGTTGCTTTACAAGTGCTTCATTATAAGGGCAGTAACAATAAAATATTTATTTTTAAATTGAAACTACCACAAATAGAATTTCTATTACAAGCCCTAGGCAAAAATACCTTATTTTTGGAGATAGATGAAATATGTGGGTATTATCGAAACTAAATCTGTTTGGTGCCCAACGATCTATTAGGGAAATCTTGGAGAAAAGCAGTTTAGGACTAAGGCCTAATTAGACAAGAGCTTAAATGAAATGGCAGGAGTATGTATTATCTATGTTAAAGGCAATATCCGCGCTTCTAGCATCGAAGTCGGCAAACTTAGCTACATTGGTATCGAGGTTGTAAATAATAAAGCAAGGAATATTATGCTTGTGCCATAGTCTGATGAAGGCAACTTGAAGATAATGGACCAACGGGAATATAAAACAGTTATTCAACACTGATTAAATAATAAGCAATATGTCAAAAATGACAATGTGGCAAAAGAACAATTATACCTAAATCATAAAAAAACTCCATTTTACGCAAACATAATACAACGGCCAGGAAAATATTCATATCAATAATACATCCAATAAACACTGTATTCAGGTTAGTTTTGCTGGTATAAAAATTGTTCACAAAATAAGTAAGATTTTTTATAAGGACATAAATAATTTTATTAAATCAAAACATAAATTATATCTCATTTGGATGCATTCTTATGGCTAATCGATCATAATAATTGAAAACAATTATTCATCACAAGCATTGTCGGTTATTAGAACAATTAAATAAGTATGAACATATTTTATACAATAAGGTATACTTGTATAATATTGCACGATAAAGAACCAATCCTACAACGACAAGACAACGAGTTGACCAGTTGCTGCTAATTTACGCATATACGCGGATTGGTAATGACATATTTAGTTCATAGATTTATTTGACTGTAGCTTAGAGGTAAATAAAATAAAGGCATTATGTCAAAGGAATTAATATTTGTATCCAGATTGGGAGTTGAAGGATTGCTGGTTTGATCTGAAGCCAGATCCCTGATTGGATCCCTGGTGGTCGTAAGCTCCCTGGTTGTAAGATCCAGAATCGTAGGATCCGTGAGCTTCCTCCCTCTGGTTAAGCTCAATTGATCGGAGGATGGCTTCTGGGATGGGGGGAGGGGTGGGGAGATGGTCTCCCTGTGCGTGGAAGCCGTTCTCATCAGCCGTGTAGGTGACGGTGTACTGGTGGCCGTCAGGGCCGGTGTACGAGTAAGATCCTTGTACTGTCTGTCCCTCGTGGGCACTTCCGGCGTCCTTCAGGTATCCGGCTTCCTGTACTTGTATTCCGTTTCCGGTCTCATAGCTGAAAAACGAAAGATTTTATGCAACAAATCCTCTGGTTCAATACCTAAGTATATGGTTAATATTGTGGTATTTGAGTAATGCTACTGGAGATTTCAAGCAACGCAACAATTTGTTCATATAGAAAGCTGGTGTGTTTTGTCAGATCTAATTAAAAATGTGCCTACAAAGTTAGAGTGTCTTCTTTCTTTAATGCCTATTGTAAGGAGCAAGTGAATAATAGTACAGTGCGCTTTGAATTTAATCACTTGTGATGATGACCGCTGGCATACGAAAAACAAGTAATAACGCAGAGGAAATAAATTTTAGATACGCATCACAAAATATGACAGAAATCGACAACAATTTTATATATTTTTAAAATAACTCACTTGTAGTTGTAGCTCCCATCACCGTTGTTCTCGTTAGCAAACTTCAGAATGGGGACATCGTTTTCAGCTGTGCGGAAGTTGCTGCCCTGGTGGCCGCCCTGGTACTGACCGCTCTGGTATCCGCCCTGTCCAACATGTCCACCCTGGTTGGGGGGGAGGTACTGGCTTTCCAAACGGCCACAGGAGGCCATGCCGAAAAAGAGTGCCACAAGTACCTTTAAAGAAAAATGAGGAATATTATATAAGTGGAATTTTGAGAAATAGAAATATTAAAATCAAAAATGTTTATTATCAAATCAATATTAATTTTACGCTTCCTCCTACTTTAGCTAACTTTTTTGACAAAATTACAGTGTCCGTCGTCAGAATCATCTTCCACATCTGGACACATCTGCCCTGATGATGGACACTGTAATGCTGTCCGAAACGTTGCCTAAAGACGGAGGTAAAACAACACGGCAAAATATCCTAAAAATAAAATACTTTTGGCCGTGAAATTCTCAAAACATTTCAAGCAACACCATATTCAACAAATTCACCGAGTTTAATAAAAAATTAAAAAAAATAACTTTATTCAAATTTAAATAATAAAAAAATCTTTGTAAATAAAAAAAAACATCGTGTGTAGTACGTATTTTAGTTCACTTTTTCTTTAGATTCAGGTAAAATAGAACAGAAGAACGATTTAAAGTAAATACAGTGATTTTGATGGCATTGTTTGCTCAAACACAAACAAATAGACAATGAATTGATAATTGGTTTATAGCTATTTGTTCTTACGATTTTCATTTTAACAGAGTGTTTAGTGTTGACTGTGTGGTTGATTTGATGCACAACTGGAGTATGATACGCATTGTAGATCAACCTGTGAAATATATAGTATTTCCCCTTCCACGTCTCGTGGGATTCCTCGCGCTGGGAAGTTGCCTTTCCCAATAAAAAAAGAGACCATCTCAATCATCTAGATCCTAAAAATGCTGAGCCATCTTGCTATGTAGATACTAGCAGGGAAGGTAAGCAAGGTGATCGAGTTTTGCACAAACTATACTATTCCCCTATAATAGATCAGCCGATAGTTAAACTATACACCAAGGGAAATACTTTAAGCAAAGTATAAGGTTAAATTAAGTGAATGTGATCCCACTATATTCTTTTTTCCCATGTAAAACTAACAGCCGATGAGTAACTGCATAATTTGTTTAATTAAACATTCGGAATATTTGTTGTGATCTTATCACAATGAGAAAAATGAATAATCGAGGCAGTGTTTCATTCATGGTTGAGAATTATTATTGTGAATACCTACGGCATTCAAAGGATTTTTTACAAATTTACGCCTGTTTTTTCTCAATTACATAGATAAATATTTTTATTTTATTATAATTATAACAAAAGTACGAACATTTAAAATATCAATAATTTTAATGCTTCATCACCTTAGACGATTTTAGACACCTATTTATCGCTATTGTTTATTGTTCCAAAGTGTTTTTTTGTTTATTTATGAAACTGGCATCCTCAATTGGGGTTCCATGATAACTCAACACGATGACAATTCAACTCACCTTCAAAAAGTCTTTAAAAGCGATGAAAAAAAGACTAATCCATAAACCTAACCTATGTGACCTATTTAACCTAGTTTTTGTTGTATCACTTTTCATGAGATGAACGAAGTATGCATGAAGAATGAGTTAATGATGAATGTAAGTAAGTCTAAAGTAATGGTGTTTGAAAGAGAGAGTACGAAAACAGTGTGCAATATAATTGTGAATGAGGAATACTTGGAGCAGGTGGATGAGTTTGTGTATTTAGGAAGTATGTTTACGAGAGATGGGAAGGCTGACAGAGATATTGAAAGAAGGGTAAATGCAGGTAATTCCGTTAATGGAGGACTGAACGCCGTTGGCGCTAACAAAAAACTGTCCAAAGAAGCGAAGTTAGCAGTCCACAACGGAGTGCTGGTACCTACCTTGATGTATGGAAGTGAGGCATGGAACTGGCAAAGAAAGGATGAAAGTAGATTGAATGCTGTTGAAATGAGATCCCTGAGGCGTATGTGTGGTAAAACCATGTTTGATCGTGTGAGGAATGTGGAGATCCGCAAAGAGTGTAAGGCTGATGTAAGCGTAATGAGTAAGATTATGAAAGGGACGCTTAGATGGTTTGGGCATGTAGAGCGAATGAGCGAAGATAGGAGTGTAAGGAGGATATATGATGCAAATGCGAATGGTAGCAGAAGTCGGGGACGCCCGAGGAAGACATGGCACGATCAAGTGAATCAGATACTAGAGTCGGGCCATGTCAAGAGTCAGAATAATAGAAGAGTATGAATGAGACGATGTATGAATGTGAATGAGGCAAGAAGTGTGTGCCAAGACCGAGTTGTTTGGCGGTCCGTCCTCTCTGCCTACCCCTGCGGGGAAACGGCGTGATGGTTAGTTAGTTAGTTAGTTAGTTTTTCATGACTATATGTCACACTTTAAAGTTGTGTTGAATTGTAATTTTCATGATTTATCCGTAAAATGCTATTTGGCTGCAGGGAGTTGTATAACTAGTAGTTAGTTACTTCCCAGCTCCGCCAGAATTGGAAATGATGTTTGAAAAAAAAAAAATTCAGATCCAATACAAAAGCGGAAACGTTTCGAATCGGATCGCTCTAACATCTCTTAAAGAATATGAAAATAGAAAAATATGCAGAAAATTAAATGATCAAGACAAACACTTCATGATCTTACATTTCATATGACTTTTCAATTTTAATATTATTTGAAGAATGTTAATATTCTTGCAATAACCACTATAACCATGAAGCGTGAAGCTTTGATAAATTAATTATAAATTAACTCTTCCTTGCTAGGCTGGTGCCGTCAACAGATTTGACATATATTTAATTATTTCAATATATCTGTAAACATACTAAACACATACTTGAACTGTTCTACAGCCATACATTTATATATTGGATACATAAATATTTATCTAATTCAACAGAAAAAACGTTGTGTAGAAAAGTAGGAAAATAATAGTTAACATTATATCTGCGTGAATTGATAACTTGCCGAGAGAGGTTGGCTCACCATGCTCGGTTGTCAGTAGCAGTCTGGTGTAGCGGTCTGCCGGCTGTAATGGATATATCTTGCGTTTTAGGTAGGCAACACTTTACGCTATACGCACCATAGCTTGGTCTTTGGCCTTTTTCAGCATATCACTCACCATACACTACCAATGGAAAATATAGCGCGCTTATAGCGTGGTTTGTAACAAGCTTTAAGATGGTGACAGATTACGTTATAAGTATAAAGCGTTTGATATAACTCCATATTGCTCGCTGTACAATAACGTGCAGACCTGTCACATCTAAAAAGGTTAGCTATTTGCGTGGCAACGAAAATTATGCGACCCCCTCTCCCACCTACGGTAAGAGAAGGGGTCAGAAAAATTAACGCGGCTGTTATCTGTCAAAGTGACAGATTCAATACAAATAAATGATACTCCGCGGCATTCCCCCAACTGAACTGACCCCCTCTCCTGAGTTAGAAGATTATAGCGTAGTGTGTCACCCCAACATATAATATTTATATGCCACGCCAAAATTATGCGCACATAATATAGCGTAATGTGTCTAAGGCTTTATACGTGGCCGTTGTTTTTTCTTCATTTTCAGCATAAGTACATAATATTATACTTATGTCTATGGTTACTATTATGTAAGTAATAATTGTAAACTTTTAATTTTTATCCATCTTGAAAATTTCAAACTTTTATGTGTGCAACTACCTGTGTAACGAATACCTCGAGTGATTTTCTAGTACCGTAAAGGGTAGTTAAAAACAACCCAAACTTTTATAATGATTAATTTAAATTTTATAAACCTTTGTTCCTTAGTTGGGATTTGGATTCAAACAATGGACTTCGAAAGGTAGGTTGTTACAGACATCAAAAGACCTTTCAAATGACAATCACGATCGTCCATTTACTCGTCAAATAAATGTTAGTCACTTAATTTGATGTTTTACTTATTGAAGACCAATGAATATTATGGATTCTTTAATTGAATGAAACAAGTTCATATTTTGCATGTTGTTATTCCATCTGAATACATTGTTTAATCTTTTAAAGGTCCTCGGTAAAGTTATTTTTTCTCCATTGTTAATTTTAGAATGTAAGATTCAATCTTCTTAGATATAATATAACGCAGGTACATCCCGTATATTACACGAAATGCCAAGCTGATTTTTAGCTTTATTGATCTTTACTCTTTATCGTTTACGCAATCCAAATAAATCTACCATTCCTTCGCGGAAGAAACGCAAAGAGAATAGAATTGCAAAATTTATCTCCTAATGTGAAAAAATGCACCATAAATATTCCACCACATTAAAAAGTGTTTCTAAAATTTTCACAATACATTTATAGAGAATTATTAGAAACAATTCGTTTTAATATAGATCAAAGTAAGAAAGCAGCCTGCAATAAACTATTCGCATTTACATTTTCATCACTCGAACGATTTTTGGCATATAATGGCAAATCGCTTACCACAATGTGCCAAAACGTAATAAAAATATGGGATAAAAATATATGTGATAAACGGTGAAATTTAGAACTGAATTCATTCCCTTAAAACCGCAGTAAGCAGAGCTCTTATATTTTCATATTCATATTTTGAGGAATTATATAAAATAAACCGAAAGCACCCGTTGCTTGAATGGATGATAATAATTTATTTGTATATGTACACGATGGCGCAACAGTCCATGCTCAATTTCCTTTTGCAGAATTTTTAATGGTAAATAAAAATAATTATTATAATACATTTTTCCGCATTCGTGTCAACGTGTATTCTGCTTATGTTTACTTCCCAAATGTCAAAGTCGTGATGACCTAATAGGCCATTAAAAAAAGGCATCTTCCGATAGGGTGATCATTTTTGCGCCCCCTTTACCGCAACTAGCGGTGGGTCAGGTAAAAGAAGAAAATATCCTAGATAACTTGTCCCTTTCCAGAAACACAATAATGCTAAACTACAGAAAAAATTCTGTGGTCAAAACAATGAATATTTCGCAGCGCTTAGATTCAAATCTGGCTAGGGCTTAGCCGAGGGTAACGACCAAACTTGGAATGAATCCAAATTGTTTTACTGACAGGTTGGATCATAATAGGAACTTAAATAATATTTATATTTGCATTCAGAACTATAGAATCGTTTTTTTTCTATTTGAGTCAGTGTTTGTCCAAACATGACTTATGGAACTTACGTCATATGAATATCTGCAATAATAACACTGGAATATTTTTTAGAAAGTGCCTTTGTAAATACGACTATTTTTAATGTGAATTACTGTAGACTTTTTTTATATCTTTTCGAGTCGATCTATTGGTCTTGTAGACGATACCTTATTTTTGAATGGTATCTAAATATATGCCTTCAGAAGATGAAATAGATGCCAAGCGTAGTAATAATTACAAACCAGAACTAATTAAAAAATGAACTGCAATTCAATATAAATTTATTTTAAGAAAACAAAAAAAAAAATACAATGGAAATCCACAAATTAAATTTACTAACAATAAGTAAAAATCGTATTATTGAGTGTTGTGTTGTCTGATTAAATATTTAATGTTTTCGTATTTATCATTTAAAATTAACTTCACCTCTCTTATCTCGATGTTTAGAATCTTTTACATTAAATTCGCGTCTGTGTCACCTTTCCTGTCATCTTTTCTATGTATTATCTGTCTATGCTCCGTTTTGTGTTGTTTTTATGTGTTTTTATGTCAAAACATCAGGTTTGGGTTAAAATGTGCAAATCATTGTTACAATTTTTGTATTTTATCTCGTATTACCTTTTACAAAATTCTCTTTCATTCGACACCTTAAAGCCTCTGAGCTAACAACTAGAATCATTGCAAATTCATATAAATTAAAACGCAATAAATCAATCTGTTAAAACTTAAGTGTTTTAATAACAACCATCTCTCATCTATCCATCTATCTCTGTGCGTATCCCTGCGCAAAGAAACGAAGGACTTCAAGAAAAGCAACTCGCCTTACAACCGACGGCAGAAGTCCTGAAGACTATCGCAGGAGCGTACACGTGTTAAATGACCTGAATACGGATGTGGATGTTTGACATGATCAAATTTATATATTTTTTTAATATTAAAATATAAGTACTAAACAATGTTTCCCATGATACGAATTAGGAATCTTCAAAAAAATATATTAATTTAATTTTAGATCAGTATTATTTCATGTTTTTAATCCGACACATCTCCGAATATGACACGACTGAACCATTTGACCTCTCGCCTTGGTTTAATTTATAACATCTGAGTTGCGACAAGGCGAGCGAGTATTGTTATTATTTTGTATGGTTCGGCAAAAAAACATAATAGTTATTTTTACCAGGCCGTTACTCATTTTTAAAGCATGCTCAAAATGTTGGTCATTTCCGGGATATTATTGATTATTTTTGCATTATCTAGAATCTAGGTGCCGACAAATGTTTTATTTAGTTGTATATTACATAAGAGTCATACTACTTGGAGGTGGTGGGACTATGGCACCCCCAATTATGAAATGTTCTGAAGATTGCCAATAATTTCCAGCAAAGTCAGCTGTGGTGATTGCACGTAATAAATACATAAGTTATAAATGTTTAAGATGTGTTTTACTATAATACATCTATTTTAAAAGGTCTTTTAAAATATTCAAAAATAGTTTGATTGAGGATTGTATATTCCTTCTCCTCTTCGACTGGAGTCAACCGCCAAGCTAAACCTCGACAAATGCCTATCGGGTAGTATGAACATTTATTTAGTATATAAACTGCTGTAAAGTCATCCGATTTCAGAAAAATGCGCATGCCCGCGTGTGTGAACATCGTAAAAGTATGTCAATTTCCACTTCCAATATTTGCATTCCTTTATTCCTTAAAACAAGTGAAATTAAATTATATATTTTAAAATTAAACAATAACTTTGTAAACATCACTTATAGGTAAATACTTAATGCCGACCGGGTTTCGCTACAACCGTAGCTTCATCAGGGCAGTATAATACTAAACATCTAAAATATAAATTAACATGTGTTGATATCACGGTAAGTGGACAGTCTGAGCTACAGTGGAAGAGGTAAGGATAGGTGGGAGATTGAGAGGCGAGTGCTCTTTGTCAATAGGGAACAATCTGAGCCCTAAAAGCCCTATACTCAAACTGTCCACTTACCGTGATATCAACACATGTTAATTTATATTTTAGATGTTTAGTATTATACTGCCCTGATGAAGCTACGGTTGTAGCGAAACCCGGTCAGCATTAAGTATTTACCTATAAGTGATGTTTACAAAGTTATTGTTTAATTTTAAATTATAATGTCACATCACAAAGTAACCGCTTCATATGAAGAAATAAATTATATATGTTTAAAACTTCCATTAATCCTATACTTATCATCATAAGTTATTATTTAACCACTAATTATAAGTTATTACCTAACCACTAAGTAAACGGATAATATGCAAAGTTCTTGCAATGGTTTACCTAGGACTTACTGGAATTATTTGAGTTTTTTTTAATTCCCTGACTCTTCAGCAATTCATCGTCCTCCTTTAGCTTCCACTTCCAACATTTGCCTGCAGGGGGCGGTACCGCCACCGTTGGGAAGCCTGATCTAAAATCTAAATATATAAAATTCATTGGCTTTGCCACTTTGATAGTCCGTGTAGTTTGACCGTAGCTCGGCGACACTCATCACGATTCAATGTCTTATTATTTGTTTTAACTACAAAATACTTTAAAAAGTTAACCGTAGTTATTACGCGGAGAAAGCTTATTGATATAAAATATATTCAGAATGTCCGGGGTCAAAGTGCAGTAACTTCAATAGGTAATTCTACATGATGGTAGGATCAAAAAACACAAATATTTTTATCCGAAATTCCAACTTTTTTTTTCCATACAAAAAGACATACCTACTAAAAATCGTCAGTGTAGGTACACACTTACCCTATAAATTCGCTGTGTGCTTGTCGAGCGGGTTACCTACCCCAGAATGCCCCCCGACCAAGATAACACCGAGAACACCACGCAGCCAGCTCTTCATCTTATGCGTTAAACACCAATGACACTATCAGCATCAACGATGGACCCGGACAAGCCGAAGCCGAAGCGATGAGAGATATAAAAAGGAACTCAACACCCCAGACAGGGTTAATCTTAAATCTTCAGTCACCAGGGCTATTTGTAGCTATCGTTGTTAGATTCTTCATTTGAATTTATATTTTACTCACTTGTACTTAATTATCTGTTTTAAAATAAATACTTCTACTTCGTCGACTCATAATTTTAAAAAGTTTAAAATAGTAAATACCCAAGAAATTTAAGTAGTGCGAGACTGGTTGTTTATTATTTGTCAGTGACGCGTAAACCGAGAGTTCGAAATTATAACAATGCGCTTCAAAATCTCTGTTTTATGATATTTTAAACCAAATTCGAAGAACAAAGAGAACTTACGAATTTACACTTTTAACGATAAAAAAATATTAATAACTTATTAAACACTTCACTAATGTCATCGCTTTTTTAATAATTTAACAGATTTTCAAAACGTCCACCTTCAGCTTGCATGCAAGTATGTAAACGTAAAATGGTATTATTTACAACTCGTACATTGTTGCGTATTTCATCTGCAGCTTCGTGAATATTGTATGTGAGGTATTTGTTTATAATATTTCTTTAGAGTAAACAAATTACAGCTGTTCTTTTACAAGCTGTAAAGCGGGGGAAGGGGGGTAGCGGGTGTTAGTTCTAGGATTGGCCGGTCGATTTCAAATGATCCAAAAGCAATAATAATGCAGTACGCACACGCTTTGCGTTTGTAACTGAAAAGTACATCTAAAAGTTGAAATTTCAAAAAAAGTTTTAAATCTTTTTTACTTCTACCATCTTGTAGAACCATCTCCCACTTTCACCCCGGCCACCCTGTATAGATTTTCTAATAAAGTATCTGTAAAATGCGAATGTGTTATGAGGGCGACAGAACACGTGTTCATAAAAATACCAATATTGTCGCATTTCGTAATTACATTTATCAGGAAAAGAACACCTGAACATATGTTCCAATATATTCTGAATGAATTCATATTTTATCAGGAAATGGATTACCATAACGTTTTTTTAACAAGATTTCAATAAATTAGCAATACTCATTTTTCTCGGTGTATTGGGTGCAAGAACCCATACGACACAAATCCATTGACCGAAACTAGGATTTCAAAAGGATACATTTCTTAAGCAAATTAATACAACTGCAAGTTTAGTAAGTAAGTATATACTGGCAGTAACATTTCAATTCGGGATGGATTTCTTATACCGGTGTAATGTTATCGGATTTTAATCAACCCGATAATGGACACAATGGGCTTAGATTAGCCATCTTTCATTATTGCTAATGTCATAATTATTGAGAAGTAGAAACAGATCAATGAGTAGTAAAATTAACATTTCCCAATACATTATAATGGTTCATCTGCAAATGCCAACGATTAATGCAAGATAACCTTATAATTATTGATTTGCACATAAATTATTACAACCATTATGTTAAGTAAAAGCATAATTCAATTGAAAATTCAATATAATATGGTTTGAAAAAAAGGAAATTTTATTTATGCATATAAGGAATCACCAGAACAAACCAAAAATAAACTAATAGATAAGATAGCAACAATAATAAAGGTAACTGGTATATTATATATTTATTTCGGCTGCTGGCATTATACCTAGCTCTCTCATTCAAAATTTAAGCGTATTAGATCTATCAAAAAATTAATAAATAAAAATTCAAAAAATCAGTCATTTTAAATACATGTAGGATTACGAAAGATTTTTTTAAATCTTTATATTGAGGGATCAGTAGGATTTATATTGACGTCTCAAAAACCCAAGCGTGTCTGATTTCGGCAAAGAGGGAGATCAATGACTGTCTGGTGCAATTTGATGGGAGCACTCTCCCCAATAAAGACTCCATTAAAATGCTTGGAGTTACTATATCAGACCAGCTCAAGTATCGGGGATCCATAGAAGCCCGAGTAAATCAGGCCTCCAAGAAGTTGGGCGTCTTGTACAGGGCTAGGAGATTCTTCAGCAGTGACCAGCTGCTGACCCTGTACAAGTCTCAAGTCCGCCCAACTATTAAATTTGGGAGCCACCTTTGGGCTGGTGCCCCAAAATACTTAATAAACCTGCTTGAATCTGTGCAAAGGAGAGCGATCCGTCTGATTGACAATCCGTTGTTAACAGACCGATTGCCTTCTCTAATGCATAGACGCAATGCAGGCATGCTGTGTCTGTTCTACAGGTTTTTCAATGGAGCCTGCTCCAAGGAGCTAGCAGCATTGATCCCTGATGCACCGGTGCACGTGCGCGAAACTCGAAGGACACGAGCTGAACACCCGTTCACGGTTGACGTTGGCTTCATGAGAACAGGCCGTTTTTACGACTCGTTTTTGTGTAAGTCGGCTCGTATGTGGAACGAGCTACCGGCATCTGTTTTTCCTCCCTCCTATAAACCGAGCCTCTTCAAGGCCCGCATTAACAAATCCCTTCCTACAGCCCCTACCTTATTCCGCCTCACAACGCCGCCCAACCGGCTGGTGATATAGTTCCCCTGTCTGTACACTGCACAGGCAGGGACACTCTTGTGAAGTGTCACATAAAAATAAAAATAAAAAATAAAAAATATGCCGTGTTAGAAGTTCTACCGAACCGAACCCTCTGATATGAAAATATCTGGAGTGGGTGAATTATTTTCCCATTTGATCTCTGGTGAGTTGACGTGTTGTTCTTGTATTGTTTTGTATTTATTTTGCTTTTATAATGCACTTGAATAATGTAGATGGACTAGATGATCATTTGTGGAAAAGTGTGTGGAAGGGTTTAGTTTTTTCTTTTGGGAAGATTTAACCCGGACATTAAGTCGGAAATTATACATATTATTATTGCCCTGGTGAAAGATAACCTTTCAAAATCAAAATAACGAGGTAGGTACTTCATAACCACAAACTTAGCATCTTTTTCCTTTTCCACTCCCTTCAGCTTCACATTATACTTCAATTATTGGGAATTCAATAACCCTTCTGGCTCAAGAAAGTTGGGAGTTGTTAGGTCTCTTAAGTGATATTCACATTAAAAGAAGTGATTGTAGACACTAAAAAAATGACTGTCAATATAGTACAGAACTGGCAATTCTGTAATAGGTCAGTTAGTTTTGATTTTTTGATATATGCATAGAGGGGGACATATCATGACAAAACTATGATCCTCAAAAGATATACTGAAAGAAAAAGTCCACGAAATCAAACAAGTGCGGAGGCAAAGCGCTTGAATACCAGGTATAGTGATTTTAATAAACTTAACACCAATTTAACATTGGAGGAAAATGAGAAAGCTTAAGATAATAAATGAATATTCCATATCTAAATTAGTATAATAAACTTCTAAAATTAACTAACAAAATATTTTTTTTAGCATTCACCCTACTTAGAAGAAAATTAAAAGCATATGCAGTTGTAATTTAGTCAAATGTATAATTATTTTAGCAAGTAGATCTGTTAATTAACATGTTACTACATATTAAAATATAGTGATTCGATTGAACCTGAAGACAAGTGTTCATATTTAAAAAGCTATCATATGAGTAAGCTGCAAGGTGCAGACAACCTGTCATGTTACAGCTTTGTGGGATTATCTATTCAAAACATATATAGGGTTTTCCAATAAGAGGTGTTATTTTGAATAGCCCGATATTTCGGTAGATGTTACTTTTAAAGCTGTCATTTTTTTGACATTTGACAAGTAGAAACTACGCCATTAATAAAAATGGAACGATACACGCCCCAACAATGCATTAAAATTATTAAAATTCACTTGAGTTAATCAAATGCAAATCATTTTGAGTGATGAGGCCCATTTCCACCTCGGTTGCTTCGTCAACAAGCAAAATTGTCGCATTTGGGGCTCGGAAAACCCAAGAGTTATTGTTGAAAAGCCTCTCTATTCTCTGTTTGGTGCGGTTTATTGTCCGGCGGAGTCATTGGACCTTACTTTTTCGAAAATGAGACTGGAGCAACAGTTACGGTGAATGGATTGCGCTATCGAGAGATGATTAATGATTTTTTATGGCCGGAATTGGATGGTGTTAATTTGGACAACGTTTACATTCAACAAAACGGCGCTACGTGCCACACAAGCAACGAAACCATTGATATTTTACGATTGAATATCAAAATAACACCTCTTATTGGAAAACCCTGTATTTATTTATTGTTATTAAGTTTAATTTGTAGAACTCCATTTTAATTTTTATTTTTTATATATTCAATAATATTGTTATTGGGTTTATAAAAACAGTTTATTTTTAAACAAGTTCTGCTGTGTAATTATTATTACGCGTGACAGCTGTTTCGCCCTCTGAAGGCATTATCAAACTGTGGGTAGCCCACTTACAGACGATACATTTATATTATTTCTAGGTAGGTATTTTAATTTCAATTACTGATTTCTTAATTGATTTTTGAGTAAAATATTAGAAATTATTAATGGTTATTACCCCAGCAAAGTTTCCCCAATTAGTGTAATGTTTAAATTTGACTGAATGTCTTAATGTTAGTTATTCCCAAACGATGACTCATAGGGTTATTTTAATAGCATAATTAAGTACTTCATAGTGTACTCATATTTGCCCTAGGTTTGAAGATATCTAGTAGGGGTGAACGAATTATATTTGTTTGTTCATTAATTAGAATAGCTTTCGGATTATTAGAGTTTTTGTTAATTTCTAACTGTTCTAAAAGATTCAGTTTACAGCCTTTATTTTGTACGTGTAACGGAGTTGGTTTATTATTATCATTAAGTGAGTGATTTTCATCTAGGAGATGTTTGGCAAATTGAGATTGCATTTTATTATTATTTTTAAAAGATCTTATATGTTCTTTGAACCTAGTGTTAAAGGACCGGCCCGTTTGTCCAACATAAACAGCGTGGCATTCATCACACTGGAGTTTATAAATGCCACTATTTTGTAATTTGAGTACCTTACTTTTTGAGTTTTTAAGAGATGATCCTAAGTTATTATTTGTGCGGAAGGCAGTATCTAAGCCACACTTTTTGAGGACTTTGGCAATTTTATTAGATGTCTGTCCGATGAATTCTAAACACCCGAATTTATTATTCGTCTTATTATTAGTCGCTGGGTAAATTAATTTAAGGTTATTTTTGTGTTTGTTATTATTAATTATTTTTTCAATGTCTCTACCCTTGAAGCCATTATTTTTAGCAATAGTTAGGATTGTATTTTTTTCCTTCTCGTATGCTTTCTTGTCGAGTGGGATGTTATTAAGCCTATGTACCATTGAGTGGTAGGCAGATAATTTATGTGACCATGGGTGTAAAGATTTATAATTAATGGTCGTATCTGTAAACGTAGGCTTACGGAAAATTTCAAACGTATGTTTATTATTTTCTCTACCGATTGTTATAGGTCTAAAAAATTGATTTTATTATTACACTCTCTTTCAACCGTAAAGCAGATTTTACGGTTGATGGAGTTAGCAAATGTGACAAAAAGATCTAATTGTCTGTTGGTACCTTTCCAACAGACCAAAATGTCGTCAACATAACGAACATAGTAAATGATGTGTTTGTTAAAGATTGAATTTAAAATTTGTTTTTCAATGTAATCCATAAATATTTCTGCAAGAAGTGGACTGAGGGGCGATCCCATTGGTAATCCGTCGTTTTGTTGATAGAATTTATCGTTAAACTCAAAGTAGTTAGTTTCCACACAAATTTTAAATAGATCGAATAATTCTTTTTTAGTAACTGGGTTTATATTAGATTCGTCTAAAATATCTTCAATGATTTTAAGGCATTCTTGAATAGGGATATTGCTAAAGAGACTGACCACGTCTAAAGATATGAACTGGCAATTGTGCGGTAGATTTATGTTTTTTATTTTGTTTACAAGTTCGAGAGAATTTTTAACGCTATGTTTTGGGTAGAATTTAGTATGTTGTTTGAAAAGAAAGTTAAGTTTTTTGGCGAGTATTGTCGTCGGGGCGTTTATAAAAGAAACAACGGGACGTATGGGGATATTATCCTTGTGAATTTTAGGTTGTCCGTATAATGCAGGAGCCCTTGGATTCATCACCATTGCACATTTTCTAGCGTATTTATTTGGGAATATTGATTGGCAATTATTTATTAGGTTGCGCACGTTTATTGAAATTTTGTCCGTTGGGTCCTTTTTTAAGATTTCGAAGTCTTCTGGCTTTAGGAATGCTTCTACTTTATTTAAGTAATCAATTTTGTTTAATATAACGACGGAATTCCCCTTATCCGCTTTAGTAATTGTGAGGTCGCTATTTTTAATTTTGGCTTTAATATCATTTAAAATTTCCGTTTCTTTTATATTGAATTTATTTTTATTTTTACTGGTTGATTTCAGAGTTTTTCTCAAGATATCCGCTGTTATTTGTTTAGGTAAGCCGTTATTTTTTATTTTAGACAGAGAAATTTCTGTGTCGATTGCCAAACATTCAATTTGTTTTTTAGTGATATCTGAATTTATTTTATATTTGAAGCCTTTATCTAGTAAATTTATTTCATCTTCTTCAAACGTTTCACCTGATAGGTTAATAGTTTTTATATAAAACTCCGTATTTGTATTATTTTGATATTCGTTGACTTTTACATTTTTATTTTTAGATTCGACAAGTTTTTTAAGTTTATTTTCCTGAGTTTTGAATTTATCATATATAATTCCGCCGATGTGTTCACGAGTATCGTAATCCAGGGTATCAAATTCCCATGGATGCAGTTTAAAAGTTAATTCCGAATGCAATACCTTGATGTAGTGAAGTATTGTGTCCCTTTTCCGACAACATTCCTTAGTCTCCTCTTTCAGCCATATCCTCTGCGCTCGATGCACAGTTTTTATGGCTGCCGAGGATTTGCTTTTGGTAGAAATATGCACGTACTTGGGGATCACGTTTAACTTCAAACACTCTTGGTTAAACCAAAGGTTTTGCACTATTTTCCTATGTTTTAATTTTAATCCAAGGGCTCCTGCATTATACGGACAACCTAAAATTCACAAGGATAATATCCCCATACGTCCCGTTGTTTCTTTTATAAACGCCCCGACGACAATACTCGCCAAAAAACTTAACTTTCTTTTCAAACAACATACTAAATTCTACCCAAAACATAGCGTTAAAAATTCTCTCGAACTTGTAAACAAAATAAAAAACATAAATCTACCGCACAATTGCCAGTTCATATCTTTAGACGTGGTCAGTCTCTTTAGCAATATCCCTATTCAAGAATGCCTTAAAATCATTGAAGATATTTTAGACGAATCTAATATAAACCCAGTTACTAAAAAAGAATTATTCGATCTATTTAAAATTTGTGTGGAAACTAACTACTTTGAGTTTAACGATAAATTCTATCAACAAAACGACGGATTACCAATGGGATCGCCCCTCAGTCCACTTCTTGCAGAAATATTTATGGATTACATTGAAAAACAAATTTTAAATTCAATCTTTAACAAACACATCATTTACTATGTTCGTTATGTTGACGACATTTTGGTCTGTTGGAAAGGTACCAACAGACAATTAGATCTTTTTGTCACATTTGCTAACTCCATCAACCGTAAAATCTGCTTTACGGTTGAAAGAGAGTGTAATAATAAAATCAATTTTTTAGACCTATAACAATCGGTAGAGAAAATAATAAACATACGTTTGAAATTTTCCGTAAGCCTACGTTTACAGATACGACCATTAATTATAAATCTTTACACCCATGGTCACATAAATTATCTGCCTACCACTCAATGGTACATAGGCTTAATAACATCCCACTCGACAAGAAAGCATACGAGAAGGAAAAAAATACAATCCTAACTATTGCTAAAAATAATGGCTTCAAGGGTAGAGACATTGAAAAAATAATTAATAATAACAAACACAAAAATAACCTTAAATTAATTTACCCAGCGACTAATAATAAGACGAATAATAAATTCGGGTGTTTAGAATTCATCGGACAGACATCTAATAAAATTGCCAAAGTCCTCAAAAAGTGTGGCTTAGATATTGCCTTCCGCACAAATAATAACTTAGGATCATCTCTTAAAAACTCAAAAAGTAAGGTACTCAAATTACAAAATAGTGGCATTTATAAACTCCAGTGTGATGAATGCAACGCTGTTTATGTTGGACAAACGGGCCGGTCCTTTAACACTAGGTTCAAAGAACATATAAGATCTTTTAAAAATAATAATAAAATGCAATCTCAATTTGCCAAACATCTCCTAGATGAAAATCACTCACTTAATGATAATAATAAACCAACTCCGTTACACGTACAAAATAAAGGCTGTAAACTGAATCTTTTAGAACAGTTAGAAATTAACAAAAACTCTAATAATCCGAAAGCTATTCTAATTAATGAACAAACAAATATAATTCGTTCACCCCTACTAGATATCTTCAAACCTAGGGCAAATATGAGTACACTATGAAGTACTTAATTATGCTATTAAAATAACCCTATGAGTCATCGTTTGGGAATAACTAACATTAAGACATTCAGTCAAATTTAAACATTACACTAATTGGGGAAACTTTGCTGGGGTAATAACCATTAATAATTTCTAATATTTTACTCAAAAATCAATTAAGAAATCAGTAATTGAAATTAAAATACCTACCTAGAAATAATATAAATGTATCGTCTGTAAGTGGGCTACCCACAGTTTGATAATGCCTTCAGAGGGCGAAACAGCTGTCACGCGTAATAATAATTACACAGCAGAACTTGTTTAAAAATAAACTGTTTTTATAAACCCAATAACAATATTATTGAATATATAAAAAATAAAAAAATAAAAAAAATAAAAATAAAAACCCTGTATTATTGGAATAAATATGATTATAAAAATAGTATTTTTTTTATGCACAAAATTTGGCTCAATATTCACTCAATAACGCTTTGGAAAGACGAGATACTTATGTAAGTTGAGCTTTCGAGGACATTTATTCAGCAGTAACTAAAGCCATAATAGTGGTGACGATGATAAAGTTTAGATAATACGGTAATCACCATTGTTTTAAGACAGGAAGGAATAAAAGCAGCGATTAGAATGAGAGTGAGATAAATGCACAAGTCAACGTAAAAATATATATTTATTTGTGTGGTGGGTTAGAACGAAATTATATTTTTCTCAGAATTGAAATCGTGTAGGATGTGCTTTGTAAATTTAACAATTTATTAACATAGTACATCACGTATTTAAAAAAATATTATATAACATCTAATGAAAAAGTAAGTTACATATCTAAATCAGTCTGCTTTTTGCAAAAGAAATCATTGATTTATATGATAAGTTTTCGCTTCCCGATCGGTTTTAGAAATAATAACTTTTCGACCTCTTTAAGTAAGTTTAAGTTAATAGTTGTTATAATAATAAATGTTCTTTCCGCTCTGGTGAAAACGAACTGCAGAAACATGTAAAACGTGTGAAAAAACATCACTTCGCGTTGGAATGGCACGATGTTACACGATAAAAGCATGCGAGTATTTATGTCTTTATGATGTAACGTGCGGAGCGATGTTTAAAAACAAGCAAAAGATGGTAAGATAATTATAACCCTTGAATTATATAATGTAATTTGGTATCCGTGGTAGAGGGGTAAGGCTCTCAACTTGCAAGCTGGAGGCCGCGGGTTCAAATAAGTTTAGCGTGAGTAAGTTAATTTTATGTGATTAATTTGTGTTATTTATTTATTCGTTAAAAATAATATATATCATATTTGCGGCAAATTGGAAGATACTTTCCGTATCGCTCTGGTGTAAGACCACCATTCAGAATTGAAACGTTGCCTTAAGAGGAAGCTACAAGCCTTAAATATGTATATTCTTGGTATACCTTATATTGTAGGTAATAGACATTGAAATCGCTTAACAAACGGAGTCTAGAAACGTTCGATTTCATGCACAAAAATGGTTTTGATTTATTTTGTAAATAATTTTATAAGAAAGCAAAAATGTTAATCAAGTGAAACTGCCACAGATGATTTTAGCTACATGACTGTATTTTTTAAAGTTATTTCCTTTACGCGTTCATACATTTCTATTGTAAAATATTTTTTAGTAGTTTACATTTATATTTTTTATTGAGCTCATTTTTTATTTATTTGTATTCTACTCAAGCGAAACGATAGGAAAATTTTCAATTTATCTAATGCACATTCATAATTTTATATATATATTTTTTTTTTTTATTTGAGACACAAACAGGACATTTAAGGTACATTCTTGTAAAGTATAAAACAAATTTATATACAAATATAAATGTCCCTAGACTAATGTGTCTGCAGCAATCACATTTGCATATTCACTATCAAAACAATATCATTATTTTTTTATACAAAGCTTAAAAATTACAGAAATTATAAGACAATAAAGTACACAAATTCGTTATAAAGTTTAATCAAAATAGTGAATTGGCATTAAGCTTCGCCTTAAATGATTGTAGCCGTGTTTAGTTACCAGATTTGAGCAGGTAAATTTTATGTGATTAAACAGAGTTATTTCAAAATTTACTCATTTAAAATAATATATAGTATATTTGCGGCGGAGTGGAAAATTCACTCACTCTGGTGTAAAACCACCATTCAGAGTTGAAACGTTGCTTGAAATATCTTTAACCATGTTTAGTGACCAGATCGGAATAGCCAGGTACTTATCACCCTCCTCTCCCCCATTTCCTTCCCCTCCCCGCTAACTTCAGTCTCACAACATACCCCAATCGGGAATGCCATAGTCTCACTGGCTCTAGACGATTGGGAACAGTTGCTCTTGTGCGGTTTTACATAAAAAAGAAAAATGAAACCATCAAACAATAATAATAGGTCATCCATAGATGAATTGCGTTATAATTTATTATTAATATTGCGATGCGGCAAAACGTGACATAACCCTTACAGTAAAACTAGTGACCAAAGCAGCAAACATTCCCTTTTTTGACGAAGAGTAGGTACCAAATTGTAATTGGTACAGTTCACAATGAAGTACTGATACCAACCTGATGTATGGCGTGAGAGAAATTATCAAAACTGAAAGCCGTAGAAATGACATCGCTCGGGCTATCGTGTGAACAACTTTGTATGGCAGTGTTAAAAATGCGAAGATCCGGAAAGAATGCTAATTTGATGTACGCCTAGTGGTTAAGATTAAGAAAACAACGCTTAGATGGTGTAAGGACAACATATCAAGTGGATGTTAATGGTAGAAGAAGTAGGGGACATCCGGCCCATGACCTATCAAGTGCATCAAAAGTCAAGTCAAGAGTCAGAATAATTTAATAAAAAAAATTCAAAATAATTGTTTCGTTTTCACTTACCCTAGAACTCTTTCAACAGCTCGGTATCATGCTTTGATGACTTATTTATTTTAAAATATAAGTCAAGATTCCGAGCACCGATAAACGATAACTTCCACACTTCATCATTCTTAGAAATTGTGTTGCTGGTGTGGAATACAAGCATCATAGTCTGTGTCTATGACATTTAAAAAAATGTTATTTATTTATTTATTCCTTTAGATTTACACACAGTACAGTATGATACATGATATAATTAAAATATTTTTAGTGATTATAGATTATTGTACCTTATCAGGTCGAAATTATTGATTCCTAACTAGGCAAATTGCCCGTTCCAAGGAACCAAAATATGTGAAAGTAAGTGTGTGATTTGTCTATGTCTATAATATATCTCATTAATTTGTGATGTTTAATCGTTACAATCTTATGATAGAATCGAGCTTGAGCTGTTGTGTATGTTTCAGTTGTGTATGAGCAATAATTAGAATAGTGGAAGATACATATAGTGTGTGATTAGTCCATGTCTATACTATGTTTATTTATTATGTGACGTTTTTTAACATTTTTTCGGATTCTCCTCTACCCAGTCCAATCAACCATTTAGTTATTATTGGGCCTATGTAGGAAATATTACAAGATTTTATTTATATACTTTGCCGTATTGCTCGTTTTTATATAGTTTTGACGAACATCAAGTACATTAAATTGTTTAAAAAGCTCATCGCTAGAGAACCTATATGGTTTGCGCATTATGACTTTAATTATTGATTTCTGGGCCTTCACAAGCGGATCTACAGTTGATCTTCCTATATCAAAATATTGAATATTCAACAAACAAAACAGGTTTTTTAAGATTTATAAAGAAATACAATATTATGCGTTATTTTTAAAACTTCCCTGAACCTAGGAAAAATTTATTTTCTGCCATGTAAAGGTCGTTCCGCTATGTTTACAATAGATGTACCTATTTATACGGGTTATTGGCAGCTTTAAGATGACTGAAATACTTAATTGTTTACGCTTTAGCCATTTATTTATTCACTTTAGAGTAAGAACTGAGCAGAAAACTTTTTTTATATTTTGAATCATTTATTGAAATAAATATGTTTCCTTAAATCGGATGGCAATATTGTCACCTAAAAGCGTTTATATAATTTTATCTATATTATAACTTAACCTTAGGTACCTACCTCACCTTTAATAAAAAAAATCGATTCGAAATTAGCTACATCATAAAATGTTGTAGTCGATGAAATATTTGAGAGGTACAAGTATTTCTAGCGCCCTTGAGGTGATTTTTCACAAAAACGGCGCTCTACAAATTATCCAATTATTATTATTATTATTATTATCATTAAATGTAACTAAACCACGATCATGCAATATTTTTTAGCAATTGTTATTACTTACAAAACCTTTCAGCACACACAAATTTAGCACTTTAAACGCGGCAAACTTCATAATTAACTATGTAAATTATTCGAATGTTTTAGCTGTATAGATAAAGTCATCGACCAACGAAACCTAGACAGGTGGTGGGGATTTTACAAATGGCACCAAAACCAAAATTATTGGATTAAAAAATTGGGATTTCGAAAATATTAATTAAAAAGAATTTGCATTATTTCGCAGTCAAAAGCATTGCTTTTATTTTTTTTTGGTCTGCGAGGAGTTTAATTGTCTTCCAAGATGTTTACGAAGCGAGGTGACGGAATCAGATGGGGAGATTGGTTATGATTTTCTCACTGGTGAGCCGAATTTGTAATAAACGCCATATCTACAATTTATACGGTTAAAGCGCATTGCTGAAAACCACACCTTCAATGAACAGGGTTATTTAAGTATTTAAGCCCTTAATTTGAAAACAAACCACGATCCTGCATTTGTATTTACATAGCCAATGCGTCACTAATGTGCCCTTCCTTTGTAAAGGATGGAAGGATAACAGACAAACTTAATTAGATGAAACCATGAATCTTAAAGCCCTGGAAAGAGCATTAGTGCGGTTTTGTGTGAATGACATTGAAATCAAATCTGGGGTGAGGGGAAATCGACTGGCAGCCATCTTGCATGACAAACTTTTTAAATGATTTGTATGCGAAGTGGTGCATAATGAACTATTATTTTTTTTTATTGCAATTATGACGGCTTTTGTTTATTTTTGTAGGTTATTTAGTGGGTTTGTTCCACCTCACCACAAGTCGGCTTTATATTTTTTTTCAAATAGATGGCTTTTTCGTTGGAATGTCCCGTGTGTGCTGTTTTGTCATGTTAAGTTTCAGCGTTTGTTTGGTTTTGTTTTGATTCACTGGTGGTGGGCATTATATGTTACCAGATCATTATTTTACAAAACACAATTGTAAAATAGTAATCTGGCAACATTGAAATTTTGGAGCAAAAGCGGGACAACCTAAAAAATTTCACAAATGAGACATCACAAAGTATACTAGATGCTCGCTATGGCGGAGTAAAAATATACTATCCAAAAAGGTTACTATTTTGTCAGTATTGACCGGACACGGAACACACAAACAAATTTATAGATTAGACGAATTTCAAAGCGCTCGAGTTAAAACAGGATTCCGCTTAGCTGAGTCTAATACAAAATTTTCCAGCCCCGTCAACGTAAAGAACACGAATGGCTAACGCATGTATCCATCGTGGCTATTCTTAGGTTAATAGTTAAGGTAATCTTGAAAAAACGTTCTACATTTTGTACTGAAACCCTTTTTCAGTACAAAGTGTAGAACAGAAGAAATTCGTTGGTAAATTTAGTTTAATTTTATTCCACGGTAATGTCTATCTGTAATCCACTTGTCTCTTCTTAGAATTGTAACTGCTTTCTTTATCGTGTTTCCACTTTCACCTGGATTTGAGTAAATTTTATACGTACCTCAAATTCAAACACACTTGGGCGAGTTCATTTAAAGGTGATACCTTAAAAAACATAGAATGACTAACAATGCCCGAATATTAAACGTATTTGACGTACTGAATATACGCCAAATACACATAAAACACTACTAAAGAATATTTTTTTACTGAAAAAACCACAAATTCAACAATCACAAACTAACATAAATGGACAAAATAGACTAGCGTACATACAAAACATTAGTCGTCTCACTCGTTATAGATAATACGGAGGAATAGGAACAGGTTAATAGAAAACGAAAAATTGTCAACACTATCAGAGGAATATTTTATAATAATATTTTTTATTCTATGATGTGGGGAGGTTACGTCCGATGTAGTTATACGCATTGATTGTATAATAGATATGTGAATATAACGATTTTTTGGAAATACAAGTAAATATAAAAAATCATAAAAATAAACGGTAATTATACAAATAAAACAATTAAAAAATGAAATATAGATTTACCAAACCACATACGGAACGCATAATCAAATTGGCGAAATTTCAAAGCAATTCAAAGCGGACCGGGTCAACCGGCCATCGCAAATGTCACCTGAAGAAACGTAAAATTAGCAACCAAACGCGAAATGCGAAAATGACCGTGTTTTTGAGGATTGGTAAAAAATGGTGTCAGTCTAAAAAAATTTAGAATATTATTAAGCTTAAATATTTTAACCCGAGCAGTAAACGGCCCTCCTCATCGTATACTAGCGCTGCAGCGGCGTATTAGGGAAACTCGACAGGCTTTGAAGAAATAAGCCAATCCAAAAGAATATAGGGCGCTCATGGTGTGGTCTATCACAGGCACCAATAATAACAACGATAGTTATAGTTGTAAAAATGGTAATAAAAAACGTTTTAATCGTAACTTTTCTTTGATTACATATTGTGCAACAAAGTTTCATCACAAATATTGCATTTGTAATGCATAATCCACCAATAACATTCTAACAGATTTTAAATATTTTTGAAAAGACTTACTAAACTGTGTTCTTACAAAAGTCTGAAAATGGTGTCACAGATTAATTATACTATGTTTTCTTGAAGAATTTGGAATAATAGCAATATAATATACGAGTAATTATATCTTCACTGGGATATCCCGTGCTTAGGATTTATTTTACGTATTATATATACATAGTATAGAGTATAGAGTAATCATAAATTTATTTTTTAGGAAATAAATATAAATAATATATATCGCAATGTGTTTTTTTTCTCATTTAAGTGTTTTCTGTTTCAGTCTGTATTTGGTGTCGGTATATAATCTATTTCTGATCTCCCTATGTTTGTTTTTAGCCCTTTTTTTGAGATTTAAATGTTTGAATATTGTTATAAGTTTTGAATGAGGGTGGGATTTTGTTGTAGAGTTTAGTACCATAGTACAGAGACTTTTTTGCCCAAATATTTTATTTATAGTTGCTTGTTGGATATGTTTTTGACACTGAGATATAGTGTTTATAATATTTGTGTTAGTTGTTATTTCTTGTATTTTGTATTTATGAATATTAAGGAGAATTGTTTAATAATAGAGTTTAAGTCAAAGCTTAATGCAAATCACTATTTTGATTAATCTTTATAACAAATTGGTACACACCATGAATACCAAAAATATGCTTTAGATAAATTGAAGGTTTTTCTATAGTTTCGCTTGAGTAGAATACAAATGAAAATCTCAATAAAAAATATAAATGTAAACTACAAAAAAAAAATATTTTTTCAATAGAAATGTATGGACGCATAAAGGAAACAACTTTTAAAAAATACAGTATTATAGCTAACATTATTTATTTTATAAAATAAATAAAAAACAGTTTTGTGCATGAAAACGAACGTTTCTAGACTCAGTTTGTCAAGCGATTTTAATTTCTATTACCTACAATATACGGTATACCAAGAATATACATATTTTTGGCTTGTAGCTTCATCTTAAGTGACACAATGTTAAGTCAGTTGAAGATTTGGCAGAAGATACCTAACCTAAAATATTTGCGCCTTCCTAATAAAATTAAAAATACAAGCACGCTAATGAAAGTGTACAAAACAAAAAACCATCTGAATCTTTGATTAAAAACCAGTTATTTCGATAATAACGGGAAAATTACAAATTTAATCTCCCGTATGTAATACCTCAAAATAGATGTTACTGCAGCGGTAATGACGGAGTTGCTTTATCTGAATTAGTGAGAGCGAATTATATTCCCAACGGCATTACATCACAATTCAGAATTAAATCATGACTACCTACCGACGCAATGCATGTATCGCTTAATAAATGTACGCGAAATACAAGTTATCACCTAAAATTAATCATTGAAGAAGATAACATTAATAAATAATCTTAAGGAAATTTTTTTTTTTTTAAAGAAAGACAAACATTCCCGGGTCACGAATAACCTGACAATATTTGAAAATCTCCTACTACCACAGTAAGCTGAAAATGTTGCTTGTGTTGTGATGGAGGATTTAGCCAGCCGAGGAATTAAACACACTACGCCTGGGTGGGACCCAAACGCGATGTCAACTCGACCACCGACCGGTGAAATAAATGAATAATCTTTACCTTCTTTATTTTCTGTGTCTTTGTCTGCTTTGTATGTCATTAATATTTGCTAGTATTCAAAGTTATTCTAAATCTGTCTTATACCGAAAGACGATGAATTTAGGGAGATGAATTCTTATCAAAACCTTGTACTGTAGTACCTTAGCCTAAGCTTTGCTTTTCTTTTCCTAAACACGCTCATTAAAAAAGATAAATACATGTTATTAAAATAAATACCGTAGTCCAATTATGTATCTAAATTTCTCGAATAAACAATAAACAGTGTTAATCTCAAGTGACCTACCAGGTAAATATGGTACTGTAGATTATCTGCCTATACATAATATAAATAAATAATTATGATTTCTTAAGTACATTCTACCATCACGTTCATCAATCAAATTTATTGTAAATATAGCAATCGACGAACCGGTGGATGCAATCTGTAAGCCATAAATTGATAATAGTTTGACTAGTCTATAGTTAGTAATAACGTAGATCATTGTAGAATTGCTTGTGATTTTGTGATTTTGCACAAAAACGGCGTACACAAATCATCAAAATATTATTATTATATAAGCAACAAAAGTTATTCCAATAATTTTAAACTTAAGAAAACATTATTACAACATTTAATTCCAAAAGCAGTGATGTAACTCAGGTTACACGTATGTACACACAGTAAGTAAAAGGATAAATAATACTTCATGCTTAAATCGTTGTAGGTTATGTGAAAAATATCCTCATTTCCTGTGAGGCAGTTAATTAACCTAGTAAGTCTTTTCAGGGGCGTCACATAAAATTATCCCGTACATTGAATCCTATTTTAGCCAGAATGTGTGGTATTGATAATAATAAGCCATTCATAACTAACATAATAAAACGTAATCTCTGGGTCTCAAACAACAAGTGGACAGTATATACACTGACTTTAGTAAAGCTTTTGATATGGTTCGACATCGAAACTTCGATTGTTGGGCATCAAAGGTAAATTATTGAGTTGGATTGTTGGTTATCTTAGCCAAAAGGGTGCTTAGTGTAAAGATTAATTCTGTACAATCTTAACCCCAGAAGTGGGGTTCCTCAAGGGTCCCACCTCGGCCCAATATTTTTCTTATTATTCATCAATGACATTGTTGACCAATTTAATGATCTAGAAGTTCTGCTATTTGCTGATGACTTAAAAATATGTAAAAGAATACGAAATGTATACGATTGTCAAATTTTACAGACTAACTTAGAACAGCTTCAACAATGGTGTGAACTAAATGCTTTATTTTTGAACATTCAGAAATGTCAAGTAATTTATTATTTATTTTTTATATTAACTCCACACAGGAGGCCCTGAAAAAAATAATTTCCCTCAGGGCCTATGTCATCTTTGGGGATGCTGTGTGGAGGGTCTTTTTGTGGAGAGGAAGGAGTGAACATGGGTCTTGAAGAGTCCCATGTTGTAGGAGGGAGGAAACACAGAGGCCGGCAGCTCGTTCCACAGCCGAGCTGTTGAACTTAAGAACGAATCGTAAGTAATACGATTTTCCAAAACTCGTTATAATATCTTATAAGAATATATATTAAATTAATACCAGCGTCACAAATTCGTGACTTGGGTGTAATATTCTATGAAAACTTGTTATTCATTGCACACATCGACTATATAACTAATAAGGCTTTAAAGATGCTTGGCTTCCTTTGCAGAACTTTAACTGGTTTTAAGTCCATAGATTGTATGAGAACCCTCTATATTTCATTAGTCAGAAGTCAATTGGAGTATAATTCACCTATTTGGTCCCCTTTATATAAAGTTCACTCCAAAAATATAGAAAGAGTTCAGCACAAATTTATTTCTTAAGTACGTAAATTTTAAGCTCGGAATTCCTATTGATTACATTAATTATGTCAGTTTGATGAATCAATTGCATCTAATAACACTGTCTGACAGGAGAATTATTTCAGACCTGGTTGTGTTACACAGAGTCATTAACAACTTAATTGATAGTCCTGCCATCCTTGCCACTATTAAACAACATGTGCCGACTAGGAATACAAAACAAAATATAACATTCTTCTGTAATACATACTCGACTTACTATCAGACACACTCACTGTCCAATAAGATGCATGATCTGGGCAACAAGTATGGGGGTGCTATTGATTTATTTATTGACTCCATATATAGAATTAAGCATAATCTACACCAACACTTTGTCGAATCCTACAAATTAGAGTAGCGTTGGTAAATTAGTTTTAATGATTTGTCTTATATGTAGTGTTGTTTTAATTTCTTTTTTACTTTGTGTTACTCTTACGTTTTACTAATATTGTTTCATATTTAGTTTTTTTTTTTTGAATTATTTCTTAATATTTTCTCATTATACTTGTTCACAATTTTACAATTGTGTATTTTGTATCTTCTTTAAAATGGATTACATCTATTTACTGTCAGTATCTCCTGTATAATACAGATATTCTCATATGTACACTGCATCATGTATCACTTCTATGTAAAAGCCTTTTTAGGCGTATATATATAAATAAATAAATAACCTTACAAGCAATCTGCAGCAATTGCAATATCCCTCCTAGAACTAAGGCTGCATATGCCTAGAAATCCCGCGATAAATGCTGTTGGAAAAAGCCATGGGAAAAAACCAAGCTCTGTAATGTGAAGGAATTATAAAAAAATAGTACCTACATAAACGGTGTCTTCTGCCCCCATACCTGAAGTACACTCTCCAGAATGCAACTCTATAAGTTAAAGTGAAGCAGCCTTGTGAAGCAGCCTCACAAGGTTGGTCAACTACTTTCAATTGTTTGTGTAAAAATGCCATTATTTTTATCAATGTATTAGTTATGTCGTTTTATTACACCCCGTTTCCCACCCTTTAAAGCAACATTCTGATACTACTCGATGAATTTGATGTCTGATTTTGAAAAATTCTACATAAAGCCCGGGAAATATCGGGATCTTTAGCTTTATATCTATCTATGTACATAAAGTTCAAAGTGGTTTAGCTCTCAGACACATACGGTGCGGTGACCATCCGAGGGATAATCCATTAATTTTAATTTTATATATTTACATTTTGTATGTAATCACTACCTATTATTTTTTTCATTTGCATCTTTATTTTAATATATTTTATTATTTTTCTTCAAATGGCTACCTATTTATAAAAATAATAGTGTCGGTAGGAAGCGGGCGGCATTGATTTGATTACTATACAGATCTACAGTTTTCTTCTGAGACTCATGAATTTTTGAAAAAAAGAAGAAGTATGTTAGATTTAGAAAAAAACTGTGTAAAAACCCGGTCAACGCCGGAGACTTCAGCTAGTATTTAAATTCATTAAACCAAAACGAATCAACCCGAACCTTCATCTTTAAATCCTGCTTACTGGTTAAAAATACTGTTTTTATAAGCAGTGATGCTTTCAAAATTATCTCGAGAACCTAGCAGATTTTATTTATTATTTTGACCACAACTTGTGTTTTAAGGAAAACTTTGTTTATTATGTGTATCTACCACTTTCACATCCTTCATGACTAACCCCTTGAGAGAATACCATTTTCTCGTTAGCTATTATCCGATGGATATCAATTCGTTAAATATGTGAATCATTTCCATTCTATCTTCCAAAAACGATACGACGATAAACAATATTCCGACCCAGATGTGTAACACTTCTGTAATAGATAAGTCCAAAATATAAAGGTTACAGAACCAATCTGCTTATGACGAAATATTATCCATAAAGAATTAACACGTCGTGCTTTACAATTCTACAAAATATCGTGTATTATAATAGTAGTCTCATCGCGAGGGTTGGTCTGGACACTGAGAGATTTGTTAGGAATGTTATTATAGAATATTATATAATATAGTCGAATGAGGTATGTTATTATTACCTTCTTGTAACTATATTCTGTGCAGTTGAAAAAATCTGTCACTGCTATCGGCAGCATTTTTTTATGTTTTAAAATGACGAACTATGATTTCAAACTTATTGATTGATTTTTAATAAAAGGGACACAAAACACTAAAATAAAGTCGGAAACTTAATGACGTAAATGACGAAGGCCATACAAAAATATGCGTCGCCCGGCTACTGTATACGGTCGAATTTTCCCTGGCAAGAACTCCAATATAATGTGGGAATCTTAACGGCACAAGTGAAGCTTTCCGCGCGGTATATTTTAAATATTTCTGATAAACGTATTACTAAAATCTCAGATATTTCTAACTGAACCCCTCGGGATGTTACCAATTTCGTCGTCTACAAAAAAAAAACGTTGTTCTTACCACAAATTTTATACATGAAAATTTTTGACATATTTTTCAAACCGCTTAACGCAAAATATTTTAATTGCATGAAACTGTTTTTATTAATATTAAATATAAATATCACAAAAAAATATATTATCGTTACGAATTCGTCCGAATTAATTAAGAAGTGAGCCTTGAGCAAGCCCCATTATTACAGTCTTACGGCGTCTTAATGCGTTGCAATAAGAAAACTGTTTTGGAATCTAATTTGCTAAATATTTTCACATTTAGTGTAGTAGTAATAATTATTAGTAGAGATATTTATTATTTAATTAAAGAAGCGGAGCGACAAAGCTATTAATTATTAAAGAAATTTAAGTTTCCTCTAAAATCATGGAAAATATAGTTTTTCAATGACCTATATTTTATTATTTAAAATCAAATAAATAAAATAGCACATATCAATACTAAATATTTGCTATACCTTTTCATTAAAAATAATAATGTTCAGTTTGGTTGGGAATTTCGAATTTGTATGAAAAAAGTTTTGTATGAAAACGGCAAAACCATTCCTCTTGAAAAACATTAACACATGCAGCAGATTGAATGCTGTTGAAATGAGATCCCTGAGGCGTATGTGTGGTAAAACCATGTATGATCGTGTGATGAATGTGGAGATCCGCAAAGAATGCAAGGCTGATGTAAGCGTAGTGAGTAAGATCAAGAAAGGGACGCTTAGATGGTTTGGGCATGTAGAGCGAATGAGCGAAGAAAGGAGTGTAAGGAGAATATACGATGCAAATGTGAATGGTAGCAGAAGTTCCGAGGAAGACATGGCACGACCAAGTGAATCAGACACTTTAGTCGTGCCATGTCAAGAGTCAGAACAATAGAAGAGTATGTATGAGACGATGTATGAATATGAATAAGGCAAGGAGTGTTAATTTTTCCGACACATCCTTTTAATGAGTAAAGAATTAACCCTTTCAGACGGTGTGTATATTTGAAAATACGTAGACAGCAGATTTTTTTCAAAAAAATTGCCTTTTTCGTTTTCCAATTGCTGATATAACTAACTGGCTTGGCACATTATAATTATTTTTTTCAAATTTAAGCTACCAGTTCAGGCGGTAGCAATTTTTATAGTTTGATAGACGATTTTTGTGATTGATGTAAGTGCTGAATGTATTTTTTCAATGTTTAATTATTATATATTTTTTTATAATAAAATTTATAATTTTTGGTATACATTGTAATATTTGTAATTTTATGTAAAAAAGCCCTCTAAGTACTCAATTTCTTTCAAAAATTAAAAACACAAATCATTCACAAATAACTATTCCAATAATTAAATATATTCTACCGCTGCCAGATCTAAAACGGTTAAGAACCGCTTGGGTATTGACGGTATTGATGTACGTCTATGAAGTAATTGTATTACAATTTAAAATATTTCATCGAAGTATAACAACATTTTAAAATGTGATTTATTTCTTTGTAGTCATTCACTCTTTTAATAAACAGTGAATAACTAAAAAATAGTTTTAAGTAGACAAGTCAACGAGTCAGTGGTGAATGTTTCGGAGCAAATACACCTTACTTCAAGATCGGACCAATGAACTGATTCTCAGTACTTACTGGGTTACATTATAAATACATAGTTAGTTTGCAAGCAAACATGACTGGACATTAATATAATATGTGTGTCTAATACATAGTTGAATGATTAATTAACGCTTTTTATCCGGTGCTATGCAGTAATCCACACGAACTTTGAAAGTGTGTAATCTGAACTGAGTCTCAATTCTCCAATAGCGAATAAACGTTATTTTTTATGATCATCATCTACGAACGAAAAATTACCCATCGTCTCGACGAACTTTGTGGAATATTTTTTTTTTATATATTCTTGAATGTCGAAGGGTTGAAGAGATGATATTTTTGCAGACCTATCATTATTGTCTACGTTTTTGATGATTTTGACGTTTCTATGATGTGACTTGGAAATATCAAAAAAAATAAATTATACTCGCCTTAGTTTCGACATCTACAGCTGAAGAACGTTATGATGGTGTTATTAATGGAGACACGGTATATACCAACCGACATACTAAGGATGTGTTAACCTAACATTCGTCTGTAAGAATCGACCCTCAGGGGATACGTTTTTGTTGGTCTCAATGCAGCTGCTTCAGTTTGCTCTATATTATGCATTGCAGCCACAATTGCCAGTAAATTATCCATTATATGGAACCTTAAAACAACTTTGTAAAAATATACAATGCCTGTCATTTAAAAAGCGCACAGGAAGCGATGGAGGTTAGGAGACAATAAACTAGATTTTGATAGCCGTCGGAGACAAGTCGGTGTCGACTGGTTCGACCCACTCGTTGTTCAAGTGGAATGAATTTTGACGACAGGACTCGAGAATAAGTAATAGCGACCAATAATAATAATATTTGGCTAATTTATATAGCGCCGTTTTCGTGAGAAATCACCTCAAGGGCGCTGTACAAATATATTTCTTAAATATTTAATACTAGAACTTCTGACTTATCTCTAAGACTTATATCTAGTGACTTACGACTAAGGCCTATAACTACTATCTTAACGACATATACACGAGTATTTACATATTTGGCAACTTAAAACTAAAATTAAAATTAACAATTTAATCTTACTAACGCCAGAAGAAGAAGGAAGTTCTATTATATTAGGGTGAATTTATTGTTAGCTGGATATATTATATGTTAAATGAATTAAATTAATGAATAAAATCAATCAATCGCCAATCTTAAACGCATTTAGATGATTCATCTGCCAACAATTAAATCGATTAACTTGTTATGTTCCCGCTGATATTGTCCATTGTCCACTGGTAGGCAAGTCAATAGCAAAATTGAATGAACGGAATCGCTAGATAATGTAACAATTACGGTATAAAAAAATGAAAAAAAAGAAATATTTGGATAGAATGACGGATTTATGGAAATGAGTGTCTGAAAAAGTGAGTTTTTAGTTTGGATCTAAATTCTGTTGGGCTGGTTATACATCTCAATTCCATAGGAAGTTTATTCCAAGCCTTGGGGCCGGATACTCCGAATGCACGATCACCAAACTTAGTGTTCGGATTTCGCTTAGGCTCTTTCAACCTTCCAATTGCAGATGATGTCGCTGATCTAAGAGTTGACTGCCTTAGACCAGTATTTTCCGGAATGCATAGCTCAGTAATATACGGTGGCGCCATTTCGTTGATAGCTTTAAACACCATCCAGCATAGCTTGTACTGGATCCTTTCAGGACACTTCAGCCAGTGAAGATTTCGGAGGTGTTCCGAAATGTGCGAAAACTTGGGTACCCCGGTGATAAGCCTCGCTGCGGCGTTGAACACTGATTGTAGTTTATCAGTTTCGCATTTAGGAAGATTTGCATAAATGCCGTTGCAATAGTCAAGACGTGATACTATATATGAGTTCACAAGTAATTTAGTTGCCTCTGTTGAAAGGTTTCTACGAACTGACTTAAGTTGTCTAAGGTAGAAGAACCCCGTGCTAACGGTCTTATTTACCTGACTTTTTAAAGAAAGGTCTGAATCCAGATAAACTCCCAGAAGTTTGACGGTTGTTTTAGCAGTTACGTCGTTGCCGGAAATAGCGATTGGTGAGTTTTCTATTAAATGTTGGCGTCTATGTGTGGCTGCCCAGAGAAACTCCCAATGTATGTACTTTCGACGGCGATTGCGAGTGGCCTGGATTGGTGAATTGAGACCCTGGTCGGTGTATTATTGTGTCAATTCAAAAGATATTATAGTTGTAGTTAGGTACTTGCGTTTATAGAAATATAAAAAAATAACGCATTTCTTCGGTACATATTAAATAACCCAAAAATATTTATGTAATTGGTTTTCTTGCATTAATCTACTTATTTCAATATTCTAGTCTGCTTTGTTATCTCTCGTATAACATACCTCCCAAATACACGATCACATTCACTTGCACCGAGCATTCATTTTCTTTATTCTAAGAACCCAAATTTTGAACCAACGAAATTATCTAATTTAAAAAAATAATCACAATACGGCAACATTTAAAAAAATAAATTATGTTGACCTCTTTCAAAAATGAACACAAAACATAATGTCTCAGTCAACAATCATGAAAATTTGTTTCGTGAAACGTTTGACCTTGGTCGATAGATTAATTGTATTAAAAAACCTCATAAATATGTTATTGTTAAAATAAATTGTCAGTTATCAACGGCATTAAAAATAATAAAGATTTAAAAATTAAGCAAGCAATATTTTTCGCAAGATGACTGCGACTATGCAATGATAGTAAAATTATGATGCAGTATATTGAACATATAGGGCTTTCATTTTACAATAAAAGTTTATACAAAATATTACTTTTTCAAACAGAAATAATCAAAACATGTGATGTCTAACCATCAGAGTGGTTAAATTCTTCGGCTATGAATCCAGCGTGCGCATTTTATTAATATGTATGTTTGGTTATTTCATATTCAATTATGTATTATGATATTTTTTTTATATTTAGAAAATGAAAAAAATGGTAATGTATACATCTGATATTTTAGTGGCTCGCTTGATGGTGGTTTTAGGTACTATTATTTTTATTATTATTTATGTATTGCTATGGTGAAATACTATAATTCAGAATCGAAATGTTACACATACCATATATATGTTACACATATCACATACCTCTTCCTGATCTTCTCCAATTGGGTAATGGGTATGCTATAGTCAAACTCACTCCTGGTAATTTAAACTCTTGTGAAATATTCACATTAAACTGCAACATTTTCATTTAAAAAAATATACGTTGCAAAGAACATTTTTATTTATTTATTGAATGGTTTGATTTACTCTTTTCTAACTACCTGACCATTACGCCGTTGCCTAGCAAAGTACTAAGTACTAGGTTCTAAGTTCTGTCTAGCCGAGAGGACAGGCCGCCACTCAAACCATATTGGTAAGCACTGCTTGCTTCATTCACATTCTTACACACTCCGATATTCAAATTCGGCCCGACCCAAATATTAAATTCTCTTGATTGTACCATGTCTACTTCGGGTTTCTCCGCAAACTCTTTTCAATCGAAATTAAGATAATGAGCATTTTCCTCAAGTTATGTATATTGTGTTTTTGTAATGTCCCAAAATTCTGACACGTGTTTTTATAGTTCTGTTTAAATTTATATAAAATTCATTTTTTACATAAATTTTTACATTTACATAAATTTAACAATTATTTTTATGTGTGTGTAAGATTAAATTTTGGGTATCATCAATTACTACCATTTTTGGAAAATATATAGTTTTACGCAAATTTTGATCAAAATCGATGACGTTTAACATTTCTAATATTGAATCCGTTATTTTCATTCCTTGATTTCGTTTATTTATTTACTTAGTAACGATTTTCCAGGGGATTTTACATTCGAATTGTTCATACAATTATACAAAATTCTATTACTATTGCACAATTAATACAAAACTGATCTGTACTCTTGTGTACCACTGCAGCTTTCCTGGCTGTGGGAAAAATCAAAACATATTATATGGTAAGCATAATTTCAGGAAATTAACCTACTTAACTACACTAGCGGACGAGTCATACTTTATTGTCACATGAAAGTAGTGGTGAGAAAAAAATTGAGGAAGTTCCTTGATATTCAGATCTGGTAACCAAACACGGCTAAAGCTATTCTGGATGGCGGTCTTTCTCCAGATCGTTTCTGGGAGTATCTTCCACTCTGGAACGTGCCACTAATGTACTAGGAATATATTATTTTAAATTACCAAATTGTATGATAAAACAAATACTTTATAATTGTGTTTATTCAGTTGACTCAAATAATGCTCCTATACCAGCGACAACGTGGATGAAACTCTTGATATTTCACAGTATACCATAAGTCTCTCTGATGTAAATAAAATATAATCGTGTTTATTCAGTTGACTCATAATAATGCTCCTATACCAGCGACAACATGGATGAAACTCTTGATATTTCACAGTATACCATAAGTCTCTCTGATTTAAATAATATATAATCGTGTATATTCAGTTGACTTAAATAATGCTCCTATACCAGCGACAACATGGATGAAACTCTTGATATTTCACAATATACCATAAGTCTCTCTGATGTAAATAATATATAATCGTGTATATTCAGTTGACTTAAATAATGCTCCTATACCAGCGACAACATGGATGAAACTTTTGATATTTCACAGTATACCATAAGTCTGTCTGATGTCAAAACTAAAATCAAATCGGAGGGACCGGTTAATATCCACACAATTTTTTTTAATTTTTTTTATTTTTTTTTTTTTTTTTTACTAACTAAATTTTTGATACATACAATTCAGGTACATACATAGTAATATAGATTGAAAGAGTAACAAAAAAAAAGATTTACATCATTCTTCCACGGTTTTAATTTATTTATTTTTCAGTGTGTTTTTTAACTAATTTCTTCCTTTTGACTTGATCCAGTTTTGTGTTTGTTTTTGATATCTGATATAAAATAAACAGTAAATTAAGTTGGTTTAAAGGAATTTACGAAATTAGGAGCCATTATTCATAAATTATTTAATAAATCAAAACATATTTGAAATTCCAATGAAAAAATAACACTTGGCTATTACAACGATTACGATTTAGGTTCTCATAACTTCTCGAATCCGGTTCTTGCAGTCGATCAGTAGTTTATGACCATGCATCCCGAAAGGTTGGTACGCGGGCCTTACTGTATGTAGGTACTTGCGATGGAAGTTGTAGTCCTAAAATTGTTACCCGTGTTGAAATTCACGTAGTACCTATTTAAAAAAACAAGCTTTCCCAGGTTACGTATAAATAATCTGAAAATTTAAATTATTATTAAAATTATATTAAATTTTCTACTACCATCACACTAAGCGGGAAATGTTACGTTTGCCGTGATGATGGACTTAAACAAGTGTGTCCCACGGTGGGGCATAGAGGTGGGGCACCACACTTGAGATGAGACACGTAAGCATTCTACATATAAAGGAGAATAATCATCGTCACACAAAAAAATTTTAGCAACATAAGCGAGTTACTCATTAAAAACTTAATCGATTGGATATAACTAATAGAGGGGACCTAAGACTGAAATTAAATAAGTTAGATCCGGACATTAAATTTCTTTGTAGCAAGCGTAACTGAATTAAATAATGAATTAGTCGTAAAGAAATGTGTGTGTTTGTACTAAATTTTAATTGTAACATGTGTTTTATTATTGTTTTCATTTTTATTTTACTCTAATTAATTACATTTTCATTTTGTCTTTTGTAATAATTTCATTTATAATATATGTATTAAAAAAGGTTTTATTTAATTTCATTAGGGGTTCATATGTTTACAAACATATAACAATATGATTTGAAAATTAATCTGCTGTTTAGTTAAAAAATATGCCGGTGGGGCATCTGACTTTTGAAAAGACTACGTTGGGGCATGACATAAAGAAAGAAGGAAACAATAACTTAAACAGTCGAGGAATTGGACTCACGTCACATTTTGAAATCAGCTACTGATCAATCGTTACTACACATCTTAATCTCCTAGATTGCCGTTGATTTTCTTAATCTGATGTGATTTAATATGTTTGCTATCTTAGATTTAACCTGTTTGTGGCGTTAATTATAATGTTTGACAATCATTTAGAGCTATAGCTGATAAATCCTGAAAAATAATAACTTATTTTATAACAAAATAAAATATGAAAATTGATATTAATGTATGGTTCAATTAAAAAAAGGTTACCGATTTCTTCATAACACTGTACGTGTCATCTTTTGCAGACTTAACACAAAAAATACACACATGAATAGCTAAACGATGTTACATCATATTCAAACTCGACCAGCCGTCCGCCCGTCGGCAAAAAAGGCGAAGCTTAAAAAAAGCAACAGTAAAAAAGGCGATATGTAATTTACGCTCATGATGTTCTTCTTCAATCAACGAGTTTTTAAGGAATACTGGTAGTCGTGATGCGCCATAAAGGATATGACTAGCCGTGCAATTGCGATTGATAATAATTATAAAAAATCTACGAATTTATATAAATCATTACGTAAAACCATCTAGTTTCAGGTAGAGCCGTACGGCGTGCAAGCTTCCAATCGCGATTGGCGCTGCTGTTGTATACAGGGTAAATCAGATCACACGTGCCAGAATGTATTCATTGGTGATTTTCTGTTTGTGGTCTATTTTCTTGCAAGGAACACTGTTACAAAAATGAAGTATACTATGTGTCCTACCCCCGGACACCTTGTGTACCTGCATAAACGGGAGGTAATTCTACATGATAGTTCAAGTAAAAATGATTAATAACTTTTTAGAAATTTTCAATGTTTTAATGTAGTTTTAAAGTTGAGTTGCTTGTATCGAAAGAAAAAATAATGTGAAATAGTATTATTGCATTGGAAAAAAATAAACTAAATTTCTTAATTTTTTGCTTCTCCATAATGTAGAATCACCTCTCGAAGTTTGTGCACTTTACCCCAGAACACCCTGTATATATATAGGTTTATATATATAATAAAGGGATAGAAAGAAAACGAAAGATTAAGACAAACCATAAAAGTTTGTAAGTACAAAATCTGATTGGATGAGTTAAATAAAACATTTTCTCTCGATCTTCTTCTTAGTCAACGCAACTGCTTTCAGTTCGAAAAGTTATTACCACCATGAGTTATTGGGGTCTGCATTGGGTTCTTCTTGAAATGGTTATATATCACGGTACATTTCAGTCAACTTCGAAATTGAGAAAATATGTCACATTTATAGTATCTTATCTTTCAAGTGTTCAATAAGAAAAAAACGTTTTCAAATCAAAAATAATAATAATTTTAGGAAATGAAATAAAAAGAATTTGGCATTCTCAGACTATAAAAACATTACCATTTGTTATTTCAGCTACTGGCATTATACCTAGCTCTCTCATTAAAAATTTAGGCGTATTAGATCTCTCAAAAAATGTATATATAAAGATGCAAAAGTCGATCATTTTGAATACATGTAGGATAACAAAAGATTTTTTAAATCAGGGATCAGTAGGATTTATAGGCCCTGTTAGAAGTTCTACCGAGCCGAACCTTTGATATGAAAATATCTGGAGTCGGTGAATTATTTTCCCATTTGATCTCTGGTGAGTTGACGTGTTGTTCTTGTATTGTTTTGTATTTATTTTGCTTATATAATGCACTTACATAGTGTTGATTGACTAGATGATCATTTGTGGAAAAGTGAGTGGGAGGGTTTAGTTTTTCCTGTGGGGAAGATTTAACCCGAACAATAAAATCGGAAGTTTAAAAAAAATAAATGTTTATTTCAGCTGGACAGAGCGGTGTGGGCAATGCTCTGCCTGCCATAAAAGTTTACATCTAAGTTAATACATAAAAAGAAAACGAATAAAGAAATAAATAAAAATAATAAATAAAAAATGAATACATTGATGAGCACATTAGGACTTTATGGTGGCTTGAGTGAAATTCTCCATCTCTGGTGTAGAGGCGCTCCCTGCTACTGGGCAACGGCCTGGACAAGAGTGTTGTCCGATCTCTGGTAGCGCAGACTCGTCCCGGCTATTCTGTGGCGCATCAAAGCAGCGAACCCACGCACCCTTCCTTCGGTGAACATCTGTGAGGCGCTGCATCGCCAGGGGAGGCCAAATAGGGCTCTGTATGCGTGGTTGTACTGTACTCGGAGTGTGTTCATGACGCCTTGTGTGTATCTCGTCCATAGCTCGCTAGTGTAGAAGCTCATACAATATGCTTGGAAATGTTGCTTCTTCACCGGAGGACTGCAATCTTTTGGCAAGCATGTTAGCTCGCACACTCAGTACTCTTCTTTGACGTTCTATGTCTTTTTTATCATTTAGGTCATCGGTGATGACATGCCCCAAATATTTGATTTTGCTGCAAATTTTCAGGTTGGCCCCACCGAGACGTATGGGTGGAATGAAATAATCCGTATAGTGTAATAATTCCTAGTAGTGTGATTGAAAGAAGTTTTCATAAAGGCTTTTGAACACTATCCGAAGATAACAGACTTTGTCCATAACCTTATTAAAATTTTGATTAATGGATTAATGTTGTATTTATATATAGGTTTTTTTATTTATTTTATAAATTTGTTTCGAAAAATTGAACTATCATTTGTGAATCTCCTAAGTGAGCTTTGGTATTTATTTTCCAAACTTCACACCACGTCCCACTTCTGATGTGTTCAGTTCACCCTGTATGTTATTCCTCAATAAGTAATAGATGCGTTACAAACAAGCTAGTTTAGATAAAAGAGAGCTTCTAAAACCGAAAGTAACCCATTTTGGTTTCGAGAGATGCATGTCAACCATTAGCCGAAGATAAAGGAAAATAGTGGCAAGACTGAGAACATGAGTACAGACTCTTCTTGTCACTCAGTGGCGTTCAAGATGAACCAAGAGGGCTAAAAATTACCATAATACCTTTGACAGACCACGCTATGTTCTCGTGTCTTGGCATATTTTAGCATATCGCTCTCCATACATTCCCATTGTGATTGTATGGCGATCGATATGCTGAAATCGGCCAAGCCATAATGCGTAGAGAGTAATCTGGCCCCAAAAAGGTCATTAAACATTGAATCGATGCGATAGACAAGAAGTGCATAGAACCGTAAAATAACGATCACTTTTAACAGTTCCTAATACAAATTTGCTTGGTTGATGACAGTGACAATGAGGGCCAGTTGTTTCACAGTACGTGAATAGTTCATGAAATTTCAAAGTTAATTTTCAAGTTCTGTTATTATTACTTTATGGACCGAATGTTTCCCAGAACTGAAATAATAACAGAATTGAAAATTTAAATTTGATGACTTGTTCAAAGTCATCAAACTGGCCATTAGATTTTTCAAAGTTGCATCTTTAATTTTTATTCGAGAGGCCTGGACAGAAACTGGCTTATGACGAATAACCAAGCTAAGTAAGCATTCAATGAGATGTAGCTGACTATGGTGACGATAATAACGATGAAAGTGTCAAGTATCAAGTTGCAAGTCAAATGGTCTAGACAAATAAAATAGTAATAATATAGTTAGTGGCCAAATATCTCATTAATTTTCCTTAGGACCTCCTGTGAAAGCGTAAATTTTTTTAAATAGTCAGATATGTAAAGTTTTGCACAGTGGTAACATAACATAGTACGCATCCCAACGAACAAAGGAAAATAAAAAATTGTCACTTAATAAAATAACGTTGTAAAATAAACGCCTTTATGTGAAGTATTAACATTGTTATATTTTACATCCTGATGAAGCTCGACTGTAACGAAACCGGTAGATGTAATAATAAAAAAGTCGTGGTTAATAAACAAAGTGTTTTATTTGATTTTAATATTAACATTATTAATTTTATTTAACAAATACAGAAGCTATCATCGGATAGAAAGGTTTTGAATGACCTTGTTTTGGGAATAATTTCTTGAATGGGATAATTGACGGAAATTACTCGCATTCATCAAATTGTAAATACCAATGCGTCATACAAGACAGCAATAAAACTTTCAATGTAACAGTTGCAAAAGTAACTGTCATTATTTTACTACACTATTTGCTCTGCAATGCCAAGATGAACATAATTATAGCCAATTTGTGGATATTTTTAACTTTCATTACACAATCACATGAAAATAGTATTTTTTTGGTAAATTTAAAATTTTTAGTCCTTGAATTAATTCAATTATATTTTTGCACTTTGCCTCGAGCGATTGTTGTTTGTATACACCATGTTATTTAATTAATATAATTTCTTAAAATATTAAATTGGAAATATATGAACGGCTGATTGTACTTTAAAGCCAATGAATCCACCAAGATTTCACCGTTTATCCCATATTTTTAGGTTCTATAAATGTGGCACTTTACGACAAGCGATCGTTCAAAAACGGTTTTGCAAATTTACCATAATATGCCAAAAATCGCTCGAGTCATGGAAGTAGATTTTGTAACAGCGGGAGAGAAAACAACAAAACAAATTAAACATCTAATCAAAATAGCGGATTACAAATTATAGTTTTTAAAAGAAATGTAAACATTCCCGGGATACAAATAACCTGACAATATTTGGAAATCTCCTACTACCACCACAAAAAACGGATAACAGTGCTTGTGTTTTGATGGTGGACTTGACCAGCCGAGGAATTGAACGTGCGACGCCTTGGTGGTACCCAAACGCGATGCCACTAACCGGTCATTAATTGTAGCATAATATATTAAAATAAATGGATGGTACCTATAGTTAAGGCCCCGTAGCAACTGGTCGAATGGAGTTCGATTATCAACGAGTAGGTACTGATAATTTCCTTTTTTTTCTAAAATCAGTACCGCCTTTCAGATTAATTTACATAATTTCATAATTTTTTAAATTCATCTTTATTAAGATTAATATTAATATTAAGAGTTTGGGTAAATATAAATATAGATTGAGTCTTGAGGTGCGTATAAACAAGCGAGCCGAACTGCCAAACTGAATCACAACTTACGGAAAGAATTCTTTTCCCTTAACTTGTGGCTCGGGTCGCGTGTTTTTTCTCGTGTCTATACGCAGCATTAAATGAATGTTTCTTGTTATGGTTAAAGCGACAACTCTTATGTGAATTAATAGATTGATGAAACTAAAATACCTGATGTACCAAAAAAACTCAATTTTAATTACTGTTATGAAGCACATAAATCCTTTTGAAAATTTGTACTAACAAAGCAGCAACCTGTTTTCTGATGGAGCAAAAACGAAATTAAATTTTCCCAGCTAATAGTAGTTAGTAATAATTAGAAACTTGTAAAAAGCGTAATTTATCGTAAAAAGACCTCTTCAATGTTTTCAAATGCCTTTTATGACAAAAAAAAATGTTTGTCTGAAGATTGATCAGGGACTGGAATCAAGCACGTTACTGACCTTGCCAGATGCCGATCGTGTAGGACTGACATTTATATGAGTGTATCTTCCGAGTTTCAACTCGTTCGGATGCTTCCATGTTTGTTATTTGTTTTTGGGGTGTTATGCCGTGTTGCGCTAACTCCTTCTTTAGCGCAACACGGCATAACACCCCAAAAACAAATAACAAAAATACTTTTGGCCGTGAAAATCTTAAATCATATTTGGATGCTTCCATGATTTGTATTTATTCACTATCTAAAACAAAAGTGAAAATTAAATAGATGTATTTAACCCCTACTGTGCAGCTGGCTACATTTGCAGTCCAGTAAAATTATGACTACCTTGAGGTACACTGCAGCAAGTAGTTTGTAGTAGAGCTAGGTTTTAGACCTATTAAAAGTATTCTGTTACTGTCCATCAAAATTCCACAGCAAAAAAAGTTAATTTTGTAGAAGTGTGTATGAAATTTAGGTTTAATATATTTACAAAATTTTACCCGTCACATAGAGGTTAAAAAGGGATTCCCGCTGTAGTAACTACTAGTCAAATACATATATCTTTTTCAGTAGGTTCTGGAAGTTAGTAACTGGTGTTGTTACTGTATTTAGTTATAAACACCGCAGTGTTGTGTCAAAATCTGTAGGTCAAATGCTACCCTCTCTTTGTTTTGAATAATAATGCTCTTCGGATGCAGAATATTTTATGAAATTAAGTCGTGTAAATATTTTAAATTGAGCCGCTATCAATAAGAACACTTACGTAGATGGCAATAAGGTTTAAATTCCCGCTTAACACCATCCGCCTGTTTTGATTTATGCAAAAAAAAAACATGGCCAAAAAGTGCCTTTTATTTTATTTTCTTGATGTTCATGCATAAATATTTATTTTTTTTTCGATCATTTTTAAATAACTTAATTTGACACATTATAGATACAATAAAATTATAACCGAAAATGGGTTTGTAAGTAGGAGATTTTTAACTTTAAAGCAGTTTTCACAGGCCTTTACATTATTTTTTTCTGGGCTTATAAAAAGACTTATCTTAAAAATACTCGATTATTTCAAAGGCTAAGATGTATTCTACTCACAGTATTTAATTAAAGCATCTGAAACATTTCTAGGCGACCAAATTTTCAAACCAAAAATACTACGCATGGCATCGCCTTAAGAATATTTCTTTATAATTGTATTTCCGAATAACTTTATTTCTGAAAATGTAGGTGCATCATGCAGTGGTAAATTTTTTACATGGGAGCATTTATTCTCAAATTACATAACATGCAAACAGGATAAAAAAAAACTCATACTCAAACAAACATTTAATAACAGATATGTTTTACAAGCCGTTAATATCATATGTAACGAAAACATCTGTTTTTGTTTTCTTTTTTATTATGGTTTTATTTTCGCCTTACGTGAAAAACAAGGAATATTTACGTATGTGTTTCGATCAAGAAGTAACATAAAGTTTGATCATAATAATATATGATTTCTGGACATGCTATTTGTTAAACATGAGTATATATACACACAAAAATTTTTAGAATGAATAATATGAAAATGAAATAGAATTTCATTATCAGAATACTATTTTTTACTTTTTAATTAAAAACGCGGAGAGAAACAATTGGAAAGTCACCGGACCAAGTGTGTAACCCTCAAGGTAGAAAAACAAACAAAAAAACGGTTTTTTTTCTCAACCAGCAGCCATTAATTTTAACACTTTACTGATGTTTCAAATTTTTTTATCAAAACAACTTAATTTATAGTTAAGTGCAAGTGTTTTGTTACTACCCAACAGTGATTTTTTTCATACTTTAAAAGCCAGTATATCTTCTTGCTTTGAAAGTATGATCCGAATCATCGTTGGATTAATAACAAAACACAAAATTCTTTAAGTTCAATTGTTTGGTTACTGAACCAACAATGATTTGGATTGTACTTTCAAAGCCAGAAGATACACATATCCATTAAAGCAAAGCCTCACCATCATAAATAAACAAGCTCTTCTGAATGTCTTAAGACCTTCGTATGTAATAGTTTTTATAAATCATATAGTCAGTATCGGAATAAAATCAATATTGATCGCTTCAAAAATTCAATTAACATTTAATATAAAACATCGCGAACCGAAACAAGATCTATCACAAGTGAACATCTGAACCACAATCAATGATCCATGGTCAAAATGAATTGACCAAAAGATTTAATCAATAACATTTCTGATATTTACACAGGTCTTACGTCACGTGACCACACATCCTCAAGTCCTTTGTGCAGGTATTTCCTAATTATTGTTTTTTCTTGTTTTTGTTTCTTTTAATTTCAGCCATACGGATACGAAAGGACCTTCTATTCAAATAATAGCATTCGTGAACCTTCTCCTTTGTTTCCACGAATAATTATTTATTATATTTGCAAGACGGAACATGTATCAATCAATGGGTACATTCATAATCGCCAGACAGTTAAACTTATTTATTGCAAACTTACGAAAGGCCAATCATTCAAATAAAAATTTATACTTACAATCTACCAACACAATATTATTTCAAATGTAGGATGATGTTTATTTTGAAGACAAACCACGATCTATTTCCATGGAGATTTACAAAAAATCCATGCCACTGAACTGTTCTTAGCACAAAAGAAAAATCGTTCTTGTGCTTCAGAAAATATGCACAAAACTTTTTAACGAGAAACTCTTGGTCATTCTATCCGTCAAATTCGCTTCCATGTGAGTTATAGAGCTTTCAAATGTAGAAAAAAAGACAAGTCACCGTTTTTGTTTGCTTCATACGTCATACTAATTTATAGAACGAGAAATTAACGTAGGTCTTCGTCGAAGCTTGGCAGTAGGTAATCAGGGTCGGCCCTGAGCCAAACGGCGCGTGTTGCTAGTTAAAACCTCAAGGGTGCTGTGTTAAGTGTTGGGTATTATCAACGCCTTGGCTCCTTCGCGTTTTGGCAAGTCAGCGCCCGGAGCGAACTGCTCCAATTGCACCTGCACAGTCCGGCCCTGTAGGTCACTACTAAACCCATTCTTATTAAAGAAGTTGGAAAAGGGTTTCGATATGTCCATTTTAATTTAAAAACAAATAATTTGTTACGAATTTTGCATAAAAAACTATTGACTCGTTCTCGGGAGGATGTTAAACAATGACCTCTGACTAACATCTACAATTATTAATTCGTTCTGTTTTTGTTTCTAAGACAGAAACTAATTACTGTCATTCTCATAAATATAATACCTATTCCTCTTGCAGTTGTATTTAGTGAATCATAATAGTCTAAAGTACGAAACACATTTGACTTTGAGTGGATTATCGATCCTAATGCAGAATAAAAGTTATATGGATAATTATTTTTTCCTGTGTTTCCAGCGAGAAAACAGTAATAATGCGATTGTTGAGATAATAAGACTTCGAAGTATACAATACAATAAATAGTTTGGACATCATTCAAATAAAACAACTATTTTATTTTCACTTGACATTATTATTTATTTCACAGAATAAAGAATAATCAATATTTTATTTATTATTAGATGAAAATATTTAAAAAAATGTGTATATTATTTAAGGTGTGTAAATAATTAGGAGAGAACAGAAAATGTCCATATGACAACAAATGAAAACAGTAAAAGTCCTTTGCTGGTACTAATTTTTTTCACATTTTACTTTTCATGAGAATTTACAGTATCCTGTACAAATAGTTCAAATACTATTTCGACGCCGGAAAGGCAAAAAGGCGTAAGCGACAATTATATCAAGAATGAGGTAGTCATACCGTTTTGATTAGATTGTATGATCAAAACTATTATTTGCCTCACAAAACTCATTTTTGTTTAAATTGTCGCTTACGCCCTTATGCCTTTCTGGCGTCGATATTGTCTTTCAACGTCACTCACTTTAATGCACTAAAAAGACTTGCAATACACTTTTTTTGAATTCTTGAAACCGTAGTATCCGTTTTATTATCACTTATTACATTAGCTCCATATTTTTAAGAACTCATTATTATTTATAAGTGACACGAAAAAATATACCCGTTTGTGTTCATCGTTCAAAGTCAAAAATAGTACCAACAGCCGTGACAATAACCAATAAGTTAGTCTGTAGGATAAAAAGTAAAGAATTACAGAACAATTTATTTATTTATTTTTTCATGTTCTCCATGAAACGGTTATACACCAATATATCTTGGAGAAGATTACAAATTAAAAGGTTTACACAGGCAGTTTTACTATTTTGTCACATGCGTTATAAGATAGTTACTGAATTGTCTGTAGGTGACATTTAAAATGTCGATGGCTAATGCAGAATCGTTAAGCAGTTGAGTCGCTCTGTTTATTGGCGCGTTCTGATAGGCTGAAGTCCTCGCTTTCGGAGCATATAAGAGTGCATGGGATCTCCCTCGAGTATAATTGTTAGGGACATAAAAGTTAACCTCTTTCAACATAGGCGGATAAACCAACCCAGCCGCGAAGCAAGCTGACGCATGCGCGGTGGAGATTGTGGAGAGAATAACAGGTCATATTTTTTCCTTTTTGACAGCCATCGAGCTGTTGCATTTATAAAATTCAGATAAAATTCATTGTTTATCGGTTAATTAGTAAAGTTCTGTGATCAAGGACAGTGCACGTGTAGTGATTGATTACAAGTGATTATCATTTGACAATACGTTCTGTGAATACCTCTTTTCTTGATATTTAAAAATGGATCTCAAAACTTTGATTAACCAGCGTGGAATTTGCAAGGCGAAATTAACTAGGTTCAATGAATATATAAACGGTGATAATTTGTCGCAATCTGAAATTGAAGTCAGATTGAAGAAACTTGAACCAATTTTAGACACTTTCGACTCATTACAAGATAACATAGAAGCAATTTCGCCGGAAGAATTAACCAAAACAGAAAGGCAAGCATTTGAAAATTTATATTATAATCTTGTTGCTAAGGCTAAAGATAAATTGTTAAATAAAGTTCAGAATACAACATCACATAACATACGTTTGCCTATACTCGAGTTGCCAAAATTTAATGGGAGTTACGAAAAATGGTTGAATTTTCGGGATACTTTTGTTGCCTTAGTTGAAAATAATCCATCTTTAGAAGTTATTCAAAAATTGTATTATCTGCGATCATGCCTCGAAGGTGACGCAGCTAAATTATTAACCTCACTTCCAAATAACCAGGAGAACTATCATACTGCATGGGAGATGTTAACTTCTCGCTATCAAAATATAAAAATTATTATACATAAGCACGTTGAAGCATTATTCAAATTGCCTGAAATAAAATTTGAAAATTCCGTAGCATTAAGGAATCTTATCGATGAATCCGAACTACATTTAAAATCGTTAAATAAGTTAAATATACCCACCGAAAATTGGGATATCATGTTAATATATTTATTGTCGCGAAAACTAGATAGTGAAACTCGACATCATTGGGAAGTATTTGCCACAAAAGATAATCTACCCACATATAAAGAGTTTATAAAATATTTATCAGATCGAGTTCAGATTTTAGAATTTGCTGGGATTACTGAAGGAAAATTTAATCAAAATAAAACTTTTCCTTTCAAATACCGAAAAGAAGCTATGATTTATTTAACGCCTCAAATGACAAAATGTATTATTTGCAAAGGCGATCATAAGGTTTATAATTGTAAAAATTTTTTAATATTAAATACTCAGGATAGAATTATAAAGATACGTCAAGTAAATGCGTGTTTGAAATGTTTGTGCTTGGGTCATAAGCTAAAAGAATGTAAAAGTAAATACAATTGTCGTATATGCGAAAATAACTCGCACAATACTTTGTTGCATTTAAAAAAGGAAACAGATAATTCGAAGTCTCAGGATAGGGATTCACCATCAACATCAAATAATGAACCTTTAGTTACAAATCACTCTACGAAAATATCTAATAGTTTTGTTTTGTTATCTACCGCCGTTATTAAAGTGTTGAATAATAACGGAAATTTGATTAAGGCTAGAGTTTTATTGGATAGTGGTTCTCAGTCCAATTTTATAACAGAAGAATTTGCAACAAGGTTGCAATTAAAACCCAAAAGGGCAAACATACCGATTACCGGAATCCAAAACAAAATATTGAATATTAAAAATAGCATAAATTTAAGAATTTTCTCGAACTATTCACCGTATGAAAGAGACATAGAATGTCTCGTTTTGAAAGAAGTAACAAGTCATCTGCCGCAAATTTCTTTACAGAAAAAGGATGCCAACATACCTGATGGTCTTCAGTTAGCGGATCCTGCCTTCTATGAAACAAGCTCCATAGATATGCTACTCGGAGCGGAAATCTTTTGGGAAATTATGAAGCAAGATCAACTTCGAAATGGAGACTCAGGACCCATATTACAGAGAACTGAATTCGGATGGCTGGTGTCAGGACCCATCGTCACAACAAAAATAAAAAGGCCAGTAAAATCTTGTCAACTATCATTAAATATAATCCATAAACAGATTGAAAACTTCTGGAAATTAGAAGAATTCCAACCGGTGAAGCACCGGAGCCATGAGGAGCGAGCGTGCGAGGAGATTTTCAAGGACACTTATAAAAGGAATGACAATGGTCGTTTCATGGTAAGCTTACCACAGCGCCCCTGTGTTAAACAGTTGGGAGAAACGCTGCCCATGGCGGAAAAAAGACTTTGCAATTTGCAAAGGAAATTTTCTTCAAATCCTGACCTGATGAAAAAATATAAAGAATTCATGCAGGAATATATAGACTTGGGTCACATGACCCAGTGCGAAGCACCTTCTAATGAAGATTGTTATTTTTATTTGCCACATCATGCAGTATTGAAAGAATCGAGCACTACCACTAAGACTCGAGTGGTATTTGACGGTTCAGCAAAATCATCCAATGGTATATCGTTAAACGATGCTCTCATGATAGGACCTGTTTTACAGAAAGATTTAGCCGCACAATTGATATGTTTCAGAAAACACCAGTACGCGATAACAGCCGACATTGAGAAAATGTACAGGCAAATATTGGTGCGACCCGATGACAGAGATCTACAGCGAATAGTATGGAAAAATTTCCCGGAGGAGGAAATTCAGCATTATCGACTTAACACCGTTACCTACGGTCTGGGGCCGTCATCATTTTTAGCAACTAGATGCCTCCAGCAGCTGGGAAATGAAAATATATCATCAAACCACAAGGTCAGTCAGATTATAAAGAATAATTTTTATGTGGATGATTTAATTACTGGAGATGAAACTGAAGAAAACTGTTTAATAATTAAAGAACAACTAATATCAACCATGGCATCCGCTGGGATGAACTTAAGGAAATGGCGGTCGAATTTGCCCTCGTTATGTTCGAAGGAAAAAAGCATGTCAGATATGATTATTAGCACAGATTCAAATGACAACAAAATATTAGGCCTGTCTTGGAACAATCAGCAGGATAATTTCTTATACACAGTGAAGTTATTAAAAAATCCAATTAATAGCAAACGACAAATACTGTCATGCATTGCGTCCATATTTGACCCGTTAGGATTAATAGGTCCTGTTACTGTTATTGCTAAATTATTGATGCAAAAATTGTGGCAGGCAAAGCTTCAATGGGATGAGCCTATTCCATATGATATGTTGAAGACATGGGAAGCATATGTGAATGAACTGCCTCAATTAAATAATTTAAGAATAGGTAGAAAGATAATATGTCAAGATCATGTAAATTTACAGCTACATGGATTTTGTGACGCCTCAGAAAAGGCATATTCGTCCTGTGTTTATATGGTGTCTACTGACAAATTGGGTAAGAAGTACTCCAATTTGATAATGTCCAAACCACGGGTAGCGCCTTTGAAAAGTGTTTCTCTACCCAAGTTAGAATTATGTGGAGCCGTATTACTGACAAGACTAGTGAATTACATTAAAGATGCTCTATGTACTCCGGATATACCTACTACATACTGGTGTGATTCCCAAATAGTACTGTGCTGGATCAGGGATCAGCCGGTAAGATGGAACACTTTCGTTGCTAATAGAGTGGCGGAAATCCAGGAAACCAGTCAGCCGGAGCAATGGAACCATGTACGGTCAGAAGACAATGCAGCAGACGTGCTTTCCAGAGGAATCGGCGTTTCACAGTTATTAATTTCCAGCATTTGGTGGCATGGTCCAGATTGGCTGACGTTGGATTCAGCGTGCTGGCCAAATTCCAACTCATTTTGTATTGATCCACCAGAGATCAAAACAAGCTCGGCACTGTTGTCTGCTGTGAAACAGGACTGGGACATTTTTGATAGATATTCCAATTTTTCCAAATTACAGAGAGTAACAGCATACCTTAATAGATTTATTTTTAATTGTAGAAACCCTTCGCAGCGCCGCTATAGTAAATTGACAGTTAGTGAGTTGGAAAATTCAGTAAACAAATTAATATCTCGGGCGCAATCATACTGTTTCAGAGACGAAATTCGAGCTTTAAATAATGGAGGTAATATACCTAGGAATAGTGCACTAAAGTCATTAGATCCTTTCATTGAAAGGGATCTAATTCGTGTGGGGGGAAGGCTCTCCAAAGGTAAATTGGTAACCGAAGGCCAGCAGCACCCAATTTTGTTACCTTCGCATCATAAATTAACAGAGTTAATTGTAAAACACTATCATTACTTGAACTTACACTCGGGAACGCAGTCATTATTGGCGTTGATTAGAATGAAATTTTGGCCGATTAAGGGAAGGAATATTGTAAAAAAAATAATAAAAAAATGTATAATTTGTTATAGATGTAATCCTAAATCCGAACAGCAGTTGATGGCCGACCTGCCAGCTGAAAGAATAACTGAATGTAGGCCATTTCAGATAACAGGAGTGGACTACTGTGGACCAATATTAATAAAGTCGGGTATTCACAGAAAATCACATAGCGTTAAATCATATATTTGCTTATTCGTATGCATGGTCACTAAAGCCGTGCACTTAGAAGCTGTGCTGTCCTTGAGCGCAGAGAGTTTTTTAAACTCTTTGAAACGGTTTATCTCGCGTCGTGGTAGACCAAGCAAAATGTTCTCGGACAATGCAACCAATTTTAAAGCGGCTAATAATGAACTAAGAGAAATTTATAATTTTTTAAATATGTCTAATGATAAAATTGATAATTATTTATCCACATTAGGAATACAATGGCAATTTATACCAGCTCGTGCGCCGAACTTTGGGGGGCTCTGGGAGGCTGGGATAAAGTCAGTTAAGCATCACTTAAAAAGAATAACCAGTATCGCTTCATTAACTTATGAAGAGATTAATACGGTGTTGTGTCAAATTGAATCTTGCTTAAACTCCAGGCCACTGTCTCCCTTATCAAATGATCCTTATGACCTTAATCCCTTGACTCCCGGTCACTTTCTAATAGGAACTAGTTTGGCGGCGATTCCAGAACAAAATTTGGAACATATCACATTCAATCGATTAAACAATTACCAAAAACTAATCCAGATTGTACAATTTTTTTGGTCGAGGTGGCGGAAGGAGTACTTAGCAGAACTTCAAACCAGAAGCAAATGGACCAATAGGAATCAAAGGCAGATGCGGTCTGGCGACATGGTCGTAATAAAGGAGGACAACGTCCCCTCTTGCTACTGGAGGCTGGGACGTGTGAGCGCTGTTCATCCTGGCGCTGATGGAAGAGTTCGCGTGGCGACCATCATCACGTCGAAAGGCATCATCCAGAGGGCTATTTCAAAGATCTGTCTGTTGCCAATAGATGACAACGAGGAGTTGAAAATGTCGACACCCCCACCCAACGGACCAGACGCTGAGTAAGCGCAAAAAAAAAAAGGTTTTGTGCAAAACAATATAAAAAGTTTCGTGATAAAAACAATATAAAATTTTTGTGTATTATCATAAATAAAAAAATAATAATAATAAATTAAAAGAAGAAAAGGAAGAAATAATAACAAATAAAAGGTAAAAACAGTGCATAAAAAAGTGGATAGCAATAAAACTTGCGAGTTTGATAAAAAATGTTCAAAATAAAAAAAAGGATTGTAGATCCGTATGTACTAAGAAAAAAAATGAACGCTTATAAACCGAGATAGCCTGCTGGCTATATGTAATTTCAAACTACACAAATACATCTGAAGAAACTAATTATAAATGTGGTAATGAACTATAGAAAAACACAAACCCTTAAGAAGGATGACCAGGAAACCAGCGCTCCATGTTGTGTTGTCTATATTATTTGTTTTATGTTTGATTATTGTTATGATTTCTGTTAGAACAAGGTTATTGGAATTATCTTAGTTGTTAAATTATAGTATAGAATAGCTTAGCGAATTGCATGAATTTGATTTGAACGAAAGTAATAATTTTAATCTCATAATTAATTTGTATAATTTTAGTTAGTTTGAAATTGTCATTTCGTTTTTAGAGTAGTCTTATGTTTAAACTTATGCTTAGAAATAGGTTACCTATTATTTCAAATATTTATTGTTAATCAATTTTTTTTGTATTAACAGTAATAGTAACTAATTACTATTTTTGTTTCTTCCAAATTAATTTTGGCATATATGTAGATATTTAGCCGCTTAATTTTTATTCTTATATTTTGGGGTTTGTTTCAGAAAAAATGACCTCCAATCCTTTTTTCGGGGAGAGTTTATGTTAGAAAATAGAGTTTAGTGTAGCTTGCATAGATGTCGCTATATGTAGATACTCACCTTTCCAACAGACTGTTAAAAGTTAATAAATAAGTTGATGTTTATGTTAGGATAGTTTTTCATAGATGTCGCCATAGATTCTTCCCTGTTAAAGGTTATAAATAGGTTGATCTATCATTTTTATGTCTCTTCTGCAATAAACATTTCTGGCGAAATAAGTGGGTTTATATTTCTACCTTGATCCAAAAAGAAACAAGCTCCATATTTTTAAGAACTCATTATTATTTATAAGTGACACGAAAAAATATACCCGTTTGTGTTCATCGTTCAAAGTCAAAAATAGTACCAACAGCCGTGACAATAACCAATAAGTTAGTCTGTAGGATAAAAAGTAAAGAATTACAGAACAATTTATTTATTTATTTTTTCATGTTCTCCATGAAACGGTTATACACCAATATATCTTGGAGAAGATTACAAATTAAAAGGTTTACACAGGCAGTTTTACTATTTTGTCACATGCGTTATAAGATAGTTACTGAATTGTCTGTAGGTGACATTTAAAATGTCGATGGCTAATGCAGAATCGTTAAGCAGTTGAGTCGCTCTGTTTATTGGCGCGTTCTGATAGGCTGAAGTCCTCGCTTTCGGAGCATATAAGAGTGCATGGGATCTCCCTCGAGTATAATTGTTAGGGACATAAAAGTTAACCTCTTTCAACATAGGCGGATTATGTATTGTACCAGAGATTAACTTAAAGTGTTTGCCTAAAAATATTTTTCTGCGGGCTTCTAATGTATTGAAATCGAGCATTCCTGTTAAGAACAAGGATGTATACAGGAATGGATAGTATGTATATTCCCTCATATACAGGTAACGCATAAACCTTTTTTGTACTTTTTCTATTTCTAAGATATGGTTTTGTTCAGAAGGGGCCCAAATAATGGAGCTGTATTCCAGGATACTGCGGACAAGCGCTTCATATGTTCTCCGTATTGCAATTCCATTAGTAAATGATCTCGCATTACGAAGAACAAATCCATGCATTTTGTTGGCGCGGGAGACAATGTCATATATGTGGGATTTGAAAGAGAGATTTGCTTCGAAGATCACCCCAAGGTCACGAATCTCGTTTTTGCGGGTTAATATATTTTTATTAATGTGATAAGGGAATAGAAATGTATCTTTGGATCTTGTAAATGTAACTACACTGCATTTATGGATGCTGAAGGGTAATTTATTTAATTCCGACCATTTGACAAGAGAATCAAGATCATTCTGCAGAAGAATGGAATCGATATAACTTTTGATAGCTCTGAAAAGTTTGATATCGTCAGCAAAGAGTAGATATTTTGAGCGGTTAATGGTCTTGCCTATATCATTAATGAATAAAAGAAAGAGGAGCGGTCCTAGATTCGATCCCTGGGGAATCCCGGAGTTAGTTTTGTATTCGTGAGAGAACTGGTGTCCGTAACTGACATACTGACGACGATTGTGTAAGTAGCTAGCTACGAAAGCGATAAAATCCTGAGACAATCCGATGTCACTCAATTTTATTAGTAAAATATCATGGTCGACTTTATCAAATGCTTTTTCGAAGTCTGTATAAATCACATCGACATGTCAAAATTTTTCAAACGATTTATTTATATAGGTGGTGAGATTCATAAGGTTTGTTGAGGGTGATAGAGTGGGACGAAATCCATGCTGATTCTCGGTGAGTGTATGTTTTGTTTGATTATATATTTGTGAGTAAATTATGGTTTCTAAAAGTTTTGCGGGTGCTGATAAGACAGCTACAGGTCTGTAATTATCGATTGCCGATTTTTTTCCTTTTTTGTGTATAGGCGTGACTTTTGTTAGTTTCCACATTTCAGGGAAATGTGGAAAAATATATCTCCCATTGTTTGTTTTCTCAGATAATGATATTTTTTATTAACGTTAATCTTAAATAACAAACACTTTTGATCATGGCAAATGGGCAAAGGAACTTTTAAGAAAATATCAACTTACACCATCAAAACACTATTAAATACTATTATAAAAAATGTATCAATATTTTTTTTGTTCCTTTATTAGATGGAGACAAATCTCTATCAAAACGTCAACCGATTATAGGTAAGTCTTATAAAAAAACATCCGTATCAAATGTTATTTGGTAACACTAATTTATTCATAAACATGTTTTGTAAATAAAGTTTTTTTTACATTAACACCATACAGGAGACATCTATATGTCATCTTTCGGGATGCTGTGTGGAGGGTCTTTTTCAGGAGAGGAAGGAGTGAACTTAGGTCTTGAAGCGACCCATATTGTAAGAAGGAGAAAACACAGAGGCCGGCAAATCGTTCCACAGTCGAGCACTTGAACTCAGGAACCACTCGTAGAAGCGATCCGTTCTCGTGTAACTTTTCTGTGTTTTTTTGACAGGTGTTTTTCCCGACCATGCACCGGTGCCGAAGGGATCAATGACGCAAGTTCCTCGGAGCATTTTCCAACAAGGAAGCATACCTACCTGACGCCTACGCTCTAAAGATTGCAACCCGTTTGTTAATATAAGGACCGGACGTTTCTGGGCAGAGTCAAGGGATTTTTTCAGGTGCTTTGGGCTTGAAACCAAAGATGGCCGGCAAATTCAACAGTGGGGTGCACTTACAATTTGTAAAATGTCAGCAATTGTGTACTATAAAGTATCTGCGGGCCCTGTACATTATGCCCAGCCGTTGAGCTAACTTGACCATGGCTTTGATGAACCCCCGTGCCCGAACTGGTCACATAGAGTTATACCAAGCTTATCAATGGAAGACATGTTGAAGATTGCTTCACTTGATTGATTGTTTATCATTTCTATCCCTTTTAGAGACACTGATATTAATACAATACTAATTGGCAATAACTTATTTAAATCAATTCTTTTATCCATTATTTGGGTTGGTTAGAAAAAAAACGATATGTCAAACATTCATTCAATGTTTTGATAATTTATTAATTTTGTGAAAATAGTTTTAAGCGTTATTAAATATATTATACATACTAGTATATTGGTAGGTAGTTGATTTAAAGCTTCAACACGTACTTAAAAAAATGCTTTTTTCATGGGTTTGCTGCTTTGATGCGCCACAGAATAGCCGGGACGAGTCAGCGCTACCAGAGATCGGACAACACTCTTGTCCAGGCCGTTGCCCAGTGGCAGGGAGCGCCTCTACACCAGAGATGGAGAATTTCACTCGAGCCACCATAAAGTCTTAATGTGTTCATCAGTTTACTCATTTTTTATTTATTTAGATATTGATTTTTTTATGTTTTAACTTAAATGTAAACTTTTATGGCAGACAGAGCATTGCACACACCGCTCTGTCCAGCTGAAATAAACATATATATTTTTTAAATATTTTCCGATTTTATGTCCGGGTTAAATCTTCCCCATAGGAAAAACTAAACCCTTCCACACACTTTTCCACAAATGATCATCTAGTCAATCAACATTATGCAAGTGCATTATATAAGCAAAATAAATTATAAACAATACAAGAACAACGCGTCAACTCACCAGAGATCAAATGGGAAAATAATTCACCGACTCCAGATATTTTCATATCAGAGGGTTCGGCTCGGTAGAACTCCTAACAGGGCCTATAAATCCTACTGATCCTTCAACATAAATATTTAAAAAAATCTTTTGTTATCCTACATGTGCTTAAAATGACTGATTTTTGCATTTTTATATATAATTTTTTTGATAGATCTAATACGCTTAAATTTTTAATGAGAGCTAGGTATAATGCCAGTAGCCGAAATAACGAATGGTAATATTTTTATAGTCTGAGAATGCCAAATTCTTTTTATTTCATTTCCTAAATCTGTGTATTTTCTTATTTTTTCATTAACAGATTTTTAAATATTACAGGAATTTGGAATAGCAAAATAATATAATTTAATTATTATATTATTATCATAAATTAATTATTAGGAATCAATAAATTAAACTCACAGATATCAACCGATTTGAATGATAACTGATGATAAAACTTCCATGAAATATTTATCTGTTCATTACAGTTCATTATATTTATCACGTTGTGTATATTTGAAAAAGGTTGATCAGTCAGGTAAAAACTCGGCAAACTTTGGGCACACGGAGACGGCCTCTACATATTTCAATCGGTTTTTCTCTTCAGTGGTGTCAATGCAATGTAACGAATTGTTCTGCACAGCCCAGCTAACGCAAAAAATGGTACTAATCTAGGCACGATTAGCCTCAGCCAATTTTGGTGAACTCTACAACAAGTGACCCAGTATCTCACTTTCTCCTTTAGTTGAGGCTAGTTTGTACACCTTTGATATTTAGCTAGGCATACGCCTCTGCCGCTCATACACTTGTCTAATTAAAAAACAATTTCGGATAGGTAATTCTGATCTATTAATGGTTGTTTGATTAACCAGAAGATCGGTCCATGATATTTTCAGTTTGCGTAACCAATGATGATATTTTATTATTGCGCTATTCATTGAGAATATAGAAGCCAGAGTTTTCGAGTTCGTCACGAAATGTTAATATTAAAATAAAACGTTAGTATTTTAATTGAATGGTATGTTTTAGTAAAGTTTTTGTCTCAACGATATCTTTCCAATGAAGCCAATTACTAAGGACTAGCTCTTTCACTGAATTTGAGCATATTCCCTAATTTTTTTTTTCTAAATAATTTATTTATTTTATAATATTTAAATACAGTATAATATATAAATACAGTATAATTATTTAAATTTACATAGTAAGAACATTTTTCAAATAAAAATTAACTTGTTTACCTTTACAAGAGTCTAAAACTCGTGTGTTAAGGGAAAAAATAAAAATCAAAACTTAACATATCTACATAATTATGTAAATAGAAGAAAAAAATTCATAAAAACATATAAAGTGAAGAGATTTTTGTTTTTTTTTTATAAAAAATATATATAAAATAATATAGTGAAATGTCATCGTCATTCTAATTCGCTTAATTATTTAAGGTAGTGAAGTTTATTTTATTTTTAAATTATAAGTGCATATTTGATATGGTATGAATTATTCCATTTACTATGATTTCAGTATACTATTCATCGAAAGAGCTTCTACTAAAGTTATTTTGAAATAATGCAGTGATAACTTTGTATATAATAACGAATTTATTTCATTTATTATAACCGACCGGTTTCGCTTCATCTGGGAACAAAATTAAATAAATAAGTTATCGTAAATAAATATTTATTTCGCAATATCGTTAGTATATTGCAATTCATATATTTAGAATGCTTTGTTTGGGTATTGATTAATACCACGATAATTTTTTAGTTTACCACTCCACTAGGACCATTGATGGTTTGTTTGTATTGGTCTAAATCATTGGGATTCAACATAAAATTAGACCCAATACCAAAGTGGATTCTCAGAAAGTGTCTGAAACAATTTAGACGAGAACTGCTCAAAAAGGCCCTTGTCTCACGAATTTAAAGAAACCCTAACTAGATTATGAGGATTTAAGTAATTATCGTCCCGTGTCAAATTTACCGGTCATCTCAAAAATCCTAGAAAAAATTGTGATCAGGCAGATAACCGCCCATTAGGCGAAAAATGAACTGCTGTTAAAGTACCAATCAGCTTATAGGAGGTACCAGAGACAGCTACAAAGACTGGATTACTGCTCGTGTTGTCAGATTTGATGCTTGCAAATGAGTCAGGTAAGCTAGCTTTGCTGTCATTATTAGATTTGAGTGCAGCATTTGATACCATCGTGTACAATTTTTTTTTTGGACTGGGCGGTGAAATTTTTAAGTGGATAAAATCATAGCTCTGTGGCCGAACCCAATCTGTATAGGCAGGCGGTAAAAACTCTCCCTACGTGACAATGACTTCTGGAGTCCCCCAGGGTTCAGTCTTGGGGCCCCTACTTTTTATTCTGTTCATCAACGATGTTGTCAAAATTAAAGATTCATTCGGACTTCTTTCCTATTGCTATGTTGACGATCAGCAAATATATTTTTAATGTTCACCGAATGAGAAAGACAAATTAAAATATATCACTGTTAAATGCATTGGTGCCATAACAGAGTGGATGTCTTTGAACAAACTAAGATTAAATCCATCCAAAACAGAATTTCTCTGGACAGCAAGAAAAAGCGCAAGTCAATATTAGACAAATCTCCTCTCATTACTTCTGGCTTCAACATCATCCCTAAAAATGGCATTAAACATAGGTGTTCATCTAGATAAAGACCTCTCACTCAAATCCTAAATTAACAAAACAGTAAACGCAGGTTTTTTTCACCTGCATCAAATCAAATCTATAAGAAGAAATATTCCGGCTAACGCCACAAAGATGTTGGTTAACTCTTACGTCGTATCACGACTCAACTATTGCAATGGCATATACTCAAGTCTCCCTAAAATATACACTGACAGACTTCAGTCAGTTTTCAATGCTGCAGCAAGGCTGATAACCGGTGTTTCCAAATATTCCCACATCTCACAACATTTGCGGAACCATTGGATTAAGTTCCTGGAGAGAATTCAATTCAAACTCTGCTGGATGGTTTTCAAAGCCGTACATAACATGGCGCCACCCTACTTGTCGAAACTGTGCATTTCAAATTATGTGAATATTAGGAAAGCAACCCTTTGGTCAGCATCTTCAACAGCCATAAGTAGACTCTCAGTACTTATGCGCAATCCCAATACCAATTTTGGAGACCGAGCTTTTGCAGTTATACCTTACCACTGACACCACGGGCAGAAATAATAACAATCTAAATTAGTAAACGTAAATATGTAAGTTAGGCGTAAATCTATAGTTTTGTCCGTCGTTGTAAGTCGTTTTATAGTGGTATTGTGTAAATACCCACTCGGTCATAAAAAAATGTATAGTTTTAAGTTATTAGTTAAAAGTTTTAGTCGTAAATCGCTTTACCTTAATCTTAGTTATAAGCCACTGGTTATGTCTTTAGCTATGAAACTTAGTTATAAGCCAAAAGTAATTATTTATAAGTCTAAATGAGAGGAATAAATTAAATGCACAAATTGAGTTGTTAAACGCCCTTGATTTTCAAATACTATGAAGGTTCTACTCAATTTATTATACCATTATCGGCCAGTTGTTTCACAAAACTGAAATGATGGAGGAACTTGAATAGAAAATCAACAGAACTTGAAAACCAACTTTGATGAAATTTGATGAATTGTTCAAATTCTATGAAACAACCCGTCCTAAGAGTTTGGCAAAAATTATAAAAAATAAAAAATATTGATTACTTTGCTTACATTTCTTAATACCTGACCTTAGTTGTAACTATCGTAAATTACATATATTTTTTTAATGAATAGCCCAAAGTTACCCAATTTGAAGCAAAAACCATAAAATAAACGTTTTCCTAAATAGCATGCACAAATAATGTTGACGACCTTCCATAGAAGTGGTTACGAATCGATTCAATTATAATAATTAAACTAATGGAACATCAATACAAACCGTGGTATTAACTGCGGTGCGAGTCTGAGGTAACAGATCAGAGAGTTATTTAGAACAGTTTGGCACGAAATCGAATTTCGAGATGTTCAATATAATTATTGCTTTAAATTCATTTGAATAAGGTCAAATCTCACAAATGAACATCGGTGAGAAAATTGAATTGCATTAACACAGGTTTTTTTTAAACATCCAAAGACTTTCATAATTCTGTTTTTCATCTTTTTACATACATGCTGGAAACAAAAGTGTCCTAAATAATATTTTTTTTTAAATAATCAAATTTGAAACTTTTAATCATTGTAAAAAAATCGTTGAAATTGAAGAATGTTTACTGGTAGTAAAATAATTATTCGGGGACGCTCTTCTTGAAGGACCAACATCATAAAATAAAGGATTTAACATATATTACTAATATAACTACTAAAGAATATAACAATTTATCAAGTATAAAATTAATTATCAAATTCTTAGGAATTTCTATTCAAGTTGTGCGCCAGCTGCTTCAAAGAAATTAAATTAACAGAACTTTCACGGAATTTGAAAATCAACTTTTAAATTTAAAGAATTTTAAAAATTATGTTAAAAAACCGGTCTCAATAGATTTAGCCTCGCTTGAAAATTAAGAACAGAATAGCAGATTTCTATTCAAGCTGTGCGCCAGCTGCTTCATAGAAATGAAATTAACAGAACTTTCACGGAACTTGAAAATCAACTTTTAAATTTAAAAAATCGTAAAAATTCTGTTGAATAACACGTCTCAATAGATTTAGCCTCGCTTGAAAATTAAGAACAGAATAGCAGAAATGGCCGAATGACGTGATTTGTGTAAATTTATGCCATAAAAATACAATCGATTTACACACATTCGATTTTTAATTATCTAAAAAAATGTTTCATTAATTATTTAAATAAATTTTAATCAGACAAAAAAATGGTTGTTAGTGTACACTGTGTTACTAGATTACACTTTTTTAAATGAAGTTATACCTTATATTATGTACCCCTAGCTAGGAGGAGGAGCAAACCTCCAGAGACCAGAAAGAACAAGATACCGTCCAATAATATTGATTCCGGAAAAGGGTACCCCACAAAACTGCTCATCAGTTCACTTAAATTCATCCCCATCCAAAATCACCCCAAAACTTCCCCAACGTTGGACCCTTGTACGACAATCACATAGAAAGGTCACACTAAATGACAACACTTTGTAGCAAAGTGCATCAATAATTTTTGACGTCATTGTATGTTTGATAATTCTAACTCAAGCTGTATAATATTTATCTGCAAAGTAATAAGCATTTTGGTTTAGTCATACTCATGACGAAACTGCAGCAGTTGAACAACGATAATCTACGTTTTAATCCTGTCTAGTTGGTCATCTCGTATTATAAGAACCATCCGAGCTATTTGAGATCATTTACCTTGGCATTTGCGTGGCTAACAATTGCACGAAAGAGGAACAAAGAAATAAATGTATCGCAATTCACATCTAAAAATACTATGACAGAGCACTTTGCCAAATAACTATCTACCAACCAACCTCTTAGCTGCCTTCTATGCAACAACCTGACCCACATTTTGAAATGTCTTAGAACAGATATAAAGTAAAACATGATTTTATTATTTGCGTGTATATTGATTATTGGCACAAAGCTAGTGAATGTTATTAATATTTAGATACTGAACGTCATTTCATCATGTTGAAAGATGCATCGGAAATCTTATTTTATGTGAAATCTACGTAACTAAGTTCTGTGAATAGTAAACCAAGCGTCCTTAAAAGTGGTTTCTAATTTTCTCTTAAAATCCTCTGAAATCATAAGATTTGTAAGTCGGTTCCTACTTAAATACTTGAGGAATTACAAAAATTTTCTAAAGAAACGTCACCATCTTAATGACAGTTATTTTTTCAAACTTTCTTCAGGCAAATAGGAGGTATCACAATATTTAAAAAAAATTCTTGAAAGAAAGTTAAAAAAAACACAATGATTTCACACTAAAACAAAATCATTAAAACAGCCGCCATCTTGAAACGGAAACGGAACGTAATTTATAATAAATTTACAGACAGACGAAGTGCAAAACGGTCGAGTTAAAACAGGTCTTCGCTCCGCTCAGTCACGTAATATAATTACGTCGCCTTTATTTGGTTTTATGCATTCTTTAAGTATGCCCAGCTTTTGTATAGAGGGAGAAAAACAACGAAGAAAAGTTTTGTAGATTAGAGGCAATTTTTTATGTTGATAGAGAATAATGTTTTTAGCCTTAGATATTTTACATTAGATATCTTTAATTTTTATTGTTGAAATATTTAAAAAAAACACTCCTTTCACATTGGAATTAATTTGGAACCAACAAAAATACTACAGAAAATGCATTCTAGGGTAGACGGAACTAATGCAAGAATATTGTTTTCGTAGATTAAAACAGGTGGTATATAACCATTAAATTTAAATATAATTCATAACAGCAGCGTGTACAAATGTTAACTAAACCAGGCAATTTGGCTGTCCTAAAACGGGAAAATTTCCTTGTTGGACAGCCAAAGCTTCCTTAATATGTATGTAATTATTTGTATCTAATAAATAAATAAATAAATAAAAAATAACCACAAAAGTTTATTGTGCTAAAGTTGCTTATGGATGGGACTTTATTGTTTCTTAAAACTAATTTTAGGTAAGGGGAGAGAAGGAGGAAAACGGGATAAGTACAGGAGATGTTCCCGATACATTCCATAATCACTTATTGATTTATGATATTCTTGTCGCCTTAGTCGCCGTCATAAGTTTCCTATGCAAAATACTCATTTAGAGAAGCTGCAGAGAATCTTGTTCACTAATGAGACTCTCATGATTCCGGATCTCATTAAATACGTACATGCCTACTGTCTTCATATTTTTCTGTACACACTAGGTAAAACTGTAATACAAAAGCATTACCGGTAAGACAATTCCCTTTCGCTCAAATTACAACTAATTACTCAAGTTTCGAGTAATTTTTACTGAACAATTATTAATTTATTGCACGTTTTAATAACATTTTTCTAAAATAAAGTTTACTAAAAAGTGCTATTAGAAATTTACGTGATAAATAAAAAAAGATATTAAGTGAAGAAAAATAATTCTCAAAAGAGAAAAATGGTGCCTTCTTTGTATCAAAAATGGTGGCTGATCATTCGCGTAATGGACTCAACAGAAAGCATTCTTGATTTTTTTGAAAATGTGGATCCTAATAGTGTTAGGAATGTGGTGCCTAATAGTGTTAGGAATATGGTGCCTAATAGTGTTAGGAATTTTGTGCCTAATAGTGTTAGGAATATGGTGCCTAATAGTGTTATTATTAAAGAGCTTTTTAAATACATCTCACTTTTATTTTCGGGATGCAAATCTTGGGATCGGAAATGAAGTCATTTCCTGATGGTCGATAGAGCTAAAACTCGGCAGATAGACTGGTTGTCGATGACAATGCATTCTTTAAATTTTTAGTGTCAATCACTTGTACACGCGGACATATAGGTATTTCTCGGAAATTGGATGACATTACAGCAGTGAACACACGATATAAATATCGGTCCTACCCAATCGGCCTTTGGCGAGGTTGCTCGGTTGACGCGAGTCCCTGGGAAGCAAGGTATAATCTTCAGTCACACCAAATTTTTTTTTTATGTTTTAAAATAAATGTATTATAAAAAAAAACTTTCATTTCGGATTTTTTTCGTGTTGATTTTTGTCTTACATGATCAAAGTTTGCATTAAAAATGATTAACAATTAGAATTTTAAAGCTCTGTTTGCTATCCACAGTTTTTAACGTCAAATCCGCTGTTTAAGTTTATTTAATTAGGAAACATGTACATATTGTAAATATGTTCTTGATTGACAAGGGCACTGAATAAGACATTGATACGGGGATGAACGCAGAAAAAAAAACAATTCAAATGATGAAATAGATGTGTGTTCAAAACTTTCGACGGAAATAAGGTTAACAATGAAATAAAAATAAAGTAAGTTTGTCTTTAAAAAATATTTTAAAGACAAACTTACAAAAAATAAAAATGTTTCCAATTGAATTAATCTCAAGAATAACTCATCTCAATTAGTTTCCTTAAGTAACATTCCATTCTTCAAATAAGTTTAAAATCATTTTATTTTTAATTACCTACATACTGTAATAAAACAATGTACACTCCATTTCCAGCCACAAGCTAATGCTTCTATGGAAGAGGGGTCTTGAAATATTTGATCATATATTGTAACAAATAAACAAAAATGTACTTATATAATAATGAAGTTGTTAAAACAAACTTGATTTGTGGCAATGTAAGTTAAGACTGGCTATCGAAAGAGTTGGTTTCTTACCCAGGCATCCGTGGGTTTATGAATACACAAAACATAAATAAAACCCACGAATACGCAAAATTATTCGTAACTTGAAAATGTTATTTTATACCACGACTCAATCTTTGTAGGTATACTACAGTTTGATCAGATATTATATGTAGAAACCCTTTGATAAGTTAGTTCAATAAAAGGGCACATCTGATGCGGAAATGATAAAGAAGATTTACCGTGTGAAAAGTGACTCGGTCTGACATTTTTTCCAAATTAGTTCACGCGCTCATGCTCATTGTGTCGCCACGCTTTGTTTCCCTAGTCGACCCATCTCTGACATTATAAAGCTATGTCGAGACAAGGCCATCAATACAATATGAAGGGTATGGGAAAATATCGTGCGTAGTCACTTAACAGACTGAATTCTCAGAAAAAATCTAAATATAGAAGCGAAACGTGACGTGCTTTTTTCTAATAAAAGGGATTTATATTCAGGAACCATTTTAAGTTGTGTTTTTATTCTAAATAATTCAGATGGCGGTATTGGGTACTGCCTTCCCGGGAACCATTTATTGGATAACCAACACCCCTGCCGAAGGTCACCCCAAGGTCAGTTCGCCACGTTTGTCATGGGCTTGGGGGTGGATGATACTGCGTGGCGGACCGTATTGGTAAAGGCTTAAGTGAGACTTATTGACTTTTCTCTCTCGACCCATAGCCTTGGGATGGGTGGATTTATATCTACCTTAAAATACATTCCTGTCACTCAGCGAGCACCCCATGCAATTGTCCTCCAATCACACAAACCGAAAATATCTAATATCTTGGTATATACTTCGACCGTTATTTAAAATGGGACAGACATATTGAGTCGGTTAAAGGAAAGATAAACAAGTTAATTTACTTTTTCAAAAACGTGAAAAATATATTAAACATATTTGATATAAAGAATATATACCTCGCATTAGCACAATCTATAATGGAATACGGCATTATTGCCTGGGGCTATGCCAGTAAAAAATACATAGACACACTAGTGTATAAAGCTCAGAAAACCTAAATAAAAGTAATACTAAAAGTACCAATACTAATACCCACTTCAACCATATTCGAAAAATTCCCAGTGTTGAAGATTCAAAAATTATATTCAAAACAAATACTTACTTTCCTTTACAAGAACCTAAACACATTTAAAACTTCACAAACTTCTCGCAATACTAGAACAAGACATGCACACCAACTACTAATACCAAAAACCAACACATCCTTTGGACAAAAACACTACAGATTCCAGGCTATAAAACTATACAATTCACTTCCAACACAATATAAAACATCTAATCTTACAGAATACAAAAAACACATATGGAACTGGCTACAATCCTTTTAATATTTAATTATTTATATTTCACTTTTTTTGTTTGTTATAACTATGGAAAAATCGCTTTTATATTTTAATTTTTATTGTTTCTCTGTGTAACCAACTCCACTGTATTGTTTTAGTATTATATAACTTTACAATTGAAAAAGTCCTCCACATCACAGGTGAACTCTTAGCGTGGAGGACAATATACTATACCATTGTAATACAAATATATTTAAGAATAAATAAAAAAATAAAAATTTTTAAAAAATATGTCCGTCACTTCTTGACACAATTACCCTCAGTTTCCTACCTAACCCAAACCAACCCTAATACCATTTTTCTTTCTAGAATGTCCTCATTTCCTAAAATATACTCCACATAGCATCCCCAAAGATGACATACAAATAATACCTCTCAGAGCTTTTTTTGTGGAGGTTTTGTAAAAAAATGATGTGAAGTAGATATGATTAGGTATGTCAACTTACACCACGTTAGGGAATGGTAAATATTCTCCATGTTTATTGATCAGTTCTGAACATCCAGGTAATTACTAACCTTCCTCTCTCTTATATTTTTCTCGTATCCACTTCGATCAGCCTCTCTTTCGTTCTAAAGATTTAAAATATTACTTATTTTTAGAATATTTATAACTACATTTTGGAGATTCTGCATGATTGACAGACTAACGGTTATCAATTTTGAAATTTTTAGAATGTCAATTTATTTATTTATCTACGGTAAAAGTACTTTTGTGATTCAGTGTAAACATATTAAAACGATAACTAAATTTTACAAATTAAGTTTACAATCACATTTTGTGTCCGGCTAGTCCAGTGTTAAATTATTGCATTGACTTTTAATCCATTCCTGAGAGCAGAACAATATTTCCTTTTGCTTAGATAACCAACCATTTGGCATCAAACCCATCGGTAGCAAATTGTCATCATCAGGAAAATTGAGAAAAAATCAATTTCTCTTCCTCTTTCTTCTTTCTCCTTAACAGCTTTTTTTTTCTTTAAATATCTCGATTTACGCTTTCAGAGATGCTTTTCGAAATGCTAAGAATAACATGATATTATGAATTTGAGGCTGTGTGATCCGTTGCTCGCTACAAAAACAATATAGTGATGCACAGATGTGAAAATTACGCATAAAAAAATTGCTATTTGGATGACATAATTTCTCACGCTGATCATGTCAATAACAATTTTGAATTTTTGTGCCATCGTTGAAATAAAATGCATCTAAATGCGTTGTTAAGTCAGGTTTAAAGTGTTGGCCAAGGATTGTGAGATTTACGTCACGCCACTGGTGATAACCCCAGTAGAGTACGAGTCAAGTATCATTGATTTACCGGGTTTGTGGGTGCTAATAAATGTTTAATGATGCTACATAAGCAACATAGGTTCATATGGCTATAGTAGAACTTAAATAAAAAAAATAAAAAATTGGTTTGACTGAGTATTGAACCTTCCTACTTAGGAACTGGAGTCTACCAATCAACTCTACCAATCTCGCTAAATGCTGATTACGTGGGACCGACATATACTAGTATTTCATATATTAACTGCTTTAATATCATCCGATTTTTGAGAAATGCCTAAATTTTGCAACCAAGAGTGGATCATCGACGACGAGTCTATCTACCGAGTTCGATCGAATATCGGGAAGTGGATTAATTTCTGCTTCCAAGTTTTGCATTAATTTATTACCGAAAACAAAAGAGAAATTCAAATAAATGAATTAAATTTTAAAAAGTGGAGTATTGAATAACCATTTACTATTTTCTCGAAGCATCGCATGGAGAACGAAAAGTGTATTTCCTTTGTTTGTTTGTTACCTATCAAGGAAGAAAATCGGGTTGGCGTAAGATTCATAGGTGATGGAAAATGATTTCAATATTTAACTTCAAACTTTGAATAAGTTTCGAGCATTTTAAAATATAATATTTATAATGTTGTTAGGCATATTTTGAGAGCTGTAAGTAGACGGTTATAGTGTTTTTGCATCCTCCGTTCAATTACAACAATTATGTGACTTCTTTCTCTCCTGTTACTTTCGCGGTATTAAAACGAAACTATGACGGCCGCGCAATTTAACACTTCGCTTCATATAATTCAAAACTTGGGTAATATGTGTGCACAGATTGTGATGTATGAGGTATATAGCTGATACAATACCGACAAGTACTCACAACTCGTTGGAGCAGAGCCACAATGTTTTTGTTTTCTGTGGCCGATGAGAAACAAAAAGTGTTGTGCAACAACATTTTTTATTTTTGTCCTATGTTTTGAAAACATTTGGTCGATGGAGACCAAACTTAAAAGCCGATAAATAAATATTTAGAGGAGTTTGAGAAAGAGATCCAAGATGGATGCCCCTTATCTATATCGTGCCGCGGAAGACCGTGACACTTTGAAGTGCTTGTCATCAACCTTCCACAGGAGATAACACTACAAAAAGAAGTTACACATTAGAATACATTTCTAGTAATAACAATGAAACCCGATTTTGTTGCGTCTATTGATGTACTTCGAATAGTGTTTGGTTAACAAAACATTTTCCTATTGCCCTGGTATATCATAACACAACCATTCGAATCTTAACGTTAAATTTTTCATAGCAGGCCTAGATAAATTGATTTTTCCGTTTTATTTTTAATTATTTCTGATGAACCTATTACTAAAATCTCAAATGTTTCTAGACGAATTCCTCAAAATGTTACATGAAATGTTCATCATCTAGAAAAAATTATTCTCATTTTATAGTTTATACAATTTTCAGTGGTGAGGTACTGTTTTAATACATTTTAAATAACTCGCTCTAAAAGATATATTATATTTATAAATATTATCAAGAATTATAAAAAATATAAGGCTCGAGCAAACCCCCGTTATTAGTGACTTGTGTCGCTTTAAGGCCGTTTTAACCATACAAACGTAGCGTAAACTTTTTATTATTAGTAAAAGAATGATGTATTATAATATTATAGAGTGCAAAAATGTAGAGAAAAGGCCATAATTACTTTAATTCCCCCCCATATAAAACATAGATCCTTCTTTACTACGGACGCTGAGATCTTGAGTTCAAAATCTGAAGCGAAAAAAAAGGTATATCGCTCTGGTGTAAGACCACCAATAAGAATTGATTTTTTAACCATGTTTAGATTTCAGTTACTTTGCGACAATCTTCTGTCACTTGTCCGTCTCTTGCCTTAATGAGACGTTATACTTACAACTTTTTCTGCATAGCTGGGACTCCAATGCGGCAACACACAAAAGTTAGGTACCATTTGTTTTTGGTTTATTAATTTATTATAAGTCGACCCGTGTAAGAACAAATCATTATATCTTACCGAAATCCCCCAAAGCGACAAGGCCCGATGCCGCACAAAGTATTCAGTGTTCATGTATGTGAGCATCACCAGGTAATTCGCTCTGCCTGTGATTCCACATAATGCTTATATACGTTTCAGGGTTTCGACATTATATTGAAACTAAAAACCATAATCTTCCCACGGCTCTTAAAAGTAAGAGGCCGAATATTCGTAAAATGCGGAGCATTTCCCCACCACGGTTTCTTAATTTGTATATGCAGTTGTACAAATAATACAGCTACGGCAAGAATGACTTGTAACATGGTCGCGGTGCCGTAATACTGCAACTATCTTCTTGGTATCTATATGATCAATGACCAGTATCATCTTATATTTGAGTCCTGGACGCATTAGAGCCCCACTTACCGGAGTAAGGCAATAACTAGCTGCTGCGGCCAACGGTTAGTAATTTTACATCATATGAAGTTTAAAATCTGTTTGTATTTATCAGCGAAAATTCTTAAATGGTGATTAAAGTAAAATTTAGTATGTATATAATCAGTGATGGTAACATTATAACATAATTGATACTATCAGAATACTAGTAGGTTAGAAGATACATACACCAAAGAAACATCTCTACAGGCCTGCAAGATTAACCCGTCGAAAGGGTATTTTTTTAATTTTCTAATCAACCAAAATGTCCTCTGAAATAATAATATTTGTAGGTAGGTGCCTACCTACAAATGTAATATATTGAAAAACATGCAAAAAAAGCAGAAATAAACACGACGACTTCACATAAAAAAAAGAAAAATTCTGTATCATCAAAATGGCCACTACCTTGAAACGGAAACGGGATATGCCACACAAATTTACAGACAGATGAAATACAAAATTGTCGATTTAAAACGTTACTTCGCAACGCTCAGACAAAAATACCATAATGTGATATTTCACTTATTTGAAAGAGCCACAGATACGCTGCATATAAAATTAAAAAGCTAGTTTATTGGTATATTAAATTCAATGTTAGGTTATTAGTTATTATTATGTACATTGATAAAGATTTTGTTTTACGACGAACTACACAATTCTAAGTTATATAATAATATTATGACATTAATAATTGTATATTATATGAAGACAATACACATATTATCTTAAAATTAATCCACATTAAAGTATTTTTGTTATTTGTTTTTGGGGTGTTATGCCGTGTTGCGCTAACTCCTTCTTTAGCCAACGTTTCGGACAACGTTACAGTGTCCATCATCAGAGCAGTAGCATGTTTGAGGCAGTGTGTGATAATGGACACTGTAACGTTGTCCAAAACATTGGCTAAAGAAGGAGTTAGCGCAACACGGCATAACACCCCAAAAACAAATAACAAAAATACTTTTAGCCGTGAAAATCTTAAATCATATTTCACATTAAAGTACATTTAAATTTTTTTCTGTCAATCTTTAGATGAACAGTTTTTTTTTCTTTATTTTTTATTCGATTCTCTATTTTCAGGCTATCGGGAAGGAAATTGTAAATATGTATGTATTATATTGTATCGTATAGTGTTCATATAGATTTTGTACGTAAAAAGGAAAATGTCGTAATCATAAATTTTTCTTATTTTTAGATTGTTTTTTTTTATTAGTATGTTTTTTGAGTGAGGGTATCTGGGTTATATTTTTTTCATTTAAAACCTCTTTTGGTAGCTACTTAAGCATAAATTATACTAAATAATACAATTATCACAGCGCATAATTTGTTGATTACTGCAGGTAAATCAATTGAAGAGGGAGATCATGATTCAATTGAACGATTTGTGATTTTAGGGAAAAGTTACTTTCATTTTGACTATAAAATCCACCGTCACGTATTATGTACTTAAATCATAAAACCCACTATCAATAATTAATAATCAATCGGTGACCGTTTGTAAATCATACGGGCTTCCATATAACGCACTTAATTTTTTGACTGATAAAAACACTTTGAAGTAAATATTGTTAGACATATGAATTCACTTTTAATAATTAACATTCTTGAACAGTTTAGAAAGGCTTGAAAATTAAAATTTCTCTTGAGTTCTGCATGAAATTCTTGAAGACTTTGTAAAAGGCTTTCGCCAATTTCTCACATAAATTCTCTTTGCATAAATTAAGTTCCTACCCTTGAAATAACCAAAAATATTTTGAATTCATTTGAAAATTATTCATACGAAAGAAAAATATCAGTGAAACAATTCACACTTTTCACGCCAGTTACAAATCTTCAGCGGCGTTTCAGTTGGAACCAGAAAAGTTTTCTAAGCCTATAAATTTTTTTTTTTTTTTTTATAGTGTATACCTCACAAGAGTCCCAACTGCTCCCGTCTGGAGCCAGTGAGACTATGGCATCCCCAATTGGGGGATGTTGTGAGGCTGAAGGTAAGTGGGGAAGGGAAAGAGGAAGGTGGGGAAGTACCTGGCTATTCAGATCTAGTCACTAAACACGGCTAAAGCCATTTGGAGCAACGTTTCAATTCTGAATGGTGGTCTTACACCAGGGCGATACTCGTAGTATCTTCCACTCTGGAACGTGACGCAAATATACTATATATTATTTTAATTAATTAATTGTGAAATAACACAAATTAATCAAATAAAATTTATTTGCGCACGCCGGGTTCGAACCCGCGACCTTCGGAATGGCAGTCCAATGCGTTACCACTGGACTATGCCGGCCGTCAAAATGACATAACTACACAGACATATGAATATTAATAGACGAGAAGTTAAAGGCGCGGGGTTAAACCATGAGTTACGGGACGCAGAGAAGAAAGCTGACTGTGATTCGTCAATAAATCAATCTGACAGTAAATAGGCATCTCTCATTATAATATCACCATTTAGTTCTCAAAAGTAAAATCTCCTTTTGAATGAATATACATTTTTATATGGGAGCGCAAATTACTCGCCACGTTATGAACAAATTTGCGAAGCCCAAATTCGGCAAAATAAATTTCTTCTATTTTCAGAGTCGAATATATTGTTCACGTATTTAGTTAAGACACTTTTATAAATGTTCATAATTTACTTCCCAGCAACCAACCATGAGCACACTTGAGAATCGCTACATTCGACCAATGTTGGAGGGTTGTCACAACCGCTCTGTTCCTATTAATAATAAAATAATTAAATCTTTAAGAAAATATATAACATTTCACTTTTAAAAAGATAATAGAAATGTAAAACAACTAAAAAAACAAATGAAATTATATACACACAGCTTTTACCAGTGATTCCTAAGAGTATTTGGAGTAAAAATTTGGACATCATTTTGCCGTCCGATGACCTATAACCTAGCGCATTACGTAATATGCACTCCTTCTCGTTCCAGCAGTACCGTACATACGAAACAAGCGCGTACCTAACACGCGGTCCGTTGCGACGTGTGATAGTATAATCCAAAGATAATATATGATCGGTGGTGACGTGCGATAGAAAAATATAATATTTTTAATTTTAATAGATAAAAAAATATCATCGGACAGCAAAATGACACATACATTTGACATTTTCATTCCAAACATGCTCACTGTATCTACATTTTACTTCCAAACATACCAATTTTTCACAATTGATAACCAACCATTTATCCTATATTAAGTGTTGTTTATGAGTTGTGTAAAATTCAAAACTCGTTTAGTAATAACGCCATTAAAGTGGAATAAATTAAAAAATGATTGGTTTATTATCTTTTATTAATACGACGGAGTTTCAAATGATACTATTATGTATTTTATCAAAGCGCAAAAGGCGAAGGCACATCCCTGATTCTTGTGCACGGCTTTGTGTTTCGCGTCCATCGCGTGATAGTATATGTTTCTAAAACTGATCCATATTATACGATGTGAATAAGCTTAAAATAAAGTAAAATAATGCTTATATATGGAAGGTAATACGACAGTTGGGTTTATTCTCTTTTTCACATCTATTTTTACAAGTTTTCATAGCACAAGCCACCATTTTGCCGTGTTATTTCGTAAAATGAACCGATGATGCCTCGACCATAGTTCGCACAAGAATGATGACGTCACGTTTTCTAAATTCACTGGAGGCCATACGCGAGCACAGCCGGCTCCAATGGAACCGGTATTGGGAGTGGGGAATAATACGCTTTTAATCACTTAGGGCAGGTCTACTAATATTCATATGTCTATGCATAACTACCATTTTTGATGGAGTTATGATATTCTAATTGGCCAATGATCTAAAATTTATAAAATCACTATAGATCTCAACAATTTTTAAGTATTAAAAATAAAATTGAGAGGCTCCACGAGTTCAGAAGTCATTCCTCAATACTGAATCTTGTAAGGCTACACGAGTAGGGCAGTCATTCCTCAATGTTGAATCTTGTAAAGCTACTCAAGTAGGGCAGTCATTCCTTAATATTGAATCTTGTGAGGCTACACGAGTAGGGCAGTCATTCCTCAATGTTGAATCTTATGAGGTTACACGAGTAGGCCAGTCGCTCCTCAATATTGAAAAATATTTAAAGATAACTTATATCCGAATCCAAAATCTCATTATGTTTCAACATAGTATCAATAATATGATAATATTTAGATGATTTGTATAGCGCCGTTTTTGGGGAAAACCACCTAGAGGCCGCTGAATATATACCTAAAAGGGTTGAGCACAAACAAGTAAGTTTTAAATATATCTATTTTCTCGAATGTAATGGATACAATGGCAAGAAGAGTAAAAAATAATACCTACCTAATGGTAGTGATAATTTTTTTTGAATTATTTACGATTCGCTTGAACTATGTTCAATCACTTCTGCCAAAAAGTAAACTAATAATTTTGCTAAATGCATTGATATAATTCTAATTAAAAGTTGTTGTCTTAATAAAATTACAAACGAATCACCTGCACTACTGGCACTTGCTCGTATTACAACGTAATACATTTGCAATTGAATTACAAGCGTTATAATTATTCATCGAAAAGTTCACACGAACCAGCCGGCTTTTTAAATGTTGAACCATATAATTAATTGTTTATTTGAATGATTATTCACTTGTTATCGGAGTTCATCATGTGGCAAGTTCATAATTCGTCTATTGCTACTATTCGTGATGAAAATAGTATTGCGCGCCACATTTTATTCTTGAAATCGTTTTAATATTTCACCAACCTAATTGTTGCAAGAAAATTAACCTGTTGCACTAAATTTGTTCTCACAAAAAAGGTTTTATACAATTTTTACAATTCGAATTCAATTTTCGAATTCATGTTCTCACCACAAAAGTGCCATGTGTAATGTGTATTACTGCTAAATTAAGAAGAAGAAAAACTGATTTATAGAATAGAAGAAATTTTAAATTTAAGATTTAAGATTTTTCTGAGAAAATCGGTAATCGCAATAATACATGACGCTTGGCTTACAAATATTAGGTACCTTCCTAATAATTATATACACAATAATTATTACAATAATTCCAAGTCTGCCCATTCTCAGATGCTGTGAGAAATTAGAAGTCTAATTAATGTTATAATATTGTCATTGGTAATAAAAAGTTCACATTATTCCTATTTTCATCTATGCAAATTTCAAGAATGATAATGATAATTTTTATTTTATGTTGATGTACACTTATTATATTTAAGAGGAAGCTACAAGTCAAAAATGTGTATATTCTTGGTATACCTTATATTGTAGGTAACAGGCATTAAAATCGCTCGACAAACGGAGTCTAGAAACGTTCGATTTCAAACACAAAACTGGTTTTTATTTATTTTGTGAATAATTTTATAAGAAAGCCAAAAATTTTATCAAGTGAAATTGTCACAGATAATCTAAGCTATAATACTGTATATTTTAAAAGTTGTTTCCTTTACGCGTTCATGCATTTCTATTGAAAAAAAAAATTTTTAGTAGTTTTCATTAATTTTTTTATTGGATAATTTATTTTTTTATTGTATTCTACTAAACGGAACAATAGGAATACCTTCAGTTTATCTAAAGCATATTTTTTGATATTAATATTGTACACTAATTCGTTATAAGGATTAATCAAAATAGTGGTTTGGCACTAAGCTTCGCCTTAAAGATGATTCGTTTAAAATGAAACACTATCTGTGATGCGTTATCTTATGTGTCCTGACGAGACCCTCATCATATAAAATAGTGGTTTGGCACTAAGCTTCGCCTTAAAGATGATTCGTTTAAAATGAAACACTATCTGTGATGCGTTATCTTATGTGTCCTGACGAGACCCTCATCATATAAAAATACTGGTTTGGCACTAAGCTTCGCCTTAAAGATGATTCGTTTAAAATGAAACACTATCTGTGATGCGTTATCTTATGTGTCCTGACGAGACCCTCATCATATAAAATAGTGGTTTGGCACTAAGCTTCGCCTTAAAGATGATTCGTTTAAAATGAAACACTATCTGTGATGCGTTATCTTATGTGTCCTGACGAGACCCTCATCATATAAAATAGTGGTTTGGCACTAAGCTTCGCCTTAAAGATGATTCGTTTAAAATGAAACACTATCTGTGATGCGTTATCTTATGTGTCCTGACGAGACCCTCATCATATAAAAATAGTGGTTTGGCACTAAGCTTCGCCTTAAAGATGATTCGTTTAAAATGAAACACTATCTGTGATGCGTTATCTTATGTGTCCTGACGAGACCCTCATCATATAAAATAGTGGTTTGGCACTAAGCTTCGCCTTAAAGATGATTCGTTTAAAATGAAACACTATCTGTGATGCGTTATCTTATGTGTCCTGACGAGACCCTCATCATATAAAAATACTGGTTTGGCACTAAGCTTCGCCTTAAAGATGATTCGTTTAAAATGAAACACTATCTGTGATGCGTTATCTTATGTGTCCTGACGAGACCCTCATCATATAAAAATACTGGTTTAGCACTAAGCTTCGCCTTAAAGATGATTCGTTTAAAATGAAACACTATCTGTGATGCGTTATCTTATGTGTCCTGACGAGACCCTCATCATATAAAAATGGTAGACATATATTTATATGTGTTTGTACATGGTATATGTGTTTAAATGATTGCATTTTTGTAAAATCAGGCTTAATTAAATAGACAAAGTCTGGCTCAAAAGTATATTTTATTTAGTTACCTAAATCGTGAACTTTCAAGTTTTGAAAGTTGTAATTTCTTGGTCACGTTTATATCAATTTTTGAAGGATTTCAAGTAAACCATATACCTGGTTGGACATGCAGTGGTTCTATCTTATGCAAATAAGAGTGACAATAATTATTTTTCTTAGATCTGTTTAGAAATTCTGCAATTGAAATCTTTACTTTATTTCCAATGTTGACTCAAATAACGAGGTTTGCTCGACGCACACATTTTAATTATTTCTGAAAACATATTGCCAAAATCTCAAATATTTCTTGAGATATCCCTGCGCATATAAGTTATTTATATTTAAGCTTAGTAAAAGTGGGACCCAACCATTAAAATATTTTATGAAAAACCGTTAGAAAATTTTATAAAATGGTTTTCAAATATAAAATTTGCGATAAGCTCCATTTTATTTTTTTAGTATGTTCCCGAGGGATCCCTCTAGAAACATTTGAGAATATATTAATACGTTCATCATAACTGCTTTAAATAAACCCCACGGAAAGATCAATTTTCTAGGCATGCCGTGGCAATGTTGACCATCGGTCCGTCTTATAGCTTTGAAAAAATATAAACTTACTCTAAAAAAAAAACATCAAAAAATTTACCGGAGATCAAAATTTTATTTACAGTTGTTACTGCAAACAAAGTCAGGAATTAATTAAAGTACATCCTGTATACTGCTATACGTAGGTACATTTTTAATTAACCGGGATACAACTCCATTGGAGTCGTTTCATGAATGATTCTTGTGTTTAATATATATGTGCTAACTCATTTTAAACTCCTCGTTTTAGGTTTGACGAATAAAATTCTTAAAATAAAATAACGCCATTGTATGATTAAAGCAATAGATTAATCAACAAAATATGTATTTTGTTAAAGATTATGATTTGTGTTTATCAGATTTAGCGTCTTTTAGAACGATATAAAATAATTATGCATAAGTTGTTTTGATATTCTTGTAGGTTTCGCCGTTGCCCGTTGGTACATTTTATGATTTTATTACGGCACAATTCGCTGAACTCTATAAACGTAAATGGCAGTGGACTTATTTCTCTTAAATTTCAACGCAATAGTAATTGATGGGGTTCTTTGGTATCTAAATGATTTTCCGTTCAATGTAGAAGTGAATGCACCAACACTATCTTTAAATCATTATATTAATATTATTTTATGTTGTAAATGCTGGCTACGTTATAAATATGAAGGTGATTTAAATATTTAGACCGAAAAAAAATTGTATTTAATTTTGTTTTCGGTAGCGAATGAAAGGGAATGGTAATTAATTCAATTAGGGAGGATGCTTTGGATACTGTTGTCCTGGGAACCGGTCACCTCAAGTTATGATTGGTGATTTAGCAGGAGAACCCAGGTTCATCGGGTGAGGTGCGTTTAGGATTCGCCTGCCCACCAGGTGCGTGGCGTGCCAGATCGAGAGAAACATGTTTGAGGAGACCTTTAGACCTCTCCAACTAGTCTCTATTGACTCATCGCTTGCAGAGGGGTAGATTCGTAAGTTCGTCAGTTCTGGACGCACCGATCCCTAGATTCCTACCTACCAATCATAAATTTTTCCTTCCCAGAACTTCTTCTCCTTCTTTTCCCTAAAAGACACTTCACAGAAGATCCCCAAAGATGACAAAGGCCCTGAGGGAAATTATTTTCTTGGGGCCGTATGGGTTTAATGTTAAACAAATAATGAATTTAAATCTTGGAAGCGGAAATTAAGGCGATGCACTACGTCGTGTAATATTTTAAATTGAGCCGCTATCAATAACAACCTTTTCGTAGATGGCGATAAGGTTTAAATTCCCGCTTAACACCATCCACCTTTTTTGATTTATGCTTTAAAAAAAACATGTCCAAAAAGTGCCTTTTATTTTATTTTGTGGATGTTCAGTGTTCAGGTATAAATATTATTTTTTTAAGATCATTTTATAAATAACTTAATTTGCCACATTATACAATAAAATCATAACCGAAAATGGGTTCGTAAGTAGAAGATTTTGAACTTTAAAGCAGTTTTCATAAACCTTTTACATTATTTTTTTGGGGCTTATAAAAAGATGTATTCTACTGGAAGGTTTTTTTTTAATTAAAGCATCTGAAACATTTCTGGGCGACCAAATTTTCAAACCAAAAACACATGAGTTTGCATTACTACGTATGGCATCACCTTAACCCACTTGGCAGACAGACTCGTTGTCGATGACAATGCATTTTATCAAACTTGCACGCACGCGGACATAAGCGCATTTCTCAAAGTACAGCAGTTTATATGTAAAATAAATGCCAATCCTACACGATCGGCACCTGGCAAGGTCGGTAACGCGGTCGACTTCAGCCCCTGGGAATGAAGGTTCAATCCGCAGCCAAACCATACTTATTTTAAAAGTCAACAAATTTTTTAAAATAGACGTATAATAACTTGATTTAAAAACACATAAATCTTATGCGCGAGTATATATCCAAAATATTAAAAAACAGAACTGCATCAATAAGTTCACTGATCAGAATTTCAAAGTAAATTTGAAATTTTAATGTTGTAATAATATAACAGTGTTTTATTTTGCTGTCGTACAACTAACTTCAGATTATCTAAGGATTTAACGAAAGACAGAAATCACGTTGATCTTTGTCCTTTTTTAAATATTATAAATCGGGTTCCGTGATAACTCAATACAATGACACTTCAACACCCCTAAAAAATGATAAATAAAGTCATTAAAAACGCAATTTTTTTCCATAATCTAACCTACGTAATTGAGTTTTTGTTTCATCACTTTTCATGACTTCATATCAAAGTTACTTTTACTTTTTAAGTGTGTGTTGAATTGTCAATATGAAAAATCGATCACTTTTATAACATCTAAAGAATACTTGCAACACTTTCGATTGAACTAACGCGCTACACTATCCACACAATAATATACAGAACAGAACAGACATTAGTCTCTAATAATTGTGGTTTGCTCAAGGTTCACATTTTAATTAATTCCGATGAATTTAGATTTCCGATGTATTTAGAGCTATCTCTACGGATATAAGTTATTTGTATAAAAGATTAATAAAAACAGTACCTAAGGATTAAAATATTTCATGTTGAAACCTTTGAAAATTTCTTAAAACGGTTTTTAACTATAAAATTAGCGGTAAGCACCAGATTTAATTTTTCTAGACGATAAATTAGTAACTTTTCAAGGGATCCCTCTAGAAACCTCTGAAATTTTAGTAAAACGTTCATCATAAATAATTATAAACTCCATAGAAAGATCAATTTTCTAGGCCTGCTAGGGCAAACTAGACCATACGTCCGTTAATTACGCCGAGCCGCGCGCTGAACAATGTTTTTACACGACTTCATTTTTTTGGAGATTTATGGGCAAATTCAACCATAGCTCTGAGCCCATACACAGAACCGCTCGTCGCATATTTTTATGCATTGCTTCTTCACTTACGTCGTTATTTTAGGGTATTTTTTCGTCTTAATAAATTATACATAATATTTGTGTGTCGTGTAAACCTATTTCTCAGGAATGATTTGATATTTAACGAAAGCGAGAGCATTTCCGTGATCTATTAATGACCGATGAGCCCAGCAGTGAAGTCATATTATTAAAATGCCGCCGGCCGTTACGTTAAGTGACCCGGGAGCGCAGGGCCGTACCGTGCCGCGCCTCGCTTTGCCTGACCGCCTCGGGGCGTCTCGCGCTGGGTTGAATAATGACTATGGGATAATAGCTGACAAGTCATTAGTTAAAAAAAGTAATCAAAGCTTGTTTTATGCTGTATACCTGCCTATTGATTAAATTGGTACAGTATTGATAAGAGAACACGAAGGGAATGATTAAGAGCTAGTGGATGAAGCAATTATTAAAAAAATGTTTCAAGAAATACTACATGGTTTTCCAATAAGAGGTATTATATTGAATAGCCCGCTATTTCGGTATATGTTACTTTCGATGCTGTCGTTTTTTAACATTTGACAAGTAGAAACTACGCCATTAATACAAATTGAATGATACACGCTTCAAAAATGCATTGAAATTATTAAAATTCACTTGAGTGAATCAAATGCAAATCATCTTGAATGATGAGGCCCATTTCCACCTCGGTGGCTTCGTCAACAAGCGAAATTGTCGCATGTGGGGCTCGAAAAACCCAAGAATTATTGTTGAAAAGCCCCTCTATCTTCAACGTGTGACTGTTTGGTGCGGTTTATGGTCCGGCGGAGTCATTGGACTTTACTTTTTAAAAATGAGGCTGGAGCAACAGTTACGTTGAATGTATTGCGCTGTCGAGAGATGATTAATGATTTTTTATGGCCGGAATTGGTTGGTATTGATCTGGACAACGTTTACTTTCAACAAGACGGCGCTACGTGCCACACAATCAACGAAACCATTGATCTTTTACGATTGAATATCAAAATAACACCTTTTATTGGAAAACCCTGTATTAATATACATTTAAGTGGTAGCGCCAATATTAGTAACAAATTGCAATAGAATTAAATATGCATTGAAGAATGAAGTAATAATTGTATAACAGTAAGAAGGAAATGAGAAGGAGAATTAGATGAAGAAAAAGATAGTATGGAAGCATGTGCTATTTAGATCTGAACACCAAACTCGGCTAAAGCAATTTCAGGGCAACGTCTTGATTCTGAATCTTGGTCTTTTACCAGGGCAATACTGAGAGTATCTACCACTCTGAACCGTTCCGCAAATATACATAGTATCATAATTTTTATACATATGTCATGTTGTATCAATAAAATGTCAAATAACACGTATTAATCACCTTTTCAATTTAATTTAACCGTGATTTAAACCGATGATATCGGGATCCATATTCTAGGATCTTAACCACTCGGTTACGGAGATTGGAAAACTATATATTTTGATGCGAGATCAAAAAGGGCCATTAAAATTTATCCTACATAGTTTTCGATGAGTCAGCGAAAACGGTAAGAATACCTCCCCGCGGTTAGTGTCTTATTACCGATTATACGTAAACGAGATCGCCATTGGGGGCATAAGCATTAACCGATAATAATAATATTACGAAGCCCTTGTTTTAGTTCATTGATTGTAATTTTCGATTACATAGAATAGGCAATCTGCCTATCCAGGAACTTATGTCGACCAGGGGGCCTAGCAAAGCAAATTTATAACTTTGCAATATCCGATCGATGGCCGTAACAACCGATGCGCGCTGTTGATAGACAGATATTGATAACCCCATAAATCATTATTCGACATACGCCAGCAAAACTTGAGGTATTATCTATGAATTGACCTTCGTAAATGTCAAACGTCATACAGTTACGCAAAAATTTTCATAAATTGGCAATGTTGAACTGAATTTCTAACTTAAATGTGCATTGACAGTTCACATTTACTTTTTGACACTAAAAACTGAGTTAATAGGGTCTTCATTCATAACTTGTAAACAAGTTTTGTTTCCGCAAGCCCGAACCAATGAAGCATCACTGGCCCGAACGGATTCAACTATAATGTTATTATAAATGTGACTATAAAGAATCTTGGAACATGTACGTTTCAAACGTGGGGTCATTTCTGGAACAAATCAGACGTAATATGAACTTTTCCTCAATCAAGTATATATCACAATCTCGTCTTGTAAACATCAACGATACTAATTATGGTAAACAAATTTCAGTAAAATGAATATTTACATAAAAAGTTTAAAAAACTTTACTTAAATATGAAGCAGATTCTTTTTCCACTTTTATTTTATATTCCCAATTACGAGCAGATTTAGCTAAAAAATAAATTGCATTTAAAACATTAATTTGTTCTGCACTGACTGTGTCATAATTCCCTTAACAATAATAAGCCGTTTATATAAATATTCGTCAACTATGCAAATACCCGAATGTAATATAGCCCCAGTCCGGCTCTGCCAGGCAAGTCAATCTATTGAGAGCAAGTGTCTAGAACATAAAGTCATTGGGTGCATTAAAAGCTATTGCGAAACAAACATGTTCTCTCGAGATGCTCGCGCAGGGCCGCAGCAGAAGCATCCAGGATTATATAAGGCAGTACATCCTTGATACCCGTTGCAATCTCCGCACGTAACTTGTCTTAGATTATGGGTTGATTTTTATGTGAATATCGCTCCAATCGTGTGGAGCCAGTTAGACTATGGCATACCCAATGTGGGTATGTTATGAGGATAATGGAGGGGAAGGTGGGGAACCTAGCTTTTCAGAGCTGGTCACCAAACACGTCTAAAGTCATTTCAAGCAACGTTGCGATTCTGAATGGTGGTATTTCACCAGGGTGATATTCTATAAATATTATTTTTATTGAATAAATTTTTGAATATTTTTTGATTCGTAGCCACGTGACCACGGAAGCCGCCACTATACGATTTTACTATTTAACGAAACAAGAAATCTCCAACACTTACGAGAATTAACTAAATATCACTGGGGTAGGCGGCAGGATAGACTGCCAGACACTTCTGTCTTCGCACACACTCTTTGCTTCATTCACATTCACATATCATCTCATTCATACTCTTCTATTATAGCTGTCACATGACCCGACTTAAGTATTTAATTTACATGACCGTGCCATGTCACCCTCGAGCGTCTCCGATTTCTTTTACCATTAACTTCCCTGTCATATTTTCTCTTTACACTCTTTCTTCACAAAGATTGTTTTATATTTATGAACTCAAATAACCAAAATGTTAAAAAAAAAATTACTTTGTATCATCACAAGAGGTCCTGAGGAAAATAATTTTCATCAGGGCCTATGTCATCTTGGCGGATGCTGTGTCGGGGATCTTTTTAAGGAAGCAGAGGAAATGCTGGGAAGGAAAATGGTATGAGGGTTGAATTGGAATCTGGGAATCAGCGTAACCAGGAGTGATCAAGACTCCATCCCTCCCAATGTGGTGAAAGGTGATGAAATTACTTCTAATTAGGTACCTTCTCCAGAATGAGATTTCAGAAAAATCAATAAATAATGACAAGGAAAAACAAACATACAATATAACAAAAATATTGTATAATGTAATATTACGTTTACACGATGACCTTGCTTTTTTCAGGAAATGTGCAAGTAACTTCTTAAGTGATCACCAATTTGAATTAGCTATCGTGTCACGATATCTGCATTGCACCTAGGTTTTTTGCGTTTAGAAGACGACAAAGCAATGTTATGGAAAAGTAGTGGCTTAATTAAATCATAGCGCTGAAATGTAATCCCGGGAAAATAAAGTTAATACATTCAATCGATATAAATTACTTTGTATTACTTGTGCAAGTAACTTATGATGCCACATATACTATTCATACATACAAGTAGATGTAAACTAAAGCATTACAAAATGAAATCAAGTTGTTTTAAAACAAGTTTCGCCTAGATTGCTTAAGTACCTACCATCTACATACCTGCATATAGAATTATTGATTTTATTTTGTTTTGCGTGCTCACATAAAATTGCAACAGGTTCCTATTTTTATAAATTTGTAATTCCTACTGTTACCAGATCTGTACAGTTTATGTTTATATTTGGTTTATTTATGCTACGTTATGTTATGGTTATGTTGGGTTTATGTTGTATAATCATCTGTATATTTATATACTCTCATTCGTTGTTTTTATTTGTAAGTTTTGAGACGTAAGAGCTTCATATATGCACGTATAGATGGTGGAAGTCCGCAATATGGAGCCAGTGGCCAGTAGTCGCCAGGGCCAGTGGGAAGGCTCCCAGATAAACTTACTGTTTCAGATTCCAATTAGCTAGCTTCTAGTTAGGTCGACTATCGAGTTACCAATATAATACGAGGAGTATTAAAAAATCCTTGATTAATCTAAAAGAACCATTTATTTATAAACTCCTTCCACGACGAGTTGCAGACCTGTTTGTACAAACACAACAGCTGGCGCCGCCGTAGTATTAATCGGTGGATTTTTTTTGCTGTCACACGACAGAAGAAAGTGCAACCAGGGCTAAAGTCACGGGCGTGACTTGCATTTTTTTTTTCAAAAAATGTAAATTGTTTATGTGTAATTGTGTGTAAGATAAATAATAATAATTACATTACAAACTCAAAGTTTTCTACAGAAAACACATAAACATGGACTTAGTAGGTATATTATTTCCAGAAATACGTAAATCAGTGCTGTTTCATAGAATTACAACATACAAATTCGACTCTGCCAGACCCACCCACCATTGCTAACTCTCAGAACCTTATTGAGAACTAAACCATTTTATAATGTCAGATGGCTCACATTTTATGGGCGTATTTTTTTCACTGCTGATTCTTAAGCCTTTTTACAAGGTATAATAATGCATACAAACCTGCGCAAACTTACAATAATTACTGTATTAAATGCAATCAAACTTTATTAAGAAATTTCTTGTGGGTATATAAGTTATTTTTTTAATAAAGATAAACATTACGAATAACCTGACCATATTTGGAAATCTCCTACTACTATCTTGACGAAGAACTTAGCCAGCTACGGAATTGAACTCACAACGCCTAGGTGGGACATCGGCAACTCAGCCACCAACCGGAATTATTACAGCAAACATTTTTTATTAAATTTTTGTGAAATTGCGAATTATTTACCCAGACACCAATCGAGCTGTAATTTTGGACGATATTAAAAAACTTTAAAATACGTATTGGTTATTTACTATTTACCACAGATGCTAACGTAGATTTCTATGACATCTCAGAAGTTTATACTTCGAATTATAGTATAGTGCATTCGCTCTGTTGATGTTTTCTTCTCGTGTGACTTTCTCATCAAATGTGCGCGCAATACTCTTGACTAGCCAATGTAAAAGCGGCCCAAAGTGAACGGACTTGCTTTCGAAGTAATCTGTCATTTCTTCGCAGAGCTGGCTTGAAAATGGCGCAATGCATTGTATTTTTTTTTAAATCACGATTGCGACCTGCAATCGCTTCGGAATCTATGAAGTCGGTGATATTTGAACTATTCCGTGATCGTATGTTGATTATTTATGACAGATATATCAAAATTTAAGAGATACACTTAAAAACATACAAGTTGATATTTTAGTGAATATGTTGAAATAAAAAATAAAAATTTCTAGACATATAAGTTTTTAGAAGTTAGTAATTTGGTTTATTAAATAATTTATATTATATAGTTTAGTAGCACGGTTGATACTTCAATACACTTTCAAGCCGCATGATTGAAGTGTCAAGGATCGCCCATAAATTGCGAATCCCAATTACTCGTATGATGGATGAGCTGTGTGAACACTGCGGTGGGTGTGCGATGGAATCCTATCTGAACGAATTTAGTGCTGTAACTGATGCTTGTTGGAAATAATAATAATGGCATTTTCGTGTTTTATACTTAAAGGAAGACTAATATATAAATACAATGAAATAATGCGCTTACTTTCATAAGCGTTGTACTCTAAAAAACTTACAAATGTTGAATAAATTACATGCTAAAGGAAAGAGGGAATTAGTGTGTGAGTCATCTAACGAAATGCAAAATCAACACTGAGGCACGTACCTATTTACTATAAAAATGTTATAGATCTGTTGGCTCACCTAGGGGGTAAAACCAACTTTTGAGTATCAAGCGTGGCAAGACGGGACGACGCTCTAGCACGTAAACGGAACGACAGTCATACACGAAACGGCACTTCATTTGTCCATCCTCGTGACTTCTTCTTTTTCAGTTTTTTCTTCCCGGCCGCCAAAACTCTGTGCGGTATATTTCCTTCTATTCTCACTAAAATTGACAATCTATTCTAAATAATGATTATTTTTTAATTTACTATGCATTCCTTTGTATATATTTAAAAAGAATTGTTTTGTTTTCCCTAATAAAAAGACTTATTTACTTTCGTTTTTACTTCCTTCAATAAAAAACAGTTTTAATGTTTCACATCTGGGGAGCGTCCAGTTATGGCTATTATTTATTTGCTTGGCTTGCGAGATAAATTAACACTTTACTTAAAACACGTGATTTACATTCATAGGTATCATTGTCCTTTTTGCATACAGTCCTTTATTATTCATGATTGCGAGATTTATCTAAAGCATTTCTATTATAAACTGTTACTGACGCTAGTACGAATAGGGTTCCGCGGAGTTGTTTCAAGCTGCAGCCTGGAGGGTGGAGATTGATCTTTTAATAGCCACCCTCCGAAAGAAGTTGGCGCCAGAAGAAAAGCGAAGATAATATTTCCCAAGAATTACATTGAAACCGATGATTACACGAGTATGGCATTTCTTTTACAGGTTCTCTATATACAGGATTTTCAAATAATAGGTGTTATTTTGATATTCAATCGTAAAAGATCAATGGTTTCGTTGCTTGTGTGGCACGTAGCGCCGTCTTGTTGAACGTTGTCCAGATCAATACCAATCAAATCCAGCCATAAAAAATCATTAATCATCACTCGATAGATTCACCGTAACTGTTGCTCCAGCCTCATTTTCGAAAAAATAAGGTCCAATGACACCGCCGGACCATAAACCGCACCAAACAGTCACACGTTGAGGATAGAGAGGCTTTTCAACAATAATTCTTGGGTTTTCCGAGCCCCAGATGCGATAATTTTGCTTGTTGACGAAGCCACCGAGGTGGAAATGGACCTCATCACTCAAGATGATTTGCACTTGATTCACTCAAGTGAATTTTAATAATTTCAATGCGTTGTTGAAGCATATATCGTTCCATTTTTATTAATGGCGTAGTTTCTACTTGTCAAATGTAAAAAAATGACAGCTTCAAAATAACACCTCTTATTGGAACACCATGTATATTAGTCATATTATAAAAGGTATATTAATCACTATTCATCTACACACGCCCCTGATAGCTACGCTAGCTAACTTTGGTTAGTATTAAAACACCAAAGTGAATAATAATATTCAATATTTTTTATATTATTCAGTAAAAACCTTAATCTGTAATATGTAATCATTGAAGATATTATTACTCGATAACGAAAAACGTGACACAGATAAATCAGAAAAATATTCGGTCGCATCTAAAAATGAACCCAGAACCTCAACCTCTTCCACTGAGCTAACCCACCCTATCTACTTCGGTAATATTTAACTGGGACTAAAAATACTAACATTAGCTCAGTGAAGCCCCAGCAAGGCTGAGGTCCTGGGTTCAATTTCAAGATTTTCCTGTTTCACATTTTTTGTTTAAGAGTTGTTTATACTGTCTTTAATAATTGAATAATAATAGGTAAGTGTAGAAAAGGAGAGTTATGTTGCAATATTGACGAGAGATGTATGTAATTTTTAAAGCATTGTTTTAATGAATTTCGCTATGCTCCGTTATTGCACCTCACAGATGCATTAAAATAAGGTGTTTTACTATTTGATTGATGAACGCAAAACTCGAGGCAAATTAAAGTAATTTTGATATTTACTTATGAAATGCTTTTTGAAATGAATGATCGCATTCATCATGATATTAATCCAGCAGCTTGGCCTAGAAGTCTAGAGGCAATGTTTTTGCTTGCTCACAAAATTTGAGGTCATTGATTTCTTGACCCGTTAGTGAAAAAACTTACAAAAATACTGGTACTTGTGTCATTCTGAAGATTGCGATTTGTAAAACGTTTATTACCTTTTAAAAGAGGGTGGAACGTGAGTCGTGAAGTTTGGAGAGAAGCTTATAAAAACAGGATCATGGTTGGTTTTTAGAATCATACGAAACTTTCTCGGCTTTCAAGACCTGAAAATGATTTATTTTGCAGTCTGCCAATCTATTATTGAGTATGGTATCATAGCATGGGGAGGCGGCACTTCATCTGCACTAGACCCAATCATAAAGGCTCAGAAAACAATTTTAAAAATAATTCTAAGGCTACCTATAATTACAGACTTGAATCTAATTTTTAATATTATGAATGTATTCGATGTTCGGCAGCTATATGCAAAAACTATCCTAACTCATCTATACTCAAATATAAATAATTACTACATAAAAAGTTCAAATACACGATGTACTCGAAGCAATAACAAAATCTTATTACAAATTCCGAAAACACATACTACGTTTGGTCAACGAAATTTTAAATACTTTGCGACAAGACTCTACAACATTCTTCCAGACAGCATAAAACAATGTGATTCACAAAAAAATTTCAAAGATAATGTAAAAATTTGGATTAAAAATAAAAATAGGGCCTTTACCGGTGCATTCACCCAAATTTGCAGTTATTGAAGTCACCACATTACCACCACATTATTGAGCGAATACTTCTTAATACAAGTATAGGTATGTTCAATGGTATTAGGAACTAACACAAATAATTCTGCCTCAACACAGGCTAGCCTAGTGAGGCGGTATTTGAGAAACCACAACTGTGATTTTAATTTCTATTTACCTTCAAAATATTATGTTTGTATTAATAGTTCTTCATTTTGGTTAAATTTATAAACTTAAATATAAAAGTTACAAATTAATGTACACCATAATATGTATGTATAGTTGTAATGTGTAAACTTTCCTAAATAAAGATATTATTATTATTATTATTATACGATCTGTTTCATATCTACATTTCAAAGGATGTTAAATACTTGTTTAAAATTTGAACCTTGTTCTGCCAAAAGCGCTTGGTCTACAGTAGAGTGGTAAATATTCTCAGTATCACCCGGGTGAAGGCTACCATGCAGAAAAGAAAAGTGTGTTTGGTGACAGATCTGTAAATCTAATTACTCCCCATTTCCCTCCCAGCCTCACAAAAAACCCCAATTTTTCGGTGTACGGTTTTCTGTTATAAAAAAAATGGTTCCATGATAACTCAACACAGTGACAATTCAACACACTTTTAAAAAGTGAAATAAAGTCATTAGAAACGATGTAAAATATTATTTTTTAACCTAACCTACTTAACCCAATTAATAATGTTTTTGTTTCATCACTTTCCATGACTTTTTATTACTTTTTAAAGATGTGATGAATTATCATTGTGAAGATTTATCCGGTTACCAAAAATATAAGCTGTAAAAACTCTCTCATTGTAACTAAACGGTGAATAAACACACATTAAAATAAACGGTATTTTTCTTTAAAAATAAATCTGTTTTATTTTCTTAATTAAATCTTCTATTTCATCCAATGAATCCAATATTTTTTTGCGTAATACGATGATTTCTTTCAAAGTTTAATTTCTTTAGTTTATTTATTTTATAAAATAAAATAATAAAACATATTGATTTGGCCCACCACATTGCATTGTATTCTGCAAAACCGTCCTAACAATCCAGAACAAAGCAATACTATACATTATTTGAATATATAATGTGAACTGAATATATATCAACTGAAAATGAGGCTAACGTTGACCCATGATAGTAACCCAGGATTAATGGCCTGTTAAAAGGTCACACTTGTTGCTCTCCGCTCAGCGATTCCCATCAAAATGAAAAACCTAATAAAGCGAATGGTGTTATGGAATTGTAATAAACATGATGAATTAATCAAGCGATACATTTGGCATCAATTTTAACATGTCTTAATATCACCCATTATTACTAATGCGATTTTGTAATCTCGCATTTAAATTAATTTATTAACGTCTTAGAACATCATTACACAATCGACTTGTATTTTAATCGACAGTTGGGTATTAAAACGACTTCGCCCAAAAAAAAATTTTCAGTGTCGGGTAAGAATATTCCTGAGAAAAAAAATCTTAAAAAGAAGGTCGACGTTTAAAGAAGTGAACACTGAATAAGAATTTTAACTCTTCTCAACTCTCTTAAGTTAATGGGACTATATTATTGATATCATACATAGCAGTAAAAAAACGTTAAGAAAACGAAGAACATGTATTAGGTCAGTGGTAGAGAAATGCCTCGGCAAAGCTGAGGTCCTGGGTTCAATTTCTCGATGCGAATATCCGAATCTTTTTCTGAGTTTTCTGTTTCAAATTTTCGTCTGGTCCATTCAATTCCATCCCGGTAATTCATCACATCTTTAAAAAGTGATATAAAGTCATGGAAAGTGATGAAACTAAAACTTTATTAACTGGGTTAAGTAGGTTAGGTTAGGTTAGGTTAAAATGTTATTTTTTTTTCATCGTTTTTAATGACTTTATATCACTATTATATTATATTATATTCCCATTGGCGTTATATGAGTCTGAAGGGACTCGGAAAGAGAAGCAGGTGAACAGAGGTAGTTTGTTAAGTACCTAGCTATTTACATAGATCTGCTCATCAAACACAGTTCAAGCCATTTCAATGATCTTTTCGAATGTGAATGATACTGCAAGTTGATATTTATATGGAAACAATAGAAAGAATAAAAAAATATTAGGTTCAAATGTTTTATGGATTTTATTTTAAAATAAGTCGAACTTCAATCTGATAATATTATTCAAACGTTTAGCAGTCATCGTTCGTCATGCTTCTCTAATTCAAAGTGAAGGCATCACGCACTTTACCGACACCTGTTGAAAGTCAGTCAAAGTAAGCGGTATATTTGTGTGTCCGTATTTTAATATTGGATCATCATTCTTTTTTTATTCTTTTTTACAATCATTATTTTTTTAAATTTGGGTGGCGAGCTTCGGTACCGCCGCCCCGGAACCATTCATTGAACCAACCAACACGTTTCTCTACGTTTAGTGATTCAGCAGGGATGCCCGGGTTCATCGGCGAGGTGTGTTCAGGATGCACCTGTTACCAGCTGCGTGGCGTACCAGACCAAAGAGGCTGGTTTGGGGAGACCCTTTAACCTTGCCAGCTGGTCTCTCGACCCATCGCCTTGAGCCGCAGTAGGAAGGATATATTCGCATGTCCATCACTCATGGACACACTGCTCCCTAGCCACCCCTGATACTTTTTTCCTTCCTTTCCTTCATTAAACAGATCATTCACACAGCATCCCCAAAGATGACATTAGTACCAAGGGAAATTATTTTCCTCAAGGCCTCCTGTGTTTAACCCTACGCTAAAAGAAAGTTCTTAAAGACAGAAAGTTAAGAAAATAATAAATATTATATTCTTAAAAATATATTACTGCCACAAATAAAACAAATTTGTTTTAAAAGAGGTCACAAAAAATGGTAAATATAAATTAGTACTGTATTTATCTTTTTAAAATAGGACGCACTAGCACGTTCAGTATGGCTACATGAAATTTGCACAGCTTTTTCAAACTGGGTTTTCTATTTTAAAGCATATATGATCGCATGTGCAATTTCATTGCATGGATCTACGGATTATTACATTACATGGATCTTTTACATAACCGATTAACCGCAAAAAGTTAGGGAAAGACATCATCATCGGAATATTCAATTTAATTATATAAAAAAAATCATTTAGGGCTATACAGGGATAATCGCTGAAATTTTTTAATGAATATTTCCCAAATATATTAGTTAAATATACGTACTTTTTTAATTATGAACAAATTAGTTTTAGTTCTTCTTCGTAAGCCGGTGCTTGTTATGAATCCAACCACGATTAAATATATATATATATATATATATATTTATAAATATTGATATGAGTGTAATTCTGCTGTTTTGGAAAATTTTATTATACAAATTCCTTATTCAATTTTAAATAAATCAGCCGTTGGAAAATTTATGTCGAGAATAATCACACATTGATTAAATATTTGGTATTATAAATATGGTAAATTTGCTTCCGCTAGAATGATTAGTATCGTATTATAAGACTGGAGGAGGGAGGAGGGGGGTGGGGGTGTCAGAGGAAAATATATAGTCACCAAATGGTGGTTTCTCGCCTACTCTGTACTGCGAGTGTATATACTGCACAATCTACCATCGAACCTCTTCTAAAAGCTCAAAAAATGGTAATACGTGTCATTAATAAGCGACCGACAAAATACCCTTCCACTCGACTCCTCATAGAGTATAAGGTCTTAATTATACGACAACTCCACCTAAAATTTTCGCTAATACATTTCCTGCTCAAATATAAAAACAAAACTCTTTTACAACACAACTACACCACCAGAACAATAACCAACGATCACTACAAAGTACCTTCACTACATACCGCGTCAGCTCAAATAACTAGCTCCTAAAATCTTTAACCTTATCCCTGAAAACCTAAACACCGTGAGTCAACCCCATTCCTTTAAAAAACAAATTACGAAATGGATCCTTACAGACGGAATACATTACAATTACAATACCCATTCATTCTACACTCTATCAATTTAATCACCTTTCAGACAAAACATAATATATCCTCATTCCCTAACTTAGCGGTATAGTATGTTAATAAATAATTAGTCTGATCTATCTTATAATCTTCTTATAATTCTCTAACTTCTCCATTCTCTTCTTGCAACCCAAACTAGCTTTTCATCATTTTTCTTTTTCATATCATAGTAATGTATAGATTCTGTTCAAACTGTAAAATTCACCCGCCATAACACAGGGTCATCCCTAGCATGGAGGGTGAAATATCACAAAAACCATATGTACCCTCTAAGTCTTGTATTAATAAAATAAAAATAAATAAATATAAAATCCTCTAAGTTTATAACTATATTTAATAATTGTCCATCAATGACGATTAATTAGAAATAACGTCAGGCTCGCCTAAAACTTAGCATAGTAATATAAGACACAATATTATAAAGTGCCGCAAACTCGCATGGTATATAAATTGTGTAATATGTATATTTTGATTTGGTGTTGGAAAAAATGGATGGTAATTTTTAGTATTGACAGGTATGTGTACGTATAAATAATATCGACATCCTTACAATCATCCTTTCCTTTATCGGCATCATGAATCACAAACCTAGGATCAGTAGCACGGATCGGAAGCAGTTCCACCACCTGAGGACGGAGAGGAACGGTTAATTAAGAGTAAGGTCTAAACTAATTTTTTTTTAAATAAAACGTTGGAACAAACATCCAGTACGCACGTCAGCTATTTTATGTATTTATGATTTAAATTATAAAACCTAAACCATTAAGGTAATGGTAAGATGTGTTCAGGATGCGCCAGCCCACCAGCTGCATGGTGTGCCAGATCGGGAGAGACTGGTTTTGGGGGACCATTTGACCTCTCTGGTCTCTCGACCCATAGCCTTGTGTGTAGTGAAAGGGATATGTCTGTCACTCCTCCTCTAGATTCCTGCCCAACCCTCATAACCTTTACCTTCCCAGAACTTCATCTCCTTTCTTTCGTTAAAAAAGACGCTCCACACAGCATCCCAAAAGATGACATAGGCCCTGAGGGAAATCATTTTCGTGGAATTTTCTTAATTTTAGAGACTACTTTGGAATTTTTCGTTAATCTTGCTCGATCTAATTGGGTTGAAATTATTATTATTAGTAAAGGACAAATCTGAGTTCCAACGCAAATGGGTCTTTTGTAATTGAAATTGAAGCCCATCAAAATGCTTCATCAATCCTTTTATTTAATATTTCATGATGATTGAATAGAAGTTAGAAATATGTACTATTGACAATAACTCAAACATAATTGCCAGAGTTGCCTTTGAATCACGAAAAGTCGAAATATTTAATGGCTATATTTCATAACTTATAATTTTAAAATAGCCCACATCCGTACTAGATATTTGCTTCACCTTTTGATTTAAGAAATATTAAAATATATGAAGTTTTGTATGGAAAAGTTAGCGCAGCCGTTCCTCTTAACACACGAGTGTCGAGTATTAAAATGTATACACGAATGCTTCAACCTTCCGGTGGTAGACTGATTTGTCTGGCCTTTAGTAATTGAACCTCCGGCTTTCATGGTCATCAAATCTCGTAAGCCTTTCCACCTAGACAAGGATGCGTCCGAGACAATCACAACATTCTTAAAATGTACCCCCAAATGTAATACATACTCTGTATTATCCCTATGAAAGACCACATTTCATTCGTATTATCATGATGGATGACATTTCATTAATATTATCAAGATCGATGACACCACATTTAGAATACCACATTTAATTTATATTATCATGATGGAAGCCACATTTCAGTGCTTGAAATTACTTTAGCCGTGTTTCTTACCAGATCTGAATAGCCAGGTTCTTTCCAACCTTCCTATTCAAAGTCCCACCGGTTTTGGAAAATGGGGAGCAGTTGGGACTCTTCTTAGGTACGGACAATAAAATATTAGAATAAATAGAGTAGGAGAAAAATAATATCGACAAATTTTATCGTATCTAAATGTTGTAAACGTGCTGCAATCTATTTAATGTTTGCTAAAGGTATAGTTTCCTTTTTTATAAGATTTTATTAATAATTAAACGCAACAATTGCAGAGAAAGTAACTATTACGAAACTCAAAATTTAAGAAAAAATATTTCCTTTTTCGAAAAACGTTTTTAGAAAAACAAACGACTGTACCAAATTGATAGCGATAATACTAGATCTTTGATTATATAAATGTCTACTAGATTAAAAATGATGGAAAAGTAAAACTAATTGATCACGATTATGACGTTGCTACTCTTACATAATATTTCCGAGCACGGAACAATACATAGTTATTAGCTTGAATTATTAATCGTAGTTTAGCATTTTAAATAGGGAGCTTTCATAAGATAATAATATTATATTGGATTCATTTAGATTGCTTTGGGTGGAGCGCTTATGCAAGTGATTTGCGTAATCGAAACATGTTAACATTTAGTGATTCTTTTGAAGACTACTACTAGCGAGACCAGTGAAAAAAGGGATATTATAATTATAGGATTCGTGAATCTGGAAATATTTATAAAAAAATTCTTTGCCTATTTATTCTTTTAAATTTTTACTTTGAAACAACCCGTACTTAGGATGGGCTGTTTCTCAGAATTTGAAAAAATCTTTCACAGAACTTGAAAATTAACTTTGAAATTTGAAGAATTACAAATTTTCTTACAACTCTCTTACACAACTAGTCCTAAATGTTCTTTTAGCACAATGGTTGTACATTTCGAAACGAATAACTCGGTTGTAACCATCGCAAATCTGGGAATGCGTGAAATTAGCAGAATTGACGCAAGAAGCGTCATCAATTCCGCAGGCTTCGATTATCGTCCGAACCGTGACACGAGTCGCACCCTTAAAACATTTGGCATTTACCGCTGGCAAAATCTGTTTTCTCGCAAAAAACATACTCACGCTAAGTAGACTGTGAAACGAAATAAATAAGTGGGATACTATAAGTTTTAAGTGAAATGCACACACAAATAATTTTAATCATAAAATAGTGTTGAATTTGGCCTCACATATTGACTAATTTTGTCACTCGTAGAAAAAGTGTGAACAGTGAAACTATGCAACTAGACATCATGTTTTTTGAATTGAGAGGATAAACTGACATACCTCTTTATATTGTAACAAGTGCATTTTTTTTCACATTTATTTTACATCTGGTCCTGTCATCAAATTTTTGATTCACAGTGTCACTTATTTTACCACTATCGCGTCATAATATAATACTATTATAGTGTAAATATTCTCTCCCTCAATAATTAATTTTGTGGATTCATTTTTATTAATCTCTTTGTATACACCACTTTTTAATCAAAATAATCTGAAATCTAAACTGTTTTAATGAAAATTAATAAGAATAGACGAACACGTACCAACAGATTTTTTTAATTGAACGGTGACTAATTATTTATTGTTATAACGAAAATAATAATTGAAAATAGATCATTATTAGATATAAATATATCAAAAACTTTTATAAATTAACACGATCGAATCATAGATGTAAGATGTACTAAGGTGTCCAAATAACAAACAAATATTTAAAAATCATTTATCATGAATCACTGTTTTTTTATTAATTTTAATAATTGACTTAACAGTTTCGAATTTCAACGTTATCTAACCCAATGAATTAGTAGGTAAAAAATAACCATTTATTTATATCAATTTAATATTTTTTTTCAAAAATAATTGAATTCAGGTATAATAAATTATTAATATTTAAACACTTGAGTTGTTCTTTGAGTCAAATATTGAAATGTCTAGAAGACTTATTGATATAAAAAATTACATTTCTAAACTATCTGTCACTTTAAATCTAAGACTAACTAATCAGGTCACCATCAAGACATTTCCCCGCTGGGCAGGCAGAGAGGAATTACCGCCGAACAACTCGGTCTCGGCACACACTCCTTTGCTTCGTTCACATTCATACATCGTCTCATCGATGATATCATACATAGTATTTGATTCTATTTGCAAATGTCGGGTTCTCACGATTCAATTGTTGCTGACCTATTTCTATTCAACGACACAATTTTCAGTAGGAAATGACCCTCCAATTCTTTTAAATTGGACAATTTTTATGTTTCTGATATTTTACAGGGCAAACATAGAAAATTTTCATTTTGATTTGTAAAAAAGTTTATTGACTAGGAATTTTAAATGTTTAGGGCATATTTTTTATGAGAAAACCGCTCAAGAGTCTCAAATTCTCCCCGTTATACGGAGCCAGAGAGACTATAGCATCCCCAATCGGGGTATGTTGTTGGACCAAAAGATGTGAGTATCAGAAGGATTTAAGAAATATTAACTTTGGAAAGTACTTGGCTATTCCGATTTAGTAACCAAACACGGTTTAAGTCATTTCAATCAAAGTTTCGATTATGAATGGTGGTATAGCACTAGGACGATGATGAAAATCGATACTATTAAAAATATTATAATAATTTTTTTTAAAATTTTATTGTCCGTAAAATTTTCACGTTACGTTTTTATTTATAACATAGCACTTCAACGAGTTTTAATCTCGAAACTCGTACATGTTTATTTACTAGGCATGCCAATGATATAGGATCTAGAACCCCGGGCACCAACATATATTTCAACTGGTACGTGTTTAATGTAGCGTCTTTAATTTTAAACGAGTTTAAGACACAACACTTAAATCAAAAGCGAAAACACGACTATGGTCAACGCACGATATTGTATTAAATAATCGCATACCAGTTGAACCGTTCACAGGTCGTGTCGATTCGGCATCAAACACACTTGAATCAAGTAAAGTGGACCGATGAACTTCAATTCAATCAATTCAAAAGATTATCCAACAAAGCGGAAACTACCTAACGATTTAAAAGAAAAGTTATGTCGCCAATTTAAAGAAATACCTTTAAGACGAATTGTTTGGCAGAATTTGAAAAATACATAAAATTTCAAAGTTGATTTTTATGTTCTGTGAAGGTTCTATTCAAGTTTTTTTATCATTTAATTATTGTGAAATAACTTACCGGCAATGCACAAGTACAAACATCACCATTTTATCGAAGCTTTTTGAAGTTTTTTATGCTAGTAGAACATAATTTGAAAAAATAAGGGGTCATTACATATGGAGGATATATATTTGAACAAAATAATAAATGCCAGATACTGCATTCCTTATAATTTACAACAATTCCACAATATCGGGGGTACTATCGTAGCAATACTACATACACCAAGAAAGTTGAAACTCTAGAATGGTCATCAGATAACAATTTTTTTTATTATTTTATGTTCATTTTCTAAAAGGGATTATCCAAAACTAACATGTAACCTCCCTACAGTGATGCTGTCTGACATTTATTTACATCGTGACCTTTTGAATTTTCGTGAATTTGATCATTTCGCCACCGATATGGATTTAAGAATGCACTTACGATACAATGCAATATTGGAACACTTTTTAATAGGTATTGAACAATTGTTTTTGGCATTTGCACAAGAACAAGCACTGCTTGGGGCGAGGCCGTTCTGGTGAAGCTCTTTCAATGGTGTTGGTAAGTAAAAGCGGATGCAGGATAATATACAGTCAGTCATCGTTTTAAAATAGACACGTGTTGTGTGTCTTTGTTAAATCGACACCTTTGCTTGTTTTTTATTTATCTTAATTGAAATGGCTTTTAAAATTATGACAGTTTTTTGATAATTGTCCAGTACAAAGATAGCAATACATTGCTATCTATAATAGCCATATTTAAAAACATTCGTTTCTGGGTGGGCTGGGCAATTATTGCTACAGTTAATTTTTTACACGATTCTTAACGCAAAAGGCTAAAAAATATGTAAATTATTTCGGTTGGAATTTTAAGATTCAATTCATTTTTTCTTCTTCAAAATAGGCTAAAGTTTGACTGTGATATTTTCGTTCATCATTTTTAAAACTAAAAAGAACTTAATAATACTAACTTTACTTCATTGCGGTAGTACATTATTTTGGATATTAGAATTTACGTACCCACCTACATGTACATTACGTATTTCGGTACAATTTTCGATTTGAATCCTTCATTTTTCATGGGCGTATCTATTGTTGTGTGTGTTACATATGTGTTGTGTATAAATTAATGCACACTGAAAACCTTATTAAATGGATATTGATTGAAGTAACGTATGTTACATAAAGATGTTTTGGTTTATCCTCATATTTCAGCTAAGGTCTTATGATCTCTTGATTGATGCTTCCAAGGGCATAATGTATGACTGTTATTTCGAATTTAAAATACAAACAATACTAATAGTTCATATTTTAAAATGCTAGGTCTAAAACATTATTAAAAACTTTTTGAAACTAATATTGGTAGCCGTCAATGATTTCATGAGAGGTAGTAAATAGTTTTTGCCAAATAATTATCAAATCAATCGATTTTCAAGTATCGTTAACAGCAATAAAATGCTATTAAGGTGATTGCTATACGGTTTTTCTACTTAATCGTGGACATATAAATGGCCTATGGTAAACGTGAACCGCAGGTGTGATAACCCACCTGGCTGTCACGGAATATCACGATATTACTATAATAATACTTTCGTAATGTAACATCCGATTGAAATGTTTTGCGTTTTGCAGAAGGTGATGTAAATCCTTTCGTATCTAGATTGTGAAGGAGTTAGGAATGCATACAAAACTTCAGATATCAATTCCGTACCATGAGTTTCAATCTCTTATTTTTAGTGTGATATTTTAATAACCGATAATTCACTTGAGAGTAATTTTTTTAATTGTGAAAATCGCAATTTCCCCCGACTGTCCGGAATCAATGATATAAGGGAGTGTTGAAGACAGTGTGGAACGGAAGAAGATGGAAAGAGGTAGTTTATTATGTTTATTGTTATCACCAAAGACGGCTAATGCTATTTTAGCAAGATTTCGATTGTAAGAGACACTTACAGCAGGTAAGAGTGTCTACCACTCTAGAACGTGTCACAAATACTAGATTATACCAGAAATACTAATTATTATTATTAAAATATTTTTTTAAAGTAGGTAAACACTAACGCAAAGCATTCTTCCTTACATATTTGAAGAATGGGGTTAAAATTGTTAGATGTTCCAAAACAAACGAATAATATCTTTATATTCGGTTATCATTACTAATTTAAAACACAAAGCATAATGCATTTCATTTTTAAGAATTAATAAGCTTGTACAAGCGTGTTACATATTATTTTTAAATTTATATATAATACATGCAATACAATACATAATTAAGATCAGTAACACACTTATTAACATTAAAAAACCATAATTATTAAGATTAATAACATATAAATATATTACATTCACAACACATAATTAAATTAATATTCAAAATACATAATATAGATCAATAACACATAAATCAACATTCACAATACATAACTAACACTCTATTCAGATACACACATTATTGTACCGTTACAAAAATACAGTAATTATAATAATAATAAGTGCTTTTTTTTTGCTGTAACAAATATATATTATGATATCCTCACTGGGATCTCCCGTACTGAGGATGTAATTTACACATGATTAAAATTTAGTAGAACGGATAATATAAAGTAATTATAAATATTTTGAATGATGTGTTTTTTAATAATTATAAATATATTATAAGGTGTGTTTTTTTCAGTTGAGTGATTTCGGTTTCAGTCTGTATTTGGCGTCAGTATATTATCTATTTCTGATCTCCCTATGTTTGTTTCCAGCCCTTTATTTTAGATTTAAATGTTAAAATATTGTTGTGAGTTTTGAATGAGAGTTGCATCTTGTTGCAAAGTTTAGTACAATAGTATAGGAAGCTTTTTTGCTCAAATGTTTTATTTGTAGTTGCTTGTTGGATATGTTTTTGACACTGAGATTTAGTGATATGTGTTAGTTGTTATTTCTTGTGTTTTGTATTTATGAATGCAAATTACATAGACACTTTACCTTCAACATTATTTTTGAGTTATTCTTTCAAATAATAATGTCACTAGTTCGCACATTTAATCTAGTTAGATACCTGATCGATTGTGTTGTGTAAGCTATGTAATCTAAAGCTTTCAGTTTATTTTGTTGAGTATGTGTAATTTGTTGTGTTGGTACGTCGTTATCCTAATTGAATATGGTGTTAATTAATGCTAAGTATTGAATTACATAACGTCATTTCCAGGGGTAGGAATGACGTTAGAGAGTTTTTGTAGATGTCTTTATTGAGTGAATTGCAATTTGTTGTGTTGGTATTTGTAATTTGTTGTGCTGGTACGTCGTGATCGTAATTGCATATGGTATTAATGTAAGCGAAGTATTGAATTAAATGCAATCTAGTGTGTGTTATAATGTGTGTATCCCACGGCAAACACAAGATATTTTGTAAGGCTCCATTTTTAAAAACCTCTGAAATCATTTTTTTGTTGCAAATCCCATATCCCGGAAAAATATTCGATCATACTGACTGCCTCACAAAGCTCATTCCTTTGTCGTGACTTGCTTAAAATTTAAAAGAAGATCGTATTTTGTTATTTACTAGGACTTAGAATTATCTCTTAAAAACAATAATTACTCAACAATTTATTATTGCTATTATCACATAGAATATCAGTTAAATTACTTAACGCATTCATTGTTATACACAAACGCAATGTTGGCGTCTTCGTACCCAGGGTCAAAATAATTTGTTGACGTTTACCCTTGAAAAGTCTTCAAGCCTCGTATAATTGTTTTTACATTGAATACCTGAGAAGTCATAAACAGTATTTATAAAAACTTTTACAACCTAAGTAGAACAGTTTATTGATTTTTTCAATCACTTCCCATCATGACGGATTCTGTGCTCTGATTCGTTCATTAATCATTTTTTAATCAATCAATCATTTAATGTGAATCAATCATAAACGCTCTTTAAAATAAAATATAGCTGTCAAATCAATGATCCCAGGTATTTACATGTATGTTAAAATCTTTTAAATGTCAATAATAATAATAAACTAATACCATTACATGTGTAACTTTGTTAAATTGATATAGCACCATGTGAACGTCACTTTAAAGGACCTTGTATGGAATGAGTTTGAATTGAGATGTTATTGCACCTCTTATCGACTTTCCACCTTTGGAATATTGTAATATTATAACATATAAACTGGTCTTTTATAAAACGATTAATATTATCATTATACTTACACCATCAATATGAGTATCAATTTTTTATTGAATGGCATATCGGACGTATTGCAGAGATGGGATGAGAAGTAGAAGAAGGTTTAATGACTATTAAAATCGGGTCACTTATCAAGCATCATTAAACGCCACTTTAGTTAATCATGAGAATAAAAAATCTTGGAGAGGAACGGCTGCCTTCTCAAACTAAACTTAAATTTGGATTTAAGGCCAAATTACCCAACCAAAATTAATATTTTTTATTCAAAAGGTATATTAAATATCTAGTACGGATATTTGCTTTTTGCATGATTTTAGAGGCAACATTGGAACTTCTTGTGTTTTAATTTATTTATTGATTTAATCATTTATTCAAAGGGTGTAGCTTATAGGTTACATCCTATTTCTTCCAGCTAACCCAACAAATACAAATTATATTACATAACCCAACAATTACATATTAACAAATGTAAGTAAATAAAAAATAAAAATAAAACAGAGGTATTTAATTTATATAAGATATTCATTTTAGGTGTACCTAGTGACATTTGTTTAAAAGAAATGTTTTTTGCGATGATTTAAATTATGTCGGTTATTTGTTTGATGCTACGTGGAAGGTTGTTTTGTACTTTAATGGCCATGTAGTGTGGTCCTTTTTGAAATATAGTTTTGTTTGCTTTTGGGATTAATAAGTTTTTTGTGAACCTGTTGTATGTTTATGTGTTGAGTTTTTTTGTGGGAACTTTTCTGGAGATGATCGAACTAACAGGCATAACTTCATTATATATATGTCCGTCATTGTCAGAAGTTTGAGATTTTTTAAAATTTGTCCAAAATAATATTTAAAATTGTATTTACTAAATCAATAATCTTGACCTGCCTAATGTTCGACATCGACATTTCTCCACTTTCTATAAATATAATATACACGTATTATACATATACACCTTTCGGAAGAAATTTTCTAAATGATAGTGAAAACCATCAAAATCCGGTGTGTGGTTTAGAAGAACTAAGCACAAACAGACAGACACGAATATCAACTTTATTTTATACTATTTAGAGATACCTACATTATTTTGTAAATCTGGATAAACATAAATCAAGTCGTAAGTTTTCATTAATATGTAACAATAACGTGATTATATTCCTTAAATAGGTAACGAAAATCATATGGGTTTTGTAATTTATTATCGCTTGGTATGGTGTAAGTGTGTCTAGACTGGTTGAAATTAAGTAGGTACTAATCACTATCGTGCGATATCAATCGAAAATCATTCAGGTTACTTAAAAGTAATCGAAGAATAAAAGTAATGAGCCTCAATAAAATACGTCTTCGGTTACATCCTCGCGATCCGTAGATTATATGCAGGTCACTTTTTTTGCGGCGTAAGTCATATCCAATTTTAATAATTCACGAAAATTACCTATCGCAATAACTACACTAAACTTATCAATCATTTTAAATATCAAGGCAATCGTGAAAGTGTTGCCAATAGTAAATATCGATCATTTGCAAACATAAGGTTGCCCAAAAAATGCACGATGCTACATTCAAGATTTGCATAATACTGTCCGTCAACGGTGGCGAGAGTGCATCTCAAGTTGCCAGGCCGGCCGCAGGAAAATATGCTTGCACTTTCAAACAAATTAATTTTCAATAATATGAATACAAAAATATACTGCCAGCAAAATAAAAATGTTGTGACCGGAATTAGATCTGAAATTTTTCGTTAGGGGCTGACGGTTTTACTAATAACTTTACCATCGAATCATTTTTCAAACTAGTCGTTTTTTCTCAGTTTGCATTTCTTGAAACTTTTACTAGGTACTGTTTTATTTTTTTTTACGAAATAAATATGATATAACAACACTACAGGTTGTATTATACCTTATTAGTTTTTAAAGTACCTACCATTTATACATTTAGTATTATTGTTTATTTCTAGCGGCTATACTCAAGCAAATAAAACCCACTCGGGAAGCGCGCGATTCTGGAACCGCGCGATTATCGCCGTGTATACCCACGCGTAGCTGAAGAAAACTGTTACCATTAATTAAATTATTGGACGTGATCAGCTATCTCGCTCTTGTGCTTGAAGCAACATTGCAATCATGATGAGGTGGGGTGCTCCCCAATATTGGGGAGGAAACAAAATATGGTTCTGACATTTCTCTACCTGAATGAGTGCGGCTACTAACTTTGGCTCCACCGACGAACTTTCTTCGGAGCGTGCTCGAATTTCACCCACTTATTCAGACTGCTGCGACAACTCAGATATATTGGAGCGCATGAACCTATGTGTTCTTGATGATTATTTTAGACAGCGTCATCATAGATTATCATTCTGTCTGTAGTACCAACTTACCAATGGTTCTCCCGGTTGGAAGGAGTATATTGCCCCCGAACCAAATCTCTTCCAATGTCGATTTATTTTGAGTCAGCGAGTAGGGATTAAAAAAGAAAACCTTATTGATTCTAAAAATAGTCTCTCCTCATTGGTCTTCACCACTAGCTGCATTTTTTGGTAATTTGTTGTTGTTTTTTTATATATTTGTAAACCTTTTGTTTTTGCAAACATGTTATATAAATTACCATGTTTAATGTTTGTAAGGCAAGTATAAGAAATTGAATATTCTTTATCTGATTGTTATTTATTATTAGTAATGCAAATTATTAGTAAGTAATGATGTTTCAAAGAGAGAGTACGAAAACAGTGCGCAATATAGTTGTGAATAGGGAATACTTGGAGCAGATAGATGAGTTTGTGTATTTAGCAAGTACGTTTACGAGAGATGGGAAGGCTGACAGAGATATTGAATGGAGGGTAAATGCAGGTAACTCCATTAATGAAGGACTGAACGCAGTTGGCACTTACAAAAAAATGTCTAAAGAAGCGAAGCTAGCAGTCCACAATGGAGTGCTGGTACCTACCCTGATGTACGGAAGTGAGGCATGGAACTGGCAGAGAAAGAATGAAAGTAGACTGAATACTGTAAACATGACATCCCTGAAGCGTATGTATTCTAAAACTATGTATGATCGTGTGAGAAATGTGAAGATCCACAAAGAGTGCAAGGCTGATGTAAGCGTAATGAGTAAGATCAAGAAATGGATGCTTAGATGGTTTGAGCATGTAGAGCGAATGAGCGAAGAAAGGAGTGTAAGGAGAATATAAGATGCAAATGTAAGAATGGTAGCAGAAATTGGGGAGGCCCGAGGAAGACATGGCACCACCAAGTGAATCAGATACTTGAGTCGGGCCATGTAAAGAGTCAATAATAGAAGAGTATGTATGAGACGATGTATGAATGTGAATGAGGCAAGGAGTGTGTGGTGTGAACGAGTTGTTTGGCGTTCCGTCCTCTCTGCCCCTGAGGGGAAACGGCGTGATTGTTAGTTAGTTAGTCGTTATGTATAAATAGCAGGGTATAGCACGTTTATACAGAATAGGAATATTCATAAAATTACAAATAACTTTAAATTAAAACTCTAATTAAATAACCAAATCAAAACAATTTAATTCGACTGCAAGCCGATCTTTCTATCTATCTAACAATATAATAACTCTTTATTGTCTAATGATTTATATTTGTACATAGGTATATAAAATCCTATTTACTTATGTTAAAAACTACTATCAATTATTCGTATTATATGTAAGTATTTATTGACCTTTACTCACATATTTTTTTAGTAACCCTTTAGTACAACAAACAATGTTTTTCATACATATCGAATACATTAACATTTAGAGTTTTATTATTAACATGCATTGTCTCATTCGACACTGGCAGTAATCGATTTTATCCGAATCAATTTAATATTGCCATATTATTAAAGCATTATATTGGAGCATCGTAATTCCACCGAGCATCAAACTATTAGAGTTTAGAGGCCACGAATAAAAATGTCAGTTGTAAATGTAAACCATCATAATTACATAAAAAAAAGAATCATGGCTATTTTTTCATCACAACATTCATATTTATGTTTCTAATGCGTTAGTTGCAATGCTGCAGATATAGAATAGCATGTGAGACACCACGCTTTAAGCATGCTATATTTTCGTATGCTGCATGGCGAGCGAAATAATAATAACTAGCAGTTAAAAACCCGCTCCGCGGGTTTTTGCTGCTAGGCCCTGCGGGCGGCACTTGGTTGGGCTGCGCCCAGTTTAAGTGATGTTAACAACAGTTACATTTAATAGATAGATATTAGGTCATTCACAGAGAGAGGGTGAGTATATATTGTTAAAAAACGGAACAGGAAGGAGTTAATGAATAATAACATGCTCAATTTAGGCATAATAAGAATGACAGTTGTTTGAATAAATGAAATTTTACGTATTTGTGATGGATTATTTCAAATGAAACACTATTATTGACTACATGTCTACAACTGATATTAACTGTTATGGTACCTAATATAATTTGCTCATAGGAGACTTGCAGTGCTTAAATATGTGTTACAACCGTCAATGTCTATAAGTTGAATCAATATCGTATAGTTTGTCACAACAATTAAAGATAGTTACAACAAAGTTGACTGAAATAATACATTATTACATATTGATTAATTGTACCCGTGTTTATGGATAAAAGGAGGGTAATTGTGCAATGTGATTAGCAGTCGGTTTAATTAAAAGGTGTGAATTTTACTCCAACTGGTGGTAATTCTTTTCCTAAAACTGTTACTGTATCTAATAAAGTTTAAAGTTAGATTATATATACACCTTCATCAGGAGAGTAAAAATCTATATATAAAGGTAGATTATTACAATATAGCGCCCCTGAGGTAATATCTCACAAAAGCGGCGCCATGCAAATTGTCCAATTAATAAATAAATATAATGTTTACATTTTATTATGTACGTATGCATTGATATACAATGGAAATAGATAAAATAATGTTATCCGATTAAACTTTATTTTATTAAAAAACAAATAACTTTTTTAACTTCACTTTATTATATACAACCAATACATGTTTCATGAACGAAGTATACACCGAAGTCAAAAATTAAATATAGATTACAATTGGAAAAAAGAAGTGGAAGGAGGGGGGAGGGGTAAGAGTAGGCTGGGTTTATAAGAATTAGGAATTACAATATGAGAGACCAGTTAAGTGGGAAAATATTTAAAAGAGAGTTTATAAAAAAAAATTCTTGTTAATTACATCTACTTTTATAAACATGTTCTCTTATTTCTAAAATTTCGAAATTATTTATTTGTGATGCTTTATATCCTGTGTGAAGTATTTTAAGACCTGAAATTTTTTATTGCATATAACCATAAAACAATATATTCATAAGACAAATAACATTTAATAACGGTTATTCTAATAAATTGATAGTTGAAATACTAAATAAAATAATTAAACATATTATCTTCAAACGGTATTTTTACCCTAGTTCTTAAGATATAAATAAACAATGGCGTAGAATTCTGTTTGTGGATAACGACACTTCTAAAATTATATATATATAAACATTCCTGGTACTATTCAACCGGAGTTTTACACTAATAACAGAATGAATAAATATATTCTTAATAATATAGATTGCGAAAATCAAACAAAAAAATCAGGAGTTTATACACTCAATTGGGCTGGATTGTAATTTATTTTACAAAGGTAGAACCAATAGAAACTTTGAAGTCAGAACTAAAAAACATCTCAGGTTCTAAATGGAAATAGTGAATATGAGTTTGCAAATCATCTTTTGAATCACACTTTCGATAAAAATTCAGGTCTTAAAATACTTCACTCAGGATTAAAGCATCGCAAATAAATAATTTAGAAATTTTAGAAATTAGAAAACATGTCAATATAAAATCAGATGTAATTAATAAGCAAAAAAAAAATTATAAATAATAATGAAAAATGCCATTGCAAAGTAGAACTAAACTTCCAGAAGAAATCTTATTATTAAATGCTTGATGTTCAAGTAATTTTGCATATTTAAATATACGCGCCAGTCATTTGATTCGTTTCTTAACCGCCAGAGGGGCGCTCTGTCGGCCACCTAGCCGCGATGCGTATCGGGAATCGGCCATATTGAATTAACGCGTGCTTTTTCGTCAAACGTCAAACGTAATCACGTAATTGTGGATAATTTTCACTGTAATGTAATTAATCCAATGGATTATGAACTTTCTAAGACATATTTTCTTCGATATTATCCAAAAATTGTATGAGCAGAAACGATATTTTTTAAGAAATATCGTATTACATGTGGCGATTCTATTTCAGTATGAAATGGTGTCTTAATCTTTAAAGTCTTATTTAAACACAATTTGAATTTGACCAATCACAGGGCCTACACCGTCCAGACGCTGGAGTAATAATATTATCAGATTAGTTCTACCGAGCGGAACCCTCTGATATGAAAATATCTGGAGTGGGTGAATTATTTTCCCATTTGATCTCTGGTGAGTTGACGTGTTGTTCTTGTATTATTTTGTATTTATTTTGCTTATATAATGCATTTGCATAATGTGGATTGACTAGATGATCATTTTTTGAAAAGTGTGTGGAAGGGTTTAGTTTTTCCTTTTGGGAAGATTTAACCTGGACATAAAATCGAAAAAATTAAAAATTAATATCTATATTTTGAACTTCTTCAATATTCACAAATTCGTTTTACGGCGTCATTTTAATTTAATGAAAATGAAAAATACTTTGTAAGAAAAGTTGGAAGAAAAAAAGAAAATAATGATGTTTATTTCAGCTGGACAGAGCGGTATGTGCACTGTTCTGCCTGCCATAAAAGTTTACATTTAAGTTAATACATAAAAAAATCAATACAGAAATAAATAAATAAGTAACTAAAAAATCAATAAATTGATGAACACATTAGGACTTGAGTGAAATTCTCTATCTCTGGTATAGAGGCGCTCCCTGCCACTGGGCAACGGCCTGGACAAGAGTGTTGTCCGATCTCTGGTAGCGCTGACTCGTCCCGGATATTCTGTAGCGCATCAAAGCAGCGAACCCATGCACCCTTCCTTCGTCATCTGTGAGGTACTGCATCGCCAGGGGAGGCGAAATAGGGCTATGTATGCGTGGTTGTACTGTACTCGGTGTGTGTTCATGACGCCTTGTGTGAATGCTGAAATAGGCTAAGCCATGATGTGTTTAGCATAATCTGCCATCTCCATTACAAGTATTGTGTATACAATGATGTAGCTACGAGTGGCGGTTGGTGACCTATCTCATTACCCAATTTAGAATGATTCACTGAGTCATCAAACCACTTTCAAAGAGTAGAACTCTCATCGGAAAAACTCCCCAGTCCTGGTTTGTGTTCTCTCCTGTACTGAACGTATAGAGATATGCAGAGCTTATATTAGAAACTCACCAAATTTCAATTATCATCTCAATCAAATGATAACGAAAATAAGTATCAAATATGTAGATAAGTACCTACACAACTTTATTCAAAGTACTAGCAGAGATAGGTCGTCTCAAAATGTTTATATACAATTCTTCCTTCTTACACGTCTATACGAAAAAAAAAAAAAAAACAGAAGATACTACAATCATGAATGATGAAGATGAGTTAATAGCACAGTTAAGTTAGAGTAAAAATATATTTTCAATATTTGCTGTAATTTTTTCATTTCATTTATATTTTTTGTAAATTCTATGGGCATGGAGAGATAACTAAAACGTTTGAATTTTTATTCAATTTGCCTAGTGTTAAATTAATAGCGTCTGGTTATAACTGTTAAATGGGAAATTTCGAATATAAAGCTTAATATAATAAAAAAATAGTATTTAGCGTGCTGTTCCACGGTCCGTTAAGGACTCGACATAAAGCGAATGCTGTAAGAGAACTGTTCACCACGGTGGCAGTGTGCTGATGTTGTCAGACTTTTCTGCGCCGGGTCTTTGGTTTACTTAGATTCCTTAGTTCAGACAGGCTTTAGTAAGTAGGTAATTAAGTACTGTACTCTAAGGGTAGGCTGTGTAGTCTTTTCGATTGTAATCAATATTATTTTACAATAATAAATGTTTCCGTTAACAAGACTCTAGTGTATTTTACTTTACTTTTATTTTACTCAAGCTATACTAGTACCAGCGAGAGATCGTAGATGATTTCATCGTTCTGGCATCTTCTGTCTTTTTCATTTTCAAACAAGACGGGTGAGGAAAAAAAGAAGACGATCATCGATGACTCTCGTTGGGACTAGTTTATTACATTATATTGAAAATATTCGAAGCGATGCACAGGCAAATCATTTTTAAGAGAGTCTTGTATTTGACTTGTGCGGAGAAATCAAATAGTATTATTGTCCCAGCGTCTGGACGATGTAGGCCCTGTGATTGGTCAAATTCAAATTGTGTTTAAATAAGACTTTAAAGATTAAGACACGATTTCATACTGAAATAGAATCGCCACATGTAATACGATATTTATTCAAAAATATCGTTTCTGCTCATACAATTTTTGGATAATATCGAAGAAAATATGTTTTAGAAAGTTCATGATCCATTGGATTAATTACATTACAGTGAAAATTATCCACAATTACGTGATTACGTTTGACGTTTGACGAAAAAAGCACGTTCATTCAAGATGGCCGATACGCACCGCGTCAAAGATAGCCGACAGAGCGCTCCTCTGGCGGTGAAAGAACGAACCAAGGGGCTGGCGCGAATATTTAAATATGCAAAATAAAAAGATTTCTTCTGGAAGTTTATTTAAACTTTGAAATGTCATCGTTTCTAAAACAAACATTTGATTCAACTTAATGACAATAAACAACAACTCTTTGCATGTACGATTTTGAAAAATATTGATATTTAATATTATTTACGTAAATAATAATTTCGCATTATTTTGACAGAACACCGATATGATATACGCGAAAGTATAGGCACTGCCAACTCAATAAAATAACATGAAAGACAATCGGAAGATAGAAACGCTTCGTTGATTGTAAAATTAGCCAACAAATCTCTCTAATCTGACATGTACTTATATGTATAATAAAACAATCATTTTGCCAGGTATAAATATTTATATAATATATATTAAGGTATTATTCGGAAACGCTGGACAAGGATAATACGAAATATTTTTAAGTAAAACCTTCGGATTTACCTTAATTAATATAGAAGGAATCTGAATGCATTCGGGAATTTTTGAATTTTAGCATTTTAATTTTTAATCACGTAAAATTTGCTTTCGTTGTATTGGATGACAGCCGGAATAATTTCTATTGATGACATTTTCTTTTTTTGGTATTCCTGATATGAGTGTCTAGAATTTTTACCATAATTTACTCTATGCAAATATTATTTTAGTATTTTGGTTTCTTTTACAAGTAAGGAAATATTTAAAAAAAGGTTATTATAGGTTAGGATAGGTTAGGTTGGGTTATGCTAGATTAGGTTAGATTAGGTTGGATTAGTATAGTTCAAGTTAGTTTATAGGTAAGGTTAGATTAAGTTGGATTATTATGGGTTAGGATAAGTCAGGTTATGTTAGGTTAGGTAACGTTAGTTTGGGTTATTATGGGTTAGGTTAGGTTGGGTTATTATAGGTTAGGTTGGATTTGTATTTGTTAGGTTAGGTTAGGATAGGTTAGGTTAGGATTGGTTCGGTAAGGTTAGGTTAGGTTAGGCTAGATTGGATTATTATAGGTTAGGTTAGGATATAGGTTAGGTTAGGTTGGATTATTATAGGTGAGTTAAGCTTAGGTCAGGTTAGATTATTATAGGTTAGGTTGGATTATTTTAGGTTAGGTTGGATTATTATAGGTTAGGCTGGATTATTATAGGTTAGGTTAGGTTATTATAGGTGAGGTTAAATAAAATAATAGTCAAATAAATCATTTGTGCTAAGTAGGCACTATTTTGCCGGAATATTGTATTACATTATATTTTTTTAATTTACGTTTTTCAATTGTCTCTAGCCGCTCATTTCAGGAATACCGACAAAAGAAAATGTTATCAACAGAAATTATTCAGGCTGTCATCCCATACAGCGAAAGCGAATTTTCATTTAACGTAATTAAAAATTAAAAAGCTAAAATTAAAATTTTCCCAAATGCTGTTCGATTCCTTTTATAGTAATTAAGGTAAATCAGAAGGTATTATTTAAAAATATTACCTATTTTCCGTGTCCAGCGATTCCGAATATTTACCTATATTAATTTACCTTTAGCCATTTAGGCAATTATTCGGGAAAGGTAAAGTTTTACCCGAACAACTGTCATTATTATTATGCCTAAACGCCTTCCTGTTCCGTGTTTTAACAATATATACTCACCCTCTCTCTGTGAATGACCTAATATCTACCTATTAAATGTAACTGTTGTTAGTATCACTTAAACTGGGCGAATCCCAACCAAGTGCCGCCCGCAGGGCCTAGCAGAAAAAAACCCGCGGAGCGGGTTTTTAACTGCTAGTATATTATTACTACTTAAATATATTTTTTTAAGTAATGTGTTTGAATTTTCATTTGAGAAATTATATTAAAAAAAAATCAATAAAAAATATATAAAGGTTCTCATCATGGGAAATTTTACGAGAATGGCGGAAGCTACAAACTCAACATCCTAGTTTTTTTGTTGTTAATTTGCCGCACTTAAGCTGATATTATACGGTAGTCTGCAGACATGAAGGCCGATGGACCGGACGCCTACAACTGAACTTTGCTTAGTGACTTATCTGATTCATAAATCCTTATTTTATTTTAAGTACCTGACAAAGGCGTGAAATACTCGTATTATCAATTTTTGGAATTATTCCAACTTACTTCCCAAAGTTCCTCTTCCTTTCCCCATCACCACTACCTCACAACCTCACAACTGACAACCCCAATTGTGGATGCGGTAGTATCACTTGCTCCAGATGGTCGAGAGCAGTTGATTCAGACTCTTATTGTGCTGTATTCAAAACTACACCATCTGTATCCTATTTCTATACTTAGACTTCTAAAAAATCACATGTTCCTAGGTTTTCTTACGAAACTATTTTGGATGTTGAAACTAATATTTGAGTTGTTTCTCCATCGAAAACAAGAGCAGTCTATGCATTCTTCCTCCATATAGAAATAGTACTATGTGAACTACATACTTTATCATTAGCACTGCTTTTACCAACCTCTTGGAAAAGTGTATGTAGATTTGCAATGATTATCGCCAAGGCAGAATTGCGTAATTTATTGTGTGCTGATATGTTATACTATAACAAAACCTTATAATAAGATGAGATAATGCATAGAAAATATTATATAACAGATTCTTATTCTTGTTTTAACTAGCAATTATTTTGGGATACATGGCAGCAGAAATGCAAGAGTTAAGTACATAATTGAACCTTACGTGAAGTCTATTTTGAATCGGTAAAAATATCGCTTAAAATATTTCATACACGGCTAGGAATTTCCAGAACAAAGATTTTACTTGTTTTTTTTTGTCTTGAACTTTTGGTAAACAGATAGTTCTCCGGAGTTCGGTCATTCAGACAATAAAACTACGAAATCTTTTTTTCCATACAAGTAAGTTCGAATTGGAAAAAAAGTTAACTTTATTTGTTTTAAGATGTCCATAAATTCTTACGAAAGGCACAGTAGAGATATAACTACTCCAAAAACTAAGAACTAACTCCTGCCGAAGAGATGTAATACAATATAAAACTAAATAAAAAAAATGTGAGTCTTCGTTTGTTCAAAATCTTAAATCTCCGAAAGTTCGTCACCAATTTCTTTGAAATTTTGACACAACGTTTCCTTCGAATACGCGTGTGTTTATATATCTATATTAAATATATGTCACCTGTCACGGGTAAAAAGATGTTTTTTTTTCACCTGTGACACGTGTTTTTTTTAAGAACAGCGCCATCTGTTGAACGTAAAAGCAACACGCGATATTTTTTTCTCTATCTGCACAGACAGACTGAGCCACATAACGTGTGGTGAGGTACAGCTAGTATAAAATATTTACTTAAAATCCATAGGTAAGTACCTACCTACTTGATTTTTTAGCTAAATATGAAACAGAACAAGACAAATAAAAATATAAGGGTTACAATTAGGAATCAAATCCAGGATCTCTTGTCTTATCGCGAGAGGCGTCCGACCATTGAGACATATTTATTAATGGTCATATTTGTCGGTATCATATTTCAAATTCAGAATTTTAAATATCATCTTGTAACTAATTTTTCTCATATTTTTGGCAGTTGACGGCAAATATGATGTTTTATAAATAGGTCCCAATGGTCAAGTGGTTAATACGGTATTTTGAATTATGGGGTAATTAATATTCAATAAAATACCACAACTTTTCAAAACGTTCAGTACCTATTCGCGATTATTGTATTTTGCATTCGGATAGTGGTTTATTTCTCAAATTCACTATGGGTTTTTTTCTCGACGATTCAACCGAAGATAATAATTTAAAAAAATTGCAAGTACTACTACTACTACTACTTAAATACTTCCTGATAAATTTTGATAAAAATAACCTTACTTTAATCAACTGCTTTAATTAAAGCGATGCCATACGCAGTAATGCATAATCATGTGTTTTTGGATTGAAAACTTGGTCGCCTAGACATTTTTCAGACGCTTTAATTAAATACTGCGATTAGAATACATCTTGACCTTTGAAATAATCGAGTATTTTTTATATAAGTCTTTTTATAAGCCCAGAAAAAAATTATTTATAGGCCTATGAAAACTGCTTTAAAGTTCAAAATATCCTACTTACGAACCCATTTTCGGTTATGATTTTATTGTATAATGTGGCAAATTAAGTTGTTTATGAAATGATCGGAAAAAAATTAAATATTTATGCCTGAACATCCACAAAATAAAATAAAAGACACTTTTTGGCAATATTTTTTTCTTGCATAAATCAAAACAGGCGGATGTTGTTAAGCGGGAATTCAAACCTTATCGCCATCTCCGTAAGGGTTGTTATTGATAGCGGCTCAATTTAAAATATTACACGACGTAGTGCATTGCCTTAAGCTAAATTCATATTATTTTATTTCTGAAATCCTTAATTCTTTTCACCTAAAGCGTATTACTTAGCAAGGTCTTCAATTCGCGTGTTGAAAGAATTGAACCTTCGTGCGACGGCGCCTTCCTCGAGAAATTTGTATTTGAACATAATTATCCATCATTCTCATTCGGATTATTAACGTAATAAGATATCGTGCTCCTCTTTGCAAAGTTCTAGAAACAAGCCACGAGTCCTAACAGTGGCAGGAAGAACACTTCTACCTAGTACAAAATGACTGAATGTTATTTTTTTAATTTAGCGTAGTAATAACCAAACATATCTTATATTTTCTTTTTTAGCTTCAATGGTTCCGTTCACATCGAAAATCACGCAATGCGTTGAGTCGCTCCCAATTAGCAAAAAAAAAAAGTAATATCATAGACATATGAATATTAGTAGACCTGCCCTAAGTGATTAAAAGCGTATTATCCCCACTCCCCATACCGGTTCCATTGGAGCCGGCTGGGCTCGCGTATGGCCTCAAGTGAAATTTGAAAACGTGACGTCATCATTCTTGTGCGAACTATGGTCGAGGCATCATCGGTTCATTTTACGAAATAACACGGCAAAATGTTGACTTGTGATATGAAAACTTGTAAAAATAGATGTGAAAAAGAGAATAAACCCAATTGTCGTATTACATTCCATAAGTAAGCATTATTTTACTCTATTTTAAGCTTATTCACACCGTATTATATGGATCAGTTTTAGAAACATATACTATCACATCACAATGTAGCGATTCTCAAGTGTGCTCATCGTTGTTTACTGGGGTAAGTAAATTATGAAACATTTGTAAAAGTGTCTTAACTAAATACTCTGAAACTAACTACGACTCTGCAAACAGAAGAAATTTACTTTGCCGAATTTGGACTTCGCAAATTAGTTCATAACGTGGCGAGTAATTTGCGCTCCCATGTAAAAATGTCTATTCATTCAAAAGCAGATTTTACTTTTAAGAAGTAAATGGTGATATTATAATGCGAGATGCCTATTTACTGTCAGATTGATTTATTGACGAATCACAGTCAGCTTCACCCCCTTCGTTCTTCAACAGTTGATATTACCCCTCGCCATTATCTTCTCGTCTATTAATTCCTATATCTCTGTGTAATATATTCCATCAATGCTCATGATTTTAGTAACTGTTTTGCTAGTAGAGTCTCAGTGCGTTGTGCGGGCGTCTTGTGGACAGAACCAATAACTTAAGTATTATCAGCTTCATTTGACTGTTGTGAAAAATAAAAAAAGTTCTAGATCATTCATAATACAATATATGCTTCACACAACGTTCTTCGCGAGACTCATCTAAGTTAGTCATGAATACTTTTGCTACTCAGCTAAAAACGGAACTTTGGTTAAAAACTACTAGCTGATGTGTACCCGGCGTTGTTTGGGGACTTACAAATGGTTTGGGGTAGTGTTTTGAGGTTAAGAGACCCTTTAAAGATATAAAATTCGGTAGTACATTATTTTGACGTATCTCATAGATTTTAGCTAGCGTTAGCAATGTATTTTTACGACTTGGTTACAAAACATTGACTTTTCTCTGCTTTTTATACTTATAATATGCATATATATATAAAATTCCGGAAGAAATTTCCTAAATGATAGTGAAAACCCTGTCAAAATCAAATCTGATGCGTAGTTTAGAAGAATTAAGCGACAGACAAATCCTATCAAAAATCCGTTGAGTAGTTTAGAAGAATTAACAGACAGACGCGGATTATACTTTTCGTTTTATACTATTTAGAGATGAGTTCATGGATGGTACTAATTGCACGTTATGATTTAAAATATAATAAGAATTATTTCTTTGTTCATGTACGCAAGGAATATGAATAAATAGTTTTGTACGCATAAAAACTAAATTCTTTCAATAATATCGCACAAACACAAGATTGTATAGATGATTAAATTCATTATTATAGTTGTATGCTTTCCTTGGAAGAATTGGGTTTTATGTGTTTTTAACTATTAAGTCACATTTATATTTCGTAAGTACATGCGCAAACAAATCATCTTAATATTTTAAAGCGCAACTTGAAGAAAGGGTTTTTTCTTTAAATAATTAATTTAGCGCCATTGATTAATGCATAGTTATAACGTACATTACGCTTACTCTTTATCTTTGTTACTAATGCTTCGTACGTAATTCTTGATTAGATTTGAATCTCGTAAAAATATACAATTCAGTTGTACCTAGACTGCTTGCAGTTGGCGACACTTTCGCACAATTTTTAGATGTATCAGTAATAATAACAGTTAAGGTCAGCATAATACTTTTCTAAATTCATAATACTTTTCTAACTTCACTAAATGGACATATATTATCACTTGTTTGTAAAAGCCCATGTGGTAGTATAATACATATAAATAAATATTCATTTAAAAAAATGCATTTACCATGAGGTAATACTATTTATCGCCTTTTTGATAAATTGTTACCCATTGTGATTGTTTGAAACCTTTTCTATCCAGAAATCAGCAATATGTTATAAATTATTTAACTATTACTTTGTAGTTCTTAGTTAATCAAATTGTTTTGTGTCACAATGTTATGACATAATTTTTTTCTTAATGGTTTATTGATCACGGTCTACGAGTCCCGTAGACCAGTGCTCCGCAACCTTTTCTCACCTACGACACACCAAATTTCTTCCTAGAATTCCGCGGCACACCAAAAGCTAAAATATATAGATGTGAAATTGATACACAAATTTTACAATAATTTCTTGTTTTTTATTTGAAAAGTATACATATATACATATAACTATAACATATTTATTTTTACGCAATCTTAATAATTATTATAAAATAATAATAAATCAATGAGCGATTAATTGTTAAATTAACCTGCGCTTGTTTCAATGAACACAAAAGTTTTATATTCGGCTCGATTTTTGACAACGCAATCCGAAGTTCTTGGTCAAGACCTTTTAAACATGACCACTTATCATTTTTAATTAATACAAGCATTGAAAAACTTTGCTCTCATAAATATGTCGTTGAAAATGGAAGTAGTGTTAAGAATGCTTTGACGGAAATGTGAGGATATTCTTTTTTAACGTAAATCCAGAAAACATCTAATTGATCTTGGTAGAGGTGAAGTTTTAATGTCATGTCATTATTTGAATCTGTAAATTCCACTCGAATTTGCAGAGGCAGTGCTTCCGTAGAATATATTGCATTGGTTGCATAAGGATATCGAATCCAATCGTATTGTTCCATATTAATGGAATAAAAATACTGATCAAATTTCTGCTGAAGCATACTTGAATGTTGTTGGGCCAGATCCACAGTTAATTGTTTGTTTTCAATTTTACTGTGGTTGATCCTTTGGTACATTTCCAAACATCCTTTTTGCAACTCTTTCTGCCAAAGTTCGTTATTAATTTCATTCAAATGCTCGAATATATCAGCCATGTATGCAAGTTTGGCTATCCAGTAATTATCATCGAGGTGCTGATATAGTTTGGGCATATTTTGATTAAAAAGAAACTCACATACCTCGTGACGAAGCTCAAACAATCTAGCCAAAACTTTGCCTCGGGATAGCCAACGAATTTCAGTATAAAACAATAAAGATTCATATTCGGCTCTCATTTCTGCACAGAGTATACCAAAGTTTTGCGAGTTTAGGGCACTTGATTTAATTATGTTTACGATTTTAATGCATTCATTCATCGTGTTCAAAAGTTCCTCATTCAGTAAATTTTTGACCATCAATGCTTCTCGATGTATGCAGCAGTGTGTAAATTGTAACGTTGGATTTTTTTGTTTACAAAAGAGACAAAACCCTTTTTACCGCTGTTTGCCGCAGCGCCATCCGTGCAAACAGCAATGCAATTGCTCCATTTAATATTAAATATTTTGAAGAAATCATCGGTTACTTGAAAAAATTCTTCACCGGTAGTTCGCTCTGGAACCCCCTTACAAAATAAATAAAGTTCGTCAGCGAAAAGTACAATAGCTATAAACTGTTTTTTTATTTATTTTTAATATCGGTTGTTTCGTTGATCTTAAGTGCAAATTTTTCAGCCAATAACAGTTTTCTAATTAGTGTTTCTAATATATTGTGAATACGTCTTTTAACAGTATATGCAGACAGTGAAAAATAGAAAAATATTATGAAAAATATTTTGTCATTGTGTATTAAATACGTAATGATATATTGTAAAATGTGAAATACATTGAATTTGACCGCGGCACACCTGTGTCCGACTCACGGCACACCAGTGTGCCACGGCACACCGGTTGCGGAGCACTGCCGTAGACAACCATATCGATTATGTATTTGTTTTAGTGCTGTTAATATAATAAGTACTTATTATTCTCTGTAAAAAAGCATAATTTTTTAAAATTTATTTTTGAAAGTATTCACCTAGTACAACAAATAAATAGGTCAAATTTTATGAAATTTATTTTTTATTTATTTATACGTGATAATATATTACAAGATTTCTTTATATATGGTATATTAAATCACCATACTAGGCGACTGCCTGTTTCATGATGAATTTTATTTGTTGTATTTAAAATAGGTACATAGTTATCTACGTCCTAATACAATCCTTGTACATAAACTGAAAATACATTTTTAGAATAATTAAGTTTATCACGTAGGTACATCAATGACTTTTGACTCTGTTTTTTTTCTGAAGAGGAAATTATTTAATTTATTTTCCTCATTTCATGTGTATTTTATGCTCTAGATTTTTTCTTAGAAATTCAATTGATTTTTTACTATTTATTATTTAAAAGATTAAAATTTAATTTTAATGGGTTATTTTGATATCCAAAGAAAAATTTAATTTTTTAATATAAATGATCGAATGTTTATTTCATTAAGAAGAAGGTATGCCGTTAACAATGAAAAATAACATCAGTCAAATGACCACCGCGACCACGCCTACAGGACCATATCCTTTTCATGAAATTTTCCATAACCAAATCGCAAAGTGGCTGCCTTATGTTCTTGATAGCCTCACGAATTCCATCTTTGAGGTCTTGAATCACCGCTGGGCTGTTGGCGTAGACCTTCTCTTTCACGTGGCCCAAAAGGAAGAAGTCGCAAGGTGTTAAATCACAAAATCTCGGTGGCCAATTGTGATCACCTCTTCGAGAGATAACACGATCCGAAAACTTTCCCGTAAAAGATGGCACGTAGCGCCCTCTTGTTGAAAGTAAACGTTGTCCAGATCAATACCATCCAATTCATAAAAGAAACATTAATCATCTCTCGATAGCTCTTTGAATATCAAAATAACACATCTTATTGGAAAATTCTGTATATATGTAAGTAATTTGTTTAAATATAAGATATTAAACTCATTCGTCAATTCTTCTTCAGTACAATTTTCTTAGTTCTATATTGAAGAAATGTCATTTGTTTCATTAAACCATCCTTGTCATTTATGTATGGTACAATGATTGCGTTGCATACATTTTTACTGAATAATTCTAGAGTAATGAATAAATTATCGTTTACAACTCCACGGGAACATAGTACATGAATTCATTCAATTAATATCGCACACCTATCTATGTATATTATAAAAATAGAAGAAAATGAGAGTTGAATGATGTATTCGAAGTCTCTGTTTGTTCAAATAAACAAAAAAATAAAATAAAATTCTATTTTGTTGTTCAACAATCGTTTGACCCTTGACTCAGAAATGCATAACATAATATATAATAAGTATGTGCTGGATAAATGATATGACTAAAGTTTTTCTTGATGAAACACGGATATTATTCTTGAACTGATGGTGTGGCGAGTAGCGATGAGTAAATCAAGAAATGGGTGTTTGAAAAACTTATACATTTTTTCTAATAGGATGTTGGATTCTCTTGCGTACTTGGAAGCGATTGCAAACCATTATATTCATGATATTATCACGAAAAGTAGTGTTAACACGATAAAGTTGTCAATGAAGAACTTTAGCTTATTTCATAATATAGTATTTTCCTCCAGACAATTTTTGTTTAAAACTTCCTTGTAAATGTTAGTTTATTCTATGTCAGCAGAGCAATTTGGTGATAATAGGTCGAGCCCATAAACATATCGTCTGCAACTAGTATTCACAGAACAAACATTCCAGCATCCCTGTTAATTATTATTAAGATGAGACATTGGCCTAAAATAAAACCAGAATCATAACGTCGTAAGTGAAGAAAACGTGCACAAAAATATGCGACGCGCGGCCATGGTGTATTGAACAGAAGTGCGTTTGATTTTGCCTTATTAAATCTAAAATAAGGTGGGAATCCTAGCGACAAAAATGATGAAGTCGTGTAAAAACCAATTTCCGGCGCGCGGCCCGGTGTAATGGACGGACCTACGGTCGACTTTGCCCTAGCATCGTACTTTTACTTGAATTTTTAGTTTTTGTATAACTTCCATAAAACAATTATATCTCTGTATAACCAATGCACTAAACTTCCGCATTTAAACTTGCACGAAGTTCAAAAGGCCCATTATTCCCAGACATGCGTTCATTCAATTATTATTAAACTGAAGTATAATTTAATTTCCTTTTAATAACAAAAGTAATTGGCTCATTTGTCTAGCGCAATTAGTGAAACATCCGCCGAAGGTCACGTGTTATGAGATTTAAAATAAATGATTAATAATGAATGGTTTATCGCCACTGTAATTTATTTTTAGCAATGAACCGAAGCGATTTTGATCGTGTTTTTTTTTTGTTCAACTTCTAGGCGCTGGGCTAAGGATGGGTCGAAGCAATTTGGACTTTTTTCCAAACCTAAAATATATGTAATAATCTAGTGTTATTGAACTCAGTAGCGGAGGAGTTGAACTCGTAGTTTTGAGGTTTGCAAGATAAAATGAAACATAAAACGCGTATGATTCTACTGGACAAAGTAGTCGAGACGATTCACGTGAATGCAATTGTATTTTTTGCTGTAGGTATTCTTCATCGGCTTTCTGTATTTTTTTTCCTCTAGCCTCCATATTTTGAAATGTAATCTTTTAAGCGAACTGTCAAAATTACATGGGTGATGTTTACGCATTACTTTCGATTTTAAACGATTTTTTGTTTTTGAACATATTTCAAAATAAAATACTGAAAGCAAGTGAAAGACTCTGTCAATTTCTGACGTATTAAAAATATTTAATATCAATATGAATACAAATATGGATCAAGTTTTTACCGATGGTTTTTAACGTGTATACTGTATTTACCATTTTATACGAAAAAAACCAAAAACCAAAAAAAAAAACACAGTTAATTGGACAAAAATATTACAAAAATTATCGTCACTTAATTTTTTCGTTTCGCAATATATGAAAGAAAACCTTGTAAAATATTTTTCAAATGCTAAAAATGTTTTTTTTTCGGAAGCGCCTGTGTTGGCTTTTAAATACAAATACAAAGTGTGGTGTTCTCTTTATCAAACCATTTAAATCGTACATCTCACTGTTAAACAAAATGAAATAGAATGACTTCCATGAGTTCGTGTCAGGCTTGGAGAACTATCTCTCAAAAACACTTTCGGTGTGTGAATTTGGGAGACATATCTCCCAAAATTGCTCTAGGTTTTATAAATGGATTGTACTTTTTTTAAATCTCTCTAATATAATTTTTTTTGCGTTTCGCTTGTATCCATCAAAATGCAAATTTTTTCTGGTAAGTATGTTGTCGCGCGTCGGACCTGGGGGGGCCCTGACTTACCCTCGGCCAGCTCAGAAGCGGGGCATGAGACGTCTCTCTCATAGTCAGGGTTCGGGGTCAGCGCGAGGCTCAAGAATCCATATCCCACCGTCTACACAAAACACTCCCATACAACCGCTATCCCCAAATGAAAGAGGTTAGGTTTTTATAAATCAACATTGTATTTGAGCGGCAAAATGGACATTACATGGGTGAATGACAATAGAATACAGGTTGTTACATCCTAACTAGAATTATCATCAAAGGGTTCCCTAATCTCTCTCTGGGAAATAATTAACAGCTCTCTCTAGACCGACAGGTAGCGTGGACGAATTTAGGTTATTAGCGGACACATTCAAGGGTAATAGGAAATGTAAGAGACTCACAGCATGGTGTTGTCGGGGTATCCTGTTGATTGCAGGACTGTGCGCCGTGTTTCAAACAAACGGTGCCAGCCTGTCGATGTTCAAAGCGCGACATTGTCGTACATTTGGCTTCTCGACCGAGCGGTGCGAATTGGAACGCGGGCGCCGAAACGAACACACGTCCAGCTAGGTCAGAGGTCGGCGCGTAAGAAGGAGGAACGAGGAGCTCGGTCGCCGGGGGTGGGGGGAACTGTAGCGGATCTTTTGCGCGTTACGTTTGACCCAGCAACTAGCCTGGTAATTCCCGCTACTCAAGTTGGCAACTGTAGGATCTTTGCGCCTAAAATCTGTTATATGACACCTCCCCCCGCGCTCGTAAAAAGGGCGACGTGGTAATGGAGCATCAGGGTTAAAAGATCCTCTATGTGCCTCCCTTGGGGTTTTTTTTGACAAAACAAGAGTTGCCCTTAGTTTGAGAGACTTGGATGGCCAGAGAGATGCCTAGCTAAAACATAATGACTAGCTTATGCCATAGGCTAGGTAACAATATTTGTGGGGAGAAATGAGGAAGGGTACATAGCATGTTTGGAGCAAATAATTTTGGGGAGAGAGCAGGTGTGGAAACAACAAGTAAAATTATGCAATTAGAAAACAAAAGACATGGTTATGCAATTGAAAGACAAAAGACAAAATTATACAATTGAAAGACAAAAGGGCATGGTTATGCAATTGAAAAAACAATAGACAACATTATACAATTGAAAAAAACAAAAGACGGAATGTTAAGGTGTGATTCTAGGGTTTCATTGGTCTGGAAGCTAAGTTTGCGTTGCGTTGGTTTTTTGGTTTCGAAGAGTTGCGAAGGAAACGAGATTTCACTGACTCTAAAAGATTACATTATCACTGTAATCTGACCCATTGAGATAACACTCAGGAGTACACTTAGGCCTTGGAAAAAAACACTTTGCTTCGTTGTGGGCGTTGATGTTTGTGAAGTGAGGCTGTGGTTTGCGGGGCTGCGGCTATGGTTACAGTGGTCATTGGAGAGAGTAGTCCAGGTTCCGTAGTTATGCCAGTACGAGTCCTATGTGCTATTATGGTGGGCACGGATCGTATGTGTTGGTTATCGGAGCATAATGTAGCTCAGGATAACTTTTTAGAGATGCGCAGTTTGTGTTTACTGGAGGGGCAAAGGGTAATTATGTTTCACCCATGACCTGGTATGTGTCACTGCATGACAGAGCAAGAGACGGTATAACTGGCATTGGCATTGAGGGCAAGAAATTTGAACTCCGGGACTAGCGTGTCCGAAAGGTAGTTCAGAGTGTCATAAAGTATAGTGGGACAACTCGGCTTGCAGTGGTGTGACAAACGTCATACATATGAGTGGTATTGTCTGTGGTTTCAGGAACAAGATGGAACAAGTGTGTAGCGAGTAGTAGTCGAGGGGCCTTTGTAACCACAGCGCAGGCTGCTAGGAGGTGAGGCTCAGCTTGGCTGCTGGAGATGGCATCCGCCTGGGCTTCTTTTTAAATCCGGGGGGAATTATTATTAAAGCAAATTTCTTGAAGTTTACCTGCCTAGGGACCAATGAAGAAAAGTTTGGAGAGAAACAAAATGTGTCCAGAAAAAATAAACAAACGAGGTTTAACTGCCGGTCCGGAGAGTGACGAAGAGTGTGAGAGAGAGGTAGAGAGAGGTTCCTAACTAGTTTTGATTACATAAACATTATCCTTTATTAGGATGACTTGGCGTTTGCCGAATGACAAACTGTCTTGGTTGAAAAAACAACCGGCCTTCTTTGGCCTATGTTAACATACAGGTGGTAACATTTTCGTAGGATTTCAAAGAACAAGACAAAAAAATTCGTGAACGAGTCACGGCAACAGCAGGGAAACTAATTCATGAATAAAGGTTGTCAGAAAAGACAGACGATACGCCAAGTGCGTATCATACATATTCAAAATTCATGAATGTGTTTCGTTGAGGAGAGAAAAAAAATGACAACATACGTGAAAGGTGAGGTAGGAAGCCTGTTGGTGACCGGAACAATTACCGATTCGAACTCGAAGTGAGGGCGAAATATGGTCGACAACAGATTTTCCACTTCATACATATGCCTGAGGGCATGGGGGTAGGGAGTGGGAGGAAAAAGGACGGGAATTGAGTTACGAAATTTGCTAGAGACTGGACTAATTTCCAATTCAACCTCTATGTGAGAGTGAAACATATTCAACCAGCAGATTTCCTGACTCTTTACATTTTAATAAAGTGGATTAATTTTAAACAGCATTTGAATACACATTGTACTAAAGAGGCTAATCTTTTGCGTGTATTTGGCAAAAGATTAGGGGTCGTTTTAAACTTCTACATGATTGTGAGAAAAGACAGACCCTAGTTCCAATTTCACAAACCTGGGATTCTTTTTATTCGTTTCCCAGACGACGAGTTTAGTGGTTTTGTGCCCATCGATTAACTCCTGCGGCACTATGCCCCATAATTGACAGTGAAGCTGAAAACTAGTCCTTTTGGGATAGTAGATATTCCTGGGCTTCTTTTCTTTTTGGAAAGCAGCAAAAACAGGAAGTCCACGGGCATTGGCGTTGAACAAAGAGGTTTCTGTGAAATACTTACGTAGTTCACATATAAAGGTTTGATATTATTTCGTTCGCACGATTCATGGTGAGTATTGTAACGTCTTCACGTATAGTGTACGAGTATGCAGTATATGCAAGGTACAACTCAATTATAGACAGAAGTCAAAGAGTGTAAAAACAGTTCCTTAAAGGAGATGACGATGTCGATATTATGTCGTTCACACGAATCACGGTAAGTATTATTATTACGTCTCCACGTCTCGTGTACAGGGTTGTACACAATTATACACAAAAGCGGTTCTCATGACATGTTAATGACACACGACCAGATTATACACAAGGGCGGTACTCATGGCAAATTAATGTCACACGACCAAATTATACACAAAGGCGGTACTCATGGCAAATTAATGTCACACGACCAAATTATACACAAAGGCGGTACTCATGGCAAGTTAATGTCACACGACCAAATTATAACACATGGTTATAAGTATTAAGTAATTGTAACGAACTTCTCGTGTAGTGGTGGATTTTTTAAGGATCTCTCCTATCGCGTGACAAATTTTACATTTAAATATAATTCAACAAAAGCTAGCAGTATCATTTGATACTGTTTGCAAAGATTTGTTAGATTGACTAACTCCGTAGCCTGGAGAGGCGTACGATGGAACAATAGAGAAGATAAACAATTTCAATGTTACTTCATTTGTTACAAGGTGCAAGATGATGGTAGGAGGTATTTCTACTTACATCGTGCGATGGTGAGAACAGGCCCATAATGGCTTTACATACTGTTCATTGTAGCGTGCAATTGGGTTGCAAACACTTGGTTAAATGGTGAGACAAAGGTTGGATGTTTATATTATGCAACGATGATCGAACAAAGTCCTGTTGATTTACGTTGTGATATAATTATTTGCGTTCGAAGATCAGGATAACCGTAAGGTTTTACTAACCTGTCCCGTAGGGTTGAAACGTGAGGTACGAGACATACGTGACGTAACAGTAGAGAAAAGAAATCGAGATCTCGTCATACAATAAAAGACCTTAATGGGTTTTACATACTTTTAGTTGAAGCGAATCCAGTTATGGTATGTGGTTTTATAGGACCGACATTTGGTTTTCTTTTATAAATACAATTTCCCAAAATGGATGTGTCAAAATCCGATTTTTGGTAAATGTGAGCTTGGGTAGGACGCCATCAATTTTTGAAAGGAAAAAATTGAAAAAAAATGAAAAAAAATTATATACATACAAAGAAGACAATTATGTTATTAATTGCTACTTGGTTCTTGCCTTTGAGACCACTATAGGGTTTTACATACTCAAGGTAACGTTGAATTGGACAAGAAAGAATTAATGGCTGTACTTGACAGGTTTTCTTTTTTTTAAAAAGGGTCGGTATTTAACACTTTGGAATTTACAAAATCCGAACTCTTTTGGATGGCACTCTTATGAGTGATTACCAATCGTTATTTTACAAGGAACAAAAACAAAAGTGGGGTGGTTCTTTCTAACACGACGAAGGGAACAAAATGAAACGAAAATGGGGTGACATGACATAAACATTGCATAGTGTAGAAGTTGAGAAGCAAAAGCGGGTTCGCGACTTCCCGGCGATTGTAACTCGAAAACGTGTCTCTATTCTAAAATGATCAGTTTCAGAACAGGTGAGAAAATAAAACGTAAAAAGAGAGAAAACGATTGTCGTGAGGGAAAGAACGTTATTACAGGAATAATATTTCATGGTCATAATATGTTAATATACATTTATTTACAAAGGTAGGATAAACTCGTTTTTGACGAATAGGTTGACATGTAGTTGACACTTTACACGCCTAATTATGGTAAGACTTCATAAGCTTACAATAGTTTGTGATAATACACAATGGGTTAGTTTAAAGTTGCTGGGGTGGTGGGGCAGTTTCAACTGTCTCCTCACTTCCAGACTTTACAATGTCCTTAATATGGTAATTACCAGTATGTTTGCCAGAGGAGTCGGACAGGTAGTAAACTAAGTCCGATATTTTTCTTACAACCTTGGCCTTGACAAAACGGGGTGCCAGCTTGGCAGAGAAGTACAGGGCTCCTTGAGAGAGGGTGTTATTCCTTCTCCAGACAACATCGCCTACATTAAAAGTGATGTGTTTCCTACGTAGGTTATATCTGTCCGCACTTTTTTGGTGGGCCAGCAATAGGGCATCAGTAACTTCACTATAAATGGCAGTAAGTTCTTCCAAACGATGAGCGTAATCAACGGCAGGATTGCTTGTGGAGGTGGTTGACGTGGGGAAATTCGTGTTCCAGTGCAATGAACCATGTACCACCTGTTCCATACCGTGTTTTAAAAAGAAGGGGGTGTAACCAGTGGTTAGGTTAACAGTGTTATTCATGGCAGCTTGAATTTTATCTAAATTCTTACACCAATTACGTTGGTCTTTGTCAACCAAAATGGCCAGAGCTGTGTTAATAGTCTGGTTATACCTTTCGACAGTGTTATTTTGGGGAGTGTACAAGGTATTATAATAAATATCTTTAATCCCGTATTTAGCAAGGAAATCTTTAAATTCTTGTGCTATAAACTGTTTTCCGTTGTCAACTATTACGGTTTTGGGTGTTCCGTAGGGTATGAAAATGTGTTTTTCCACAAGTTTGACAATGGCGGCGGCGTTGGCTCTTTTTAAGGGGAAGATCCAACAAAATTTGGTAAAGATATCCACAATGCTGAGTATATGCATGTGTCCAGAATAACTCCTGGGAAAAGGTCCGACGAGGTCCATAGATAACGATTGGAGGGGTCTATCAGCACGTTTGGGTTTTCCCATTAGGCCGGCAGGGGGTGCCGTACTATGTTTGTAAGCTTTACATGTTTCACATTTGGAGATGTAGTTGCGAACTTGCTTGAAAAGACCAGGCCAGTAATACTTCAAGGAAATCTTTTTATACGTCTTGAAGGTTCCTGGGTGTATAGAGTCGGGGGCACTATGATTGTTGATGATTACTTGTTTTCTCTTTTCGAGGGGCACAACGAGTTTCCAAGAGTAATCTTCAAGGATGGACAGTGGGGCCTTACAATTGCGATATAGTTGTCCTTCTTTTATAATAAAATTGGGAAACTTTTGTTGATTGTTTTTGCACCCTTCATAGATTTTAAGATACCATTCATCTTTTGTGGATGGGGTAGAGGCAATTGTATCGATGTTTAATGTGGCAAGTTCAATTCTTGACAGGGCATCTGGGACAATATTGTCCGCACCTTTACGGTGGATGACATCGAAAGTGTATTGGGACAAGCGAGAAGCCCAGCGAGCGAGTCTGCCGGAGGGATTACTTAGAGAGATCAACCATTTCAAACTACTATGGTCTGTGACTACAGTAAATTTGCTACCGTCTATGTAACCGCGAAAATGGTGAACAGAATCCAATACTGCCAGTAACTCTTTTTCGGTGATTCCGTAATTTTTCTCGTGTTTATTCAAGGTGCGGGAAAAATAGGCTACCGGGTGTTCGCCATCGGGGAATTCCTGAGTTAGGACTCCACCGATCCCTACGTTAGAAGCATCCGTGTGGAGGGTAAAAGGTAGTTCAAAATTAGGACAATTCAGGACAGGGGCTGTTTGAAGAGCATTTTTTAAAGTCGTAAAAGCTTCTTCGGCTTCAGTAGACCAACGAAAGTTGCTGATACCTTTACGGATACCAGTAATTTTGTTTAATGGGGCCGAAATAGTGGAAAAGTCTTTAATGAATCTCCTATAGTAACCTGTAAGTCCAAGGAAACCTTTGACTTCTTTCGCGTTTTTGGGTCGGGGGAAATTTGCCATTGCTTCCACCTTAGTAGGATCTGTTCTCAGACCTTTTTCGTCGACAATGAATCCCAAATAACGCAGGCGAGACTTACAAAATTCAGACTTCTTTAAATTGATGGTTAAACCAGCAAATTTAAGTTGTTGAAAAACTTTTTCCAGCATTAACAGGTGTTTTTCGAAGGTGTCACTAACGATGATGAGATCATCAAGGTAGCAGAATAGGTTGTTGTCAACTTCAGGGCCGAATAGTTTGTCCATCAGCCTCTGTAGTTCGGCGGGGCTATTTTTTAGACCAAAAGGTAGCCTTTTAAAGTGGAACATTCCCCTACCAGGTACAACAAAAGCAGTTTTTTCGCAGGATTCCGCATCTAAAGGTATTTGCCAGAAAGCTTTGCTTAGATCAATGGAAGAAATGAATTTGGCATTGCGTAATTTGTCTAAAGTTGCGTGAACGAAAGGCAGTGGGTACGCGTCGGCTTCAGTGCAAGAGTTCAATCGTCTACTGTCGAGGCAAAAGCGTGCAGAGCCGTCTTTTTTTGAAACCAAAAGGGTTGGGTTGGTCCAAGCACTTCTGCTGGGAACTACCACTCCCATTTTCAACATTTCATCAAGTTCATTTTCTAAAAGTTTCAATTTTTGGGGGGCTAAATTGTAGTAGCGTTGCTTGATTGGTGGGCCGTTGGTTTTGATGTGGTGTTTTACCAAATTAGTTAAACCCAGTCCGCATTTTTCGAAAGATATTGATTCAAATTTGTTGATCATTTCCTTTAATTGGAGAGCCTGGTCAGTGCTTAGGTTTTCGTGAGGAATTATAGTGCGAATCTCACCAACTTGAGCGACCGGAGGTTTTTGGCCAAGAGTATTAAATACTTGTGGAGCAACGTTAAAAGCCTTCCAGAAGTCAACGCCAAGGATGAAATTCTGGGATATAGAGGGTACTATTAGAAAGTTAATTGTAACTGTGTTATTGTTACATTTAATTGGTAATTGCAGAGTACCGATGACTGTCTGGGGAGTATTGTCCGCAGTTGTCACGAGTGTAGGTTTGGAAAAAACTTTAAAACCGTTGTTAACAAAAGGCAGGTGGGCATTGTTGCCAAGGCAACTAACAGATGCACCACTATCTAGTAGTCCAGAGAAGGGGACATTGTTAACGGAGAACAGGGCATAAGGTCTTCCATCTTTAGCTTGTTTGCAACAAACCGAAGAAACATTTAAGGTCTGGTTAAAATATTTAATGTGTGATAACCAATCAGTCCATTCCTTAGACCTTGGTACAGAATGAATACCTGAGAGGTTATTATTTAGTTTTTTTGTTTTCTTGCGTGAAAATTCGGTGGGGGTTTAGAGAAATCCACTTGAGGTTTAACAAAGTGAGGGTCTTGCAACCTTTCCATGTTATTTCTTGATTTTTTGAAAATTTCACGCAGTTCGTCGCGTGGAGGAGAACGATCCCTGGAGCGATGTCTCTTTAAGGTTCTGGGTTCTTTAGCTTCCAGAAATTTGGCCTGCTTGAAACAAGTGGTAGCTAGGTGACCTACTTTTTTGCAAAAGGAGCAAACTTTTTTGTTGTCAAATTCTGGTTTTAATCCAGAAGGACGGCTTGGTACAGTGATATTGTCCGTGGTGGTTTTGTTGTTTTTCCTGTCTTGGTGGGATTCCAAAATGAGGCAAACTTCGTTTAAATGGGCCAACGACACAATTTTCTGTGAGGTGATAATGTTTTCATATCTTTGTAGGAGGCCATCAGTTATAACTGGTAATAATTCGGCTTCCGGGACAGGGTGGGAAAGTTTGATGTTGATGGACTCGGCCCTCTCTATGAATGTTGCCACCGTTTCGTTTACTAATTGTTTAATGGATAGTAACGATAATTTAATTCTGTGTTGGGCCTCTGATTTGCCGAAGCTAGTGATCAGGGCTGATCTGAGTTTATTCCAGTCCTTGCATTTTGATTTTTGTATTCGGTGCCACGGGATTAATTCTGGAGATATTAGTTCTATAAAGTTTTTCTGCAGCACGTCAAATGGAACATTTTTAATTGAGGCCGTTTCTTCGATTCGGTCAATGAAATCCAGTACATCAGAAACACCGTTATATTTGATCTTCCAAGGAGTGAGATCGTATGTTTTTTCTTGTGCCGTGATGGGTGCATTGTCTTGTTTTACTGTAACATGTGTCCTGGTTTCTTTGTTAGAAACGGGGATTTCTAAAACTGGGGTATTGGGTGCCTTGTCTTCACTTGCAACGGATAGGTTTATTTTCCTGATGAACTTCTTGTTGAATAACAAAGCGTATGCTTTCAATGCTGACTTTGATTTGTTTAGTGGTGATATTCCTCTGTCTTTTAAGACGGCTTGTAGGTGCACTTTGGATAAGTTGTGTACATTGGGAATGACACCCATGTCCAAAGATGTAGCCATTTGATTGGAATTCATTGTTAAAAAATGGTTTAAAAAAGGAAAAAAAACTCCGAAATTTTTCTAAGTCTTTTTGAAGAAAATTTGGCCAGGGGGACACTTTAGGATTTGCATTATTTAATTTTGTGGGCACTATTCGCACTTATATTCACTGCACTCGAGGAAAGGCACGAAAAAGGCACAGAAAACAGCACTTTAGAAGCGAAAAAAAACACTTTTGATGGAAAGATTTTATATTTGCTTCATTTACTGGCACTAAATCGTGAGATTGAACACACGTTCTTATTATTGCGTCGAGAAAGCACTTCTTTGCAAAAAAACACTGCACTTCTGAAGTTAATTTGAAACAGTTCACTTAAAATCACTTTTATAACAGTCAAATGCTGAAAAAAAAAACAAGAAAATGGACGAACACCGTACCTATATAATTAATCGGGATAAAGAATTATTTGTGTTTTACAGGTTGTAGCTGATATACTTTTAGAAATCAGCTTCGATGGGCCGTTGGGTGTATTGTGCTTTTTTTAAAAAAAATCACTTCCGGTGTAAAAATTGGCTTCACAGTTCTAAATCCTGACTGTTATTATTACGGTGCAAATTATGCCGAAATTAAAACAGTGGGTTTGTTTTGTTTAAACAAAGAACACAGAATCTATGTTATTGAAGAAACATTATGTTCAAACTTTCGTTATCACAGCGTTTTGGCGGGAATTTCGTGCGTCTCTTTTATTCGTTCGAGAGGATTCCTACCGTTATTTTTTCGCGGCAAAATGCGCTTGGCAACAAACAAAAGTTCTCGCGGCGAAAATGCGCTTGGCAACAAACAAAAGTTCTCGCGGCGAAAATGCGCTTGGCAACAAAATTGCATAGTACATGTTTTCAAATTGGGGGCAATCGTAAAGGCAATTCTGTGCAGTCGGGAAGGATATGTTTAAAAAAATTCTGCCCTAAGTTGGTCGCCAGTGTCGCGCGTCGGACCTGGGGGGGCCCTGACTTACCCTCGGCCAGCTCAGAAGCGGGGCATGAGACGTCTCTCTCATAGTCAGGGTTCGGGGTCAGCGCGAGGCTCAAGAATCCATATCCCACCGTCTACACAAAACACTCCCATACAACCGCTATCCCCAAATGAAAGAGGTTAGGTTTTTATAAATCAACATTGTATTTGAGCGGCAAAATGGACATTACATGGGTGAATGACAATAGAATACAGGTTGTTACATCCTAACTAGAATTATCATCAAAGGGTTCCCTAATCTCTCTCTGGGAAATAATTAACAGCTCTCTCTAGACCGACAGGTAGCGTGGACGAATTTAGGTTATTAGCGGACACATTCAAGGGTAATAGGAAATGTAAGAGACTCACAGCATGGTGTTGTCGGGGTATCCTGTTGATTGCAGGACTGTGCGCCGTGTTTCAAACAAACGGTGCCAGCCTGTCGATGTTCAAAGCGCGAAATTGTCGTACATTTGGCTTCTCGACCGAGCGGTGCGAATTGGAACGCGGGCGCCGAAACGAACACACGTCCAGCTAGGTCAGAGGTCGGCGCGTAAGAAGGAGGAACGAGGAGCTCGGTCGCCGGGGGTGGGGGGAACTGTAGCGGATCTTTTGCGCGTTACGTTTGACCCAGCAACTAGCCTGGTAATTCCCGCTACTCAAGTTGGCAACTGTAGGATCTTTGCGCCTAAAATCTGTTATATGACAATGTAGATAAACGCACAACCGAAAGTCCCTAGAATTGTGATCTCTACCGATTTAAAATCACACAACATACTTCTATCGGCTTATGTCTTCAGTGCACATATGGCGTAAAACGTATTGGAGAAACCCAAAACCACAGGCCTTTTCAAAGTGTTTAATTGTGTACAGTGCTGAGTGTTTTACAAAACAACTGCGAATCATTTGAGATTTATCTCTGCATAACAGGATTTACGGATTTTCTGATAGATCAATCGGTTCAAACCACAAGCGACCAATTAAAATTATTACAAGTTTACCACAAGGATCTGTTTTTATTCCACATATCATAGATAGTGGATTTGGAGAGTGGCTGTAATATGTCCCAATCTCTTCAATATTCTAAGCGAACAAAATGAATGATAAATATTAAATAGATATAGGATTTGGTTACAATACATTAATTCACAACAGAAGGCATTTTTTATGAAAATTACAAAACCGCTAGTTAACTAAGGGTGTGCTAATTTTGTAGAACGACGTTATTATTATTAAAATATTTATTGCGGTGTTCATACAAATAATATACAGCCGCAGAAAACAATATAACTATTACCTGTGTCCCATGAAGTTTACAGCTCTTGATCAGCGCCAAAGATATTAGAGATCTAGTAACGTTTTATAAGATCACCAACTGACGTGGACCTGGCGTTGCTCGTAAGTATTTGTAAAACTTGATCAGTCATGTATTCCTCAGGCGTCCTCGACTTGTTCAACCATTCACTTACAAGTGATATATTCTCCTTACATCTCTCGTTCATCACGTACGAATCATTTTACCAAAAAAAATATTTGATTCATGTCTTTCTCGGGCGTTCTCAACTTTTTCTACCATTCGCTTTACGTATCAAATCTTGTTGTAAAACTTTACTATTAAAAAACTAGATTAAGTCGACTTTAATTCAACTCTGTATCTCAGACCAGTGCAGAGATAATCAAAATCCAAGTTTTGCATTGCTCACACTGTAATACATTTAAACCTTTAATGAGCTTTTATGATACTAAACCAACGTAAAAAACCAAGCAAACTCTATAATTTGCTGAAAACCTTTTTAGTAAATTTTCAAACTGTCAACACTTTTTCTATGTTGTTATTTATTAAGAAAAGTAATGATAACCTATTGGTATGGTATGCCATAAGAAAATAAATTAAAATGTGACAGTAAACTGATTATTCTGGTACGATTTCTTTTTAAATATCATATTGACCAGTTTGAAAGTTTAAATATTTTATATAATTAATATTTATTTCATAATAACGCAGGTCTTTTATTTTACAGTATCAACCTATAAATAGAATATCTGTTTATCTGCAGCAGAGAAAGCGAGAGTGGTGGGCTCGAGAGTCATGAATGATGTCACCATTTTCTCCTAGAACTACCAGATTATCATGTACTTGCTACCATCAAACATCATTTCCATCAGGAGCTTTGTAGCTTTAAAATATTCACTAGGATGCCGAGCTTGCCTAATTAATTATTTTTGTTCAATAAATACCAAAAATCTCACTAATAATATAAAGCTTTGCAACAAAAAAACCATTGAAGCAATTTTTGGCATACTATGCAAAGTTTGCAATAACATTTTGAGCAATCGCTTGTCATAATGTTTCACATTTATAGAACCTAAAAATATGGGATAAACGGCGAAATTTAGCTTGATTAATTGGCTTTAAACTGCAGTAAGCAGTTTCATATGTTTCCATATTAATACTTTGAGGTGTGGAAATTAAATAATACGGTAAATGTATAATATGTCACCAATCGCTCGATTGAAGATATATAGCGGATCATTGATTTAATGGAGTCTTTGAGAGAGCCTTACACGTGAGTGCCAAAGCAGATAGCATAGCTTAGTGGAATGCCTAGATTTTATGAACTCTTTTCACTAAGCAATAATATACATACAATTTTCTTTCTCCTCGAATGTTTAGATATTTCTTCGGAGGTTTGCTTCATCAATCGTTCCTTAAAGATTATACGAGGAAGGAAAAACGTAGTTATATTCTGAACAGCCCAGTGTCTCACCTTCGTTTCGTCCCCAGTCGGGTTTTGTCCACAAGTCAAAAGACGTTAGGTGAACCTTCGTCGTAGATAGGGTGTAAAAATTATCTTGGTGTTACGGAGGAAATGTTGGCAAAAGGCAAACACAATCTCCACATAAATAATAATGATTAGAACTACGCGTAATAAAGAGAGTTGCAAGCTTAGTCAACTCCGGAAAAGCTCGCTAATATTTTCGGCTAGAGTTTTTAGGCAAAAGTAAGATTTTAAGCTAGGAAATATAAATTGTTTTATCTTTACTAAAAACCGTTGTTTAAATAGAATTAGAGTTGATATTAAGGAGAAAAAATAATTTTGTAATGGTCAAATTCAGTTAAAACGTTTGAATAATAAACCGAAAGGCTTATTTGACAACTCTGTACCCAAAAATGAAAACCAAAAAATATTCTATCATCTAGACCAGTGCTCCGCAACCTTTTCTCACCTACGACACACCAAATTTCTTCCTAGAATTCCGCGGCACACCAAAAGCTAAAATATATAGATATTAAATTGATACACAAATTTTACAATAATTTCTTGTTTTTTATTTGAAAAGCATACATATAACTATAACATATTTATTTTTACGCAATCTTAATAATTATTATAAAATAATAATAAATTAATGAGCGATGAATTGTTAAATTAATCTGCGCTTGTTTCAATGAACACATAAGTTTTATATTCGGCTTGATTTTTGACAGCGCAACCCGAAGTTCTTGGTCAAGACCTTTTAAGCATGGCTTATCATTTTTAATTAATACAAGCGTTGAAAAACTTTGCTCACAAAAATATGTCGTTGAAAATGGAAGTAGTGTTAAGAATGCTTTGACGGAAATGTGAGGATATTCTTTTTTAACGTAAATCCAGAAAACATCTAATGGATCTTCGGAGAAGTGAAGTTTTAATGTCATGTCATTATTTAAATCTGTAAATTCCACTCGAATTTGCAGAGGCAGTGCTTCCATAGAATTTATTGCATTGGTTGCAAAAGGATTTCGAATCCAATCGTATTGTTCCGTATTAATGGAATAAAAATATCGACCAAATTTCTGCTGAAGCATACTTAAATGTTGTTGGGCCAGATCCATAGTTAATTGTTTGTTTTTGTTTGTACTATGGTTGATCCTTTGGTACATTTCCAAACATCCTTTTTGCAACTCTTTCTGCCAAAGTTCGTTATTAAGTTCATCCAAATGCTCGAATATATCAGCCATGTATGTATGTATTGTTTGTACTATGGTTGATCCTTTGGTAAATTTCCAAACATCCTTTTTGCAACTCTTTCTGCCAAAGTTCGTTATTAAGTTCATCCAAATGCTCGAATATATCAGCCATGTATGTATGCAAGTTTGGCTATCCAGTAATTAACATCGAGGTGCTGATATAGTTTGGGCATATTTTGATTTAAAAGAAACTCACACACCTCGTGACGAAGCTCAAACAATCTAGCCAAAACTTTGCCTCGGGATAGCCAACGAATTTCAGTATAAAACAATAAGGATTCATATTTGGCTCCCATTTCTGAACAGAGTATTCTCTTGATTTAATTATGTTTACGATTTTAATGCATTCATTCATCGTGTTCAAAAGTTCCTCCGGTAAATTTTTGACCATCGATGCTTCTCGATGTATGCAGCAGTGTGTAAATTGTAACGTTGGATTTTTTTTTTACACAAAAGACAAAACCCTTTTTACTACCCGTCATTGCCGCAGTGCCATCCGTGCAAACAGCAATGCAATGCTCCATTTAATATTGTATATTTTGAAGAAATCATCGGTTACTTATAAAAATTCTTCACCGGTAGGTCGCTCTGGAACCTCCTTACAAAATAAATAATGTTCTTTAATAAAGTCCTCGTCAACGAAAAGTACAATAGCTATCAACTATGCTTTATTTTTAATATCGGTTGTTTCGTTGATCTGAAGCGGAAATTTTTCAGCTAATAACAGTTTTCTAATCAGCGTTTCTAATATATTGTGAATACGTCTTTTAACAGTTTTTGCAGACAATGAAAAATAGACAATGTTATGAAAAATATTTTGTCATTAAATACATAATGAAATATTGTAAAATGTCAAATACATTGAATTTGACCGCGGCACACCTGTGTCCGGCTCACGGCACACCGGTGTGCCACGGCACACCGGTTGCGGAGCACTGATCTAGACTACTGACAAGAACCGAATCATTCACATGAAAGCATACCTACATACTGTGTCACGTCTATCGAAAGTATTTCGACCTCCTCAGCATTGATTTGAAAATTAGTACTGCTGTGCTTTTTCTTGAATGCTACCGACTGTAGTTAAGAAAAAAATCTACAATTTATTTATTTTGTTGTATTCTTTAAGTGATACATTATAATTGTAGATCTATCAATCACCGTACTAGGCTAGTGCCCGTTTCACGGGAGTCAATGTTGATAATTTGGTTGTGACAATGTGATGTAATAATCTGAAAGATAATAAAGATTTTTTTGGAATTTTTCGAATTGAAGTTATCTAGGTATACGGCAGACAACTTATTGCATTAATGATAGAACGTCCAAACCCTTGTCCTGCCGGAAGGAGCTTCCGGAAGGACAATTCGACGAGTGTGCGTCCTGCCAGCAGTACGCAATTTTTTGCGGTTTTTGTATGAATATAAGAGGCTGTCCTTCTAGCAGTACTCGACTTTTATGCATGTTAAAAATAGGCAGAGGTGACAAACTTTCTGTATTTTATTTAATAAAATTAGATATGGGCGCTTATTAACATAACAGGGTAGAAAATAAACAAGAAAATGAAAAAAAAAACGAAAGTGAAAATTGTATTTATTTTGAGAAAATTAAAAAAAGGTATAATAAAATAAGACATGGGCGCTTATTAATATAACAGGGTAGAAAATAAACAAGAAAATGAAGAAAAAAAAACGTAAGTGAAAATTGTATTTACTTTGAGAAAATTAAAAAAAGGATTATGCTGGAATTCCATTCGCGATATGGTAGGTGAAGCAGTTTCTTCCTGTCTGTGGAGAGCATAAAACACATCGCGGACCACATGTCTTGCAAAAAAAGCTCGCCTTCTGCTGTTTTTTGTTGACTCTGGAGCAAACTATACATTTGCGTTGAACTCTCTTTCTGTCATCTGATTTTGACAGGGCCTCAAGAATGTGTTCTCCGCTGTGAGCGATGTTCTCGTGTGGTGGCGGCTCATTCTCTTGTAGGTTATCATCGTCATTAATAGTTAGAGCTAATACCAGGTTGGTAGTAAACCACCTGTGAGACACCTGATCATGTTCGGAGCGAAAGAAATTATTAAAAACCAAATACGCATTCGTTTCTATAATGCCCAGAACTGAGGCATATATTCTATGTTCCCATTTTTGTGTGCCCCAAGCTTTCTCCAATGCCAATCCATCCTGCCTAATGTGATTGTGAATATCGATAGCCGCAGCCCCGTCAAAATATTGCTGGACTAATTTAGGCCGATCGACTTCTCGGTAAAATAAATTTCCTTCATCGTCCCACCTTCTTTTGCGTGATGGCAGGCCAGGCAGTGTCGTTTCGCAAGTGGCTACAAATGTATGAATCTTTTTGTCTCTCCAGGCACAGGCAGTGAGCTGCACAGAGTCTTTTTCTGCTGTACTCACAACAGATGCCCCCTTATGCGTAGGACACTGAGCTGCCATCTCAGACACAGGATAGAAACTATGTGCTGTCTTTACCAGTCCAATAAAATACAATCCAACTTTGAATAACTCCACAGCTGTTTTGACTGAAGCAAACCAAGAGTCACCAACTATAACTCTGCCAGAACCATACCATGGCTCTGTCAATCTCAAAGTAGTTGCAGTTCCTGCGCCAAATTCTCTTTGCCATTTCTTCGTACTCATTGCTTCTTTGCCCTCATTAATTTCCATTCTGATCATAATGTTTGTGTCACTATCACACGCTGTTTTTACTTCACAACCGACTCCTTTTGGTTTTCTTTTAATCTTCATAACTGCTGGCATTCCGTTTTTGAAGTACGCACCCCTTCCATACCAGGCGAACATGGATTCATCTACAGTTATTTTTGACCCAGGATGGATGGTATCTTTTAGTTTATCATTCACCATCGTTACTAATGTTCTAGTGTTACGCCATTTATCAGAAAAATCAAGGTCTGAGGATTGTGTGAAGCGCAATGCCATGAGAATGATCTCAAATCTTTGGCGGCTCATACCAAATCTTTGTCCAAAATTTGCAGGGGGATATATTCCATCAGAGGTGGTATTCCAATAGGATCGTCGATCTGGAAGTTCTTGAAGAGTCATAGCATATAATATGCCAAAAACAGTTAATAATTCCTTCTCGTTCAACAGTTTTTGTCTTGCTGGAAACGAATAGTTGGTGCAATGGACTATGTAACTAAGCTTCTCTCTCGGAAATATCATGAAAAATGCATCCTTGATACTTCGTGCGGGCCCCAATGGTACTAGCAAGGTAGCTTTGAAATAGCCTTGTTGTCGTTGATCGACACGTATTGCTTCATGAAAAGTCCAGGTAACACCCTTTGCAACTGTTGTATTTCGAGCAGAATTTACGTTGCTTGTACTTGAATTCGGATGTACTGAAATACTTGTCTCGTCATCTTCGCTCGAAGAAGAAGAACCCGATTCAGACGATGCTGAAAAAAAATCCATTATTAGTGATCAACAGACGCAAAGGGGTGTAGGTACTCAATATATTTAAACTTAAAATTATTTTCCAAATAAATATAAGCAATAATTATTAGCCAGAAACACCCATACAAATTGAAAAAATCTTCCGAGAAGAAATAATAACCGCCGACGCGTCGCGACGGTACTCACACCCTCCTGATTTCCGGTCAGGTGATCGATCCATTGAGCTACGCCGGCCTATCTCCTGTCCCGTCAAATTATTCAATATGTATTAGAAATATTTCGTTCAACAACTATTGCTTATTTTATTATTTCACCTAAGAACAACATACTTTATTATAGTAGGGAAGGCAATTTTACTTGCTAAATTCCCCACTAGATAGCGTCGCGACAAATTATGTCTACATTTTATTGGTGAATACTTAGAATTGTCAAATATTATTATTTTTCGTCGTCGGCAGTTATTATATCTTCTCGGAAGATTTTTTCAATTTGTATGGGTGTTTCTGGCTAATAATTATTGCTTATAATAATTTGTAATCCTTTGTGATATGCATAAAAACCTTGTCTTATAAACATTAATAAAGTTTATCAGTTAAAAAATAATAAAAATATTTTTAATACACACACACCCAGGCACAGACACACAGGCAAGCACGCGCCCACACACACAGACACGCAAATACATACGCATACATACCCATACAAGTCAAACTTAGCAAAGTTAATTTATGTTGTGCCTGTCAAAAAAAAATTGTCAATCACGTAAATAATGGAAACGAACAAGCAACCTCCAAGTACTATTTTTTCTATGGGAATATACTAGGCTTACTATAAACGTAAGCCTATGAATAAAATAAGAAAGTTTGTACTTACAATGTTCTTCATTTGTATTTGCTTCCACTAAATTGTCATTTTCGGTTTCAGCAATTAGAACTCCAACGGGCACGGTTGATATTTTTTTGTCAATTTCCCAATATACCCTTGCATAATTGTTTTCTAACTTTTTTACAGTGCCCCAACAATAACTAATGTCGTAATTATCACCAAAATGTTTGCGACTCCATGTGTTTAGGCCATCATTTTCGTCGAAATACGTGGCTTTGACGCGAACGCGGACCCCACGTCTTATACTCGCCGCCATTTTGGCCAGACTGATCGCAGAAATACGATTCAAAAACTCGCTGAATCAGAAAGAGACGCACTATGCAATGCAGTTAACGGCATCCTGCTAGCAGGCCTACAAAGCCGCATATAAACAAAAAACTTACGTCCTACCGGTAGTACGTAAAGTCCTGCTGGCAGGACGCTGGACGTTCTATCATTAAATATATCCATTTTATTTGTTGGAGTATATCGATTGTTTCATGCTATAAATGCAATTGTGGTCATTCAGGAAATGACTCGGTGCCTTGAGGCTCTAACATCTTATAATAATACAGCGGTATTATAGTTTATGGGATATTATTACATGCAACTTTTATTGCATCAGGGATTATCAAATTACGAAGAACTATTAGATATGATGATGTGTGTGGCATTTTCAAAGGACCTTGAGCTTTCCATGCAAGCATACATTATTAGGTACGAAAATACAGACCCAGTTTTTCGACCATGAAATGTGAAGTTTTTAAAATATTGAACATTTAAATATGTATTATTTCAATGGCTTCTATTTTCAAAGTTAATCTTTGTATTTATTGTACTTCAAAAGCGTATTGTACTTCGTAAGCTTTGTATTACTTGTACTTTAAAACTCTTTAGTATTTATCATTGTAAAGAAGAATGTAATACCAATAACTCAACACATAAAATAAAAAGGGAACTGGGAATCGAATCCAGGATATTTGTCTTAAAGGGACAACGCAACTTGACGTAATTTTTATAAGTCTTTATTATTATTTATTTATTTCGAATTTATATCCCTGATTCTTGATATTCTCACTCCAAATTATGCCAGGAATCACTGACTGATAAAGGATACGTTTCTTAACACCCTGTGTAATAAATAGTGTACTCAAATTTATACCAGTTAAATTTCGTAGAGATATAATAAAATACTTTTATACAATTTAATATTTGATACATATACAGGTATATTTTTTTACTGCAAGATACATTTGTCATGTATTAAATAGGGGGCTGTAGGTTATTGTGATGTTGTTATAATTTCGCTGTGTTCGTAATTTCTCATATTTATGTTATCTAATCCAAATTTTGATTTTATATTAGGAGAATCGTAGGATAAATTCACAGATTCCTTATAAAATGTGACCAATAAAACATTTTATTTGTCAACCTTATTGTAAACACTCAATCCCTTTTAATTTCCAGTTATATTTCTTTTTCAATAATTAAAAACATAATGAATTTACTGTCAAAAGCTGTTTATTGTAGAATTAAAAAAAAATTGAAGAGAAATAATGTAAGGGAAAACAAAAGAACAATGATTACCATGGTAAAATAATTGACGAATAAAATAAATTGGTTACCATGGTAATAAATAGATGAAACTAGTTACTGTGGTAAGGGAAGAATCTAATTTTATTGTTCTGGTGATAAAAAAGCTGAAGAGAAATCAATTGACATTGTTACATACATCTTTAAAATTAAACAAAGCCAAAAAATGTATGTTCAAGCAGCAAAGACTAAATAACGGAAAGCTTTGCGGTCATGAAATTTGTTCAGCATTATTTAATGCGGAGTTTCTTAATATGGAAATATTGTTGGAAATAAGGATCGATCAAAAAAAAAAAAAGATGGATGCGGATTTAGCGAAGCGTGGTGGTAAATATTGATATTATTGAAAAAGGAAATTTGTCGAATTTCGTTGCATGCAAAAGGTCTAAAAATAAAACAACACTTGGTTTTAACTTAAATATCTAACGGAGACAACTATTAAAGTCATGCACAAAATATTTTTTAGGATTTAGTTTGAGTTATTTTAATAATTTTTGCTTATTTTCTAACCTCCAAACATAAAATTAGTTGAGAAAACTTTAATGCATCTTTTGCCATCTTCCAACATATAATTAGTTATTTCTTGTAGAAATTAAGTTTAAACCAAGTGCAGCAAAATTAAAAGATATTAATATTTAAAATATCAAATGTCAAACTAAAATATGTGGTACACATCGTGTGACAGGTTGCAAGTTTTTTGTATTTTCAAGGATATAATTTGCTGGGATAAACCGCATGTCCCCTTTAATATTTTGATAAAAAATTTGTATAATTACTAAGCAAGATGTATAATTAATTAAGAAAAAAACAAACACAAATTCAGATCTTTGAGGTTCCGGATTTCAGAAATAATTAAAAAATGGTTGGAACAGTTTATAAAAAATCTTGTTAATTTTCATATTCAGTTTTTGCACGATCAATATTTTGCGGCATTCCTTAGAAATAATAAGTGATTTACAATGATATACGTTAGTATGGAAACCCTTTAAACGAATAACAAACACCATTATGTTTTTCCTTAAATTAGTAAAATATGCATAGGTATCGTAGGAATGTAACTACTTAACTTACTGTAATAAATATGACAATTTTAACGAAAATTCAAAGATGTATAATTCAATTTTTTAACATATTATTTTGGAGTCACCATTTCAAACAACTAAGGCTTTAATACTAATACTTTTAAACTTTATTTATGCATGAAATATATGATCAGGTTTTTTATATTGTCTTTTCCTTCCATTTTTCCATACCATTTACTATCACTCTATTCCAACCATCATTAAGGGTATGACGAACATGAAATGATTTAATAAAACAAATCTTCACAAGCGTTTGTAAAATAAAAAAAATTAAAATTGTAGTAATTTATTTTGGGGTATTCTGCCGTGTTGCGCTACGGCCTTCTTTAGTCAACGTTTCGGACAGAATTACAGTGTCCATCATCAGGGCAGATGTGTGGCTGGTGAAACATTGGCTTAAGTATTAAGTAGCGCAATACGGCATAAAACCCTAAAAATAAATCACTATAGTTCTTTGGCAGTGAAAATCTCAAATAATAATAATATTTTTGCTCATTACGGAGATTTCTTACAATTGAATGTCAAATTTTGTTCTACCTTTATACCAATAATAACCAAACTTAAACCCAGTATTGTAAATATTAGTAGCATCCTGATGAGTATTTCACGTCTTCCCTTTCACCCGCGCCCAGTGCGAAAGAGCGAGACATCGCCATGGTGGATAGATTAATTTTTTTACACTTTCAGAGGTCCGCGGTGGGGTTCTAACTCCCATGCAACAGTATAAATACTTGTGATTTGGAGCGCAGAAGGCATCATTCGGGGTTTGAATTGGTGTGGCAACAACCAAACTATAAGAAGATGGTTTACACTGTAAGTTTTAATTTCGATTTAATACAATTTGTTTTTTTTTTCTCAATATACTATACATAGCTTGTCATCGCTTTTGTTTATTAATCACCGCGTCTCATATTCAAAATATTGCATTAATTTTCTTAAAAACTTATTTCTTAAATTTTACAGAAGAGGAAAGAAAAACACTTTTCAAAGTGCATTCTAATTTACTAAATCAGCTTTTCTGCAAAAATTTTAATTTTCAACTTCAACGTAAGAACCGTAGGTCACCAAATTTGGCCCATGTCATCGATAAGCATAATCGAGGTTTAAAATGTTCATTTCGAAATGATACGTAAGAACCGTATGTCACCAAATTTGGCCCATGTCATCGATAAGCATAATAGAAGTAAATGTTCATTTCGAAATGATATTTTGTTTTCGATTACATCAAAAATGCAAGTTTTGAAATATAAATAACGATTTTTATGTTGCGTTTTTAGCACAATTGCGCGGATAACCCAATTGAACAGTATTAAATTGGTTAGTTTACATAAATCTCCCATCCTCTAAGTCGGTTAGATTTGTATTAAATTTGTATGAAAAATCGGGTTAATCAATAAGAAAAAATAAAACATCAATCTTTTTATGTTTTCTTGTTGTATATAACTAGCGCATTGTTGTTTTCTAAACGAAGGTGAATTTTGTAAGCGTTGCGACTCTATTTAAATTACTTATATATAACCAATAAACGATATGTCATTAGAGCAAGAGCCTGCAGGCAGCTGTGGAGGTGGTACTGAAGAATAGCATTTGGTTACAAGAAAAGCGTGAATCACGACTTGAGTCCGGTAAAAACTTGGCATTACCTACGAGTACAAATAATATTGTTTCAAATGTGTAAACATCTTAAATAATATTAAAACGGAAAATTCCTGACACTCTGAAAGCAAAATTGTAATACACGTAGTAATAATCAATCTCATTCGAAATTGTTACGATTTAATACAAATAGATTAAGTTAATGTTTTCTATTAATACTAATCAAAATTAAATTAAATGATGTTTACATCCTGTTTATTTTTCAGTGCTGGATCGGTGTTGCCCTACTTGCGGTAGCAAGTTTGGGATCAAAGCTGGATAATACATACCTTCCGCCAAGCAACGCCAAGACAGCAGGAGGAAGCTCAGCTTTCCTCTCAGCTCCTTCTTACATCACTCCCGCGAGACAAGGCGCATTCGGATCTGACTTCAGCAAAGTTGAAACTTTCTCATCTCAACAGAACTCCTTCGGGGCACCTCAAAATGGTTTTAAGTCATCTTTCGCATCCCAATCTGGGTTCTCCGGTAAAGGGGGACTTGGTGCAGGAGGGCAATCAAACTTCGGTGGATCACAATCTGGATTCGGTCAAAACAACGGGGCCCCACTTAAGCTCACCCAAGGATTTACTGGTGGAGTAGGAGGCTCGGGATCATACGGTGGTGCTTCTTCATCGTTAGGAAACTTCGGCCAATCTGGGCATACTAGTGGTGGTTCTGGATCAATCGGAGGAAATAGTGGATTTGGAGTAAAGAGTGGATCTGCTGGTTTGGGAGGAAGTTCTTTATCCGGAATAGGACACGGAGGAGCTTCAGGATTTAGTGGACACAGTGCATCCTCTGGATTCGGCGGGCAAGGAGGATCATTTGGACAAAGTGGAATATCTGGATTCGGAGGTCAAGGTTCTGGATTTAGAGGTCAAAGTGGATCTACAGGATACGGAGGACAAAGTGGATCTGGATTCGGAGGTCAAGGCGGATCTACAGGACACGTAGGACAAAGTGGATCTGCATTCGGAGGTCAAGGCGGAACTACAGGACACGGAGGACAAAGTGGATCTGCATTCGGAGGTCAAGGTGGATCTACAGGACACAGAACACAAAGTGGATCTGCATTCGGAGGTCAAGGCGGATCTACAGGATTTGGAGGACAAAGTGGATCTGGATTCGGTAGTCAAAGTGTGTCATCCGGTTACGGTGGATCCTCCGGAGCTAAGGGCGGATCGGCAGCATTCGTACAAGGTGGTTCGGCTGGATTTGGAGGACAGGGCGGATTCGGTGGATACAGTTCAACATCTGGATCCAAAAGTGGATCTCAAGGATTCAGCGGCGGTTCCCAGCCATCATTCGTTGGACAAAACGCATATTCTTCCCACGGTTCTTACAAGTCTCCAGGACAAGAAATCCCAATCCTTAAGTCCGTAAACGAAAATAATGGGGATGGCAGCTACAGCTTCAGGTAATAACAAAAATATAATATAGTTTCTTAAATACTTTCGTGGATAGTAAAATGAAATTTGATATCTGGTTTGTTCGTGTACATGTGAAAAAATGGATGATTATTCGATTAAAAGACTTGCATTACGTCATAGCGATATGATAATAATAATTTCACATTGAGGTCAGCATTGAACTTGAGACCGAATATGTAACGCTTGTTGTGTTGCAGTTACGAAACCGGAAACAGCATCAAGGCCGGCGAAAGTGGTCTGGGAGGGCAGGGGGCCAACGGAGGCTTCGCTTTCACCGCACCCGACGGCGGCCAGTACTCCGTCTCCTACACCGCTGATGAGAACGGCTTCCACCCCATGGGCGCTCACCTCCCTACCCCTCCCCCAATCCCAGAGGCCATCAAGGAGTCCATCGAGAGGAATCTTAGGGATGAAGCCAACAACCCCAATGGGTAAATACATTTTTTAAACTTTTATATAACCAAAAATAATTGTATTTGGGTGCGTATGTATTTAATAATAAATAAACCGTTATTTGAATGCTACATAAAAAAATAAGTATTGCTAATTCCGGAATATATGTTCAAGCACCCGCATTTGCCTCGATAATCATAATGACAACAGGTGTTCAGAAAATTTAAGAAATTTTCTGAACACCTGTTCCGTCGTCGGGATAATACATTCGTATTTTATTAAATTGTATTAGGAAACCTATCAATTTATTCGTTAAGAGCCTGCAATCCCGTTCTTAAACGGATTACGAATAATTTGAAGAGATTTTTATAAATTAGCAATATTCAATAATAGTAACTTTTCACCGTGTATGAATTCTTATGTCAGGTTCTCTAAATTGATGAAATTGTCACCTTTCTAATGCACAATTCAAAACATCGTTTTTGTTGTTTTACGCCAAGAATTTAATTTTCATTCCAGTGCAATTTACAAAAACGACATAGGTACTTCTAGCATGAAGCTTCAGATATAATGTTGCAAACCTATAAACCTACATAAGTATTACAATTAAGTCCCGTTAAACTGCTTTTCGTTTTTTTCGGCCAATTGTTAACTGCTTGTCACAGGTCATTTTTGATTTTACTAGTCCCGACTAATATTATTAACTAACTATTTATAAATAATCTAAAAACTTTACAGTTTTTAAGTATCATTAACTAATTCTGTATTAATATACCATATTATTAGTTAAAAGATTCTTGTATCGCAAAGATGAAAAAGAACCTACGATCATTGATCTTTTCAGTGTTTAGGGAGCACTCAGTATTATTTCTTTCCGAGTCTCCCCACTTATTTTAGCCATTGAACATACCGGGCTTGGGCCGTTCAAGCTTTTAGGCGGAATTCGTATCAGAGTTAACACCTTACTAGACAGTGCTTATTCTGATACGAGTTTGCATTTAAATTGGAATCGAAAATACTACATTGCTCTGTAGTCAACCGCTGAACAACTCAAGTCCACAAACTAGGATTTTGGTCCGTGGCCCTTCTCCGATAGCAGCGGCCAAGCCTTACAGAAATAAGACGAGGCCGCACCCAGGGGGCACCACTCGAAGGTAGAGATAGTATTTGTTGTCTGTTAAAAGAGATTACCAACCTTTTGCTCATTTTGAGCTGCGACAGTCCTACCACGCTAAGGATTTACAATCCTGAACCCCCCCAACATTCATAAATCCCATTTCAACCTAATAATATACTTTCATGACATTTTTTTAATTTTAATTTTTAATTTTTTTTATTAAATAATTAATCAATAATTCATACAATTAGTTTGCACTATTTTTGATTTTTCAATATAATAATAATAATTATTATTATATTCACTTAAGGTCGTATATCTATATACATTTCCGCACGCACATTATATTTTGTATATTGCATATGCTCAAATGAAAAAAAAACATCCATAAATCACTTTTATTGCTGGTTTTGCAAACTCATTCGTAGTATTGAAGCTATAACGGATAAAATTGAACCTGTAAAAGAACTGGCAGTTAATCAGTCATATTAAGCAGTCTATCATTTTAACCATTGGATGTATTATAATATTCACATCTAATCACAACACCCAGAACTACGAGGTTTAAACGAATAGATTTGTTCCTCTTCAACAATCAAAAACCGTACATCACGTGACGTATTGGACTTTTACCATAATTAGATGTCGAGGTACCGGAATAGATTTCTGTTGTTTTTTAAACAATAATACTAAAACTACCAATGATTTATATTAGTTATGGACATTTTCTCAAAGTAACAACTAACAGCAAAAGGGGAATAAGTATGTACCCACAATTTAATATTTTTTTTTTTATTATTTAATATATATATAAAGTGGGTACAGGATATAATGTGGGTACATAAAGTATATATTTACATTACAAAATATATTTATGTTCGCAATCTCACCAATGAAGAAACTGGTTCTTGTGCTTGGTGAGAGAGTTACACTAATTATAAGAAAAATAAAATATCATTATGCTATAAGTAAGTATATAAATGATAGGAACAATATATAAAGAGACAAAATCTAAATACAGTGGATGAGTATAGACTGATAATAAATATCAATGAAGGGAAAAACAGGCAATTATTTAATTGATTATTTCTGAAAGAGTAACTTTAGTTTTAGTTTAAGTATGTTAATATCCTTTAATTTCTTTATTTCAATCGGAAGGTTGTTGAAATACTTTATTCCTAAATATTTATAGTTATTTTGCATTTGTTTGGTTTTACATTTTGGAATTTTGATATTGTATTGATATCTTTTAGATAACTGGGTTTCAAATTTTTTGATTATATTATCTTTATAAATTTGGATAATTGCATTTTTCTTGAATATATCTTCTACTCGGGGCACCCCGAAATCTGTAAATAGCGTTTCTGTTGGATACGTGGACTAGATAATTAAAAAGAATGTTCAAAATTGATATTTATCGAAAAAAAATTCAGTGCTTGTGTTATGAAAATGCCAATAAATTGGAGACATGCGATAAAATATTTTTGAGCTAATTAAAAATCACTAATTAATTTACAAAATCAAACTAGCAATCGATGGTGTCTTTAAAACAGATTATTCTTTTTAAGTTGCAACACCAACTGAGAAGTAAAATCTGGACACGATAGTATTACGAAATAACAACCGCATTCGGAAAAAAATTCACTCAACGTGAAATAAATTCGTGACCTTTTCACGCTGCTGTACTGCCCCACGGTCTGTTACGTTGATTGGAACGTTTGCGTTGTTAAATACATGTATTTGATCTCACTTATAAACATGATAGTTCTCATTTTTGGGTTTTTAGTCATTATTTAACTGTCATTATTTGGTCATTTTTGTGTTAGTTAATTAACTGATCCAAAATAATTTAATAAAGTACCTGTCTTTTTTTTAAATGTATACCACACTTTGAAAGTGTTGTTTCATATTCGGATTGGATTATTATTAGTAAGTCATCCGGTTCTGCTTGCAATATAAATGCACTATTAAAAATAAGCAGGTGTGACACAACGCAATAGGTACTCGTACATATATAGGAACATACCAAAAACCAAGGAAAAATGATTACTAACGCTCAGAAAAAAATCAATTTCTGTGTGGTTCGCATTTTAATATTATAAGAACGTATATCAAATTTGCTCCTATTATTCAAATCCTTTTTAGATCTTCTGTAATGCTTTATTTGATTATTTTTATAATATTGCATTATGTACCTGATAGTTATGTCGCATTCGATCACGTTTGTTTATTATTGTTTTTTTAGAAGCGATGATGGTTCGTACAAGGGAGAAGGATCTCAAGCTTCTCAAGGATACGGATCTCAAGGAGGATACAAATCACAGGGACAACAAGGATACGGATCTCAGGGAGGATACAAATCATCACAGGGGCAACAAGGATATGGATCTCAGGGAGGATACAAATCATCACAGGGACAGCAAGGATCTGGATCTCAGGGAGCATACAAATCATCCCAGGGTTCTCTAGGATTTGCAGGTTCTCAAGGTTCGCAAGGGTTAGGAGGTTCTCAATTCAGCAAGAGTACTCAAGGATCTTATGGATTACAAGGATCAGGAGTTTCTCAGGGAGGTCTAGGATTTGGAGCATCTCAGGGTAATCAAGGATTTGGGGGATCTCGTGGAAACCAAGGACTGGGAGGTTCTCATGCCGCCCAAGTCTTCGGAGGAAATTCCCAAGGAATCAAAGGAGCTCAAGGATTTGGGGGATCTCAGGGATCCCAAGTATTTGGAGGTTCTCACGGTTCTCAAGGAGCGGCTATCAAGAGTCATTCATCCCAACAGTCATTCGACAGCACAGGATATCACTATTAGGCTGTTTCAAGGGGAAAGCTGGTAAAGTTATTTTATTTCCAAATACATATAAGTTGCATTTGTCAAATCTGAAAACTTCCACCTTTCTGCTTTGAGGCACTCTCAAAGAAAACCAGTATTCCATCAAAATTACTTGAGTACGAAATAGTTTTAAGGACAGTTTTAAACAACATTAAAATTGACGTATTTAATCATTTACCGTGCATTCAATCCGATGGCGATCCGGTGTTTATAATATTATTCTGGTTTGACGTTATGGTGAATTGTGAAAACATTTTAATATTTGAATTTTTCATAATCTGAAATCAAATGTAAAATGAATGTTTAAATTCTTGATTAAATGTTTTTATTACAGTCTACTTTGCTGTATATTTAAAAAAGGTTTTTTCATTATTTTTTTTTTCTGTTGGCGATCTGAAATTTGCTATTATCCCTTCTTTAAACAACATTGGTTAGAATATTGTATTATTTGTCCAATTTATGTTTGTATGAGTATCAATTACCTCTGTTATTATGAATTATTTTGCTTTGTGCTTTCAAATAAATATCTTATAAAACTAAAATGTGCGATGTTTACCTTCTATCAAATGCGATTGTTTGTATCTTTTATGAAATTATAATGTTCGTGTTCTCGTAATTTTCTAAACAAATCGTAAATTCAAATACTTTTAAAGTAGTCATAATTATGCACAGCAGTATCTACCTATGTAGTTTGCGTAGAAAATACATTTATTTCAGGAACTGTTCGATTCATCAAGTAGAAGTAATTTTGGAAAAAATGTATCAAGTATGTTCTTTACAAGATTTGGCAGATTATATGACATATATAGAAGATTTATTTATTCAATAATCTTTGAAAAATCAACAGTTGAATATTATGAATTGAGAGAAAAGATTATGTAAATTGAAAAAAACCAACATAATTTTATTCTTATTAGAAGGATAAATGTATGCGCATGAAATAAATTAAATACAAAACAGAATTTTCTAAACAAAAACAGAAAAGTTTCTCATGGCATGACGGAAAAACACTATTTTGTTAGCTTTTTTAAATTAATTCATCTTGTATAAAAACACCAATAACAAAAACTCACTAATGACAAAAAAAATCCTAAAACCATTATATATAATAAAAAAAATCTTTTGTATACCGGTAGTCACGGTTGTCATTTATTGGTAACCATACGAAGACAAGATGTACATAGAAAAATCAATTCATTACAGAATTATTAATTTAAACCACATACAAGTACTCATTAAATATCATCAAAATACTTATTAATTGACTTTTTATATTGGCTAGGCTCGCAAATGAAAACGTCCATCTTTGATATTATGTTATTGTAATTATTACATAGTCTGTCCAAGAAAGAGTTTTGATTGTTTGCATTGATCTCCTTTGAACAGGCCAGAAGAGCGTGTAGAGCACGCAGGTACAATAAATCGAATCGTATTTAGCAACTCTGGACATTAATTTTATTATTAAATAATTTATACAGGAATAAAGCACCAATGTGATGCCCCCGTACACTCATTGAATCAATTTTAACTCATGAAGCTGCCGCAGCGTGGTTATTAAATCTTACAAACGACCTGTAGCATATATATATATATATATATTAAGAATTTGTTTTGAATTGCTTCGATTTTGTTAATGTGCAATTTATAAAGTGGAGATCAAACAACCGAAACGATACAAACTCCACATGACTTCGTACTTAATCAAAGTAAAGTTGCTTGATAAAAAATACTTTAAAAAAGGTTTTGTGTTTCTAATGATGAAACATAATAATTTTGCATGTTTATTTGTGATTTGTTTTATATATAGATTATATTGTAGTTTAATGTCAAGGTTATTGTGATGTATGGTAATAGTCATAAAGCTTACTCCAGAGTCCGTCAGATGTCGCTAGAGTGTAACAAATGCTTGTGAGGTTATAGTGACAAGAAACAAGCTTCTCGAACCAGAGAATTACCAACCCTAATTAATTATGGCAATGAACAGTGTAGCTAAATCAATACCTATTTATTTATAACGTAAATAAACACTTTTATAAGTAGAACCTTTTACTTTTTAAGATAGAGTTCCCAACACATAAATCTGAAAAGTAAGAACAGGCATAACAGTTATTCTAAAAGCACGATGATAAATGTGAAAAACATTCATATTTATTTTATTTGGTTTTACGCACAGCTGGGTTTTTACATGGATTATAAGAACAGAATATACCTTGTGAGATAAACTAAATAAGAAGCATTAGTAAAACATGTAACAGTAAAATATAAACTAGAAGAATACTACATATAAGACGCTACCATAATTTGTAGGATTCAACAAAGTGCTGGTCTGAATTACACTTATTTATATAAACGGCGTCAGAAAATATATCAATAGTATCCTCAAATGTGTTGCCAAGATCATGCATCTTTTTGGTTAGTGTAGGAGTCTGACAGTTGGTTGTGTATGTACTGCAGAGTAATGTAACATTTTGTCTTGCGTTCATAGTTGGTTCACGGAGGCCTTTCATAATGGCGGCGATGGCAGGGCTGTCAGTTAAGTTTTTAATAACTATGTATTACAACCAGGTCTGACATAATAATATAATCACTTCATGGATTCAAAATTAAAATGTAATATTAAACCACAAATTTAAGAAAATCCTTGAATATTTTTAGGCTTTTATATTTTTAATATCAATTCACAGGAATGGCTTTGTACCAATATCAAATATATATTGATGGTAAATAATATATATCGGATTGTTTGAAAATCAAAACAAATAAGATTATTTTCAATTATAGCAAACATTTGAAAGCATATTACACAAGAGAGAAAAAATATCAAAATATTTGATGCATATGACCGGTCAGTGGTTGAGTGGGCATAGCGCTTGGGTCTCACCCGAGCGTCGCGTGTTCGATTCCTCGGCTGGCTAAGTCCTCCATCACAACACAAGCAACATTTTCGGCTTTCTGTGGTGGTAGTAGGAGATTTTCAAACATTGTTGGGTTATTCGTAACCCGGGAATGTTTGTCTTTCTTTTAAAAAAAAAAAAATATATATATATACATTATGGATTATAATGTCGTGCTACACACGGAAAAAATACTATTTAATATGGTCGTGCAAGGGTATGACTTTATCTTCAGCCCTCTTATTATATCTTTCGTGCGTAATATAACTTTACTTTATCAAAAACTAGCTGGCGAGTACCCGGCGTTGAAGGGAGTTTTTCTTAGGAGATAGGAAAATAGATTTTTTTTAGGTCTTTTTGAGATTTACCATTCCGTATTATATTATTTTGACACATCTCATAAGGTTTAGCCAGCGCTAGCAATGTAAGCGCACGAAAATATATTATTTGTGACTTTATTAGAAAACATAGACTTTTCTCTTATTTTATAAATGCACGTATTATATACATTAACCTTTCCGGAAGAAAATCTCTAAATGATAGTGAAAACAGTATCAAAATCAGTTGAGTAGTTTAGAAAAACTAAGCGCACAAACAGACAGACGCAGATAGCGACATCGTTTTATACTATTTGAAGATTACTACTGTCAACAACTTTTTATTCAATTCAATTCAATAATTTTACTCCTTTAACCCTAGAAGCCTTATCTACGCCTGCGAGGCGTACACAAAATCTTAAATTCTATTTCTCTTTCTAACTGTTGAAGTTAGCGCCTCGTGCTCTTTAACCAACCCAGTGGCCGACGGGAGCTCGCCGATGGTACCTGTATCGCTAAGATAAGTCCAGCCATTTTTGAGTTTTTGAGGTATAGTACGCCTGCGAGACGTATGTTTAGGCTTTGTGTAATTTTTAACTAAGATTATGTGTTTTTACTTTGGTGAATTTTTCGTCCATTTTATGTTTATTTTGGCATTGTTTCAGATACCAACATGTCATGGTCTAATGTATTAAACAATAACGATATTTTCTGCTCATGCTTCGCAATCTGCCAACTCAGGGCGAATTTATCGTGTTCCTGCAAATACTCTTCGCAGTAAGAATGGAAGCGGGATGTTTGGTCAACTAATAAGGGTCAATCATGTCACAGAACTTCAGCTATGAGTAATGTCCGCACCTCTCGAGGACCAGCTCAAATTACAAATCAAATCTAGTGGGCATTTTCCAATCAAATAGGCGGGAAATCCACGATTAATTGAAGAATTCGAGATCTCGACCTGTTGGCAGTTCTACGTTTTGTTTTGATGGCCCTCTGACACTTCTATCGTACAAGCCAAAACCTGCAAGTATGTTTTACCGTTTATCTTCTTGTGATGAAAATGCAATAATTAATAATTCAAGTGGCAAACCAGACATGATTCATTTATACAACCAAACAAAAGGAAGAGTAGATTTATATGATCAAATGTGCTCCTCAATGACGTGCAGCCGCAAAACTAATAGATGGTCAATGGGTGTATTCTATGGCATCTTAACATGGCTTTTGTCAATTCTGCTGTAATTTATGGCCACAACATGATCAAATAAACTCTCAAACCAAAAGAGAATTTATTAAACAACTCAGCATAGATCCGGTCAAGCCTTGGATTCAGACTTGAAGCTCCGACTAAAAAATATAAGCCAAATTCTCGCAAAACCTACTGATTCAGGTAATAAAATTCAGGTAGGAGAACCAGAGCCCGAAAATCGTAAATACTGCCCTTTTTGCTGCTAAAAAAGAGAATGTCGAAATTAGTGTGCTGTAAGTGCAAAAAGTCGATATTTTCTGAGCACAAAGTTGATGTCTCTGTATATTGCTCTAAAAATATATCTAGTAATTAAAAGCATGATTACTTTTAATGTTTGCCCTAAGAATAAGAAATTAATCTTAAAAAAATATATGAATATTTAAAAAAAACATATGTTCAAGTTGATTTTTAAGAAGATGATTTTTTTGTTTGAATATAAGCATAATGTTTTGATTCGTTGTAATAAATACCTGTGATAGTAGTTTTCATTGATAAAACTGTGTTTTATTATTAGTTTACATACCAACCTTAACTTTCTATCGAAAAATAGGGCACAAGTAGGTATATTTTGGCCTACTGGCTGTCATTAACATGTGTACGCTTCTGAGACGTATGTTAAGGCTTTATGTACCTTTAAAATAGATTAGGCTTCTAGGGTTAAAAACAATACAAAATTACATTTTAATTCGTTTTTAAGTACATTTGTAAAATAGTATTACATAATAAGTAGGCGGTGTATCAACTATACCAGCATCAAAATAGCTTGCTTTTTAAAGGCAGCTTCACCTTCAGCTAAATATGTCGATATCCGAATTGATTCTGTTCTACAGCAAGACTGCTCTCCCCACCGGCATGACCTGCAGGCAAGTTGGTCCTGCAGGCCGGGAGATCGAACAGTCTATGTTGTCGGTGACGGAGATAACCATCAGGAACATAGAGACTAATACTCTCCATGATAGTCGGATTTTCAAACCATCCACGAATCAGTTTGAAGAAGTGTGATACAATATGCATTTGACGGCCGGCATAGTCCAGTGGTAACGCATTGGACTGCCATTCCGAAGGTCGCGGGTTCGAACCCGGCGTGCGCAAATAAATTTTATTTGATTAATTTGTTTTATTTCACAATTAATTAATTAAAATAATATATAGTATATTTGCGACACGTTCCAGAGTGGAAGATACTACCAGTATCGCCCTGGTGTAAGACCACCATTCAGAATTGAAACGTTGCTCCAAATGGCTTTAGCCGTGTTTAGTGACTAGATCTGAATAGCCAGGTACTTCCCCACCTTCCTCTTTCACTTCCCCACTTACCTTCAGCCTCACAACATCCCCCAATTGGGGATGCCATAGTCTCACTGGCTCCAGACGGGAGCAGTTGGGACTCTTGTGAGGTATTAACTATAAAAAAAAAAATCTCTTCTGACCCCTAGATGGTTCATACCGAGCACGCCCAAGAGAAAGTCAGTAGGATAGAGCCACGGGTAGTAGCCATACTACCTCAGGTAGAGGAATCTCAGAAATTATATATGAGCGCATCAGTATAACGCTGCCTGCTCATTAAAAAAATGATATTAATAATATTACTCCTCCATGTAGTAATGCCTTGGTTGTAAAAATAGTAATGTTCTCTGAAATATTAAAGTAAATAGAAATAAAATAAAATACGAACCAAATTCATTTTTAGAAAACAAATTTTATTAAATATATTATGATAAAACTATATAAACAGACCGAAAGATTAGTCATAATAGACCCGATATAGTTTTACATGACAAAATTTAAAAAATAACTTATATCATTGATGTATCTATTCCAAATTTCTGTAATATTAAAAAATCTGTTAATGAAAAAATAAGAAAATACACAGATTTAGAAAATGAGATAAAAAGAATTTGGCATTCTCAGACTATAAAAACATTACCATTTGTTATTTCAGCTACTGGCATTATACCTAGCTCTCTCATTAAAAATTTAGGCGTATCAGATCTATCAAAAAATGTATCTATAAAAATGCAAAATCAGTCATTTTAAATACAAGTAGGATTTATAGGTCCAGTTAGGAGTTCTAACGAGCCGAACCCTCTGATATGAAAATATCTGTAATCGGTGAATTATTTTCCGATTTGATCTCGTGTTGTTCTTGTATTGTTTTGTATTTATTTTGCTTATATAATGCACTTGCATAATGTTGATTGACTAGATGATCATTTTTAGAAAAGTGTGTGGAAGGGCTTAGTTTTTCCTATGGGGAAAATTTAACCCGGACATAAAGTCGGAAAAGTAAAAAAAAAAAGTTCCAGATTTAAAATCTTCAGAATATCTTTCCTCTAAATCATAGGTCTCTTCAAGGCCAAGAATGAATTTATTTTACCACACAGATTTACCAAAAACCATTTAAGTTAATAATAATGATTGGATTATTTGTATAGCGCCGTGAGAAAATAACCTGAAGGGCGCAAGTTCCATAAATTTACGTCTAACAAATGTTTTAGATCTAAGTGTAATCTAAATACCACGAACACTAATATTGTGGGCATTTTCACGTATTGAAATGATTTTGCAACATTAATTTAAAGTATTTATGGCCCAGTGAAACCAAAACGATCATTAAAAGATTTTCATTAATAGGCCCGGTCACAAAACGAGTCACGAGATACATAAAATGATTCGTGTAAGCTGTATATGGAATATGGGAAATAACAATCTAGTAATACCATCACAATATTATTAAAAAAATACTATTACCTACAAGATGTAAATGCTAAGAAGAGCTATTGTGCTAAGCCTCTAGCTGTGTGACCTTAAAAATATATTACTGCATCATTACTTGATTCACACAGGAATGCGAAACATTATCGGGTATTAAATAGATTAGACCTAAAGTTACCTAGTTTAGACCTAAAAATAATTAAATTGATGATATAAATATTTGAGAAACACATTGTTCATTCAACGACTTTTCACAATGTTTCTATTCGAGGGTGGTCTTGGCTGTTGTTTCAATAGATGAACATAGGGAAGGCAAATAGTGTCCTTATTCTACCAATATTTCAATGGAATCCGAGGAACTGCAGTCATTAATCTCTTCAGCATGACGCATAGCCGACAAACGTGCGACACGCTAGCTGAATTTGATCTTTACAAAATGAGAACTGATCGTTTCTACTAGTTATACCTCTATTTAATAGATCGGCTACGGGATAATCTGATACCTCCTTCCTACAACGTGGATCTCTTCCAGACCCAGATATACTTTTTCTCAAAAAGTTCCACCACACAGTTTCCCCAAAGATGACAGAGGCCCTGAGAGAAAATGATTTTCTTCAAGACGTGTGAAAAATGAAAAATTTATGGCTTGACTTTTTAAAATTGAATTGCCTTCTCAAAACGCTATTCTTACAAATTAATTTGCAAGTTTTAATACATATATAGGGTTTTCCAACAAGAGGTGTTATTTTGATATTCAATCGTAAAAGATCAATGGTTTCGTTGCTTGTGTGGCACGTAAACGTTGTCCAGATTAATACCATCCAATTCCGGTCATAAAAAAATCATTGATAATCTCTCGATAGCGCAATCCATTCACCGTAACTGTTGCTCCAGCCTCATTTTCGAAAGAGTAAGGTCCAATGACTCCGCCGGATCATAAACCGCACCAAACAGTCACACGTTGAGGATAGAGAGGCTTTTCAACAATAATTCTTAGGTTTTCCGAGCCCCAGATGTGACAATTTTGCTTGTAGGTGGAAATGGGCCTCATCACTCAAGATGATTTGCATTTGATTCACTCAAGTGAATTTTAATAATTTCAATGCGTATTTGAAGCGTGTATCGTTCAATTTATATTAATAGCGTAGTTTCTACTTGTCAAATGTAAAAAAATAACAGCTTCAAAAGTAACATCTAACGAAATAGCGGGCTATTCAAAATAACACCTCTTATTGGAAAACCCTGTAATATTATTACCAATCATGTAAAAAAGGGTAATTACCTTTGGCTAACTGTGGGGGTATTTCGGATTCATGATTTATGACTGTGTGAAAACATGACCTTCAAAGAGAGCAACAGGTGATATTCAGTTAGCTGAGCCGTCAACATATGTAAGTTTTTGCTGGTATGATTCCTCTACTGAGTTCTATGACTAGCTACAAGAAACCGGAAACTTTCCAACTGACAATTGCATTCTTCAAAACTGTCTTTTATAAAAACTGTTTTTGGTGCAATGTTCAGAGGGCGTAAAAATTTTGAAATTCACAAATCCGAAACAAGCGTCTAAGTACCGTATTCATTAAACACAAAAAATATATTAAAATGTGGTATTACTTTGGCCTACAAATATATCCAATAAATCAGGTCCTGACAAACATACAGAAAGAAAAAAACGTTTATTATTACAAAAAAAGGGTTCGGAGCTTTGATATTATTCATTGGTTGCGGTAAATTCTCAAACTAGAATGTAAAAAGACTTCCCATGATACTTTTACGAGTTGTGGAAAGATGGCGTTAGTAATACTTCGAGGAAATATTTAAATATATCATTTTATATTGTAATTCCTACATATTTAGGATACAACCTCTTCAAGGTATAAATATTAAAATTATTTATCTCCATAAACATCTTAAAGATCGTCCGTAAATGAAAAAAAATACTAAATAAGAAATACTCCTCGCCTCAACTCAGTAGAAAAATCATATTAAATTGTATTGTATTGTATTGCATTATAATTGTAATTGTACGTCAAAAATATTTATGGTTCAACTGATAAGCCCAAAGCTATTTGAAAAAACATATAAAATTCAATTTATTAGGTAGATAGAATAGTAAATTGACCATATTTTGTAGTAATAAAAATGCCTGTTTTGAAAAACAAAAAAGGCAGCAGACGTAAAAGCCAAAATTCTTGTCAGCTTATAGTATTCATATCTCGTATGTTGTTTTTTGACCTAGTAAAAATAAAAATACGTATTGATTTTGAGGATTGGTCAACAAAATAGATGTTTAAAAAGATTACTGGGCCGTTTTGTTCAACCATGGAAAAGTAAATCAATGAACTAACGCCATCTGTGACGTTTCAAAATAAGTGTACAAGCAAAACAGATTTATCGATGATTTTTCTTTTGACTAACTAACTAACTAACCATCACGCCGTTTCCCCGCAGGGGTAGGCAGAGAGGACGGACCGCCAAACAACTCGGTCTTGGCACACACTGTAATAAAGGCATTCACAAAGTAATAACATTTTATTAATGAAGAAAATATTAGCGATTCTGAAATGAAAATTTTAAACATATTTTCTAAGAGTAATTAAAAAAAACACGCAGTGAAAATAAAACAAATTTTGCAAAAGTTTATAACATAAATTTGTCAAATTTTCTTTAAATAATTTCTGTTTTTGTGTGGGAGAAACTAAGTTATTTCTTCGTGAAAACTTTATTTAAGTGATTATAATAGATGTGTTAGTATAATTGGCAGCAGCGGTGCACAGTGGTTGTAGCTGAAGGACCAGTGTTTGGCGAGAAGCTGGGGAGGGGACTGGGCCGGGGGATGGCTGCAGCCACTACCATCCCGGGGTGGAGGTGCAGTTGCACTAGACGTGTGCTGGGATGCCTTGTTGGATTTCATTAATTTAAAATGCAACATTTCGTTGAGCGAATTAATTGTGTATCGTGTTGAAAGAAAAATGAGTTGTTGTCATTTTAATTACTGCCTTACCTTACATTTTACAGCCCTGCGCATAGTTGGGGAGATAATAATGTAATAGTAACAATATTCATTGAATTTCTTATACCTAATAGCACAACTACCATTTACATACAATATGAGTTATTGACTACGCTACTACAAAGAATAAAGAAAGAAAGAAGAAAAAAATACGATCGGTTACATAAATAACAAAAACCAAATCATATAAAATAAACACTAGTACGAAGTAAATGAAATCAATGAAAAAGAAAAAAAAACTGTTACGCAGTTCCTCGTTAAAATATACACTGCTAAAGTGTTTAATAAGTACAGCTTTATATGTAGGAATATTGGAAACATCAGCTGTATTAACGAGGGAGCTTCCAAAGCTGTGTAATCTATTTGTAACAGAATTGTAGCCTGAAACCTTATTATGATTTTCTCAATAATACAGACCAGGGAACCTTGTTCTGAAAGGTAGGGAACATGAAAGTTAATCAAATGGATATAAATGCAACACATGTCATAGAAATTACATGTAGCATTATTTTCAAAAAAATGAGATTTTCAAAGACCTTTAAGGAAAGCCGAACGAAAAAATTATGAAATGTCAATGAGGAAATAGATTTAACTTTTCAGTCTCTCCTCACTGACATCAAATTTATCAATATCAGAATATACATATTTGCTTCAGAAGCAAAACTAGCATCCCTACTATCTGTAAAATGTTAACTCTACATGATTTAAAAAACTTTAAGGCCTATAATGATTTTCAGCTTTCTATTGCATATATGGTTTGTTGCGTTCTCCAGTGCTACGGCAGCGTCGGTGGTGCCTCCAACTACTTACTCCCTTGCGTGTTCTTCCGCTTCAGAAAACAAAATTAGCGTTTTTTACAGTTTGGCCAGTTTTGCGCCGCATGGATTTCCTGAAAATCTTAATGCAAAAACACGAATTTTCGAAAAAAATTGTCTTCAACTAAAACAACACAAATAATGCTATTTTTTAAAATATTGGCAATCTATTACACCTAAAAGCCACGAGCCGCCACTGCATATAAACCTTACCTAACCCAACCCAACGTAACATATTGAATCAAGTTTTTTTCACTTTTCAAGGATTTATATCTTCTAAAGTGTGCTGAATTGCCACTGTTTTGAAATGTCCAGTCACCCATAAATACACTACGCATAACATGGAATTTATGTTGCTCAAAAACTCAGCTACATAATCCAGTTCAATAAAAGCCTTCTTCAGAATTTATAAATTAATATTGTTAGGAGTAATTTCATTCATTCACATTAATTCAACAGAGAGAAATATATTTTTTAATAAATACGTATATTTTTTATTCAACATCTAGCGGTGAAATATTGGACAATTGTCTTCTATTCAAGTGTTCATATTTTGCTAATCTTACGTAGTACACAATTATTGTAAATGATAAATTATAAACAGCTTTTTTTCTTATTCATTAATAATAATTGGAAATTCTCTTTACTTATACGAAAAGTGATTTATTTATTTGTTATCACGATAAATAGTTGAACAAACGATTTTAATAGAATCTTTCGATCAGTCAGCAAAGTTCGTTGAACAATTCTATAAGTTTTGGTAGGTTATTTATTAGTGTATTTATTTAAAATATTTTCTCGCCTATGGAAAAGCCTCAAACGCTCTCCCAAAGATGTCAGCAATATCGTAAAAAAACTAAACTTTCACATTTTTTAATTTTCGTTTTTTTGGAATATCCTTAACAATTGTGTTGTTTCCTACATTAGGTACGTTACAGAGTGGTATATACTGTCAGTATCACCTTGGTGAAAGACCACAATTCAGAATTGAATGAATGAGACCTTGCTTGAAATGGCCTTATCATTGTTTGGTGACCAGATCTGAGTATCCAGGTAATACCCCTCCCTTATCATCTTGCCTTACAATACGCCCCAATAAGTGGGGATGATATTTCAGGTCAGAGACCATCCCATGAGCGATCTCGTTTTCAACTTTCTCGGCGAAACTCGGCGGAGGCAGAAAAGCTGAGCAGAAGTGAATTGGCGGTTCCACCTCTCCCACTTCGGTAAAGTCGAAACTAGTCCGAAATGGGATTCTTGAGACAATAGCTTATACACGGTGTCCGGAAACTCGTAGTACAAGCGGGAAACTGGAGAATCTACACCACATGGGGAACCCAAAAAAACAAAAAGTTTTTTGATTTGAGCATTTTCAAAAAAAAAAAAAACCAAAAAAAAATTTTTTTCGGCTATTTTAGGGTCAAAGTTTTTTGTGGTGTTTAGGGTTGAATAACAGATGTTTTAACCCTGCAGAGCAGAAATATTTTATGATTACACCGGGTTAAATGAAGGGTGATTTCAAAATAATGCTTCAAATCCGAGTTTCTTCATTTGTTTTACTTTCAAATAGTTTTAATTAGTTGGGTACTTTGATCTTCAGTAATAATTTATAAGAATTTGATTAAAAAAAAATCAACTTCAAACTCGATTTACTCGATAACGAAAGCTCAAATTAAAAAAAAATATACTACAAAATCGACTCCAAATGTGATGTAGATTCACCAGTTTCCCGCTTGTACTACGAGTTTCCGGACACCCTGTATATATACCTTTTCTATAGATCTTCTTCTAGGTATATACCTATAGAGGTACGCCACTACTTGACTTGAACTTTATTCTAGAATTTTCCTAACAAGCTTCTAGGATTTTCTTTTATTTTTTAATATTTGTTTCTTTAGCAACTGGAATGTTCGAGAATGTTTTATTTTCCACCTAGATAAGCGACAACGTGAACGAAATGGTCAGTACATTACCAGCAACCGCGACATCGAATTATTTTGCCTACGTGACGCGCTTCGGAACATTCTCAAACCTTCCTTTCGTAAATCATTTTGTTGTATTTTCTACGTTTATTTATTGTTTTCGGATGAATTATTAAAAAACCACTTCAGCCAATTTTCATAGTTATTTATTAATAAAAAGAATACCGAACATAACTACTTACCTTTTCTATAAATCATGCTAACCCATTGGTCGGATTTTGCACCAGTGTTCTAAAATTAATTATGAAACACCATAATGTTATAGAATTTCCTTCTTCTGGCGCTAGTACAATTAGATAGAGTATTTATTGATGTATTTGTAAATATATATATGTCATTAAGACAGTAGTTAAAGGCCTCAGTCGTAAGTCACAAGATATAAGTATTAGATGTAAGTCACTAGCTTTAAGTCAGTAGTTATGAGCCTTAGTCATAAGTCACTCGAAATAAGTCATAGATGTAAGTCACTAGAATTATGAATTCTAGTTGTAAGCCGTCTGTATTTATTATTTAATGAATATATTTGTACAGCGCCCTTGAGGGGATTTTTCACGAAAACGGCGCATTATAAATTAAATTAGCCCAATATTATTATTATTAAAATAAAGCCAGAATCTAAACGAAGTAAGCGAAGCAGCCCTGGTGTATTGGACAGGCCTGCGGTTGAATTTGTCTTATCAAATCTCTAAAATAATGTGAGAAGGTGGCCCGGAAATCCAATATTGTATATTATTTATTATTATTATTTATTTATTAACGCCCTATTGGGCTTTTACATAGTAAGTTGACAGTATATGTATATAAGTGTAACATGTACATGGATAAAATAGCTAAATATAATTTACTCATAAGGTAATTATAAAATAATATGGTAAAGTAAATCAAAGTATGAAGGCTTGACCTTTTTTTTTAAAGCTAATAAATACTACAAGTTAATACTTAGCAAAAAGGTCTAAAATTAGTTGCCTTTTGAAACTCTCAAAGTTATTAACACCAAATATGTCGATAAGTTTACAATATTTGTTTGCAAGGTGATGAATTCTTGGAATTGGTGAGTACAAAGAGTAGTTAGTATTGAGGTTATTGTTACATTTAAAAGTGTCTATGCTTCGAGTTTGTCTGGCAGGTACATTCATATAAATTAATTCCAATAATTCAGGGCCTATGTATGCCTATTCATTTTATGTATGCCTATCTTGAAGGAATCGAGTTTTTATACGGACAAAACTATTTATTCATATTCATATTGCGTAATGGGCGCAAACAAATAATTCGTTTTGATATCGCTCACATTTTAATTATTTCCGTAGAACATATAACTACAATCTCAGATGTTTCTAGAGGGATCCCCATGGGTGTAAGTTATTTAAATTTTAGATTAATAAAAAATGGACCTTTTCATTAAAATATTGTATGTAAAATGGTTTGAACATTTCATAAAACGCTTTTAATCTATAACATTAGCGGTAAGCACCAGATTTTATTATTCTAGACGATGAACTACTTACTTACCATTATACAATATACGCTGTGTGTACAGCACTGGAACGTGAAGAATTTTCAAGCTGCGTAAATTTATACTCGTTTTACTAGTCCCTCATCGTACTAGTATCTTCTGTCTTTTTCGTTTTTATATAAGCCATGTGAGAAGGTAAAGGACGTCTAGAATTGTCGACAGCGTACGTACGAGTTCACGATGATACTAGTATAATAAAGTCTTTCTACTGGGAAAATGTTATTACATGAATAAGCACAATGCTGTTTTGTTTGGTTCGTGAATAGTGGTAACGCTTTTGATTTCAGCTTTACGGAAACGGGAGAAACGCGTGGTGGGCAGAAGAGAATTAACACAAATGGTTTCATCTCTTCTAATTTTTTTTTAAATTTCACCTCCAACTCTAGTTCCTAACAGCGTTCTCGGATTGCCTTGAGATCATCGTCCCGTGATTAGACCCGTGTAATTGGGCTGCATCCATATATGTCAGTGTGTGTTTAAGTTCATAAATGTAATTTCGGAAAAGAACGGCGTAGACTGGATGATGGACTCCTTCAGACCAATGGTCGACACCATAGTGGAGGAATTAATCCATAACGAATCCTCCAGTTCGATTGCTCGACACTATGGCGGTGGAGATAATCGATGGTGAACCCACCAGGCCGGGTGCTACTCACTGGTGGGAAGCCAGCGGGTCTTCCTAATCCTCCAGTGAGATGGTGTTTGGTCTTCGACGCCATGCTAGATGAAAGGTCGGAGTTGCGGTGGACCTTGATGACTCTATCTTTGTACATATGTTGGGCGCGCGTTCGGCGTGTTTCTCGACTATTCATCTGTGCCGAAGGGATTAATAATGCTAGTTTCTTGGAGTAGGTACGATTTCTGTATTTGAAATATGTATTTCTTTTGTTTAAATTTTAGATAGATATAGTATTTTTTTGAGGATAACGGTGTTCATTCGAACGATAAATTACTAATCGTCTCCTAAATAGAAAATAAAAGACGATAATGCTGAGGCAAATATTTTTTAATAAATTCAGTTCGCAAACACTACAATTATACTATTACACGATTTTTCACGGATTTGCCCTAAATAAATTGAAAATATTCCATAAATTTAAAATTTCCTTTATTATTTGTTTCCACGACCAAATAACTTTTTATTTTAGACCGCATACGAGTATATATATTGGTTCCATCAGACAAATCCAGCACATCCCGCTGAGCAGCTCCCAACTAGCAAAAGGCCAAAATATAGTGTAGCCTTCCCATTTAGCTAGTTCTCGCGGATCAGCGCTTTATGCAGGCGTCGGTTGAAGGTAACCAATGATTCATAATAACAAAAATCTGCAAGTGGGTCAAACGTTATATTATTTTATCCATTATGCCAAACCACATTCAGGTACCTACAAGCAATGCGGATAAAGGTTATTTTAAAATGGAACAATTTTCACACGAGTAAATTTGGCTGTTGCGAATACAATATTTCTTTTAATAGAGAAAATCAAAAACAACATACTGAAATGAAATATTTTATTTAGTTAAAATTAATATATTAAAATGTACATTTTTTTAATTATTTAGTAGGTTTAAAGTTTAATTGAGAATAAAATTAATTTAAGTGAATCAAACATAACAGTTTTTTCGGAATCATGGTTTTAATCAAAATAATGCTTTAAAATCCTCTGCAGTTAGACACATAGACGATGTGAATAGTGCAATGTTAAAAAAAATAAACTTAAGAAAACAATGAACTTTTCTTAAAGAAAACTAAATTTAAAGAATGTAGCTACTTAGAAAACCACGACTTCGTATGCCTGGTAGGGTATGTGAAACGCACTTTGACATTGATCCGGCTAAGGTATGCTTCCGAGGCCAGCATGGCTAGAACTGAGGATGGTTGTTTCAGAGAATTTGAACAATTCTTCAAAATTCACAGTTAATTTTCAAGTTCTGTGAAAGTCCAATTGAAGTTTTGTTATTATATCAACATTAGCCAGTTGCTTCACAGAACTGACATCAAGCGTACTTAGCCAAATTTCAATCGTTCTGACGGGCTTTGAAAAATGCAAACATTATTACATTATTAAACTATTTTAACTATGAAATTGATATTTGTGAAAAAAATAAGAAAAATACTGGTATTAAAAGAAGGTGAACAATAATATACATATATTTTATAAATTGACTGCAATTTCTTATTGGAGAGTTTAACAAGAAAGCACTATTTGTGTGATTCGATCCAGTCGATGAAAGAAGTAATCCTGGAGAAGACCCCTGGGAGGGAAGCCGAGGCGCAAGGCTTCTCACTCCAGGATACTATGCCCACTTGGTAGCCGTCCACCAGAAGTGGGCCGCCGGAGTCACCCTGCAAAAAAAGATAACAATAATTATAAAATTATTGGTAGATTAAATTAGAACGTGGGACAAATTTATATGCATAAACCCTTCACCATTATATTAAACTCATCGTCAAAAGAAAATTCAAAGAAAGGTAAATTTTAATTTTGAGAAAAAATATTTCTTTTGATTAATTTATATCACGCCTATTAAGGCTTTTACATACATATATATAAAAATATTTACGAAATTATAAACGAAAATAGTGCAGGAAACGACTATTTAAAACAATTGCAAAAAATGTCCAAATTTCACTGAACTTGATCTACACAGTATATTGGCACAAAACATAAATAATCCAAAATATTTTTGTTCTGTTTCAGTTGACAAAATTATTATGTGTTAGTCAAATTAAATACCTTTATTAAAATCTTCCACTACTTGATGAAAAAAACTTCAATAGGGTATGCTTATATATTGAAATTGATGTACTAAATATATCAACAACATCGAAGTATTTGTTTCCTAGCTGTTGAATCCGTCGCATAGGAGTGTGATATTGGGACGTTGATATAGAATTGCTACAATAATATGGATAATAATAATAATATAATAATGATAATAATACTGTTTTGTGATTTAATTTGTTAAAGATTATAATAAAATAAGTTTCACAGAAACAATTCAATCAATATAAATATTTTGTATAAATTTTTAAAAGTTGTTTTCTAAATTATATAATGTTTTTGTATTTGTATGTATAGCAAAAACCTATTGGGTAGGTTAAAAACAATTTAAAATGTTTCATTTTACAGCATCCGCGAAAGTTTTGTTTTTAAAATTGTGTTTTTTGACAATTTAAATAATATATTTTTTTGTATTTATTTTGGCATTCACTATGTAACAATTTCTAGACATTTTTTGTTTTTAATGAGTTTTATTATTCACAATGTACATTTGTCACATTTCTAGTTTTATTATTCACAATGTACATTTCTTAAATAATATACTCCCAATATCGCCCTGGTATAAGAAAACCTTTTTCCCACTACCTTCAAACTCAACAACTTACCCCGATGGGGAATTCTCGTATCATAGTCTCACTGGCTCCACACGATTGGGAGCGGTTAGGACACTTGTGCGGTATTCAAATAAAAAAATAAGAAGATATATCTTACAATAAAAGATATAAATTTGTTTTAGACAACTTTAATTTTAATTGTACTCTACCGGTTTCGGAAGCACCCTTCCCTCGTCAGGAGAATATTAAAACTAACCTATGACACAAATTGTTGACAGATATATACACAAAAAATAGAATTTAGGTAGTTTTAATATTCTCCTGACGAAGGAAGGGTGCTTCCGAAACCGGTAGAGTACAATTAAAATTAAAGTGGTCTAAAACAAATTTATATCTTTTATTGTAAATTATGACGAGCCACAAAGTAAATGCTTATTACAAATATATAGAAGATATATCGTTTACTATTACAGATTTTTTCATACCTATCATAATATCTTAAATCTAGTCTTCCATAAATATGTTTCTTGTCTTACTATAAACTAGCCACAGGTGCATAGTAAAAAAAATTTCTAATTCATTTTTACGATGATTTTTCTATTAAAATTTCGCTTTTAAATAATTAGGATTTTTTTGTGATAATATTTTACTCAGATACTGAATAAGAGTTCGTTTAATATAATCTTTGGGTTTGAGAATTAGATTATGTTCTGTGACCGTAAGATCTTCGAGATTTAAAGCCACCTACCGGGATAATATTTTGCAATGTCTGGCGTATTCCATAATCCACCTCAGGCAATAAGAATCTTCGATTCTTGGCTTTGATTGATTTTATCTTATCCGGATTAAAAATGACCTAGAAACAAGTAGCTTCGTCAAATCCAAGATAAGATCCAAAATATTTCTAAATTCGCTTTTAAGGAGTCATGCTTTTTCTATTATCAACAAAATCAAATGAATTTCTTTAAGAACTCAATCCAGGTTTATTATTTTTGTTAACATAAAAATCTCTAATCATTTTTCAAAACAGATATTTAGTCACGATTAATTCAGCTTTTAAATTAATTAAAATATTGAAGGCAATATTAGTGATTTCTAAACGAAAATCTGAAACAGAAAGATCAGAAAAGGAAACGTCCCAGATGTGACCGTTTCACTAATATTGCCTTCAATATTTAAATATTATAATTTGAGGTTTTACTCAATAAAGTTATTCCGAAAAATAAAAATTTAAATTAATTGATTAAATTAACCGTTATTAAATAAATATTTTTTATTTTATGTTATAACATTTATACTCTAAATTAATAGAACAAAAATTACCTCCCATTCATACGATGAAGATACATGCGATTGACATTATGAATTTTTTTCAGCAACTTTTTATTTGTATTTTTGAAAGTTTAAAAAAAATTTGTCTTTCAGTTTACATTTTTTTAGGACTAGGCCGCCATTTCGAAAAGCAATATTATGGCACCATCTTTGTTTTTCCTGCTGAAGATGAGCGTTATGATTTTATTTATTTTATTATGAAACCACAAATATAGTTGTAGTGTAAATCAATAAACCTTTTGTAAATTTCTTGAAAGCTTGGGAATTTTACAATTCATCCACTAGTGGCCTAAAGTATTTAAAAAAAAGTAATTGTACTTACGTGTTCCTCCATTATCTATGTCTATGAAGAAGCGTTTGTTTTTATGTTAAGTGTAATAATCAATGTTGGATACCCAATAATTCCTGAGAATGTTGTCATATTCTCTCACGTCGCTGGTTTCAACTCTCTCCAAATACAGGAAATTTGATAATGCTTGGCTAAGACTTACGTTCCATTTTTCTTTACATCCTTCTGCCTCAGATTGGAATACACGAGCATATAAGAAAATGAGTATTTCATAAAGTTTTCGTTGGTGAGCGCAACGTTTGATTTCAATGTTATATTGAAGATTTCACGGATTAATTGAAAATCACTGATGTTGATTGTTTGAGGTTTAGGTACATTTCACTGACTTTTGTCTGGTTCAGTCACGCCGGCGCAGCACAGATTAGACATCACGGGCATGACGCAAATCAGGGATCTCCAAACTTTTCAGCCGGAGGGCCACATTGACTACTCCAGTGAGTTCGGAGGGCCAAAACCGTTTTAATTTCTAGACACCCATATTTTCTGTCCTAGGGAGGGGGGGGGGTAGACAATAGAATTTTCAGAGGGATGAAAATATAGCTTTAGATAACGTAGCTTTGAAGATAATTTTTGATACTCGTTTCTCAGACCTTGATATCATTGCGAATCAAATAAAGATTTTTCAAAAAAATCCTCTTGATGTATTCGCGCGATACTTGTGGACGCAATGTATTGGTGCCAAGTACCTCGCCAACGAGCATATTTATTTAAAAAATTCGCGGAGTTTTCGCCCCTTCTGAGCAAGGTCTTAGCCATTAGCTGTCGCGGGTCCTTGATGACACTGGTCATAAGATGTCGCGGGCCGGATGGAAGACACTGGCGGGCCGGATACGGCCCGCGGGCCGTAGTTTGGAGACCCCTGACGTAAATGATTGATTTAAAATTTCATTAATTGATTGAAGCGAACAATCAACACTGACGATTATGTTAATTTTAAGAAGATTGCAATGATTGTTTGAAGTTAAGTCACATTTTTTATGACAAGTTGTGAGGCGGGTTAAGGTTACGATTGAATAAAGCTATTTATTAATGCAAGTCTTGAAGAGGCCTACATTATATGAAGAAAGAAAACATTAGTTTCACGCACGTGCAACGGTGTACCGGGATCAATGCTGCTAGCTCCTTAGAGCAGGCGCCAATAAAATACCGATAAAACAGACACAATATACCCACATTACATCTGTGAAATAGAGATGGCAATCGATCAGTTAACAATGCATTGTCAATCAGACGGACCGCCCTTTGCATGGGCATCAAGTATTGTAAGGTTCCAGCACAGAGGTGGCTCCTAAATTTAATTGTTGAGATGATGACTGTTCAGTGGATGAGATAGCATCGCATATAGGTCCTACCCATGCATCCTGAGTTCATTTACTCGGCTGGCTAAGTCCTCCATCACGACACAAGAAACATTTTCCGCTTACTCTGGTGGTAGGAGATTTAAAATATTTTAAGGTTATTCGTAACCCAGGAATGTTTGTCTCCGTTTCTGAGTCTCTCCGTTATCTCGAAAAATTGAGTTTTCCGCGTAATTTTTTCCCAGAAACTCTACTTTCTTTCGGGTCGAGTTCAACAGCCAAACATTGGGCTTACTCAGATGTGGAAAAGTAATTCTGCAGAAATTTCTCTTCATCGAACCAGCGAGCGACGAGAAAGAACGGCTACCGCTGGGGCAGACTTTGCTCTATTTAGAGTTTTTTTGGAATCTTTTGCACGTTTTCAGTATTGTGAAAGGTAATCCAATGAGCCATTTTATCCGGAGTGCATTATAAGCCATGTTTATGAGTCTGACTGCTTCAGCACAGTGATGGTCGAACCACGACATTGTACACGCTGTGGCGATTTTTACAGAGAAGGGAATGTAGAATTCCATCGCTTATGTGATTAACTTTCCCACCTCCCTCCTTTTCACAGATGGGTACTATGAGCTAAAACATACCGCACTCCAAGGAAGGCTGTCCCGTAGTGCCATATCTTCCTCTTTACATGCTTGTCAGGTTGACTGTTCATGGAGGATTGGACAAAGGTGGTAATCAGGCAGTGTTCAGAGGTCCTAAAGGCGCTGTACACTACACTCAATGGTATGAAACAGATCAAACAAGAGAATACGCAGATTCAATAAACTTCTCAGGGATAACCTCGGAATGCAATGGATGATAAACTACATAGATTGATTGAATGAATGATAGAGGAATTCGGTGAATGATAAACTACATAGATTGATTGAGACTTACATTGCACTGTCCTTTGCCTCCTTCTGTCAGACCGGCACAAATATTGGACTCCACGAGTCTGCCAGGATATGCGGCATCGCAGAAGTCTTCCGGAATGATTTCAATCTTAACCTTTTGGAGATTTGACTGCACAGATCCTTGAGTCTATAGAACAAAAATGGCCCACAAACATAAACATACTCAAAAACAGAGTGAGGAAACTAACAAATAACTTAACACATCTTTAGATGTCTCAGACACATCGTAAATAAAGATTTGCTCAGAATGAAGTACTTTACCTTATGCCAATCAATAATATTATATACCATTAGAGAATGAGGTAGAATTTTAAAAAACACACACAACTGCACAAACACAAACAACAATTCTATTTAAAACATTTATTTATTTATTTATTAACGGACATCGTCCAAATTACAAAATAATAACACGAATAAAGTAAAATGAAAAATATAGGAGTAGACAAAGGTACATGAAAGCAAAGACATATGGTAGATATAATATTAGAAAATAAAGTGACAAGTCGAATCAAGTCAAGAATACGCCGTGGGTCAGGACCACAGGACACTTAACATTCCGTCACTTGTTTAGCGACTGGCAAAAATCATTTAGAGTTATCCCAAAAAAGTTAAGGTTTTGACGTGAGTTGACCAGTCTACACATTCTGAACAATGGTGAATAATATCCATAATTTGTCGAATGATGGTTGAGGAAGAGCAGTTCATTATTTCTGAGTCTTTGCGAGGGGATATTGAAGGGAATGAGTTGCAGTAGAGTAGGTGAATCAATAATACCATTTATAATTTTGAAGAAGCAAATGAAGTCATTTCTTTTCCGACGGACTTCCAAAGGAGAGAGGTTTAGAAAAAAATACATATTCATCAGAACTTCTGTTTAGACGTTTGTGTTCGAATATGGCGCGGATACCAAAATAATAACAATATAATATGTAGTTGAATGATTGAATATGATGAAATAAGTTATTTTATTTTTTATTTACTTATTCATGTAACATGTAAAATATAAGTTGACAATCAAAACTGCTTTCAAACGTGACTATATAAAAAACATGAGTAGAGAAATGTGTCATACGTAATTTAAATGAGACAACATAAAGGTAGACAAATTGTTTTATTTTTTTACTTTTCCAGAGATACATAACTCAGAAGGTAACGTAATGTAACAGTGTAGAAGAAAGGGCGTTGGTGGTTGTGGAGGGGAGAAGGGGGGGATTAAATAAATAATGTTTATACTATGGGTGTGGTATGGTAAAATATAGCAAATTATACCTTACTTGACCTATTTGCTACTATTTAAATGTTTGAATACTAATCAAATTGAAATGCCATCACAATATTGTTATGTAAATCAATCTGGTGCTTGGCTGAAATTATCCAATCTGGTCCTCAAACCTCTTCCTTTGTATCTAACCACTATGACTCGAAATTTGTTTGCCTTCTGGACGCAAAGTAAATAAGAAGAGGACAAAAAACAAAAGATGGAGTTCTAAAACAATATCTTTCAATGAACATTGAAACCTTTTTATTTGGTTAATGGGTGTGTATTTTCACAGCATTTAAGTGTTTACTGTAATGTTTTTTTTACATTTTTAAAATATTTTGGAATATACCTAATTTATCTTAAGTCCGTGTTAAAAATGGGTTTAAAATGAGTTAAAAAAATATTTATATCTCCGTTTACATAATGTAAATAATGGTGACCGGATAAATCATCAAAATGATAATTCATCACATCTTTTAAAAGTTGTATAAAGTCATGGAAAGTGATGAAACAAAAACTTTATTAAGTCGGTTAAGTAGGTTAGGTTAGGTTAGGTTTAATTTTTTTCATCGTTTTTAATGATGTATCACTTTTTAAAGGTATGTTGAATTGTCGATGTGTTGATTTATCATGGAACCGTAAATAATTAATGGTTGTTGACTTTGCGCAAAGAGCCAGAGATGGCTATTTTGTATTCGTACGCAAGTATTTTTAAAATTTCAATTTGTTCATATTGTGTTACTAAAAATATTTTTATGTATGATCGTAAGATACAACCCGAACTAAATACAATCTAGACAGTGTCTTAGAAAAACATATATTATTTTAATTTTAATGTGTGACACCTTTTTCTGCAGTTCTAGGATGAATATATTATTTATGGAATAACTTAATGAGTAAAACAAATTGCAGAGAAAATGAAGACAATATTGGTAGTTCTTATTCGAAGTATGATACAGTTAAATATGACCAGAGGAGACAGGGTCCCATTAGCTCAGTTGGTATAGCCGTGCCCCGGCAAGAAAAGGGTTCTAGGTTCAAGTCCTAGATGTGACCGTATCTTTTTCTTTTTCAAATTTTCGTTTAAGAATCGCTAATATTGTCTTCAATAATTCAATTTTACAATTTGAGGTTTTACTCCATTAAGTTATCCCAAAAATAAAATTATATATCTACTTACGTCTTAAGCAAAAGCTACCGTAAAGTAATTTATTTTTGGGGCATTGTGCCATGTTGCGCTACTTCCTTCTTTAGCCAACGTTTCGGAAAGTAAGGCTTAAAAAGAAGGTAGCGCAACACCGCATAATAACCAAAATAATAAATCACTACAATGATTTTGGCCGTGAAAATTTCAAATCAAAAGTTCCCTTGATCTAGTCTGGATTTTGATATAATATGTAGGTTTTAAAGCACTTACACATTCAAACCACCTAACGTAAAAGTTAGTAATAAGCATGTGAAAAAATATGTTTCTAATTGTTTCTAATTTGATAAATTAAATCAAATATTTCATCTGACACCATAATATTTATAAGAGGTAACTACTTAAATGCCTACCTACGGACAAAATAAACCGTATATTTTATATTAATTTTAAATTTAAAGTGAGAAATTATATAATTTCACATTTAAAAAAAAATCTTTACTGACCCTTTAAAACAGCCACCGTCATGAAACGGATTCTTTGAAAGAAATTAGTCTATTACCAGGAGTGAAGAAATGATATCTTCAAACCATTAAGCAACTCAACGAAGACTCAAAGTAATTTGATTATTAATGTATATAACGTGTTTGTTCATTCTTGACTGTTCGTAACGTTATATTCAGAGATGTGCTTTATTTCAAATAAATCCATTTCAAATGGAAATGCAAAATGCAAAATGGGTATTTTCCATTTTGCATTTTAAATGCTTTTCTAAAAACCATTTTGCATTTTGCATTTTAAATGCTTTTCTCAATGCATTTTCCATTTTAAATGCTTTTTTGCAACATTCTTCCTACTATCTCCACTCATCTTTTTTTCATAAGCCCCAAATATCAGTCGGTCCTTCAACCTCGCTATGAGAGATAATTTACATTTGTCAAGTTGCTCCCTGGAAGGAGCCCTGGCAATTTAGTGATACCATTACAAAAAATACTGATTCAAAAACTGAACATGGGGCCATGACGCTGTAATATTAACTGCTAAGTTTCTATGTTTTTACGTTGGCAACATTAGTCCAGCGCAAATTTTTTGTGGTTTCATAATCTGTAGTCGTGGTGTTTTTGGATTTACCATCATGTAATATATTTGTTCTACATTGATATCCATTATTAAACGACAAACATGTTCAGAAATTCTTTAATTATTTTATTGTTTGACCTGAGAAACCATTTTGCATTATCAATGCATTTTGAAAATAGGTATTTTGCATTTTGCATTTGAAATGCTTTTCTAAAAACCATTTGCATTTAGCATTTTCAAATGGAAAAATTTTGACCCATTTCCATTTTGCATTTCAAATGGTTTTGGGTACCCATTTTGCACATCTCTGGTTATATTATGCATCGCCTTTGAAACGCTTTGCCGTCTGGAAATGTTTGCTCGTGTGTATCAACTAAATAGCTTCAATTTCTCTCGGGTGCAATGTGAGCGGAACTGACAGTTCGCAAAGCCCGATGTGTAATGAGGAAGGGGTGGGTTCGGGGTTGAGACAGGGCCTGGGGAAAATGTATGTCGCTAGTAAAACCGTCGTAAAACGTCAAAACCATACGAAACAATGAAACCGCATTAGCAACGTCTGCTGATATTTGTAACTTGCGTGTTACTGGATGAAATAGGTGCTAGCTTTTATAGGAGAAACTCTCCAGATAAAATTACAATTTTTATAAATAACGTCAATTTTTTTAAATTTAAAAACACACAAAGATAAAATGTTTATATGTACAATAATAGTGAATTTAGGTTAAGTTACCGATTTCCGCCTCACGCCTAATACGCTTCTTTTTAAATACTCTGTTTCAACTTAATTACTTCACCAAACAACTATTTATGTCGGGGCAAATGGTACTCGTAAAAGATGCATTCAAGTTCCATTTTTATAAATCTAAATTTAGAATATCATGTGCGACTTCTATGATTTGTCTCTTTCTTACGCAAAACTGATTAAAATAATCCGACCTAAGAATCCAATAACCTTGCATGTGCAAGTTTTTCCATCTCCTCCGACATAAATAGTTTTTTTCTTGTAGTAATTAAGTTGAAATCAGGTGTATTGAGCGTGAGGTGGAATTCGGCAACTTTATCAGAATTTGTTGAAAAAATGCCTCAAACGTAAGTACATATTTCATAAAAAAGATCAGTAAGATCGAACAAAGAGGATTATCTGCGCTATAACAAAATTATCTGAAACCAACAATGATATTATTTAATATAGGAATATATTTTATTTTCGTTATCTTGAAACATAATATAAAAAACCTACTTATGTTTTGTAATCTTCTTACAGACTGCCCAAGAGTTTAAAATATATTCAACCGAAGTGTTTATTCACCGACACCTAAGACCTAGGTTTTGTTAAAAAATTAACACACTGCTTTCCCACGGAGATAATCAATGTATTTTCGTACTTCGATGTTGGTATCTTTTAAACAATATCCTGTCTCCTTACTCAGAGCAAGATGTTTTGACCATCGCACAAAAGATTCTGGATCTCCTGATACTCTAATCAAACCGAATGGTAGAGGAATTAGCATAAAATAAAATAGATATGGAAGAAAAAAATTCTTCGTTACTCACGTCGTTAAGTCCCCACCCGATGAGCACTGCCGGGGCCCATGCTCCCGCCACAAAGTCTCGCGAAGGGAGCTTCACTGGACGCGCGTTCTCTCCCAGGAACATCGGTGAAACAAGCTGAAACATTGACACGATCGTTCAAATGGGCACGGTCACATGGTGCCATTTGCCAACGCTGCTACATTGCCTCGACAAGTCACCACTAGGAATATTGAAACTGTGATATGAAATGTCCTTCGTGGCGACTGGCGATTTGAGATGTCAAGTAAAACTTGAGATAAGTCATCGTTTTAAATTGAAATCGCATCAACGAAGCTCAGACAAAATTCTTTCTTAAGGCGATGCCATACGTAGTAATGCAAAATCATGTGTTTTTGGTTTGAAAATTTGGTCACCTAGAAATGTTTCAGATGCTTTTATTAAATACTGCAAGTAGAATACATCTTGGCCTTTGAAATAATCGAGTATTTTTTAGATAAGTCTTTTAATAAGACCAGAAAAAAATAATGTATAAGGCATATGAAAACTGCTTTAAAGTTCAAAATCTCCTACTCCCGAACCCACTTTCGGTTATGATTTTAATGTGTAATGTGGCAAATTAAGTTATTTATAAAATGATCGGAAATAAAATAAATATTTATGCCTGAACATCCACAAAATAAAATAAAAGGCACTATTTGGCCCTGTTTTTTCTGGCATAAAACAAAACAGGCGGATGGTGTTAAGGGGGAATTTAAACCTTATCGCCATCTACGTAAGGGTTATTATTGATATCGGCTCAATTTAAAATATTACACGACGTAGTGCATCGCCTTAATGAACTTGCCATTTTTATAATAATATATAGATATTGATACTGACATTTTGTCGCACAACTTAGGTACTTTCGCGAACTTTTACATGTTTTTTTTAATAAAGCCTTATAATAATTTTAATTGCTTACTAAATAATATAGCTTCATTGTTGTAAAAGATTATTTGGCACCATAACAATTTTTAAAAAAAGTACCATATCACAAATGCCATCTCTTCTTTAGTTTTTAACTAATTATTATGACTTATTTATATTTGTTTTTTTTTTCGTCTTTATGCTAATTACTTGTCAATTACCTCTGTATGATCCAAATTAAAATAAATTAATAGTATCTTTTTTTAATAATAAAAGCTATTTATTATTTACTATTACTTTGTAAACTATTTTAAATTCAACGTTGCACCGCAAGTTAAAAACCAAAAGCTTATGTAATTGGAGAAATGAAAACATTTAAAAACAGCATTTTTTAATGAAACTTGTGGCTGACAATAAAAACCCATTTTAATCAAGGGATTTTTTTTTTAAATTTCATGATATATTTCATTACAAAAATGTATCTCTTCGAAAGCTTTGGCAGCAAATTATGTCCCTATGTCGATCAAAGCTTTACTGGCTTAGCGCAAATTCACTTTGAAATAATTAACACCGTTCGATGCCCATATTGAGATTGTTAAATTGATAATTAATCGACAAGCTAACAGACCGACTTATGGGATAATATCCCACAAGGGATAATGTACCTGTGTTATAATCTAAAACTGTTCAAGCCATAAAATGAAAACTTTACAAAATATGATGAAAGCGATTATTTATGGATTCGTAAATCTAATTAAAATCCTGAAGTTTATATGAAAGTAATTTATTCTATAAATTGTTGATGTAAAATATTGCAATTCTGTTTTTTTAGTGTGAAACCACACAAGATTCCCTATGGCATTCCCAATTAGGGTATTTTGTGAGGCTGAAAGTAGTAGGGAGGAGAAGGAGATGGAGAAGAGGAAAGTGAGGAAGTACCTGGATATTCAGATCAAGTCGCCAAACACGGCCTAAGCCACTTCAAGCAACGTTTCAATTCTGAATGGTGGTCTTACACCAGGGTGATATTGAGAGTATCTCTCATTTCGGAAAGTGCCGCAAATATTCTATTTATTATTTTAAATTACTAAATTATGAAATAACACAAATAAAATTTGCATACGTAAGCCAGGATTTGAACCCGCGTCCTCCAGCCGAGTGCCTTACCCCTCAACCACGAGATATTTTACACGAGATAGTTAATGAGGCCATTTTTAATTAAGATTTGAGGGTAGAGTTATTTCGTTTACGGCCTACTCTAAACATCCCAAGAAAATTGTGCGCACAAATTTAGTTCTCAATATTAATGTATACAGTAAAAATTCTTTACCATGTTGTACTTTGAACACTATTCAATAAAAAAAGCACTAAAAAGTATCATTCCATAGAAATAAGGCTAGGAATGTTTTATCTGTGTACATAAATCCTGTGTATTTATGATGTTGTGGTCAGGAAGTATAAGTTAATCAGTCGAAAAGTTGATAATATTATATCTAATAATTGGAACTCGGTACACAGAACATAAATACATACCTTTACAAGAGCGATGTCATTATGCGCAAAGTCATTATTGTAAACTGTGTAATCCTCATGGCAAATTATTTCCTTCATCCGAATTGCCCTCTGGACATCAATGGAAATATTATATTCAATAATTGTAACTCGGTACACAGTACATAAATACATACCTTTACAAGAGCGATGTCATTATGCGCATAGTCGTTATTGTAAACTGTGTAATCCTCATGGCAAATTATTTCCTTCATCTGAATTACCGTCTGGCCATCAATGGAAATATTTAATACGCCATATTGAACGGTTGGAAAGGGTTCAGTATACCTGAAATTAAAGTTAATTACTAAGAAACACAAACTTAAATCAAATATCTGGAAATATTATATTAAAAATTAAAAAAAACTAGGATCAGCAAATGTACATCGTGGCTTATGTATTTAACGTATTGATAGATTGTATTATTAGCCGTCGGGAGAAAAATATGAAAGTCACACTATTGTCATTTTTGAGTTAACTCTACAATATGTAAGCCATAGATATAAAATTTCATTGTGTATTTTTCAGTTATCAATAAAAATCAGTTCTAAAAAATGTGCGGAGATGAGGCCGATCTATGAAGTGATGATGAAATTAAGGCTAGTCTCACGATGTTGGAAAATTTTATGATTGCATTAATAAAGTGAGTGACATTGAAAGGCAACATAATACATGTTTTGCAAATTATCATTGTCAATATTTATTTGCCTGAAATACGCATACAAATTGAAAAATATCTCCTGAGTAAAAATAAATGCCGCCGACTGGAATTGAACCCGCACCCCTCTGATAGCCGGTCAGGTGCTTTAGATGACTAATCTTAGTCGGCTTATCCCAATCCGCGAAATAATTCAACATGTGCTAGTATTTCATTTAACAATTATTGCCTGTTACATTTTTTTACGTATAAACAACCGGATTTATTTTTGTAGGAAAGGATTTGGAAAGGCACTAGATGGCGTTGAGACATATTATATCTACATTTGTTGGTGAAATATTTTGACTTGTCAAGTATTATTATTTTTTAAGAAAATTTAATGTTTATCAGACAAAGTTTTTTATGCATAGCACAAAGGATAACAAATGATTAGCAATAATTTGTTATGCCTGAAGAGTGCGGATTCAATTTCGGTCGGCGGCATTTATTTTTACCAGGGGAATATTTTCAATTTGTATGGGTATTTCAGACAAATAATTATTTCTTATAATAATTTGTTATCCTTTGTGCTATCCATAAAAAAATATTGTCTTAAAAACATTACTTTATCAATCAAAAGTAATAAATGTTTAGGACTATTCACTTCGGATGCTTTTAATTCCTCTGTAAAGTGAATAAGATTTAAAAAATTAGCACCGCAAATCACCTTTACTATTTTCATCTGACATCTTTTGAACCTTCTATGTTTTCTCTCAAATATTGACATACCTACCTTAAAAAATTACACATACTTTTTAAAAATCTGTAATATGTAAATTTGTATTCTTCTTTTTTTCTGATAGATAAATAATAACACAACATGACAATTACGAATAATTTTAATGTTTCCCATATTATGTATTATTGTAAGTTTTGAAATCCAATTATTAGCAAAAATTTACTAACAAAGCATCTAAAAGGACTTTCCAATTCATTTCCCCAATCAACATATTATTTTGACATTCCGTAGTAAAGTTGTGAGAGGGCGATCTATTGCGAGACGTGAGTAAAAATGGTATTCTCTCGGATTGATTTACTGACCGTACGTTTATTATCCTTCGTAGAATAAAGTGAAGGTATGTATATCTATTGGATGGAATCTTAGCTCCATATCGGTCACCGCGATCGCGAGAGGCATTCAGCACCAATCATTATCATGCCAATGGCAACCACCGCGCGTCCCGCATCTTCCCGCAGCCGACGACCTCAAGCCCCCACCCCGTGGCAAGTTGACCTGTAGCAAGCAATAATATAGCCCATATAGCCAGTCCCACTGGAGAAATATACCGATTTAAGTGTGTTGTGGGCGGGTCCGTGTAAGATAATTTCTTTCCGTATATCTGTATATTTTGTTAAAAAAATTATTTTATATAATTTTTTTTTTCTTGAGCTTATAAACAAATATTTGGCCTAGATCTTATTAAAATTGTTGACAACAGTTTACTTTCAAAGCAGTAAAGGTCATTGACCCATGCGGACACTAATCCGCAGACCTCTCCAAAAACTGCAATTTACATCTACGGGTAGTCCCTTTTTGTTTCTATGTACATACAAAATAGACTTTTTATTGGCTCCGATGATTTGATAGCCAGTGCAGTTGGTCGTGGCAACAGCCGGTACTCTTACGTGCTACATCTCTTTTGCCTAGTATATTTTGTTTATGTGGAAGAAGGTATTTTTTATTTTTTATTTTGCTTAGTTATTTTAAATGTGCATGGAGGATTACGTGCATCGCTCAAGAAAGTTAACGACGCTGGTACTCATTGACAACGTTTGATTTACACCCAGTAGAAAAAAAATGAAGTAACGTTTTTTTTTATGTCAGGTATATTATATTGTTTTACCCGCAAACGCAGTGTCCCGCAGTTAGGATGGTGTCCTTGTCAAGAATTGACCCTCCACAGTCATGATTGCCCAGCCTGCTGCGTATAGAGACCTATGAACATATAATCACAAGATCATCTTTTAAGGAAAACATGCATTTGTCGAAAAAAGTATACGTGAGTATTTACTTAACTGTACGAAAACATTCACAATTATAACATAAATAAATATAAGTTACACAAAACTTTGCAGTCGCTTTAGCCATGTTGATGTTTTATATTCAAATTTTGAAAATCTGAGCGCTGAATGGAAAGGTTGTAGGTAGCAAATGAAGGTCGGAATATTGTTATATATTCAGATCTGACCACGAAACATAGCTAAAACCTCTTCAATTCTAAATACTGATCAGTCGACATTACCTTGTAATAAAATGTAAATTCAATATATTATGATTTGCTTACGGTCTGTATAAAAAACTATTCTGAACTTTATCAAAAACTTTTTATAAAATGCACAAGTGTCACCCGAATCCAAACATTTATTTTCCACCGCCAATTTATTTCTTAGTCATAGTCGCCCAATTTGGTGATATCATAAATTGTGCATCTCTTTGACTCTGAATGTCTCACCTAGAAGGAACTTGTCAAATCTTTTTTAAAAAATAGACATACGCCTCCTCGCTTTTGCGAAGATTTTATATAATATGTGATAAATGATGTAAAATTAAAAATAAACGACACTCATTTTTAACTAATTATATCAATTAAATATGACCGACATGTTTTGTAAGCAATGCTCACTTCATCAGGGTTTATTTATTATTATTATTTTTTTTTATTAGTAAAAAAAGATAAATGATTTACATTACACAATATTGAATATAGTACAGTTATTAATTACATAATATATGTATTTGATGTACCCCCATAAATAAGCAGGGCTTGTGTGTATGGGGGTGTTGTTATATTGGTTTATATTTGTTATGATTCAGTTCAACTGTTCGGAATACTTTTTAAGGTGGCTTTTGAATTCGTTTATATTTGTATTCATGTTTCTAATTTTTTCTGGTAGTGAGTTAAAAAATTTAACTCACTACCAGAATGTATGAGATATTCATGGTTGAACTGTCCTATTGTTTTTTTACATTTATGAGTAGGAAGTATGGACGTTTGTCTAAGATTTCTGTTATTTTTAAAGGGTGCAATTTTATTTTGAATATTGTTTTTATAAATTTGTAATGTTGCATGGTAGAAGTAAAATGAACTTAATTTTCTGATCTTAAATTGTTTGAATAAAAGTTCGGACGAATATGAATAGGGTTTTTTTTAATATGGTTTTTATTATTAGTTTTTGTGATACGTAAATTGTTTGTGTTTGATTTTTATATGTATCGCCCCAGCCTATAATGCCGTATTGTATAATTGATTGACAGAAAGCGAAGTATGTGGTTCTAAGTAATTTTTCGTTTAAAATATCTCTTAAGCATCTAAATATATATGATAGTTTCCTTATTCTGTTGTTCAGAATATTTATATGTGGGGACCATTTTAAACGCTGGTCTATTGTTATGCCTAGGTACTTAATATCGTATATATATATATATATATATATATATATATATATACTTAGTAACTAAATTACAAATATCGACTAAAATATGCAGTGGGTGAAGGATGTGTACATTGAATTCGAAACATGACAGTTGTTTTAAAACAATAAAAGTGGATACAATAAGTGTCGTTATAAATTTTTAGTTTGGTTTTTTTTAAGAATTAATAAAATTGTTGCTGTCTTTCTTCTAAAACAATCGATTGTTGTTTTGAAAGAGTGCTTCGCTTTTATACATACGTTAGGGAGGTACTTTTGATGTTTCATATTTAAACATACACAATATTATTATATATAAAGTTTGTTGTTGCAAGTACCGTAGTTGTTGCTGTTATTTAAAATAATGAAATAAACAATACATTATTGAAACTGTTTTTTTTTTTAATTTTTATATAGTTACATCTAAAAACAACACATTAGACTAGGTACTTGTTGTTCTTGAAACATAAATATCTTTACAAAATGAAAATAATAAAAACAATCGGAAGACAACTTGCCTATTTCATTAATTGTTAATGTTGCACAACCTAGTGGAAATAGAGAATACAGAAGGAAAAAAAACTTTAAAAATTAAGCGCCTTACATATTTGACGCTGCTATTTAGTCATCGCTTTCTCAAACAAAATATACTATAAGCCTTCGCTGCGCAGTGATAATGTTTATGAATGGAATGCATACATTTTCAATTAAATTCTAAAGAAAAATTATTAATATTACGTTTTTTAAATATCGTGCGCTATCGACGGAACGGAAATCCTCCGCTTTATCACACGTAAATAAAGAAGGTACTTTAGAATTAGGCACTGAGGAATTATTGTAGAAACGTGGATACATTCTCATTCCTTATTTACAAACATGTGTTATGTACATTTATAGTGATTTACTCTTTCTTATTAAAACTGCATTATGTTTTACGCATGCCTAATACCTAATACTGTTGTTTAAAACTATTCTTTGATATGTTATTATTATGAGATTAAGATTTAGATTTTTTAAATTTAGAGTTCCTACGAAACTCCTGTTTTCTTTTGTTTTAACTAAATATGAATGTAACTATTTATGGAATGCTCCATGTATATATTGATATATGTCTATATTTGTTTAAAAAATGGATGTGTATGTGTAAACAAATATATGTACCCGCCTCTGAACAGAAACCTTCTAGTGAGGCGGGTTACTTTCACATTTGTTATATTAAACATGTAATTGCAATAAACGCCCGGGTTTCCGGCAGTAAAAAAAAATAAAAAATAAAAAATCGCATTTCTAAATTTAGGTGTATTGGAGGGAAGGAAAATGAATGTTTACCTCCTTCATCGTACATGTCAAAACTTTTTATAATGAAACGTACCTACAATGAATGATTATTTTATTTATTTATTTATTTATTGGATGATTTTTATAGCGCCGCTTTTGCGAAATATCACCTCAGGGGCGCTGAATTATGAACGACTCTAGCCCCTCCAGTGTCCATGCAGGCAGCATTTGTTAGTATATATATGTACAATTACAATACAATAAAATTCAGTAACAAATAAAAAATACATAAAAAATAATAATAATTGAAAATAATAAATAATTTAGGTACACCACAAACAAGGATTTCACAGCCATTTGACGCATATTTTATCAGAATATCTACTTACAAAACCAGTGGAAAATATTAGCACCAAAGGTGAAAAAGCTACTGAAATATTAATTCCATTCATGGAAAATAAACAATATTTCTCTTCATGTTTAACACAACCTGGGTTTATTAAAAAAATAAGATAATAAAACCTCTGTTTCCATTTCACTCAAAAATTTCCAAATAGGCTTAGATCTTCCTAATCCCGAGCGGCTCAAAGTAAATAAGTCTGATATAACGTGTTAGTTTACTTATAAATATAAGTAAACTAACACGTTATATCAGTATTATTAATTAAAAAAAATATCATAATTATAATTTTTTAATTAATATCAGTATTATTAATTAAAAAATTTGAAATATAAATACATCGCTATATTATTTAAATATTTATTTAAACACTCGACAAAAACAGCTCTCCTGCGACCGTTTATACAAACATTACCACAAACACTATCGCAAACATTATTTGTTCTCGTCCACATTCCATTTCCTTCCTTTATTGAAACATTGGGATTCGATGGGCGTGGTCACAAACATTTTATTTGGCGGTCCGTAATGAAAACGTATCTACTAACCACATACTTGATGTTTGACGTCTACCTAAATGATTACGTAGAAGTCCAAAAATTTCAAAATTAGTTTTGAGGGGGAAGAGATACTTACGGTTTTAGCGATAAGGTTGTATTTGTTACATTAGAGAGAAAACACAGATTTTGAATTAGACCATACATACCTACTTGAAATTTTTAATTTGTTTAATGAATCATATATCGATTTGAATTTGGCATTTGCTTCCGCGTCTCTGAAACCGATTTCTAAGAACAAGTTTTAATTATACGACTTACAGTTGTAAAAAAATGTTTCTCCAGAAATGCGAATTGGCATTTGATTTATTTGATTTATATATTATTATTTATTATTTAATCGATACAATTTTTCTCAATTCAGACTTTCAAAACTGTTTAAGAATTTCAAAAATACAATTAATGGACTTTATTTAAAGGTAAATTCTTGATAGAAACAATCGTCCATTACGAAATTATTTATTTACAATTATTTAAACTTATAATTACTAAGCTCGCTTAGTGCAAACATTTTTAATGCTCCGTGAATTAACTCACCGCGCGGTGGTTGTCAAACAAATGGAACGATCCACTCCCTTTTCTTTCCCCGTTTCACCCGGGCGGATAATGTTTTCATCCGCAACGGTAAACACAAAAATTGCGTCTGCAAATAAAAATATGAACATTTTGCATGTTTGAGCAAATTTTTGTGGTAATGTTTGCGTAAACGGTCGCAGGAGACTCCACTTTAGAGGAACACATTTATGAGAGGTGGGCATTTAATTTCGCTAAACAAAACACAATTTGCGAACACTGAAATTAATTGATCAATTACTAATCATTCTTCTGGCTGGCTCTCAGACATGTAGGTCTGAGAGCATTTACACATCACCGTCTCTGCAATAATGTGGGCACAACGGCTGGGAAAGCACCTTATCTTACTGATGGAGGACCAGCGTTTACAGTGAGAACCCAGGGTGCCTCATAGTGTATAGTTCATAGGAGCTAGGGCAAAGGTGTAGATTTCAGAGTACCGCTGATATTTCGCATTATGACATTAAGCTAAACGTCGAACATAGAAATATGGGCGCTTATAGCATTTACTGAAAACATCCATGGTAGTGGATACCGTTCTCTCGAGTGTATTGGCGTAGTATCTTCAGATTTTTCCCGCGGTTGAAAATTATTTATTTACTAAGTCCATAAAATTAAAAACTTCACTAAATTAAAACAGAAATGTTTTTCAATCACCAAGAGTAGAGAAACTAAAGTAGACCACAAGACTAGTGCAAAAGTTTCCAACCATAAGAACAAGGGAACACTCACATTATATAGATTTTAGTGTACAAACTTTTACTTATTTTCCGGAGTTTTTCCCTTCTCTTATGGTTGGAAATATTGTACTGGTCTTGTGCTATACTTTGGTTTTTCTACTCTTGGTGGTTGGAAATCATCAACATATTTCATACCATAATCACCAAGATTGAAAACCTATTATTTTTTTATTTACAAATTTCTCACGATTTTAATGATTATTTCTTACTTTTACTAATAATCATTTAAAAAGTTAATTATTTACATGTTTTTACTCCAAATTGAACATCTTCAATATTTGATAAATAATTTAGACTAAATATTTCTATTGGCTTATCTCTTAAGTAGTGTAACGAGTCTTGTTTCAGAATCAAGTATAGTGTTATATCAATTTTTTTTTATTCCTTATCTACTATTTTTCCATTTATCATTGAAAAATATTTTCTTTTAAAATCCCCCTTGGGCTTTATATACATACAAACACTAATAAATAATCCATTATTGATTTATTTCACGTAAATGTGGTGGAATAAAATCAACAACAAATATACACAGTTTTAATAAATCATTCACGTGTTTAAATATAATTTCGCATTTAATAGATATTTTTACAAGTTGTTATTGCGCTGCCTCTTGTAACCATTCGAGGTAAATAGTTCAAGATTAGTGGACTATTATTAGCAGGTATTGAATGCATGAATAAAAATACTCACCACAAAAGGAAATTCGTTTTTTACGGCAGGCGTTCCGTTAACAATTCTATAATGATCGCCACCTGAAAGATATAATCGAAAGCGTGTTATTTGTTTAATTATTTTTCAAACACAATTATATATGAAAGATTTTGCAACGGTTTCGATTGTTTAATGAAAGCGTTGTTGAAACATTTATTGGACATTTTTTTTTAAATTTATGGGTTCTTTTATTTTACACGAAGAAATGAATAATTTAAATTTAATGTTTTTTATATAAATAGAATGGCGCCACCTTACAAAATTGCATATTTTCTTTGTACAGTAATCCATAAGTTGCCTTGGCGATGTACGCGTACTTTGTCTGTTTATGTTGTGTTAGGTGTGGAAAGGTATGGCTATGGCTTATCTTTAGGGGTACCTCCGCATACGCCTTTGGAAATAAGGAAAACCATAAAAACCTTATCTAGGAGGAGATGGCCGCTTGTCACCATGAAACAAAGCGGCCTTCAGTGACCGCAATAAAAGAAGTCCTGCATTTTGTGGTGTGTGTATATCTGCTCTTGTGTAAATGTATACATATGGGAGAATAAAATAAAACTTACATGAATACATATGGGCAGATTATTATATATACATATATTATTAATACATATTATATAGACCTACCTAATTAAACGTAAATACAATTGCAGCTTCTGTAATGCATCTTTCAATACGGTTTAAATATTAGACAAAATGGTTTAATGTTACATTAACATGATTTTAATAAAAATTATGTTGTTTCATTTCGAAGTGTAGTAAATTTTAAATATTATTTTTTACATCGCATAGATGGAACACTTTTGAGCACTACGCTATAATCAAAGAGCTACTTACACCAAACAATCCCAATACACAAAACAATCGCAAATAACTTTACAAACATTGTTAAAAAAACTTTAACACTGGGAACCGTATATAAATATTTCAAGAGTGAAGGTTTCATCCAACTGAACAGAAGATGGTGTTTTAATCGTTATCATTATGTTGATCTCTTTACTTAATCTCCTTGCGATAATGCTAACACCTACAAATGACATTCATAATAACTAGAGAAATCGGATTACCAAGTCAATTGTCAATTAATTCTTTTATCAAATTTCTTATCGCATTTCCGTCTAATTATTATCTTTTTGTTGAAATTTGCCATTATTACCGTGTTTAAACACGAAAATAAAGTATTATTTCATTATCAGACAACTAAACTTTGCATTCGTACTGAAAGCATATAGAGTTAGCTTTAACTGTGTGGTCAACTGTTACTAACTAACTAGCTAACTAACCATCACGCTGTTTCCCCGCAGGGGTAGGCAAAGAGGACGGACCGCCAAACGACTCGGTCTTGGCACACACTTCTTGCCTCATTCACATTCATCCATCTTCTCATACATACTCTTCTTTTATTCTGACTCTTGACATGGCCTGACTCGAGTATCTGATTCACTTGATCGTGCCATGTCTTCCTCGGGCGTATGGCGTATCATATATCCTCCTTACACTCCTATCTTCGCTCATTCACTCTACTTGCCCAAACCATCAAAGCGTCCCTTTCTTAATCTTAATCATTACTTTTACATCAGCCTTTTACTCTTTGCGGATCTCCACATTCTTCACACGATCAAACATGGTTTTACAACACATACGCCTCAGAGATCTCATTTCAACAGCATTCAATCTCCTTTCATCCTTTTTTTGCCAGTTCCATGCCTCACTTTCATACATCAGGGTAGGTACCAGCACTCCATTGTGGACTGGTAACTTCGCCTCTTTGTACAATTTTTTGTTAGCACCAACTGCGTTCAGTCCTCTATTAACGAAGTTACCTGCATTTACCATTCTTTCAATATCTCTGTCAGCCTTCCCATCTCTCGTAAACATACTTCCTAAATACACAAACTCATCCACCTGCTCCAAGTATTCCTCATTCACAATTATATTGCACACTGTTTCCGTACTCTCTCTTTCAAACACCATTACTTTAGACTTACTTACATTCATCATTAACTCATTCTTCATACATACTTCGTTCATCCTAGACACGAGAGACTGTAGATCATCCATACTATTAGCAACCGGCACCGCATCATCAGCATACAATATGCAACTACTTTCAGATTACTAAAATTCTCGCCCAATCCCACCTATTTCAATTCTTGCATACAATTATCCATGTATAGATTGAATAACCACGGTGACATTACGCAGCGTTGTTTAACACCTTTTGTGATATCAAACCACCCCGTAAAACCACCGTTTACCCTAACACATGCAACGCTTCCATCATACAGAGACGCAATTGCCTGAGTCAGATTTGTATTCACTCCATACTTGGACAGCAAACTTCCATAGCTTTTTCCTGTCGACTCAGTAGGATGATTTTTGTAGATCTACAAAGGAAAGTTTTTGGTTTTTTTGCCAGAAACTTCTCAGTGAGCATACGCAATGGGAAGATCGAAGAATGAGGTCCATGCATATCATAAAAAATGCATTAATACCCCAACTAAACAATACCACAAAAAAAAGATATGATATTATTACGTACCTAATAACATATAGGAGTTTCTCTTCTTATATATATATATATATATATTTATGTATTTAATAATTAACTGTTTTATATATATATATATATATATATATATATATATAAAAGAGTAAATCTATAATTGGTTTCTCAGGTAAGTTGTAGTTGAATACTACACTTTAATATTAGACTTTAAACTTTGTATAAAAATTTTAAATAAACAATTTTTATATATACAATGTTTAAAGTGTAAAATTATGTTTTTACATTTTCACATTAATCAAATAATATAGATTATTCAAACAATATTATTGATTAACACTTTCTAATCATGTGGCGATACTTGAATTTAATACTTTGTTACAAATATACTTTTTTTTAAATTTCTCTTACTTACATCATTAGCACCGTAATATATTAGAGACTTATAATAAGATTAACATGTAGTTATCAGCATAAAGATTATATGTTTTATATAATTGTTGGCGAATGCGCGATGTGAATTATGTACAAACGTGCAGTAGGTAAAGATATTTCCTGAATTTCCCTAGTAAAAGTCCATGAAACAAAAATACGTGTAAGTATTTTTAATTTGTTCACTACAATTTGAATGTGATCTTTTAAAAATGGGAACTGATGGGAGTGACGGGCATGTTGAGAAAATAAACAAACTTAAATAAAAACTGATATAAATTAATAAAACACCATTATTTTTAAAAGCAATAATTATTAGCCTGAAACACTCATCCACATTGAAAAATCTCCTGATAAAAGATACATGACGCCAACGGGACTTGAACCCGTGTCCTTTCGATTTCCGGTCGATAGCTCTGACCACTTATGGCGGCTTATCTCTTATCCGCGAAATAATTCAATATATACTAGTGTTTCATTCCACAATTACTGCTTATTACATTTTTTAACCTGAAAACAACCAACTTTAGTGTATCTTTTATCAGGAGATTTTTCAATGTGGATGAGTGTTTCAGGCTAATAATTATTGCTTATAAAATAATTGTTACCCTTTGTGCTATGCATAAAAAATCTTGTCTTAAACATTAGTTTACAAAAAAAAAAAAATAATTAATAAAACACATTCATTTAATATATTTTATCCAATATTTTACTACTTTTAAAATATATTTCAATCTTCACTGATTAATAAGGCACTAAGCAATGATTTCTAATGGATAAATAATAACCTACCTACCCACGAAGAATATTAATGTTAGTTTTTGTGTCAGATTGATATGAGGTCTAACAAGAAACTTGGGGTGACATTAAAATGAAGGAGAAAGGAACGAAAATAGTTGAAAAATATTTGACTATTTAATGAAAGAAAAACATTCCTGGGTTACGAATAACCTTCAAATATTTAAAAACTCCCACTCCATCCAGCCGAATAATAGAACTCACAGGGCATGGAGATGTTTGGCAATTATTTTTGCCGTTTCAGGGAACGTATCGATTCTAAATGGTCTTTCACCATCGCGATCTTAACAGCTTACTTGTGGTGATTTTTTACATGGTGCTATACAAATTATCCATTCACTATTTTTATTATTATTTTCTACCAATTTATTTATTTATCGTTTCTTTACATTGTATCTTTTTTTTAAGTTAGAATTTTTAACCTCGCTAGGACAAGCCTGTGTTGAGACCAATTACTTGTCTATAACTTGTCGTGAATATTTTAATGGAAAAATACTTTTGCGAACATAAACAAAATACATTTCCAAACAAATGCAATCAACAATCATCCCTTTCATAAACTTACTCACCCAATTCTTTTTTAATATTATATTTTACACTTCTTACAAAACTGAGAAATAAGTTTGGCCCGTGAGAATAAAAGTAAAATCATATTTAGTCAACAAAAATCATTAAAATCATTTCTGGTAAATCAGATATATTTACTAGTCACCGCACGCCACTGTTTAGTGCCGCACTTACTTTGCTTATCGGCGCTAGTACACGAAAACATATAAGTAAATAAAATTTCTGAATATCCCATTTGCAAATCTTTTAAGCACCAGATTCAAAAACAGCAAATCCTTTGAGATATATTTGTTTAATAGTATCATTGTGCTCATTCTTTTATTTATTTAATCCTATTATCCAATGGTTCACACTTAAATCACGTCGTGGGACGTGATACCCGTTTTATGGAGAGGATGTTTAAATGAACCGGGGTTATTCCAATAATGAGATGGATTTCATCTGTATTGTTTAAAGATCGTAATTATCTTTTTAAACTTCATAATTACGAGTATTAATACTTTAAAAGTAAAAATACATCGAATTCGTAATTCGTAAAAGTGTCCACGGTTGCTACAGTGAGTACGTCTTATTGTGTAGTGTGATATAATATATTATTATGAATGTACATGTATATACTAAATACACATACTACAGTGAATATATTAATATGCATGTACATGCATATACTAAATACACATACTAGAGTAAATGTTTAGTATTTTGTAGTGTGATACAATATATTATTATGAATATACATGTATATACTACATACACAAACTGCAGTGACAATTTAGTAGTACTCTTGTAGTGTGATATAATATGTTATTATGAATGTACATGTTTATACTACATACACATACTTCAGTGAATATTTAGTATCTTGTAGTGTGATACAATGTATGGATGGATGCACATTGGATGTATGGATGCACATTGTACATGTAAATTCTACATACACAACTACAGTGAATATTTAGTAGTAGTCCTGTATTGTGTTACAATATATTATTATGGATGTACATATTTATACTACATACATGAGTATATACACTAGTATGAACTAGAGTGAGTATTTATTACTGCGCAGTGTAATACAATATTTAGAACGTAAATGTACATATATATACACACATTCGCTAACACAAATAAATATTAATATGAGCTTTTATATATTTTTTAAGTTTTCTATTTCATAATTTCTTTGACAAATATTTATTTTTTAATAATTTTCTTCACTTTTTTATATCTGTGGCATGCTTTAAAAAGCCAGTATAGACGTAATATAAATAAATACACTAGTGATCGCTTAGCAAGAGCATTTGGATATCGCAGTGCTTCCGTTGTGTAAATAACGAACTTCTGGAATCGACTGTTACTTATTGGTTGACGATCGCAAAACTATAAAATTCTTGTTATTGATGTTTCTCGAAATTCCGAACGTCAATTTTTAACTTACCGGTGGTGGCGGGAAAAGCACTGCCTTAGCGAATTGAGAAATTACCCCATACAACATCTTGTCTCTTGTTAAATCTTGTTGTCTGTTGAAGTTTTTGCAAATATAGATAAGTTTCCATGAATAATTTTGAAAGTAGCTATTATTTTGTGGTTATCCATTATAAATAAATAAAACAATGTAACTTTGTTCGAAACACTAATAAAAAAAAATATTGGTTCAAACAAAGAAACAATGTTTCGTTTAGTTTCTATGAAGTTTGGTTTGTTTGAATGTTATGAATGTTTTGGTTACATTGTTTCATATAATTTCTACGAAGTTCGAATGTTTGAATCTTATTACGAGTAGTCTTTTGGTTACATTCATTCATTTAGTTTCAACGAAGTTTGACTGTTTGAATGTTATGAATGTTTTTGTTACATTGTTTCATATAGTTTCTACGAAGTTCGAATGTTTGAATCTTATTACGAGTAGTCTTTTGGTTACATTCATTCATTTAGTTTCAACGAAGTTTGACTGTTTGAATGTTATGAATGTTTTGGTTACATTGTTTCATATAGTTTCTACGAAGTTCGAATGTTTGAATCTTATTACGAGTAGTCTTTTGGTTACATTCACTCATTTAGTTTCAACGAAGTTTGACTGTTTGAATTTTTATTTATTTATTTGTTTGTTACAAAAATATTACAGCATAGATTTTGACTGTCCAACTAGGAAGGTCTCCCGTTCTAGGACAGTCAAATTGACAGTAAATATACTTAATGGTGAAATCACCGATACTATTTATTTTGACAGATTACAAGAGTGAAAGCGAGGATACGTGTAGCCTTTATATTACTATATTTTAATACATAATAAAATAAACAGTAAAATAATATGAAAATAATAGAAATAAAATAAAAATAAAAATTAAAGAAAATAAAATTAAAATTAAAATTTTAATTTGTAATAAAAATTTAAATTTGTAAACATAAGAAATAAACCAGGCGCTTGTATCACATAATTATCATACAATATTTTTTAACATCTTATTTTTTAACGTAAAATAAAATTAAAATAATAGAAATAAAATTAAAATGAAAGAAAATAAAATAAAAATAAAAATTTTAATTTGTAATAAAAATTTAAATTTGTAAACAGAAGAAATAAATCAGGCGCTTGTATCACATAATTATCATACAATATTTTTTAACATCGAAATAAGACTATAAGACTTAAGAAATAAATCAGGCGCTTGTAACACATAATTATCATACAATATTTTTTAACAGTATTTCTGACTCCAACCTGCCTAAGTCTAGTAACCATTTTGTTATTTTTGGGCCAAAGGATGGCATTTCACATAGTTTTAGTTGCGAAGGAATTTTGTTATATAATTTTGGTCCCAGGTATGAAAATATTTTATGAAAAGCCGCTGTGGTACTTGTTGGAATATAAAGGTCATTTCTGCCTTTGCTTCTGGTTTGATGTTGGTGTTCGATTGTTTTCATTTTATGTTTATTTTTATGAGCATAGATTATTGTCTTCTTTATGTAATTCTGTCGAACATCGAGTACATTAAATTCCCTGTAGAGAGCGTCGCTCGGATATCTGAAAGGTTTCTTCATAATAACTCGTAAGATCGATTTCTGTGCTTTTAATAGCGGGTTTAATATTGTTATTCCTGAACCTCCCCATCCAATACAGCCGTAGGTTATTATCGAATTACATAGTCCGTAATATATATTTTATAAGTGGTGTGTTTTTAAAATTTCCCGCAATGAAATGAATATGTGAATCAGTGAACGCACTCTTTTAGCTAAATTTTCTATTTGGTATTTCCATTTCAGGTTATTATCAATTATAATTCCAAGATACTTAATAAATTTAACACATTCAAGAGTTTCACAATTACATGGAGAGTTATTATTTCCAAAACTACAGTCAATTTTATGTATTGTGAGCTAGTGAGGTGTTTTGGGTTGTCCTGTAATAGTAGCGCTGAAAGTTATGTATTTGGTTTTAGATATGTTTAATGTAAGCAAATTACTGTCCAGCCACTGTTTCACTCTATTAATACCGATGTTCGCAAGGTGGTGTGTTTCTTTCCAATCCTCTCCTTCAAACAATATGACGGTGTCATCTGCGAATGTAATTATTTTACTACCCACATGTTGGTTACATAGTTCGTTTATGAACATAATAAAGAGAAGGGGTCCTAGTGTACTTCCTTGTGGCACTCCAAAGTTATTTTCTAGTGAAGTACTAGTAGCCTCATTAATTTTTGTTAGCTGGAATCTATTAGAAATATAACTTTGTATCCATTGAAAAGTTTTTCCCTTTATTCCTATATTTTGCAGTCTCTGTAATAGTATTTTATGGGATATTGTGTCGAAAGCCTTGGCTAGATCCAGGAACAGGGCAATGGTTTTCTTGCCACGGTCTATATTTTCTGCAATGGTTTTTGTGAGACATGCGATAGCATCATCTGTTCCTTTACCCGACCGAAAGCCGTATTGGTTTGGGCTTAGAATTTAGTGATTCTCCACATATTCGCTCAACCTTGATTTGAAAATCTTTTCAATAACTTTAGATATTGCGCTTAACAGTGATATAGGCCTATAGTTTTCTACAAGAAATTTTGGTCCACTTTTGTGAATCGGGATGATTATTGATTTTTTAAAGTGATCAGGAAATATTCCCGAAGCAAAACTTAAGTTATAGATATATGCCAGCGGAGTAGATATCTGAGATTTCATTTTTTTTTATATTTGTGTATTTAGAGTATCTGGACCCTTAGCATGTGTAGTTTTAAGACTGTCGATTGTTTTTATGATCTCTTCAACAGTAGTTGGTTTAATTTCAAGTGAATAGGTTGGATCGTTTGTTTTAATGGCTGACGCTAAAATTTCTTCAGTGTTCTGAGTATTTATTAAAATATTATTCGCTAGATTAGTGCCAACAGATGCAAAACAATGATTAGTATGACATGCGATTTTTTGAGAATCAGTTATAGTCGAATTTCCGATTTTTAACTCAACTATAGGTGTACTGGTATTTCGTTTAGTTTTTGTTATGTCTCTAACAACGTTCCACGTATTTTTGCTGGAGTTGTCCTTATCGAGTAAAGATTTATAGTAACTCTCTTTACATTTGCGAATAACGTTTTTACATAATATAATTTAAATAATGTTAAATTAACACCAGTATCACAAATTCGTGACTTGGGAGTTATATTCGAATCAAACTTAACATTCACAGCGCATATAGATGATATAACTAATAAGGCTTTAAAGATTCTTGGCTTCCTTTGTAGAACCCTAACTGATTTTAAGTCATTGGATTGCATGAAAACACTCTACATTTCACTAGTTAGAAGCCAAGTGGAATATAATTCACCTATTTGGTCTCCTTTCTATAAAGTACACTCTAACAAATTAGAACGGGTTCAACACAAATTTCTTAGGTACTTAAATTTCAAGCTTAAAATTCCAATAGAAAACATTAATTATGTAAATTTGATGAATGGACTTAATTTAATTACGCTGTCTGACAGAAGAACCATTTCAGACCTAATTTTATTATACAGAGTCATGAACAACCTTATTGACAGCCCTGCCATCGTTGCTGCTATTAAACTCTATGTACCGACAAGAAATACTAGACAAAATACAACATTCTTTTGCGACACATATAAAACCAACTATCAGTCAAACTCACTTACCAATAGGATGCATGATTTGGGCAACAAGTTTGGTGGTATTATAGATATATTCCATGATTCCCTTTATAATCTTAAATTCAAATTAAACCAACACTTTGTGGAATCATACAAATTATTGTAATAGATTTAACGATTAGATATGTTATTGTAATGTTTTATATTATATTTTGTTCTTTGTTATTGTTAAATATTATGTTGTTTAAAATGTTTCTTTACGCCATATTCTTCAAAAACTACTTGTATATTTTTTTAAAATTCTTCACTTTTATAACTCTTAGTATAAATTCTAACTCGATAACTTATGTAAAACTTATTTATAATCTATGTAAAAGCCCCTATGGGCGTATAACAACAACAATAAACAATAAACAATATGTTTCGGTATCGGTAGTAGTTTTGTTGTTTAGTATCGTTCAATGGGTCTTGTTTTGCTATTTTATGAAGATGGTTCCTTTTATGTATAGATTTTACAATGCCGTTACTAATCCACGGGGTGAGTTGTAGTTTATTGTGTGAAATGTGTTTTATTGTTGAGTGTTTCATAATATATGCATTGATTTCATTGATGAAATAGTTTAGAGCATTGTTTACTTCAGTTTCTTTATAGATAAATTCCCAATTTTTTTTATTAAGATCATTTAACAAAGCCTCAAAGTCGATAACCATTTTATTATTGTTCTTTATTTTTTTGTGTTTTGAGTTTGGGATACTGATTGCAATGGTGTAATGATCAGTAATTGTCTTATTCATAACAAATGCATTTGAGCTTGTTATATTTCTGGTATATATATGATCCAAGCACGAGCTTGAAGTACCTTGTACCCTAGTTGGAGAATTAATATTGGAAATAAGATTACTTTCTGCCATTGCACATAAATAGTCATCACACTGTCTATGCTTTACTTCTCCTATTGTATTTATATTCATGTCCCCGATTAGCATGTATTGTGGTAAATTTTTTGATTTTTTTATCTCTACAGTGAGACTCTCCAGGAAAGGGTGGATGTCATTGAACGATGGAGACCTGTATATAGCTAGGATAAATAAAGTCTTATTTATGTTGATTTTTAAGCAATTACACTGATGTATGTCTATTTCTTGAACAAGAGAATTTAATGTGATATCGATATAAACTACCACTCTGCTATTTTGATTAATATGTGTTGTTGTGTGATATTCATTATAGCCTGAAATTTGTTTGGTGATATAAGAATCACTTAATCTGCATTCTGTGAAAATTATTACATGGAACTTTACCACAGATTTTATTTCATCCATAAATAAAATAAAGTCGTCCAAATTATCCATAGTTCTAATATTCTGATGAACAATATTAATTTTATTAGATCCCCAGTCGAATTGCATTATTTTATAATTATCTTCACAGATTATTTCAGTAGTCGGCATTGTGATACTATCGATTTCATCATGTTGGTTATATATCATTAGAATTTATATTTATATTACTCTTTGTTTGTGATAAGTGCGTTAAAATAAAGTAAACAGTTGCAATGCCTTTTGAAATGTATAAATATGTAGTTAGAAAGGAGCCTGAGAATTTGCAGTAAATTTCTTTCCAAGTTTTACATAATATCGAGATAATTATATAAAGTATTGACAGTGAACCTTGGGTAAGAACAGTTTTTTTGCTGTTGGTGATTATGTGGTTACATGGCGAGAGTATGCAAAAACATGAGTATAAAATACTATTAACGAAACGATCTACATTTTCCTTAAAGAATAATAAGAAGGCTAGAATTTGGACCAAGTAAGGTAATTGGTAAGTATTGTAAGGATATTTGAAAGTGAGATAAGCAACTATTACAATAATTATGCTGATACATAAGAAGACTATTAGAGAAAATAAGAGTATATTATTTTGAGTATGTGAATTGTTAATAATATGACTCATGCGAAAGCATGCATGGAAAGTAATATTTACAGAATAATCTACTTTTATCTTAAGGAATGTTAAAAAATCGTGAGTTAGGTATATAATAAGATTTGCAATTATTATAATAATTTTGCTGGTACAAAAAAAAGCTACTAAAGAAGGTAAGAATGCATTATTTTTAAATATATTATTTTGTATATTTTGGGTATATGAATTGTTAATAGCGTTATTACTTAAGTAAAAGCTGGCAAGGAAAATATTATTTACGGAATGACATATTTTTATCTTAGACGGCATTAAGAAACTTGAGTTTTTGCCAAAGGAGGAAACATATAATAGGAATAGTAAATAGTGAAGATTAGCAATTATTATAACAATTGTGCTGATGGAAGAAAACACTACTAAAGGGAGTTGAAATCCATTATTTTGGGTATTTACATTATTTTTTGTGGTGAGATTCATATAAAAACTTGCGATGCAAATAATATTAATGATATTAACTGAATGATTATCGTTTTGCAGCACAGTAAAGGTTAATGTTGGGATACCATTTATCATCAGTCATAGTAGTTGACGTTTTTCTCGATCAAGATCAAGGACATTTTTTATCGTAATAATTTTGGAGGTATCAGTTTGTCTTAGTAGAATACGCCCAGAAGTCGTCCAAGAGTGTTTAAAGTTATTTTCTCTAGCAAATTTTTTAGTTTGAGAGAGTAGAAATTTTCTTTTTTGTGTTAGGTGTTCAGACACATAAATCCGGTTGGCTTCTTGCGATAGTCCCAAGTCCGCTGTATTTAGTTTATTTGTGCCGGTGGTAGCGGATTTTTTATATGCTTTGATTTTGTTTAAGAAGTCATCACGAGATGTAATATTGTTGAACGTCACTATTATGGATCTGGGATTCCTCTCGGACAGTTTCGGTCCTAGCCTGTATATTTTTGTAATTTCAGCTTGCAAGGGTGTAGTGGTATCTCCGTAATTAATAATCTTTGATATTTTGTTTAGGGTTTCAATATTATTTTCGGTGTTAGATTCTGGAATACCTCTTATATCGATATTGCATATTTGGGCTAGGTACTCCAGCCTGTCAATTTTGTCTTCTTGTTGGGAGATAGTGTTTTGTAGGGCAGAATTTTGCGTATTTACTTCGATCATATCAGTATTGACTTGTTTCTGTGATCTTTCGATCTCGATTATACGCTTTTTCAATTCATCGTGTTGTTCCGATATAAATTGAATTGAATTTATGATTTCTTTGTTTTGCAATATGATTGATTCATATTTTTGGGTATATGAATCAAATTTTTTTTCCACAAATTCCATTATAGCTGTTTTAAAATTGGACAATTCTTCAATAAATAGTTCAGAGGTGAGAAGACCTTGGTTTGCGCCATCTATATTTGAGTTTTGGAATTTGTCAGTGCCGCTTGACTGACTGTTTGCAGATTTTGATGGTTGTATTGTCTGCTTGGCATGTTTGACGATAGATGGCTCTTGATCATTTGATATCTCACATAACAAGGTTTTAGTTTTGTTATTTTTTAAACTTTTAAGGCACTTTTTGCATTTCCACTGTATATTTCTAGCTGCACGGCGTGAGGTTTCCACATACTCAGCGCAAGTAAGATGGTAGGTGTTTTCACAAATAGCACAAGATATGAAATCAGCTGGAGTGTCAATGTTTTTATCACAAGCGATGCACTGTGTATTCATGGTGAATTTAATATAAAAAAGTGATTTCACGATTGATAATATTGATTATATGATGTTAGTAGTGATAGTTTCACGTAAGTTTCTAGAAATATGGCACTTTTGTGTTTTATAGAGGCTGGCTCGTTTCAGAATAGTTTGACAGTTTGTGTCAGTTTTTTGTGAAGACCAAAACACTGAAAATAACGCCACTTCACGAGATAAAAAGCACTGGTTAGATGCGCGGTCTTTGATTAAGGATAGTTGAGTACTGTAAGCTTCGTTCAATATTGATTTTTTGTGGTTTTTTTATTAATTTAACGCAGACATAAAAATACGTCAACACTAGACTCTGTAGATGTCGCTCGTCATCCCTGTTGATGAATGTTTTTGTTACATTGTTTCATATAGTTTCTACGAAGTTCGGCTGTTTGAATGTTATGTAGGTTAAACGCGACATTCGTTAGAATCTACTTGTTCATAGATGACGTTAATGATTTTATTAAATTTGCGAGTTATGCTTTGCGAAATTGAGATTTAATTTTTAACTACGCCTGTAGGTACATACACAACATGTTAATGAATACATAGTTTTGTCTGAATAAAATTATCATTTTTTTCTAGAGAAGCACACAGATACAATATTGTATTGAATCATTGATATTATAAAAAAAAATGTCTCAATATTATAAAGCATACCTAGCAAAAAGCGTATATTAATAAAATAATTAAATTAACGCCATCTATGAAGACGTTCAACCTTAAGTTTTGTATTTAAATGTTTACTTAGGACAGGTTGTTTCACAGAATTTGAATAATTCATAAAATTTCAAAGTTGTTTTAGATGTTCTGTGGACGTTCACCAAAATCTGCGAGCATACTCCAGAATTGGTCACCATTTATGTCGAACACCTACGGTGTCAAGCATCGGTCTGGAGAATTGGAACGACCATAGGGCTACAGGAACCCCGTCCAACTAGCGCCCGGATCCTGCCGCTGCCACTGGTTAGCGCTCGCAATATACCACCGCCACTGATAGGAACGGACTGTACGAGAAGGTACTCGTACCATACGGCGTCGCTCATCTGTCGCTGTGACCATATTACTGAATTCACTAGTATTTGTCTCCACCATCCACGGTATAGTGTAGGGGCCTGGGGAATTCGCCACCGTTTGTCTCCACTTTCCACGGTGTCAAGCGTCAGCCTGCAGGAATTTGTCTACATTTCATCTTCACCACTAGTGTCGAGCACCTCACCGGGGCACCAGAAATATTCGTGATCTTCCCCACCAAGTTGACCAGGTTGAGTACAGATCTACATCCCGACGTGATGTAACCCTGCCAAAATGCATCCCAACGAGATGCATACATCAATACTGTCCACATAATAATCACAGTGATACGAATATAAACCTATTCTATTATCTCTACCTACCGTTACCTACAGCACCGTTCTTAATCGCATCTTCTCACGCTTATTGACGTTGGAACAATGGAGTTATTTTACCTATTGATTCTCATATCAGCAGCTCGGCACCCGCCAGAGGGAAGCTATACCCGGGAATTAGTAATTTGCTCTGAACAATGCTTCACCACATAGGGGATGCAATTAAACACCTGGCTCCAGATAATTGGATTATTGCGAGGTCTCCGCTAACACCCTGGTGGTAATGTATTTAATAGTTTGATAGTTTTCTGTCTTGACTTGAGCTGTTAAAATAAATTACAAACAACTTTTAGCAACACTGGGAGATATTTATAAATCTTCTATTTTCCGCACGACGGTTTTACGTTGTTTCACAAACATCTAATATTTGTGAAACAATATAATACCTGTTTTCACATTGTGAATCACAGTTAATTTGTTTGAAATGTGAAAACGTAACATCAAAGTCGATCAATTAGATCAGTATGCAATACAGAAATCTCATGATCACGTATGTTCGGATTAATTATTACCATTATCGTGATTTATTACGGTGTAAATTAAACATGGTTACTTCTTTAAATTTTATTACCATTACCACTGTTAAAAATATACTATACTACATAGTTAATACAATCACCGGAACTTTATGAAAACGTTTAATTACTTTACCAGAAAAAAATAAGAATCCTTTTAAAATACCGCGACAAATATAATATTTTTTTAGTAATATTTAAATAACTAAGGACGGATTTTTTCTGAGAATTTGAACAATTCATCAAATTTTAACGTTCATTTTCGGGTTTTCTGTGAAAGACTTTTATTTTAATTTTGTTATTATATCATTATAGGCTAGTTGCTTGACAGAACTGAAAAAAATTGAAAAAATCTTTGACAGAACTTGAAAATTAACTTAACTCAACCTAACAGACAATCACTACGTTCTCACCGATATGTCAGTTATTCGTAATCTGTTTCTATAAAAAAAAATTATTATCAAAACTCTGAGTTGTATCAAAATAGAACTTATAAAACAATTTGGTAACAAATCAAATTATTGTTTACGATAGCTTAATTGGTTGTCCATTCATTTTCTTTATAGTTTTAATATTGCATCTAGATAACACACATATCACTATAATTAACGATATACGAGATTATTCTGATGTTATTATTATCACAATATTATTTCTTTTGGGTGAATTGAAATCTATTTGTTTTAAGAATGGTTTGTTTTTGTATTTAATAATCTTTATTTTTATATAGTTTCTTAAAAAATACCTGTTTTCTAAACAACAAATTATTCAGTGAAGGGGAGATTTATCATGAACTGATACCTTTCTTCTCAGGGCTCTACATTCCAACCTTTAACCTTAACAATGATTAAGACCGACCCTTTGTCTTTTAAGGTGTTTCATTATCTACTAATGTACGTAAGTTCTCACATTTCTTGTTATCTTTTTAAATTTATGTTTTAGACCAATTTGCTTATGAAGTGGACGCTATAGCCCGTGAAACAGACAATCGTGGAAAACACCGTCATTTTTGTATGTATTTGTTAGGTAAAGTTAAAATTGACTTATAAATTTAACTAAGGTTATTAAATAAAATGACATGATTTTTGTTCTTCTTTCTCATGTATTAATTGTCAACATAGAAATTTCCTTGTGCTCATCACTTTATGCTGTTTTCGTTGTTGCTGAAGACTTCGATCTTCTTGTTCTACTTACAGCGTTAACATCACTCCGAAGCAGTACCCTCGAAAATCCGGGAGAGATAAAACGATTCGGCGAATATTTTGAAATATAAATGAGCAGCCAACAACGTTCTGTTTCTTCGTGCGTTTAACGCTTGCGACACAAAATCTTCCCACATCAAACGGAGAAAAATAAAATTTTGATCGCTTTTCCACAAAAATACAAGAATTTTCACTATTCGGCTGACTTCAAACATCAGAATACAACACCTGACGACATAGCAGACGTTGGAGAACGCGTTCTTGTTGCTTTATACGGCAGCGTCATGGAAAAGGAAACCTTGGATAAAGTTCATTGCTTAAAATACAGATTCTATATCGCTTTTTGCCATCGACAAATGACGCTGGACGGAGTCATGCCTTTGGTACCTACCGCCGAGTCCAAAAATGGTATACAATCCTAAAAAATCAAGAAAACTGGGGGTGGAAACTTGACATTAGTGGGCTTACTCCAGTTACAATGACAGAGAAACCAGCATCCTAATCTTTTCATTTGATGCAATACTAGGTAAGTCAGATTGAAGTTCTATGGTATGTAGGTTCTGTGATGGTCAATCATGTCAAAATAAAACAGAGGATCGGATCGATAGTGAGTACAAAGATGAAGAGATCAATGGAAGCCCAGATTCTTAGGAGCACAGACAATGAGTTAGAACATGAGGAGGAGGGCAGTAGCTATAGGCATGAAACTAAAATTGAATAATGGAATATCAAGATCGTGAATCTGTGAATTAGATCTAATGGATACAATAAAAAATGTGAACATATTCTCTTCCTCCTCCTGGTCATAACGGTGTGTAAATGAGTTTACTTTGGTTTTCCAAAATTATCATAATTATTTATTTATTTTGTAAGAAACAAACAACTTTTATATAATATACAATGATAGATATAAATATACAAGTTAACTGAAGTCAAGTCACAGAAGTTTTTTATGTTAAAGTGCATTAGTAATAATTATGCAATGCATAGCCCCAAAAAATTACAAAAATGGATAGTTTTACCATTTTTTGGAAACATATTCTGTAACTCGTTACATATAAGACTTGAAAAATGTTAGAATCTATATTTTCAGGATCAACCATAGGGAAATCATTTTGAAAAATCCATTTTTAGCACCTCTAATCCAAAGTGGCGGCTCGAGCTCCCCATCCCCAAGGTCGAAAAAATGTTATTTTCGCAAGAGTCGCAACCTAAACAAAATTGCTACTACTTAACCTTTTACAAGGCAAATGCCTTTTTTGTCCTCACTGACTGGACTTTATCGTCAAATTGTTTTTATTTTAATTGCGAATGCCCACATGGACTTCCAGTAAATTGTCTTAAATTATTAATGGTTCCGCTGTTGTTAAAGTGAGGGGTTTCCGAAATAATTATTTGGAAGACACTGGGGTTTCTTTTTCTCTTTATGATATTCGTTCTTATTTGTATAAACATGTAAGATTAGTGAACGAATTACATTTGTTAAATATAATTCCGCCGATGTGTTCACCAGTTTCATAATCCTAGGTCTAGGTTATCAAATTCACTTAAATGCAGTTTTAAAGTTAATTCAGAATGCAAAACCTTGATAAAGAAAAGAATATAGTTCCTTTTCCGAAAGGCTTCCTTAATCTCCTCCTTCAATATTATCATCTACGCTCGTTGCACAGTTTTTATAGCTGCCTAGGATTAGCTTTTGGTAAAAATATGCACATACTTGGAGATCAAGTTTAACTTTAAACACTCTTGGTTAAACCACGGCTTTAGCATTATTTTCCGATGTTTTAAATTTAATGAAACATTACTTCGGTAGTTACATCAGCAATATTCAATTTATTTATTGTTATCATGTTTAACTTGTTTAATGTGTAAAAGTGCATTTTAATATTAAGTTTTTTAATGTTGAATAACTAACTGAAGTCCCCGGCGTTACCCGGGCTTTACACAGTGTTTTTATGTATTTAATATAAAAACTCTGTGTAAAGCCCGGGTAACTCAAAATTATATTATCAAAGTTATGTATAATCGGAAAAGAACATTTTCAACCGATGAGTTATACAAAAAATCCAAACTATTCTGTCTCCGTAAGCTATTTATTTTGCAAACTATGAAATACATCTTTAAAAACAAAAATAAATTCGAAATAAATGAAAACAGAATCAACATTAGAAATATTAATGTATTTTATACTCCCCAAACGAACACAAAACAAATGCAAACACACTACAGTTTTATTGGACCTCATACTTTAAATCTTTTACCGAAAAATATTCAAGTGTTTACTAAACTTCCTCAATATTTAAAAGAGTTAAATAAATAGCTTTTCGATACAGTATCAATTTATGTTTCTCTTAAAATATTCACCATAAATTACACTAAACACTTATAACTTCACTATACACTACTGTAAACACTTTTTATACAAACCCCTTAGACAAAATGTAATCTTGTTTTTTTTTGTATGCCCGTAGTTTGTTTATTTCTAGGTACAATAATATAATAACTTACATATATATATATATATATATATATATATATATATATATATATATATATATATATATATATATATATATATATGTTACCCACGCACAGGCTGCGCCTTAGTGGGTTCCCATTATTCGTATTGATTTATATAATATTGTATGTAATTAATGTATAAAATTGAAAAAAAAATAAATATAGACAATTACCTTTCTCGTGTTTTGAAGGTCAGGTGTGCGAAATTTCATCAGTCCCGGAATAAAACCGTAGGTTTGTATACATTTAAAATCCACGCCGCCGATCTGAGACACGCTTCTTAATATAAATAGCTAGATATTATCATTAAATAAAATATGTATTTTTTGGAAAAAATCTTTGTGTTCGTCTCACAAAAATAGCCCAAAGAGTGCAAATGATTGAAAAATACATCAGTTTTAATGAAATTTCACAATTTCTTGTTTTGTGAGTTGTTCGTGTGAGAAGAATTCTCTTAAGAAATCCTTAGAGATATTTTATCCTGTGTGGCGCTCTTTTGTTTATTCATTGAAGATACGATCGTCTCTGTGCCTCTCCAGTCAGTAAATTCCATCGAAGGAAAAGTGCCGGTAGATTCTCTTCACAATAATACTCTCTTTATACTTTTATTCTGTATATTTTTATTCTTTATACTTTTATTCTAAGGTTTCAGTTAGAAAAGACTCGAGAACTGGTGGAAAGAAATGTGAGATACATAAACTTGACCTGCAAGCAATATCGCATGGAAACCATATCCGATTGGAAATCTATAAACTTTTTTAAAAGTAATTTTGTTTCATATAACCTTTAAATCATTTCCGCTAAAATTGGCTTCCTGATATCCGTTGACCAATGTTTGGAGGTTTTCAAATAATAATTAGGTTTTTGGATTCACTTATTAAAAAAATCTTTATTTGTAAATGTTGACATTATTAACGACTCTCAAACCAAAATTTAAAACAGAAAGAGATTCGGTCGCATCTATTGATTTAGCTAAACTCAGGTCCCTTTCCTTGCCGGGGAAGTGCTCTGACCACTAAGCTAATTCAATCATAACAACTTACGTCATTTATCACTACTACGGCAAGTAAGAGGTCCTGGGTTCAATTCCCAGATGCGATAGAATCTTTTACTGTATTTTCTCTTCCATCTTTCGTTTGAGAGTCTTTAATATTGTGTTCAATGGTTAAATATTAATTAGGTACTTAAACACTGTTTTGCGTAATCTCTAATGTGTTTTCCATTCAAAGAGTTTGAATTTAGATAGATCCCTCCAACTGGTAGTTTTATAAAAACTTTTATATTTTTGTGTGGTTTTTTACAAAAATATTGATAGATTGTTTAAATATTCTGTTGATTGTTGTGGGCAGCTGAATAAATGAGCATACACGTTCCTTACCAATTTCATGAAAAATATGTTTAGTGATTTGATTTTCTTAGAGTAGAACATCATTTCAACCATTATAGCACACCACAGCCCTCAACATTCTCAACAACTACCTAGAACCATTCATTCTTATTCATCTTTAAGAAAACGGTGAACGTGCTTGAGATGTAGCTATTCAGTGTTACTTAATAAACATGATTGAATTTTTGACCTTAAAATAAATCAATTCTTGAGCCTTTTTCTGCTCCTCTCCAGATAAAGGAGTAAAAAAATTACTAGTTGTTACAAAAAAAAACAACATTATGCAATTAAGTTAAAAGTGTTGCGAAAAAATTTAGACCATTAAAAATTATATTCAGGATTTTTCAATAAGAGGTGTTATTTTGAATAGCCCACTATTTAGGTAAATGTTACTTATGAAGCTGTTATTTTTTTGAAATTTGACAAGTAGAAACTATGCCATTAAAAAAAATGGAACGATGCACGCTTCAAAAACGCATTGAAATTATTAAAATTCACTTGAGTGAATCAAATGAAAATAATCTTGAGTGATGAGGCCCATTTCCACCTCGGTGGCTTTGTCGAAAGCCTACAGTCTACAGCCTCTCTATCCTTAAAGTGTGACTGTTTGGTGCGGTTTATGGTCCGGCGGAGTCATTGGACCTTACTTTTTCAAAAATGAGGCTGGAGCAACAGTTACGGTGAATGGATTGCGCTATTGAGAGATGATTAATGATTTTTTATGGCCGAAATTGGATGGTACTGATCTGGACAACGTTTACTTTCAACAAGACGGCGCTACGTGCCACACAAGCAACGAAACCATTGATCTTTTACGATTGAATATCAAAATAACACCTCTTATTGGAAAACCCTGTATAATAATATAATATTTGAAACAGAAAAAGATACGGTCACATCTCTACGATATTTCCATTTTGCCAACGAGAAAATGGGTTTTAAATAATAGCATTGGGTGTCTTTTTCATATAAAATCCCATCATGTGTACATTCCTTACTTTGATATTTAATCGAACAGAGCAGACAATTCTACTCTAGTACACTATTTTATATAATAATATATTTATATTTGAAAAAGTTGTCGATCTTTATTGAAACATCACATATAAGATATAAGCACCAGCATCTTATTTAAAATAATACCGTAGCATTTATATAGCGCAATTTAATGTCATCTCATACAACATTCAATCCAAATTTCTATTTTGCATTGTTTACTTTGACTTGTAGGTCTTAAACCAATAAGCGAACTGCTATGTCAAGAGGGTTAATATGGTGATTCTGAATAATTACCTAAAATCTTCATAAAATTACAGAATTATAAAAACTCACTCAAATGACAAACAATACAAGCAGAAGAAAGAGTGATATGAATAATGCAACACGATTGATGAATAATATATAATTTACTCAACAATTGTACACATTTTTGAAAAAAGGAAGATATATTTTTTAATCTTTATGTATTATATTTCGAAGAAAATCTCTACTTCAGCACATTACACTTTATTACATGAGGGCTTAATAGACGATATTATTTTTTTAAATATTTTCTGATGAAACATGCAATAGGAATAGGGATATCTTGCAATAGGAATAGACAACATTTATCTCAATACTGCTAAAACAAAAGATAATTGTAATGAGTAAGTATCCAGATGACAGTGAATTAGTTTATTTACACGTGTAAGATCTATCAATTGCTTCTATTAAACTATGATTTATATAGATGGTCGTCGCAAGATGAGTAAACGGATTTTACAGCCCCGATCGGAACCAATGTCACCCTCTCTGAAAGAATATTATGCAAAGAGCATATGAATGCAATAAAATACGAAAAAACCAGAAAAGGCGTAGCCTAACGTCAAAGAGCATAACTTTAGTCTGGAAATGTCGAGCGCAAAAGTAATGTTATGAATTCCCGGTGCACCGCACCACGAGCATCGGAGTTCGTTTATCAAATAGAGAAAATGGGAGTAATATCAAACTTAACGTAGTTTTCCATAAATTGCAGAATTTTTGATTTCGGTAATTTTATTTGAAATCTCGTAATTTGTTAACTCACGGGTTTATTCGTTTGTAAAAATTAGAAATACTAGGATTCATCTAAAAAAATATGGGTTAACATCACTGAAGAGATAAACTATGAGTTTGTCTGGTGTACCTGAAGTGTGATCTTTCTTTTTACTTAAAACTTTATGAAATACTGAAATTATGATCGTCAAAAAATCTTATTTTGATCCTAAAAATATGTACAAACTCGCGAAAAGAAGATGAGAAACTGAAATACAAAATTACCTGTTTGATAATCCTGCTTATTTTCTCACTGATGAGAGTCGTAACATAGTGAAAACTCCACATAAAGGCTTAGAATTCTTCTAAATTACTGGTACGAGTGTAGTTCCGCCAATTAATCTGGGTTGCATTCTACAGGGGGACAATAATTTCTCTTCCGATAGCAAACCTTCGATGGGAGAGGGCATCGGAAGAAGTAATTTGTTTCTTATAAATGTCACTTATTAACTTAAAAATAAGAGCTCGTTGAGGAGGTATGTCCTACCCTCATCATTGTAGGGAGTGTTGGTATAGAGAACCTCATTAAAGGGTCAATCACCCCAGGGAGTGTGGTGCTTCCGAGCAGCTAAGTACATAAAACTTTCTAAAGAGAGATCTATGGTCTAGAATCTAGATTCTATAGTCCAAAGGCAAAGGCTCTATTATTCTACATCATCCCAATGAGTCTAAAATCATCCAAAAAATTGCAATCACAAGCTTAAATAATATCTCATGTGAATTGAATTCTCTTTAGGCCTTATTATTTCACCCGTATAAATTATATCTACGTAGTACTTTTGTAACAATGAACTTTAAAATATAATTCCTGTATTCACTTGATAATAACTATAACTCAATTAATTAATCATTTGTCACGAGTGTATTGACTTTTTTTAAGGATTTTTCGAAGGAAGCAAAGATTAAATTAAAAACTCACTTTATAATACTCGTACATCAATTAATATTGGATTAATAAATGACTCCCAACTGCCGCTTATTCCAAGCTTGGTTAGGGCTTTTATATTAACTATTACAGTTGCGAAGTTTGAGATAGGCGAAACCTAGTTGGCTGTAGTTTATTAATTCAATGAAAAGTGGTGTTTTACTAAGTGAGTTTTTTTAATTTAATATAAAATAATCATAGTTTTTTTGCCAGTGTCTTGAATGGGAAATGATGACTAACTAACTAACCATTGGGGTAGGCAGAGAGGACGGACCGCCAAACAACTCGGTTTCGGCACACACTTCTTGCCTCATTCGCATTCAAACATCGTCCCATACATACATACTCTTATATTATTCTAACTCTTGACATGGCCCAAATCGAGTATATGATTCAATTCTTCCTGCAATGTCTTCCTCGGGCGTCCACGATTTCTGCTACCATTCGCGTTCGCATCATATATTCTCCTTACGCTCTGTTATGAAAATAGTTACTTTTGTTGTATAAATAATTATTTTCCTAACTAAAGTTAGTAATATTTCATATTACCCCGGGTAAATTACAGGGGTAAATGAACTGACTTTTCATAACAACTCTTTTCTTCGCTCATTCGCTCTACTGTCCAAACCATCCAAATTTTAATGGGAAATGCAATACAATTTATCCACATTGGCAAGAGAGCAAACAAAGATAATTTTAAAAAAATATATGCGAACGAAGTGAATTTGAAAATAATAAATAATTTAAGTAAGTGAATTACTATTGTAATAGGAAAATATATTTTTTACCAACCTTTATGTACCGAGATCAAATCCGGGTTAGATTATTTACTCTGGGTTTTCATTATATTTTTATTCAGAGCACAACAAATTGTATTGTACTCAGTTAACTAATTTACTTTATTAAATAATCATGTACCTACACTACTATAAATTGAAGAAAATCATCTAACCGGCTCCTCACTATACAAGAGCTAGATCTACACTTAATACTCATGAGGAACAGATGCAAGACATTTTTCATACAAAACTTAAATTTGAAACTGATTGATGATGAACCCATTTTTTTGGTAGAAATTTTAATTTATATGCGGAAAATGTGTGTTTCAATGTAAATTGGTCATTAGTAATTCAAATTTCCGCTGATCAATTTTTGCTATTTTTTATTTCATATTATATCGTCAGATTTGTGAAACAAATAACGCATTAAAAAAATCGTATTATAAAGAATTAATAAATAAAAGAGCTAAATATTTTCCACACCTTATGGTTATAAAAATTTTTTCAGTTTGTTCGTGTCTTTTGGCGACAAATCCTAAATTATGTTGTGTACTAAAAAGGAATATTAAGTTAGAAAAACGCAGGTCGTGTTCATTTTATATTTACAGTACCAACTGTAAGTGGAAATCTTGAATATCAAATATCAACTTAATACCACTTATCAACATAAATACACAATATGTTGTAATTCTTTCAAACTTCCTATGAAAAGTTTCGCTGTCCACCAAACTTCACGAAATAAAAGCGATCAGGGGCGTAGCGTCGATTCGGGAAAACGAGGGCTTCTTCTCCCGGCTTGGGGGCAGACCGGGAGACATAGATTACGAGTTTGCTTCACATGGTGCGCTGGGCTATCGCTAAAAGTAATTCACTTTAGATGACCGTATTTTACAAAAGACGTGGTTATAATCCGATTGAACATTACGATTCTGTAATTTAATAAACAATAACTAAAAATTATCAATCATTCAATATCTTTCAATTGGTTATTGAAATAATACTATATAATAATAAATATAATGATAACGACTATATCACGTTACAATTTGAATTTGAATACAAATAAATAAAATTCAAAGTACATTTTTTTCTATAGTATTTTAAGAACATTAAAAATAGACTTCTCGTTTCTGAATTAAGTTTTTTATTTAAAAAAAATGTTAAATGAGGAATGTTATTGATTAAATAATATGGAATATATATATATTTATATTTTTTTAGCTGCGTGTTCTTCGTCTACTTCTAATTGCATATATTTTTTTTTAATTCTATGAAATGTAACAACTGTCTCATAAAATTCTTCGAATAGGTATGCTATAAATATAGCAATATTAAAAAAAATGCATTATTATTTTATTTTAAAATTTATTTAGATTTTTGTAATAAATGCGAAATAATACGTAAGTATTAGGATAACACGGTAGAAGATCTTTTTATAGGTTAGATTCGTCCTTCCTTACCTCGAGTTATCTTACGCCGCGCTGCGCCGGGTAGTGAATGCTCTGTGTAAACAAAAGGCAAAGCTGCCGTGGAAAACCATTTACAGGAATACCTAGTCCCGGCGGGGAATTTCTACAGGGCGCACCATTCGAATAAATTAAAAAAAATATAAATATAATTTTATAATTGTTTTACTCTCTTTTCTTTTATTGTGTTTATTTATATTTATTTCATAGTCCTGTTTTAAAAAAAAATAATGCTTCTAATTTTGGAAGAATCTTTTCTTTCAAATAACAAATACGCCCAAACGTACACAGTTCCCATTTTTATAATTTTGTAATTACCACAGACATAGGAATTAATAGACGAGAAGATAATGGCGAGGGGTAAAATCAACTGTTGAAGAACGAAGGGAGTGAAGCTGACTGTGATTCGTCAATAAATCAATCTGACAGTAAATAGGCATCTCGCATTATAATATCACCATTTACTTCTTAAAAGTAAAATCTGCTTTTGAATGAATAGACATTTTTACATGGGAGCGCAAATTACTCGCCACGTTATGAACAAATTTGCGAAGTCCGAATTCGGCAAAAAAATTCGGTTCTATTTTCAGAGTCGAATATTTCGTTTAAGTATTTAGTTAAGACACTTTTATAAATGTTCATAATTTACTTCCCAGCAACCAACCAGCTTTGTGTTTCGCGTCCAGACGTTTCTCGATGTGATAGTAACAACTGATTCATATTATACGATGTGAATATGCTTAAAATAATGCTTATATATGGAATGTAATACGACAATTGGGTTTATTCTCTTTTTCAAATCTATTTTTACAAGTTTTCATAGTACAAGTTAACATTTTGCCGTGTTATTTCGTAAAATGAACCGATGATGCCTCGACCATAGTTCGCACAAGAATGATGACGTCACATTTTCAAATTTCACTTGAGGCCATACGCGAGCACAGCCGGCTCCAATGGAACCGGTATGGGGAGTGGGGATAATACGCTTTTAATCACTTAGGGCAGGTCTACTAATATTCATATGTCTATGGTAATTACCTATTATTACCAGCTCTGTAATGTTTTTGTTAAGTTATGTTAATGTTATACCTATGTTATGTTTGTGGTTGGTTTATGTTTATGATATGTTATGTTCATATTATGTGCATGTTATGTTATGATATGTTTGTGTTATGTTCATGGTATGTTTGTGTTATGTTTATCTTTATGTTTTATAATCACATTTATTTACTCCCATTTATAAGATTGCCAATTTCATAGTTCTGTTTTAAAAAAAACGCTACTAATTTTAGAAAAATCTTTGGTTAACTATTGAAAAACGCCCACATATATTGTACACAGGTTGCTATTTTTATAATTTTGTGATAACCTACTATTACCAGCTCTGTACCGTTTATGTTACGTATGTTATGTTATGTTATGTTATTTTTATGTTTATGTTATTTTTATGTTGTTGTTTTTACTTGTATTATTGAGTAGAATCACCTCCCGAAGTAAGTACGCTTTACCCCGGACATAATTGTTACATTGTATTTTACTAACTTATAGTTTTTTACCGCTTTTATATATTCAATTCATTATTTTTAATAATATTTATCGTCCACGTAAGCCGCAAAATGAATGCTTGGGAGTAAAGTTTTGAGGTCGTGATTTGTAGTGTGTATCGTTTTAAGGTGACAATAATATTATGGTTTAATTGACACTTTTTTTTAATTTGCTTCACTAAATTATTGTGCCATGTCTTTCTCACTTCTTCTACCATTTGGTTCCAGTTAAAACATTATTCTTACACTCTTTTCTTCGACCATCCCATAAATAAGTACACGATTTTCTTGATTGTGCCATGACTTTGGGCATCCCTCACTTTTTTACTGTTAAGAAACTCAATTTTATCGATATATAATTCGATTTCGAATATATTCCAGTGTAGAGATAATGCATATTAACGAAACAACGTTACATCGTTAAAACACAGAGAAAATATGCCTGTAAGATGTATCTACATAACATACTATATAAGCGGCACCTTCTATAGTGATATACACTTTCATCATCGCCCTGTCGAAAGACCACAGTTCAAAATCGAAAGTTGTTTTAAATAGCTTTAGTCGTATTTGGTGACCAGATCTAAACAACCTGCATAATATGAACATCTTCAACCTCACAACTTATCCCAATTGCAACAGTTGAATCAGTTGCAACTCTTGTGCGATATTCACATAAAAAAATACTTAACTACCATTAACTTTAACGTGATATTTTATTCTCTTTATTCTCTGACGGCCGGCATAGTCCAGTGGTAACGCATTGGACTGCCATTCCGAAGGTCGCGGGTTCGAACCCGGCGTGCGCAAATAAATTTTATTTGATTAATTTGTGTTATTTCACAATTAATTAATTAAAATAATATATAGTAAGAGTGGAAGATACTACCAGTATCGCCCTGGTGTAAGACCACCATTCAGAATTGAAACGTTGCTCCAAATGGCTTTAGCCGTGTTTAGTGACTAGATCTGAATAGCCAGGTACTTCCCCACCTTCCTCTTTCCTTTCCCCACTTACCTTCAGCCTCACAACATCCCCCAATTGGGGATGCCATAGTATCACTGGCTCCAGACGGGAGCAGTTGGGACTCTTGTGAGGTATTCACTATAAAAATAAAATAAAAAACTCCTTTATTAGTTCACCTGGTTTATTTGCCCGAACCATCCAAGCGTCCTTTCTTAAAGTATTTCTCAATCAATTTCATTACCCCTTGAATAAATGTGTTAATCATTCAATAATGATTGAAAATAATCTTACATTTGGAGATGATTATGAAAGGGACAAAAAAAGCAAATGTTTTCAAAATAATAACTGTACATTACATCTGGAAATTACATCTATTTTAATTTTAAATACAAATATATCGGTGCGCACGTCCATATTTTATATCGTAATGGATTTTGATACACGCAACAACTGTTACCGCAACTAATGTCTCTGGTGTGCGGATTTCCTTACTAAAGAAAGATAGTCTATCAAATTAAAAACATATATATATATAGGTAGGTGCCTATTTTTATCCGTGATAAAAATTACACTTATTACTTTAAATATAATTAAATTATTATATACATATTAAATTATTACCATAAGTGTAATTAAATTAAACTCTTTCTGCAAGAAAATTAAATGGAATAGTTAAAAATTACAATATTATTAATTTCCGTGAAGCACACCCTGTGAGTTTGTTCTGCGGAAATACCCTACCTATAATATCTCACCACAAACCAGTGGCGCGCCGGAACTTTCACCGACATTCGGTGGTTTAGTAAAAATCAAAAGTAAACTATTTTAATATTATTAAAAACGAGTAGGTACAAAATAAAATACGTTATTTTAGCTATTTGAAGTGTGATTTATTTATGAGTTTAAACGTAAAGTTTGGTTTTCAAAATAACATAATATAATAATTAATTTTTTTTAATGTAAAAAAAAAATATATTTATTTTTAAATTTATTCTAAACATGTTCTTATGATAAGATTTTGTTACCAATTAAAAAAAATATATATTATTAAAACTTAAAGTTACAAAAAAAAGGGTCCACCATACCATATTTTTAATTTTTTTTTATCAATAAAAAAGGAATAATCTGAAAATCTTGCCACTTTCTCTAGAAATTAGATTTTACAATATTAAAAATAAAAAAATCATATTTTTTTTTATTTTTTTATCTTATGTATTTTTAATATTTTTTAAAAAAATATCACAAATACGAGTACGATTTTTAACGATTTATGGAATTTTTTTCATCAATATTAAAAATGTTATTCCGGGCCCCATTAATTTTTTTCCGTTTCTAAAAGGGCCCACCCATTGACGTTTCCTTGTTTCCCGTGGCGGCGTCAGGTCAACCGGGCGCCGGCGCACTCCCCTCCTCGACTGCCAAAAGCTTTGGTATAAAAGCGGCGTCTGGTGAAGCTACCCTCACTTCGAACCCGTTCGGGAATCGAGACGCACAGCGTCACTCAGTGAGACCGCCGGTAGTGTCGCGTGCCAAACTTCCGACGCCGCAACAGGTAGGATTCTCACACAACTTTTTGCTGTTTTAAAACCATTACAAAAATTACTTAAAAAATTAATTTTTGTTTCGGACGTCTTTGAAGGCTTTTTCAATTTTTTAGAGATTAAATAAATATGAAATCAAGGTAAAAAAAAATATTTTAACGCAAAAAAAAAAAATGAATTAAAGTATTGCATAAAAAATGTGCCCTTTAAAAATGACAATATTAATTAAAATTTAATTATGCATAAAATTTTTATTTAATTTTAAATTGTGTAAATAAATAATTTCAAAACTTTTAACTTTTATCACTTTGGCTTAGAGTCAAAATATTATATCTACATTAATCATAATGTTGAGAAAACTGAAATTAAAAGTTTGCAAACCATGGGACACAACATTTTGTATCTAATGTCAATTTTCTAACAAAGTTTGCTTTGGCATAGAGATATAATGATTTTTATGGAGATAAAATATAAATGCTCTTATAAATAATCCCTGGAGGATTTACAATGTATTTTAATATAAGCTTTCATGTAGCACGGTTCTCCGGAGAAATAAACAAACGAAAAATGTTTAAAAGTAGTAGTTATTTTGGACGTTAGGTTTAAAATATACAATAATTAAAACCATAAAAGGTAGACAATTTTTCGTACATTTCAGTACCTACTTAAATCATTTTCGACCAAAATTGGAGATACAATATTTTAATTAACATTTTTGCAATTATTTCTTCCTCCACATGTTTAAAGAATTGTTTTATTAAAAAAAAAATTGTGGATTACCTTTTTTACGAATCATATTTATTATTTATCACATCTTTTATGTATTCTATGGATTGTTTTTTATATTCTTATTACATATATTTTATTACTCTGAAATATGTAATACATTGAAAAATACGTACCTTTCGGTATAAATTAAATTATTATAATTGAATTAATAATAATAAATTATAATAATATTTGAACTAAACGTTTTTACGCAAAATTACCTCAAGGGCGCTGGTTATTGTTTTATAAATTGTACCTGCAGTTTTGTTAACTTCCACCATTGGGAAATTGTTTTTTAGAATTGAATTAAATAACTTACCGAATATATTATCTCATTAATAAACTTACTTTAATATATATACTACATTATTTTTAAAAAAAAAACAGTATTTGTGTTATTTTTTTTACATCCCGAGATTAACGAAAATATATTAAGAATATTTTTTCAGTTCTTTCTCAAAACTTTATTTGATTAAATTTTTGAAATATTATATGAAATATTTAGCACATTTACAAAATAACTATAATTTTCAAAACTCATTTGTGTTTGATGGATTCTCCTGAGAACCGTGTTTCATGGAAACATCAACCAATAATCCATCATTTTGGATGGCAGTTTGGAATATAAACCATAACACCGTGACACTCTTCAACATCAAATTGTTGACATTGTTGTTGATGGTAAATGCATTTATGAATAAATTGCACTTTATTTGATTTATTTACTAGATAAAAACGTGAAAATATTTATCATTGTTAAAATGCCTTGCACTATCGGCTTTCTGTTTGATGGTGCATAGAAAGATCGATAATTACTTTTTTACGAATTTATATTTATTTATTTATTACAATAATATTCATTACATTTTATGCAAGGAAGCTTTCGACTGTCCAACTAGTAAGGTTTCCCGTTTTAGGGCAATCAAATTAACAGGTTTCAAATTATCCTAGAGGAATACAGGATTTGAGAATACAGAAAATAAGTATGTAAAAGCGAAGATACATAAAGATATATAAAAGGCGTTCGTGATAAATAATTATCAGATCACATTTTTAAGTAATATTTCGGAATCAGTCCTGCCTAGATCTAATAACCATATTAAATAAATAATAATATTGCAATATTACATATGCATACTGTACTGATAAAAATATATATTACATAAAACTCAATTTGGGTACAAAACTCGTAAGCAGGTAAATAAAAAAATACATTTATGTGTACCTAATCGACAATTTTTTTTATAAAAATCAACTTACATAGTCAACACTTCACAGATTCAAATTAAAAAATTTTAAAACGAAAGACAAACACTCAAGAATTACGACAATATTTCTTGTGAAGATGTGGAGTGATGGAGGACTTAGCCAGTAGAGGAATTGAACTTGTGACGACCCCGGGAAAGGAACTGACGACTTTGTGAACTCAGCCACTGATCGTATAATAAGTAATCAAAATTAATTTTGTCTAATACTCATTTTTTTGTAATTAAATTTAAATTTATGAATTACATTTGACAAAAAATAATAAAAGTTATTAATGGTCATGTATACTTTATCAAAAAAGCGGAGCTCTTGAGCCTGGTAAGGTAGCAATTAGTCTTACTTTGGTAGAACTTTATTATGTTCTATAGACTACCGGTATAATATAAGTAGCTCATAATTAATAACATCCAAATACTTAACTCTGTATAACATCTAAGTATAAAATCTGAGATGTAAAATAAATGTTATTTTTAGTACTTTTAGTTTGTTTAACCTAAAAGTTTCGTTAATAAACCTAAAATAACCATTCTACGTGGCGCTAAATATTATTTCATTCATAATCATTTTCCTAAGCTCATAGAAGAAATAATTCTCCTCTCTATTCCATATCTAAGCGTATTTCAAAAAAGAATTATACGACTCAAATCGAAACTGAACATTGGACATTTGTCATGATTAGAAAAAAAAACATGATGATTTTGCACAAAGGACGACTTCTGTTCAGTAGAACTGAGAGAGTAGAAAGAATGTAGAGAGGTTCTACTGCGAACTCAATACCTTAACACTAAACGCCACCAATATTTGTCAACCATCGCAAATGGAAATTTGCACAACGAAGATAAATACATGACGTTTTTACTATTCTTAACTTATTTTAATAGGTTATGCGTTTATTATTTGGTCAATTTTGTTTGTTTGGTATCTCAGAGAGATTATTCTGCAAGATCCAAAACATCAAGTTACGTACATACATTACGTAGAGAAAAGTAATGTTATTTTAAAAATCTAAATTATATGTCGGAAGTAGGCGTTGATTGGATTAATAACCTGAATTCTTAATAAGTGAGGGTAAGACCACTCTTTTCTAGTGGCCTCATTTCAACGAGAATTTCGTAGAAGAATGTAAAATAAATTTTATCTTATAATATCTAAAAGCTTGATAGAAAAATCCACTTATGGTAACCTTCTTGGCAGGACGGCTTTGGTCTAAGTTTATAAGTCTTAAGTACCTCTTTAAGCGTCAGTGAACTGGATCCCTCGTAGGATGTCAAATAAAAAAATATATAGTTTATTTCTATGAATTACAATTGCGAACATAGACCAACAAAAAGCACAATTTTTCCAAGAATACTATTTATTTTGGGTAACGAAATATAAACATAAATGAAAATAATATTATTCGGCATAAAAAAATCCAACGACGTAAATACGTAAAAATAGATTGTTTTAAAGGAAAAATTGTGGGAGCAATTATTATTTCAAGTTAGAATATCCCAGCTACGAAAAACAGAATTGTGGATACTTTCTCGTTGATAATTTGTATTAAAAAAACCTTTACCTCATCGTCTTATTTTTCCAAATCCGTTTTATAATTCGCTACACACTCCGCTCAAGAGAGACCGACCCACAATCGGCCGTGTGGTTAATAATGAAAGAAAGCTGCAATTCTTTTATCTGTTGCGAAACATTTATTTTTGGGCTCGCATAAAATAATGGCACGGAAAGTTCAAACACGTGGAAAAAGTTTTTTCCTTCAATAAGGAATTTTCCTCTTATAATTTTGTTAATGTAAAAGAAATAAAATAATAATTACGAATATTGTATATTTGCAACGCGCAAGAGCAGGAGACACTTATATTAACGCTTTTGTGAGAAACCACCATTTAGGTTAGAAATGGCTTCGATAATTAAATTAAACAAACACTCTGTTTTAAACGACTAACTTATTTTAATTTATTCACCAACCAAGCTTCTTTGCTTAAATGGTAAACAAAAATACACAGAGTGGCCGTATACCGTCATATATATAATACAGGTAAGAGAGGGAGTGAATAAAAATAGAACCATGTAATAGTGAGGCAGATTAATTTATATAATAGGACAACACAAAGATACAAAATAAAGAAACGGAAAACCAAGGGAGAAAGTGATTAAGAGGTGGTGAGATTTTTTGATGATTTAAATGGATACTTACCTTATTCCTTTTTTTATTTTTAGAATTTCAAAATACCTATATGTTAAATCATTAGACTTATACAACATGAGAAAAGCAAACAACATTGATTTGTCATGAAACGTTCAATTGAAATCTAATTAAAAAAATAATTGTTCATTTAATTAGTCGAGGGCGAGAAGCTCAAAATCCTAATCCTAAATACTAATGGATAAATTAGATTGATTATTAGGAATATTGCTTTCAGTATTAACAGTTTTCTTTACTTTCATAGCTTCGTAATTATGCAATCTAATGCCAAAACTATTTTTGCAAAGAATATTATCACCAGTGCTATGATAAGATAGTTTAAATCTTTTTCAACTATGTGGTTGACGATTTTCAAAAACCGGGATGAGAAAATTTAAATAAATTATTGGTTTGAAACATAGTGTTTGCTTCATTTAATCATATGTCAAACGAAAAAGTATTTGCTTCTAACGAAAACGTGAAACCTTTATATAATAGTCATTTACTTGTATTTTTATGTGTCTGTCTCGGTAGAAATATCCAGAGTTGAGACTGGCAAGTATACACGTATATAAATTTTATCATTTGCTTATAATAGTATTTGCGTAATAATCGGCAATGTCAAAAAAGAGTTAATTTAGAGTAATGGTAACCATGTTGAATTGGAATGATGAGTTATAAATACGCTTAAAAATAGGTTACGGTTAGACTTAAGGGTAGTTAAGGATGAGTTACTCACTCTAAGGGTGAGTTCAGTGGTTATTGCACGAACTTTATTGATTTACCTTTATGAGCGGATTTTAAATTGACTTCAACCTACTTGTTTGTCTTCTTTTGTCGATTAAGTTATTGCATAATTTAGGATTAAAATATTTGAAGTTTCTTTCTCCAATTGTTGTTACTTTTTTGGGATCTAATAAGAATTATTTGGATTCACGTCGCGTGTTTCGTGCATTTTGTGAGAATTTTTATAAAATTTGTTTGTATAAGCGAGTATGTAGGTACTTGGATATTATTAAGTATACTTTCAGTGCTTGTCGTTAAAGGAGACTTCAAGAATAACTTTAAGGGTTAATTTTTGCACGGTCGATGGTTAATCCAAGTCAGAAAGAATTGCACCTCCCCATGCAATTGATCCGTTTTTGAAGATCGTTTGGCAGATAGCAGATTAGACAATTTTCATGCAACTTTAAATTGAGTATATTTATAATATTTTTATCAAAATAATAACTTTTTTGTGATGAGAGTTTGTGAGATATTATGTTTGGCTAGTACTCCGCATTACTGGTGAAATTATTTCAGGTAAGGTCTGTGGGACCTAGCAATATTTAATTTTATTTTTTATGTGTATTTCACGTTTCTTTTCCTATTTTAAATTAAAATTTCATAAATTACAATTAATCTATTCACCATGACTTTAGTCGCGGCCAAAGTTAGAAACTGTTCTGAAATTCATTCAAATTTAAAAAAAAAACACCTTTTTTGTCTCGTCGCTCGTGAGCGCACTACCATAATATTTAAAATATAATGGTTTCTATGCCCTCACTGTTGCGTTGCAACTTACAACGCTTACTAACACTTACCGTACGGGAACCATTTATCAATATTTTATAAGAAGGATCATAGTCTTTGTGATTAACTTTGGTTAGAATTTTTAGCTTAAAAAAAGGCACATTTTAGGCAGGGAAAAATTTAGTGCTCTAAATAAATATGAGTATGTTGGTATTGTATGGCTGAGATACGTACTGTGTCTTGCGATATTTTGGGTTAGAGCATATTGTACACCTGTGTTTACGCCAGGAAGGTAGTTGAAAATCATCAACCACAAAAAATTAAACTACATACATTCCTTCAGCCTCACAATGTAATTAAATTGGAATCCTTATCTCACTGGCTCTGGACAGTTGAAACTCTTAGGCGGTATCTCATAAAAAGTAACACTCATTATTTTAAAATATTCAAAAACAAACATGACAATATGAATATTCTAAAAATATTTGAATTACCCGACTGAACGAATTCTCGCAGCGTTGAAAATGCCAATATTTTATCAACATAAATTTACGTTCATAAAATACACATTCCTATTTGCAATTGCTCTATACGACAGGTTGAGAGACCCATTTGCATTATGCATAATACACGTGAATTTAAATATACATGCACATATTTGGTTTGAATCAATACAAAACATAGTTTTGTGTGAAAGTTTGCAAATCCCCAATTATTTGCGGTTTTAGTTAGATGTAACTTCAAACAACTTTCTTCAAAGTGAATATGGCCGTCTCAAATTTGAGGAATTTTATGAGGGTGAATAATGTTGGTAATGGAATTAAAAGAGGAAAAAGAAAGGTAGAGGAAAGGGTTGTTAGTTTAGAGGATAACAGTAATATTAAGAAAACCATTAAAGAAAGTGGGAGAGAAAGAATAATTTAAATTTGTAAATAACACTGGAGGTCTGACCTCCAAACATGTTGATGGTATCATACCAGAATACGCGCATTAACAGCAAAGTCATGCGCGCCGCGATATACTTTTTAACATTTGCGAAAACTCATAAATAACTTCTTGAGCGCCGCTGAATTCATATGGAACAATAAAAAAGTCAATATACTCAGCTATTCTGAGGAATATACTATTTTTACAAATATATTGTAACGTACAAATAATTACTAGATGATCAGATGAAATTTTTCTTCGTGGTTATTTATCATGTTGGCCGCGCCTCTGAGAGCAGAAGTGACAGACGCGTAGAGAAGATGGCGGCAGACGTGAATTGGTCGGCATTGATGGGTAGTGTTTTTTGGCGCTCTTGACGATAGGCTTGTTGCCGGTGACATTCAGAGAATTCATGGGATTCCGAGTTAACCTGTTTTTGTTTGATGTTGCGAATTTTTCTTGACTGGTCCTCAAAGTGTCGATGGTCGCCAATAGTCGGATTCTGGGCTCTTGAGGAGTGGAGTGGAATTTGTTGCCCCATATCGTAGAGATGGCGTGTTTCCTTTCCCACACTGGGTCTTGTGGAGGGGCGAAATTTGTTACGGAACGGATTGTTTCTGAAGGAGGATTTCAGAAAGAGCTTTTAGACGGAACCTAGGACCTTTGAAATGTCCTCTCAGATGATGGCTGTTGAAGGATCTTGTTGTTGGAAAGTTACTCTCCGGGAATTGGATCTGACGTTTAAAAAAATTAGATAATTCTCTCCCTCTTTCTTTCGCTTCCAATACATTATGATTTGTGATATTTTACGAGGTATTTATATAATCATTATTTCTTTCTTGCATTGACAGAATGTTTTTTATTTGGCGTTGATTTGCCTTAGTAAAAGTTTGTTCTTGAAGTCAATAATTTATTTAACAACAAGGGAGTTGGGACCCTCTTCCCACTAGTTGAAGACGGTAACAGGCTTCCCACGCAAACTTGAGATGGTTCAACAACAGTTTATGCTCTCTTGTCGTTTCTCCCGACAAAAAGGTAAGTGACCATCTTCATATTTTCTGGTAAGAAAGTACAATTTTCAAAAATATAATTTTGCAAAAAAAAAGAAGTTAATACGAATGTAAAATCAGCTGATCGACGGCAAAAATGAGTTAAATAAAAATTTCGTGTGATCTGCATCGGTGCCGAACCGAAAGGACAATAATTTTACAACGTTAAAAATATTGTCTTGGAACATTTAAAAGACATGTTTCATTAACATTATCAAAAGCGAGATCTGTGAATTTCGTAAAAATAAAAAAATTTCTACATAATAATAGAGGATTCAATAATCAAACTTTCCCTCAGTCGTGCACGGGTCAAAATTAACCCCCGATTCTGAAGAAGTTTTATTTTTTCAATTTATCCCTTGGACATTACACGGTTATTTTTATAAAATAAGTATTCCTAAAAAATCATATCAATCGGAATATTACTAAAGCGTGGAGGATGGGGTCTAAATTCAAAATCACGATCTGTCGAGCAATTTACTACATCAATGTAATTCGAAATTTAAATTAGAATAAAAACTTTTTCGCGGTTTGAATAATTATCAATCTCCCAGATAAGATATTCCGCCAGCATTCAAAGGCATTCGAAATTATTATTAGATACCGTGTAACGAGAAATTTCCTTTTTGATGTAATTTAAAAAAAATGTAAATTCAGTTTTTAAATTGAAAAAAAAAATCTCTTTGGATAAATTATATATACCTTTTTTTAGTAGAACTAAGAATTTTTACAACAATTTATGTCGATTTTAAACCATATTAGTACATTCAGATTGGGTTATTCTTGACTCCTTAATTTGACGGTTAACGTGTATCATTGAAATCATTAATTTTAAAATTCTTAGTGCGCTTATCAGCATTAGTTATCGAAATAATTAAATTGTTTACTGTATTGACGAAGTTCGATTTGATAAATTATCTACTTTATTCGAAACGTTCATTCGAAAAAAATAAAGTTATTTAAACGAAATTCTATCAATTATCAAAATAATCTATCGAAGTGGATCATTGTTCACCACTGCCAATCACTTTTTTATCTATAATACCTCACAAGAGTCCCAACTGCTCCCGTCTGGAGCCAGTGAGACTATGGCATCCCCAATTGGGGGATGTTGTGAGGCTGAAGGTAAGTGGGGAAGAGAAAGAGGAAGGTGGGGAAGTACCTGGCTATTCATATCTAGTCACTAAACACGGCTAAAGCCATTTGGAGCAACGTTTCATTTCTGAATGGTGGTCTTACACCAGGGCGATACTGGTAGTATCTTCCACTCTGGAACGTGCCGCAAATATACTATATATTATTTTAATTAATTAATTGTGAAATAACACAAATCAATCAAATAAAATTTATTTGCGCACGCCGGGTTCGAACCCGCGACCTTCGGATTGGCAGTCCAATGCGTTACCACTGCGCATAGAAAAATACTTTCATTATAAACAAGTTTTGACTTTGACATTTATTTACTTTATTTCTGTGGAATGAACTTGATAGATTGTAATAAAGCATTTCATTGATTTTCGATAAAAGTGTGGTTCGGTTTCTTCTCCATGTGTATATGCATGTATACCTGTAAGCGATATAAAGTTTCAGTTTTATGTAATTATTGGTACTTTGTTTTGTTCGTTTACTCATTTGAGGTTGGCTATCATCAGGGAAATCGTCATCCTTCTGAATGCAGCCCGAATAAATTTTCTTTTCTTGTATTTCCTTATAGTGTTATATTAACCAACTTATGTTAAGCTCACTAAGTTATTATGGAAAAGTTTATAAATATCTTCATCGCCTGTTGTATTCTTAATAGTGTGCTTTAATAATATACGTACGCGGAATAAGTATTCTAACAAACGCAAAGATATAGCTAAATCGAAAGACATGCAACAGCTTGCTGGGAAATCAGTAATTTTCTCTTGAAAATCTTGAAAAAGTTGCAAAATATAGATTTTTCTGAAACACAATTTTTAAAGGCAGTTCCGAAAGGAAAAAGACATATTATCGTATGAAGAGCTTATTATTTTATTTTTTTCGAATTTATATATGTTTTAAAATAAATCGCAGAAGTCCAATTTGTAAATAAGTCAATACCCAATAACAAAGGTGGTTTAGTCTACCATAGTATGGAATCTAAGTAACCTGCGTAGTATATTGATAATGCAAATTTATGAAGTTGGTAGCAACTTGGTAGTTGCTACCAACTAGTTGAACCTCTGGGAATCTTGCGTTTTGGAAACTCCATAATGTATTCGAACGGAACGTTCCGGGGCATTTCTCAGCGTAATCACATTGCTGTTGTGGTGAGGTTAATAGTTTACATTTTGCTCTGAAAATAAACTTCAAACTGCTTTACAACTTTAATTGAAAAAATTAAATTTGCATAGTACTATGTAAAACATATATTAATATACATTTAACCAATTTGAATAATTGAATTTATAAGAATTATGAAGCCGAAGATATTGGTACAAGAAGTCGGGGACGCATGAGAAAGATATGACAAGTTCAAGTGAATCAAATTGATGCTTGTATTGGGTATGTCAAGAGCCAGAATCAAAGAAAAGTAATATATCTAAACCAAAAAATTAACTTTTATTTTCTTCGTGAGATATTATTCATTTTGTAGACTCATTAAAGGTTCAAGGTCTCGCCTCAAGTGATGGGCGATTAGTACCAACCTTAACAACGTACGACGGGTAGCGTTGGTATATATTTTCTAATGACTTTATATCACTTTTTAAAAGTGTGTTCAATTGTCGCTGTGTTGAGTTGTCATGGAACCATAACCGGCGACCGGATAAATCATAACAATGATAATTCATCACATCTTTAAAAAGTTATATAAAGTCATGGAAAGTGATGAAACAAAAACTTTATTAACTGGGTTAAGTAGGTTAGATTAAGTTAGGTTAGGTTAATTTTTTTTTCATTGTTTCTAATGACTTTATATCACTTTTTAAAAGTGTGTTCAATTGTCACTGTGTTGAGTTATCATGGAACCATATAGATCATCCGTGCGGCATTTATATAACAAAGAGTTTGTATGAGACAATGTATGAATGTAAATGAACTGGTCGTTTTTAGTTAATGTTATATTGACCGGTCGGTGGCTGAGTTGAAATCGCGTTTGGGTCCCACCCAGGAGTAGTGTGTTTGATTCTTCGGCTGGCTAAGTCCTCCATCATAACACAAGCAAGATTTTTCGCTTACTGTAGTGGTATTGGGAGATTTGAAAATATTGTCAGGTTATTCGTAACCCGGGAAAGTTTGTCCTTCTTGAAAAAACAAAAAAAAAAATCATTGAGTGTATGTCAAGACACAGATGTTCGGCGGTCTATTAAAATAAAAATGTATTGAATAATATCAACAAATATCTCGTTCGTAACGTACTATTATTGGTTTTATTTTATTTTATACAAAGTCATTCATCATTCGAATTAAGCATCGTCGAAAGAAAAATGAAGCAAATAAAAAGTTGTCGTTCTTTGGACACGAGGACACGCCTACGACAAACTTGTATATGTATATATATACAAGTTTGTCGTATATGTATATATATGTTGTATTTTTTTCTTCACTAATTTAAATATTATTTTCTTGCTACAGTATTATACTTTTACTATATTATACTGTTTTAGTTATATTTCGACCGAATTTGAATACAGTTTTTTATGTATTCCAATTCAAAAACAGTAGTTGAATTTAGGTTTTTAAAATTCCTAAAATAAAACATTGCCAGTAAAAGGGAGGTTTTCGAAAAAAAAAATATGTTTGGGTAAAATGGGTAACCATACTTGTAACTCGTATACTCGTTAGATGAACAAAGAATTTTTTTTATAATACTTGTTTTTTTTATTTATTCACGCTATGAAGACTTCTACATGTACTTTTACATTGTTGTAGGTAAATTTTTCAGGAATTCAATAATAGGTGTATAGTACATAAGGGAAACTAAGTTTTAACGATATAAGCAAGTACAATTCAAGATTTCTGTTGTACAAAGGAGTTTTGATAATTGCATATAATAACAAAAGTACAAAATAAGTATTTAATGTACTGTATAGTAACTTTATTGATATTTATAAAAATAAATACAAACTGTTTATTGTAAGGCTTGTTTGTATTTAGCAAACATTTATTATGTCAGATTTGGGTGTTTTACACTAATACAGCGATAAAAGTTTATCTTTATGCTTTTGAACACCTAATTTAGAGAATCGACAAACAGGTTGCAGCAAAACAGACAGTGCAATTTTAGGGTAGGAACCTGGGAGAGGTCTCATTGCGTCGGGAGGGTTGTGCCGTTTCCAAGGTTCGGTTCGAACCACTTTTTTCTTTTTAAACATGGCCGTTCTTTTGTCGCTGGCTGCAATTTGCAACTTCTCTCTGCTGGGCCATCTTAATGAAAATGTTTTTAAGCACCGGTCTCACACCTTGGAAGAACTCGAGGACCAAATTCGGGAAAAGTAAATAGCCGTCGAAGTGTACCAGAATGCATGAGTAAAAAAAATAAACTCCATTTATGGTAGTCTTGCCTTTTTTTAATAGCCCTTAAAAACTGCACTGTCTGTTTTGCAGCACCATGTATTTTTGTTCGTTTTACACATTTTATAATGTATTTACTTCTGACGATGTGTAAAGAACAAAATATATTAGGTTATTATTTTTGTTTTTTTTTTCTTACCTCTTCTCTTACTAGGATTCGCATCAGAATCAACTCTACGGAGGATTGCTAGCGACGTTACTTTAGCCAATGTTTATAAACAAAACAAAAGTTGCGTTGAAAGGGGAGTCCAACAGTGGGATTTGGACTATTTAGTTTCATACTTATATTAATATATAGTTGAATGGTCATTCATTTGTGTTTAAGCTGTGGACCTTTTATAATATAATCAATTATTCTTTGGCAATGAGTTTTATAAAGGTATACGGGTACTTACAGAGGTGGAGGAACATTCACTTGTTGGGATGCACTTCGATTCCACTGTAGTTTTGGTATTAGCAAACTTTATTTATTGTGATGCGTTAAGATGATTTTTATTGCTATGCGATGCGTTATGGGTAATAATGTTCACCTCGCGTCACGGCTGTTGGTTTTTGACTGACTCCCGGACAAAGAGGATAGGTATGAAGGAGAGGAAAACGGGGTTCAGGAACAAAATTCGTTGCCATAAACAATTCTCTATGAAACGACAATTGGCCATTATTTGGCGTAAACAATTTGCCTTAAGATGAACATTTATTTGATGGCAAAGGTAAAAAGATTTTTCTTAATCCATTGCTGTCTTCATGGGAGCCAATCGGTGAATTTCCGTATAACCGTTTAGTGATTCTCAGAAATATTAATTATGCAAACAATTAAATACTAACTTTGCTGCGGATTTACAGAGTGGTTAAGACTTTCAAACATTTTTAGTAATTCGGAAGGTAGCTCAGTTTTGCTCCTCAAAAATGCAGGTTAATACTATGCGGAAACATACTCGTTCATCGATAAATCACGTTTTTAAATCAAAGAAATGGAAACTGCATGAGGAGCGTCATTTAGAAAAATGTATACTAAAGAAAAATGTAATACTAATACTAAAAGTATTTCGTGGGAAACTTACATTACTTATTTCATCTAGAATGGATAAAAAGCGTTTTTATAAGCAAAAACCTGAAGGTTCCCATTAAAGGCCTCTCTTTTTTATTTTAAATATGAACAAAATTAAACGTGTTATTAGTCATTCTAGTTTCCTATTTTACTCTAAGGACATGAAATTAAATAATTCTTTTGACTCCGTAGATGACTCGACCAGTTACAAGAATACATAGGCAAAATTAATCAATATTCAAAAACCATAAACTTTATCTAAATAAGTGTAATGTTATTATAACCTTTACGTAAAAAACATCCAATTAATTATCCTTACGAATTGAAACACGTACCCCTACAACGAGTAGAAACAATCACAGATCTTGGAGTACTGCAAATTCTAATATGTTTTTTAAGTATCATGTTGAAAATATTCTAGAAAAAGTTTATAAACAATCGGACTTAATTATAAGCATTTCAAAGCCTTTTATTGTAGTACACACACTAATTCTGCTATATAGGTCAAAACTCGAGTTTGCCTCAGTCATTTGGAATCCTTAATATCAAAGATAAATTTATCGTATTGAAAATATCCAACACAAATTTACTAAACACGTACATTTACACATGTACACGTACACGTACACGTATTATCCTAGTTTATTTTACTGTTTTAAATAGCAGCATCATTCGAAAACTGTATTTCTTTACTTGTTTTATAAAATTATTAAATTCCTGCTAACTTTTATTTTATTTTGATTGTTTTTGTTATTTATAAATATATTGTGTGGGTACAAATTGTAAATCAATAACTAAACCTAATAGAACTTTATTCGTCTAGACTCTTGTCTTGAGCATGTGAATAATTACTGTTTAGGCTTAAATGACTGTTTGTTTGCTAAATAAAATAAATACAAAATATTAACATTATTTTTCTTGTTTACATTTTATAATTAACCGAAGTATTCTTATAAATTGAATTTTTAAATATTATATAATATGATAAACACATGTGTGAATTAAATATTCCATCAGAAGACTTACAATATCATTTCTTATTAAATACTCTAAAAATACACACATTGGAAGACAGGCGTAAAAGAAACGACTTAACTTTTTATTCAACATTCTAAACTCTAAATTCGACTGTTACGAACTTCTGCAACTCATAAACAAATAAAATAACAACACGACAAAATACACTATTCCACTGCAACACACATAAGCGCAATTACATTGTAAACTCCCGAATACAACGGTTTCACACTATGGGAAACCAATACTTAGGTGTTGTCGATATATTTATTATTAACTTCGCGAATTTTGTGGATTACGTAAAAGACTTATTTCAACACTATTCCTTAATGGAAGTTATATTTTTATTGACCAGTCAAATCGTTGTATTTTTTAATTTATGTTCTTGTTATTTTTAATTTTGTTTCTTGCATATATTAATTTTAATGTAATTTTATTTTTATTATTTCTTTCGTATGTTTCAAAACTTTCATTAAAATTGGTTGTTTCAAAACGATCATAAATCAAAGAATTTTTTATATTTAGATACGTTTTTTATTACTTTTTGTCATACAAATAAAAAATAATTAAAGTGAAGGTACATCGTGTATTCATATTTTCGAAGTTTTCTGAATTTGGCACTACCTGCGTAATGGCCTATTTAACGGTATTAATGACGCAGGTTCACAGGACGCAAGAAGCCCGTAGTTTGAGTTCACGTGACGGAACTCACCACGGGGGCTAATAATAATTGTCTGTCGGCTGACATTTTCCTCGCGCGTCACTGCAACGTGATGTGGTTGCGCTTCAGGCCGTGCCATCAACGTATCCAGGTAATTTTATGAGATATTGTTCACATAGATATCCCGAAATTTGCATAAACCTATTTAGATAATTTATATATTTGTTAATTTTTGGGAAATCGACAGTTTACATTTAATCAGTTTGTACATTAGTGTTATTTAGTAAAATAAAACTAATTATAGAGATCCTCCTTGTGAGTTTAACTGAGACAGCATAATTTAAATTAATGAGAAAGGAATACGAATTAAAAAAAATTATACAAAATAAAAGATTATATAAATCATACGAAAATTTTACAAAACAATACATTTATAGCCATGGAGAAAGGTTGTAGATATAAATCGAATCATAATAGAGATGTAAAAAATATAAACAATAGAGACATAAACATTATTCACAAACCATCAGAGAAATATTCTTTTATGGACCTCTTGTATTTGATAAGTTCGCAACTGAAAATATCAACCTTAGATAATACGCTATTGTAATTATTGCATAGTATGTTCAGGCAAGAATTCTGTTGAGAGTTCGTTTTACTTTGATCAACCCTGAACAGGACACAAGAGCGTGTTAAACGCGCAGGTACATAACTACACTTATGTTATTTATCATTTTCATCGATACTTTTACGAGGCTTACTATAGGACATTTACTAATTTTATTACCACTAATGTTTGTTTTCCGGCTGACAAAGTCCTCGCGCGCCACTGCAAAGTGATTTTGTTACACTTTCGGGTTGGTCAGTCTATGTATCGAAGTTTATGATATGAAACATCTTTCAGCGCACCTAGGGGGGTGAAACCGAGGAGGTGACCACTCTCATTTGGCCAGCTTCGTGACTCGTCGACTCTTCCCGCCCGGCCGCCAAAACTCTGTGTGATCTATTTGCTTCTATTCTCACTAAAATTGGCAAATGATCTTTTCTAAGTGATGGTGAATTTTTAATTTATTATAATATATTCTGATATCGTAATAATATATTAAATCACGCAATAATATTTTTTTAATAATGAATATAGATTTATTTTATTAACAAAAACGTAAAGACTCTCATTTTGACTTCCTTCAACAAAAATAATAATAATAATAATAAACATAATCAGGTAGAAATGCTAAGAACTTTTTTTCCATAGGAAAGCTCATAGCTCAGAAATGCACAAAATAATTTGCAAGGCAGATAGAAATATTACACCTTTAAATTTATACGATGAGAATGCCAACATTTTCATAAATCCAAACCAGGAATTATTAGATTCCTGGTCAAATAAAATTTTACACGCAAAACACTTCAATTATCTCAACCAAAAGTATGTTGACAAATTTTCGTCAAACAAATGGTTGAGTATTGGAGAGTTGAGCGCAGAAATAGAAGTATTTATGCTTGCCATTCAGGATAGAGTCATTAATACTTAAAATTATAGGAAGCATATAATCAAAGATACAAATCAAATTGATGATTTGTGTAGAAAATTTTTGGCTTTTCCGGAAACTATAGAACATGTTAGGTATATCGGGATGTTTTATATTAGCACCGTCCGAGTATTCATTTAGGCACAATCAAGTTTTAAAAATAATTCACCAAAGTTTGGTAATTAAACATAACTTGATTGACTGCCATAATATAGTACCATATTATGAATACAAACCAAATTCATTTTTAGAAAACGAATTTTATAAAATATATTATGATAAAACTATACCAACAGACCGAACGATTAGTCATAAGTCATAATAGACTCGATATAGTTTTACATGACAAAATTAAAAAATATAACTTATATCATTGATGTCGCTATTCCAAATTCCTGTAGTATTCAAAAATCTGCTAATGAAAAAATAAGAAAATATACAGATTTAGGAAATGACATAAAAAGAATTCGGCATTCTCAGACTATAAAAATATTACCATTCGTTATTTCGGCTACTGGCATTATACCTGGCTCTCTCATTAAAAATTTAGACGTATTAGATCTATCAAAAAATTTATATATAAAGATGCAAAAGTCGGTCATTTTGAATACATGTAGGATAACGAAAGATTTTTTAAATATTTATGTTGAGGGATCAGTAGGATTTATAGGCCCTGTTAGGAGTTCTACCGAGCCGAACCCTCTGATATGAAAATATCTGGAGTCGGTGAATTATTTTCCCATTTTTTCTCACCAGAGAGGTGAGTTGACGTGTTGTTCTTGTATTGTTTTGTATTTATTTTGCTTATATAATATACTTGCATAGTATTAATTGACTACATGATCATTTGTGGAAAAGTGAGTGGAAGGGTTTAGTTTTTCCTATGGGGAAGATTTAACCCGGACAAAAAAATCGGAAGCAAAAAAAAATCAATTTAGATGTTTCACATCTGCCAGGCGTTTTGTGACGGTAATTATTTTTCTTTGCCGTTCTTTAAAGTATTTCTAAAAAAACAAAACCAAAGATAATAACCACATTTTTTTTTTATAATTATTTAGTTTTTGAGACTCGGCAAGGGGGTCCGAATATAAGGTATTTGAAATACCAAAAATTGATGTCATTAACGAATTTGATCCTTTAATTTTAATTTCTCATGTAACCTAATGAATTTATTTAGATTTTTACGTGATACCATACTAGAGCGCCTCTCTGTACAGTTTAAAGACAGCCCCCCATGTCTACTTTTTATATCAAAACTTCCCGAGCTGTTCGGAAATCATAGTGGAAGGGGTGTCAAAAAGACGACCCTCGTGAAGATCGTTGATGTGTACTTAAAACAGAGTTGGTGACACCACATATCATTGTGATACACCTGCATTGATTTGGTGCGGAGGGGAAGAAGATTGTCAACTGCGGTTTGAATAGTTTTTCTCTTGAGAAAGTCCGCAATAACTATGCATGTTCGATGGATCCCATACGATAATAACTTCCCGACAAGCGCCTAGTGCCAAACACTTTCAAAGATTTTGGAGATGTCCAACCCAACGGTTTGAGTTACTAGATTAGTTTGCTACACGATCGGTTTCAACAAGATACCTATTGCTAATCGATTAAAGTGTTGTTATTCTCAAGGTATGTGAACAATTTATTATTGAACACCCTTCCAATACCCCAATACCTTTGAGAGTACGCAGTGGGGAATCGAGTTTTTGAAGAATCGAGTTTTGTGCCCGCTCCAGAGGATTTGACATAGAAGGGATTGTAGCCATCTGTCACTGAGGTGATTACCTTTCTTTCATCGAGTGCAAAGTTTAATGGGTCTTCTGAGCTAAAACAGACCACAATCCAAGCAAAGACGCTGAAGAATGACCGCATACCTTCATCTTTACATGTTCGTTAAGTTGACTGTTTATGGAAGATGGGACAGAGGGGCTCACTATTAAAAAAAAATTGGCTCTATGTGATGTGACGTCGGTTGGAATTTCTACGAGTTTACTTAATTCAAGGATAAGATTAAGGGTATTGGGAGTAAGTTAGGTTAGGTTGTTAGGTAGTTAGATGGTTAGGTAGCAGATTGCGAATGTTCGGTTTTTTGGTATTGATTTTCTGTTTTGTTTGGGGATTTAAGAAGGGTTTTGGAGAGTAAAGTAACCGGATACACTAAATAAAATAGCATGTTCTCTGACTGCGGTACAGGGCAATGTGGCAGAAGAGTCTGGCTGTGGATGTTGACATATGAGTACGCCCCAAACGCTGGATACTGGTTCCTCACCGGTCTCGAACCGGCACAACATCAGCGGTAGGTTCTTTTCGTTCGCTGGTGGTGCATCTCACCCTTGGTCGTAAGCCCAAGGGTAGGGACCCTGTACTCCCCATTGGCACGGAGAAGGGTAACCGGCTTAAGGGTTCTCCCTCAACCGATCCGACCTGCAGTAAGAAGGCCGACCAATTCATCAGTGTGTTCCAGATGCATCACCCCCCCCCCCATGCCCTGCTAAGTAACCAAACGTAGCGAACCACTGTGGCAGAGGTGTTCATAACCCAGAGTAAAGTTCCCGGGGTGGCGGTACTGCCTCCCAAATTAAGAATAATCCTCCATGATCAAAAGTCACTATAAAAATCAAAGAACTTTCAAAAGTAAGGCTTATGCCTACTGTTCATAGGGGAGGTTTAATGAAGGTATAAATGAACTTTCATTTGAAAAAACTTATTGATTTTGAGGAAATCATACAAAATAAACATTATTTACTTTTATTATTTGAGATTTTCAAGGCCAAATGTATTATAAGTGATTCATTTTGGGATATTACGCCGTTTTGTGCTACCTCTTTATTTAGCCATCATTTTTGACAGCATTACATTATATCAGGGCAGATGTGTAATCTGATGATGGTCACTATAATGTTGTCCAAAACGTTATCTAACACGGTGTGGTAAAACACGGCATAAAACCCCAAAAATAAATAAATTTGACCTTGGGTATCTTTTTTACCTACTGGACCAAGCGTACATAAAATTTTAAGTTTTTGTTTTGTATTTACTTTTGTGAAGCTTCAAAAATCGAATACCCAAATTTTGTAACCACTAACGTATCGTATTCAATGTTTTAAAAAAAGTCAACTTATAGGGCTCAAATAATAAAATAAAATAAATAATTATTTACTACTCAACTTATAGCTATAACTTCCATACTCTATTCTTCAACTCCCATTCAAATATCGTCCAGCACAACTTCCAATGATTCCGCTGACATGTTTTGACGTTCAAAGAGATTAAGTTATTGACTTGGGAGAAGGGTGACGGGATGTATTATCGATCGACGTTTATCATCATAACGTCATTAACGGCTTTTGACTGAACATGAACACGCCATAATAACGTTATCTAACACGGTGTGGTAAAACACGGCATAAAACCCCAAAAATAAATTAATGTGAACTTGGGTATTTACCTACGGGTCCAAGCATACATAAAATTTTAAGTTTTTGTTTTGTCCAAAAATATCTCTATAAACAGTTTGTGTTACCATTGTTAATATCAGTAAAGCATTTCTTGAATTATATTTAAGGATTAAAGTCATTTTTAATAATTTATTTTATTATATTTATTAAATGTATAGTCCATCTAATTCACCAGAGGTCGCATTGTAGTAATATTTACAATAAAACTTTAACATAGATTTACTGGTTTTATTCTGCAGAACAACTCATCCCTGAAAACGACATAACGAAGTCAAACCAAGCTAGTGCGACAAGATTAGCTGAAATAGGTGAAGTCTTGAAGAAAATATTATTATTTCTCTAAGGGTACACTGATGTACAATGCATAGTGTAGGTACTGGAAACTAATGATCACTCTAACTGTCCCGCATTATTGGGCACAGAGTAAATGCTTATGCATATAATTATAATGGTACCTATAAGCGGTATTAAGCTTGTGATAACCATGACTCAATATTATGATGAATAAAACGAAATATCTGTATGAATAAAAGGCAATGTCCGTGTGTGTGTCTGTGCTCTAAAGACTGGTAGAAGACATCGGGGGCCCCCAAGGAAGACCAAACGCATTATCTCTTTACTTGAATGAGACATGTAGTCGAATTGGAGTCGATATAACAATATAGTATATGGTAGCGAATGGCAGAAAACATCGGGGGCGCCCAAGGAAGACCTTACGCATTATCTCTTCACGGGAATGAGGCATTTTAGTGCGCCCTACTGTCGAATTTGGCAGCCATCTCTGGTCTGGAGCCCCAAAATACCTGAAAAAAACCCTTAACTCTGTGCAGAAACGGGCGGTCCGTTTGATAGATTCCCCAATCTTAACAAACGGACTGCAATCTTTAGAGCACAGGCGTCAGGTAGGTATGCTGTCCTTGTTCTATCGGTATTACAATGGAAGATGCTCTGAGGAACTAGCGTCATTGATCCCTTCGGCACCGGTGCGTAGTCGAGATACACGCCAAACGCGCGCCCAACATTTGTACACAGTTGACACTTGTCACATGAGAACGGGTCGCTTCTACGATTCGTTCTTAAGTTCAACAGCTCGGCTGTGGAACGAACTGCCGGCCTCTGTGTTTCCTCCCTCCTACAACATGGGACTCTTCAAGACCCATGTTCACTCCTTCCTCTCCAAAAAAAGACCTTCCACACAGCATCCCCAAAGATGACATAGGCCCCGAGGGAAATTATTTTCTTAAGGGCCTCCTGTGTGGAGTAAATATAAAAAAAAAAAAAAAATGCAGTCAAATTGGAGTCGATATAACAATTTAGTATATAGTAGCGAATGGCAGAAAATATCGGAGACGCCCAAGGAAGACCTAAAGCATTATCTCTGCAGTGAAATAAGATACGTTATCGAATTAAAGTCCTTATTATCTAGTTTTTTATAGAAACAATGTGGATTTTATGATATTAAATAAGTGAATATTGGAAAGACATGAATCAAATAATTATTCGTGGTAAAATGATGCGTACGTGATGAACAAATAAAAAGGTTTATAGAGAATGTACACCGAGCTATTTACTGATATGAAATATTGTTGAATTATTAAAAATAATTTGTTTTCCTGTTGAAAACGCGACTAGAGGCCTATTAACGAATTAAATTATGTATGAATTTCAACGGTACAGCACAAATAAATAATGAGGAAGTCGGAACACGTGTTCTTGAAAATAATAAATTCGCATCTCGTCCGCATATTCATTTGTACAAGGCCTCCTGCGTTGAACACTTGTTCAACGCGTTCATATGTGTGAAGTGGAAGAGAATGGTAGAAGAAATTTGACATCTGAGGAAGAAAAAGAACGACCAAATGATTCAAATTCTATCTGTAAGTGTTGTAATAATGTTTTTTTCTTTTAATTTTATCAATAAAAACAATCAAAACAAAAGTTTTCCGAATAAATTTTAGTTGTAGGTGATAAAAACTCTTTTTGGTGGGTTATATTTTTAATAGATTGAAAGCCCGGTTTTGTCCTTATTTAAGGGATGAAGAAAAAATCTTTTACAAATTATATCACTGAAAAATATTAACACCTTTAACATCTTTTTAGAAGAAACATTTAATTCTTCTCGGAATTATGTTTCCTGTTTGGTAAGTGAGAAGTTTGGACAGACAGCAAGCATTATTTATACTTTTTCACAGTCTTATAAAGGTATTGAGGTTGTATTATTATTTATTTTTTCAAATAAAAGGTTGTAGTATAAATCTAGTGTAATAAGGACGGGTTGTTTCGGAGAATTTAAACAATTCATCAAATTTCAACGTTAATTTTCAAGTTCTGTGAATGATTTTTTCAAGTTCTGTTTTCGTTTCAGTTTTGTCAAGCAACTAGCCTACAATGATATAATAACAGAACTCGAATAGGACTTTCACAGAACCCGAAAATGAACGTTGAAGTTTGATGAATTGTTCAAATTCTCCGAAACAACCCGTCCTTAGTGTAAACCTTATTAATATTGATAAAAAAAACTTTTATTTTATTAACACGAAACAAAGTTTTCACCGATGAACTCCGGTGGTGAAGCCTTTTTTAGAATAGAGCTTATAAATCAATTTTTCAGCGTATTTTTATTGGAGCGGCCTGTTTTAAAATTGAATGAGAGCGTTTGTTGTCTAGGGGAACTTTTGAAACAATGCCAGTGGCTACGTTATGTTTACACCCTTTTAATATCAACTAGCCGCATATTTTTCAACGCCAACAATCGGCTTTGTTGTACCGTCGATTCAACAGGCTGAATATATTGTGAACCTTAATAAACCTGTACTTTTGACAGCTCATTTTGTTCGCGATGAAATAATTCAAAGCTCTCGAAACACTGGTTTTCATTTTTATTGTTGTATTCCGCTTGGGAATCACACGAAAAATTTGAAACAGCAAATAGACTTGTTTATGTTATTAATTTAGTTGTAATTTTTAGTGAAATACATGAGCTTTGATAGCTTTTTTGTTTCATGCTTTTAAATAATTCGTTTCATTATGGTTGGCTTGTATCAACGACAAGCACCTGAAAAACGCTTAATAAATTAACTTGAACACTTAATTTTTCTTAACTTACTAGTTATTTAATTACTCTACTAGGTACTTCCTTAAAAACAGATAGACCTCTCCATATATACATCTTAATGTTTCAATATTGATGAAAAGCTTCCAAAAGGTGAAAATATTTCAGAACATCTGAGCTCCAAATTTTAGTTAAAAAAAATAGACCTCGATTCAAAGGTCTAAATGCAAATAAATAAATAGCTAGCTTAAAGTAAAAAGAATGTGGAGGTCAGCCTTTATAATTTGGAAAAAAAGGATGAACGCAAAATGCAGAGCCCAATGTCACAAATCGCTTTTATTCAAGATTGTTTTCGAATAAGGCATCTTGTTGTGTAACGGGAATCTGAGAACTTATTTGTATTCTTTCTTGCATTAAAATAAAATTGGTTTTGATTTACAATCGTTGAGTGGAAATATAATACTTAGAAGTCAGGAAAAAAATATTTTTAACAGATATATTTTCACCTCCCTGCTGTTTATCATGGTAAATTTTACTTTATTTTTAGAAGATTGTATTTTTTTATAAATAAAGTTGTATAGCGGCCACTCCATAATAATTTTAAAAAACATTCCCTTCTCCGTGCGAGATATATTTAAAAACGCGCCTTAAGTATACTTCAATAAGGGCGGCTTGCACCAACTATCGCAAATTTTATCTTAAATTTTATTTTACTAAACGCATTTAAGACCCTAAATACATTTAACTTAAATGCGTTTAGTTGCGTCCTGCACCACGCAGTTGGGTGGCGATTTTAGTTAAACGTCATTAACGCGTCGGTAAAACAGTTACCGCGTGTTTACCGCCATTAACGCGTAAATAAAACAGCTACGATGTTTCATTTTACTTGAAGTGTCAAAATATTTTGTGATTGTGTGTGTGGTTTAATAGTGTTTTCATTTATTTTATGAAGAAAAAGTTAAAGCAAATAGACATAATGATGAAATAAGACAAAAAGAGCTTCTGTTGTTGGAATTAAAAATAAAACAATTATCCGAGTAATTTTGTTTTTATTTATTTGTTTTAAATATTATATTGTTTTAAAGTATTATAAGAATGCTGTAGGTATGATTAGAAGTTTACAACCTTGCAAAGTACTCCTCGATAAGGAGTGTTAGCTCCAGGTGACGAGCACCTCGCTGATGTTTTTATTGGTGTTGAATTTTAACTGAGGTTCAATTTCTTGCACTAATAATGATGTCATTTCTTTACTGAGACGAAATCTTCTTTGAAACTTCTTGGCACTGAGTGTTTCAAATAAATTTGCTCTTGTGTTTACTTATCTGACTATATTATAATTTATTTATAATTTCTATAATATAATTTCTTCATGATCGTCAGAATACAAATCCCAAATGTTCATTGTGAATACAAATTAAAATGAGATTTTAACCACAATCAGAAATCGAAGAGAAGAGATAGAGAGAAAAAATTTGACAGTACTGTTTAGAGTAGGGCTAAACACGTTTAACTCGGTTAAACGGCCGCTTTTGGGTATTTAACTTTGACAGTTCTTTAAACGCATTTAACGACTTAAATTTTGTGGTGCAAGACGCCAAGTCCACTTAAATCAAATAATGTGTTTAAAATTATATTTAAATCATATTAAACTTATGGTGCAAGCCGCCCTAAGAGTTATTTTTTGGGTTAAATGATTATTTTGGTTGTCCAGAACTAACCAATGGTTTGGGCATGTAGAGCGAATGAGCGAAGATAGGAGTGCAAGGAGGATATATGATGCAAATGCGAATGATAGCAGAAGTCGGGGACGCCCGAGGAAGACATGGCACGATCAAGTGAATCAGATACTCGAGTCGGGCCATTTCAAGTGTCAGAATAATAGAAGAGTATGTATGAGACGATGTATGAATGTGAATTAGGCAAGGAATGTGTGCCAAGACCGAGTTGTTTGGCGGTCCATCCTCTCTGCCTACCCCTGCGGGGAAACGGCGTGATCGTTAGTTAGTTAGTCAGAACTAACTAAATGTCTGCTTTTCTATAAAATCTAAAACCTTTTCTCAGTCTAAACTACACTCCAATTTTGCAAATCATTTTTAAATGTGATCAATTAAATAATATAAAACTAAAAACTTACCTTGTCTATTTCCCTCCATTAAAACGATGGCCAAGAAAGTCTTTTAAAATAGGCTGCATTGATAAACATAAAAAAAATAGTAACCTGTTTAATTGGGTTGCAATTAAGTGCTGCTAGCCCTATTCTTGGGGCCATAAGTAGACAGTTCTCTTGTTTGTTTGTTTGTCGAGTTTATCTCGTGTGTGCACAGGACCTCGGTGTCAGACAGGCGCAGTCGGTGCGTGGAGCTTTTGGAGTCAAGTTGACCCATTTTGTAACCGAAGTGAGGGAAGGTGAATTGAGGTATGTTTAGGAGGAGTGAGGTAAGGAGAGGTGAGCTTTGGGTAAACAATACCCAGTCCTGTGATGGACAGCGAACAGGAGGGTAAGTTTGGGTATGAGAATAATTATAATATACAACGCTCTTGTTTTGCAATGAAGAAGTAAGAAATTTTTTTATTGTTATAAAACACATTCTATTTGGTTAGAGAATTTGTAAGGAGGCTGTCACATCGTTTTTTTATTTTTCTTTCTTACAAGAAAAAAATAATAATTTTAGGAAATTTAAAAAATAGCTTATATTGGTGCTATTTTTAATATATAATTTGGACAGATGTTGAATGTTTACCCACACATACAAAAGGCATTTATTTTATTTAAAAATATTATTTTTATGAATATCTAAGTAAGTCGACACTGTCAATAATTTCAATGATAATGTACGGTGTAACCTTATCACACTTTAATATGAATTTAATTAACGTGAAATAATAACCAAAACTAACAAAAAATAAGGCAAAGAAGTCATAAACATTTTTATTTATTGTTATATAGGTAACGATATTTAAAAAAAATTAATACGGAATGGGAAATATATTTTTTGACAGATAACCGATAACACCGTGAATATGAATTCTACGCTTTGCCTATTGTTTTTTTCATTTTATTCTTGATATCGAGTTTATATCACTTAATAAATCGAATCGAATGAAATAAAACGAAAAAAAAATTGTTTGGAATAACTTAATGAGTAAAAACTGAAATTGTAATATGTAACTCTTTAATACAATATTAGTGATTCTAAAACGCAAATTTGAAACAGAAAAAAATCTTAAAAAGATACGGTCGCATCTAGGACTTGAACCCAGGAAACTCGCCTTGCCGGGACGCCGCTCTACCAACTGAGTTAATGAAACCCTATCTCCTTCGGTCATATTTAATTTAATAAAAATTATCAACAATACCTACATTTTCTCACCGCACATTTTTATTGGCTGCTATCTTAATGTGTGACAGTAAGATTCAACTCGAACTAAATGCAATCTAGACAGCGCCAGCGTCTTGGATAAATATATCCTATTTTTATTTTAATGTGCGACATCTATTAACTTGGATGAATATTTATATTTATAATAGTGTCCTACGCAATGTGGTAAGATCATCATAATCTATTTTAATAGAAAATTTTCAGAGTATTAAAAAAAATATTTTTAAATAATTGAGATTAAAGAAATATCTTAAATAAAATACATCCCATGGGAAAAGTTTTCCACAAAATGTACGAATTCAACAAAAATGTGATCGCTTTATTCAAGATTATTTTCGAATAAACATCTCGTTGTGTAACGGGAATCTGAGAACTTTGTGTTTTATTTGTATACTTTCTTGCATTAAAATAAAATTGGTTTTGATTTACAATCGTCGAGTGGAAATATAATACTTAGAAGTCGGGAAAAAAAATATTAACAGATATATTTTTACCTCCCTGCTGTTTATCATGCTAAATTTTACTTGATTTTTAGAAGATTGCATTTTTTTATAAATATTTTTTACCAGTGTCATATAAAATTATTAGTTAGAATAATTAGCTAGCAATATTGAAAGCATACGAAAAAACTTCGATTAATTCAGAGGTTCATTTTAAAATAAGAACGATGAACATTTTTCAAAAATCACACCTTCATTACATTCTAGACAAGTTTGAACTCAAAGTATACCTGTAATTAAACTAAAACTAATTTCTGTTGCTGATGCCTGAATAACGTGAAATATTCCTGCGTAGTGCGTAACATTATTCAAGGTCAATTAACTTTTTATTTTCACACTTGGAACTGGTAATAAGTATTATAAATCACGTCAGATGAGCGATAAAGTAACCAACATTATTTTGTGTATTAATAATCCTACATTACAGAGAAATGTGCTTTGGTTTTGCTGAACTAGGTTCAGTGGACATACTTTAGCGAGCCGTTTCATTCGTCCACACATATTCTATGAATGGCTATCCATTTCATAAGCGATGCTACATTTTCTACATTAGTATGAATATAACGTGTTTTTTTTATGATGTCATTAGATAGATGTCGTAATTTTTAAAGTATACTAACATTCGATAGATATATTTTTTTGAAAGGCAATGATCCGGAATCAATTTTTTCAATACATATCTACTCTCAGCCACACAAATCCTACAATTATAAATTCCAGCAATTTTTCACACGTCTGTGCTAATGTTTTTATTTAACTAGAAAACTAGCCCGCAGTCTTCTAAATCAAGAGTGAATGAATTTACCTCTGTGCTTCATTTACATTATGAGTGATTACATGAATCCAAAGAGTTATTATGATACTAACGTATAGCAATACCGCCTATTGGAAATCCAATTGACTAGAAATATGTGCTAAATTTTACAAACATATTTTTGAAAACTTATTGCGTACAAGCAATTTATGTTAATGACAATCAGTCGGGAAGATGGCTTGAAGTGTATGGGAATAGGCCTGTATTATCAAATCGATAACGTTCCCACCTTAGACATAATTAGAAAACACTCTTTCCTGAGGCTTTCCATTCCCTTGGTTTCCACTCCTTTCCTTGTTTTTCGGGACTCCCATCTCGCTTTTCTCACCCCCTTTGCTTACTTCTGTTTTCGTCGACATTCAACAGGAGGATTCAACCTTCGTTTTCAGTTTCATTTTCCGTTGTGACCTTGTCGTCTACCTCATCTGTATTCTTTTGATACCCAAGAATAAACTCCGCTTAAAATATCGACCTGCCGGCTGTTTTATTAAATGCGCTGAAACTTTTCAAACGCTTCAAGAAGATAAAAACGTACAATCTTTTTTTAAGCTTTACACTAAAGACTATCATCTTAAACCCCACAGATAAATAAAAAGGCTACAGAACAAACTGAGTTTAATATGAAATGGAATATTTTATTTGTTCCATTTTAAATATGTACATAGTTATCTAAATCCTAACACAAACGTTTAGCATGATTTATTTAAAATTATAATTTTTTTTTTAATAAACCAATCACAGATTTTTTAATTTAAGTTTAATTTGTTCATTTTTTCTTCTACTTTTATTTCTTTTGGTAATTCGCCAAACATCTTCATTGCTACGTACACCAACGACTTTTGACGCTGGATTTGTCGTTCTTCATTTCATTTGTGTTTGCGTTGTAGGTTTTCAATTTTTGACTTAAAATTAATTATTTTATAATTAAAAATAATGAAATAATTTATTTTTTTAATGCCAAGATATTTTACTCCGTCAAAATTTCCTTGATTATAGTATTTCTATATTTCTTCATTATAATTCTCATATCTTTATTTTTTAGTATTGTCAAATGCTTAATTAATTCATCGTTGGCTAATAATAGAATGCTGCTTCTTTGATTATGGAGGGTTAATTCTAACTCAAATTAGAAAATCATAACACAAAAATAATAATCAGAAAAGCAATAATTGTTACTTGCAGTTGGAGGATTATTTATTTTTCGTTGTTGTAGTTTTTTTACACTATTAGCTATTTTGATCTAAAGTGCGAAAAAAACTCTTTTCTAAAGCAGTGAATGGTTTCGAACGGTGAAGTTTAACTGATAATTATATTACGCAAATATTCTCCGAATTTTTCGTGAAATAGATGAAGTTTGATGTTATATTTAGGTAGATAGTACATGATTTCAAGGATAAATTTTAAAACTAGTTATACCTATGAAACTCATATAATCTTGATTTATATTTTATCACGACGGAAAATAAAGTAGGTGATGTGCGCGCGGGGAATTCTGATATTCTCTCCGCAACTGCCACAAGTGTTTGTTCCCAGGCAATACGGCCAGTCAGCATATTACATTTTATTTCATTGTGGCAACTGAGATCCCCAAAGATCGTCAAATCCCTTCGGATGTTTATTCGACTACTTCATAAGTTCTCTATTTGTCAAACGGGCCAGTGTAGCTTAAAAATAGCACCATTGAATGGATATTCGTTTTTATAAATGGATTTTTAGAGGCAATAATTTACGTTTAAGCAAACCGGAGAGTGATTTGGTTCTAAATTACCTTTTCGGTTTATTTTGCTGTACGAAAGGATTCTTTATCTTTTTTTCGAGCTACGAAACGTTTTTAGAATAATGATAATAATTCATTCTGATTTAAATGGTTCAATCCACATTGTAAAATGTAAATTGTGAAGAATTTTGAGGTAGTATCTTTTACACAGAAATAATGAGCTACTGCCTTAATATTGTTTTTAGTTATACTTAGTTCACTACTGAAATTGAATAACAAATGATGGTTAAGTAAATTAATGATGTGTTCATTTAAAAAAACCTTTAACCTTATGATTTATTAGTACATGATACGATTTCATTGATATTATCTTTGAGTAAATTGGCTTATTGTGTTCTACGGTACCTTCTTAATTATAATAGCTTAATTTTATCAATATCAAGAGATGACTATAGGAGGCTTATCTTTGTGTCCAGTCGTTGTTCTAGCATAGAAATTTGAATGTCATTGAAAATTGTAATTGTAATCGTAAATGTTTTACAGAAGGTTTGATACATTTAATACATTTCAGGATTTAATACATGGACGATCGATAAAGCCTTGATACAAAATTGTCGAAATCCCTCATCTATGGTCAGCTAGTAATATTTGCGAGCACGGTCAGAATATGAATCCGACAGCCGGTAGACAAAAGCCGCTATGTTTAGCGTGGCCTCCAAGGTAATATATAACCTTTGGATAATTTCGTTAGTTATACAAAATAACTGGCTTATTATTGAATGAAATCATATACACGATCCATAAACTTAATTAGTTCATCTAAGACGCGATCAGTTGATTCCGTTCTAACTTTGAGAAAAAAAAGTTGTTAGTGATAATTAAAGACCTCGTGAACTAATTAACTACCTTTTTAGCGTCACAAAGTACATGCGGACTGACAATGTATATTCAAGTTATTATTTCAATTGGCATTGTCAGTTTATTAGTATTTTTTATCTTTTACGTAGCCGTCACACGTGTTCGAATGTCAATTCATGAACAGATACGCCAGTGTTACCAGTCACGTTAATTTTCATTATCAATATCGGTCTGGGTATCAACAGCGCCACTGTGCTCGGGAAATCGGTATAAATCGATAGTTACGCCTGTCGATTTGCTAGCCCTATGGTGTGAACTCTCCTGAAGATTGGAGAATTTTACCTGTAGAAGTGTTTAAGAGTGTACGGCATAGTTATTTCCTTGATTTTGCCAATTATAATATTTTTCCTCCAATTCTCCCCCAATACTTCTGTGAGCCACACAGTTTTTTTCCGAAAATTTCCATTAGCTTATTTAAACCCAATAAGCCAACAGAGGTTCCGAAATACTACCGACCCGTCTCGCTTTTAAGTACATATACAAACTCTTAGAGCAAATTGTGATCCACAGGATTTCTCCAATTCTGTAGAACATGTAATGATCTGCCCTTTCTACTTCAAACTTTTCCATAAGGCTTTGGTTATATATATATCCGGGGTAGGAAGGTCCTCCCTGCCGTCTTTTCTTTATTACACACCCCTTCAAGTGTGTACATCCTAGTTTGTCTACGTGACGTACGACCTTGAACGTACTCATTTCACGTGACGGTTCAGTATAAAAAGGCTTCACCGAACGTTGTGTTGGGTTTTGTTTCTCGGTTTAGAAACCTAGTTATTTATGTTTTGTGTGGTATCCCTTGGTTCTTTTGAGATAGAGTGAGTTGAATCCATTACCGCTGTTTTTCAAAACCATTTTATAAACCTTATCTTCTAAGTCGCCTGCTCACCCCCCCCCTAGCTACTCGATTCTACCTATCGTAGGGTAATGTGAATATAATAAAGTGTTAGATTTTATATATGTGATATACATACGATAAATTTATGGTGTTAGTTGTCGGCGCCGTCCATGTATATATTTTGGGAGGGGAAGGAGAGGAAAGGAAATGAATTTTTTTCAAGTTAAGATTGACTCCTCCGCTTACCAAACAAAACTGATGGATGATAGTTCGAACAAGGCAATCGATATCTGCGTGTCTGGATATCACAACCGGCCGGGTCTCCCCTTGTTCCAAATCGGCAACCTTCACGCCAGAATAAAGGAAACCAGGTCTCTTCACCAATTTCAGAATTGCCCCAATCTCAAACACCTCCAGGATAAACTACTTTACTGAGTGTAGAAGGGGAAAACCATAACATCCCTTTATCACGAATCTAGTCGCGAAAATGTGACACGTAAGGTCCTAAGTTACGTGCCACCTCTAGAAAACGTTGTAACTCCCACGTCGTCGGGGATTTACATCCCTTTCTAGGTCAATACATAGGTAACACACGACGATCTTGTCGACATTTTGCCTGCTTATTAACGATAGGTTGTGTGCCTACCCATTCAGCCAATTATCATGTGAGATATATGTAAGGTCTACTCGAAATGCCAAATTTAGGATGAGGACTGTCTGTATTTTAATATTTGGTTCCAGTATTTATTTTATGAGGTTACTAGCATCCTCGTGTATTAGGTATGGGTAACTTCTACTGAATACCTATCCTCTCAGGTAAGGTATAAACGGATAATTGGTTTGATGTTTTGCATTTAATTTAAAGAGGCTGCCTACCTCTCGAAAGATACCTGTTGAGAAAAGTTGTTCGGTTGGTAGTTTTATTTTGGAGATTACCATCTCCCTCTTTCGTCTTTAGATTTGTTTTCGTGCATCCCAATTCGTAACTTAGAAAGTCAAACAATAGATGAAAAGTATTAAATTAGAAAAGTCAAATAACAGAAGAAAAGTTTTCATTTTGTTCCGTCTGGTTGCATCCGAACGCTTTCAATTTGGGACGGCATACGCTAGCAAAACTTCCCCTTTGACTGACTGTACTCCGCGCCTCTCGGCCTATATATGAAAAGTCATTGGCCTGTCTCTCACTCACAGCTGATTGACAATCCGTCTAGGGTATTCCTTTTAATGATAACATTATTTGGGCGGCAGGTGTCGTAAACTTAGTTGTATCCGTCTTTTAAAGGGGGTCCTCTGGAATTTAATAAATAATATAAAAAACTCACCCAGTTAGGCACCTCTCATTCTCAGCGTGAAGCTTACCTGGTTACACTATATAGCTAAATCACTTTAATTTTCGACCTCCTCCCTACGCTTATAAAAGGGTAATTAAATATTCCTGTAAATAAAATTGTACCTCCCTAATCTGTTAGGATTCGAACCCACAGTTAATAATCTATTTGATTCTCTGGTTTTCGGTCTCCGTGGATAGAATGCCATCTCGCCAAATCAATAACTTAGCCCGATTAAACACTTCCTGCCTTTAAGTACATTCACTCTATTTTAAAACGCAATCAATATTTTTATTATTTTCATGCTTTTAAGACAAGCAATCTAGTTCGAACTGTATACGAAGTCACGTTTAAATCAACACAACTTTATAACACAATCGCGATTGCACAACACCTGGCGCCCCTGAGGTGGGTTTTTACAAAACGGCGCTCTACAAATTATCCAATTTTTATTATTGTCATTATTATTAATTGTTTTCCCACTGAGTCGAATCACTTTCACTTCGCACAAAACCGGTTCAATAATATTTCACTTTAGTTCAAAATTCCACAATACTATTAACACCATCTGAATCCACTAATTCACTGCAATTTCACACAACACTTCTCATTTGTATAGATTTCATGGAGCTGTCAACGCACTCAAGTTCCAAACCTGACTGTCGCTCCGGTCTCCTTTCCCGTGGGAATCTGTTTACTCAAGGCCTGTCTGTCAATAAATCTTCCGTCGTTGTTTAAACAAAAAATTTTTAGAGCACGTTATTTTATTATTTATCGTTTATTTTTGTGGATGTCCAAAACATCACAGCCTCCCTTTAGTTCTAAGCCCAGCGGGTAATCTCGCTTCCTCGTGTTAGTCGATGGGATTAGAAATAACTATAGGTAATTTACGTTTCTCGAATACCTCTGTATTTATTTTTTAATTTTATTTTAAATTTTATTTTTAATTCTTCCAAAATGTTGAGCGCCCCTGTTCTTCGGTTTTTTCTTCGCAACCTACCATCTGTTTATTTTTTGGTTTCCGTGATTATCGGCTTGTTCTACTGGTGAGTTTTTTTCCGCCCTCAGCTTTTTCAAGTGTTTCGTGCCTCTATGGGTAGAAATTCAATATGTCATGTCACACTTGTTTATTTAAGAATTTTAAAGTCTGAGTTAATTGTTTAAGCAGTGTTGTTTCATCTCAATACGTTATTTGTATTATGTTCGAGTGTTATTTATTTCCATGTTGATTTGTTTTTATTTTGTGTCCTCGGCTGTGATCCGATGGTTTTTTGTCCGTCTGTGTTATTTATGACTTAAACATTCTCTGCCTTTTAGATCTGGAATAAGCAATAATTGTTTACAGTTATTCTAATATCAATGGTATAAAATATGCCATATACTTCACGATATCTGAATGCAATGTTTATTTTAGATTTGTCCCAGCTATCTTATTCTTGTGTTATAATTAATCCGATTTCGATGTTTGTTTATCCTTTGGCTTCGTTGTTTATGAACATTTTAGATGTTTTTTGTCGTCACAATGAATTCAATGTTTTCCGGGTCTGTCTGTTTATTCTATTTTGCCTTTGAAGTACGATGTCTCTGTTATCATTTTTGACGATAGGTACCATTTCTTTTGCTGTTAATGTGAATTAATAAGGTTTATGAAATCCATTTTTTTTTTTTCAACAACAGTAATGAATTCAAACCAGCTTGTATATCTATCTCTCCTGGTTTGCGGCATCAGATGTAATGATCTGCCCTTTCTACTTCAAACTTTTCCATAAGGCTTTGGTTATATATATATCCGGGGTAGGAAGGTCCTCCCTGCCGTCTTTTCTTTATTACACACCCCTTCAAGTGTGTACATCCTAGTTTGTCTACGTGACGTACGACCTTGAACGTACTCATTTCACGTGACGGTTCAGTATAAAAAGGCTTCACCGAACGTTGTGTTGGGTTTTGTTTCTCGGTTTAGAAACCTAGTTATTTATGTTTTGTGTGGTATCCCTTGGTTCTTTTGAGATAGAGTGAGTTGAATCCATTACCGCTGTTTTTCAAAACCATTTTATAAACCTTATCTTCTAAGTCGCCTGCTCACCCCCCCCCTAGCTACTCGATTCTACCTATCGTAGGGTAATGTGAATATAATAAAGTGTTAGATTTTATATATGTGATATACATACGATAAATTTATGGTGTTAGTTGTCGGCGCCGTCCATGTATATATTTTGGGAGGGGAAGGAGAGGAAAGGAAATGAATTTTTTTCAAGTTAAGATTGACTCCTCCGCTTACCAAACAAAACTGATGGATGATAGTTCGAACAAGGCAATCGATATCTGCGTGTCTGGATATCACAACCGGCCGGGTCTCCCCTTGTTCCAAATCGGCAACCTTCACGCCAGAATAAAGGAAACCAGGTCTCTTCACCAATTTCAGAATTGCCCCAATCTCAAACACCTCCAGGATAAACTACTTTACTGAGTGTAGAAGGGGAAAACCATAACATCCCTTTATCACGAATCTAGTCGCGAAAATGTGACACGTAAGGTCCTAAGTTACGTGCCACCTCTAGAAAACGTTGTAACTCCCACGTCGTCGGGGATTTACATCCCTTTCTAGGTCAATACATAGGTAACACACGACGATCTTGTCGACATTTTGCCTGCTTATTAACGATAGGTTGTGTGCCTACCCATTCAGCCAATTATCATGTGAGATATATGTAAGGTCTACTCGAAATGCCAAATTTAGGATGAGGACTGTCTGTATTTTAATATTTGGTTCCAGTATTTATTTTATGAGGTTACTAGCATCCTCGTGTATTAGGTATGGGTAACTTCTACTGAATACCTATCCTCTCAGGTAAGGTATAAACGGATAATTGGTTTGATGTTTTGCATTTAATTTAAAGAGGCTGCCTACCTCTCGAAAGATACCTGTTGAGAAAAGTTGTTCGGTTGGTAGTTTTATTTTGGAGATTACCATCTCCCTCTTTCGTCTTTAGATTTGTTTTCGTGCATCCCAATTCGTAACTTAGAAAGTCAAACAATAGATGAAAAGTATTAAATTAGAAAAGTCAAATAACAGAAGAAAAGTTTTCATTTTGTTCCGTCTGGTTGCATCCGAACGCTTTCAATTTGGGACGGCATACGCTAGCAAAACTTCCCCTTTGACTGACTGTACTCCGCGCCTCTCGGCCTATATATGAAAAGTCATTGGCCTGTCTCTCACTCACAGCTGATTGACAATCCGTCTAGGGTATTCCTTTTAATGATAACATTATTTGGGCGGCAGGTGTCGTAAACTTAGTTGTATCCGTCTTTTAAAGGGGGTCCTCTGGAATTTAATAAATAATATAAAAAACTCACCCAGTTAGGCACCTCTCATTCTCAGCGTGAAGCTTACCTGGTTACACTATATAGCTAAATCACTTTAATTTTCGACCTCCTCCCTACGCTTATAAAAGGGTAATTAAATATTCCTGTAAATAAAATTGTACCTCCCTAATCTGTTAGGATTCGAACCCACAGTTAATAATCTATTTGATTCTCTGGTTTTCGGTCTCCGTGGATAGAATGCCATCTCGCCAAATCAATAACTTAGCCCGATTAAACACTTCCTGCCTTTAAGTACATTCACTCTATTTTAAAACGCAATCAATATTTTTATTATTTTCATGCTTTTAAGACAAGCAATCTAGTTCGAACTGTATACGAAGTCACGTTTAAATCAACACAACTTTATAACACAATCGCGATTGCACAACACCTGGCGCCCCTGAGGTGGGTTTTTACAAAACGGCGCTCTACAAATTATCCAATTTTTATTATTGTCATTATTATTAATTGTTTTCCCACTGAGTCGAATCACTTTCACTTCGCACAAAACCGGTTCAATAATATTTCACTTTAGTTCAAAATTCCACAATACTATTAACACCATCTGAATCCACTAATTCACTGCAATTTCACACAACACTTCTCATTTGTATAGATTTCATGGAGCTGTCAACGCACTCAAGTTCCAAACCTGACTGTCGCTCCGGTCTCCTTTCCCGTGGGAATCTGTTTACTCAAGGCCTGTCTGTCAATAAATCTTCCGTCGTTGTTTAAACAAAAAATTTTTAGAGCACGTTATTTTATTATTTATCGTTTATTTTTGTGGATGTCCAAAACATCACAAACATGATTCCAACAGAACAAGCAAGCCATAACTGCTGCGACCAGGTGTTGACACTAACAACAGACGTTGAATCTGGTTTCCAGAAAAAGTTTAAAAACGCGGAGGCCATTGATCTCTCTGTGGTCTTCGACATGGTGTGGGATAAGGGCCTCCTTGTTAAACTCTACGACATGATAGAGGATGGCAACACATTACGACTGAATGTGAAACTGCTGATCGCACTTTCATGGTTTTTCTAGGGGGGGAAAAGCAATAGAAAATACCTCTCATTAATGGTGTTACCCAAGGCTCAGCACTTTTCAACATTTAGATCAACTAGACAGATGACAGCTCAATACAAAACCCTTAAAGTAGCAAGATATCCTTAATTCTGACCTGAAGGCGATGGAAGAATATTTCCTCAATTGGCGACTAAAGCCAAATTGGTCGAAAGAGGTTGCATAACTGCAAGATATGGTATTTTTTTCCAACTCAATGCAGAGCTTGGTATTAAATATTAATTGGTATTAAATTGAGTTCGATGGAAATCACAGGCAAATCACAGGTAAAATGTGCCTGTGATTTCCATCGAACTCAATTTAATACCAATTAATATTTAATACCAAGCTCTGCCTTAAGTTGGAAAAAATAACCATATCTGGCAGTTACTTTAGACAGTAACCTGAACTACCGGCAGTACATGCAAACAGTGAACAAAAAACTAGGAAAAGCGCAATTCCTTTGCATGATGGTGCTGTTTCTCGCCATGCAAGCATAAAGTCTAGAAAACCCTAGATAGAAGGAGAGAGGCTTCTCCGGTTACCGTGGAATTTCGCCTTTCAGTCATCCACCTCCAGTCATTTCTCCTTGTCGTACTATTCAAATCATATTAACACGTACCCAGCTCACTTCTTCTTTGGACTACCTCTGGATCAGTAATCAAAGTTGGTAATGATTTTTGGCGTCCTTTTTTCCATTTTATTTCTACATCAGTTTAGCCCACTATAGTCTCCGGGACCTAGAAAATCGTGCTCAAATAATGTTTAGTCCATGATTCAGTTTATTTCCAGTACCTTAACGTAGTTGTAAGTTAAAAAAGGTTTTGAAGTTTTTACATTCAAGATGCTAATTTTTGTATTTATTTTTTTTGTTTTTTTTTTTGTCTTATTGCATAATTGAAAATGATGGAATAAAATAAGGCTCTTGTCTTATTTTAGAGTAGAAAAAGATATATTAAAGCTCTATGTTCTTGATAGAAATGGGGTATACTGAATAGTGGTACTGACCTTTAAAATAAATACATCATAAAGGCTTTATCAACTTTCATGGTGCCAGAGTTCAGCTTTCGAGACTTTAAACCACTTCAATTTTTTTTAGTGTGAATACCGCACAAGATTCCTAACTGCCCTAATCATCTTGAGCCAGTAACACTATGGAAACCCCTGAAGGTAATGAGGAGGGGAAGGATATGTGGGAAACAAATAAAATTTACCTGCGCACGCTGGGATTCTAACCCACGAACTTCGGGTGGCTAATCGAGAGCCTTACCTTTCTATCATGGAGGCTGTAATACATAAAGATTTTCCGAATAATATTTATATAATAATATTACGAGACAATATCTTAGTCCAGTCACTCCACACAACGCACGTGTGGTGTCCCAACTAGCAATTAATAAATTAAATTCTTGAACTTGGAAAAAAAATTGGCTTGCATTTTATGCACTTTTGTTTCCTATTTTTACTGCTCACGAGTGCTTGGATGAAAACATTAAATATTTATGTATAATAATATAAATACATGAATTTAAACACACTGTGCCACAAAATGTTTTTTTCTGCAGACAAACATAATCTAAATTAGTAAATTTATTATTTATACGTCACCTGATTTCAGTAAATGGTATAATTGTTGTTCTTCGAATCTAAGAAATGTATTTATCTGTAGAAGAAATAAATACAAACAGAGTCAAATTATTAATGGGGATTATACGAATAAGTTTTCCGAAACCCTGCGTAAACTAAATTGCTTTATTAGGACTTTTATTTAATACATTTAACAAAGAAAGACAAGCATTTCCGGGTTACGAATAGCCTAACAATATTTTGTAATTTTCCACTACCACCACAATAAGAGAAAAATGTTGCTCGTGTTGATTGAGTACTTAGCCTGCCGAGTAATTGAACCAGACGCGATTCCAACTCAGCCATCGACCACCGTGGCGTTTCGTTAGACTCCATAATTCGTTTTGAGTTAGCCTTGTAGGGTAAATTATAGGCAGTTTACATCTCCCGAAAATAATGACAACATTATTTTTACCCACATTCTTGTGAGGCTGGCATCACTGTAAGCCTGCGCGCGAGGTATCGCGCGGAAAATATTTTATTCTGTTTCCAGCGGTCTAGCCGTCGGGTTAGCCCTAAATCTCCTCTAGCGTACGCGATCTGTTTGTTAATAAAATTATTGTAACGTGAGTTTTGTTAAAATAAAAAATAAATTGGAAATGTCCGAATTCTCATTATTACACACCGAGAGTAATCACGCAACCTTGGATTCTGCGGATTGGAGAACCACAGAATCAATCCGCAAACAACCCAATTAAATTGGTGATAATAACAATCCTCCAAAGGCTCAATATCAACAATTGGTCTTTTTTTTATTTTTTAAATTGTTAACTTGTTTTTCAATCATGCAAATGGTGTTCTTTAAATAGTTATGGTGGTAATAAGTTGTAACAATGTATGGGACATGATAACAACAGGATAAACTTTGATTCCAGCATTGAGAGCTCTAAGATATCGAATCAGTGAAGTGAAAAGGTATTACCAAAACCACCTCAACTCAGAACAGGGTGCTGAATAAAGTTGTAAAATTTATGTAGAACTAGCTGAAGTCCCCGGCTTTGACCGGTCTTTAAACAAAGGGTTTTTTGATTTCAACACCTGCCCACCCGCCGAAAAATATTTTTCGGAAAACTTTTTATAAGTTAATCTCTGAAACTATATTTAATCCACATATTTTGAAAGAGGTTAATTTACATCTAAAAGGTGTACTCGTGGAAGTTCTCATGCTCTTTATTTTGATCCAAAAGCGAGGACTTAACTGCTTAACGCTTCTGTATTGACCATCACTTACAGGCAGTTTAGCAAATAATATATTTTGACGCATGTCACACAATTAACCTATAAAACCATACATGTGCCTCAACTTTATAATCTTTTCCGTGATATTCTTCATTTTTTACTTTCCACAAAAACACACACATTGACCCACTCAAACGACTGTCATCTAAAAACTGTGGGTCCAAAATGGCCGAAACTTTGGTGAGTAACTATCAAAAGATGCACAACTATATTCACTAGTTTTTGTTGACGAGTACCGCCATCTTTGCGTTGAGGTCGGAAACTTTTCAGACCACCCTCGTATTGTTGTATAACCGTTTTACGGAGAACGTGAGAAATAAATAAACAATAGGTCTACTTTGTGTGCTGCCTGCGTTTAGGTGGATTTGGAATCACGCAAAGTGGACCTCCGCTGCGGAAAACCTGCAACGAGAATTTGCACTTTGTTTTTGCCATTTTCAAATTTCAAACACTTTTCAAGCAATGTGATGGTTAGGGTAAGGTAGGAACTAGATAAATTACATTCCAGTAGGAACTATGCATATTCTCATTTCCCAACCAAACAACATGTAAGTTCCTTCCTAACGAATCTAATTACGCTTATTCTCGCATTGTATACCCTGGCAATGATTTTAACATGAACACTCCCAACGCTTGGTTTATGACCAGCAAAATACGTGAAAACTACTGTGGTTATATTTATCCCTTGTGATTCTATAATAAAACACGCTGAATGCATAATTCTAAAACATTCTATTTTTATCACTAATATTCAAATTTCAATATTTTAATTCTGTTTTTAGATTCCTGGAAAACATGGAAATTGTGTTAGTTTTTTTGAAAGCTGCAGTTTTCCTCAATTAAACTATAAACCATATATTTTCATTTTAATTGAATACGATTGCTTAATTAATTTATGATAAAAATGAAAATATATTAACCGTAAACAAAATTACACTGCCAAATTTTAATCCGACACATTCAAAAGAAAAAAATTTAAACGAATTCTAGTTAAGTGCTTTATGAACCAGTTCTTTGTTAACGTATTTTTCCAATATCTTTTCTATCTTGTACTTCCTGGCAAACAGTAATTCATTTTAAAACAAGGCACTACATGCAGAAACAAAAAAGGCTTATTTCACAACTACACGGCCGTATATGAAATAGTGTCACTTAACGTAATACGGACAGTTGTGTTCGTCCTAAATCAGAACATGTTTCGAATAAATGCTTCATTTCAGTACTCAACCGGTAGCTCATAAAACAGAGAGAATTTTTATAAAATCTTTATGAGGGTTAACAACTGTTCGTATTTTACGGCAGTGGTAAAGTTATTATATCACAAACCTACCACGATGATTTTCATTATTATAGTTTTTTATTAGGAGTTGGAAGGATCAACAACACATTTTCTAACACGTAACCATAAACCAGTACTATAATAAGTGGTTTGTAAAATCATTCATAATACTATTTCGAATCAGGCATGGTTCCTTATACTGAATTTAACAATATAAGGAACCATTTTTAAAGTATCGGGAAATATTTCAAATAGTTTATACTTGCACTGAGTTGAGTATCTGCAGTCAATTATTTACTTTATGGAAATAGATTAATTTTGTTTTAGCCACTATTTTAATTAAAAAATATATAAATTATTCGGAAATAATGGTTACTTCTTGGTTATAAGGTTTAACATTACAGTGAAAATGAAAGCATAAAATAAAAGACAAATAGGCGTAAACAAAAGCATAACAATACGCGGTGAAAAAGGTAAATTTATAAATTATTGTTGTAAAAATTATAACATGAGACTAGTTAAATTTTCCTGGTGTTTTCGTTATTATTTTTTTATGTGAACAACACAAGATTTACATCTGCTCCAAGCCATCTGAAAACAGTGAGACTATGGCATCCCCAATCGGGGTATGTTGCGGGGCTGAAGGTAGTGGGGAGGGGAAGGCGATGTGGATAAGGAATATGGGGGGCTTCCTGGCTATTCAGTTCTGGCCACCAAAGCCATTTCAAGTAACTTTTCTATTCCCAACGGTGGTCTTACACCAAGGCGATATGGCTGAGAATATCTTCCACTCTGGAAAGTGCCGGACATGAGCCAAAACTTTAATTTAATAAATAATCTGAATTTGCTGTTCAAAAGATTGGTTAAGTGGGTTACTGAAAAAAAACGAACGTGCATTAAAATTATTCTAAATAACTAACACTACTTATTATAAACACACTTCATTAAATTTTTAACAAAATTACATAATGTTTCAATATAATAAAAAATGCGCCTATTTTTAATGTTCTTTATCATGTTTATACAAATCAATACTTTGATATTTCTGTGTGAATTTTTATTTTTTATATTTCATAGATGTAGTAAGTAAACTTTGTGTACAAATGTATGAATTATTAAAATATAATATGTATGCGTGTATTAATATTTAGTATAACAATATAATACATACATATATTTACTAATATAATACGTTAATTACACGCCGCAGATAGTGATGCGGGTAAAGACTACTATGTTATAATATATAATAAAACTAATTTAATAAAATAAACATCCTTTAAAAATTTCTTAAGTTAAATGTAACGAAAATTTTCATGCAAAGATAAAAAAAACTTGATTATAAAAATTCTTCTGTGAAAGGTCGATATTCGTAAAAGTCCAACGGAATTCCTGTTTCGAATTTGTTTGATTAAAAAATTCCAACCATAAGTCGTATAAAATTTTGCACATGCATTACGTTCTGCCGATAAAGGAAAAAAAGCAGAGATTTTTTGTGATGTCCCCACGAGCCATTATCGATTTAAGGAATGTGGACAGGGAAGGAGTGGGTAATGCAAGCGGTTAGGTAAAATGAAGAAAGCGAAGAACTTTGCTCTTCATATCTAGTAAATAAACATGGCTAAATTCATTTCAAGCAAGGTTTATTAATTGTATTTTATTTTGAAACCGAACGAGAGTCAAATACAAATAACAAATACCCAGAAAAGTTCAACCTTATTTATTCAATACAAAAAAATTATGTTGATTAATTAAACTTTCCCAAAAAATTACAGCAGAGCAAAAAATGCTTAGCCACCGGAAGCCATTTTGAGGGATAATTTCAAAATTAAAAAAGATCTTTAAAGGGAGAGAAATGTTTATAACTATTAAATTATTTACTCTTTCATCTAAATCTTTGTCTATCACATAATTGAAAACAATGAAACTAAACAAGGCTCTTATCTTATTTTGGAGCAGTGGAGGATGGTGACCGGATAAATTATCAAAATGATAATTCGTCAAATCTTTAAAAAGTTATATAAAGTCATGGAAAGTGATGAAACAAAAACATTATTAACTGGGTTAAGTAGGTTAGGTTAGGTTTAATTTTTTTTCATCGTTTTTAATGACTTTATAACCCTTTTTAAAGGTGTGTTTAATTTTCTATGTGTTCATTTATCATGGAACCGTAGAAGATATATTATAGCTCTATGTTTTTGATAGAAATGGAGTATAACGAAAATAGCGGTACTGACCTTCAAAATCAATACAAGAAAACGACTTTTTGAACTTTTATGACACCAGAGTTCAGCTTTCAGAGTTATATTTATATAATGATATAAAGTGTGAATATTTTCGTCCAGTCACTCCACACAAGGCAAGTGAGGGGTTCCCAACTATCAAGTTATAAAATAAATACTTGAACATTGATGGGAAGCATAAGATGGGAGAAATTTATTTCATAAACTTTCTTTTGCCCTTTTGAATGTTCTATTATTTATTTGCTGGTTTTGTGGAGTGAATTTGAACACACTTTGCCCCAAAATGTTTATTCTTCGACAAACTTAATCTTAATCCTTAAATTTATTATTTATTCGTCACCTGATTTTAGTAAATTGGAATATATGATGATCCTCGAATCTTAGAAATGTATTTATCTGTAGACAGATTAAATACAAACGGAGAAAATTTATAAGGGGATTATACGAATGAGCTTTCCAAAGCCCTGCGTAAAATAAATTGCTTTATTTTGACTCTTCGGTTCAAAATAATGAGGCTTCAAAAAGAAAATACACGAACATTTTTATTTCATTTATAAATGAAAGACAATTATTCCCGGGTTACGAAAAACCTGACAATAATTTCGACAGTCTCCGTGGTTGTGTGGTGAGGCTCTCGACTACCAAACCAGAGGTCGTGGGTCCAAATCCCGACAAGTAACTTTTATTTGATTAATTTGAGTTATTTTCCAATTAAATCATTTAAGATAATATTATATACTATATTTGCGGCACGTTCCAGAGTGGAAGGTACTCTCAGTATCGTCTTAATGGCTTTGGCCGTGTTTAGATACCAGGTCTGAGTATCCCGATAGTTCCCCACCATCCTGTTTCCGATCCCTTTCCATTCCCCGTAATCTCCAGCCTCACAAGATACTCTAATTGGGGAAGCTATAGCCTCACTGGCTCTAGACGGTTGGGAGCAGTTGGAACTCTTGTGCGGTATCACATTACCGCTGCCCCGGGAACCATGTATTGGATGACCAACACCTCTGCTATAGGTCACCCTAAGTGGTTTGCTTCGTTTGGTGATTTAGCAGGGGTGCGCGGGTTCATCGGGTGAGGAGTGTTCCGGATGTACCTGCCCACCAGCTGCGTGGCGTGCCAGATTGGGAATGGCTGGTTTTGGGAGACCCTTTGACCAACTGGTATCTCGACCCATCGCCTTGTGCCTCAGTGGAAGGGATATATTCACTGATCCCTAGATTCCTACCTAACCCTCATACATTTTATCTTCGCAGAACTTCATTTCTTTCCTTAAAAAATACCATCTTATAATATCCCAGTGTGGGGTTAACATATTTTCATGAAACTAAATTCATAAAACTTTCTCGGTTAACTTATTGATTTGTTTTTACAATAAAAACACATAAATTTGTTTTTGACAACTCTATTTTTATTTTCACTCTACCGGTTTCGGAAGAACCCTTCCTTCGTCAGGAGAATATTAAAAACTGATCTACTACACAAAATATTGACATATATACACAAAAATGTTAAGTGTTTGAGGGAGGGGTGGACAAAGTGGAAGGGGTAATTACGGATTACCTACGGTAATTACGGATTTGTTTTTAATTCACGAAGTACAAAAATGTTTACGGGACGCCTGGCAGATTAAAAACATCAAAATTTCGAGTCAAAAGAATGAGACTGAAATCCATTGATACTTTAAATAGCTCTTATCGAAATTCAATTAACGGTAAACCCCTCTTTGTTATAGACTAGCAATAACAATGTTATAGGCAGCAAGTGAAAGAGGAGAGTCGAAAAAATTTGGAAATGCATAACAGAATGTATATAATCCGATATAAAATCAATGAAAATTAGATATGTTTTAATTATGCATTGTCTGTGGATTTTTTTATTTTTTTTATTTGGTACAATTTTTTTTACATTTCAAAGTTTTCCAGTAATGTTGGCCTCACTGGGTGGCTTGCCCGTGCTGAGGCCTTCATTTTATAATATGAAAATATAATCTTCATAATACATTTAAAGAGAAAATAATACATTTAAAATATAATCTTTTGTGTTTGTGAGTGATGTGTGTTTATATTGGTTTTGTGTGTTACACGTAGGTTTTATTTATGCTATGATATTTTGGTTATATTATCTTTTTTGTTCTTTTATCCATTTTGTAATTTTGTGTGTGAATTTATTTTTATTTTCCTCAATTTTAATTTCAAGTTTTGCACTGTTGAAAGCTTTTATAGCATGGTATTGGTAGTGTCTTTGACCAAAACTTTAATTTACTGTCGGAGTTATTATTATGAAGATAAAATCCAGTAATAAGCGGACTGATTAATCACAGAATATTCAGTTTTATTAAAACTATGTAGTTAACCGAAAAAAAGTTTTACAACGAAAGACATAATATTCCATACTTCTATCAGAGTCTCAAAATTCTTTCAGCGAGAGCAATTCTGTGGAACAAAATTATATTTTAGCACATAAATAACCCTTTATATAATATATAAACAGGCTAAAACACAATCATAAAACTCGTTTTAACTTTAATGAAGGACTTATTGTACCTAAGATTACAAATAAATATGGACAAAGAACGTTAAACTATATGATTCCCAGTTGTTTTAACATGTTACCTGCTGAAATTAAAAACTGTGCCCAAAACAAACAATTGGTGAACTTACTAAAAACTTGGCTTATTGAAAGATTTATTTTGTATTAGCTTAGAATGATATATTAATCTACAAACTTTTAAAATTGTTACGTAGGGGGTTGTGTCGGAGAATTTGAACAATTCTTCAAATTTCAAAGTTAATTTTCAGGTTCTGTGAAAGATTTTTTCAAGTTCTGTTTTTATTTCATTTCTGTCAAGCAACTACCCTATGCTGATATAATAACAGAACTTGAATAGGACTTTCTCAGAACCCGGAAATCAACATTGAAATTTGATGAATTGTTCAAATCCTCCGAAACAACCCGTCCTTATGTTTACATAATTTTATTTTGCTATATTTCTGTATTTTTTTTTTAAATTTTGTTTTATAAAATTGTAAAAATGTAACTGTAAACTCACTACAATAATTTTTCACTTGTAGCAAACACTTTGTGGGTATACATAATTATAATAATTAAAATAAAATAACTTTGTTTAAATACCACTTTATTGTATATATTTATAACCAACCGGTTTCAGTTCAGCCCGAACCTTCATCAGGGTTAATAAAAACATATTATTGTGTTTTTATTAACCCTGATGAAGGTTCGGGCTGAACTGAAACCGGTTGGTTATAAATATATACAATAAAGTGGTATTTAAACAAAGTTATTTTATTTTAATTATTATCACTACAATAAGATTTATAATGTAAAGAACCCGCTAGGAAAACCGCTAAAAAGTAATTTATCGGGACTTTTTTGCCTTATATTTGTAAAGTGTCTAAACTATTAATAAAATTTTAAATAAAAACCCTCCCAAACCAATACGAAAGGGAGGGGGGAGTAAACACATCCTCAGTTTTGTACGATGTCTAAGTTACTTTTAACATAGCATGGTCAATAATTTACGCAAACAAACTATTTTCTAATGAATCTGCATAAAAAAATATCCCGTTACTATTTTTTATAATACCTTCCCCCACCCGGTTCACTATTACATTTTTTTTTTAATTTCTCACCACAAACAAGTGTATTTTACTGAAAATTGTTTCATACGTATTTGGGTTACGGTTTTTATTTATTTAGTATTTTTGCATTAAAACGGTAGGTGTGAAAAAATTCGACTTTTATCGGAGTATTACTGAAAAGCGAAAAAAGAGTATTAAAAGACACATTTGCTATGCGGTACATGACACGGTGCCTTCAGGTGTTGTGTGTTTTTTACCTTCACGTACGTTAAGGTTTTAACAGCATTTTTTACGCTTTGATGTTGGTTTTTTGGGGAAATATTAATATTTATATTCAAGAGATAAAATATACAACCTAGCTAGTTATCTATATATGGCGTTTTCTGCGGGCAATGGCGGTTCGTGACTGTTGAGTGTAATAGAATGCTAATATTACAAAACATTTAACAATATTATCATATGCCCATTGCAGACACAATAAATCAAAACGTTCTGTCTTCAAAGTCGTTTTATTTTCAGTACCAGTATGTTAAAATTATGAAATGCTGAAAATCTGAGAAATAAAACTGAATATTTTCTTCTCAAATTATCTAAATTTTATGAAAGACGCACATAATCGGTAAGTTTCATAAACTTACAACCGACATCCTTTTGGAAAGAGCTTTTCATAATCATATTTCAAAGGTAAACGTATTCTCTTCAAAAAGAAATTTCCCATATTATTTTATGTGACATCGCACAAGAGCGCCCCTGACTATACAGTGTACTTGAAGTGAAATGACACTAAACTGCGCAATATAAATTCCATGTTATTATTATTATTATATAACGACAGTGGAACTATATCGCCAAGTGGCTGGGCAGAGTTCAAAGGAAGGTTAAAATAGGGGCTCTAGGAAAGGATTTATTAATATGAAACTTGATGCGCCCCGGATTATATGAAGGAGGAAAAATAGACGCCGGTAACTCGTTCTACATGTTACACAAAAACTAGTTGGAGAAACGACTTGCTCTCGTGAATTCGACATAAAATTTAAACGTGTCTGACGTTCGTGTGCGCTTCAAGATTCTTCGAGCTGGGTGCATTGAAATACCTGTAGAATAAACTCAGCATGCCTAGATTGCGAATTTTTATAGATATGGCGATCGGTCCGTTTTAACAATGTCAATTAAATGGACCGCCCACCTTTTCACAGAAACAACTAGGTTTATTAGGTATTTTGGGGTTCAGTCCCATGTTACTTGTCCATAATGTAATTAAAATATAAAAACAAGTTTTGTTTGCATGGCGATTAGATGTTTTTCCTTTAAAATATATAATGTACATTTTTATATAGTCATAGTTCTCATCTCCCCTAGTTAATCTTCTGAAACAAAATATGAGGAGATAAGAATTAATTGTGTATTTTTCTTTGTTTCAGAACCGACGCTTGTGGCGGGAAGACGAAACCATTTTACGACCGTAATTTTAAAAAGGATACCTACATACTATTGCAAAAAGTATCTTCTTTCATAATATCATTATTTACTCTAACGCGAAATTAACTGGCATTGATTATAAATAATTTATAAGCTTTCATATATTCCCAACTTGATATATCATTATTTACTCTTACGCGTAATTAACTGGCATTGATTATAAATAATTTATAAGCTTTCATATATTCCCAACTTGATAACGTTGTTTTTATATTAAATAATTTTAAAAAATCACTTCGAATATATTTTGCATTAATATTGGTGCATCATATATCCTCATTACACTCCTATCTTGGCTCATTCACTCTACATGCCCAAACCATCAAAGCGTCCCTTTCTTGATCTAACTGATTACGCTTACATCAGCCTTGCACTCTTTGCGGATCTCCACATTCCTCAAACGATAATTTTTTTTATTTATTTTTATTTATTATTTTAATATAGATCATATGGGTTACATTAATACAAGCATATTTTGCAAAATATAATATTAAGGTTCATAATTGGTCATGTATACCTTATCAGAAAAGAGGAGCTCTTGTGCAATCATACTTCCATCCTTTCTTTTCCAGTTCCATGCCTCACTTCGATACATCAGGGTAGGTACCATCACTCCATTGTGGACTGCTAACTTCGCTTCTTTGGACAATTTTTTGTTAGCGCCAATTGCGTTCTGTCCTCTATTAATGGAGTTACCTGCATTTACTCTTTTTTCAATATCTCTGTCAGCCTTCCCATCTCTCTAGAATTCTAGAAAATACTTCCTAAATACACAAACTCATCCACCTTCTCCAAGTATTCCTCATTCACAGCTATATTGCACACTGTTTTCGTACTCTCTAGTACCTATGGGTAATAAAGTTTGGTCGGTAAATTTGTTCATAAACGCGTAACTTTTAAACTTTAGGTAGCTTACGAAAATGTAAGATATTATAACCAACTAACCATCACGCCGTCCCGCAGGGGCAGGCAGAGAGGACGGAACGCCAAACAACTCGGTCTTGGCACACACTTCTTGCCTCATTCACATTCATACATCATCTCATACATGCTCTTCTATTATTCTGACTCTTGACATGGCCTGACTCTAGTATCTGATTCACTTGATCGTGCCATGTCTTCCTCGGGCGGGCGTCCCTGACTTCATCTACCATTCGCATTTGCATCGTATATTCTCCTTACACTCCTATCTTCGCTCATTCGCTCTACATGCCCAAACCATCTAAGCGTCCCTTTCTTGATCTTACTCATTACGCTTACATAAGCCTTGCACTCTTTGTGGATCTCATTCCTCACACATTCCTCAGATATTATTAATAAAAAAAATATTGTAACCTTTCCTTTGAAGCTTCAACTGCAAGCTGGTTTAGAGCCAATCTATGAATAGAAGCGTATTTTATTTTTGTATTAGTTTTAATTGAAAATTTAGTACTAGGTGTAGGTATAAAGTATAATGTAAGTATTAATTCAATTTTTATTTCACAGTCTTTTTCACTAGGGTTTCCTGTTCTGGGGCGGTCTGTAGTTTTGCTTGAACTTGCACTTTTAGGAGATCGGAGGTTTATTTTTTCCTTATACACTACCAATACCTAACAACATACAGTTATAAAATAATAAATTGCACGTCGTAGTTTCGGCAGCAATATCTTTTAACTGACACCTTTTCTAAAATATATTATTTGTGGAATAAATTGTATAAATAATAGCGACATTGGTCAGTATTTTTTTTATGGTAACTAATTTAATTTACCTCTTTATTTTGAAAAACCATTATATGTAAGTAGACATATTTAAAATAAAAATATTGAAATAGTCAAACATGTATATTTTATGACCTCCTCAACGATTTTTTAAATGTTTTAAATGTTAAGAAAGGGAATATTTTACGAACGACGTTCACAGTGTGGGCTTTCGATATCCGCGCAACGTTAAATTCTGAACGATTATTCAATTAATTTGTGAGCGGCTTTAGGTCTGGGTGCAGTGTTGTTAGTTTTAAATGTAAAATAGATTACCTTTACGCTTAACAGAAACGAAAAAAATCACTTTACATGTTTCTTGGGAAAAATTTCAAAGTTTAATGCTTATTTATAAATCATTTATGATCCCTAGCTTTATTGGAATGTATAAGTACAGGGTTTTCCAATAAAATGTGTTATTTTGAATAACCCGATATTCCGGTAGATGTTACTTTTGAAGCTGTTATTTTTTGACATTTGACAAGTAGATACTACGCCATTAATAAAAATGGAACGATACACGCTTCAACAATGCAATGAAATTATTAAATATTTATTGTTTTTGTGTTTAATTCGTGGAACTCCATTTATTTTATTTTTTTAATTTAATTAAAATGAAATTTAATAATATAATTATTAAGTTCTGCAAGTATTTTTTTATAAGCCGAAACAGCTGTAACAATAACAAAAACCTTAAAATACTTGCAAAACTTAATAATTATATTATTAAATTTCATTTTAATTAAATTAAAAAAAAAAAAAAAATTATTAAAAATCACTTGAGTGAATAAAATGCAAATCATCTTGAGTGATGAGGCCCATTTCCACCTCGTTGGCTTCGTCAACAAGCAAAATTGTCGCATCTGGGGCTCGGAAAACCCAAGAGTTATTGTTGAAAAGCCTCTTTATTCTAAACGTGTGACTGTTTGGTGCGGTTTATGGACGGGGTAGTCATTGGAACTTCCTTTTCGAAAATGAGGCTGGAGCAACAGTTAAGGTGAATGGATCGCTATTGAGAGATGATTTATATTTTTTTATGGCCGGAATTGGATAGTATTAATCTGGACAACGTTTACTTTTAACGACGCGGCGCTACGTGCCACAAAAGCAACCAAACCATTGATCTTTTACGATTGAATATCAAAATAACACCTCTTATTGGAAAACTCTATTTATATAAGTCCTTAGAGTTCAAAGATTAGAAAAACATTATCCTTGTGTTATTATTATTACTAAAATTAAGCAAACAAACCAAGTTTCAAATTAAAATCATACCTCACGAAATTAAACATCTAATATGAAAATTACACTCACACTTATTATAAATGTCAAGCACAAATCTTATATTTCGATTTTTTGACTAAAATAATTTAAGTTTTGTGCCATTATGAAATCTCTAAACAACCTTTTTCCAAGAATTTGACACATGTAAAACCATAACAACTAAAGACGGGTTGTTTCGGAGAATTTGAACAATTCATCAAATTTCAAAGTTCATTTTCGGGTTCTAGGAAAGTCCTGTTAAGGTTATGTTTTTACATCATCATAAGCTAGTCGCTTAACAGAAGTAGAAAAATCTTTCACAGAACTTGAAAATTAACTTTTAAATTTGAAGAATTGTTCAAATTCTCCGAAACAACCCGTCATTACTGTTTCAAAATGTGAAACTCTGTTAAAAATAATAACTACTTGGAGATGTATCTTTGCTCTAGGCTATAAAATTAAATATATTACCAGAAAAGTAAAGCACAAGTACATCCGACAGAAAATACAACAGTTTAATGGCAGCGTAAAAATTTACAACTAAGAACTATTTACTACTAAATGTCATAAATGCTATAATGTTAGTAGCACCATTAAAGTATTTTGTCCACAAGTGTTATTTTTTTTAAAAGGAAGGTCATAGAATTTGTGTGTTTAAATCTACACCAAAATTAACGTAATCACATTTTAAAATTATTGCAATCAACTAGATTTTTTTTAGTGTATTTAGGAAACGTATAGTTTATTCATTTGAATTAATTTTGGATGTCATTGAAGTACAATTTGTATTGACGCTCCTATTAAAATGTGCGACACATAAAAACAAGCAACAAAAAAAACTTTAATCTTTTATAGCATTTATTAAAAATAATTCGTGCCAGTTAAACGGAGAAGCAAGCATAACGTCGGTGTTTGAGCTCGTGCCGCGTCGTTACAACGGCGAAGTTTCTTTCAGATCGTCGATCGTAAATGTGTCAAGATTCCGTATCATCGCGGAAACCCGAACGGTGAAGGTTGGGAGCGTAAGAGTTCGAGTTCAACGGCGCTGAACAATTACTCCCTGGAACGAACGATGCTCGCTTCCAGCATGTTCGCCAAGTTCAAGAGCACGCCAGTGGTGGTGCACAACCCGTGGGACAACAACCCCATCACGGAGTCCTTCGACATCGGCAAGGAGGTGGCATCCTGCGGCCCCGAGCACGTCTGGAAAATCCATGACGGCTACAGGAAGAGCGACGTCAAAGTAAGTGAAACTTGTTAATCAATGATTTAAAACTGGGCTAAAAGAATTATGATCAAATTGTCAGGGTAAAAAGTCATACTGCAATTCCTCGTCTATCTAATGATGCATATATATTATATATATTGGTGTTTAACAACGTGTGTGTATTTTATTATGTTAAACACTTTTTTTAAAGCTTTTACAGAATTAACTTAATCAATGCTTAATGGCTCACAAACATTGATGTATTATACTAGATTAGCCCTGTCTAGTTAAATTCATTTTAAAAATAACGCCACGTAGCGTACGTCACAAATATGGAGATGAACTTAACAACCTAACTCTGTTTAAACTCCTTGTACAAGCGTTCAAACTCGTAAGCGAAACCACGGAGAATTTGTTGTCAGAGGTGTTGTAATATGGACATAATTCAAATTTAAATATTTTAAATGGGTTATTTTTGTGATTGAAAAAATGAACTTGCCCAGCATAGCTGAGAAGTAAAATAGTTTACTCTTGACCAACAAAAGGTAAAACGCAATGCAAAGTGCCCATTTCGCATTGCGACACAATGCGTGGGCCTTTTCATAAATGTGCACGTGAACCAAACCAAAATTGTGTTGGGGTTATTTTTAAATGAATATGCCGTGTCTAGTCTAATTTAGTCTATGCTCACAAAGTATGTATTTATGTTTAAGTAAAAATGTTGTATAAATAACAAACATGTCTTAAAACGATTAGCATTGATACTAAATATGAATATTATGACAACCGCAGACATCTAAATAAATAGACATGCCCTAACATGAAATCTGGGTATCATTTCGATGAGCAGGGGCCTTAGCATGAGAAGTCGATATAGCCCTATAGCAATACGATATCGTTAAAATACGTCATCAATGAGCACTTAACGACATATGCTAGCACGATCAAAATATAACAACCGACGATTGTTAAAATTTCTTGTCTATGGTCAAAGTAGCGACGGTATCGTTAAAATTGCGAGCATGAGAATGTATCGATAGGATAACTTCCGACCGACGGTTGCTAAAAGCCCGCCGAATATAACGTGGGGTCTTGAGTGTCAGTTAAAACTTTGGTTGGCTGTCGATATACATATTTTTTTTAATAATGTCGTTCATTATGCAAAATTTCTGGTTCAATGAAAGGAGGCAGGTTAGGGAAGATCGTAGGATTGAAAGGCGTCTTTTACGCGATCAATTGAATCCGTTCGAACTTGCAGAGACGGAATTCAGACAATTGTTTCGAATATCTCGCATTATGGCTAGAGATCTCATTGATGAATTAACTCCTTTTCTAGTGTCAAAAAATACATTAGGACTTCCAGTATACATTAAAGTGAGAGTATTAAACATTATTGATATCTTAGTAAAACAAAAACACAATATAAATCTATCCACCACTGGAACGACCACGTGAAATAAATAAATTTGTTTCGATTGCTGATGATAATTTTTCACAATAAAGTGATTAAAATGATCAAAAGTGAAGTTTGTTAATTAGTTGTATTATTTATGATGTTGACAGATACTCGCACCCATCAGCTTCTTTGCTACAGGGAGCTACCAACGTGGAGTAGGCCAAGATCACTTCTTGGCGATAGGGCAAACTACCGTTAGCAAGTGCATAAAACTGTTTATGAAAGCAGTTTTAGAACATCTGTACAGAAGATGGATACATTTTCCGGCTACAAATGAAGCCCGCAAGCAAGTAGAGAGTAGTTTTAGGGAAAAATTAAACTTTCCACATGTTCTGGGATGCATCGATTGCACCCACATCGCCATCGTCACCCCTTCCAGACACGAGGAGCAGTACAAAAACCACAAAGGATTTTATTCGCTGAATGTTCAAGTGGTAAATATTTTTTCAGAAATAAAACAGCCGGATTGTTGTTTTCAAATTTTATTGAAGGTTTTTTATGTTTGATAAACAGGTCTGCGATGCTACGTTGAAAATATTGAGCATCAACACACGCTTCCCAGGTACTGTCCATGACCAATTCATTTGGAATAATAGTTTAGTCAAAACTGAAATGAACAGACTATACAATCAGAGAATTGGGACATATTTCTTGCTAGGTATGTATTTCAACAACTCATTTTAAAAAAAGGCAAAAAAATTATAACTTAGTAGTTATATGTACCTATTATAATGGGTGTTTTGTTTCAATCAGGCGATTCTGGATATACACTCGAGCCTTATCTGATGACACCAATATTGAATGCAGTCGAGGGGAGTGCCCAATACAGATACACAAAGGCGCACTGTGAGGCGAGATGTTCCATAGAACGCCTATTTGGGGCATGGAAGGCTATATTCCGTTGCCTCAGGAAAGACAGAGTTCTCCATTATGAGCCCGATGCTGCTGGTCAAATAATTATTACTTGTGCTATACTATACAACATGATGAAGCACTATAAGTCAGTTTCCTTGTTGAACTATATGCATTTAAAAAAGTAAGGCAACAGTACAAAATATTAATAAATTGTTCTCTATTTTCAGATTAACAGACTATTATAATGATAATGTAGAGTTAAGAGAGGTTGAGCTGCTGCACCAGCCTGAAGATGTCAGCAGGGTTGTTGCAGCCCGCAGAGTGAGAGACGAACTAGTGCGAAAGTACTTCTCCCACGAATGATAATATATTAAACAAGGAAACTGACTTATAGTGCTTCATCATGTTCAAACATTGTATCGTATGTACCTACATTGTAAAAACAATTCACGCCTCATAGAGACATTGCAAGAGTTTGAAGAACTGCTACTAATCAAGTATACATATATGCAAAGCGCTGCATGCAATATTTCTCAAAAAGAACTTCAATAGTACTTTAAAACACTGTATTGTATGTACCAACACTGTAAAAACAATTCACGCCTCACAGAAACATTGCAAGAGTTTGAAGAAATGCTACTAATCAAATATACATGTATGCAAAGCGCTGCATGCAATATTTCACAAAAAGAACTTCAATAGTACTTTAAAACATTGTATTGTATGTACCTACATTGTAAAAACAATTCACGCCTCACAGAGACGTTGCGAGAGTTTGAAGAACTGCTACTAATCAAGTACATATTCATATATGCAAAGCGCTGCATGCAATATTTCACAAAAAGAACTTCAATAGTACTTTAAAACATTGTATTGTATGTACCTACATTGTAAAAACAATTCACGCCTCACAGAGACGTTGCGAGAGTTTGAAGAACTGCTACTAATCAAGTACATATTCATATATGCAAAGCGCTGCATGCAATATTTCACAAAAAGAACTTCAATAGTACTTTAAAACATTGTATTGTATGTACCTACATTGTAAAAACAATTCACGCCTCACAGAGACGTTGCGAGAGTTTGAAGAACTGCTACTAATCAAGTACATATTCATATATGCAAAGCGCTGCATGCAATATTTCACAAAAAGAACTTCAATAGTACTTTAAAACATTGTACTGTATGTACCTACATTGTAAAAACAATTCACGCCTCACAGAGACATTGCAAGAGTTTGAAGAAATGCTTCTAATCAAATATACATATATGCAAAGCGCTGCATGCAATATTTCACAAAAAGAACTTCAATAGTACTAATCGTATTCATCCTCTGACTCCAACTGCAACGTATAGTTGGGCGAGTTGGCAAATGATGTTGACCGTTGTTTCGATGGTTGAGTTCGTCTAGAATTAGAAATGTTTTATTAGAGATCTTATTCATTCTACTTTCATCGTACCTCCTAGCTGGACTGCTTGCCTCTCCAAGGACAATTGTTAATAATCGTGTTCCATCCCTTGTGAACATACTTCGCAATCTCTCAAGTGACATATTAAATAATGCAATATTTAATTTAATTTGTTCAGTTTTGTACATTAAATGTTTTTAAAAGCCTGTATAGATGTATAGCAAATAAATACCTCGCCAACTGTCGTTGGAGTAAACAAACCCTTTCACGTTCCACTGCCGTGTATCTCTGAAACAAGAGATGATAATTCATTAATTTACTAACTTAATTTACCTTCTATAGTAAATTAGTTATTAGTGCCAGTGAGACGAGACCAGAAAAGCACCATGTCTATGTAGACACTGTATCTTGCCCGGTCTCGGGGTGCCCTGACAAATAATTACAAAAAGGAACAGGAAATACCTCAAAAATGTCAGCAAATCGATCCATTGAACTCTGAAATGATAAATAACAACTCATTAATTTAATTTAAATAACAATAGGTAGTCGACATACTAAAAGGAAGATTATAAATTAATTTATTCATTTTGAATTTCTCGCCAAGCTGGATTTTACATGTTTATTAAATTTTTTTAACACAAAGAATATCTAAACAAACAGATCAATAAAAACTCCACCGCGCAAAATGGAAAAATAGTACATTGGGAATAGTACAATAAATAAATGAAATAAGTCAAAGCTGGGCATTTTATTTTGTTCTACTAAGATTTAATTCTAATTTAAAAGTACAGTGCCACACTTATAAGTTGAACTTACTCACACTTATAAATTGAATGAATTTAAACATGAATTGACGCTATTTCTTTATATTTTAATCTGGCAACTTACACGTGTAGCGCTGTATTTGGGAGTGATTCGAAGAGAAATAGGAAATACCTTAAAAATATTGGAGAAATTATTAATAGCTCCCACAAGCTCCTTGGATGATTTGTTGCTAGCCTCCTGCGCCATCACCATCCGAACCCCCACATCTGGCTTGTCAGTTAGCTTCCTCTTCTTGCTCGGGCGAGAAGGGGAAGCTAACTGCGCCGTCTGCAAATCTGTGGGCCCTTCTCCAACTTCATCGGAATACTGTAAAACACACAAATAATTTTCATTGATAATGAAAGATCAACTAAATTTTGACAGAATATATTATATTAACATTTTAAGACATTAGTGACCTCAACATCCTGCATTATGAGTTCAGGTCCATCTCCTATACAGCTTTCTGGAAGTCCGCTGCCCTCAGAACTGGCTCTGCCGATGATGTTGATGACCTTCTGTGTCAGGTCAGTTAACACCGGTATCTCGGCAGTGTTTCCAGTCGTGAGGGCAGCTCGCTTGGCATCGGCGTTTTGGGCGCGCGATTTGCATTTTAAGTCACGCCATGTCTGTAAAATGTAAAAATAATGTCAGGTTAAAAGTGATTTACGGTCTTATATCAAGTGTCTCGATGATAGATTATATTAGAAGGTCAGCAAAGTTTGCTGCAACCAGTTTGTATAGGTAGGTACAAATACTCACTGTTTTCCACTGCTCGGCTGACTTAGGAGGACCCAATTCTGCCAGTTGTTCCGCCAAATTACGCCACATCTCCTTATTTTTTTGGGAACCCTGAGGTCCCACAAACCTTCCAGCCGCGAACTCCGAATGGTCAGCCATATAGCTGGTTAACAAATCCATTTGACTGGTCGTCGACCTTACTCTCTTCCTGAAATCATAATATCAGCATTTTGAATATCTTAAAATACTGCGTATGATTGAAATATTAGTAAAAATAACTTCAAAATTTTGACACAATAGAATGTAAGTATATCTCTTTGATAATAATGGAAATTCTTTCACATAAAAAGATAAATAAATAACTTACCCAGCTACCATTGCTTGCGACATCGTAAAATATTAAAACAAACACGGCGGTTAAAATGGTCACGCTTGAAATCTGACGTTTGACGTCTATTCAATTCATAGACAATTCCGTCCCAGTATTGCCAGCGTATATCGATTTGTATTTATTGCCTTATCGATGTCGTTAGAGTTATCAATAGCATTCTCATGCTAGGGAAGTCGTTATAAAATGGTCCCTAATGGTAAAAGGCCCCTGGGGCCTTAGCATGAGAATCGATCGAACTTAACGATATCGGATTGCTAAGCGTATCTACCGACCATTTTATAACGACTTCCCTAGCATGAGAATGCTATTGATAACTCTAACGACATCGATAAGGCAATAAATACAAATCGATATACGCTGGCAATACTGGGACGGAATTGTCTATGAATTGAATAGACGTCAAACGTCAGATTTCAAGCGTGACCATTTTAACCGCCGTGTTTGTTTTAATATTTTACGATGTCGCAAGCAATGGTAGCTGGGTAAGTTATTTATTTATCTTTTTATGTGAAAGAATTTCCATTATTATCAAAGAGATATACTTACATTCTATTGTGTCAAAATTTTGAAGTTATTTTTACTAATATTTCAATCATACGCAGTATTTTAAGATATTCAAAATGCTGATATTATGATTTCAGGAAGAGAGTAAGGTCGACGACCAGTCAAATGGATTTGTTAACCAGCTATATGGCTGACCATTCGGAGTTCGCGGCTGGAAGGTTTGTGGGACCTCAGGGTTCCCAAAAAAATAAGGAGATGTGGCGTAATTTGGCGGAACAACTGGCAGAATTGGGTCCTCCTAAGTCAGCCGAGCAGTGGAAAACAGTGAGTATTTGTACCTACCTATACAAACTGGTTGCAGCAAACTTTGCTGACCTTCTAATATAATCTATCATCGAGACACTTGATATAAGACCGTAAATCACTTTTAACCTGACATTATTTTTACATTTTACAGACATGGCGTGACTTAAAATGCAAATCGCGCGCCCAAAACGCCGATGCCAAGCGAGCTGCCCTCACGACTGGAAACACTGCCGAGATACCGGTGTTAACTGACCTGACACAGAAGGTCATCAACATCATCGGCAGAGCCAGTTCTGAGGGCAGCGGACTTCCAGAAAGCTGTATAGGAGATGGACCTGAACTCATAATGCAGGATGTTGAGGTCACTAATGTCTTAAAATGTTAATATAATATATTCTGTCAAAATTTAGTTGATCTTTCATTATCAATGAAAATTATTTGTGTGTTTTACAGTATTCCGATGAAGTTGGAGAAGGGCCCACAGATTTGCAGACGGCGCAGTTAGCTTCCCCTTCTCGCCCGAGCAAGAAGAGGAAGCTAACTGACAAGCCAGATGTGGGGGTTCGGATGGTGATGGCGCAGGAGGCTAGCAACAAATCATCCAAGGAGCTTGTGGGAGCTATTAATAATTTCTCCAATATTTTTAAGGTATTTCCTATTTCTCTTCGAATCACTCCCAAATACAGCGCTACACGTGTAAGTTGCCAGATTAAAATATAAAGAAATAGCGTCAATTCATGTTTAAATTCATTCAATTTATAAGTGTGAGTAAGTTCAACTTATAAGTGTGGCACTGTACTTTTAAATTAGAATTAAATCTTAGTAGAACAAAATAAAATGCCCAGCTTTGACTTATTTCATTTATTTATTGTACTATTCCCAATGTACTATTTTTCCATTTTGCGCGGTGGAGTTTTTATTGATCTGTTTGTTTAGATATTCTTTGTGTTAAAAAAATTTAATAAACATGTAAAATCCAGCTTGGCGAGAAATTCAAAATGAATAAATTAATTTATAATCTTCCTTTTAGTATGTCGACTACCTATTGTTATTTAAATTAAATTAATGAGTTGTTATTTATCATTTCAGAGTTCAATGGATCGATTTGCTGACATTTTTGAGGTATTTCCTGTTCCTTTTTGTAATTATTTGTCAGGGCACCCCGAGACCGGGCAAGATACAGTGTCTACATAGACATGGTGCTTTTCTGGTCTCGTCTCACTGGCACTAATAACTAATTTACTATAGAAGGTAAATTAAGTTAGTAAATTAATGAATTATCATCTCTTGTTTCAGAGATACACGGCAGTGGAACGTGAAAGGGTTTGTTTACTCCAACGACAGTTGGCGAGGTATTTATTTGCTATACATCTATACAGGCTTTTAAAAACATTTAATGTACAAAACTGAACAAATTAAATTAAATATTGCATTATTTAATATGTCACTTGAGAGATTGCGAAGTATGTTCACAAGGGATGGAACACGATTATTAACAATTGTCCTTGGAGAGGCAAGCAGTCCAGCTAGGAGGTACGATGAAAGTAGAATGAATAAGATCTCTAATAAAACATTTCTAATTCTAGACGAACTCAACCATCGAAACAACGGTCAACATCATTTGCCAACTCGCCCAACTATACGTTGCAGTTGGAGTCAGAGGATGAATACGATTAGTACTATTGAAGTTCTTTTTGTGAAATATTGCATGCAGCGCTTTGCATATATGTATATTTGATTAGAAGCATTTCTTCAAACTCTTGCAATGTCTCTGTGAGGCGTGAATTGTTTTTACAATGTAGGTACATACAGTACAATGTTTTAAAGTACTATTGAAGTTCTTTTTGTGAAATATTGCATGCAGCGCTTTGCATATATGAATATGTACTTGATTAGTAGCAGTTCTTCAAACTCTCGCAACGTCTCTGTGAGGCGTGAATTGTTTTTACAATGTAGGTACATACAATACAATGTTTTAAAGTACTATTGAAGTTCTTTTTGTGAAATATTGCATGCAGCGCTTTGCATATATGAATATGTACTTGATTAGTAGCAGTTCTTCAAACTCTCGCAACGTCTCTGTGAGGCGTGAATTGTTTTTACAATGTAGGTACATACAGTACAATGTTTTAAAGTACTATTGAAGTTCTTTTTGTGAAATATTGCATGCAGCGCTTTGCATATATGAATATGTACTTGATTAGTAGCAGTTCTTCAAACTCTCGCAACGTCTCTGTGAGGCGTGAATTGTTTTTACAATGTAGGTACATACAATACAATGTTTTAAAGTACTATTGAAGTTCTTTTTGTGAAATATTGCATGCAGCGCTTTGCATATATGAATATGTACTTGATTAGTAGCAGTTCTTCAAACTCTCGCAACGTCTCTGTGAGGCGTGAATTGTTTTTACAATGTAGGTACATACAATACAATGTTTTAAAGTACTATTGAAGTTCTTTTTGTGAAATATTGCATGCAGCGCTTTGCATATATGAATATGTACTTGATTAGTAGCAGTTCTTCAAACTCTCGCAACGTCTCTGTGAGGCGTGAATTGTTTTTACAGTGTTGGTACATACAATACAGTGTTTTAAAGTACTATTGAAGTTCTTTTTGAGAAATATTGCATGCAGCGCTTTGCATATATGTATACTTGATTAGTAGCAGTTCTTCAAACTCTTGCAATGTCTCTATGAGGCGTGAATTGTTTTTACAATGTAGGTACATACGATACAATGTTTGAACATGATGAAGCACTATAAGTCAGTTTCCTTGTTTAATATATTATCATTCGTGGGAGAAGTACTTTCGCACTAGTTCGTCTCTCACTCTGCGGGCTGCAACAACCCTGCTGACATCTTCAGGCTGGTGCAGCAGCTCAACCTCTCTTAACTCTACATTATCATTATAATAGTCTGTTAATCTGAAAATAGAGAACAATTTATTAATATTTTGTACTGTTGCCTTACTTTTTTAAATGCATATAGTTCAACAAGGAAACTGACTTATAGTGCTTCATCATGTTGTATAGTATAGCACAAGTAATAATTATTTGACCAGCAGCATCGGGCTCATAATGGAGAACTCTGTCTTTCCTGAGGCAACGGAATATAGCCTTCCATGCCCCAAATAGGCGTTCTATGGAACATCTCGCCTCACAGTGCGCCTTTGTGTATCTGTATTGGGCACTCCCCTCGACTGCATTCAATATTGGTGTCATCAGATAAGGCTCGAGTGTATATCCAGAATCGCCTGATTGAAACAAAACACCCATTATAATAGGTACATATAACTACTAAGTTATGATTTTTTTGCCTTTTTTTAAAATGAGTTGTTGAAATACATACCTAGCAAGAAATATGTCCCAATTCTCTGATTGTATAGTCTGTTCATTTCAGTTTTGACTAAACTATTATTCCAAATGAATTGGTCATGGACAGTACCCGGGAAGCGTGTGTTGATGCTCAATATTTTCAACGTAGCATCGCAGACCTGTTTATCAAACATAAAAAACCTTCAATAAAATTTGAAAACAACAATCCGGCTGTTTTATTTCTGAAAAAATATTTACCACTTGAACATTCAGCGAATAAAATCCTTTGTGGTTTTTGTACTGCTCCTCGTGTCTGGAAGGGGTGACGATGGCGATGTGGGTGCAATCGATGCATCCCAGAACATGTGGAAAGTTTAATTTTTCCCTAAAACTACTCTCTACTTGCTTGCGGGCTTCATTTGTAGCCGGAAAATGTATCCATCTTCTGTACAGATGTTCTAAAACTGCTTTCATAAACAGTTTTATGCACTTGCTAACGGTAGTTTGCCCTATCGCCAAGAAGTGATCTTGGCCTACTCCACGTTGGTAGCTCCCTGTAGCAAAGAAGCTGATGGGTGCGAGTATCTGTCAACATCATAAATAATACAACTAATTAACAAACTTCACTTTTGATCATTTTAATCACTTTATTGTGAAAAATTATCATCAGCAATCGAAACAAATTTATTTATTTCACGTGGTCGTTCCAGTGGTGGATAGATTTATATTGTGTTATTGTTTTACTAAGATATCAATAATGTTTAATACTCTCACTTTAATGTATACTGGAAGTCCTAATGTATTTTTTGACACTAGAAAAGGAGTTAATTCATCAATGAGATCTCTAGCCATAATGCGAGATATTCGAAACAATTGTCTGAATTCCGTCTCTGCAAGTTCGAACGGATTCAATTGATCGCGTAAACGACGCCTTTCAATCCTACGATCTTCCCTAACCTGCCTCCTTTCATTGAACCAGAAATTTTGCATAATGAACGACATTATTAAAAAATATATGTATATCGACAGCCAACCAAAGTTTTAACTGACACTCAAGACCCCACGTTATATTCGGCGGGCTTTTAGCAACCGTCGGTCGGAAGTTATCCTATCGATACATTCTCATGCTCGCAATTTTAACGATACCGTCGCTACTTTGACCATAGACAAGGAATTTTAACAATCGTCGGTTGTTATATTTTGATCGTGCTAGCATATGTCGTTAAGTGCTCATTGATGACGTATTTTAACGATATCGTATCGCTATAGGGCTATATCGACTTCTCATGCTAAGGCCCCTGAAGGCAAACTACATGACCATATTTTTGGCACCAGGGTGGTTCGAGCATGCTTTGAATAAATTATGTCATCAATTGTACATTGACCACCTAAGAGGGAACATTGAAATTACCAAACCAAGGGCAGAAAAGTAAAGTTCGCTAAACTAAGCCAAAAGTTTTCACCGTTGTTCATTAATTGATTTTTCTGCGCTGGTTCTGAATGATTGTTCTTAAACGAATCGCCTACTAGACAAATTTCCGAAAGTGGGACAGTCACGCAGCCTCCCGCGCTTCGCGCAATTCGGTTTGTTCGCCTTTCCATCTTCAGCTCATGTCAACCTTCACAATGCAGTTTCCTTCTTCAGTGTTTACATCTGCCTGGACACTGCACGACAAACTGAATGTTTGCTAAATTAAAAAAAGTGCGACATGGATTACTGTCCCAAAAATCAATCATAATACTTCATTTTTAAACTACTGTACGTACAGCTCGACACGCATCACAAAGAAAAAAATAACGTCATAATGTTATTTTTGTTTTTCAATCATTTTTAATAGGGTTTCATCATACTTTTAAAAAAAATTATAGAAATTGGAAAAGGCGAAAAACAACACAAGAAATATTATTTCCAAGGTATTGGCAATAATAGACTTACATTAGCACAATATGTCGTCGTTTAAGTTGTGTTGTCAGTTTTATAGATAATAATTACCGATGAAAATATTTATTCAGAAAGTGAGCGATAAAGAACTTTTGCTTTAACTTTAAAGTTTTCACCTTAACGTTTAAAATTCAGACTTTTTCCAAATAGAGCATCGGTTTTTCTAGGAATTGATATTAGATGGCGACACCTTCGGCCATAAAGGCCGAATCAAGCTCTAATGTGTATTATTTGAACTCCCTAATTATTGTGGTAGCACTGGTAACTAATACATTATTAATCAAACTATATCAGAGGCCACAGATTAAGTCGATTCTACCAAACCACTGAAGAAGTTCAACGAAATCTGGTTTAGATGAATCAGTTAAATATTGAAAGGTCTTGAGAAGTCAAGGAGGTTATAAATCTCAACTGGAGGAAGAGTCAAATTTTCTAAAGCCCTGCGCTGTGTACTCTATACTGTTTAGGTATTTTATTTAAATCAAAGCAACTGCTTCAAGGCATTCATTCAACCCACGTGATTATCAATATTCAAAATCGCAAGTAATCGGTATATAAAATAAATTCAAAAGGCGCAGAGTTAAGATTAAATGTTTTGGAAACATCGTTTGGCCACTCTAGGGAGGTAAAATCGACTCTTAGCAAGATTGTTCTAGCAACGCTCTTGCACGGAACGATGCTTTACTCGGCCAGCTTCGTGACTCGTCGGCTCTTTCCGCCCGGCCGTCAAAACTCTGTGCGGTATATTTGCTTCTATTCAGACACAAATTGGCAATGGATCTATTCTAAATGACGGTCAATTTTCAATTTGTTATATATTTATGTGTGTGTATTTTGGAGATAATTTTTAATGTAAAAAATGTAAGGACTTTACTTTAATTTTCACTTTATTCAATGAAAATCAACTTCTATGTTTCACAACTGCCTGGCGTTTATATTACGGCTATATTTTCTATCACAAGTATAGTGGTCTTAAGTAAATGTAAAAAAACGTAACATCGACATGGTACCAAACCCAAACTGAGAATTTTTTTTAATGAATATCTTATAATTATTGATTAATTTGTCAATTTGGCTAAAAATACATCCCCTAAAGGCAATGGGCCCGTGTTTTTATAGATACAGTTATTATTTGACAGTCGTAATAAAATTGTTGTTTTGATATAGTATAATCTGTCACATCTGAATTGCGATAAAGAGATTTTTCCAAAACGGTTATAAATCACAAAGCTTTCAACTTTTATAACACAATCTCTAGAAGAGTTAAAATTCGCTAAAATAAAAATAAAAACAATTATATTTTCTACGTGAATTTTGTACCGTACAAAAGACCCACCTGCTTCCCTAACTGCGGTATCTTGTTAGACTTGCTGAAGCTTGGAAAGTACCTGGCTAAACTGATCTGGCCAATGGCTAAACGTGTCTAGTATCATTCTAAGTATTGATTTGATTCTGAAAAGTAGACTTTTTTTAAAGTTTTTACCAATTATGTAATAAATAACAACATATTATTAGTTATAGTAAATACCCTGAAATGTATACTGTATACCGTGAAAATATTATTTTGAGTTTTATTTTTACAAATACTGATAATCAAATTGTTTTGATTCATATAAAACTAAAACAATATTTTTAAGATCTTTACGATTAGATTACAATCTGACAAATAAAATTCCTGAATTTTAGAGATGAATATTCGAATATCACATTCGTGACCGCAGGAACGAAATTATAATTGCAATTTAGACATTCCCGAAACATCGTAACTGGTCTTAATACGAACGCCTTCTCATTAATCGATCACAATGTACCCTCTTAATGGAAATCAAATATCTATTAATATACTTACTCTCAGTGAATTAATTATAAATTCTTCGATCAAACTGTAAATGTTAAGGTTATGGATTGTTAACCATTGCGTTGCCACGACAAGTATTATAATTACCCTACTAAAACATTAAGACAGTTATAAGAAACTTTGAAAAATTATATTACTTGTTTAGATAGTATCCATTCGGGGGCTTAGAATCACAAGGGCCTAACTACAAAAACTGGTGTTTTGGGTAACGCTTGGTTTCGGTAATGCCATAATCATATTTATTAGTGACACGAAACTCTATCTCGTACATACAGCCATTTAAGATATGCAGTTGGACATATCAGCTAGGTATACAGTTAGTCACATGACTATTCCAATTTTTATTTGCGTTTATCTGAAAACTGTGTTTTTGTAGATACGCCTCTGAGATCTTGAACTCCCGGATTCAAATAGCCATTTTGATCGTCATCGAAGTCTGAGTGTGTTTTAATAATTTTTTAATATGTTTTATTTTTATTTAACAGCTGAAATAATGCAACGAAGAAAATAGGGCGTACATAAATAAATACATATTTCATAATAACAGAACTCACTGTTAGTTTTTTTAACTACTTCGGGCCTGAGATTTTCTGATTTGAAGTAAGGATTTAAATTCCACATTCACAGAGGTACATGATTATTTTACAATTTCTATCTAAACGATCAAAATTTTACAAAAATTTACAATTTCTATCTAAACGATCAAACCAATCCATTAAAGTAGGCAGTGTGTCACTTCAAGACACACGCAGTTTGCAGGGTGAATTTTTCCGTGATGATATCCAACCTCCGATACGAGCGGGCACCTGAAGAGAATTTCAGTATTACATATATTACAAAAGTTTAACTTCACTTTAGTATCAGCACAATGTTGTTTTCACTTGGTAGGTATTTGAACGATATTTACAAAATGTAGTAAATGATCTGTAATGTACCTCCGTTACGATATCGCTAATTTTCGCTTAATTTATACGTAAGTGGTTTGCTTTTCTCATTTCTTCTTCCAGAGCCTCCCTCAAATTGCCTTATTTTCTATCTCGTTGAGCGTAATCTTGTAAATTTAGTCAAAGTAATACTCAAACAGATTTTTGAGAAAGAGTTTTTAAAAAATTTGCATTACAATTTGCACATCCTTCACATAATTTTTTTTTTGTGACGTAACGTCATAATATTATAAAATATTATTGTAATATTATAAAAGGGGCTTCTTTTAAAATACTCATTTTTCATCATAGTTTAGATTTTAAGCTTTAAATTAAGGCTTGTTTATATTTTATACCATAAATATTGCTAATTGATTTTTACAAAATTGATGATTGCATTTTCATGTGTAATAATTACGAACCAGTATTTTTATCATCAGATATTTCACTTATTATTATAGTTATTCCAAGTCTAATACGACTGTTGCATTAAATATTGTTTATGGGAATTTACTTATAAATAAACGGTAGTCTCATTCTAAATGAATAATACGAGAGGGTTTTTTCAAACACGGTAAAAGCTAAAATAAAATACAGGAATAAACGAGCGCAGAGAAAACAATATGCTTACATTTTACATTGTTGACTGGGTTCATTCATCAGAACACAATTATACATCGTACTTACATTTTCATTTTCGTTCAGTCATTTACGGTGGGAAAATTTTGCTGACTCAGTGCCTCACAAATGATTTATAACGTAGTTTATATCCTCACAGAGATGTTCACACACAGAGCTATTCTCTTGCAGAGGTAACCCTTCGGTTAGTAAATTTCTCTACGATTTGGTCCTTTTTTTATTAAGTTACCTTCAGATAAGAAATACACAAATTTAGACACAGCTTTTTTAATATTACTACATAAACCATCTTTTCTCTGTTTTAAAACTATCGCAATGGAGATTATATGTGTTGGTTTTAAATTCTTACGTTGATGGCCTGCATTAGTCTTTCAGTCAGTTAACTTCTCACGGATGTGGTCTCCCTTTGAGGGCATCAATGTCTGGTGGGTGAGACGATTAACTCACGCTATCAAACGGATCATTTTTTTTCAACCCTTTTTATCCCAAGCTTGGTGGTAAACAAACATGTACCAAACCATTTTTAATTTGCATTATTTTCATGTTTTTTTAAGGTGTATATTTCTTAAAGGATTTCTTTTATCTTCTCACATATCTTCAGCACATTTTAAGAGACCTATAAAAACATGCTTAAAAATCCATCTTAGGGATGATTTTCTTTGATTGGTACATTCTGTGCTTGTTCCACAAATCGTATAATAAACCGGTTATTTTGCTCAATAAAATGCGGCATTAGATGGCAACATATAAATAAGTATATTACCGCGGGATTAGATGACAACATATAAATAAGTATATTGCCGCGGGATTAGATGACAACATATAAATAAATATGTCGCGGGATTAGATGGCAATATGTAAATAAATATGTTGCTACGGGATTAAATGGCAACATATAAATAAATATGCTGCTACAGGATTAGATGGCAATATATAAATAAATATTTTGCTACGGGATTAGATAGCAATATGTAAATAAATATGTTGCTACGGGATTAGATGGCAATATATAAATAAATATTTTGCTACGGGATTAGATGGAAACATGTAAATAAATATGTTGCTACGGGATAAGATGGCAACATATAAATAAATATGTTGCGCGGGATTATATAGCAATATAAAAATAAATTGATATGAATACATCACTACTACTCTCAAACGGGTGGGGTTTTTTACAACAAAACGAAAAAGAAAAATTAAAATATATGTGTAATAAAATATATATATTAATTAATAGTAGCATCCTAAGTCAACATGTCTGGCAAAAGCGGATTGCTTAGGTAATAATTATGGTGCAATACCGTGCAGTTTCATGGCAACGTTGTAATCGAACTCCAAGGCAGGATTCAGCAGAGAAAGCCGGGATGTCCCTAATATTCCTTCCTCGATAGGGCGGAGAGTCTTGTCATCAGCTCTTTTCATTTCAAAGCCAGTCCGGATGCTGGATGAGCCGATGTCTTCCGAATTCCAATCTATAAGGGTGAAGCCACCAATTTAAAAATAATTACGGGATTTTTGAACAGAACTCATCGGCCACCAGAAAAAAAGAATGCTCACTGCTTTAGACTCTTGAACAATAAATAAATCTCCTTGATTTTGAACTGCTAAGGTTTTGTTTTTCGAGCCAGAGCCTAAAAAAAATTGGGGTTGGCAATCTAACCAATGCCCAATCGTCAATAAGTAAATACTGTGGATACACATCGAAAACATAAATACAAATTAAGTAGAATGATCCACCCACTTTTTTACAAATTCTTTATGTAATTGTCTGTTATACGTAGTCACTAAGTTACTTTAATGAGTTAGCCCACGAGAGTTCAAAAAACTAATATTTAAATAGCTTTAAAAAACGTACAGATTCTAGTCATTTCTATTTCGACGTTTTAAGATAATTTAATCTAAAATAACTTCACTATTCGATATGTCTTATTTTTAAGGGTAGCAAAAAGAATAATTTGATCATTATATCTGATATCTTCATCGTTTATTAAAACACAAAAAAAATAATTAAAGAACAAAGAATAAACAATATAAAAAAAAATAATTGTGAACAATTTGTTTTAAACTCCATTGTTTACGAATAATATTTATTCATGCGAAAAAAATAGAACGGAAAACGAAAACTTTTTTTTGTGTGTGCTTGAAAAACATTTTTTTTACTTTTCTCACCATTTTAATAGACAGTTCTTTAAGCGTGTTTCAATTTAATATATATTCGTGTCCGCTATTTATTATTCGCACATGTCACAGGCAGCACAAAAATAATTAAACACATAAAATGTTTTTATATTCCAAACAAGTTCTCTGATAATTTAAAAATATTAACTACAATAACGATATTATAAACGGTACTATTTAGTTTGATTCCGTTTTCCACTTCGCGGTCATGTTTTGGTCAGGAATTGTTCATTTTTACTAGTAGTTCGGTGTTACAATTATTCAACGCTACTGCATTACGTGAAGATAATCATATGAAGTACATGTAATGTATACTACTAATAGCAATCGTTGATAGACCGATGTAAATACTAGATATAAAAACATTTTGGAAACTTTTTATAGTATTGATGTACACAAATGTAGACAAAACATGTCTTGCTTGTACCAAATACCATATAATATTAATAATACGACAAACTCCAATGAAAAAGTGGTAATTTCAGCAGCTCTAGCCGCAAAATGGAACTAGTGTGGGATGTTGACGTTGACATTCCTATCAATGTAAATTGAATTTATTTACTATTTAGTGGGGGTGTTTTGCGCTTTCTAATTTGTATTTCGATTAAAAAAATATATATAAAAATGTTTAAAAAGGTGGGTTCCGTGGTTAAGTTTACTAACAAATAGCAAAAACACGCCCATGTCGTTTTCAAAGATGCCAAAAAAACGATTACCAGTTATACTAGGTGAAACGATTTGTTTAAATGTCAACAAATAAAATGTTCTTTATTACATAAAACGCGTATTAAACCATGAAATTATATTTATAAAAAAAAATTAAGTCATTCGAATTTCTTCTTCTATATTTTAATAACTTAAGATAAAACATTTTACGTTAATAAATCCATTAAACTGAATGATATAACCAAGGCGCGTAACTCGGCGATAGTGTAGCAGATTGCAATCAGAATGTATGGGAAACGTCAGAAGTTGGAGGTATTATTAATATTAAAGTGTGCCTGGGTACCTATACTTGCACCAATGTAATAAAACAAATTAAAGTAGTTGCTTTGATATTCGTACAATCATTAAATTAGATTTAAGTATTTTACGTAAGTTATTTACATATTTTTGGATAATTTAATTATTCAGAAAATACGGTGAAGATAAGATTCACGAGAAAAGGGTAGAAAAAAAATCATACTACAGCGGTTAAAATTAAACGAAATTTTAGACTCGCTTTATCTTTAGGCACTAATTTTCAAAATTTCGAATTTTCCGCTAATTCTTTTATATGATAAAAAGTATTCCCAATGAGTAACTTGCCGTAACTTTTCTCTCATATTCACGAAATTTCAGAGCGAAAATTGGAAGACAGAATTTTTATAGAAACCGTACACATTTTAACACACGTGATATCTTGCCCGGCTGTCGTGATATTGATTCTCAAATATTTAAACGGTTTAAAATGTTTTCACTTAGGGAAAATTGCATGCTGCATTGACAAAAATTGTCACCTCAATAATTACTGCCATTCGCCTTAATATCCGTCTGAGATGGATCAAGCCTTATGTCACAACCATAATTCAAGCAGTTAGAGCCAGGGGTTTCTCTTAACATTTCCATGACATGCCACCATGAATTCCACATGGATCACATCTGGACTTCTATGGTTGATTTTGTATATCAATGATATGGACACATGTTTTAAAGACTCTATATTCCAAATGTTTTCAGATGACACAAAAGTTTACAAAAAAGTCGCAAATATTAATGATAACTTATTAATGATATATATATATATATATATATTAATAGGCTTGAAATGTATTGTGCGAAGAACCAACTGTTCCTCAACCTGGAAAAATGTAACCTAATAACTTTCACCAAAAGCATTAACCCTATAACATTCCCGTAAAAAATCAATGACTTAGAACTAAAAAGATATAGTGAAGTAACGGACTAATAGGGAATAATGGACTCAGGAATGTCTTTTCGATCACATATAAATTTCATCTTTGACATTTTTCCTCGTAAGAGTGACTAAACCATTCGAATCATGAAATGACAATACTTTATATCTCTTTTGTTCGCTGAAAATTAGAATAAAATATTGAAATATTAAAACAAATTCGATAAACGTTCTGAAAGATGACTTTAAATGCTTTAAAAATTATCAAAAAACTAACCTACTAACCACAACGCCGTTTCCCGCAGAATTAGAAAAAGATAATATTAACAACTACGTCTTATTCGTATTCTTACATTGTCTCATTCGTACTATTGTATTTTTTTTATTATTTTGCCTCCAATCTGCCAGACTCAAGTGCTTCATTCCTTTGATCGTGTCATGTCTTCCTCGGGAGCCCTGAAAAATTTTGGAAAATATATACACAATTTTCTGGACCGTCCAAAACTAGAAAAAATTTCCAATCTTTACTCCTTCAAGGATAAAATCCAATCACTATAAAACACTCACCTACTACCTGTGCTGAGCTATACGCCTTAGAGTGCTTGATCTCCACGAATAATAGCAAAATGGGTTCGGTTATTTTTGAGAGGAAGATTTTGTGAAGGAAACTAGTCGTGTTTAGCAGATAAAATCAATTGCTTGAAGAGCCGTCCGTGACAAGATTTATAAAGTTACCTCCGCTGAACAGTGCATCTAGCCAAGACGGAATATGACCTGACCAATTAGCAGTGGCGGCTAGTGACTGTTGGAGATACTATAGTGCTAATATTACAAAAAATTGAAATATTGATATTGTTGAAAATGAAAAAGATTTTTCGAAAATTTGATTTTATGCATGAATATTTTCAGGAAATCCGTGAGGAGCACGGCAAAACTGAAATTTTTTGAAAATCTTAATGCAAAAAATCGAATTTAAAAAAAAATCGTATTCAGTTACCACAACATCAATAATCATTTTTTTGGAAATTTGCACTCAGTACACTAAAAAGTCACGAGCCGCCACTGCCATCTAGGAGGTTTTACTAAAATATGCCTTTTTTAGTTGGGGAGAAGCTAACAAAGCTAGCCTGATCACCATGGAAATTGTTCATGAATTATTATTTTTTTAAATAGCTGTCACGGGACGTTTGGCATATGTGAAACATTTATATAGATTTTTATTGAAGGAAGTTAAAAGGAAATGAACAAGTCTTCATATTTTTTTAATAAGTTTTTTTGTTTTATTATTAAAATATACGCGAATAAATATATTACAAGTTTAAAAAATCATCATCCATTAGAATACATCCATTGCCACATTTAGTGAAAATGGAACCAAATATACCGCACAGAGTTTTGACGACCGGGCGGAAAGAAATGAAGGACTAATGGTAGGACTACTAACGGGACACTGCCATCTCTGGAGACACATGCAGTTGTTACAAAAATTGTAAATTGTACTGAAAATTTATTCTTTTAGTCAAAATATTGTAATTTTTTAATTCGTTTCAAATGAAGGGCTTAGTATTATTCACCCAGTATAACTATTATGCAATAACGATTTATGCATATAAATCGTGCATGAAACTGCACTGTCTTTTTGGCTGCACACTGTATTATAATATTAAATATATTTCGATCATAAAAAATATGCAATAATTTACATATGGACTACATGGGAAAAATCTTTGCATAAATAATATGGCAACAATATTTCAGGGCAGTCAACATTGGGAATTTTAGTACGTCGTTATTATTTTTTTTCGCAATTTTTCGGACTTTGATCTATAAAACTTTTTTTTTATGCTAAAAAAATCATTTCAGATTCATAGAACTTCACATTCATTTTGTTTAATGAACATCAAAACTACCACATAGCTTAACATTTTTAATCTCGGGCCTCAAAAGCGTTACTTTGAACAATGGCGCATAATTACATTTCACTACCCATTATCTACTGTGAAGAATCCCCTTCAGGCGGCAAATCAACAGTTTTCTTTCCGCGCTATCGGTTTGTCTTTGTTAAGGGTAAAAGCAAACAAGATCAGTGGAAAATTAATCACTTTCACTGAGACCGATAGCCAATAGTGTGGGAACTATATTTACTATTAGTTTGTTAGTAGTAGTTATACACTACTGGCAGTTTTTATTTAGATAACCGAGTGTGTGGGAATTGGATTATATTTTATTTTTATTTTAGTTAAAATAATGAATTTGAAAGATTAAATTACACAGTCGAGGCAGTTTATAGTTAGTAGAACAAGTTTCAAAATGCTTGTGATGTAGTAGAGGTATTTTTTAGTTAGTAATTTGCAACATTTTTTTTTTAATTAATAAAAAAAAGATACACAAATTACATTACACAATATAATACAGTTTTTAATTACATAATATAATATTTACCCCCATAAATAATCAGGGCTTGTGTGTGGGGGGTGTTGTTATATTGGTTTAAATTTGATATGATTCAGTTCAAGTGTTCGGAATACTTTTTAAGGTGGCTTTTGAATTCTTTTATATTTGCATTCATGTTTCTAATTTTTTTCTGGTAATGAGTTAAAAAAATTAACTCCGAGATATTCATGGTTGAACTGTCCTATTGTTTTTTTACGTTTAGGAGTAGGAAGTATTGACGTTTGTCTAAGATTTCTGTTATTTTTAAAGGGTGCAACTTTATTTTGAATATTGTTTTAATAAATTTGTAATGTTGCATGGTAGAAGTATAATGCACTTAATTTTTTGACCTTAAATTTTTGAATAAAAGTTCGGAGGAATATGAATAGGGTTTTTTTAATACAGTTTTAATTATTAGTTTTAGTGGTAGGTAAATTGTTTGTGTTTGATAATGTAACAATTTATTTGTTTCGTAATATACTTTAGTATTTATTAGAGTGAGCTTGCGTGTATTAGTTATATAGTTTGGAGAAGTATGTAGTTAGTAGAGCAAATTTATAATATGCATAAAATTATGTAGTTTAAGCAGTTTTTTCTTAGTAGAGCAAGTGAAGTAAGTATTCGTGATATAATATTATAGACGAATTAAGTTAGGAAGACGAGTTTGTTAACGTTACTTTCCGATCACAAGAAAGAGAGAGAGAGAGAGAGTAATATTATGTGTTTAGCAAACACATAATGTTATTTTTTTTTCTCTGTCTTTTCTGTTTCACATTTCGTTTAGCTTTATTGTTAATAATATTGCTCTTCTCGAGTTACGTGTTAATTGTTTTGTTTTTAGTTTATAAATAAAAAAATAATGATTCGATGATTCTCTTCTCTTTTTTCCTCTTCTTTTTCCACTGTTTTATTTCCCCCAGCGACATTCCAATAATAATCTCTAAATAGTATAACATAAAGTCGCTATCAGCGTCTGTCTGTTTGTGCGCTTATTTATTCTAAATTACGGAACGTATTTTGATAGGGTTTTCACCATCATTTAGAGAATTTCTTCAGAAAGGTTAACATAAATAATACTTGATATTATATTTATAGAAAGCAGAGAAAAGACGATGTTTTATATTCAAGTCGTAAAAATATATTTCAATACATGTACTATGGAATTGTATATGTTAAAAAATCATAAAGTAAAGTTAGCGATAAGCCCTAGCAACGCCAGGTACACGTCAGCTAGTTATATATACAGGGTGTCCGGAAACTCGTAGTACAAGCGGGAAACTGGTGAATCTACATCACATTTGGAGTCGATTTTGTAGTATATTTTTTTTTTATTTGAGCTTTCGTTATCGAGTAAATCGAGTTTGAAGTTGATTTTTTTTTTTTTTTTTTTTTTTTTTTAATCAAATTCTTATAAATTATTACTGAAGATCAAAGTACCCAACTAATTAAAACTATTTGAAAGTAAAACAAATGAAGAAACTCGGATTTGAAGCATTATTTTGAAATCACCCTTCATTTAACCCGGTGTAATCATAAAATATTTCTGCTCTGCAGGGTTAAAACATCTGTTATTCAACCCTAAACACCAGAAAAAACTTTAACCCTAAAATAGCCGAAAAATATTTTTTTTTGGTTTTTTTTTTTTTTTGAAAATGCTCAAATCAAAAAACTTTATGTTTTTTTGGGTTCCCCATGTGGTGTAGATTCTCCAGTTTCCCGCTTGTACTACGAGTTTCCGGACACCGTGTATATTACAAAAGAACTAAATAAAGGCCTTGTAGATTTAAATTTTTTGTATTATTATTAAAAGACCTATAAAAAGACAATCCACCATTAGAAAATAAAGTGCTCGAAACATGTATTTTTTTTTTGTTTTAATACGCATGTATCCATTCCTTGCCGCAAATAAAAAAACAAAAAAGTCCCTTCTCGCCGGAATAATAATACGCGGTTGAATAAAGGGTTATCTCACTCGCGCATCAGTTCGCTCATGGGCCAACCTACTCTCAATCTAAAAACTTATCGTCCCCGGAACAATTTGTTGGATAACCAACACTCCTGCCATAGTGGTTTGCTACGTTTTATGAATAAGCAGGGGTGCCCGGGTTCATGGGGTGAGGTTATTCTAGGTCATGGCGGGTAGGATCGGTAGAACTGGTTGAGGGAGACCTTTTGACCTCTCCAGCCGGACTATATCTCGACCCATCGCCTTGCATCGCGGTGGGAGGATTGGATTCATACGTCCGTCATTCCATTGAATTGACACACGGACCCCCAAATTCCTACCCACCGCTCATACCTTTTTCCTTCCCAGAACTTTCTCTAAAAAGACCCACCGCACAGCATCCTCAGAGAAAACTTTTCCACGATAACTCAACACAGTGACTACTCAACACACTTTTAAAAAGTGATATAAAGTCATTAAAAACGATGACAAAAAATAATTTTAACCTACCCCACTTAACCCAGTTAATAAAGTTTTTGTTTCATCACTTTCCATGACTTTATATAATTTTTTATAAGATGTGATGAATTATCATTTTGATGATTTATCCGGTCACCAAGAAAACATAGGCCCTGAAGGATTTTTTTTCCTCAGAGCAAGTGAAAAAATAATACTCTCACAGTAACTTTTGGGTGAGGCTTGCTATCTCATCCGCTCTCACTATTACCAAAAGTGCGTGAGGGGATAGTAACATTTCAAGTCGCGGGCTGACTGTCAGCAGGTACCGAAGAACCGACTACTTGTAAATCCGTGTAACCCAAGCCGTAGCGACCAGAGGTGCGTTCGTTGATGAATGAGTAGTTTTATTTATAAAATTAACTGGATTAACATAATTATCTCCAGAAAATACAATAAATCCATAAGCCATGTGAGTAAAACTCAAGATGCCAGCCAAAAGAGAGGCATGGATATTCAAAGTGTTAATTTAATAGTATTTTTATGTTATTTCATAAATGTCTCTGATAATAAGAAAATATAATACATGGTGTGTGTAATATCTATTTAGTGGTATACATTTAATGAAATTTAAATTTATGAATTAATCGGAAAAAAGGCACTAAAATGACAAACTGCGTGGGATTACTGTGTCACCCCTCATCAAAGTTTTATTTTGCATCTTGGCATGTCGAAGGTTATCCTTGTCTGTGACATTTCCACTAAGGGTACTGTGTAAATTGGTTAAGTCCATGTGGGTCGTGACAAACAAAGTTAGGGTAAACATTAACAGATATAGTGGCAGAGTAAAAAGAGAGTGCAGTAGATCGAGTTACTGATGCCGCTAAATGGGGATAAAACCCTAGGCGTTTGTGAAAGGGACGGGTCTTAGACGGTGTCAAGAATAAGGGATAAATAATGTTACGAAAACAATTTAGCGATATAGCCCTTAACCTATAAATAAATAATTCTTTACGCTAAAAAATAAACTGGAGCACTGTTACCCAACACACTTTCATGGCTTCAATTTTTATGCGCTTTTAATTAAACTTTACTCTGATGTTAATATGTAATATAGAACTTTTCTCTCCGCAAAGCTGTTTAGGGAACAGAGTTAAGCCTGCAGGGGAACTTGGAATTTGAACTCAATCCATCCGAGCGTCTTATCGACTGTGCTTTTCACCGCCCTGAAAGTTATTGATGTTTTTAAGAGTGTAAGGGGGCTGGGTTATTGATGTTTTCAAATTTTATCGTATTAGTTCCATAAACTGGTTTTTAATTATGAAACCAGTTTTATATGAGATTAGTCAGAAAGTGTTAAAAATATTAATTATTCCATTGAAAATATGTCTTTTTTATCGAAATTATTTATTAAAAAACAATTATGTGCATGTTTGCAGTCATTAAATACTTTATGTATTTTTGACTATCTATTTTCACAACGACAAAAAACACTTTTATCATTGGTTTTATTAGAAAAATTAACTGGCATGCTTTCACAAAATAACAAATGAAGTTAATTTTGCAATAGTATATTTTTTTATGAAACACATTTATACATACATTAAAAACTCCCTTTAAAAGCGGAAATCTGATTAATCTAAATTACTTTGGGAGTCAATTTATGTTACACGTTTTTAGATTTGAGCATTTGTTTTTGAGTAAATCGGGTCCCTAGTTGGAATCTTTTAGGTCAAATTGGAAATAAAAATCTGTCGCTTTGGTGTGTAACTGTCTTCAAGTGCGTCGAAACGAAAACTCGGCTCCAAAAGTTTTTGAACCCTTTAGTTGCCGAAATAAAATATAATCGGAAAGCTCAGACAGATTTTTTTCACAGAACTAATAAATTTGAAATAATTTTTGGGTGTGTGGACTTCATACAGATAAAAAAATGTATACCACTAAATAGATACTACACACACTGTGTTTTATATTTTCTTATTATCAGAAACATTTATATAAATAATATAAATATAATATTAAATAAACTCTTTGAATATCCATGCCGCACTTTCGGCTGGATCTCGAGTTTCGGCCACCTGTGATCGAGCACAGTCGATCGATAAAGGTTTTATCGATAATATCGGTAACTTATCATCATTCCTAAATATGACTGCAGATCGCCAACGAACAGCAAAATAGTTGACACCAACTGAGTGATCTGTATTTATACGATGTGAACTGTTGTTTGTACGTTAGCGATCTGCAGTCGTGCTTGGGAACGATGTTACCAACATTATTGTCAAAACGTTTATCAATTAATCCTGCTAGATATCCTGGTCGTCGTGAAGTTTAAATATTGTGGGGAGTAAATTATGTAACACATTGTAAAAAGAGCAAATTAATCATTCCAACAAAAGGTACATTCATGTCTATTATGCAATCCACCTTTTAAATTATTGAGCTTTTACTTGAACCAAGACCGTTGGGTACGGAATGAAAATGCTAGTTTTCTATACATTAAAAAACTTATGTTCTTAAATATCATAGAATTATGATAAAATATTTTGTTAAGTGTACATAATTAAAATATTGTTTTATTTTGTGATATTTTTATTTTATTCATAAAACATTTTTTTGGTATATTAAAATGACTTTAAAGTTGATGAAAGAATTTTTTTTTCTTAAATTACTATCAAATCAAATCGTAATTAAGTTTTTTTTAATAAAAATAGAAATGTAAATATGAGGTGATATAGGAAAATATGTTTCTATGACTTTTTTTTCTTGTAGGACCACGGGAGAGAAATCTTTGGTAGTCGATTAAACATTTATTGAAAACATACCTTTCAAAAAAATAAAATAAGAAAAATAAGTTTTTTATATTTTTTATTGACAATTGGTTGAGATAGAAAACGCATGTGTGTAACATTTGTTCGATTACTAAATAAAATACTATTGTTAAATATTGTTAAACTATCACAGACCTGTGAAATATGACATTAATATAATGCGTGAAGCAGTGCGCGGGGACTTTTTCCTGACCATCGGAGTTAAATTGTTGGGATCGTTGGATGTCAAATTGGATTAATTTGAGTTAAAAAGTGGTACAAATTTTGTACAGAGAATATTTAAAATTTCGATAAATCTGTTCCAATTTTTTAAATGGCAGTTTAATCAATTTTCTATTCATAAAAATATACTATATACCTATATAGGTACTTCACAGCTCGTCTGAATTCTTCAAACAAACACTTAATAGGCAAAAAATCTAGAGATCATTAATAATTAGTGTTTTTAATTACTAGCATCCTATAAACTAAATATATTTATTATAAATTTCGTTTTCTTAAAAAAACACCAGGGGAGTTATTCTGTAACTTTTGCGTTATATAAAAAGGCGTTCAAAATAAAAACAAGTAAAATCAGTCATGTGTAATTACATTGTCAGAACTTCTTTGTTGTCTTGATCCTCTTTATAATCCATCTTCATCAGAACTCCGGGTATACTTTTTAGACAAGCGATACACATTTTTTATATACCTACCTATATATAAAAGAAAATGGCAACACGTTTGTCATAGATTTCATCCGCTTTCCCCCGAAGTATTTACAGTAGTGTAGGTAATTTCGGATTATAGCTGGAAGATTAGCCTGGCGAAAAAGGGGGCAATCCCGCTCCCCCCGGTGAGCCAGAAAGCCGAGAGCCTCAAGCAGTAAGGTAATTTCTCATACACAATGCATTGTCACGACCGACTGGTGCGTTTAAGCCATTCCCAGCTGATCCTGTGTGGAAATTACTGACGCAGCAGGTGGGCGCCTGGTTTACCGAAAGTGACAGGACGCGTTCCTTGTCTCACGAGCCAGCCCAGACTTAACTATTATTACGTATTTATCAGTACTTACCAAGACGTAAAGCTAAAGCACAAGAGTAAATTATATCAAAATCTATCCGCACGTAATATATTTTTTAAATCTTTTATAGTATACTAGCCCAGACCCACGAAAAGTCACTAGATGTTACATTATCCATCAGCCTTTTTGTCCTGTATGCAATATTATGGACCCAGAGACAAACATTCTAACACTGTGCATTATACAAATATCACTGAAGTCTAGCTCTGTACCCTCTGGTTGGAAAAAAAGTGGTCATTAATCCTATTCAAAAGAAGGGAGACCTGTAGAACCCGGCCAACTATCGCCCCACAGTGATCACATCTGTTTTATCCAAGAAGGTGGAACGTGTGATCAACGACAAACTGCTCACATACCTCGAGAAGAAGAACATTGTTAACGACCAGTCAATCCAATCAATCCAGATTTCGGTGGAACCGCTGTTGATGATGAGACATGTTTGAAGTAAGTGCCTGGAACGTTACGGTGATACCTAAACGGTGGCACTAGAGATTTCCAAGTCTTTTGACCAGGTTTGGCACAGAGGACTCGTCAACAAACTACCTAATATTGGACTTCACGTGTCCATGTGTAAGTGGATTGCTGACTTTTTGAGGGTGATGTCGGTTCAGACGGTGGATGATGGTTTTACTTTTACTTCACATTCAATAAATGCTAGCGTCCCACAGGTATCGATATTCCTTCACAAAATCCAATAGCTTAGAGGGCCTTGCAGCAGATAATGGACAGTTACCTCGAGCGGGTTTCTTGTTGGGGTTAGAATAGCCTAGTCGAATTTAACGTTTCAAACACTCGAAATCATGTCTGATTGTGATCATGTCATGACAATCTTCAACGAAAGCAATCTTTCCAATATCCAGTTGATCGATATGTTTAGTGTAACTCTAAGTGACCAACTGAGGCACTTGCGCTCAATCGAAGCCAGAGTAAAGTTAGCCTCTCATATGTTGGGCGTATTGTACAGTGCCCGCAGATACTTCAATAGCATACAACTGCTCACCATGTAAAAATCGCAAGTACTCCCCACTCTTGAATTTGGCAGCCACCTCTGTTCTGGTGCCCCTAAATACCTCGACTCTGTTCAGAAATGGGCCTTCCGTCTTACAGACTCTCCTATCTTAACAAACGGATTAGAATATTTAGAGCACAGGCATCAGGTAGGTGTGCTGTCCTTATTTTACCGGTATTACAGTGGAAGTGGCTCCAAAGAATTAGTATCATTGATCCCTTCGGCACCGGCGCATACCCGAGAAACACGTCGAACGCGCGCCCAACATGTATACAGGGTTGACATGAGAACATGTCACAAGAGAACGGGTGGTTTCTATGGCTCGATCTCGAGTTCACTAACAGTTCGTCTCTGTGTTTCCTCCCTCCTATTACACTTGGGTTCTTCTTTAATGTATCAGCCGGTGAATACCAGAACGTCCTTTGAACAAAAGAATTGTACTTATAAAGCTCCGTTGCTTTATAATATGCTCGGCGAAAATATTGAAAAAATATAGGTTCGTTGAATCGTTGAAAGTTCGTAAAAAATTCCATACTGGCTGAGAGTGGTGATTTTGGATTGCCCATGTCGTGGATTCTGTCATGAATTACCTTAGAAGCCCCATATTCGATATGATCCATCTATGTTTATGTTATGTGATTGACTTATTTGATTGAATACGAGTATAATTGTAAAGCTGCTCATATCGACAAAGGAATTGTGAAATATTTAATATCTTTTTAAATAATGTTAATGCTTTACAATTATACTAATAACGTATGTCGATAGTACCTACTAGGTCTAACTATAAAATAATAATAAAAGAGATGGGGAATGATGAAGAGCATTATAATGCAAAATGCAGTTTAATGGAAAACGATATAAAATAATATAAGTAAATCACTTGAACTAAAATAATCCAGGCATTATTTTCAATAGTAATTTTCAACAGTTGAAAATCTCCAACGATACCAGCTTTGGCATTGGATGGAATTATCTTCAACACCTAGTACTACTATGGACCTAGAGACAAGCATTTCCCCACTTTTCCATGAAGGCCTATATTGGGTAGGTATCTAATAAAATATTTGAAAAGGGCTGCGTCTCGACATTCTGGGAATAAAATTGTACAACATTCTTTCTTGAATGTTGTTCAACAAAAAATGTCACGATTCATTGAGTATTATGGAAATAAGTTTCAAAGTCGATTTCACTGCGTTCAATGAAGCTGAATAATTTGTGTAATGTGAAATGGAAATCTGGAAAATAAGTAGGAAACTTGATGACATAAGGAGTATATTATTTGATCAAGTTAGCAAGTAAGCGATTGGCGTCGTTGGAAGGGAATACAGGTCACTTGCAGTATGGTTTTATTATACACATGGCCTCCGTGGTCGAGGGGTAAGGCTCTCGAATAGCATGCCGAAGGTCGCGCATTCACATCCCGGCGTGCGCAAGTAATTTTTATTTGATTGTAATAATATACACGGCACGTTCCAGAGTGGAAGATACTCTCAGTATCGCCCTGGTGTAAGACCACCATTCAGAATTGAAACGCTTGAAATGGTTTTGGCCGTGTTTGGTGACAAGATAGGTTAAGGAATGAAAGTAAATAGATTTTTCCTTTTTCAACGGCACTTTCTTGAAAGCAAAAAAGTTTAACCAGTGAAACTGTCACAGATAACCTTAGCTATAATAATGTATTTAAAAGTTCTTATGTATCAATATATGTTTTAAGTTCTTTCCTTTTCGCGTTCATACATATCAATTTATATAAATATTTTTTATAGTTGTTTAGATTTTAATTTTTTACTGAGTAATTTATTTTTTTATTTGTATTCTACTCAAGCTAAACGATAGGAAATTTTTTAATTTGTCTAAATCATATTTTTTGGTATTTATAATTTACACCAATTCGTTATAAAGATTAATCAAAATAGTGATTTAGCATTAAGCTTTGCCTTAACTTACACTGTTAAGTTCTGCCACCAAGGACGGCGTTTATAAATAGAATTGATTTTTTTACTAGAAAATGAAATCAACAGTGTAATTTCCTCTCACGCGCTTCCTGCTGCCACACAACAATCTCAAAAATATAAGGGAAATGCTAAATTGCACTTCTAAAATAATTTATTGTTGGATTAGGTTAAGTTAAGTTCTATTATTAGGCTTATTCTTATATTAGGCTAAGTTTCATTTGGGTTATATTATATTAGGTTCAGTGGCGGCTAGCTCTAAGAAGCGTTGGAGCGACGGATCTTTGTATCACATGTCATAAGTCACGTGGTGCGAGCGAATTCCACATCGCGAAACGTCACCCGGGAACATCATCAACTGACAACTACTATAAGCGCAAAGCGTGGATGTCGACCATAGTGGGTGCGCCTGTTCTCACATTGCCGGAGGATTGGGGGCGGAGCTACGAAGTTTGCCGAGTGAACACGAAGGCTCAAAGCGGCTCGGAACTACGAAGTTTGCCGAGTGTACACGAAGGCTGGCAACAATCAACTTGATTTTGAATAATTTGTTTGAAGTCTTGAAGTTTGACTGTGGTTTGACGTTCGAAAATCTCTCAAGTATGAGGGAGATTTTGAGTTGAAAGAAACGAAACGCTGCATTCAATACTGACTTGAAGGTTTCAGGGTTTTCATTCTCAACCAGAACCAGTTATGGTAGAAAAGGTATGTAGCCCTACCCTACTACAATCACAGAGCGTGCAGCGTCTAGCCCTGCCCTTTTGGCCAACATAAACTAATTTGTATTCCATTTTTTTTTAACCTAACCTAACCTAACCTAACCTTCTACTTCCTGGTTACGAAACCATTACTAGGATAGGTTATTGTACTTTTTATTACTAACCTCCAACTTACCTAGCTCTGGTAGTTTGTATTGATATTTGAAGGTTATGTTTGTATTATTTAAGCTTTCTGCCAGAAGCCTGACCTCACAATTGTTATTTAATCTTATATATTCTAGGTTTTCCGAATAAAATCACAAAGTAGAAGAAATTTGTATTTAATCCGTGACCTATCCTGATATTCCTTTACGATAGGCCTACTTCACTAGTAACTCTTAAGATCATTTAAACTTGAATGCACTACTTGTATTTTTATGACAAAGTGCCTTCTTCGATGTAATTGTTATGCAGTCTTATGGAGAAATAACAACCAACCAAGAAAGCCAAGTTCTCATTGTCACAGGTTTAAATTTGCCGGGCAGATATGAAGTGAAGTTCGGATTTCGTAGCTCCGCCCCCAATCCTCCGGCAATGTGAGAACAGGCGCACCCGACCATAGTTTTCTCCGAGACATGAACGGCGCTCGCCAATGCATTCGGTGAGATGGCGCCACTTTAGTTTAGAGTTCGCATACCGATCACTCTAGTAGGTCGGTACGAGCTTCAAAATTGCTAATTGCTAGTATCTTTGACATGGCTTAGGGATAGATAAGCAATATTTTTAGCGCACTGCCTATTTTAGTGAGTACAAGCCGCCACTGATTAGGTTAGGTTATATTGGGTTCAAAACTTAATTAATCAATATGTTTAATAGTTAGATTAGGTTATGTTATATGTATCCCTCAATTCATTTTGCATATTGTTTAGAACTCGGCTAAATGTCCCTGTATTGTCCCCTGGCAGTGTTTATATCAGCACGTTTATGAGTGTGCGTGGGAACTGATGTTAATTACCTACGGTGAAAGGTCTTATCGCAATTAATTATATCTTCCCGACACACCCCCAGCCGGCGCAGCCTAAAACCACAGGGGGGTTATTGTTGGGAGTTAGATTGTCACTTTACACTAATAATGTGTCCGGACTAAAATAAAGGGACTATATATTATTGCGGTAATGAAGCAGACTACAACTGGTCAGTAATGAGTGGGGAATAGCTGCCCACATTGGTTTATAAATATATGGTTTCAATATGTCAATGCTTTTGAACGTGCATACTATATTGATGAAACATTATTTTTGGTATGCTAGCTATTTTGAGCTCTTCTTATATTATACAAGATTTATATCCCAAAGTTAAAGCTCAACTGCTTATTGCTATCCGTAGAAAATTCTCATTTTCATACAAGAACACAAATGGAAAGTTATAAAAGCTAAAGTTGTAGACCACTTTACATTTAAATAACGGTAAAACAAACAAAACGTACTTGTTTTATGGCGACACCAAACAAAAACCTACCGGTCTGTACAACGTAAAAAAAACTACATCACCACAAGGTTAGGCGACGTTCTGAGTCAGATAAAAAAAATCCTTGTCAATTTTATTGCCAAATTTCGTACACTTAGGCATTAATTATGTAACCGTTTGGCACTTGAGAGAAATTCATTTAACGATCTTGTGTTAAAGTTCTAGTCTTGAAACGTGAATTTCAGGACCATAGCAAATGGAAGGTTCTACCTTAGAACTTGAAGTTTCTTGTCTAATCCTCTAAATTAGTTTCACCAAAATGGGCGACGTACAATTTGACTAAGCTTTTCTACTAGGATTACTTTGGTCGAGAGTGCACTTGAATATTTTGGGTTGAAAATCTGGATTTCACACCACTCAATATAGATAATAATTGAATTTGAAGAATAAGCGATAGAAAAAGCTTTTAATTTCCTAAATGTCTTACTAACCCATCACTTTTTATCAGCTTTTTTATCTTTCTATTCAAAATAATCCTCACTAGTAGAACTGTAACAATTTAAATAATATCGTGAAACTTATTGCAAAATGGGGCGAAGTAATAGAAATATGGAATTGAAAAAACTCAAGTACCATCGACAGTTAGTTATGAGGGCGATCTCACTGCATTGGATGAATCATAATAAATATATTGGCAGTTCGCTGAAATCTCGCTAGTAGGAACTGGTATGAATAGTTGAAGCTATGGTTGTCATCAGAGGCGGCTCTAGGGATCCAATCGTGGTAGGTTATTTGAAAAAAATGTGTGACTAATCTTTATTTGATATTGTGAAAAATGCCCATTTATTATTATCTATATCAATTTGTTATAGTATTTAGAGTCCGCGTATTATGTTAATATAGTAAATTGGAAATAAATACACAATCTATGTACTTACAGCAAATTATTTTTAAGATATTAAGTTTTAATGTAGTTGTGTACAACATTAAAGTAAATAAGAGTTTGATTCTATTTGACAATGATCTTTTACATTTTTTGTTTTGTTTCATTCTTCAGCGTCATTCTAAATCGTTAACAACATAAATAATTATTCCAAACCTTTCCCGAACTATCCAATTGAAAAACAATCGTTGTTCCACACACTATAAGCGTTTGAAATGAAAAACCGACTTTGTTTATGTCACCATCTCTGTAAAACATATAATATTCATCGTGTTGTCTCCCTCACGGTCATGACCTAAGCGTCCCTAAGCTTTTTTCGTTACCTAATTTTTACTTCGACAAAAAATATAGTGCCATCTCGTTTATTCTATGGCGCGCATAGGGACAGAAGATACCAAAGTGGACATTCTTTAAATTGACCCAGCGAATCGTGTGGACTTGTGAATGAAAGCTTCTATTAGAGACAACAGATGTCACTGCTAGTCACTGGCCGCCGCCGCGCCGCTCGCAGCTCTGCTATTTCGCGTTACATTTTAAATAAATTAATAATAATGCCAGTTGTGTTGATGCACATAATTGATTATTATTGTTGTTTTATAATTTTGGGGGGTCAAACACCAATTGACCTAAGGGAAGAACCGCCACTGGTTGTCATAGTGGAAAAGATTATAAAGTCGAGTTGATTTAACAGGCACACGAATTTTAATAACTCTTAAAATTTGAGGATAGTATACGAAGTTATTCAGTAATTTAAAACTACAAGAATGTAATTTTAATTCTCCGGGTTGAAAGTAGCGGTAGTTATATTAGACATTTATGTTTTGAAGCAGATAATATTCAGGGTTGTATCAACTTGTATTGATCATATCTAAGAAACTTTCTTTGTACTTTCTCGGGGTGTATGTTAAAGGTACACATTGGAGATGCATAGTCTAGCTGTGACCTCACAAGGAAGCAATATAGTAGTTTAAGCTTAAAGGAAGGGTGCATGGGTTCGCTGGTTTGATACGCCACAGAAGAGTCAGCGCTACCAGAGATCGACACTCTTGTCCAGGCCGTTGCCCAGTGGCAGGGATCCCCTCTACACCAGAGATAGAGAATTTCACTCAAGCCACCATAAAGTTCTAATGTGTTCATCAATTTATTCATTTATTTCTCTATTGATTTTTTATGTATTAACTTAAATATAAACTTTTATGGCAGGCAGAGCATTGCACATACCGCTCTGTCCAGCTGAAATAAACATCATTATTATTAATTGACTCAAATTTATGAAAAGTCTTCAAGGTCCAAGGTCTTTGATGGATGATACTGATACAATTTCGTTATTATTAATTGAATACGATGTAGATATTCGATTTCGTGAACGGTAAAAACACTAATATTACGTATTACGAAACCTAGAATTTACATGGCTTTATTGGAAATTGTTAAGGTAAGTTTCCTGTCGAAAATAGCTCCAAGGTCTTTGATGGATGATACTGATACAATTTCGTTATTATCAATTGAATACGATGTAGATATTAGATTTCGTGAACGGTAAAAACACATGTGGAATCATTTTATCACGTTTAGGGATAAATTATTTATTTTACACTAGCTAGCAAAGTCTATCTATATTTTGCTGGATGATAAATGCATCATTTAAGCATTTAATAATCTTGAAAAGCTTCAGGTGATCTGAAAATAATAAGTTGATTAAGTTTACCTAGGTAAAACTATATCCACCTTACAGCACTTACGGAAAGATTTTAATTTGCATTTCTGAGTATAAAAATAAACCGTAACTTCTTGGTCAAGAACTAAAATGCCATGCCAATGTCACTCTGCCATGGAAGTTGTAAAACTAAAAATAAAATGAAAAAGGTGTATTTTTAAGATGTGTAAAATATTTTGTCATTTTTTTTTGTAAATTCGTATGTTATAACAACCAGAAAGTAAACTACACCTTAAATGCACCGCGCTTATAAGTAAGTGGGTTAGTAGTAGCTACTATTAAAATTTATTAAAAAAATCTTACGAATTAAAGTCATATAATAAAAATAATATATTTTTCACGTATGACGTCTTTATACGATTTATACGATCTAATAAAAATAATATAAGCATAAATAAAAAGTTCAAGTCACGAAATTTAAATAAAGCAAAAATCTTCGCAGGGAAAATCTTGACGAAAATGAATTACTTATTAATTTCAAAACTAAATTAGCTCGGAGCTTCAACAAGTACTGTCGCGCGTGGGCGCCGAAATGTGATGTTGGTGAAAATCCGCGATGACATCATAGGTTCTCCCGGCCTTACCCGAGTGGGGTCGCCATTAAGCTACGGGGCCGCAATTTATGATGGAAAATGTTGATAAAACTGATTATTATGAAACAAGAATGATTCATACTAAAGTCTACTAAAACAATAACAACGTATAAATTGAGAAAGACGAACCAAATGAACGACCAAGTGAATCAAATATAGGCAATAATTCAAGTGACAGAAAATAAGTATGTTTATATTAGACGATGTATGAATGTGAATGAGGCAAGGGGTGTGTGCGAAGTAAGCGTTGTGTGGCGGTTGGGGTAGCAGTGTGATGATTATTAACAATTTGATATTTCAATAGAGATTAGAGCAGTTCTATAGCGTCGTTTTAAGGGTTTTTGGTAGGTATAATACCTAGGCCTTGAGTACGTTTAATGTTAACATTAAATAAAAAAAATTAACTTTTCTTTTTAAGGACGGGTTGTATCTCAGAATTTGGACAATTCATCAAATTTCAAAATTAATTTTCAAGTTCTGTGAAGATTCTTTTCAAGTTCTGTTATTATATCATTATTGGCCAGTAGATTCACAAAAATGAAATGATGAAAGAACTTGAATAGAACCTTCACAGTAAAACTTAGTTACAAGCCAAAAATAATTTGTTATAAGTCTAAGGACCAATGCATCAATGAACGAATGTATCAAAACGATTAGAAAGAAAATAAAAAAAATATATTTTCTGGTCTGTAAGTTAATTTCAGAAGAATAATATTTTAAACCTCTAAGAAACCATTGGTTCCGACCTCAATTTCGTGAAAATTTACCAAAAGTGAATTTTTCATAAATTATTTTTATATGAAACGACATACAAATTATTTGACAATAAGGTTTTTAATACATTTGCCTAATAAAAAAGAATTTCAGTTTAAAAAACGTCAGATGAGCCATTCTTAAATTTTTTTTTTATGTTAATGCAAATTTTTATTTTTTAATTGTGTGTTAATTTTTAATAATAAAAATTGAAAGCTTATTTCAAAACCTTTCAAAAACAGTTTTTAGATTTCGTATATACGTTCAGGAACATTCCATTTATTTTGATTTTATTATTGAAATATGCCAGAGGCCTGAGGAGTGATTTTTTTAAGAGATACTCCCTAAAAATTAAAGAAAATTTTGAAATACACTTGCGTACAAAACGGTCATGGAAATTTTCAAAAACTCATCATAATTTTTTTCTTATAAAACCTCCATACCACTCAACAAAAAGCCTATTCGAAGAATTCAATTTTCTTACATTTAAATACTTGTATGTGAAAAATACTGTTATTCATGTTATAAAAGAAAAACTCAAACACTTAACTTAGCAGGCTCAAATATATATTTGCTCTAAATTAAATAATACTTCTTTTGTAAAACACCATTATACTCGCAAAAGGAAATGTCTTTAATAAATTACCGAAAGAAATCAGTAGCATTATTATTGATTAATTTCTACATCGAAGTCTTTTATCAATTGAATAACATTTTCATCACGTTTTTTAATTGGCTGTTAATTTACAGTATGTAATACACATCTATTCCATCCATAAGCAAATCATTTATTGTATAAATTCTAAAATTTGTGAAAAACGTGACTGAAATATGTGCAAAACTGAGTGAAACACATTATTTGAATGAATGAATTAATTATTTACTGGACAAATTGTATAGCGCCGCTTTTGTAAGATATCACCTCAGTGTAATATAAATAAATAATAAAATGTCAAGTTTTTATTTTAATTATCTTTGTACACAAATATTGTAACTTAGTCACTTCAAGGTGTGGACGCGCCTTTATATTGTGAGGTTTGCAGCCCGGCGGGAGACGGAAGTAAAGATGGCAGGCGACGTAAATTTATGGTCGGGCTGAGAGAAGTTATGGTGGTTTTTTTTTTCGCTCTTGTGGGAGTTAGGAGTGTTGGTAGTGATGTGGCAGGATCGCTAAGTGGTTCCACTGGAAGGATCTTTGTTTTTTGGACCTGTGTGGTCATTTTGTGTCGCGAGGTGTTTCTTTGATTTGTTTTTGTTTCCCTATCAGGATGGTGGAGGTATGATTGTGTAGTTGCGCTGGGGCCACTCTTATTGATGAACTTTGTTCCTGCGTTCTGAGAGCGCCCAACCTTTGGAGGAAGATCGTTGGTAGTGATGATTAGCGATTTCCAACAGTCATCTTGCTGGATGGATACAGAAAGGTGCTCAAACATCGAGGAAAGGACCTCGGAATTCACTCCAAGAGGGAAGAAGCTGTTGGAGATACATCTTTGTCGGGGCCTCAGATTTGGAAGTCAATGCTACCTTTACTTTAGAGGAACACGCTTTATAAAATCACTATACATGCATCAGTCTCCACACCACCCTATCCCTAAGAGGGAGGTTCTGAGCTGAGATGACTGAGCTGGAAAAAACCCTTACAACATCTCCATTTAAAATATATATATTTTTAAATTGATTGCATAAATTTGCCTAGGGGGGTTAACCTCCAAACGTTGCGTTTAGTCATCAATTTTCTAAACACTCTGGCGAGAGGGTGGATGGGCAAAAATTGCAAAATTTATTTTGGCCTCTCTTTTAAGTCTAAAGTATCGAGTTAAAATGATGATTACAATTAGTAAAAATATTTTTTTTTAAATCTTGGGGGTGATGGGTTCAAAATTATTCATAAATTAAAATGAACACTTCTGAAAAATCGCTTAATTCAACGCCGAAACTCCCCTTCATCGACCACTACTTGCGTAACTAGCGGACACTACCTGATAACGAATACCGATACTTACAGAAATAAACAAACTTTCAATGTGTAGTTTAAAAAAATAAATATCTCTTAATTGGAAAATTCCTTTATAATCAACAAGCGCAGTTGATGATGTAGTAGCGGCAGTAATCTGTCATGCAGACGTTAAGTTCATGATTGATTGAATAACATGACGATTACACGTGTATCATCATTTTGAAAATGAAAAAAATTAATAAGATGTAACTATGTCCGATATCTGGTTGAAAATACCCTTTCTTTTACACCGCACACTTTTGTGGTAGTGACAGTGTCTTTTAACTTGGTACAAGGAAGCATATTAATTATATTTACTCATCGGGTGTTGAATCTGCAAACTGGAGATAGAGATAATTATATAACTGAATTAATCATGTCGATCCCCGTGCGTCGCTAAGCTAATGATTGATTGAACAATGTTACGCTTACACGTGTTATTATTCAATATAATATTGTCAGGTGAGCAAACAATGTACACGGGCACGATGAAGGTTCATTTTATCTCGGAGATGTCACCGAAAATACAGTCGCATCAAAACAAGTTTGACGCAACAGATATTTTAGTAAGTAGAAGGATTTATACATAAACCTTCAAAACCGCTCCTGTCTAGAGGTGGCCGGGAGCGAGTCCTGGATTTATTTGGGACCGGGGTGTATTGTCCCATATACAAATCCCTCCCGACCCGCCCTATCCCCCACGACTCCCACCAAACTCCGCCTCTCCTTTCAGAACCGGTATCTACCCTATCTTTGCCAACAACTTGACCTAGTGTTGGGTTCATTATTGGACGGGTTTTGTTGGGTCTACGATTAAACAGTCGTTTTATAAACGTTACAAATAATGGAGATGAGCAGGTAGGATGAAAGGGGACATGAAACCTTCGTTCGTCCTGTCAGAATTATATAATTCTCTGCTTAGGTAATACACTACTTAGGTAATATTGTGATTGTTTATAAAAATTTCAACTGAATAGAACAAATTTATGTGATATTAACGAATTGTCTTTTATCTGGAAATGATCATTCGAAATTGGCATACCTAACGACTTATCAACGATTCCTGGGCTTTTTTTGAGAAAAAAATGTATTTTAATACAAAAATGCCAAAAAAATTACTAGAAATAGAAACGCCAAATTGTATATTGGCCTGCTTTTCGTCGCTTAAAACATTAAATAAGCAATTAAGGATCTTGAAGTTGAAATTATTTAACAGCCATATTTATGTGTGAGCTTTTTGTAAATTAAATATTAAGTTTAGTTAATAACGTAACATTAAATTTAGTTAATTAATAATTATTTATCGGTTTCTTTTTCCATTTCTAATTAAAACATTGCTCATCAATACATTCAAAGACATAACACAAGGGCGTGCAATGAAATCAGAAAAAGACTAGCTAATACTCAAAATAGTTTATGCTACGAAAGGACGATATATCACGATGCGCTGCGAGAAACCATAAAACCACACCAATGAATAAATAATTCAATATAGATTATATGAACCGTATAAAGATATTAAGTTATTATAAGTTATTTGTAAACATGAATGTACAAATAACTAAAATAAAATGTTACCGCTTAAAGTTCGGCTTTCTTGATAATTTTAAAATATTTCGATTTCGCATTAATTATGAATGTAAATTATGTATACACTTTACTAAAATAAATTGAAGTGGGTAGATTAGTAAACACGTACTTAAACACCTTGCCATTAATTTAACGATTATTAATTTTTCTACCCGATAAATAAAAATTGCTTAAAATATTCTCCATTTTGCATTACATAGACTTAATTACTTGCTTACAATATACTCGTACATAGGAAACAGTGTTAGTAGAAGCTATTTTCAGACCAGTTCTTGAGATCAAAGTAAGATAATAATTTGTCCTTAAAGGCCGGAATTGAAGGCTTAGAGATTTACGATGGATGTGAAAGTAAATGTAAAAAGTATATTAGAAATTCCAGGGAATCCATAATAGAGTAGGGGATGTTACAATAGGTGTTTATTGTTTAATGCTCTCTTTTTGTTTTGACAATTTGGAATCTATTGGTTTGTCATGAATCTTGTACTTACGAAAAAATGTATTCACCAAACAAAATTATAATTTTTAGCGTTTGTCAAACATTTTTTTTTATAACATATTATACCTATTCAGTTAGTTGCGAATCAAACGAGCAACCAGCAGAAGAAAATTAAAAAAAAACTCAAAACCTTAGATTTAACCCCACACAGAAGGACTTAAGGAAAATATTTTTTGTGGAGGGTCTGTTTTAAGGGAAGGAAGGTTGGGTAGGAATTTAGGAATCAGTGTGACCAGGAGTGATGTGAATATATCCCTCCCACTGCGGCGCAAGATGATAGGTCGAGATACCAGTTGGAGCTACCAAACCAGCCTCTCCCGATCTGGCACACCGCGCAGCTGGTGGGCAGGCGCACCCCGCACACACCTCACCCCTCCTAAATAAACAAATGTAGCGTCCACTATAGCGGAAGTGTTGGTTATCCAATAAATGGTTCCCGGGCGACGGTTCCCAAACCCGCCTCCCAAACTGAAACCACTCACAACAACTACTGTTTGCTTAAAGATAATTTCAACGAAACATATTTCAGGTTGAAGTTGTAATATTAAGAGTGGTAGGTACTATCAGTATCTCCCTGATGAACGACAATTACAAAATTGAAACAATATTGGTTGAATAGATTTACGAAACGACTGTATCTGAACAACCAGGGAATATCCAATCTCCTTCCCCCCCCCCACTGACTTCAACTCTTTCCAGTTGATTTGGAGTTGTGGCTCCTGCACACTTTTTAGGTTTTATAAAAGTGTGTATAAAACAGTAATATCATTTTTTGACAAATTGCGTAGAAGAATTTATTGATTTATATTGGTTTTAATCTTTTCTTTCCTCTAACGTTATAAAACTAAACCGTAACCATCGTAACCTCTCTTTAGCTGTAGGATAAGCTTATTATAAAATAAGAGATTATGACAAAGCTCTCAGTGGCACCTCACAACTCTAATTATCTGGCTATCTTACCTAAACACAAGAACATTCCCGTGATATTGATGAAGAAGGAGCACCTCTCCAGGCTTCCAAGTTAGTAGATTCCAAATCCCTCCGTGCATGAAACTCACACTGTTAGTTCCACATCGATCCCGCCCAGCAGCGGCAATGTATGTTTACTTTTGATAAAGTATGCAAACGAGCTTCGTCTCCTGAACGTACTTCGATTATTCAGACTCTTACTCGGAGAAACTTTATTTTAGAACCCACACTTGACTGAAATCACGTAAGCGAGTTATTTAAGGAACGCTTTTCGGTGTTAATCATTATTGTCACACCTCTGTTTTCTTGAACATCAACGATTGAAATTTTTATTAAAGTAGGGTATTATGTAAAAATGAATAACATTAAAATGAACACCATCACATAAAAACATACATAGAAGGCTTCTGACGTCATTGCATTCACTGCATTCACGAGAAGTCTCGTTTTTAATAGACATTTTAATATGTTGATATCTTTTGGATATCAAATATGTTATTTTTTTATAGTTTTCGGAAAAATTTAAATTCTATTAAAATTGTTGTTTGGGCTGTGGAATGGTGAAGTAATACAAATTCATACAAAATCAGGAATTTCTCTTATATCCAGACAAAACAAGGATGTTTAAAAACAATCTTTTGAGAGTCAAATTAGAGGAGGAATAATGGCAATCATTCCTGTCATCGCAAGATGTTAGTTATTTCAGCTGCTGATAATTTCGACCACTAGACCAATAAACGTATATGCATCTAAAATTCATAAATTAATAATAAAATATAATACTCCTATAAACCCATTTTGTAATTAGCGTAGTTTAATAGAGATCAGAGGAAACGTTGAATCATTTGACGACACTATGGAACGTTATTTGATGAGCCTGATACGGAGTATATACCTAATACATCCCGTGGTGTTCACTCTTCACCGCTTAGCATTTTATCAAGTGTAAATATAGCGTAACCGGCTGAGGCGGCAACCTGCACAGTGCACAGTTCATGGAAAGACCACCACTCAACTCCTGCCGTGTCGGGAGCAAATTCATCTCAATAGTGGCGAGCATCGGCGGTTTTCTCTAATGGTCGACTGTGCAGTGACCTCCCAAGGAAGATCTAATCTACGACTAACTTAAATTATAATATTACTAAAGTTTGAACAACGTACCACTTCTGTGTAGTAAAAATATTCAGCAATAGGTAAAAGCGTGGCGGTCCTTATGTGCGAATCCTGAAACGCACATATAAAGCTAAAAAAACCTTATGGGTTATTTTTCATACAACAAAACTACGGTTTTGAACACCAGATAGTGCGTCTAAATCAAAACTCACTATTCAGGAGGAACTTTTTTTATTATTTTTTTCTTATCTTCTATGTTTTTCATCCATTTTTTTATTTTGTATATATTGTACGTGTAATATAATATTAAAATGTATTGTTTGGATACTAAAAAATTTTTGCCATTTTTAAAATTGAAGTTAATCATAGTGGAATTTAATTTTAAAATTACTTTTTTGATTAAAAACTTTGCATTAGAAGAAATATAAAAGTTTATCCGCCTTTTTACTATTGTTCTTTTTGTGTCAAAATTAATCATGTCACGTAATTTTTATGAACACTATGCTTTTCTCGTATCCTTGTGGGGGGTCTTACAAATTATATTTTATTTTTGTACCTAATACCTTTTTCTCCACACGAGTACACATCAACTTAAAAAAAAATATGAAACCAAACTATATTCGGTGAAGAAGCAAATAAATTCATTCATTTTTAAATCGCTTCATTGAACTCATAATGATTTAAACCACGAACCGCCACTGTCAACAAGTAAAGCGAATTCGGAGGGACGCTTTGCGATCAGTTATTGCTTCAGGGGAAATATCTTATTACCTTTCACGCCTCCGCGCAAGGGTAAAATTGCTCAATCAATATTGTAAAGTTATTATTACTATCGTGCTAAATTATTAACGCTCCAGCTCTTTAACACTTTTATTTACTTCGACATTATAGAAATACTCGTGTAAAAGATTTACCTTCTAGACGTAGTTAATAGAGCGTCATTCAAATAATTGCCAGCACTTGTTGAATGCGGATTATTCAGAAATATTATAGTCATGTTGTAAAGGTTTAAAGCAAATTTTTTAAATATTTAATTGTGATTTTAAATCTTTGAAAAATTGTAGAATTAAAAGTATTCTTATATTAGTTTTCGATTGGTAGATTTGCGTGCTTTACGAGTAGGTATATTATATATTTATTATTATAGTCGGAATGTACGACCGCAAGACTAAAGCCAGACTTAAGCAACATCGATATTTAGGTATGTATGCATCGTTTTTTCAAAAGAGATATTTTGCACAGATATTCATCTGTCTGCGTAAATTGATTACAAATAATGTGTGTTCTATTGTTTTTTATTGTTCGTGTTAAATAGTTTAACGGTAAGTTTGTATGTTATTATTTTATGGATTGTAATCCATTTTTAGTGTACGCTCGAACTCAAGGCTTTGCATCTTCATGATTGTAAAAATGATAAAGTTGATCTGGGGTAGCGGTAAACAATACACTTTTTGAGTTCGCTTTGAGTCAAGACCTAAAATACAATTAAAGCCCAACCCTACGGTAACCAGTGGAGCGTACCGTACTATACCCGATGTTAACAACTTTACTGGTGACTGTATTAAAACTGAAATCGTGTAGATTATTTGATAATCTTAATTTATTTATTTAGACACATATTAACCACCAAAACTATTATTAATCCAAGCTTTGTGATATACTTTCAAAATGAAATCTGTCTAATCTTTTACCGGTCAAAATTACTTTTTATTAATTTACGTAATTGTGTTAAAAAATAATAATTTCATTGGAGGTTGCTGTAAAACACTATTTAACACTGAATATTCCATTTTTTATGGACTCTCTTCTAGTGAAACTTTGCTAGCAGCATGATAAAATATACCCTTCATTACAGACCGCAGATCGGAACAAACGATAAATAGATTTCTTCTCTATGATGTGAGGCGTATTTTATCAATCTTACTTAGGATTATCGATGGGATGATTTTATATAAGCGTTTCTCGTAATATTATGAAGATTTCATTTTAGTATAAATATTAAGTAGGTACATTTTTTACCATTCGACGCGACGATTTCAATCGAGAAGAACTCCTAAATTGATTTCGTATCTTATCTATCCATATCCAAATGGCCTTACTAATAAATTTGTATATTCATTTTATACCGCTGATAAACAACCATCAATAAATGGTTAATGGTTGTTTATCAGTTGGGTAAAATTAAAAACCAGTTTATTAGTAAGACGGAAAGCATTTAAGGATTAGTATACAAGATGTCCGATGATAAAGTGTACTAACTTCAGCAGGTGATTCTACATGATAGTGTAAGTAAAAAAATAAACTACTTTTTTCGAAATTCCAACGATTTAGGCAAAAAAGTTGAATTGTTGGTATGGAAAAATATTTTTTATGGGAAAAAACAACGGATAATTCTTATCTTATTTAATTCCACCATCATCATCAACCTTCTAAAGTTAATGCATTATATCGGATATCCTGTATTATATCCACAATTCAAAGGCGTGATGTAGTGTTTAAGTTTTCACCACGCGTCGTGAAAGGAAAGAACGTATACCAGCGTTCGCCTGGTTTGTTCCTTCTTAATCCCATTTTTTGCATGGATGTGGAAAAGAGGACACAATGTTGATTACTGGTTATTCCCTGATGCCGGTATTTTTCCGCAGTCAGATTGCATCGGGCGTAGGCAGAACAGAACATATGTGCTCCAGGGAACTGGTGGAGTTGAAATCCTTCAGCAGTATGCTCTGATGTATGCTCTTGTTCACATTTACACAATGCTGACTCGTGTGTAGGAACTATGTAAGATTTCTGATAATCAAAGTCCCTAATTCCGGCTATACATTCATCTAGTAGTTTTGTGAACAGTAATCCTCGCGTTTAAAAAAGTGTGTTTCAAATTATCTCTTATTTAATAAATCAAAAACAAAATTTCTTCCGCAATCAAACATTTGTGATTAGGTACATAAATACCTACTTACTAAATTACAAAAAAAATATTTATTTAATGTAAATAAGGAATTAGACAATATGTCAATAGAAACGTCACAAATTCAATGAAAATTCAATGAGGATTCTTCGGGCCAAGCTATAACTGTTCTAAAATACACTTTGAAAAAATAAAAATAAAATCATGTTTCCGTTCAAATGGAAAAACCCACACCAATATGCTAAAGTTTGTTTTGTAACCACGACCTCGTGACTCGGAGCAAAACTAACTAGCCGAGTAAACACCGCTATGTGAAAGTGAAGTTGACATTCTACACATTATTATTCCCCTGTTTACATTGAATAGCTTTGCATTCACAGTGGGTGCATTTCCGATGCATTTAACCGCCTCCGTTCTCTTGCCCGCAGTAACCTACCATGCATTATTGTCTGGTTAGACAAATTCATGCAATGTAATATTATCTATCTTCGGGCGTATTTACCGGATCTTCGATCTGAATTACTGATAGTTACGTCCAGTTATATTTACGTTGAACAATCAACCCACTTTTGTTGAGTTTGCTGTTTAATTAGCAAGAGCAATTTACAACGAATATTTATTTTTTAGGATTTTCTAGATTTCCAGGTCATTATTGAAAAAAAATAAAACAAATCTCTTATCATGATGGAGTTAATGCTTTATCCACCGCATAGAAAAAATCTGATCCGCGGCCAGTTACTTCCATCACGTAAACAGGGAGTGATTAGACAGACCATGGTTGTAAGGAATTGCAAGATGTCTGTTTAAGCGTATGTTGGGCTAACAAGATTTGTATAAACACAATTTATTTCAGAAGTCGTCAAAAGACTTCTAGTTCTTTCAATCTTGGTTATTACATCGTAGCATGAGATTCAAAGATTTTTGTTTCCTGAAGAATTATTGAAAAAAAGGATGAATATGATACCCGTTTTCTTCGTGTACGCTTTATCCCTCTCCAATAATATCACACACACACGTGATATCAATGATAACTGTGCTTTTTTGTACGATGGATAATTTTAAATAACTCAAAAGAAAATCAAATTGAAAATTATATTTGAAATAATAGACGCTCTTCTTCACTGTCAACTTTTTTTACTAAGGAATTGTCATGAGCTTTAACGAAATACGTTAAAAAGTTCTCGGCGCATTGCACACCGCAGTTCATCTGAAGGTATTCATTATTTTACTGGATTGCTAATGTAGCCAGCCGCACGACAGGGGTTAAAAATATATAATGCATGAGATATTTTTATGAAACCCTGTTTATTCCAATTCATAATTTGACCTATTTAGAATATTTAATGATAAATTCTGATTGGCTTTTCAACTCGGTTTCAATTTGTACTTCGTTACAAGAACTTTTTCTGAAATTGAACTGCTGAAATCATAAAGTAAATCATCGTCCTAAAAATACATATTTTCGAGATGTTAATGTTTTCTACATACAGAATTTTGTGTGGCAATCAACTGACTATTGCCGTTATTGACATTGGAATGGCTTTAGCTCTAGTTTGACGACTTGATTATGTGTGCGGTAGTACCAACAAACAAAACTTTATAATAGATTAACTTTTAAGGCTTGTGTAAAGCATTTATTATAAAAAAAATAACAAGTGTTCTTCCCACAAAAATTGAAATACATTTTTCTTCCTAATTGTCGAGATTATGATATAAAATTTACCAACAGTCATTGAAGTATAGAAAATCATATCTAGGTATGACAACCGAATAATTAATAACTGGCCAAATAATCTTTTGTCTTTCCGTGGAATGAAGTCATTCAACCAATAAATAAACATAATGTACGACTATCATCATATTTCTGATTGGTTGGCTGCAAATTACCATTTTTGCATTCATTATTTCCTCGTATTAACTGATTATTATTCCGAATGTGGATCCTTTATGAATAAACATTTTAATGGTATTTGCACAACATGATTGTTCGAAGTAAAACCCAATATAAGTGTTTGGTAATGTACCAAAAAGCGTCGATGCATTTTGATTTTATTTAATAGCTCTTAATAACTTGACACACAAAAATTCATTTTTATAAAACTAATAATAAACGGTGGGCAGAAAAATTAAAATTAACAATGCTTACATTTTAAAAATTTCTTTTTTTTTTCTTCTTGTTTACTCCACTTAAAAAGCCCTGGTGAAAATGAATTCATGAAGGGCCTGTCATCTTTATGGATGCTGTGAGAAGGGTTTTTATGAGCATCGGAAGAAGAAGAAGTTCTGGGAAGGAAAAATATATGAGGGGTGTCCAGGAGTGACGTATATTAATAATAAATAATGATTGGATTATTTGTATAGCGCTGTTTTCGTGAGAAAATCGCCTCAAAGGGTTATTTATGATTTCTTCCCACTGCGTTGGGTCCAGAGTAGAGCTGGATCAATCGAAGATTTTACACGACCCAGGTCGTGAAAACTCGCTCTTCCGATTACCCGTCACCCGGCTTCACTTTCGTTTGTCGAAGTTAAATAGTAGGTCCTGTAATTGTGTAAACTGAGCTTACCAAGTGACTTAGGTCTCACTCTCGAAACATAAACATAGAGATGGTTAATCTGAAACTTAATTGAATTGTCACTGCAGTTTCAGTTTCTTGTTACCAGAGTCACATGCACATGGATACATCTATCTAAGCTCCCCTAGCAATACTGGCACATTTGAGAATGTGATTTTAGTTGAACGACTTTTAATAAACTACAAAAATTTAACAAGATTTTTTTCAGACATTTCAGTTTAACTCGAACCGATATTATTAATCAAAATGGTGTCAAGTGATTTCGGACCTTTTAAAAAGCGCAAAAAACTTTGTATGTGGGCCAGAAAATGGATTATAAGGAGAAACGAATTGGGTGCTTCTAAAACTATATTGAGAATATACCGAAGGTTTTCGCAATCATTTGCGAATTTCGGAAGAACAATTTGATGTACTGTTGTCTAAAATTCAAGAATTAATCAAAAACCAGGACACAGTTATGCGCGCGTTTGAACCGGCGAAAATTACGCTGAGATACCTGGCAACGAGGGATTATTTTTCAAGTCTAGCTTATATATACAGAGTTTAAAAAAATACGGTATTATTATTTATAGAAGAGGTGTTAGTTGCAATATTTTATGTCCTAAAATTTGTAATGAAGGTAAAAAAAATATTATTTTTTTAATCATTCAGAGTTGTTCTATTTAAAAACAATAACTAACTTACAATAACATTTCAAAAAAATATTAAGTGCAGTATAACGGGCTTTAATATATTGTAAACTTCTTGCTTCTGATCCCAAAGACATCGATGGCTTTGGTATAGATCCATAAATCTTAACATCATATCATCCGACCACTTAATACATTTTTCATTGAAGTATATGCCATAATGGTAGGTACTAGGTACGTATAAATTAACCACTCACTAGGCACGTCTAACGTCTACTTTCTTTGAAGTAGATGCCATAATGATAGGTACTAGGTACGTATAAATTAACCACTCACTAGGCACGTTTAACGTCTACTTTCTTTGAAGTAGATGCCATAATGGTAGGTACTAGGTACGTATAAATTAACCACTCACTAGGCACGCCTAACGTCTACTTTCTTTGAAGTAGATGCCATAATGGTAGGTACTAGGTACGTATAAATTAACCACTCACTAGGCACGCCTAACGTCTACTTTCTTTGAAGTAGATGCCATAATGGTAGGTACTAGGTACGTATAAATTAACCACTCACTAGGCACGCCTAACGTCTACTTTCTTTGAAGTAGATGCCATAATGGTAGGTACTAGGTACGTATAAATTAACCACTCACTAGGCACGTCTAACGTCTACTTTCGACCGCAAGGAACTAAAAATCGCAAGCGACTTGAAACATATGTTAACACTTTTCGATTCGGTGAGAAAATCGAACGATAACTCATACTTGAACAACAAAAGTAGACGGGCTTTCAACTTTCGCCGTTCAACTGAAAACTTGAAGAATTTTGTTGTACGGGTGTTCACATTTGTCGATTAGCTTTCATTCAACACAGAGTTGATTAACTAAAATCGCCCTGTCTGAACGGGGTCAAGACCCAGGTGTGGCTCATGAGCGGGTTTCAATGAGCGGTAATTTACGATCGACTCAGGACTAGCCGAGAGAATCCAGTCAAATCTATACCACAGTTCCGTACGAAAACAATTCAAAATACCTCATTTCGAGAAAACTGTATTTGCAAGTATATCACAAATGCCTCGTTCCATGTAAAAGTATTATGATAACCTATCGTGCAGTAGGTTTACACAAAAGGTTTGTAATTTATCAACCAATCTTATCTATTATATCTCATACCTTAATTTATTTATTTATTGGACAATTTGTATAGCGCCTCTTTTGTGAGATATCACCTCAGGGGCGCTTTACAGTTGACGCAGGTATTACAAAAATATAAATATTACAAAAATAAAGTGAAATTAAGTTAAATAAAATGAAGTACATGAACAGGTGATGAAGTACAGGAACAGGAAGATAGAAGATAGAAGATAGAGACTCTGCAGAAAGAATCCTAGGTTGCGAAGAAACTGGACCAGCTTCTGCAGCGAGAGAGTCCACCGCGTCCACCAACAGTGCCAGCACGAGGTTTGTCATCCGTCCAGGTATGTGTCTGCTGCTAATTAAGCGCTGACACACTATTCGCACATATACACCAGACCTTGGCAGCACCTCTGTGACGTTCGGCAATTCCATCATTCATCTCCATGTAGTCTTGTTCCTGGTATTGTGTTAGTGGTGCATTGTGCCCATAATAAAAGTTGACGGTCGGGATAATAAATTACCCTAGGCTTAACGAAACACTTGTTAGGGCGTTCAGAGTTTCCGAGAATTCCGTTTAAAACATCTGGCGTATCTACAGCTACTGATCAAGTTTACGCAAGTTCAACTTCAGCGAATTTAGAATATTTTTTAGCAGTATTTTAAAGTTGTTGTCTCCCTCTAATTTGTTTTTTATATTTAAGCTCACACTTTTTACTTCTTGTTTAATAATAATTTGTATCATGAAGATGCTTGAGTAAATCGAAACCGGTCGATTCTAAAAATTATTAAGAACTCGTGGTTTTAAAACAAAAAGTATTTTATTTTATTAAAAAAAATCATATTGCTTTTTTCAACAACGGTGACCAGATGGCCCACGCTTTCCTATATATAATGAATTTATATATATAATATTCATACTATCATTTATTTTTTATTCATTTTTTTTTTTATGTGACACCTCACAAGAGTGTCCCTGCCTGTGCAGTGTACAGACAGGGGAACTATGTCACCACCCGGTTGGGTGGCGTTGTGAGGCGGAATAAGGTAGGGGCTGTAGGAAGGGATTTGTTTATGCGGGCCTTGAAGTGGCTCGGATTATAGGAGGGAGGAAAAACAGATGCCGGTAGCTCGTTCCACATACGAGCCGACTTACACAAAAACGAGTCGTAAAAACGGCCCGTTCTCATGAAGCCAACGTCAACCGTGAATACAATAATTACAAATTTTGTATTGCCGTCGAGCACATTTGAAAATCGGACATACTTTTACAAAATTGAATTCGAACCAGCTTTTGGCATTTAAAATCAACAATATTTTCATAAAAATGACTTTTAAATACGTTGTCATAATATATTATTCCCATGAGTATGAAAATTAAATGAATGTATATATTTTTAAACTACTAGTTATTTTCAACTATAATACCAAGTATATTCAACTATTAAGTGGAATAAAGTTAGAATATTCCGATCAATGTATAGGTCGAATAGAGTTAGTATAAACGGAGTAAAGTTTTTATTATTGTTTTTTTAGGTACCTAACATATCTAAATTTTATTACTAAAACCGGAGTTGAACACGGTTATCCAACTCACTGATTTTTCATTCTCGGACTATTATAATTACTAATAAAATTAATATTATTTTTGATTTACGCAACAAAACAATCCGTAATGCAAACATATTAAAATTTGAAGCACTTATTTTAATGATAAACCTTTTCTTCCTTTTTACTGAGACTTTTAATAAAATTGAGGTAAAAATACGTACCTTTCGATTTCCTTTTGCTTTGTGACCGTGGATTCATTGCTATTGAACTTGCACTTCAAGGCTCTCATTCCGACCCTAACTAGTTGAATCACAGAGGCAAGATCCGCAACCCGCTTTGAAAATATCTACGCTTTATTAAAGTTCTGCGATTTTATTAAGCTGACAAAAGGAATGCAATTCTCGTTATTATGAAAGCTTTTCATTACTCTTTGAATCAGAAATATTCATGAAATGCTGCAGCATACTTCGGTGATTGTAAAATTCCTTTAGATTGGCTTTTATGGCGATGTTATTTTGTGGTATTCTAATAAATGTAACAGAAATGATTTAAATTTCAGTTCAAAGGAAACATTCAGTACATATTAAATAAATACCAAACCTTTGTTTTAGAAATTATTAAAGCCTGTTGAAAATTTTGGGTAAGTTTTTTAATATTTTTGCATAAACACTTTTAAAGAAGACCGAAATCATTGTAGTTGTTTAAATTGATTATTTATCTAAAATATGTGAATGGGAAAACCGGATGGAAAACGGCCAGAGAGACGAAACCTAGTGAATTAAGAAAAACGCGAAGATGTATGTGGTTGTTGTTTTTATAGAGCGAAACGTGTTCGTGTTCAGTCATCTGTGCAAACTTAAATATATTTTATCTTATTCGTAAAAAGCATTTATTTTGTGGCCTGCCATAATGACAATGTAAACACGAATGTTTGTTTTACACCACTTTTTAAACATAATATTATTTTATTTATTACTTTTTGGGTAGAGAATCAACCTTCAAAAGTTAGCCTTTTTTACACTATACAAACTGCAACTAATTATAAATTTCCTCCTTATGTTAAAAAAATTATATTAAATAAAAATGGCACTATAATATTGATATTATAATACAAAGAGAGAATCTACACAAAACAAATTAAACTCTTGACAAAAACAGCAGCAGAAAATTTTTTATTCATGACCGAAAAACTTGAATCCACTTTGAATAGGACAGAAGAGCGCGTGGAGCGGGCAGGTAAATTAAATCTTATTTAGCAACACAGACTTGTCCTAGTGAGAATAAAAATTCTAACGTAAACAAATACAATGTAAAGAAACAATAAACACCCGGCATTCGTTTTGAATTGCTTCGATTTTGTTAAGGTGCAATTTATAATGGAGACCAAACAACTGTTGCAAACTCCAGATGAATTCGTAAAGTTAAAAATTAAAGCAAAAGTTTAGTATTTCTAACGACGAAACTTAACATGTTGCAGCTTCATTAGTGATTTGTTATACATGTAGATTATATCTGTATACTCGAAGTGTATTAATTTTATAAATTCGTCTTACGTTGGTTTGAGGTATGTTAAAATAAATTTGTTGAAAATTTTTTATTTATTTAAATTTGTTTTTCTTTCGGTTTAGTCTAAAACTATATGCGTAAAAACACCTACTTTACTAAACGCCCAATTTTCACAAAAGCAAAAAGAATTTGTGGAAGAAATGTCGCTTATTATGTTTTATTTATGTTTACTGGTTTGTAACTAATAATCTTGCTCGGTTTATCTTTTTCTCATTTCTTTTCTGAAGTAAAATAAATACGCACCACTAAAACCTTGGCTCTGACATTTGGGATTCACGTACGGTGAAGCGCAAAAAAAATATTTTTCTCATAGGAAAGATATATTGTGATTGAAAAGATCTTTTAAAGTATCCCGTGAACAAAGTGAATCAACATCAATACGTTTTATTTGACTTAGTGTCCTAATTTCCATAGCCTTCTGTATAACATTTCGGCTTCAGATTATCGACCAAAAGACCTATCTTCTCCCAACCGTCTGTTGTGATTCCGAAGGTAGTGGATGTTATGATAATGAAGGTAGTGGAGAGGGAAGGAATATGGAGAGGGTAAAGGTTGGGAAGTAAAGTATAAGCAAGTATAGTTGGGATATATTCATATCTGATCATTAAATATGGCTAAAGCCAATTCAAGCAATGTTTGGATTCTGAATGGTGGTCCCTTACTTAATATTTTCCACTCCCATATCCACACCAAGGTTCACCATAGCTATAAATATAATTATTTAATTTTTGCTGTCGTTTTATTCACTCTCTTCTAAATTTTCCCTTAAAATAGGAAATAATAGTTTAGTATCAAAAACTTCCAAGTAAATAATAATATTTCCAGGTGAGTTCGCTAAGCCGTCGATGTGAAGTTTTCTGACGTTTCTATTTCGATCGTAAACTTTCATACTCAAAGTAAAATTATTCTAACAATCGCTCTGCTTAAGTTTTCGAGGTTTATTGTTTTTCAATGGTTTTTTAGAAAGGGTGATTTTTTCGTTGTTACACTCCAGCTAAGGTTTTGAGAAGTCATAGAAAGAATTTCTTAACCCGGTTGTTTTATATTTTTGATTTTATTTAATCATATTATTTTATAATTGGAATTCTATTTATACCTTATACGGCACAAACCGATTAAAATAAATTATTGCTGATATTTGGCAGCTTTTGGAAGTACTGATGTATAAAAAATTCTCAGTTGAATACTTAGGACGGGTTGTTTCGGAGAATTTGAACAATTCATCAAATTTCAACGTTCATTTTCGGGTTCTGTGAAAGTCCTATTCAAGTTCTGTTATTATATCATTGTAGGCTAGTTGCTTGACAAAACTGAAATAAAAACAGAACTTGAAAAATCTTTCACAGAACTTGAAAATGAACGTTGAAATTTTATGAATTGTTCAAAATCTCCAAAACAACCCTTCCTTAATTATTTTTTTTTAAATCGTCCAATTTTTCTGGCTGCCTAGCCTTTTTTTTCATTTATGCCGTAAAAATCATATAATTGAAAAATATGAAGTCTCATATCATGTCATTACATGACTTTGAGAATTAATCAACACGTCATTGGAGAAGACCCACCCTTTCCCAACGGCTGTATGAGGAAACTGATTGTTTAACCTCCTTAGCCGCACACGTCAGGAATCTATTTTTTTTTTTAATAAAAGACGCAAGATTTATTTTTAAACTATTCTAGACCCTTCAATGTCCCTGTATGCATGATTGTTAGTAAGAATTAATGTATGCATACTTACATTAAAAGTAACACAAAATAAGAACACATGAGAGATGTATTCGCCTGGTGGTTTGGCATCTAAAATTAAATAATAAAGAAGGAAAACAATATTTACAAGCAAGCCTCGTATTGAGGGCAATTTACACCACTATCACGGGACAGTCCCGGTAAGAATGAGCGTGGCGAGTATCCTGGCCACAACGAGCCCAAGCACCCGCGTCCCTTAGACTTAGAGATACTCCCAAAGACCCTAGGGAATGAAGTGAGCCTCAGGTCACCGGAGGCAGGACGAAACATTTCCAAGGCCCGCTTATGATGCCGGGGAGGCACCCGTGGTTCGTGGGACGGCCGCACCGGATTAATGTCACCTTACTGGATGCAGGAACAGGGTCTATTCGCCCCCATGGTGGAGAAATGAACAACACAGTACGACAGAGTTCAGTGCGACAACCTTATCATAAACCAATTTGTTAGTACCAAATAAAAAATCAAATAACAAACTTAGAAAATAAGTTGTAATCAACAGCAAATTGACCTTTCATAATAGAAAAAAAAAGAAGGAAAAATGATTAACATAATAGTAAAGAACTAAAAACACAAAAAAAACATTTTTACAATCATCAACGCGTTCCTAATAAATAGGGCCCAAAATCAAAAGTAAAAGGAAGAGTATTTTTTTTTTTAAATTTTATTTGGGAAACAAACAGTTATACAAATATATTTTAATACAAATCATTTTTACCAAGTTGCATAAACCAGTAAAGTTTCCACAGAAGATTCATTTTATATATAGGTAGAAAAACATATGAATATAAATAATACAATACAATATAAATACTAACTAGTAGAAAAGGAAAATTTCCAAAAAAATAAAAAGACTACAGATTCAACCCATACAAAAACAATACACACACTAACACTACAAGTTTCCCGCGACGATCGAACGCTACTCTCTTAGGAATGCTATGAATCCTACGAGGCTCGTATTGAACACATCGATATTTGTGCATAATCTATTAAAGGTGCTACAGCTTCTTCTTATAAATACATTTTCAAGATAATTAGTATTGCTCTTAGGAATATAGGTCCGGAGATCGAGTTACTCTTAATGGACATCTGAAATGAATATTTTGTAAAAGGTATGGGCTATCAATAAAATAGTGGATTATCTTATATAGCATTACTAGGTCTCTGATATCTCGGCGTTGATCAAGAGTTTTAAGGTTCATGGACACATTGTTTTCATCATTTCGCATGCGATAAGAGACATATTTCAAAAACTTTTTCTGATTTTTCTTTCTCTTCTTCTTTTTCTGTATGCATAAATAAACAGTGTAATGAACGGGCAAAAAACGGTGTTAAAAGCCAATATACACAATAAATGAATAAAAAAAAAAAAATAATAATAATAATTGCATTGCGATCATGCAATAAGACAAAAAAGTTAAACCAAAGAGTATAAAAAAAAAAACACACGCACACACAGAAAACAATCGTGCATAAATAATATTAAAGTTGTGATAAAAGAGTAACCGTGGAGTGACAGGAACAATACGCTTGGCACCTGAAACAATGATGATTTTAATCTAAATCAGCAACTCTTAGCACAGGCCATCTCTCTACCCAGGAATTTAAAAACTTTTTGAAGCATTTAAAATTCTCTCTGTTCAACACGAGATCGGCATACCATGCCGGTCTTGTAATCCCTATCAAGCCATCCAACATTTCCTCTCGGGCATCCTTCATCATCGAAGTGCCACAGAATGTGCTCGGCTGTCTGGTTAGTGTCACCACATGAACAGTTGGGATGAGGAGACAAGGCAAGACCATGTAGCCGCCCCCTGAACTCCTCATGATCGGACACCAATTGCGTCATATAGTCATCCAGTTCTATGTGCACCCCTTCCATTCTGCTTTTGACTGAAGGGAAGATATAAAAAGTCAATCTACCCTTAATTGACCTATCCCATCGCTCTTGCCATACACTCAGTGTTCTATGTCGAATGGCTTTCAATAAGCCAGGAAGGGACACCGCTCTACCCGGTGTCAGTTCGACTCCCAGGTGAACAGCGGCCATACCTCTTGTCAATGCCTTTTTTGTCAAAACTTCTCTAATTTTTAGTTTAATGAGTAAATCTATTATTTTCGATAATCATTTTTGTGATTTAATAACCTCGGCAAAGGCGCCAACTTTCGCATTGGCGGCGGCACAGGTATTTGCCAGGTTTGCGAGCTCATTACGAATTATATTTATACTTACTTCTATAACTGAGCGGTGCTCCTTTTTCATTTTATTTTTCATCTCATTCACCTTTGCAGAGATTGTCGAAAGAGGGCTCCAAAATGGGGACCTCTTCCTCGACTGGCGTATCGTAGTTGTCACCTGAAATGAACTGTTCCTCAATCCTGCCACTTTTTTTTGCTGGGTTAGGCGACGAGTTTTTGGCCACGTCACCAGTACCAGTGGAAGTATTTCCAGAAGGAGCGTTCGCTGCATCCTTCCAAAATGGATGCTGCTCCTTCTTTACGAAGTAAGCTGCCATGGATACTGGTAAACGGTGAAGTGGGACATCTGGGACTACCAGCCTCCTTGTGGGCTCGCATACTGTCCAAGGTTGGGGAAGGTTGTCTTCTTTGTGAGGATATGTCCTTCCCTCTTGCTTGCACAATTTTAATAACTTCCTCCTTTGAAAGCTCGTAGAGAGCAACTTCCTTCTCGCCGGAGGAGTCCACGGAGGACATATTACATATAATAAAAATTAATTTAAAAGAAACAACCAACCTAAAAATTAACAAACAAAAAAATCCCGACAAAATACAGGAACTTACCGCTGCTGAAATACAAATGTTAGTTACAAAATCTGCAAACTCACCAGAATTTCACAAAATCCGAATTTAATTATGTAATTGAAGAGTAACACCGTACGGACAATAGTTTCTGCCGCGTTTTTATAATTCAGATTAACTCAAAACAAATTTAACGTCACTGAATATTTTCGCTAATCCGACCCAAAAATTAACTAAAAAAAATATTTTCAACACTTATTTTGTACTACTTTATTGCTGCAGTATAGAAATACGGTAAATAGTCGCCAGAAATGCGATTAAATATGATTATAATTAAGATTAACACCGTTTCGTTTCGCAAGTAAACAAACCGGTGCACGCAGGTAGGTATAATAACTGCCCGGTTCGGCCGGGCGAACTGAACTGATCAACACGTCAGCTTAGTGAAATAAAATAAATATTTCATATGTGTGTGATGGAAAAGCTTAATTCACGTGGCACTATTCATAAATTTATGTTATTAGCCTGATTTCGGAGCCAGCAAAGTTTTCTGCGGTTTTCTTAAGCACACACCTTGGACTTTTTTTGATGAAAGGAGATGAATAACGTATTGTTGGTGAGTCTCATTTCAACCTCCCATTTTACCTCATTCCTTTGACAGTAGCCCAGTCTCTTTGATAACTTCACCGGGTTGTATGTGGCAATGTCTCCTGGTTCCACAATGCGTCTTCCCAGGAATCTGAGCTTTGTTTCCAATAGGGCAGGACATTGGCACCACAAGTGAATCTTCATCTTCTTCATATTTTCTGGATCTATTTGTGTTTTCCACTCCCGACAACAGTTTGTGCCCCGTTAGTGGTCTTACCAGTTCTCTCAGTGAATTTCCGTTCATATTGAGTATTTGCTTGTTCGACTAGGTTCTGGTCTTACTCGCCTATTTCTTGCAAGTTACAAATTGAAATTGTACAGTATTTCCTATTCCTCATCTCCTTCTCCTCCTCACTACATTCAGCCTCACAACATAGCCCGATAGGGTATGCCATAGTCTCGGCTGTGCACGGTTGGGAACAGTTGGGAATCTTGTGCGATACTCACATAAAATTGCCTTACTTTGTTTGAAATATGACTCTCCACTACTTTGGCTGCTAATAAGTTCTACGGAACATCTTAAGTAAAGTAAGCCATAATAAGGCTTGTTGGCGTGCTCACGGGGTAAATCTGGATAAGCCCTGCAACTTATCTGGCTCGAGGTTGCGGTATTATGTATTCCAATTGCATTGAGCAGAAATGTACACAATACATCACTAAAGCTTATTTTAACCATATTTAATTGTATTAATTATTAAAGAATTATGAATGGATCGTACTCTCGTATATCAATAATGATTGGGGCACATTGTTTTAAGTTATGTGAAGACTGAAGACAAGCAGTGTAATGCACAACATCACATACCAAGGAACGGCCTATATCTACAACATTTATTCTTGCATTCTATATTATAATATTAGGAACACTACAGAAGCGTTCACAGTGCTCAGCACAATCAGTACATTACACCAACCCTAAGAAAATGTTTTGAAGCGGAGAGAAAGGAGAATGCTTCGAAGAATGTTGAAAACTACACGGATATTTAGATCTCGTTATTAAACGGTTTTCAGAAACTTTGTAATTCCATAGCGGTATTTCCGCTTAGCCTGTTTTTTATTATTCTAGAGCGTGCACTACGCAGATATAATCAGAAAATGATATCATCTTTTTGAAATTAAAATTCAACAGTTTCGCTAAAAATTAGAAATTATTATATAGGCTATCGTTACAATTTAACACTGAAAATTACGAACGGCCCACTTACAAATCCCGAAACAAAGTTTTTTCTCAACTTTTTTCTGTGATAAATTGTACCACTTTTTATTATAGGGGTAAAACTATATTTTCTCTTTCATTAAAATGTTTCTTTACTTACATTTATCTTTTTTCATTATTCGACAATCCAATATTATATTAGATACCAATTATGAAAACATTTTTGTTAACGAAATAATACATGTTAAAGAAAATTGAAATAACTAAATCACGACGTACTTCACATTAATAATCCTTGATCAAAATTATTATTTTCTAAATGACGGCCTCCGTAGTCGAGGAGTAAGGCTCTCTACTAGCAAGTGGAAGATCGCGGGATCTAATCCCAAGTAATCTAAAGTAAATTGTATTTGATTAATTTGCGTTATTTCACAATTTATTCATTTAAAATAATATCTAGTATACTTTCGGCACGTTCCAGAGTGGGTATCCCCCAGTATTGCCTTGGTGTAAGACACTATTCAGAATTGAAACGTAAATTTGAAATTACTTTAGACGTGTTTGGTGACCAGATATGAATTTCCAGGTACCTTCCTCTTCTCCTTATCCTTACCCTCACCACAACCTTTAGCCTCACAACCAGAGATGTGCTTTATTTCAAATAAATCCATTTCAAATGGAAATGCAAAATGCAAAATGGGTATTTTCCATTTTGCATTTTAAATACTTTTCTAAAAACCATTTTGCATTTTGCATTTTAAATGCTTTTCTCAATGCATTTTCCATTTTAAATACTTTTTTGCAATATTCTTCCTACTATCTCCACTCATCTTTTTTTCATAAGCCCCAAATATCAGTCGGTCCTCAACCTCGCTATGAGAGATAATTAACATTTGTCAAGTTGCTCCCTGGTAGGATCCCTGGCAATTGAGTGATACCATTACAAAAAATACTGAACATGGGGCCATAACGCTGTAGTATTAAATGTTAGATAGCAGTTTCTATGTTTTTACGTTGGCAACATTAGTCCCGAGTAAATTTTTTGTGGTTTCATAATCTGTAGTCATGGTGTTTTTGGATTTACCATCATGTAATATGTTTGTTCTACATTGATGTCCATTATTAAATGACAAAATTGTTTAAAAATTCTATAATTATTTTAATTGTTTGAATGCGAAACCATTTTGTATTTTCAATGCATTTTGAAAATAGGTATTTTGCATTTTGCATTTGAAATGCTTTTCTAAAAACCATTTTGCATTTTGCATTTTCAAATGGAAAAGTTTTGACCCATTTCCATTTTGCATTTCAAATGGTTTTGGGTACCCATTTTGCACATCTCTGCTCACAACATACCCCGATTGGGGATACTATAGTGTCACTGGCTCCAGACGGTCGGTAGCAGTTGCGATTCTTGTACGAACACATACATACCCGTTACTCGTCACACCTAAAATGTGTAATTCCTCCAACATAAACAGCATTTGTCCAGCGACATTTTTCCTATATTGCTGCCAAGATATTCAATTCACTCAATATAGATACCAGCAAATCGGAAACTGAACATCTTTATGTAAAAAAAATATTCAGAATTGGCTATTGGTAAAGGGAAGGAAGGAACTATTACAAAGAATGTCTCGTGTCATTAAATTAAATAAACTGTTCTTTTATTCCATTCTATTCATACGTTTTCTTCTTTTTTTTATTTTTATATCTTTTTTTTCTCTCTTATTTCTGTATATTATGAATAATTATCACCTACCGCCTAGAGTTCACAGTGAAATACGCTCCATATTAAAATTGCATAAACAGTAAGGATTTGCAAGTAAATACAAACAAAAAGTGTTAAATACTTTATATTAATTGGTGTTTTCAGTAATCAGTCAGTTATATTTCTTAAATATATTGTGTGCTGTGCAGTATCGTGTTTTAAAAATATTAAATAAAAACATTTCTGAAATCATAAACGTTCAGAACGCGCAGGCGCAAAAAATAAGTTTGTCATTGGTTGCAAGTGTCATCATTTTCTCGCTATTGGCTAATAGTGTCATCATTTTTTGAATCGTGTTTAACTGATTGCGGGAAATAGGCGCTAGTGTCATTTTTTTTCAAAGAATAGTGTAAACATCGTCTTAACTCTTATAAAACATGGATCTAAACGAAAACTCGCTCAACTACATGACAAAGGCAAAAGATCTACTTAGTTCCCTTATCAAAATTATAAATGACATTTAAAATTTAACTATAAAATAATAACCTAATAACCTCCTTAATAACCTCCCCAAAATTATCAATGTTTTGCCAAAAAACTCCAACTAAATAAATGTAACCTGTACTATCAGAATATCAGAGGCATCAGAACTAAATTAAATGATTTCAGAATAAATGTACCGACTTTCTCACACGACGTCATCATGTTAACGGAAACTTGGTTAATCCCATCAATCTTCTCGGCTGAACTTGGATTTCAAAATCACAACATCTATCGAGTAGACCGGAGTCTAAAAACCAGCTCCAATACAAGAGGCGGAGGAATCCTGATAGCTGTCCACAAAAGGGTTACTTCGAAAGTGCTTAAAAAATTAAAAATAGTGATGTTGAACAAATATTCGTGTTGCTCGAAAATAAAAATGCTGGCAAGTTAATATTAGGATGTGTATATTTCCCGCCATCTTCTAATTCACAGCTTTATAAGAATCACGTGGAAGATGTAGAAATTTTAAGGTTTAAATATCCTAGTGCTAAACTTGTAATAATAGGTGATTATAACTTGCCAAATATATGTTGGAACCATGACGACCCCGAATTATCTGGTGTTAATTTGTCAACTACAAATCTCAGCGAAAGAGAGATTCTGGGTATGTCGAATTACTTATCAATCCCACAATTAATCACTAATATAAATAGTCGTCTTCTTGATCTAGTGTTTTGCAGTGAGCCCACTGCTACCGTATGTAAATCCTTGGATGAACTATTGCCTGTAGACCTCTACCATCCTCCTCTTGATATAACTATTCCATTTATTAACAACACTTATCTTAAAAATGTCAAGTCGCATTATAATTTTTATAAAGCAAATTTTCCTAAAATTTCTGATTTCTTAAATTCAACAGACTGGTCTTTTCTGGAAAACACAGATATTAACAATAATGTCAATACATTTTATTCTATTCTTAATGATGCCATTGCAAATTTTGTGCCCATTCGACATAATAAAATCTCTCATTTTCCAAACTGGTTTAGCCCCGAATTGATCACATTAACATATAAAAAGAAAATTGCTCATATAAATTACAAGCGATCCAGAATGTCAAGTGATTACAATACATTTCAATTGTTAAGAAAGGAGTGTTGTAAAATCTCAAAATTGTGCTATAAAAATTATATTGATAAAATTGAAAATGATATTCGTGTAAACATAAAAATTTTTTGGAATAACACTAATTCTCAAAAAAATTATAACTTGGGTATTCCTCCTTGTATGAACTTCAATGGGAAAATTGGTTGTAATGATGAAAACATTGTAAACTTATTCGCCGATTATTTTAAGTCTGTATATGAAGAGGATATACCTAGCAACGAAATTCCCCAATTCTCATCAAATCTTAGTCTGGATATATCTGAAATACGCATAGAAATTAATGATATCAAAAAGCATGTAAATTTGTTAGATGTTAGAAAAAATGCTGGACCTGATAATATTCCACCGGTGTTAATTAAGGAATGTTTAAACGGCCTAACTGTTCCTCTTTTCCTAATTTTTAATCAGTCTCTAGAAACAGGTTGTTTCCCTGATACATGGAAACACAGTTTTCTTACCCCTATTTTTAAAAAAGGGGACAAAACGGACATTACAAATTATAGACCGATATGTATCCAATCAGCGATACCCAAACTTTTTGAAAAAATTGTACTCTCTAAGATAACTTCCAACATACAAAAAATTATAACTTCCTACCAACATGGCTTTTGTTCAAATAAATCTACTTTAACTAATTTACTAATATACGAAAACTTCATATCCAATTCTTTAGCAAACAGATGCCAGGTTGACTCAATATACACTGATTTTAGCAAGGCCTTTGATAAGGTGTGTCACAAAATATTAATTAATAAATTAGCCACACTTGGAGTTTATGGTAGTTTATTAAATTGGTTTATTAGTTATTTGTCCAATAGAAGTCTTAGTGTGAAAATAAATGGCACAAATTCATACACATTTATAGCCACAAGTGGAGTGCCACAAGGCTCTCATTTAGGGCCCATTTTGTTTATTATATTCATAAATGACATTGTTGATATATTTACTAAAATAAAAGTATTACTTTTTGCTGATGATTTGAAACTTTATAAAGAGATTAATAACATAAATGATTGCATTATATTACAAACTAATTTGAGAAATCTTTCTGAATGGTGCTCTATCAACAAACTTGCATTGAACATAAAGAAATGTCAGTTCATTAATTTTTACAGAAAAAATAATCCAATATTTTTTCAATATACATTAAATGATAAAAACTTAATTTGCGTCAGTGAAATTATTGACCTAGGTATATTGTTCGATAGCAAACTAACTTTTGTGTATCATATTAATAACATTATCAATAAGGCTCTTAAGACTCTTGGATTTGTTTTGAGAATTTCAAAAGACTTCAATAATTTAGGCACATTTATCATGTTGTACAAAACCCTTGTTAGATGCCAACTAGAGTATAACTCTACATTATGGTCTCCCTTTTACAATATTCATTCCGATAATATTGAAAAGATTCAACATAAGTTCTTGAAGTATATAAACTATAAATTGCATATTCCTGTAGAAAACATTGATTATAACTACTTACTAGATAAATTGTCCTTATTAAAACTTTCTGAAAGAAGAATAAACACAGATTTAATAGTACTACATAAAATACTTCATTACAAAATTGACTGTCCTGAGTTACTCCAATTAATCAGCATCCACATACCCAAAAGATCTTGCCGAAATTTACTACCCTTTTATTTTTACAACACAAGGACACTGTCTTATCAAAATTCCCCAATTCCAAGACTTCACCGTCTCGGAAATAAATACTCTGATCTGGGAGATATATTTCATCTTAAAAATAATCAATATAAATATTGTTTATTTCAATTCTTTTATAGATCGAGACACAAATAGACATCTATAATTTCCGCAATATATATATTTTTATTTTTATTTTGAATATCTATTTATGTGAGACTTCTTATCATTTTTACTAATGTATCTTATTTTATTATATGCTTTTGTTGTAACATTTAATATTTTTTTCTTTTTTCGTTGTATTATGTTTCCTTTATTGTTTTAATTTTGTAGAATCTATAATAACTGTGATACTCTACTATTAAACTTTGTGGTGTGTAAAAGCCCATTAGGGCGTGTAATAATAATAAATATATCATAACATCTTAACATTGTAATCTGAAGAAATATGGCTACCATAATACGGGCATGTGCCTAGTATGGTGGCTGTTGAAAACAAATAAATGTAATAATTTAATTTTTTATGAATAAAGAAACACCAAAAAAAAAAATAAACATTAAAAAAGATAATTTAAAAATAAATAAATATTTTTAATAATTCATTGAATATAGCTATAACTTTGTGGCTATCCATTATAAGTAAAGGAAACAATATAACTTTGTTCGAACCACTATATTTTTAAAATAAAAAATAAGATAGGCTTATCTAAAAAAGACGCTGTCTAGATTACATTTAGTTCTGGTTGAATCTTGCGATCATACATAAAGATAGTTGCCAATAAAAATGTGCGGTGAAAAAATGAAGACAATGTTGGTAGTTCTTATTCGAAGTATGATACAGTTAAAAGTGACCGAGGGGGATAGGGTCCCATTAGCTCAGTTGGTAGAGCGGTATCCCGGCAAGACAAGGGTCCTGGGTTTGAGTCCTAGATGTGACCTATCTTTTTCTGATTTTTCTGTTTCAGATTTTCGTTTAGAAATCGCTAATATTGTCTTCAATAATCACTATATTTTTGATTAACCCCGACCGGTTCCGAAACAACCGTTTCTTCCTTAGGCCAACAACAATATTATATGTTAAATAACTTAACATGAATAATATTACAAAAGTGTAGAAGTGGGGATGGAGGCGTGAATGCGGATTATTTAAGGGTGGGGAGGAGATTCAACGGGCGGTGAGCGGGAACATAATATGTTATGCTTAATAAACATCTTAGATGGGGTTTTAAGATATAATTGTCTGTCTGTTAATAATAGACTCACACTTTTTTCGTGATCTGGCTTCTAAGTTATCTAACCGTTTTCTGTTATTATTTATAATGAGAATATTGAACCCCGTATTTTAAAAATAAAACCTTGGTTATTTGCTATAATTTATTAATTTTAAATTGGGAATATTCATCGAAAACATTAATTACCCCTCTCTGTTACAATTATTGGATACATCAAAAGAAAGAAGAATTTGTTTTGACCTATTTTATTTATTTAAAATCGTTACCAACCTGTTGAACTCCCCTAAACTTCTTTCGTTAATATTTTTCCATGTACCTGGTCGATCAGTTCGTTTCAAATTACCCTATCATTGCAACAATACAGGATCCAACGCTGAACTCAATTCCATAATGAATCGCCTACATGTACTTGGAAATAAATATGTTTTGGATGAACCTATAAACATTGCTAGTTTAACCTCATACAAACACTACTTAATTAAAACTGTCTGTCAGCGCTTCTCAGATTGACTATAATCAAATACAGTTTTAAAGTATTGATTTCTTAACACTCATTACATAATATCCGGGATTTATAATATGTTGTATTGTATTTATAATAACCTACTCATTGTACTTTTTTATGTTGATACTACTATTTCTATTGATCTCTTTTATGTATTTTATATTATATATTTTTTTATCTATTTATATTCTGTATTCATATGTAAAAAAATGTTATTCTTTTTTAAAAGCCGCTATAATCGGCGTTAATAAATAAATAAATAAATTTGACTGGCGAAATGGGAAAAAAGATTATTATTAACATCTTAACCCTTTCACACCCGCATTATTGTTTCCACACATATAAAATATGTAATGCTTGATATTACCACAGAAAATTTTTGGCATTTAATTTTTTTTAGAAATTTTTCCATGTTAATTTGGATTAACATTGGGCGTCAGAGGGTATTTTTTAAATAGTAACGTAAAATAAACATAACACAAAAGTTATAAAAATAACTGTTTCATGTCAAAAATTCACATTGACAATGTTATGATAATCTCTAAGGTACAAACAAATAACATTTTAACTAAAATTCATTCATAAATAAAGAAATATTCAAGGATAGTAAATCTTTAAAAATTCTCCATACTAGTCGAAAACATGTCCGTCACTACCTGTGTTAATTTGAATGAACATTGAAATTCATTTACAATATTCTGGCAAATGACTGTGAACAGTGAACTGAACTGATTTTATTATTATAGAACACATCTTAATGCGTTAAAATATTTGTAATTTGAGTAGAAAATATTGATATCTCACCTTAAATTAGTAATCAATAACGACAGAAATTTTATGAAACTTACAATCAGCAGATGTCAAAATATTTATCGTTGTTGTGGCGGGAATAAGATTTCAACCGAGCGGAAAAAATAGACGCCACAGAAAAGACTACAAACTATAAGAAAACGAAAACATGGCTTTTCTAAATCGCTACAGTTACGGTAAAAAAATTCACAAAGTTCATGTTAATTTGAATTAACACTGGGGCTGAAAGGGTTAATGTTTTTGATTCTAAAATCGAAATAATTACGCGTTGTTTTACCCACATAAAATGAGGAACAATCATTACAATTCTGTTACCGGAGTGAGTTTCTACATGTCACTTTTTACTATGAAAATACTCTATTTTTGAAAGATTTTTATTCTAATGCATTTTCTTATACTTGTATGTATTTGTATTTTTACTGTCTATGGGATGTGCGGGACTATACTAACCTCCCCACATTCCGGAATAAAGATAATAATAACTGTTGCTATTATTCATATCTGGTTTGTAACATATGCCTGGGATACTGTAGCCGGTGGGCCTACAGCATCCCCGATTCTGGGGGTGCTGTGAGGATGAAGGATGCGAACTGGAATGGAAATATAGATGTTCTGGCAATCAGATCTGGTCACTTAACAACACTTTATCATCAATTATCAGCAACCTATTAATTGTATTAAACTGAACCTACATAGGTAATTTAGCCATTGATTTCATGAACAGATGTATTATTTTATATTGAGAGTATAAGAGTTAGCAAGTAGCGGTCTGTTTTCACTACGCACCGATCCCTTTAGTTTAGGACGGGCACGGAGGGGTTGACTGACCCTTTGACGCGCATTTAGGGAAATGTTCTCATCTCACTGGGCACGTTGGGATGAGCTGTTATGTGAAGGGTTGAACTGGGGAGGGTGTATTCCCCTATGATCCCTTTTAAACAGCGTTTTCAATAGAGAATAATAAATATTATCAACAAATAAATTATTTCGAAGGGTACCTACGTCACTACGAAAAATGATCTGGTTTGGGTTTTGCACGGTTTGTTTTTTGGTTCTGTTATAAGCCAAGATTTTTCTTTACGATGTATTTTTTAATTGAACAGCGAGTTCGTTGTCCCTGGGTCATCGCGGGTACAAAGCCAATAAGATATTCGTATTAATGTTGGTACTTTTAAACATCAATTAATAAAATTAATTTTTGTTTTACATTACCTCCACACGGATACCCTTAAGGGTAAAAATGGCCTATTTCATAATTGGGGATGTTGCGTAGAGTGCATTTTCTCTGGAAGTTCTGGAAAGGAAACAGGCATGAGGGATGGGCAGGAAAGGAGTTAGTGTATCCAGGAGTGATGGACGTATGAATCCTTTGTATGAAGCCTAGCAGTAGGTAGACAAACTTCACCCCATGAGCCCGGGCTCTCCTGTTAGTTCACCAAACGTAGCGATCCACTTTTGGTGATCTATTGCAGGGTTGTTGGTTATTCAATAAATGGTTCCCAGCGCTGCGATACCCTTACCCGCCTCCCAAATTGACAACATATTTTATAATACTTACAATTAGCAAATTATATTAAAAGTGGATCTTCATTATTATCGTGTATTCAAAGTGAATGACTCCCTCAAAAATATCACCTTGGTTCAGAGTCCACACATCGAAAGTGAAAATCTGTTTATAGTTTTCTTTTTAAGTTATGAGCAGATCTGATTTGTTAGGTACTTCATAACCTTCCCAACCCCGTTTTCATTTTCCTCCTTCACTACTTTCAGTTTCATACCATTCTTATTTTTTGAGTTCTTGTTCCGGGCAATTGAAAATTTTTGTTAGGTTTCAAAATTTAAAAAAAAATCAATTATTCGTGGCCAAGAGGTTAAGATCCTCATCTACAATTCGACCAGATCTGAATAGCTGGGTATTTCCCATCACTCCTCTTTCATACATGTATCACCCTCCCAATCCCTTCGACCGCATAACATATCGCAATCCAGGTACGTAACAATATTTTAACTCGATACAGTCAGCAGTGTGACGTACCAACCAAATTAAAAACTTTAAAACTGGTTAGTTTGTTGAACATTTTGAATTTCATTTATTTTCACGATCAACCCAAAAATATTAAACCGCTATGATGGACGCAGTTTAACTCGCTTAGTTGTATAAACAACCCGAGAACACATGAAACACACCCTCCTCGTGAAATGACCAAAGTGCACATATCAATAAGGCTGCATACAAATATCTTGCCCTCGGGCTGTGGCACAGCTAGTAAATTGTGTGTACAGTACGGAGAAATACGTAGTTACAGTACCTACGTATATGAAACGATGTTGTGTTGCTGGGCGCATTGTGTATTAATCGTGACTCTGTTTGAATACGAAATCTAACAATGATTACTCAAAACCCTTCTTTTATCATAAAATATATATGTGTTTATATTTTTATTTAGCCGTTCAAATGAGTACAATTGTTGAATTAGTAGTAAAAATCTGACTAGCCAGCAATTAGTTATAATGCCAATATGTTACAGACCCTACCAACAAATCTTAAAAAAAATTTTCGACTTAAATGTTGCATTAGCTCAATGACCGGAGGTCACGACTTTAATTCATCCATTTTTTTAATTTATTTAATTTGTCAAATGCATCCATTAATATACATCTATTAGTATATTTTCAACTAATTCTAGAGCACATGATTCCTACTCTCTATGAAAAATGGTACTGGTACCTTCTGGTAATGGTACCTTCTTCAACTATTAAATGACAAATATCTAAAATACCAAAATTAAGTAGTAATAATAATAATATTTGGATGATTTTTATAACGCCGTTTTTGTGCGATATCACCATAAGGTCGCTGTACAAATATATAATATATTTCTACAGTGATCTATGTTTATTACTAACTATATATGGAGATAATATACAGTACCATACTTACCTGGTAGGTCACATGAAATTAACAATAAATTAAAATTAACTGATTGTTAATTAGCGAAATTTCAATATAGGATTTAGGACATAATTAAAAAAATAGGACTTTCCGGTTTTTATTTTAGTAATATATTTGTGTATGTGTATGTTCTTTAATGAGAGTGTTAAGGAAAGGAAAAGCAAATTTTATGCTGGGAGGTTTTAATTTTTTTTTTAATATTAACTCCACACAGGAGGCTCTGAAGAAAATAATTTCCCTCAGGGCCTATGTCATCTTCGGGGATGCTGTGTGGAGGGTCTTTTTGTGGAGAGGAAGGAGTGAAAATGGGTCTTGAAGAGTCCCATGTTGTAGGAGGGAGGAAACACAGAGGCCGGCAGCTCGTTCCACAGCCGAGCTGTTGAACTTGAACGAATCGTAGAAGCGACCCGTTATCATGTGACAAATGTCAACGGTGTACAAATGTTGGGCGCGCGTTTGGCGCGTATCCCGACTACGCACTGGTGCCGAAGGGATCATTGACGCTAGTTCCTCTATGTGTAGTTACGTTAAAAAGAAAACATTTTTATTGTAATTAGTTTTTGTTTTTTAGCTAACATATTTATGTTTTTATATAAAAGAAATATATTTTTAAATAAAAAAAAAAAATATAAATATATATATTTTTTTAAAATATTTATTTATATATATATATATATATATAGTCCCTCGGCATAAGACAGATTAAAAATAGTGTACAACCTTCCGTTTGTATTTCAACTATATATCTATCTACTGAAAACAAAACTAGAAAATCTCTAAAATCCCTAGAATGAGATCTTCGATGTAAAATAAAACCTCTGTGGCCAATCATTTTATAGATTTTTGCACGCCAGAAAGACCAATGGAAGAAAATTAATTCTTTAAAAATATATATTTATATTAAACTCTCCAGGAGTAAAGAATTTTTTTTTGATTCAGGCAAAACAGCTTAACACTCTTCACTAAATATAATAAAACACAATCCTAATAATGGTTTATGTATCTATTAAAAAATGTTCAAAAATAGTTGAACAAATTGGATAAGGATTTTGTTGTAAAACATGATTTTTAAAGAAAGTTAAAGCATGAACCATGAAATTTGGTCCCGTAGAAATAACGCAAATAGCCGGTTTATTGTAACATGAAAATAATAACGGCATTTTATATATAAGTCTCTGTCCAAAAAACACAGTTCCATGCCTCATTTCCATACATCAAGTTAGGTACCACCACTCCATTGTGGACTGCTAACTTCGCTTCTTTGGACATTTTTTTGTCAGCGCCAACTGCGTTCAATCCTCCATTAACGGAATTACCTGCATTTACCCTTCTTTCAATATCTCTGTCAGCCTTCCCATCTCTCGTAAACATACAGTGGGTTGCCATATTAATAGGGACACCTACGGAAAATGTGTTTTTCACACTTTGTCTTCATAAAACACAGATGTTTATGATTTTAGGTGCGGTTATTATTATTTATTAACAAGGATATTGAATTTTGAAAAATTTAAAAATCGTTTTTGTCCTTAATCTGCGATTATTTTTTTTTTTTATTATTTTTAAACATTATCGAACAAAAAGTTAATATTTCGTAATTTCGCCTTTAGCCGCAATAACAACTTGTACACGCCGTGGAATACTCTTAATGCACAATTTTTCAGTAATATTTAGGTCAGGACAATGATGCCACACCCGGATGAGGGTTTCGATGAGCTGCTGCTTCGTTGTGATCACCTCCTTGGCAATCTTCCTCTTGGTGAGCTCCTACAGGTTTTCAATAAGGTTCATGTTAGGGGAATTCCCCGGTCAAGGTAAAACCTGCACATTTTTTTCAGCAAGGAATGCAGTGACAGTCCTGGCTTTATGACAGGGTGCGGAGTTGTGCATAAAGACGTATTCCTGGTCACCAGGGAACCATTCTCCGACTTGAGGCAGTAATCGATTTTCCAGTATTTGTCTGTACTTATCCTGCCTCATAGTCCCTTGCACGATGTGGAGGCGCCCCATCCCTTTGGAAGAGATGACTGACCACACCATGATACTGGTAGGGTGTTTGATTATCTCTACAAGGCAGTCCGGATGAAATTTCTCTCCTGGACTTCGTCGGACGAACGATGATTTGTCCAACAAAATTTGGAATATTGACTCGTCAGAGAAGCACACCTAAAAAAGGCCATAATCAGACTAATGGAATTTTTTTAAAGCTTGAAAAGCACAAAAATGTTAATTACCATATTCCAGGTCTCTATAGTCATGTTTTGGTGTGCGTTGGCTCATTCCAGTAATTTTTTCCTCATGTCTACTGTGAGGCGAGGTTTTTTAGCTGGCCAATGACCAATGAGGTTCTCCTCAACCAATCTCCTCTGGACTATCCTTTGGGAGACTTCGATATCTTCTTTGTTAATCATCAAGGTCAGACGAGCCACACTCTTTTTGCGGTTTTGGAGACAGACGTCTTTGATTTTGCGGTCAGTACGAGGTGTAGTGATTCGTTTTCTGCCACATTTCCCACTATGATTCAATTCAAGGGGCAGGTTTTGATTGATTTTCTAATTTATCCTGTTAACCACAGACTTCAAAATACCTATATTGGCTGCTATTTCCCTTTGGAAATGCTGATTGTTTAACAGTAGTGTCTTTACTTTCGGACATTTTCTTGGGGACGTGTCTGAAGACCGAGCAATACTGAAAAAACAGAACATTGGACTCAATATGGAAAAACTATTCACTGAAATAAGATATGAAAAAAAAAAATTACAATATTAATAGATAACTAATAATTACTTAAATTTTTGTACAACTAAACTGTTAAAACTCGTAAATATAATTATTATGTAGGTATATTTATTTACCAGAACTTCAATAACGCATTTTCACAAAAACGCTGGCGACGTGGAAAAAACCTTAAATTTTCGAGGGATGTGGCACTTTGCGAGTGTTGCCACTTCTTAAAAGTGTCAGTGGTGATACCAGCAACAAAAATGACGAAGGAATGGACATCATATCCAAGTTATTTAGAAGTAGAGACAACGTAAACATAAAAATCAGGAAATATTGGAACTGTCCCTATTAATATGGCAACCCACTGTACTTCCTAAATACACAAACTCATCCACGTGCTCCAAGTATTATATTATCCACCGCTCTCACAACTTACTATTATATTATTCACGCTGTTAAATATTCTCGATTTCGATAGTAAACAGAAGAATATTGTACAACTTGTTTGAATAAGAATAAGGGGCAATAATAGATAACACAAAAGGAAAGTGGGCGTTTCTACATTTTTACTACTTATGTATTCTAGTATTCCCAGGCAGAGCTCCACATCATCAAAACACATTTCAATGGAACGTACCTCGTAACTTCCGTCGTGTTATAATATTGGTGGGTGACAGCGACCATCATTCTATAATTAACAGGACCATTACAATGGGATACCTATCAAAGGCGAATTATCCATACATACCAACATCAGTTATTAAAATGCGATTTTATTTGTAATAATTCAAATTTGGAATTGAAATAAAAACTTTTTTTTAAATACATCTATTTGAATTTCACTTTTGCTTTCCGTAATGAATGAATGAATGAATGAATAAAGGCAAATCTTGGAAGTGGAAATTAACACGCTTCTCGACATGCGTGTGAATGCCACCAAAGCTTATAGAGTTCATTGTCATCGACCGAGATTCAGCTTCTTGGAAATGGATTAATCCGCTTCCAAGATTTACATTAATTTATTAAAACAAAAATAAAATTCAAATGGATGTGTGTAAAAATACAACATTGTATCCAAATAAAAATGTACTAATTACATTTCCAAAATAGTAATTAATGCTAAATCACATTTTTACAATGAAACAAAACATAATTTGTTTTTTTGTTTTTTTTCAAGTGTTCCAATATTCAAAATTGTGTGGTCACATTGATGACACTTCAGCAAAATATGACTCGAAAACGATTGTAAAAACTACATTTACCTCATTTTAACGACGTCAGTGGTAAAAACGGTCCACCATTTTCACATTCTCGTTGTAATTATAGCAAAATATAAAAACGAAACTATTTTTTTGCTTTGATTCATTCAATAAAAAATGAATTTACTACCCCACGCGAATTCAGATTCAGTGTCACAAGTTTAGAAATAATTTGAAAGTTTTCGGAAAATCCAAAATCCAAATCCAAACAATAGACACCGCAATGTTTCCTATTGATAATGTCTTTCTCAGGCGCCTCCGACTGCTTCCACCATTCACTACTGTAAACCACAATGTAACTGTTAAAAAATACATTTATACATTTATTTGTCCAGAGTACTCTAATAATTGACATAAATTTTGCGATGGCGTCTTCAGTCCGTCGGTAAATCTAAATTATTATTTTTTTTTAATTTTCAGTTCCTATTATTAATTTTATTTGTTTATTGTCAAAAACAGTGAATAAGGTTAGTTGAGATACAGAATTGTGTTTAAAATATATATTTATTGCAATCTTGAGTTCAATGAAGTTTAACTGAAAATTTTATACCTCAGAAGAAATGTAAATTACATACATTCAAGAGTGAAATAGGACTTAAATAATTAGAAACGTCCTTCGGGCTACAGGATTTAAATATTAGAATAATTATAGATTTATGGTTGTGTTCGGAAATTTTCAGTCTTGAAGCTATAATTTATCATATGTGATAGGCGGTCCCTGCCTTAATGCATTTGTGTAATGCACTGCCTCACATTCACGGTATCATAAGATTTTATATAAGTAATAGAAAAAAGTAAAATAGCACAGTAATAACGAGGCAATACGTGCGCCAAACATCAATATAACAAACCAACGCTCTACTCATGAAGGATTTCCGCCGTTCATTTAAACCTTAGAAATTCCGTACTAGACGCGCGTCGTGCACACGTCGAAATGCCGAAGACGTGACGTCACATGACGTGCTTTCACTACGGGCACTACCTATAATGTCTGAAACTGCATCAGTCAGTTTTCGATGCTGCAGCAAGGCTGATAACCAGTGTTTCCAAATATTCCCATATCTCACAACATTTGCGAAACCTTCAATGGCTTACGTGTCCGGAGAGAATCCAATTCAAACTCTGCTGGACGGTTTTCAAAGCCGTACGTGACATTGCGCCACCCTACTTGTCGGAACTGTGTATTCTAAACGATGTTAAGATTAGGCAAGTAACCCTTCTATCAGCATCTTCGACAGCTATAGGTAGACTCTCAGTACCTATGCGCGATCCCAATACCAATTTTGAAGACGGGCTTTTGCAGTAGCATGCCCAACAGCTTGGAACAAACTCCCTTCATATTTGTGAAAGATCGACAGCTCATCTGAGTTCAGAGCAAAACTAAAGCCTTATCTTTTCAACCTGTATCCAGAATAATATACCGTTTTTTTTCAGTAGTATTTCAATGCTCAGTCCAGTGTATTTTTCTCCTTGACTACTCACTTTAATGTAATAACCATTTATTATGCGTAAACTATTTTTGTAATATTTATACCTTACCACTGACACCACGGAAATCATAACAAACTATATTTGTTAACCCAAATATGTATGTTAATCGTAAATCTCTAGTTTAAGCCGTAGTTGTGAGTCATATTATAGCGGTATTGCGTAAATACTCACTCGGTCATAAAAATATGTAAAGTTTTAAGTCATTAGTTAAAAGTCTTAATTGAAAATCTTATTTGTTAGCCACTAGTTATAAGTCACTAGCTATGAAACACAGTTATAAGCCAAAAGTAATAAGTTATAAGTCTAAGTGATAGAAATAAATTAAATGCATAAATTAAGTTGTTAAGCGCCCTTGAGGTGATTTTCTCACGAAAACGGTGCTGTAAAAATAATCCAATCATTATTATTATTATTTAAGACGCGTGATACTTAATAAGAGATACTAAGTACGAAAATATCTTTGACATATCTGTTTCAAACATCCGTTCCAGTTTCTAGTATATTATACGCTTCACCTCTAATTGGTACAGTGCAGCGCGTGCATTTGCGCCGCAAACGAAGACGCATCCTTGGTTGTTGACATTACGTTACACATGCGTATACTAAACCTTTGAAACCAATTAGTTTGGATCAACGGATTTGGAACTAATTAACAATATTAGAGCGCTACTAATCTAGATACGAACTTGACGGTATAATTCGGTATTAACACTGCGAACGGTTTTCGAGTTTACTGTTTGTTTTTGATTATTGAAATTGTTTTTTTAGGTTTGTAAGGTTAAGGCAAAAACTGTAAACAAGATATTTCAAAAAATGACTCAAATCGAGATTATATTAATATTAACCACTAAACAATTTCTATAGCGCCGTTTTCGTGAGAAAATGACCTCAATTGCAAGACATTATCATGGCTGTGTTGTTGTGATCGTTAGTTTGCCGTGTACAATTTTCAAAGTCGATATACCTATCGTGGAGTGACGGATAGGCCACGTTATCTTTCGGGTTGGTTAAACTAACTTCTGGTGGGAAAAAAGAGTTAATGAATTGCTGCATTGCAATACCTGTATTACCAATATTGTGGAAAATGCAGTATAATGTTTTTATTGTGAGCTTTGCAAACAAGTGGTAATAATATTTGCCTTCGGAAAATTGCATATTATTGACAAGAATAGTAATGAAATTGTCTTCGCAACCTCCTATTTTATTTAGGTAGCAGAAACTTATTTACATTCAGTAAGTCATTTATTAATTGGAGTAATGAAATTTTATTGATTATACTTTATGACTGTCTTATCTTTCAGGGCAGTGGATTGAAAATACCCATCAATGACTGTATAATCAGTTGTATCTACTTAGGTGGTCTTTTATGATTTTATTAAATTTACGGATAGAGAATATCACAAAAACCATCACGAAGGAAAAATTGTGTTACAATTTTAAAGGTTTAAGAACAGTTGGTTTTTTCGTACAATATATTCTAAGCTTATTAATTTACTAAATCCAACATATTAATTATGGTTCTGGGTCTGTCTGTGAGTGATTGTAACTTTGCTACAAAAAACTGAATTCAGAAAACCAATTAAGTACCTAACTACGGTGTAATATTTTTAGGTATAGACACCAGGTTTACTAACCGGTTTCAGTTCAACCCGAAACTTCCTCGGGGTTTATAATGAATGGTTCGGGTTTAACTGAAACCGTTTGGTTAGAAATATATATACCTACATACATATATATAATCGGTATTCAAACAAAGTTATTTTATTTTAATTATTATAACAAAAGTGAAAAAAAAACACAAAGTGTTTGCTACAAGTGAAAAATTATTTTTATTGGTGATGTAATGACTGCTTGCTTTCAGTTGGCTTCGTCGAATGAAATTTTGAGTATCAAAGAGTGAGGATATTCCATTGAGGTTATATCATAAACTGTGAATACAGTTAAAAACGTGCGGAAAATTAAAAGTTATTTTTTGTGATTAGCTATGATTTTCGTACCTAAAATTTTAGAATTAATAATATAGAACGTTATGTTATTCACACTAAGCTGATTATCCCTTCCGAGGAAACAGATTCAGATGTAAGCATTTATTATTATTTTTCTCACTTTAGAACTGCGTCTAGAATATTATTATTATACGATTACTACATCTGTAGTGTAACTTCAGACAAACACATAATACCAATTAGAGATCTGGAAATCACCTTAAATTCTTACATTCCATTTAGAAATACGACAAACGGTAAACAAAGCAAATAAATTAATTGGTTTTATAACTTGAACTACGAAACTAATTAAAAACCCAATTATGAATTATTATATTATGTAATCCTGGTTTACCAAACTTTGTTGAATATGTTCAAAGAGCCTTTGCTAAGATAATGTCCTGTAAAACGGGAACATGCCAAACTCTAAACACAGACAATGAAAGATTAAAGTATTTTATTATTATTATTATGTAATGAGCAGGCAGCATTCTGCTGATGCGCTCATATCTGATTTCACAACAAGTTTGACAGTAATTGAGTATTCAATCGTATAAATCAGACATGTCGTGCATAAACAAAGTATTGAAGACTCCTTCACGTAATTATCTCACGCAAACGGCACGACAGAAATGATCAAAACATTTTTGTTATTGTTAAACAAAATTGGTGAATTAGAAACAATTCCTGTAACAAATCATAATGTAAGAACCGAACTATAGAATATTATAATATAATAAAATTCTGTTGATCCAATTTTGAAAATGACACGTACGAGTAAAATCAACGCAAATATGAGTTCATAGAACCAAATATAAAGCAGGACAATACATAGCACAATTTGCTGGACAAAATTTCTATCAATATAAATTTAATAAGAGGGGTTTTCCTGTAATCCTTAAATAAATTAGTATGAGCAAAATTGGACATTCCTGAAGCGAAAATTACTCCGTACTTCTACTAATCTAGTGTTGGGCTTGTGGAATTGTATTTAATTAATTGTTTTTTGGAAGTGGATCTGCAAAAATGCAACGTATTTTGTAGATCGTAGACACAGACAAGTGACAAAATTGTTTTAGTAATTTTATTTAACCAGAACATAAAAAGAGTTGTGCAAATTTCAGAATGCCATGGCTCGCCGTTTGAGAGTTTGGCAGATCCATCCCGGGAAGAAAATATTAAGAAATTAACATTATCTCTTCAAAAAAAGCAATGAGACCTCTTAAATTGATTAGTGATTTTTGGGTTAAACATAATATTTATTTTTGGTGGAAATGTTTAAAATCCTAATCGGTATCCCAGAAGTTTATTTGAAGATATACATGTTACTTAAGGTAAGATGCATAATATACTTACCACGTAAAACATAATGTATTACACGTAGTATAAAATTCTTACCATATATTACCCTACATAAAATTAAAATACGTGTTGCCTTGTCAATTATTAGTAAATAAATCTGTCACATAGCAAAGCTTTGCAACTATTCAAATGTATCAAAAGCAATATATATATTTTATAAAATAAAGGTAAATAATGTGCGATACAAGCTTAATTTTGGATTTAGGCATGATCTGGATGCCTTAAAAAGAAATCCCTCTGTAATTTAATTATAATTAAAATGAAATACATTTCCCGACATTAGTAGACCCACACGCGAGGCCAATGCGCCGTACAATTACAGGGTGCAACTTCATCCAAAATAAAAGAAATATCTCAGCGAGCACAATTTCAATTTAATTTAAGTTTAAATGAAACTCTGTCTCCACTCAATGTTATTAATATTTCGTCATACAGACTAGCATGGTTTACATAATTAATCCGATATCATATTAATTGCGAGAGTTTATTGACTGAAGTTATGAGTTAATTTTCTAGAAACTTCGGAGATTGTATTAATGCATGCAAATCAACTGCTATAGGAAAACGTTGTTCAAAGCGCTCGCTTTGCTCTAAAAGTTTGAAACAGTTAACTTTCTTTTGATAAATAAATAAATAAATAAATAAATAAAAAAAAATAAAAATAAAGTTACAAAAAGTTAAAACTTAAGTTAATTGCATTTTTACTGGAGTAGAGTTAAAACAAGCAGGTTAGGTTTGATTGGTGTCAAATCAAAGAAATCGTGGCAGGAAAGAAGGAGGGAGTATAATGAGTACTACAGGAGTACAAGTTTTGAATAATTATAACAAAAACCAATTTAAATAACGGTTCAATATTTTAAATTGTCAAACGATGGTGACATTGAATGTATATTTCACACCGAAATGATCTCAAATTTTCAAAATTTGATTTGCTTCGTGATGATCTCTATAGTATGTAGTGGTCTTTCTACGCATTTCATTTAGAGTTGGAAGGAAGGGGGTTATTTGTATGTAATATTTATTCTTTGGATTTGGACATAAAGGTAAATAGAGTTAAAATAACACCATTCACTAGGCCTCGCAAAAGAAAAAATACTGATTTTACCTACAGAGTTTGTCAATCATTTCTTACTTTTCGTAAGCACTATTGTAACGTCAAAGAATTGTGCAAGTTTGGATTGCCACGGTAGTGCCTGATTATTGTTTTGTTGAGAGTTTTTCGGGTGGCTGCCCTGCGATCGGTTTGACGGGCGAACAAAAATTACGCGGGTAGGTAGATTGGGAACAATACGCGGGAGGACGATTCCGCGGTGCGCGTGGCGTTAGGCGAGAAAAAAATGGAGATTGAAATTTTGAGAAAAAGATCGCGCGGATACCTTGAACTTATCCTTTGGAGACTTTCCGTTTTAAATTTAGAAAACACATAACCAACGTTTCGACTCCTGTGTGAGATCGGCCTGTGCTTGTTCGAGTGTTGTGGCTTGAAGAGATGAAAATATACAATCGGTTATTTGGATTAAAAAATGGTTTTATTTGTGAAGCGTAATTCCTTGGAGACTACACTGGATTACCAAGCATGCTGTCGAGGTGACACAAAGATGAATCATCATTGTTCCGTTAAACGTTCAATGGATGCTGTTTAATTGAGGATGGCCTCGCGCACTCCATCAGACGAATCTCTACCCGGCGCAACCTGCTCACCGCTGGCGGACTCTCAAAACACCTTCAGACGTGACAACATGATCAAGGTTCTTCAATGCTTTTACACATTATGTCTTCTTGCCTTAGCCCCATAATAGCCCTGGTGATTGACAAGGGTCCATGCTCATCAGACGCTCATCAGACGCTCATCCGACGCTCATCAGACGTGACATCAAACGTGACATTGGCGCTCCAACGTAAATAAAGTTTTAAAACAACTTTAGGTGCTCGTATTTAAGCCTATGACAAGGGGATACTCTCTATCGTATCAAATTTAAGATTAAAAATTGTAATTTAATAATTTTTAATGGATAAATTCTCTAATAATATGCTTAATGTTTATATATAATGTGCATTACGAAGTACTTATATGTGTGCATTGCGTGGTTGCGTTGTGGCTTCGTTCGCTTTACATTGATGTTTTGTTCGGTAGACGGTGTACAATTTTGACGTGAACTAGCTTTGTTCGCTTATTTGCTCGAAATATATTTTTTTAAATTAACTACTGAATGATATTCGGGCACTGTTGTTTTAATCCACTGGTAACACGGACCTGTCAGTTGATATTGTTTTGAACATAGTGACAGCGATAATGTTTATTATTGTCGATCATTTGATATGTCATTACATTTGTAAATGCGAGCTATACACTTATATAGAATTTGAACACATTTGTTACGACTTGCGGTAACGTGTTAGTGTACCAGATTTTTTTTTAAATTTAAGAGTTAATGTTTTTTAAATAATTTTTGAAAAATTTCTCAAAAAATTTTTTTTTTTTTCCTTTCAATTAAAATGGCGATTCCTAACATCAATAGTTGTACGAGGGAGGAGTTGATGATACTTTTAGAAGATGGAAAAATTGTTCCAGAAGCAACCCTAACAGCGATGAGACAACAGGCACGTAATTTTAATCTATCATTAAAAGAAGGGGGCTCCGAATCAATAGACAAATCCTTGGATCCTCAAGTAAATAATATAACAAATAACTACTATTATTCAGCAAGAAAGGAAGATGAAGTCTATTCATGGCAGTTACGTTTTGACGGGACGTCAGACGTCAGGGATTTTTTGTACAGGGTCGAGGAACTGAGTAGAGCCAGGAAAACTAAGACAGAAAATTTGGTTTTGGGTTTTGGTGAACTTCTTGAAGGAAAAGCGGCAAACTGGTTTCGTGCAGTAGATAAAGAGAATTTAAATTGGAGTACATTGAGAAATAAGCTTATAGATCGTTATGAACGCGAAGACAGCCAGGTAGAAGCAACGCGATCAATTTACACTATGCGACAGGACCCTAACGACACTGTTGCTGATTTCGTGGACAATTTGAGAATAGCGAATTCCAAATTACTAGAACCCCTTTCTGATCAGCAGTTAGTGCGTCTGGCAAGGCATAGTCTTTTAGACAAATATGCAAGTGTATTAGCCTCCAGCGACACATCCGATCTAGAGTCCCTAGTTTTAGCTTGCACAAAAATAGAGATGTACACTTCAAAGCAACCCTCACATAGTCAACCTCGGCGAGCTGTTCATTTTGAAGGACCGACTTCTTCTTCTTCTTCTCGAAATAATTCTTCCCAGAACAATAGATCTTTTTATTGCAATTTTTGTAAATTACAGGGCCACTCTTGGAATAACTGCAGGAAAAGGCAAAATCAAAATCAACCTCGGTTTTCAAAAAACTAAAGGGCGGTTTTCACCATCTTACGTACGAGGATGAGGGGAACCGTACTTTGTTTTCATCTTTAGAGTGTTCTAAGACACGTGCAATGCAGGCATTCACGCCTCTGGAACATGCTAAGGATGACATCAGACCACATATTAATATTAACATTGCAAATAGGATCTTTTCATGTTTATTGGATAGCGGCGCTTCGGTTAGTTGTTTTGGGGGGAATATTTATAATTTTTTTACTAGTTTAGGATTTGAATTAAGATATTTAAATTCTTTTGTTACCACTGCAGACGGTAAACACCAAGATGTAATAGGCACGATGCGAATACCTGTTACCTTTAATGAAAAAATTAAAGATATTTTATTCTTTGTAATTCCGTCACTTTCACCTACGATTATTTTGGGGGTTGACTTTTGGAGACAGTTCCAAGTAGCTCCGCAACTGTTTCCAGAAGTAAACATCACAAGTAATGATTTTGAGAGGGGCATTAATGAAATTAGAAAAATTACTGCAGCTTCTTTTCTCTCTCCAAAAGATAATTGGAAGTTAAAAGAAATCATCAAAAAATTTGAAACAATTTCATTTGAAAAATGTGGGTTAGGACTCACCCATCTTGTGCAACATCATATAGAAACCACGGGACCACCGATAAAGCAACGTTACTATCCTTTGTCTCCAGCGCGTCAACGCTTATTAGAAGCTGAATTAAAGGAAATGTTAGCTTTAGGTGTTGTTCGCCCTTCACGATCGGCTTGGTCTAGTCCAGTGCTTCTAGTAACAAAAAAAGATGGTTCCGCAAGATTCTGTCTTGACAGTCGAAAAATCAACGCAATTATGAGGCGAGATTCATATCCACTACCATACGTGTCACGCATTTTGGACAAGCTTCGTGGCGCGCGTTTTATTTCGTCTGTGGACCTCTCGAAAGCTTTTTGGCAGATTGTTCTAGATGAGTCCTCAGCTCCTGTCACAGCATTTGTTGTACCTGGTTATGGTCTTTACGAGTTTACGCGTATGCCCTTTGGCCTAAAAAATGCACCCAGCGAATTACAACGTCTAATTGATAAGCTATTTGGCCCTGAATTTGATGAAAATGTGTTTGGATATGTAGACGACTTAATATTAATATCGGTTGATTTTGAATCTCACTTAAAACTACTACGAAAGGTTTTCGAACGATTAAAAGAAGCTGGTCTAACAATAAATTTAAAAAAGAGTGAGTTTTGCAAGAAAGAACTAAAATACTTAGGTTACGTGGTAGATTCAGAAGGACTACGGACAGATCCGGTTAAAGTTGATTGTATCAAACAATATCCAATCCCGAAAAACTCAAAGCAAATTAAAGCTTTCATTGGATTGTGCGGTTATTACCGCAGGTTTATTAAAGACTTTTCCACCGTAGCAGCACCGTTAACTAAACTTACTGGCTCAAGAAAAGGAGTAAGTAATTTTAAATGGTCTCAAGAAGCAGAGGACGCATTCAACAAATTAAAAGAAGCCCTTACAACAGCTCCCGTAATGAATTGTCCAGACTTCAGCTTACCTTTCATTATACATTGCGATGCCAGCGCAGTCGGGATCGGTGGAGTTTTAACGCAGAACTTTAACGGTGAGGAACACCCGGTGTGTTACTTTTCGCGTTGCTTAAACGTTCATGAAAAAAATTATGGTGTCACAGAGCGCGAGCTTCTTGCAGTTTTGGACTCGGTTAATCACTTCAGACCATATATAGAGGGGACTCATTTCACTGTGATTACGGATCACTCAAGTTTGCAATGGTTGGTGTCTCTTTCGAACCCTACCGGTCGGTTAGCTAGATGGTCTACGCGATTGTCGCAATTTTCTTTTGATGTCATACATAGAAAAGGCAAATTACATACGGTACCTGACGCACTATCCCGTATGGAAGTCTCATTATTGTCGACAGGGGATGCGCCTGCTCCAGTTCCCACAAGTACTGATACGTGGTACAATAATTTGTTCTCTAATTGTCTTAATGCACCTCAAAGATTTATTAATTTCAGAATTCTGGGTAACGAACTATTTAGACACTGTAAGACCCGTTTCGCCCTTTGCGAAGATACGGCGTGGAAATTAGTAGTACCTGCAGAGAAACGTATAGATATCTTGAGGAAAGAACACGAATCAGACCTTTCATGTCATCCGGGAATATTTAGGACTTACAAAAAGGTTCATCTACATTATTATTGGCCTGGAATGTATAAGGATGTGAAAAACTTCGTAAATCGGTGCAAAACATGCAAAGCTCATAAGATTAATACAGCTGCACCGGCGGGGATTTCTGTTAATCCAAAAATAGTCAACAGACCAATGAAAATGTTGTCCATTGACCTTGTCGGTCCACTGCCAAGAAGTTATTCCGGATTCACATATATTTTGTCAGTCGTAGACGTGTTTTCAAAATACACATGGATTTTCCCACTTAGGAACGCTACAACAAAAAGCATTGTTAAAAATGTAGAGCAGTACATTTTTCTCATTCATGGGGTCCCACAAACATTTGTTTGCGACAATGGCAAACAATTTATATCTAATGAATTTAAAAAATTACTCTCTGACTATAATGTTCCGGCACCTTTCTATAATGCTTACTACACGCCACAAAATAACGTCGTAGAACGTTATAACCAAACGATAGGTACTACACTGTCTATTTTGACCGAGTCCGACCAACGTAATTGGTCTAGGTTTCTGCCACAAATACAGTCAGCACTTAACAATACGGTTAACTTCGCGACAGGTTACACACCTTTTTTTTTAATGCACGGGCGTGAACAAATAATTGATGGCAATTTTCATAAAAATTTGATCTCTAGCGGTGCGGATTCGAATTTAGAGGAATCAAGAGATAGTTTTGCTAAGAAATTAGAGGACTTGGCTCCGATTTACAATAAAGTTTCGGAGGCCTTGTTGCAGGCTTATAGGAAAAATGCTCAACATTATAATTTACGTAGGAAGTCGGTAAATTATGAAGTTGGAGATGTGGTGTGGAGGAAAAATTTTGTCCAATCGAGTGGACCCAATTTCTTTTCGCACAAATTGGCTCCGAGGTTTGTGCGAAACGTTATCAAAAACAAAGTTTCTAATTTAGTGTATACCCTTGCAGACATGCAAGGCAAGGTAGTAGGAAATTTTCATGTTAAGGACATAGTTCGTTTAGATTAAGTTTAGTTTAGTATATCATAGGAAGCCAATGAAATAGTGTAAAGGACTACCAACCCTTCATGCTGCTTCATTCCCTTCTTTATGTGTTTGTTCCGGTCACGTGTTCTGGAGTTTGGTACCTTCAGGACTTGTGCTTGGAATAAACGCAACATTCTAGTGTACTGATGATAGATTTCATTTTTTTATCCTCGTTGGACTAGAATAGGAACATCTTCACAAAAGATGTTTCTCTGATCCTAGTGATCAGTGGCGCCCATTAATTTAGTTTAGGTCTTAATTCTTTATCATCACTTAAACTTTACTGAGATTTATTCTTATTTACGTTTTGAGTAATTTTCATTTTTTTAAATGAGACGATTCGTCTTCTTACTGTTGTGAGCTTAGTAGTGCGACGCACACACGCACACACACACATTGGTACTTTCCGTCAGCATAATGGACATAAGTTTGGTTGTCATTATCCTTTGGTCTGAACCCTTCTTCCACAAGTTCATTGGAGTTTTCTTATACTTTTGTCAAGTATCGAAGTTTTATTAGTATCCAAAGAGTCTCCAGGGGACTTGGAAAGAAGGATTCTTATTTTTTTTGTGTGTGAAAGAATTGAGCAATTTTTCATACACAAGATTATGTGATTTCTATTTTAGTTGTTCAATGTACTAGTTTTATGGTTAAATATATTAAGTTTAATATATATATATATATTTTTAAGTCTTAGTTTCTTAAGGAAATTCTCAAATTGTGTTGTTTCAAACAAAGGGAAGTACATACTGCTTTGGCGTGCTTACCTATTAAATAATTCCGTCTGGATATTATCACTTAACCTCTGCTACGTAAGAGTGTGTCTTTGTACAGTTTTGTTAGTTATAAGTACAATTTGGTTAGTTATAAGTAATATATGCATAAGTATCTCATTGCTAGTACCAGTGTTATGCTGTAAATTTTGTAGTACAAGTGTCGATCTCTTGAATTGTGCTCGTACACCTCGTAACCTGTGTCAATTATCTAAAGCACATAGTTGAACACCAATTATATTTTGTTTGTCCAAGAAATTTCGACTCTTTGCTTACGTGGTAAGTGAAATTTTTGTTAGAATGCCATCTAGGTTACTTCCTTAGTCATATTTCTTGAGCAAGCAATGTTCATTCGAAGAGAATATGCTGGGTATTTTTTATATGTAAACCCTGATTCAACCACGATAGACAGGTTTATCTTCTGATTGTAAAACCTCATCTAAAATTCTTGCCATTAAGTTATGTAAACCCTGCTCTGAACATTTTTTTTACATCAATTTTGTAATTGATTTAGTGAAGATCTCTTAGAGATTTAGTGGATTTTTATTTTGTTAAGTTCTATTGTTTCAAGTTTTTATCTTAGAATGGTAATTTTGATTTATATAAACATAGGGAGAGAAAGAGAGTTTAGGTAGTTACTTTATTTATTTTCTGTTAAAAATATATATGTGTTTTTGTTTTCTTCTTCAAAGAATAAAGTGGGAGCTTGAGTTCTCCATACTCACTGGTGTCTCAGAGAGATTGTCTCTCGATAAGTGAGTAAGTGTTTGCGAATCTCATATTAGAGATATAAAAGTGAAGGTACAATCCTCATGTAAATATTAATAATAATAACGGTTGTGCAACACCAATCTGCGAATTGGTTTTCTCTTTTCGTTTTCTTGGTTTATAACTTGTTTAGTTTTATGGTTTTCTGTAAAAGCTTATTTATTTCTACTAGCTTTGTCTTTTATGTACATGTCCGGGAAAGAAAGGTATTTGCGTGATTTTTATTGTTTTGGTAATTTTACTTCACTTCGCGGCGTAAAATTTCCGGGGGTTGCGGGGAATTGTAACGTCAAAGAATTGTGCAAGTTTGGATTGCCACGGTAGTGCCTGATTATTGTTTTGTTGAGAGTTTTTCGGGTGGCTGCCCTGCGATCGGTTTGACGGGCGAACAAAAATTACGCGGGTAGGTAGATTGGGAACAATACGCGGGAGGACGATTCCGCGGTGCGCGTGGCGTTAGGCGAGAAAAAAATGGAGATTGAAATTTTGAGAAAAAGATCGCGCGGATACCTTGAACTTATCCTTTGGAGACTTTCCGTTTTAAATTTAGAAAACACATAACCAACGTTTCGACTCCTGTGTGAGATCGGCCTGTGCTTGTTCGAGTGTTGTGGCTTGAAGAGATGAAAATATACAATCGGTTATTTGGATTAAAAAATGGTTTTATTTGTGAAGCGTAATTCCTTGGAGACTACACTGGATTACCAAGCATGCTGTCGAGGTGACACAAAGATGAATCATCATTGTTCCGTTAAACGTTCAATGGATGCTGTTTAATTGAGGATGGCCTCGCGCACTCCATCAGACGAATCTCTACCCGGCGCAACCTGCTCACCGCTGGCGGACTCTCAAAACACCTTCAGACGTGACAACATGATCAAGGTTCTTCAATGCTTTTACACATTATGTCTTCTTGCCTTAGCCCCATAATAGCCCTGGTGATTGACAAGGGTCCATGCTCATCAGACGCTCATCAGACGCTCATCCGACGCTCATCAGACGTGACATCAAACGTGACACTATTTAAGTGAATTCGAATAGACATTAAAAAACCTGTGTCATTTTAATGTTCCAGGGTACTAACAATGTTAGAAAATAACATAACGTATCATGGAATAGCGTTGATACTGAATTTTTGTGACAACTTGTTAATCAGTAAAATGGTAGGAAGCACAAATCAGGTTATTCAACTGTAGTTGCTTGTTTTAAATGTTTGTGCTAGTCCTGACGGCATTGTAAGCATGGTTTATCAGGACGTGATTTTAATAATACTCCAGTGATTAATAATTTCTGAACTTAAATTAAATCATTTGGGTCATTCATGCACTGGTGGTCTTAAATGGGAAACTGTAGTTCGTGATAAGCTTGTAATCTCGCACCTTTCATGAAAAACAGGAACTGGACAGAGTAATTATCCCATTATGTTTCTTTGCGTTTGCGTGGTTCCTCGAATAAATTAATGTAATTAGTTGTTCTATGAAAACGGGTTGTTGGAGACCAGTTTTACCGACTTGAAAGGTATAAAATATTTTATTACAACGGAGATAATTAGAGAACTGTGTGTTTTTGTTTTTTGCTTTACTGAGATCTCATTTTTTCGAATTTTAAATAAACAATTGACACCATACTCCTGGGGGGGAATACACAGAGAAGGCCACAATTCTCAACTTCTAACCTCCTGACAAAGCTTATTGGTAAAAGGTATTGCTAATATTAAATAGAATCTCTGTCTCCTTCCTTTGAGAAGTTAGACCACGGCATTGATGCACAGGACTTTAATACTTCAATTCAGAATATAATAGTGTCACGAGTTTCGCTACGGCTTCACAACTCTGGAAGATCACTCAAACACAAAGTTTGCCTTTTAACCTAACCTGTTATGTGGCATTTCTCCATATTATAATAGTTTTACTAACAAGCTTCGTCAGTGATTTAAATTTTGGAAAATTAAGTAATGTAATGTTCCCTTTCATCGTATATAATAATGTTATAGTCCTACCAATTTTTTTTGACGTGAAATATATTTTGACCCGCGTAGGATAGTAAAACCCCCTCTTGCGCAGCAAGCGTGGCAAGACGGGATGGCGCTCTTGCATGCAACATGGCTTCATTCAGACAGTCCGTGACTCGTCAGCTCTTTTCGCCCGGCAACCAAAACATACAATTAATAATACATTTATTTGTGTATATTATTATATATTCAGGAATTTATTTTTTCTCGGAATTTTTTTCAATTTGTGTTTGTGTTTCAGACTAATGAGTATTACTTATAATAATTTGTTTAGTAAAATAATTGTGTATAATATTTTTAAAAAATGTCAAGACTTGTTTACTTTGATTATTACTTCCTTCAATAAGAACAATTTCGATGATTGACAATTTCATATGTTCCACTGTTTTCTCAATGGCAAGACTGACTACTTCTTTTTATGTCTAGTGATCATGAAAACGTACCCAAACCCATCCCGGAAAAGTTATTTTAAAGAATTACCAATCTCTCGAATCCAACCGAGCAAGATAATGGACATTTATACAGAGATATCCTGGCACGTAACATTTTTCCTAGGGAATATATAATTATATATATATCATTTGTCTATTCAAAGCGGCCGCCTTTGTCTGCTCTCTAATCTCTTAGCATTACTTTCATCCAAAGGATGCTCTGAATTCCTCGCGGGCAACCACTGATTAATTATTTTCACACCTCTCTGACGTGCTCTTCATACTTGGTTCACCGAAACTATTGATTGAATATGGCCACTCATTTAATTTTAAAATAAAAATCCATTTGTTTTTTCTCACTTTTTCGTGAATGAGTGCAAATATTTGAGGTGGAAGTAAACCCATTTCCCAACTCATAGGCTCGCTGTCGATGACAATGCATTCGATCAACTTTTGGTGGCAGTCACTCACACACACGCGGAAATATACGCATTTCTCTAAAATTCAACTATATTACAGCAGTAAACATATGCAATATATGTCGGTCTTATCCAATCAGGATTTGGCTCTGTTGGTAGAGTTGTTGACTCCAGTTCTTGGGTAGGAAGGTTCGATCCCAAGTCAAATTATTTTTTTTAAGATTTAAAAGAAATTTGAAAAGAGATGGAGTATCATAGTATTTGATTACGTATCTTTATGCTATTATTATTTTTCTTTCAATCTACTAATGTTTCCAAATTGATTTTACTAGGCTTAAGACGGGTTCTTTCGCAGAATTTGAATAATTCGTCAAATTTCATAGATGATTTTCAAGTTTTGTGAAGGTTCTATTAAAGCTCTGTTATGATATAATTGTTGGCCAGTTGTTTCCCGAAACTGAAATGATAACATTTAAATTTGAGCTTGAATATATCCTTCACAGAAAATCAACTTGAAATTCGATGTATTGTTCAAATACTGTGAAATAACCCGTCCTTAGTCTTAGGACGTGTTGTTTGGGAGAATCTGAACAATTATACAAATTTCAAAGTATATTTTCAAAGTTCTGTTAAACATTTTTCAAGTTTTGTTATTATTTCAGTTTTGTCAAGCAACTAGCCAATAATGAAATAATAACAGAACTTGAATAGAACTTTCACAGAACCCGAAAACGAACGTTGAAATCTGATGAAAAAAAATCGAAGAAGAAAATAATATTGCAATTTTTAAATGAAACATGAACAGAGCAATAAAAAAAGGTTTGGGTCGCAACTGGGAATCGAACCCAGGAACTCTGTCTTACCGGTATAACTGAACATATTTTACGGCTTTCGTGGTCGAGGGGTGAGGCTCTCGACTAGCAAGCTGAAATTCGCAGGTTCAAATCCTGGCGTGTGCAACTTTATTTGATTAAATTGTGTTATTTCACAAATACTAATTAAATTAATATAAAGTGTATTTGCGGCACGTTCCACAGTGAAAGATACTCTCAGTATAGCCCTGATGTAAGACCACCATTCAGGATTGAAACGGTGCTTGAAATGGCTTTGGCCGTGTTTAGTGACCAGATCTGTATAGCCAGGTACTTCCCTACCTTCACCCTCCACATTTCCTTCCCCTCCCCACCACCTTCAGCCTCGCAACATATCCCAATTAGGGATGCCATTATCTCACTGGCTCCACACGATTGGGAGCAGTTGGAACTCTTAAGATTAAAAAAAAACACCTTTAAGCAATCTGCCATTTCATGCAATTTTTGAAGACCTCATAACTCAATCTTAGAATTACATACGCATAAATGTCAAATATCGCGTTGATAGTTAAAACCTTTAAAAATTATTTCAAAAAAATTTGATACAAACTTATTTTTATTTATTCAATTTATTTTATGTTATAGTACCTACCTATTTCTTACTAAGAGAATCGAATGATTTTTGTCAAAAAATATCTAAATATTTTACTAAAGTGAAATCGAAAACAAACCTTAATTTAGAAAAAAGCTTAAGAAAATTTCAGATACTTATTTAATATTAATCTCTGATTTTCAGGATTTAAAATTACAAGCAAATTAAAATTAAAAGAATCTTTAAAATTTAAAATTAATTACTAATATGTTGAAAAATGTTTTTTTTTTGTACTGGTTCAGTTTTTTGTTTTGTTGGATGTTAGTTCTATTTCTTACAAACTTGAGAATCTTAATTACTTACCCTTTTTTTCTATTTTAATAATTTAATTATCATTAAAAGGCAGGCCTGAACAAAGGGTGGACAATTGCTTCGTAATATACTGCTGCGTATACATTTGCGAAACGAAACGCGAGCCAAGCCTAAAATTATGGGAAAGGAACGAATCAACCGTAAGCGGCGTTTCGCGCCATTAGTTATTGCTTCGTTCATTCTCCATAATTCGATGATCGGTTCGCGTTTCGTTTCGCGTGTGTACGTACCTTAATAAAACTATTTTAACTAAATGAAAGGAATCTGGTGAATGGTATTTTTCCCACAAGATTTCATTCATTTAGTTAAAATGATAATATTTTGACTAAATGAATGAAATCTGGTCGGTGGTATTTTTCCCACAAAGATTTCATTCATTTAGTTAAAATGATAATATTTTGACTAAATTAATGAAATCTGGTGGGTGGTATTTTTCCTTGTCAAAATTGAAATCGCAGATATCTAAACGAAATTATGTTTAATATTTCGAGACAAATTTCGGCCTAGGTAGAGAGATAAAGAATTGTATTAAAAAAATTATATACCAACGTAGATTTTTTTTGTATTCATTCGTTCATTCCAAAAATAGAATTCTCTACAAAAGTAAATGTAAAGTAAAATGACAAGAGTCCTGGGTTCGTGTCAAAGATATGACCGTATCTTTTTCTATTTCAAATATTCGTTAAAGAGATGGTTATAATATTGTTTTCAATAATTAAATATTACAATTTGAGGTTTTACTCATTCATTTATTCTAAAAACAAAAAATACATCCTAGACTTGCAGATAACGTCAATAAGATGTCGCACATTAAAATAAAAATAAGATATAATTATCTAACACACTGTCTAGATTGCATTTAATTCGAGTTGAATCTTGGAATCACACATAAAGATATCAGCTAGTAAAAAGGTGCGGTTAAGAAAAGTTCTTATTCAAAGTATGATACAGTTAAATATGACCGAAGGAGATAGGTTCCTATTAGCTCACTTGGTAAAGCGGAACCCCGGCAAAACATTTGTCATGGGTTCTAGTCCTAGATGTGACCGTATCATTTTCAGATTTTTCTGTTTCAAATATTCGTTTAAAAATTGCTAATACTGTCTTCAAAAATTAAATATTACAATTTGAGGTTTTACTCACTAAGTTATTTAAAAAAAAATAAAACAATTAATATTTATTATTTTTTTGATAAATTAATGTTTTTAAGACAAGATTTTATTTATGCATAGCACAAAGGATAACAATTATTTTTATAAGCAATAATTGTTCGCCTGAAACACTCATCCACATTGAAAAAATCTCCTGATAAAAAATACATGACGCCAACGGGACTCGAACCCGTGTCCATTCGATTTCCGGTCGAAAGCTCTGACCACTGAGCTATGGAGGCTTATCTCTTACCCGCAAAATTATTCAATATGAAAATGTTGGTAAAAACACAGCGAGGTAATTTTTCCTGGTAGTTATATCATATTGTGATTGCGTGAGTACTTGAATATTTATTTGCTGCATTTGCCACAAAAATGTTTTCTTGAGCTTAGTTTCAAATTCGATGGCAACATCTGAACTTTTCACCATCGCACGTCTCACTTAGGATTGAATGTTTAAGTTCCATTAAAATATAAAATTGTTACCCTATAGGCTGAATCAGTAGATATATATTTTCTTTGCCTTTTTTTAATTTTTGACGTACCCATAACTACCTTTTACTAAATGTTGGGTTGGTAAATATTTTAGAAATACGTCTTATAACTTACAATATTTTCGAACGCACTAAAGAAATAGCTTTAACCATTGGATAAGCAATAGTTCGGTTGTAGTTTGAGATGAAATAATCTTATAATAATATGAAAATCACACTATAAACTTAAGAAAAAAAGTTAAACATAACAATTTTTTTTATAACCAATGTTTTTTTTACAAATTATTCACTGTGACATTTTTCGTAAGAAAGTTTTCGCCAAGCCATTTAAAATATTTCTAACTTAGCGAAGAAAATCTTCTTGTTAGTGAGTTCTGAAAGAGTTTTTAATATAAATGAAGATTGTTTTAAAACTATTATCATGTCATATAATTTGCATTTCACTTGAAAACTTTAAAAAAACTCAAATTTTTCTACTTGCTCTTAAAACGTAATACGTTAGGTCTGGTGTTAGTAGTGTTTTTAAAAATATTAACGCCGATGCCGCCAAACGTAAAACGTTAGATCTGTTATTAGTAGTGTTTATAAAGATACGCTGATGCCACCAAACGTAAAACGTTAGATCTGGTGTTAGTAGTGTTTATAAAGTTACGCTGATGCCACCAAACGTAAAACGTTAGATCTGGTGTTAGTAGTGTTTATAAAGATACGCTGATGCCACCAAACGTAAAACGTTAGATCTGGTGTTAGTAGTGTTTATAAAGTTACGCTGATGCCACCAAACGTAAAACGTTAGATCTGGTGTTAGTAGTGTTTATAAAGATACGCTGATGCCACCAAACGTAAAACGTTAGATCTGGTGTTAGTAGTGTTTATAAAGTTACGCTGATGCCACCAAACGTAAAACGTTAGATCTGGTGTTAGTAGTGTTTATAAAGATACGCTGATGCCACCAAACGTAAAACGTTAGATCTGGTGTTAGTAGTGTTTATAAAGATACGCTGATGCCACCAAACGTAAAACGTTAGATCTGGTGTTAGTAGTGTTTATAAAGATACGCTGATGCCACCAAACGTAAAACGTTAGATCTGGTGTTAGTAGTGTTTATAAAGATATTAACGCAGATGCCACCAAACGTAATCCGGTAGGTCTGGTGTTAGAAGTGTTCATGAAGACATTAACTCTGATCCGATTTTTTTTAATATTTTATGATCGACAACATTATTTTCGGAACCTGCCTGCAAATTATGCAAGTCGGAAGAAATTAACTCTGAGTGTGAAGGTTTTTTTTTTAATTGTATGTGTAATCGCAGAATAGCCCCAACTGCTCCCAACAGTCTGGAACCATTGCATCCCATATCGAAGAATGTTATGATGCTGAAAGTACCGAGGAGGGGAAGGAGATGGAGAAGAGGAATACTGTGAAGTAGCTGGCTATTCAGATCTGGTCATCAAATAAGGCCAGACCAGAGCGATACTGAGAAGATCTTCCACTCTGGAACGTGTCGCAAATATGCTCCATATTATTTTTAATGAGTGATTTGTGAAATAACAAAAAATTAATAAAATAAATTTTATTTGTGCATGCTGGGATTTGAACCTGTGACCTTACCCCTCGACCACGGAGGCCGTCATAGTCACTGTTTTGGGAATCTATTTTGAATACAGTTAGAGCGAGGACGCTTTACTGGAACGTTGTATAATTACCTTTCTACTAAGTGATATTGCTTGGCTTAAGTATCTAACTGGCTTCCTCCTTTTATTATGGTTTACGCAAATTACGGGTTCCGGGTAACGTAAATACGTATTTACATAAACTGAAATTTAACTTTTGTGTATAACAGTTGCCAGGCTGGGGGACATTAAGATTATTATTCAAAAAGTTTTACGGTAATAATCGTCGAAAAAGCGTATATCTGTAATTAATGTAAGTATTACCTAATGTTATTTGAAACATATCAACAAATATTGTGCATAGCAGGTTGATGAGTTTGTGTATTTGGGAAGTATGTTTACAAAAGATGGAAAGGCTGATGGGGATATTGAAGGAAGGGTAAAAGGATGAAACTCCATTAACAAAGGACTGAATGGTTAACAAAAAAGTTGTCCATAATGGAACAAATGATACAAACCTTCAGGCATGTAAGTGGCAGAGGTAGGATGAACATAAACTGAATTATGTAGAAAAGAGATCCAATTTATATATAATTTGGTGTAAAACCATGTATGACCATTACCATGTAGGACGGTTATACGGATTGGACATGTAGAGTGAATAAACAATGAAATGAGTGAATATATGTATGACGCAAATGGGAATGTTAGAAAAAGTCGTGGATGCTTGAGGAAGACATGGAAAGATCAAGAGAACCAAATAATTGAGTCGGGCCATGTCAAGAGTCAGAACAACAGAAGGGCACCTGTATATGAAGGGCATCTGTGATGTATGAATGTAAACGAAGCAAGGAGTGTGTGCGAAAACGGAGTGTATAGGCGGTCCATCTTTTTGTGGGAAAACTGTGTAATGGCTAGTTAGAAACAGGTCGATATAAACAAAAGAATATTAAATAAAAAGGAATAACTTAACATAAAGTACTTTAAAATTATCGTATCCTTCAATTAAATGCATATTCTTATATTTTATATCCGAATTTTAATCACACATAGATTTATCGCAATTTTTATGTTTGCCTAAAAAACCTTACAAAATTTCGGCCATTTATTATGGTCAAAATAATGATGGCATTCCGACGGCACCGGGCGAGATAATTCGTTTCAAATGACTCGCGAATTTGTTCGTAAATGCTCATACTAAAATACTGAGGCCGGCAATTCGGAAAAACATTCCGGGAAAGTAGGCGAGAATTGGCAAGAATCCGGCAAGACAGTCGAGCGAGGCTAAAAAATTACAACTTGAAAATGTCGCTAAGGAATTTATGATCGCTCCAATAATATGCGCCCCGTGCTTGTTCCCGGCGCTGCCATTACGTGATCGTGTTAACTTTACGAATAAGTAAATAAAGTACCTACTTACTTTGTCTTGTATTTAATATGCTGACTCGCGTATACTACGTGCCTTCTGGTGGTAAGGACAGATAATAACAGAAAAATAAAATTATTGCACGTTATATTATGTACTAGGAAGGAATATTTTTGGACGCTTCTTTTACAATTCGACGTTTCGAATAAAAGTTGTAACAGTAGATACTAAATTGCTGCGCGTTCTAAAAGCTTATATGTGAGTGGGTACCAGCATATCTACAAACGGAATTTATTCTTATGTCTATACAACTTTTAAAAAAAACGTGTGATATATTAAAACCAGCGTTGTAATCTCCCCGATTTCCTCATTTTATTATTTTCTTAGTTTATCATTTTAGTCTTCTCTGTTATTAATAAGTTTTGTTAATGTTTTTAATTCGAAGCCAGATCACAAAGCAGATTATGTTATATTAAAAAAGTATATTCAAATGAATCTTTTATTATTTCAATCCACTTAAATTTAACGTTATTTTAACATGAATACAACTAGATTCCTGTTAGAAAATTATGTAATAAATCCGAAAAATCGTAAATCTGGCGTATTTGGTAAAGTAACAGCTAAATAAGCATCAATCCTTCAAAGCAATCCATCAAATATTCATAGCTGTGCTTTTATTACCCTTCCGACGCGAGCAACCGACAGATATGGATTAATCTCAGCGAGTAGGTAGACAGAAAGGCGCAGAACGCAGCTCGTCTCGTGCCTCGTGTCACGTGTTCCGTCGCTGCTCGCGACGGGAGCGACTGCGACTGCCGCAACTGGCCCCTCCCACCGGCCGAGGCACCCCGGGGGAAGGCCTTGGCCCACATGGCAGCCTGTTGCTGGAGCTGACCTACTTCCCACGTTTCGGCGCTGACTCTCGCCAGACTTGGACTTGTTGCACGCACCCCTGTTTACCGGCCCGGGAGGGACTGCTACTGACATGTACCATTATCATACATTGAATATAGCCGGCGTTGTTATATACGTCTAATACAATTTTTACACTTAAAACATACTTACTTTTAGGTATTAAAAGAGTAGCGTGTCATAAAGATAAAACGTACATGCTTTCGGAAACTATACCGAGCTGAATAATATAACATTAATTACAAACAAGCCTGCTTATAAATTTATAAGCATATAAATATATTATATTATTTTTATATTCCGTGGATACTTAAGACAGTAACGAAGAAAGCCCTTTTAGGTGTTGGTACTTTGATTGATGGTAAATGAAGAATAATGGAAAGCATACAACAATTTAATGGTTGATAAATTACTTTTTATTTTTATTTCATAACAAAAAACAGATAGATTAATGCGGAGCTCGTTGAAGTAACTGATGAAAAAAAGTACGCTCTGACAAATAAATGCAGAAAAAACCAACAAATCGAAAACAATTTTTTTTTTAAATTCATCTTTTTTAAATAGAATTAGTAAAAATATACCTTTTTTTATTGTTTTACTGGGGATTCTCACTTCTTCCCAAGGGACTGAATCTAAACTGCTGTGAACAATTAAAATATCTTTCAAAAAAACACTGTTCACAATAACAATAATATTGTAGCTACTAGAGTTTTGTTTTGATAATAATGAAATTGAGTAAAAAATAATTAGACTTTTGAAAAATTTATTCATGTACATAAATAAACCGCGATTCTGAATATACTCATATATGTACTCGTATATTTTTACAGTCAGAATAAATATATCGTTCTTGAAAAATGGTTTAAAGGCTTTACTGTATATACGCTCCATAATTGATCGAACGAAATCTTATGTGAATTGTACTCCGCGTTATGTTTGTACAACGTAATAATTAAATAATAAATTATAAATAAAATATTATTACATAATTAATAATTAAAACCCATAAGGACTCCATCAAAAGAAATTTTTTAAAAATTTAATGTGTTCAGCATTATAAAACTGTACTCAAAAAATGCACTTTTCAATTTTAAAGAAAAATATGAGTACCTTGCTGAACAACACACCTACACTACAAGGACGAAATCCTCAAATCTACTAAACATTCCAAAATTAAATACATCTTTCTGCCAAAAGAACCACTATTTCCGTGCTATAAAATTATATAATGCCCTTCTTATTGAAATTAAAAACACCATGGGTATAGAAAAGTTTAAAAAAGACATCAAATTATGGCAACCAAACATGAAGATGCGGAAATCTTTAAATTTATGAAGTAACCCCAACGCGACCTACAGACAACAAACATAAATACTTTTTGGTTAATTTATTTTATATTTTGTGGAAACAAACAAATTAGAAGATGAGGAAATCATGATCAACACACATACAACAACCTACAGTCCACCCCGGAACAGGAATACCTAGTGAGAAGGACTGAGAACAAACTACATCACTTTATATCTTTATGTTACTTAATATTGTATCTTTTTTACATTACTTTATATTGCCGTTAAATAAAAAAACATTCCTTTCTGTTACATGCGTACTTTGATAATAAGAGGGAGAGGTCGCTATACAGTATTGAATTGTTTAGTTTAACATGTCTCAAATGGTCCGCGAGTCTCACCCATTGACCGTGGATTAACGCCCGTTCCACATTAAAATAAAATAAAAACCAACTTGGTTACAGACTTCCGCCATTATAAAAAGATTGCGACTGTCTCCACAAAGCAGCTCGCCTAGCTGCTTCCTAGCGAGAGTCACTCAGCATTTTTTCACTTCTGCGGGAGTGTTGGTCGCAACAAAAAACCATAGACAATTCCGCGGAAAAGAAAAGTAAAATAAGTACTTGATTAACAGTGTATCAATCAAGCACTTTACGCAACTGCATCATAACAGTGTTTGTAAAAATGAGTAAGTAAGAATCATTTCAAATTTACGCACCCTTAATTTAGTTAGACAGTAAACATTGATTAAAAAAATGTACTGGAATTCCTTACTAAAGAATAAAAAAATCTCCATATAAAATGCACTAACCCCTGGACGTTCAGCGCACGCACCCTCCCGCTTCTTACCGCTCGGATTGCGATCGTTTTGGCGGGCTAAAAAAATTCAAACTTGGATAATTAATTTAATCATCAAAACTAACTATAAAAATACCAGTATTAGGTTTGAATGTGGATATTAATAATTTTTTTTAATGGACTCAAATTCCCTATTATTAGTATTTTTGTGATATAAACATACCTACATGATAACATATTTATTTTATTATTTAAGATTCCGGAGACATGAAAAGCCTGACGGAGTTTGATTTCGTCGTAGGACGTAATACATTTTGGAGTAGTACAATTATTTTATTAACTTAAAGAGCTGATCTTCTTTTCACAATGATTTAGGAAGTAACTTTCAGGTTGTCAAATCCGCAAAGCCTGGAGTAATCCGGACGCTTTTACCAATCATTGGTAAAAGCGTCCGGATTATCGTTATTAACGATTATCATCTATAAACATCTCACATTTACATATATTTTTAGTTTTTTTTTTGTTATTTTTTCTTATGTCTTCCACTACACAATGATTACCCTTGAAAATTCTCCTCCATAACACAAACTGACCCTAGAACAATATACCATAAATGTAAATAAACAATGCGTTTAGATTTATCGTGGTTTACTCTTGGCGTGTTATGCCGTGTTGCGCTACCTCCTTCTTTAATCAACGTTTCGAACAGCGGTACAGTGTCCATCACCAGGGCTGATATGTAATTTTTGTCTATACTTATTTTCTACCCTTATTTGTCTATTTTTGAGTATCTCAATTTTACTATACTTTGTATTTTAATTTCATTATACAAGGAACCTTTGTTCTGAAACATATAGATAGTTGTTTATTAAAATTATTAAAATAATGGACAAACAAAATGTATTTTTTAAATTTTATATTTACATTAGCATGGTGCTGTAATTCATTGCGTTATCTCCAAAATGCATAAAGTCTCACAGCTATTTCACCTGTCGAAGGCACTGTTCAACTGTCGAAAAGCCTTTACTGACACGTGTTAGTGTTGTAGGCATACGCTCGTATCGGCGAATACAGGCTTTTACGCTCCAGGCTGAAACGCTAATGAATTCAATCATTGCATAACGCGCCAAACAAGCGATCGTTTGTACCAAAAGCTTTTTCACTATTTATAGAGCTTTCACCCGGTAGACGTGAAACCCGTCAACCATTATGTGCACCTATATTTGAAATACTTCAAGCCACCGTTTTTTTTTAATATTAATATTTATCATGACATATGTAACCCGATTTTGCGCTATTGAAGTAAACATTCAGATCAGAAAGCAACTACAACAAAAGAACTGAAAAAATCTATTTCATCTCTAAAATGCCAAAAAAACTAAACTTTTCGGCTTAAAGAAAACAGATATTTATAAACACAACGTTTCTTTCATAATAGCACCCTTTTTATGTATTCATTATAAATTAACGCCCTATTGGGCTTTTACAATAGACTTGATACTTCTCTGAGAGGATACATTGATGTATGTATTGTTGTTATATTGGGTAGTACACTTGTATTAGTATTTTTTTTAAATGGTTGTTATAATTATTGGGTATGTTTATATTACCAAGCTAGGTACATGCCTGTGTTTTGGTGGTTAATTTTATAAACAGTACATTAAAATAATATATCAAGTAGGAAAAAAATAAGAAATTAAAAGAAATATAAATAGTATGTATATAATTTATAAGAAAATAAGGAGTATTTAGTTTAAGAGAATATAAGTATTATATAATCAATATATAAAAACTTACAAATAAAAATTACATAAAAATTATATAAAAATATATAAAAATTAAAACATTTATAAAAAATTAAATTTTCGAAATCAATGTACTAATAATAAATAACTTAATTGTTGATATTTTATATGTGCGAGTTAGTGTTTATTTATATGTGCGAGCTAGTGTTTATTTGAAATACATAAAAAAAAATTGTAAGAATTTATCAAAAGATTGAAATATAGAGGAATTTAAAAATAAAAAATAAAACACAGAATATAGAATACATAACATACTAAGGAGTAAAGAATTTAAAAAAAGATGTAAAAGAAGTTGTTAAAATTAACTAACTAACTAACTAACTAACTAACCATCACGCCGTTTCCCCGCAGGGGTAGGCAGAGAGGACGGACCGCCAAACAACTCGGTCTTGGCACACACTCCTTGCCTCATTCACATTCATACATCGTCTCATACATACTCTTCTATTATTCTGACTCTTGACATGGCCCGACTCGAGTATCTGATTCACTTGATCGTGCCATGTCTTCCTCGGGCGTCCCCGACTTCTGCTACCATTCACATTTGCATCATATATCCTCCTTACACTCCTATCTTCGCTCATTCGCTCTACATGCCCAAACCATCTAAGCGTCCCTTTCTTAATCTTACTCATTACGCTTACATCAGCCTTGCACTCTTTGCGGATCTCCACATTCCTCACACGATCAAACATGGTTTTACCACACATACGCCTCAGGGATCTCATTTCAACAGCATTTAATCTACTTTCATCCTTTCTTTGCCAGTTCCATGCCTCACTTCCATACATCAAGGTAGGTACCAGCACTCCGTTGTGGACTGCTAACTTCGCTTCTTTGGACAATTTTTTGTTAGCGCCTACGGCGTTTAGTCCTCCATTAACGGAATTACCTGCATTTACCCTTCTTTCGATATCTCTGTCAGCCTTCCCATCTCTCGTAAACATACTTCCTAAATACACAAACTCATCCACCTGCTCCAAATATTCCCCATTCACAATTATATTGCACACTGTTTTCGTACTCTCTCTTTCAAACACCATTACTTTAGACTTACTTACATTCATCATTAACTCATTATTCATGCATACTTCGTTCATCCTAGACACGAGAGACTGTAGATCATCTATACTATTAGCAATCAGCACCGCATCATCAGCATACAACAGGCAACATACTTTCAAATTATTCAAATTCGCGCCCAATCCCACCTCTTTCAATTCTTGCATACAATTATCCATGTATAGATTGAATAACCACGGTGACATTACGCAGCCTTGTTTAACACCTTTTGTGATATCAAACCACCCCGTAAAACCACCGTTTACCCTAACACATGCAACGCTTCCCTCATACAGAGACGCAATTGCCTGAATCAGATCCGTATTCACTCCATACTTGGACAACACCTTCCATAGCTTTTTCCTGTCGACTCGGTCGTATGCTTTTTGTAAATCTACAAAGGCACAGAAAAGTTTCTGGTTTTTTGCCAGAAACTTCTCAGTGAGCATACGCAATGAGAAGATCTGGTCCATGCACCCCCTTCCACTCATGAAAGCACCTTGCACATCCCATATTTTATCCTTTGTTTCCTTTCTTACTCTTTCAATCAAAATTCTACCATACAGCTTGCCAACTGAACTAAGCAGGCTAATAGCCCTATGATTCCCACATTCCATACGTGACCCTTTACCTTTGTATAATGGCATGATCACAGCCCTTCTCCAATCTAAAGGCGTGTAACCTTCCTTTAAACATTGGTTAAAAAGATTGCACAACCATGTGAGAATTACACGGCTACCTCCTTTAAAATATTCAGCAGCAATATTGTCAAACCCAACAGCCTTACCATTCTTCATACATTTAATCGAGCTTTCTATCTCATCCATGCTAATTTCGGTAACATTCACTCCATCGTCATTCATATCTGATTCGCCACTGGAATCACTGTCATTCACTTCGCTTTCGAAGACTTCCTCGAAATAATTCATCCATCTCTCTTTTATTTTTTCCTCATTCGTCAACATTTTTCCATCTTTTGATTTTATCACTTTCATGCTTCCGTTTTCTGGGCCACTCCGGGACCTTTTGACTTCTTTCCAAAACAACTTAATGTTTTCTTGGAAATGGTTTGTCATTTTCATTCCTTCTTCCTCTTCCAGGCGTTTCTTTCGTTCTTTCACTCCAACTCTTACTTTTTTCTTACATTCCTTATATACTTCTTTCGCTCGATACTTCTCTTCGCTGGAAGCACTGCCAGCCGCAATCAGACACAACCATGCTTTCTTCTTTTCTGAGACCAGTGCTTTAATCTCATCATCCCACCATGCATCACCTTTCTTCCTACCTTGCGTACTTATTCCACAAACCTCCCTAGCAGATTCACAAAGACACACTTTTATGTGGTTCCATGTTTCGTCTATGCTTAGACCATCCATTTCCTTCGCATTCAATCTTATCTCTGCACAATTCACATACTTACTTCTCACATTATCGTTTTGAATTTTTTCTATTTTGACTCTTGTCGGAGCTGGTACCGTTTTCACTTTAGAGCGCCAACCGCGAAAGAGGTTTACTCTCGACACTACAAGAAAGTGGTCAGTTTCGACCTCAGCCCCTCTGAAAACTCTTGTGTCCTCGGTAACAGCTCTCAACCTAGAGTCAATTACTACAAAATCAATAATTGACCTCTCATTTCCTCTTTCCCACGTATATTGGTGGATACCTTTATGATCGAAGAAAGTATTCGACACAAACAGGTTCCACTCTAAACATACTTCAAGCATTCTGTTCCCGTTGTCATTCGTTCTTTTATCCCCAAACATACCTAAGACCAAATCAAATCCGTCACGTCTAATTCCCACCCACCCATTCAAATCGCCTGCCATTATAATCCTTTCGTTCATATTTTTTAGTCTCATTACAACATTCACACCAGTCCAAAAATCATCTTTCACTTCATCGCTTTCAGAATTAACAGGGGCGTAGCAAATAACAAGAAACACCCTTGTCAAACCGATTTTAAATCTGATCCACATTATTCTCGGACTTACACATTCATACTGCAACATACATTCAATCATTCTGGGAGACAGTAGCGCTGCAACACCTTGACAAGCCCTCTCCGTATCTGGTCTCCCAGACCAAATGACGAGCCTATCATTATGCTGCATTGTACCGCTACCTTTTTTCATACTCTCTGTTATACAAAGTACGTCCAAACATTTGCTCACCATAGTATCACACAGTTCGTTCATCTTTCTTTCCATTCCTCCTCTAATGTTCCATGTACCAATTTGACATTGATCACGTTCCGTCCTCCTCTTTGCGCCACCGAAGGGTTGGCGATGTGATGGATAGCGAACCTCATCGACATCTTTGTCGGCCATTCCCTTCCAAGTACTACTTAAACATCTAAATTATACAAATATATATATATAAAACTATATATATATAATAATATATAGTTAAAATTATATATATATAAAACACGCCTAACAATAAAATAAATGAAATCGAATTCAAGAAATACAGAAATAAACTAAATAAAAAAATATTAAACACAAAAAAAATATACTATAATAACAAATTTAAACATTGTTTCAAGGACATTAAAAAAACATGGAATGAAGTAAATCAAGTATTGGGTAGGAAAAATAAATCAGATTGTGATGAAGTCATATCTAAATATTTCTTAAATTCCCAAACTGCGGATGTGGTGGCAGAAAACTTTGCAAAATTCTTTGACGAAGGTGTAAATCAGTTATTGCACGAATGCAATGTTCGAGCGTCTGAGTTGAAGCAAGAACATTTGCAACATTCAATGTACCTACCAAGAGCTAATGCAGAACAAACTGAATGCATTATCGGAAGAATGAAAAATTCAAAGACACCGGGCGTGGATCTAATTCGCATGTATGATCTAAAAAAACATGTTAAATTATTTAGTCCTATAATTACTCACCTAATTAACGGAATTATTGACACAAGTCACATTCCAGCTGAACTAAAATGCAGCATCATAAGGCCCATTTTTTAAAATGGAGATCACACCGTGATAAATAATTATAGGCCTATTTCCTTATTACCCGCATTAGAAAAAATATTAGAAAAATATATATCTATAAATTTGGATAAATATTTAAATAATTTGGGCATTATTGATGAATTTTTGTTGTTTGTTTTTGGGGTGTTATGCCGTGTTGCGCTAACTCCTTCTTTAGCCGACGTTTCGGACAGCGTTGCAGTGTCCATCATCAGGGCAGATCCGGTAGATCCGAAGATGTGAATCATCACAATCCACACATCTTCGGATCTACCGGATCTGCCCTGATGATGGACACTGCAACGCTGTCCGAAACGTCGGCTAAAGAAGGAGTTAGCGCAACACGGCATAACACCCCAAAAACAAACAACAAAAATGCTTTTGGCCGTGAGAATCTAAAAACTTACCATTATTGATGAATGTCAGTATGGCTTCCAAAAACAAAAAAGCTGTGATAAACTGCTCGAAAATTTTTCCAATTATATAAATTCAGAGCTTAACTCAAAAAAACATGTACTAGTATTATTTATTGATTTCTCAAAAGCTTTCTATACACTCAGCCATACACAATTAATCAAGGTACTCGAAATCATAGGAATCCGTGGTAAACTCCTATCATTTTTCAAAAACTATTTAACAAATAGAAAAATGTATGTAAAGATTTTGAATGTAATGAGTAATTTTAGATTTATTAAATCAGGGGTGCCACAAGGATCAATTTTAGGACCAAAATTATACATTATATATGTAATTGCCATGTCTAAACTTTTTAAAATAGCCCGTAGATTTATTTTTGCTGATGATACTGCACTAGTTGTCTCTAATGAAAACCCTGAAATAGCCATTCAAGAATTACAAATTGACTTTAACGAGCTACTTAAACGGTCTCATGATGTAGGATGAATTATTGATGTCAAAAAAACTAAATGCATGTATATAAGATCACCGAGCTTGAAAATGTGGAACTTACCTAAAATAACTGCACATAATTTTGATTGTATACATAAAAAAATGGATAATATTTGCTGCTGTGAAAAAATTGATTTTGCAAACGAATATACTTACCTTGGCATAATCGTAGACAGTAACTTTAAATGGGACAAAAGTGTGATCAAAATTTGTAACCAGCTCCGATGTTTGGCGAGTAATTTTTATAAATTAATATTTGTATTGCCTCGATGTACTCTCAAACTTATATATCATTCTATGGTCGAATCAATACTTAGATATGGAATTCGAACTTGGGGACACTCGAGTAATATTAATATTATTATTATTTCATTCAAAATCTACAAACTGCTATAATTAAAAAAATTGTAAAACCTAGCATTTACAAACAAAGAAACAACTTAAAATTACTGTATGGCTCTGAGGGCCTACTCCCAATTAAAGGGCTTCTCTGGTTTATTATAATTATGGATAATGCGGGAGAAAATGCGTACAAAAAGCCATTGGTGCATAGTCACAAAACAAGATTTACTGAAAAAAAAGGCCTAAAAATTCCACTAATATCAAATAAGTATGGTAGCAGAACACTTGACTATTTGATACCTGTGATTTATAACAAATTTAACGAAAACTTTAACTTGAAAAATAATGAGGAACCTTGCCCTAAACTGACAAAAAAGTGGTTAATAAATGAACAAAACGTTCATCTATCCTAAACATTATATTTGGTATTAATATTTAAACTTAAGCTAATGTGTATTATGTTATAACATTAAATGGTTGAACCTACAGACAAGCTGATTGTCACAGCTTTGTGGGACTACCCATATCTTATATTGTATTAAATGTAATTATATTAAATTTAATAAATAAAAAATAAAAAATAATTAAAAATAAAAATAAAATATATATATATATATATATATATATATATATATATATATATATATATATATATATATATATATATATATATATATATATATATATATATATATATATATATATATATATATATATCATATCTATCATCAAAGTGTATGTATTACTAGGTAAGCAAATAAGAAAAATAGGGTAAACTGTTGATATTAAGTATAGGCGCGTTACAGTGACATTTTTGAATATATTATTTTTCAGCGTTTTTGAATAAATGCACATGCTTAATGTGGAGCTTAAGAATTTCAATCTTTTGATTTTGATTTTTGAAAAAAATTGAACAAAAAGTACATTCAAAATAATATTTTAAAATACATAATAACTGATTTCCGGGAAGGTTTCAATAAGAGAATATGATATGAAAATTCTTTAGTAAACTAATTAAGAAGTTTAAAAAAAATAAAATCGCAAAAAAAAACTCTTGCCGTATTTTAATAATATGCTATCGCTGTGTAATTAAAAACAAACGTTTTCGGCAAGGGTACGCATATATGAAGGAAGGGTACGCATATATGAACAAAGGGTACGCATATATGAAGGAAGGGTACGCATATATGAAGGAAGGGTACGCATATATGAAGGAAGGGTACGCATATATGAAGGAAGGGTACGCATATATGAACAAAGGGTACGCATATATGAAGGAAGGGTACGCATATATGAAGGAAGGGTACGCATATATGAAGGAAGGGTACGCATATATGAAGGAAGGGTACGCATATATGAACAAAGGGTACGCATATATGAAGGAAGGGTACGCATATATGAAGGAAGGGTACGCATATATGAAGGAAGGCTTCGCATGTCTGTCATGGAGCACACTCCTCGCTCATAAATATTTCGTCTTTAGCAATTACTTAACTTTCTGATGAATGTAAAAAGAGATACCTACATTGTGATGAATAAGTATGTATTTATTATATTAATACGAAATACTTTAAAAACTAATAACACAAAAACAAATGCTTATCCTATAAATTTATACTGCAACTGAAAACACAGCGTTTTCCTTGACACTATTTTTGAGACCGTGTTTTTATTTACCACGGCAGTATAATTCGAACCTTTTCACTAAGCACTACATTAATTGTATTATCCATCTACCAGACGAGAGTCCTACCCACCTGGCTTCTGTCTTTTTTCCTGAACTTAATTTAAAAAAAAAGCTAAATGAACATTCGCATGTTTTGCTTTCTACATTTTATAAAAGCATCAAGAGACGCAATTTATAAACGTAGCAGAAGATTAGGTAATAATATTCAGAAACAGTTTTTTTTTTAATTATTGTAGTAATTTTTTTACATGCTTTAATGAATAAGTTTACTTTTGCAAAAATAAAAATAAATACAAAATTTCGACAAAATTCGTACCTTCGAGATAATAATTATTTGCCTCCCACGCGTTCACAAACAGACGTCAAATATTTTAATTGAACTGACTACAAGGTATCAATTATCGCCCTTGAATCATTCGCAAAAAAACGGCGTTATTGAAATTACTCGTGTATTTTTAGGTTGCCTTCCAATAAGGCAAACACAATCCCAACCTGTGTTGATGGTGTTCTTTTTTGTCTGAATGTTTACAGTCCATTTATGGAAATCCAACCAAAAATTTGATCACCCGGACCTCGGGAAAGCAGTTACAGATTTGCTTTAATTAAATAACTTTGTAGAAATAGCACAATTTGTCATTATGTCGGTATCTATAATATGTTTTCGAATTTGATTTTTTGGAATGAGTAAAACACACTTGATCACTTCATAAAATAATTTCAATTTTCTCTGCTTGTGATCTTATCTTTGTAGCAGAAATCCTGTTGTTTTTAAGATTCAAAAACGTTAGAAAAGTGAGCTCTTAATTTTTTCTTCTACGGCATTTACAATCCTTAATAGGAGTAATCAGTATAAAAGTTTCACGTCCGGGGAAACTGTGAAGTAAAGCTAGTATTACCTACATCATTAATAGAAGCTCATAACTAATTCACGTCTGGGAATACCGTGAAGTAAAGCCAGTATTACCTACATCATAAATGGCAGGTCATAACTAATTCACGTCCGAGAAAACCGTGAAGTAAAGCTAGTATTACCTACATCATTAATAGTAGATCATAACTAATTCACGTCTGGGGAAACCGTGAAGTGAAGCTAGTATTACCTATATCATAACTAATTCAAGTCTTGGGAAACCGTGAAGTAAAGCTAGTACTACCTACATCATTAATAGTAGCTCATAACTAATTCACGTCTGGGAATACCGTGAAGTAAAGCCAGTATTACCTACATCATAAATGGCAGGTCATAACTAATTCACATCCGAGAAAACCGTGAAGTAAAGCTAGTATTACCTACATCATTAATAGTAGCTCATAACTAATTCACGTCTGGGGAAACCGTAAAGTGAAGCTAGTATTACCTATATCATAACTAATTCAAGTCTTGGGAAACCGTGAAGTAAAGCTTGTACTACCTACATCATTAATAGAAGCTCATAACTAATTCACGTCTGGGGAACCCGTCGTAAAGTAAAGCTAGTACTAAGTACATCACTTACTTTTTATGGCATCCGATTTTGAAATTAATTTCCATCGCCACGAAAACGAAACTTTTGCCTTTGTAACCCAGTAATAAGAAGCGAAATAAGTTTTATTCCAAAACGGTAGACAAATTAATTAAATTAAATGAACTGTACAAAATCTATACCCTAATGGCATTCAAAAGGAATAGATAGACGCAAATAATGCAAAGGATTCCACGGACAGCAATGGGCACCAACCGTTGCATTCTGGAACAGTTAAACATCCAAAGTAGGCTGTCAACTATTTTCCTACAACGATAAGATACTTTGAACACGTTGCTCACCAAACTGAGAACTCGATCCGGGAGACGCTCATTCGGTTAGAAGTGGACAGGAGAAATAGAGAAAGATCATCGATGCGTTGGACTGTTCATTGATCAAGTGGTGGTACAGGCATCCGGAAAAGGTCGGTGATCGTGGTTCTCCTTGCAGCGCATGACCATGAGGAGTGGAGGATCCTGGTTCTACAAGGCAATTTGAGTTGAGGTCACGATGATCAGCGAAGAGGCAACGACTGATGAAAAAGTTTACAAAACAGTATTAAAAACAAAAAAATAATAATAAAAACATGTTCGCACAGCCAATGTTATATGAATGGGTGTACAAAAGCGATATCGATCGTCCAAAAAGGTTATTTTTGTCCCGTCGGTAATTGGGTACTTTTGCGGAGAGTCAGTGCACCCGATTATGGCCATTCCAGCCGCTCGCTTTGAGTAAACCCCGGAACACACCAAGCGCTAGACACATATTTGTTTACCTCTGCCGGCCGGCCCGTTCGCCAGCCCTCCTGGCAAATACGCAAATAGGCACACAATATAGGCACACACACCGCTCGTCCGATACATAAGTTAATGATTAAATGCTTAATTTGTACGTTTCTTGTTTGGGTTTTGTTTCGAGAACAACGCTAGATAGATAAATAAATTCGTGGGTTGACCTTATTTACGGATTTATTGGGTAACTTCTTCTTGTCATCTAGCATATAGCGAGGTACAATATGAGCCCAATCGTACGTATCCATTTCGGGTTTTGTTTAGCGAATCTCTCCAAGATGCGGAAAATAACCATGTGCCTTAAAATAGAGTTCCATTGACTTAATTTTGTTTGGAAAACATGCCTAATGCTGTTTTATCTGCTTAAATTGTTACTCATATCGGTACAGCATTAACATGAATCATTTGAATGTTTAAATGCTTAATTTAAAGGTTTCTAGTTTGGATTTTATTCTGAGAATATCGGTAGGCCGGCGGCGTGGCGCGTTTCAAAATAACGAAGCTTGTGTACTGTTATTTTATGTTTGAAAAATCCACGTAATTTAAAAAAATATATGTAGATATTATACTTTATTGGCAAGGTTTTTTGGTACAAACAGGTACATACATAATAACATAAAACATGAACAAAAAATCGCACAAAGACTAAAATTATGCATGGATATTATTTTATTTAAATTGGACTATTTAACGAATACATATATGAACTAACTCACAGATTAAAAAAAAAACTGAGGTATACTGCCGTATCACAGGATAGGGAGTTAACTTTGTAAATCACTCAGATGATATGGTTTTGATGACGCCAACCATAAGGGTATTGGTTGCACTTGAACCAAACATGATGCATAATCCTAAAATACAGCACTATTAGTCATCAGATACGGAAAGGGTCTGAAAAGCATTCCACGAGCTTTCCTGAACTGTGAGTTTCTGAAAGTAATAAAAGAAACAAAGTATCTAGGGCACATTATCAACAGTAAGCTGACGGACGACGATGACATTGAACGGCAGGGACTACTGCACAACATAATTTCAAATACATTCAGTAGAAGATTCCAGCTTCGCAGCCCATGTGCAAAAATAATGCTATTTCTTCACGGAAGGGCGAGTACCACGTTTTGCACCCCTCAAAAGAACCGGGCGGAGATTTAAGGGGGAGAACAAACAACTCCCAAAAATGTAAAATGACTGTATTTTTAATGTATATGCTTTATAAATCTATGGAATCTGTTTTTTATATCTGTGGGATTGCACAAACTCAACAAATTCCGGAATAAACACTTATTATTATAACTGATTATCATAAGCAATAATTGTTCGCCTGAAATACCCATACAAATTGAAAAGATCTCCCGAGTACAAATAAATGTTGCCGATGGGAATTTTTATCCTTTGTGCTATGCATAAAAAACCTTGTCTTATATTACATTATATTATATCATGGAAGAATTATTTTACGTACCTAAATAGTTACAAAATTAAATAGGCAGATTTTGTCAGATAAGTGAATGAACGATTAAATGCTGATTTTGTTCTGCTAACCCGCCAGGAAAAGTCAACTTACATTTGGTCAAATATTAGCTTACTTGTATAATTTACTTAAGAAATATTTTAACGGTTTTTCTTTCTACTTAAATGGTTACATTATAATATATTACTAAGGTACAGTAATTTTCTGACCCGCAAATGAATAATTATTTATTTTGAGGGTAGGTGGGTACTTGTCAAATTTAGGTTTTGTTCTGCTGATAGCGCTCGGAAGAAAGACATAACTTTGATGCTTAAAAGGGCCCTTAGAAGATGGCTTTATTTATTTTATTTTCTTTTGGAAACTTTCTTACTTAAATCTTTTTCACTGCTTTTATCTTCTCTTATCAGCGCAGCATCCTGCAGCCCATATCTTGAAACAACTAATTGGTGTTGTACTTGAAAAATAGTTTTCTTTCAACAAAAAAATCTGTCAACGAGGTGCTCTGTAATCATTAAAACTACACAGCTTTCCTGGGTAAATTTTCTGGTTTTACGAAAATATGTTCAACTCACCTAATTAGTTTTCAATTCGGAGAAATAAAATAAGACACCACGTTATTTGATATGCTTTGTATATTTCTGAATAAGAAAAAAAATTGTTGATCCCGGGTTAGAACTACCAGTTATTTACAAAAGAAACTTAGTTATTTACATAAGAAACTACGTTTTTAGTAGCTTTATAAAGATTCTCTTAAAACTAACGAACGCTGCAAATTTTTGGAAAGTTTCAGTATTTAAATTTGCAAAAGTTGAATATAATCAATTGTTTTAACTATAGGATACAGTTTGTAAAACCTTTTGTTAAGACGTCTTTTCATAATTAATTATTTTTTTACAAGTAAGTATTTTATTTTCAAACAAGTAAGTAAGTACAGAACTGAAAATAGCATTTGAACATGGCTATTACTGCGATACATTGAGGTTCGAAACAGAACACCATTAGAAACCTCTGCAATCAACTATTCCATACAAACATCATATGTGTATACATCGGGGCAGACGTTTACACTTTAATGTTATACACTGTAATGCTATCCAAAACGTTGGCTAAAGAAAGAGGTAAAGCAACACGGCATAATACCCCAATAAATAAATCACAATTATCTCAAATCATATCTCACAGCTTTTCCGGTTTTTTATTTATGTAAAGAGAAAAATACGGAATCAATGAGCTGTTAGCTTAATTGTACTCATATAAATGTATTATACTCAATACTGTGTGCATGACACATGTAAGTTGAAAAGATAAAGGTGAGAGAAAAGTCTGCAAGATAATGGATTTAAAGGTATATATTAAACTTATTGAAACTAATTATCGCATTAATTTCTGGATGGTGGTCTCACCAGAGCAATATTACGAGTATCTTGCCCTGCAAACTTGGTTCTTAGAGATCAGAACGCTTTTGTTTCTATTTAGCAAATAATATACTTTCTTTCAAAAAGAAAGACTCACGTTCCACTTCCATCATTATAAGCGAAAAGTTTTTTGCGACTTGGCCGGTAGGAGTTTGAACCTGCGCTACTGAATGAGAACCCAACGCTTGGGACCGCTTTACCAATTAACCAATCGTATACAATGTTTCGTAACAAAATCGGTCCACGGCAGCTTTGTTCTGTTCCAGCCAATCCTAAATCCAGGATTCAAACCTTTAACTTTGAATCCGCACAATAATTGTACGAATTGCCGTCTGCGGTGAGTCTACAATGACGTGATGATTGCTTTGGATCAGTAACTACTTCTCCACTTCGACGTAAACACCATGGAAAAACATAATCATTGTAAGTGTCGTTCGCCGTGTGCTTTTGTCGCTGTGATTAGTATTTTTACGTACCTTGAAATCAAATTGATTTAATATCAACAGAGTGCAAGCCCCACTTATCGCATTAAGATAACCAAAAGCTGGTGAGTACAACGTAGTGTAATACTTTGTCTTTAATGTTGGTTAGTGCAATCCTGCAGGGATCACAGGTGTTCATTTGGAAAAGAGAGGACCAATTCCTTTTCTTTCACCCGTACGTTGCAGGCTACCGCGTCACATGTACGTACAAGTTTTTAAAATCCTTTCCTATCTTGTTATTATGATTCGGACTTCTGGCTCAAGTATGCGGAGTTTGATTAGTATGCCAGATTAAAAAGAAAAAAGAGATCAAAAAACATTTTGCTGACACTAAAGCATACCCACATAATGCATAGACTAATCCATGCGACATGACGACATGACATTGACATGTAGGTCTTTATGTTATGATAAAATATGTCTGGAATTTTAAAGGTGAACACAGAAACTCACCACATCTTCAATGGTTCGCGCCGATACACTGAAGCATATAAGATGTTGTTATTATTACAGGACTACTCAAAAATAAAAGACTGGAAGTGAACTAGATCAAAATTGAGTACCTAGTAAAGTAAATAAGCAAGTAATCAAACAAATTGCTGTTTAATATTCATCAGCTTCTCAATAAATCACCTCATTTTAAGCATCAAGTTTCTTCAAAGTTTTCGAATAATTACTGCCCCAACCAGACGCCCGCGAGCTAGAAATTTATAGCTCTTTGGTATTTCAATTTAATTGTTCTTCTTGAGAATAGACATAATTGAATCAGAGAACAAAACCGATTTAGCAGCGGTAACATTAACAAAGGGTTGGGTACAATGGATTCCTTTCATACCTTACAACTATTTCATTTCCAACATGTGTTCCTTGTTAAACATGATTTGTAACGAAACTTATTCGAAGGCAAATTTGACTCAAAGGTGATTTCTACTTCCTCGCACATTGTCGGATGCATCTAACAAATAATGTACCTTTAACTTTACGTACCGGAAGTTTCCCATGTATAGTGGAGCGATCGTGTTTCTTAATATTCCTTTTGTCCCTTCCAGCAACTGAAAATTAGTTTATACCCATTATTTTAACCGTACATCGCCCATGCACAAAACTCTCGTTTGAAGGAAGTAATTTTATTACCACTATCCGGTGAGGGAGGGTTCATGGAAAAAGATAGAAAAAGTCACAATGGGTATAGAAAAAATCTAACATCGTTATACAATATAGTATCACAAGATGATCTACAATGACCCCAACTTATGATTCAGTGGAAGATATATGAAATACAGTGCACCTTATGACTACGTTTTGTAAAAATACTGATGATAGACAACCTAAAACAGAAAGGAAAGATAAACGAAATGGGAAAAAAAAATTATGTTAAATGCAAAGGGTTAACAAAACAACGGAAACACTTTAGCTCATAATAAATTAAAGTCCCTGATAACAAATTGAGCACAATTAATTTATACTTAGCAAAAGCTAAAAAAATTATGGGAATATTAAATTAAAGTACCAGTGGCAGGCACTTTATCGAAGTCAATAAAATGTTATTAGCTACATTACTAATTTTATGTTGGCACTTAAGCGAAACGGTATTCTTGAAACGGTAACTAATTTTGGCTGGATAGCGGTCGACCGACAAAAAAATAGTAAAAATTTTAAGATCTGGCGCTCGGTAACTTATTCTATAAAAAATATGGTTTAGGTATTCTAATGTGCCGGTGTGGACAAATTGTTAGATTTCATTCCCAGGCTTCGTGGGTTCAAGCAGGCTTGCTTAGTCTCTAGTATTGCACAAGCATAATTTTCAGCTTGAATGAATCGAATTTTCAGCTTCAATAATGAATTATACCCCGGGAATTTCTTCCTTTGAAAATATTTTTTTTTCAGAATTTTGAGGATAATATTTTTTAAATTAAAACAACAATTGCTATTGTGATTGCTGAGAATGTTGAAAAAAATAACGCCGAAAAATAATCGCCTCTCCTGTACAAATGAGTAAACACGACGGGCTTGAGCCGCGGGCGAGCGGAAGCACACGCTTGATCACCTCGTGATTTTATTTTCCCCAGCTGTTTGAAAATACCTAGAATGATTTACAATCCTTTCGTTTGTTCAGTGCGTTCCGCTTTGAGAAATTTCAATAACAAAACCTAGTAATTATGACTGCCGAACTTTTTAAAGGATAACAAAGCCTTGAGACAGCAGTTAACAACTAAATGTTTATTTCACCAATTAATGAGAGCCCTGAGGCGTATGTGTGTAAAACCGTGTTTGATCGTATTAGAAATGTGGAGATCTGCAGAGGGCAAGGCGTGTGTGTGATTATTATGAGAGTAAGATTGAGAAAGGGTCGCTTAGATGGTTTGGGCATGTAGAGCGAATGAGCGAAGAAAGGAGAGTAAAGAGAACATATGATGCAAATGTAAATAGTAGCAGAAGTCTGGAACGTCCGAGGAAGACATAACACGGCCAAGTGAATCAGATACGTGAGTCAGGCCATGTCAAGAGTCAATAATAATAGAATAGTATGTATAAGACGATGTATGAATGTGAATGACGCAAGTAGTGTGTGCTAAGACAGAGTTTTTTTTTTGATGGTCCGTCTTCTCTGCCTACCCCTGCGGAGAAACGGCGTGATGGTTATATGGTGAGTGAGTGACAATTTCGACGATTTTCATAAAATAATTTAGATGGTTTATTCCATCCTTACTTTTCATTTTTAAATGTATATTAATAACGCACAATAGTCCCATCTAAATTAAGGTTACGTTGTGAAATTGAATTTGGTGAATTGGGGAACTATGCCGTGTTGCGCTACCTCCATCTATAGCGAAAGTTTTGGAGAGAATTGCAGTGTTCATTATCAGGGCAGATGTGTGATTCTTTTGATTAAATTTATGACAATTCATTTTTCAAGTTTAATTACTGTGTTCATCTTAACTGATGTCTCTCTAGTTTGTCATCTAGAACAATTAATTATATGGGGTGTCCGAGGTTAAAGTGCACTTACTTCTTTCTTTCTTTTAAAGTAAAAACGTATAATTAATTCGCCGTGTAGGTCTGGCATTATTACTGCGCGGAAGCTAAATCTACCTTCCCGCGCTATCGTTTCTCTCTAATTGCCGCGTTTCATGTCGATAACTTTTACTTTATTCGCAAAGAATCTGATCATATAATGTATCTGTTAGTGTTTAACTTTAAAAACTTGATTTTTTTAATCAAAACTTGTTAATATAGTGTGTATTTATCTTAGTGTACATTTATGAAGACTTACTTGAAGGAAAATCTTTATTCAATGCTTGTTTTTTCCAAATATTTACTTTTAACATTGTATTTATTTGTCCATAATTTTAATTACTGTGACAAATACACGAAGAATGGGCAGACATTCATTGGTTTTACTGGCTACATGATGTAAATAAACATCGAAAGTGGACATTATAAAACATCGTTTAATTATTCAAAAGCACCGGCATTAAAAGTGATTAATAGTTAAATAATTGTATCGTTCAAAGTGTTACTACATTTTGTTTGCAATTATTCAAAAGCACCGGCATTAAAAGTGATTAATAGTTAAATAATTGTATCGTTCAAAGTGTTACTACATTTTGTTAATTTTAGTAGAGTTATCCTTTGAATTTGGTTTAAAACATATGAATTATGGCATAATTGTCCGTTAATAAATAAATAAATAAATAAATAATTGTAAACTTCAAATGCTCAGCCTAATGTTATTGTTTACTTACGGTTTCTATGGATACGGGCCAACACAACGTTGCCACCTTGTTCTTGGTAAGCTCACGGCGAATTTATCGGGTAAGTTTGTCCTCACACTAAGGATTTTTAGCACGTATGTCTTTTTGTATGGGAAGAAAAAGTTGGAATTTCACTCCTGCCATCATGTGGAATCACCTCCTGAATCTAGAGCACTTAACCCCCGTTCAATTATTAAGAAAATTATCAATTTTTATTGAAAGGCAATGTGGTTCTCAGGCAAATATAAAAAAAAATGTTTTTCACAAATCTTACAATTTAATCAGGTTTTTAAGGGTTTGAGCTGGTAGTATAATTTTTAATATTAAAAAAAATGTGAAACAAAAAAAAATTTCGCGCTCGCGGAAATTAGAACCCGTGATAATTTAATTCGATTTTCGAGGATCTGAATCGTTCGATTACGAATGTCTTCAGAGTCATGTAGACTGAAGATTTAAACGTGATTATGATTATGAACAAAATTAATTCCTTAGTCATAGAAATAATTATCTACCAGGAAACTTACTTACGACATTACTGCTTTAAAACACTTTTGTTGATTGGAAGCAATTTTCCTTAAGTTGGAAAATTTTTTTCGGAATTTAATAATGTAAGTTCTCCTTCAAAGGCCGGCTTTGCATTCTGCAATTTCTTTGATGCAGAGGTAAATACAGTTTTATTTCATCAAAGATAAATTTATATTAAATTGTGTCTTGGGTGTAACCTTCCCGCCCCTAGTTAGCTCTTGCACTACAATCGATAAAATCCTGTTTAATTTTTATTTTTTTAGTTCGACTTACAAATTCGAAACAAGGGATCTTCACTGTTAATGTTACTACAGGAAATAGATATTTTAAATATTCGGAATAGTCGGATTATTAGTTGTTCATTTTTGAAGTATCATTTAGGAACCAAAAAGTCTAGAAATTAAGGTAAAGTTGTTTCGCAGAAATTCAGGTATAAAAGTGATTATTTCATTTATACATTCTACGCCGATTCTAGGTGCGTTTTAGCTTTCTATCAAATTGTAATAAGCTGAATAGCTTAGCAACGCGATTGCTGTCCTTTTCTGCTGACAATATATTTTTTAAAGCTTAAACGTACTTGGAATCGGCATTTAACGGGGACCTTTCAGCAGTATAAAAAAACTAAATTGGGCTAAATGGCCATTTGATGACAATGTTACATTTGAATTTCTGTAAAACAACCCGTCCTGAGAGTATCGGAGGAAGACATGTCGCATTGATATGTCAGGGAGCGCGGAACGCGGTCTTCAAAAGAACAAATATAATGTTTGTGTAGTGTAAAAAAATGTTAATAATAGTAGCATTAGTAGAAAATACACACATGTATATTGTATATGATTAAAAATTATGATTGGCCGTGTTCTGAGATTTTGACGAGATTTCCATTAGCGTGAAATATTATCATGTATATTAGTTTATTACAAGACTAATTAATAATAACTATCATTTTCACTGTGTCAAAAGAACATGCAATTATAAAATTAGCCTTTTGACCATACTGTAGTATAAAATATATAATTTAACTTAAATACATTATTTTAACTAAATACAAATAAAAAGTAAACATATATTACGGTGAATACAAAGTATTTTATTTTCATTAAATTAAAATGAACCCGCAAAACGAATTTGTGAATATTGAAGAAGTTCAAAATAAAGATATTAATTTTTCAATTTTCCGATTTTATGTCCGTGTTAAATCTTCGCATAGGAAAAACTAAACCCTTCCACACACTTTTCCACAAATGATCATCTAGTCAATCAACATTATGCAAGTGCATTTTATAAGCAAAATAAATACAAAACAATACAAGAACAACACGTCACCTCACCAGAGATCAAATGGGAAAATAATTCACCTCCAGATATTTTCATATCGGAGCGTTCGGCTCGGTAGAACTCCTAACAGGGCCAATAAATCCTACTGATTCCTCAACATAAATATTTTAAAAATCTTTCATTATTATCTTTTACTGTCTTCTTTAATTGATATTCATAATGTTATTGGAAATTATTCATGGTGGAATCGCTGTGAAATGTATAAATTAAATATTTAATTTATTTATGGATCTATCTTGGAAAACATCAGTTTTAGTTTCAGGTTTGTTGAAACAATTATAGTAACGGTTGTGTTTTTCTTTAATTATTCTGTATTGATTTAATAACGAGTAGAATTTATCTTATTAAGTTTGAAAACCTGCATTATGAGCTTTATTTTTATGAAGCGTAAATCATAAAACTAACAAAACCATTATTTTCATTAATTCCATGCACTCTCTAACAAGTTTCAGATTATCCTATCCGGTTAATATCTTCACGGGTTGAACTTGTAATTGATATTATTCTGTTCCTTGTTTGGAAGGATAAGGAGAGCTCAGATTGTTTGTTGTGGAATAAGCGATTCTCGGAATTAGAGCCCTTAATGCGAGCAGCGCTGGTTTAGTCTACCCTCACCCCTCCCTATCGCACTCTTCCCCCTGCCTGCAACCCACCCGTAGGCACTGAAGTAAATAAATATTGTTAGTCGGATGAACCACGTCATAATAAATTTAATGATTCATATTGAGGGTAGGGAAGTTATGAAAGTGTTGAGAACTAGTTCACACCGTTAACGACTATTTTTAATTTTTCAGGCAAATTTGTTCGCCATTGAGAACAACTCATGTGGTCTCACCGAAATCGTTGTAACTTCCTTGGTGTAGTGGTGAAAAATATAATCTAAAGAGGATGTTAGATAGAAAAAAAAACGCCATGCTTTATATACAAATCTAGAAGTTAGCCACAGGAGAATTAAAATATGCACCTTTATGGATCCAAATGTACCGACTGTGGACCTCGCATCCAAAAAAGTATTTTTCTCTTATTTGATAAATCAATGGGACTGAAATTTCAATCCATACCAAACGATTTATAAGTAGGTATTTAATTACTCTACCTACTTGTAAACAATATATTTATTACATTTTTTTAAAAAACGAATTATATAATTTGTCCGAAGAAACGTCACTATCTCAACGATAATTATTTTAAAAACTAAAATAACTTTGTTTGAATACCATTTTATTGTATATATTTATTACTTATATAGGTTATAAATATATACAATAAAGTGGTGTTCAAACAAAGTTATTTTATTTTAATAATTATAATTATGTATACCCACAAAGTGTTTGCTACAAGTGAAAAATTATTTTAAAATATTCTTCAGGCATTGAGGTACAATAATATAATTTCGAAAGTCCAAATAAATTCCAAAATACTGAAACAATAAAACTGCTACCATGTTGAAATGAAAACGGAATGAACACATACATTTACAGACAGACGAAATACAAAACGGTCGAGTTAATGCGCAATGTTTCAAGTTAGTTAGGACTGGGAAAAAATCTTGTTAACATTGCAGCTTTATTCATCGTGTGTACTGATACCGCGGGATTATAGAGCAACATAAAATTATCAATATATAAAAAATAGTTACATGCTAACTCAACACAGTGACTATTCAACACCTTTAAAAAAGTGATATAAAGTAATTAAAAACGATGAATTTTTTTTTGTAACCTAACCTAACCTAACCTAACCTACTTAACCCAGTTAATAAAGTTTTTGTTTCATCACTTTCCATGATTTTATATAACTTTTTAAAGGTGTGATGAATTATCATTTTGATAAAAAATATATGGATTGATTTTTAAAATACTGGTCTACTGCTCTACGACGGGTTGTTTTTTATAACAGAAGGAAAGACTTTACTTTTTTAAATATATTAAATAATAATGGCATCCTGTCTGGAAAAAAGGGTGTAATAATAAAATTATGGAACAATGTAATACTTTTATTTGTCATTTTCCTATAAATAAGACTGAAAAGGCATGCGTTTTCTCCTTTGATTTATTAAGGCGTACTTTAACTAAAAATAATTTACCGGGCACAGGGCAAATATTTCTCTCGTTAATTTTAAAGGTGAATATGAATAATTCATATTTTATTTTAAGAATAGTTGAAGTGTACCCGGCGTTAGACGAATTTTCTCTACTTTCAACAAATATAATATCCATGTATTATATAATTAGACTTTTCGGAAGAAATTTTCTAAATTATAGTGAAAACCCTATCACACTCAGTTGCATAGTTTAGAAAAACTAAGCGCACAAACAGACAGACGGGGATAGTGACATTGTTTTATATTATATAGAGATAATCTTTACGTTGCAATAAATAAACAAAAAATCATTTTAAAATACCCCACAGTTTCTTGTGCTCTAATAATGGTTAACTTTATTGATATCCGCATCAAATAGTTAAGTATTGTTTTATAAAAACTCTTTATTAAAATGCAATTACATACTTCTAAATCATTACTGTAAAAATAAATCTTCCGTACAGCTTTGATTTTGAATAATGGTTTCCCAAGCGTCACCCACAATAATGTTATAACGTGGGGTTAGGAACAGCAGGAAGTAATCAGTGCATGTGTCGACAAATATGCGGTTTGCGGTATCCGCTGTTTGGATATTTACTATATTGTGCACAGTGTGTTTCGATTGGTTTCCTCTGTAGGCTATTTCACATTAGGTCCTGCAATATTTATCCATAAAAACATTGACTACATAAATCTGAGCTTCCAGAAAAACTGCGAGTATTGTAAAATATTTATTTGATATAAATTACATTTTTTACAATAATCTCACTATCCACGTCTGTTGCAACAGATTTTGATAGTGTTTTCACTATCATTTTGAAAAATTCTTCCGAAAGGCTTACATATGCAAAACATGCGTATTTTATTTATAGAAAATTGAGGAAAGTCGATGTTTTATAATCAAGACGTACATAAATATTTTCGGGCACTACATTCCTAACGTTAGCTAAACTTTATGAAATATATCAAAATAATATACTACGGAATTGTATATCTTAAAAAGGCCTACATAAAAGTCCGTGATCATATATGTCTATCTGCTAAGGATAATCCCCAGCAACCGGGTACACGTCAGCTAGTACATAATAAATGGCATAAGAAATAAAAGTGATTGAAAAATTGCTACGCCGATGAAGAGAATGAGATCAGTACCTATATAAGTAAAAAGTACTATCATATAGTGTATAATAGTATAGGTTGTGGTAACATTAAATAAAAAAGAAACATGTTTCGATGATTTTATTGCATTTTTCTAATGATGTTACGAGTGTTCAATTTCTTTAAATAATTAACTTTTTTCTTGAATATTAACAATTAATTTTTCTTTTTAACTCATTAAAAAGATTATACCCATCAATTTAACATATTGAAGAAGAAGATAATACGAATAAATATAAATGAAACAAGAAACAGAATAAATGAAGACCAAGAAAAATAAAAATGTAACGAATACGAATTGAACCCACAGGATCTTTTATTAAACCAAATGTTATTGTTTATTTTTTTATTACTTCAAGAAGACTATTATTTTTTTATATTTTCCGACTTTATGTCCGGATTAAATCTTCCACAGGAAAAACTAAACCCTTCCACACACTTTTCCACAAATGATCATCTAGTTAATCCACATTATGCAAATGCATTATATAAGCATAATAAATACAAAATAATATAAAAACAACACGTCAAATCACCAGAGATCAAATGGGAAAATAATTCACCGACTCCAGATATTTTCATATCAGAGGTTTCGGCTCGGTAGAACTTCTAATTGAACCTATAAATCCTACTGATCCCTCAATATAAATATATAAAAAATCTTTCGTAACCCTACATGTATTTAAAATGACTGATTTTTGCATTTGTATGTATAAATTCTTTGACGGATAAATTTTGAATGATAGAGCTAGGTATAATGCCAGTAGCCGAAATAACAAATGGTAATATTATTATTATTTTATCCCTTTGTATCTATAATTATTATGCTTTTTGTGTATAAAATAATGGAATTTGAATATTATATTTATCTCTTAATGACGAATTAATTTTTAATTGTTTGAATGTATTTATTGTCATAAAGTAAATATAAATGTAAGTAATTCAGTTGTGTTTACTAGGCATTAGTTGTTCATTGTAACAATGATATTGATTGAAAAGTACATGGTATGGATTTATAAAATAAATAAAGTAACATCACGTTTAAGTTTATTACATTTGAAGTAATATAGACAACTCACTTCTTTAAAATAAGAAATAATATTGACATATTTCATTTAATAGTGTACCTATATTATAAGCAAATATAAAAGCATTAAAAAAATAATTTTGAAATATATATAGGTAAATAAAAATAAAGAAACAGGCAAATATATATATTCACTACGAAAAGGTTAACTCGTACAATTCGGAAAAGTAATTATTAAGATTTATTTTCATCACTAATACGGTATCTTTTAACATATCTGCAACATCCCCAAATGTATTACCAAAATTATGCACTCGATTTATAGGTGTATGAGTTTGATGATTGGTTTTAAAATTTTCTTTAAGGGCATCTAAGTCGTATCTTGCCGATTTATTAGCATCTAATGGTTTTATATCCTGCATCCTTAAATGATTCTTGAAGTGATATATTGTTAGTATTCAATATATCAATATCATAAACCCTTTTGAGTAAATCTTCAAAAAGATTTACTATGATTTCGGTATTGTCTACATTGATAAACTACAACCATTCTTTCGCTGAACATTAGATAACATATTTTAGATAATTCTTTGAATTGCCATCTTTTTAGTTCAAATAGAAAAATCGTTAACATTTTTAGATTTTTTATATATCTCGTGCATTTGTTTTTTTATTTAAAATTAATTATTTTGTAAACCATATAGGATAAAGAGATGTTTTCAAATTAAGTATAGGAGCATAAAGTTATTTGCGATATTGAGTGTTTTTCGTACATATCTTCAATTTTTGGAACGTGGACATTTTTTAAAAATGTTGCTGAAGGGAATGTAGGTTGTTTTCAAAATTACTTTTAAAATTATTCTTTGTACGATCCCCATTTAAAAATAATAATATAAATACTTTACTTTTACTTTATGGAGAAAAGTTACTGATTCAAAATATTGCTAATTTATTTAAAAATCTGCTCAAATTATTCGTATTCCTCTTCAAATCAGGACTGCAGGCATTTAACAGGGCTTACAATTGTTTAATAGGCAACCTCCTCATTCGATAATTCCATACTGAATTGCTGACGGGACAAGAACGTATTATTTTTTTTTTAAATTATCTACCTTAAGGATATTTCTTAGGATGTATTTCATCATCTTGCTTATAAGCTGTCAGAAGCGCTATGCATAGGATAAAGTATTTTTTCGATTTCACCAACGCTCAAAAACGCTTATGTATTAGATAAAGTCCCTCTTTACTAAAGAGTACTCGAAGAAGCTGATAGCGGTTATATATCGGGTAAGTTAGCCGAGTTTCCTACCTATGGTCTTTGAAGCTGTGAAGCTTACAGTTTTATTTAGAGTTTATTGTTTATTTTATTTAATACAGATTTATTTGAGCATTTTGCCAGAATTGAAGATGCTGAAGTATTTGACGGGTCGCGGGCGTCAATAATGCGAATACAAAGAGTGAACAATAAGGTTGTGAAAAGTTTTTGGAAGTCTTGAATAATGTAGATTTCAATACGTGCTTTATGGAATCCACAACCGAATCAACGATAAAATCTCTCGGATAACCACCACCGCTATGTTATTTTATTATAAATACATGACGAAATTGTTTTTCCTGGATTATCTTAAAAAAAATAAAAACTGCTGTATTTTTCCAGCGACGTTAGGTACGGTTTGTAATGTTATTTTGTGTGCACACATAATATATTATAATACCAACATTATCCTGTTACAAGCATTGTACATAGAAACACAATAATGTAATAAATTCAACTGTCTTCAGGAATAACGCTGCACCAAAAGGAGTGCTCAGAGGCTATTGTACACCTCCATCCAGTGTACGTTCACTTCCCTCAGAACCTGACTCTCTAAAGAGGTTTATTTATAAATTTGTTCGGTTCCTAAAGGCTATTCTGCAAACATGTTGCAAATCGCAATGTCACCAAGTAAGTACCTCTGCTACTTCAATATCATACTACAGTAGCACATACAATAGTGGTAAATAGTCGTTCCAACCAATGAAGACTATTAAAATTATGAAAGCACAAGCAAACTTTATTCACAAGACTCGTCGGAAAAACTACAAGCTCAGTGTTGTCGCTTAATGTCATTGCCATTATAGAGAAATGATAATGTTAATCACTGAAATCACTTTCCCTTGTTTCAGGTGAAAACATGTATGCCTCAACAGAAATTATATTTTCTTCATAAACTTGCAAGTAATCAGCAAAGCCTATTTAATTAGTATATATAATTGTTTCCAGGACAGGTGGCCTGGATCCAGAATGATATTTCTTGTTTACTAATCTTGTATATTTTAAGTTCCATATTTGTTAATAATTGTGTATTAAAAAAATATTTTTGTTAGAAGCGAATGGAAATAAAAATAAAAAAACATTAATTTTTTATTGCAATTTTAATTCTGGTTTTCAGTTTCAATCGCCTCTTATCATCTTCATCCTATTTCCTTAATTGATCTTAAAGTATCAGGACCCTCTGGAGTCTTCTGTGGAGAATTCTCTCTTCCTTTGTCTCCCTTCTCTTTAATGAGATGGTGGCTTACTTGAGACAGTGGCCGCCTCACACCATACACCAGCTGCGGCTGCCTGATCGTTAAGGCGTGCGAAGCAACGGGATGCTCAAACTATCCAACGGTAGAAGGTCTGAGGCGGGGGCTCTGTAGCGGAGACTGCATACTCAGCAATAGCCCTGGAAATGGACGGCTATCGAGGAATGCTTCGTCTTCATCTTCTTCTACGAAGAATACCTCCACGAGCACCTCTTCTGCAGTGGCATTCTGATTATCTGGAAGTAAAAGAGAGAATACTGCACTTTCAGTTTGCATTTAATAATTTACTATAAACGTTCCCGAAAAAATTCAAGTAATTCTATGAAACTTCATTTAGCTTTTGAAGAATACTTGTCAATCAAAATGAAAATTTTAAAATCTATAAAAATTATAAAATAAATTTGGCCTCCGCGTCTGTCTGTTTGTGCGCTTACGTAGAGATTTTTTTCCGAAAGGTTTGTAAATATAAAACATGTATATTATATTTATGGAAAGTAGAGAAAAGTCGATGCTTTGTAATCAAATGGTAAAAAAATATATTTTAGGACCCTAAAATTGGTAACCCTGGCTAAACCTTACGAGATTCTTCAAAATCTTAGTACATTACTACAGAATTACACATCTTAAAAAGGCCCACAGAAAAGTCCTGGTTGAAATAAGGATAACCCCTAGCAACGCCGGGTACAAGTCAGCTATTTAAATTATTTTATTATACCTTTGTCTAATTAGATACGTTTATTGTTTTGTGTAAAATAGTAATTAGAGTTTACACAATAAAAAAAAATCATTTGTAAGCGACTTTAAAAACATTATCCTTGTTTACATTCTAAATTTAAATATTTTTAATATTTCATCCGCTTTCAAGAACAGTATTTTATTTTGAAATACATTAAAAATAGCGAATTTATACAGAATCTGTATTCTGACATGCATATTGCAAGGCCTTGGGGATTAACAAAAAGAACAATTCTCAAGAAAACTGAGTAAACATTGTTTGACTTTGAACATTCTTATACATATCTAATATTGTTATATCTGTTGCTGAAGAATTAATTTTATTTCCTAGAGACATCACCTAGTAGATTTTTTTTATTTTCAAGCGTTTGGTTACTCTCGTTTATTAATCATGAAAAATAAGACAAATCTATTAGTTCGACTTAAATCTCTAGTAAAATAAGACAAATCTATTAGTTCGACTTAAATCTCTAGTAAAATAAGACAAATCTATTAGTTCGACTTAAATCTCTAGTAAAATAAGACAAATCTATTAGTACGACTTAAATCTCTAGTAAAATAACATAATAATTAACAAACCAAAAACCAACGAGATGTCGCCTGTTTACCGTTTTGACGTTTGCGATTTCATAGAAACAATCGAATTTTAAAGACAGGCGTTGCAGTAGACGCGATAAAAGCGCTGTTGCCAGAAAAATCGTATAATAGCTATGTAGAACATTTGTTATGTGACACATAGTTATAATGCATTTTTTAAGAGTTTGGTGAAAAAGCCCGATAATCTAATAAATATATAAATAGACTTCCTAATGCGCTTAACAAGTTTACACATGTGTTTGTTCCATTTCCTCTTCTGAGCACAATCATCAGTTTTATCAAAAGAGGTTTTGTAATATAAAAAAATCATTACTTTTAACTTGTAATACAATTTATTATGTTGTAATAACATTTATGGATAAATAAGGATTAAAAAATCTGTAGATATGTAGTATAATTCCGCTTACATATTTAGATAATTGTCTTTATCGTTAGGGGAGTAGTCGTTGCCAATATTTTATTAAACATCTCCGATAATTATACTGTTCAATTTTTCGAAACGGGCGTCCCCGACTTCTGTTACCATTTGCATTTGCATCATATATTCTCCTTATACTCCTTTCTTCGCTCATTCATTCTAGATGCACAAGCCATCTAAGCGTCCCTTTATTAATCTTACTCAGAGGCGGTCCCTGCCTTAGTGCATTTGTGCACTGAACTGCCAAACATCGATATACGTTAGAAATGTAAATTCGTATATCCACTCACGAAGAATTCACGCCAGATCATTATAATATTCTTACCAATCAAAGTTTGTACTAGACTCCCGCGCATGCGAAAAACAGTGTAATATATCAACCCGTGCATTTTCGGCTTTGCCCGAGACATGCCATGTACCTTCTATAGGCACTGTCTCTAGAGGTCGGAACCGTGAAATGAGCGAGACAGGTAGAAACCCATAACGGATGTTGATGTGTTAGAGCAGTGGAGATAGAAGCTGGTCGGTGCATTATCGGCGCATGCGCCGAAACATCCTGATATATATCAAAAACCTTAAACATGCGTAAAACGTTTGGAATGCAGTAGTTAGGATTGACAGATTTCGAACTAATTAACAATGTTATAATATTTTAGCGTTACCGGCGCGATCTACATATCTGCAAACTTGACAGTATTCATTATTGGCGATTGACGCGACGTTTTAACGGTTTTTACGAGTTTTGCTCTGCAAAAAGTTTTTTAAAAATGAGTGCTAATGAAAACATTGCGGTTAACATTGATTTTATCAAAAGTAACCGAAGTTCATTTAATCCCAACAAACTAGAGATGATTTTGCGAATGCTGACGGAGCAATATCAATTTTACAATTATTTTACAAGTGTAACTTGGTGGAGTGTTTTAGTGAAATAGTGAAACTGTTAAACATAATTTGTACTATTCCGATGACAACTGTCGAGTGCGAAAGGTGTTTTTCTACGTTGAAACGTGTAAAAACATTTCTGAGGAATACTATGTCCCAAGATCATCTCAATGCTTTATCAATGATGATCATCGAAAAAAGTTTGATCTCGTCTATACCAGACTTTAATAATCTTGTACCTAATTGAAGAATTTTCTCAAATGAAAGAGCGACGAATGGATTTTCTCTACAAATGAATTATTTGTACTGGGTATTTAGTTCCCTTTAAATCACTTTATTTTCCTATTTTACATGTTACCATTATTTGTGAAATGCACTGCTGGTAAATTCTGTCACGAGCCGCCTCTGATCTTACTCATTACGTTTACATCAGCGTATCTCCACATTTCTCACACGATCATAGATGGTTTTACTCACATTCGCTTCAGGGATCTCATTTCAACAGCATTCAATCTATTTTCATCCTTTCTCTGACAGTTCCATGCCTCACTTCCATACATCAGGGTTGGTACCAGCACTCCATTGTGGGCTGCTAACTTCGCTTCTTTGGACAATTTTTTGTTAGCGCTAACTGTGTTCAGCTTCAACTGCGTTATGCAACATAATATCTATACATTTGTTAAGCCCAAACAGTAATTAACTTCCCTCGGTAGAAAAATATCCTAAATTAAGCACCGAAATTATTAAAACACGTTTCGTTTTATTATTTAATATTTGTAAGTATGAAAATGAATTCACAGTGTATCTTTAAATGCAAGATAAACATTTATTTGCTTTGAGATTTTTGATATATTTCAAACGAGTCGTGTTTTATAAAAAAATTTCACCATTTTCGCTAGATTATTATCGTTTTTTTTAATATTGGCGCGCTCATTCTTTCATTCGTATTATTATCCATAATTTCCGACATTTCTTTCTTTATGCTGTCGGTGTGTTTTTTTTTTGTTTCTTCTATTTGAGATATAATATTTGTTTCATTACGTCCATTTTTTTTTTTCTAGGAACTGGATAATATTGTCTTCATTTGGCATGTTTGTTGTCTTGCCTCTGGTATTTGAAATTGTAGGTTTATAGATAAGAAATTTTACAAGAAAAGAAAGATAAGTAATTAAAATTAAATAAACCTCGGTTAAAATGATTTTTTTTTGCGTTTAGATAAAAGCAATGTGATGACAACTGGCGCCAGTTTCGAAATAAATGATATGGATTTTATTATTTCAATCAAGACAAATAAATTTCGATTTACTTTACAAAACCAAATGTATTGTTAGTGTTATGATCATTTCACTCGTAAACCAATTGATGAACAATTTTGATGTTAGTCTATTTATCACTGCTGATATGTAAAATAATTGTAAAACAAATAATAAACAACTTTTACTGTTAATGTAATACTATTTAGTAAATATTTAGAAAAAAATTATCAATAGTGTATTGTTGTTACACATTGAGTTGATTTCTAATTATTGATGTAAATCATCGTCCGGCGAGATACACGTGTATTATTGCAATTTATTGTAGATGGACTACCGTATAACACTAATAGCTTCATTCAAATTCAAACAACATTATTTTGAACAGCTATAGTAGCTACCAGGGGTGTCTGGAAAAAGAACTTAGGGTAGTAAAATTCAACCTATTTCAATTATTGTTTTTTACACTTAAGCTCTTTTAACGCCAATGAAGATATTGTATCAGCGGTACGAGAAATGCATTGACGTTCAAATAGATTACAGTAAAAAAAATGAAATTGATTAAGTTTTACTAACTTATGATCATTTTCATCAATTTCCACTCGTATTACGATTCTAAATTATTTAATTCACTAAATGACGTCATTTTCATGTTTTAACGTTCTTAAGGTGTAATTAAAGAGCGGGCTTAAATTTATGTCTGTAAAATTTCGGTTTGTTTTCACCTAAGGGTAGGTAATTGTCTTCGATCGCCGGTCAGCGGTTGGTTTTATACGAATGGGTTAACGACTGTCAGTAAAGATTTAACGGTTTGTTTTCCTCCGGGACACACTTAAACTTCTCCCCGGCGGTATTGCCCTCGGACGGGACTAGGAAGGGTCGGGGATGCCTAGAATGGTGGAATTAAGCGCGTAGGTGATCTACAATCATGATGATTAATTACTTACTAATTTTTGTTAGATTTTTGATTTTCATGATTTACTACCATTTAAAAACTATTTTACTTTGTAAAAAAATATCATGGCGTCTTGTCATATTTTTTCATATGTATTGATATTTCATGTATTATTTTTAGAAAGAAGAAACTTATAGAAAAGACATTGTAAGCTGAACATTGTTGAGTTTTCTTAGGTATAAAGTTCGCCAAGAAAATCTATACAAACTTCGTGGTGCCATAGCACACCTGAAATATTTAGGTGGAAAATACGAGCAGATTTTTTGCTTCGGGATATATTTATTTATCTTATTTTGTGTTTGTACCAAACACAAGATTTGACATTTTCACTCCGAGCAAGAAACATACGCTGATGTACTCCAAGTCTATTTATGTTGTGTTAAATATCGACAATTCTCTGATAAATAGGTATTATTATAAAATACAGGTTATACGTACAGATATAATAGTATGTACTTATCCACATAAATAAAAGCCAATATCTTTATGTGTGTTCCCTACTCAAAACTACTGGACCCATTTCGTTCATAATTTCAAAGTTTGTTCTTATAAGCGCCAAGTTGTAAAGATACAAAAAGTAGCATTATCTCTGCACTGATTCTACATAGATTTAAAAAAAATAAAATATAGTTTTTTAAACTAATAAACTACATTATAAACTATATTATAGAGTAGCGAATGGTATTATAAATTCTGGGATGCCCCAAAAAGACTTTATTACTACGAATTATTTCTTTTCTGGAATAGGATACGGAGTCAAATTAAAATCAACGTAATGAATTCTTTTTTATAGTAATAGTGTAAAGTTTTTGATATTAAATAAAGTGAATGGTGTAAAAGTTAGGGACCCCCGAGGAAGACATGAATCAAATAATTATTTTGATAAAATGAGGCGTGCATGAAGAACGAAGAAAGGGGTGTTAGGAGAATGTACTATGTGGAAAAGAATGGTAGAAGTCAAGGCGCCGAGGAGGTCATCGCGTGATCAAGTGAAAGAAATACTTATTTGTGTTAAAATAAGCCTCAGGTATGTATGATAAACGAAGGTGCATCGAGAGTATTTTACGCTGTACCTACAATGGTTAGCTAGTGGGTTCTAGATACGATGCGTTTTGCATGGGCGAACATTCCCGAATATTTTAGTAGCATCGCTACAAGTATATGATGAATGAAGATTGGGATGTTAGGAAAGACGTAGTAAAAATGGTAAAGAATTCGGGAACGCCCAAAAAGACATGGCACAATCAAAGAAAAACAAGGAAACTTTTCACAATATTATTTCCACCTTAAAAACGGCTCTTATTCACTATCTCTAAACTTTTCTCGAAGCCTTTCATAACCCCGTGCAACGCCGAGTAAATGTCAGCTAGTTGTTAAACAAATTATTCTTGGTGACCCTGTTCAAACTATTTTTACTACATTAGTATGCATAATATAAGTACCAATCTGCTCACGGTGCACGTATATTGACTCCCACATCAATTAAGATTATGGCCGAAGAGTATTTGCTGTCTTTTATCAAATTAATGTATTTTTACTTTAGTCAAAAATGTAAATTTACTTTAAAGCAGTTGGTAAGTTAATAAATATAGGGCAAGGACCGCTTTTTAAAGTCGTATTACAAACAGAAGTTTTTTAAAAATCAATATTGCCCATATCACACTACTCGCGAATACATTTGGGTGGGAATATTTATTTGTGGATGAATAATGTTTTATAACCGTAATGCAAACAATCCAACATGACGAATCGAAAACCATTTCTGCCGCCATCTTTCAGAATCAAGTCATTCGCTTCCGAGACAAATGTGTTATGGCGTTCCTCTGACGACTTTCTTCTTGAAAGAAAAGTGACACATCTCAAAAATCACAATCTTTAAAATAACTGGAAGAAAACTCTCTGAAAGCAATAATATTTTATAGCAAAGTGTCACTTCTGTACCATCCCTACTCACCGCTAGTGTAACTATTCTTATGTTGAGAATATCTTGATAATAATAAATAATAACGCTTCAGTATACGGTACCGCAAAAGCGATTTTCAGAGAGGATCTCACATTAATAATGTAATATTTTGACATGCCTCAAAAACCAACTGATAAAGTGATCCTCTATCTATTATATATTTATATTTATAATTTAATTTATTCATAACTGCCAAGTTGCCAAAAAAATGGTTCACCACATTGAATAATGTCAACAGAAGTTCAAAGCTTTCTTTCATTAACCTAGAATACCTTACAAAGGATTTGTTTGACTTAGATTTAGACTTTTTTTAGATTTTTTTTTAGATTTTTTAAATTACACTCCACATTGCTAATCATATAATAATATAAAGATGACTGTGTCGTCGCCTACCTTCAAAATAATCACAATCAATATCCTTATTACTTAATTAGGGTCACTAGAGGCGTAGGGTCGTGTATAAACCATATTATAAAGATTAAATAAATATTTGAAAGGCATATTCAGTGTTTGGAAATATCAACGTGCGCAATTTGTTTTTCCTGACTTGTCTGGGCTCAATATTCATGATCGCAATAATCTGAGCACCCCTATTTCACAAACCAACTAATGTTTCTCAACTACGGAAATCTAATACATCCTACACATCAACAAGTTTCCGAATTTACCCACCACTTGTTGCTCCATCAACAAGAGTTTTCTCTTCCTTTAGCTCCTCCTCGCGTAATTTTCTTTAGTTTCGTTGAATTTTACCTTTTTTAACGACTAGCAAACTCAGATTTGAAATGGCGCAGCGTTATGGTGAAATTAATATCGCCTCAACCAGGCAAGTGAAATTTCCCAGTTCTAATCCAGGCAGTAGGTAACTACTGACTCTTTTGTGTATTCTTACTTTTTGTGTGTTTTTCTTATTCACATTAATTAAGTTTTATCAATATATTCATTTTTTTACTCTGCTTTATACATACAACTTTTATGTACAAAGTTTTTACGGGCTTTTCTACTACCACACTACGCACATTTAGTAATTTAATATTGAAAAAGTAATAATGTCTCCATTATGTTCGACTTGGAACATGGTCGTTTTCTACGAGTGCAATGCTTAGTCACGTTTCAAGGAATAAATCTTGTTCGAACTTTATTTTAGTCATTCCCACCCACACCTATTTCATTTCATTTTTATTACTTCTGTTCGCGTTCTGCGCCCGCCCATGCATCAGTTGTGATTTTCATCCCTATTTTATGTGAATGTAAAAATGTACACATTTTATGACTAGATAAGCTTGACTTCATTTTCATGTGATGGTTTATTTTAAGCCTTGTCACCTTTCAGATTATACTGAAGATGAAAATAATAATTTTATATCAGAAGTCTACTACTTGCAGGAAAGGTACGCCTACAGTTTATCACATAACTGTGAGCCTTTTTATACGATGGGACACCACATAATGTAAACATGTATGTAACTTTGAATTTTTTGACGCTTCTTTTGAATCAATGTATATGCAAGTTGCTAAAAGTAAATATGTTAAAGGCATAAATTTTTTTTTTAAGATCTCGTTTTCGTGTTATATGGTGCCCTTGAGAAGATATTTTAAAAATTTCCTACAAAAGGATACTTGCAAAATCGTTATTCGTGTATTTGGACGGATTTTAAAGTATACGTATGTTTTTTTTTTCCTTGATACATCGATTGATTACCATACCAATGAATAATAATAACTTTCACGAAAGATTTTCTATCATCAAACAAATCGCTTTGAATAACAGGTAGAAACAAAACTAGTAGACAAATAAATAAAAATTTGACAATTAGCATCAAATAAATTTGTATTTAACAATTCTTCCAGCTCTAATAATATAAACATCAATAAAATTTTCCAATGGCGTACAGTCCTGGATACAAATATTTTTTTCTTCTTTAAGCTTTAAAATCAATACTAAAGATAGTGAAGACAAACTTAGCCATTCGGGCATATATAAACTGAATTGCAATGACTGTTCTGCTTTTTGCATCGGGAAAACGGCCCGGAATGTAAACATAAGAGTAAAAGAACATCTCCAATGTTTAAATAGTAATGCATTTACTAGACATTTGACAAAAATTCTGGTGCTAAAGTATGACATAAAAAGGGAATCGGAATTAGGTTAAACAATTTAGAAGCCCTCGAAATTTAAAAAAAGCCGTTAATTATTACTCAAACATAATTAATAATCAAATAAATTTAAATTGTAGTCACATTTTGAATTTATTCTGTTAATCTCCGCTGAAACTGTTTACTCCCACCCCCTACCTACCCATCCTATAATATTGTGTCTCCCTCTATTCCATCCTCTCTAATATTCTTGTTTTTCTCTAATCTATTTCTATCTCTTTCTTTTACCAATAAGGTGCATTCTTTTCTATTTGTATCGCTTTCACTCATTGTTTTATTTTCTTATGTATATATATATATATGTGTCTCTGTATGTAGTTATCTTTAGTTAATATAATAAGCCCTGGCGAAGCTTGAGATAAGCGAAACCCGGTTGGCTGTCATTATTAATTCAAATAAAAAGTGGTATATTACAAAGTGTATTTTTTCATTTAATATTTAAGTCAGTACATTTACAGGAAAAACTTAGGCTTCTGACGAGAGAAGTTTGATACAGTCAGCCTCTATAACGTTTGGTTTTTTCTCAATTGCTTATAAATATATTACATGGTGCTTTTTTAGTTTAGTTGATCGTTTCAGTCTGTATTTGGTGTCAGTATATTTTCTATTTATGATCTCCCTATGTTTTGTCACAAGGTTTTTTATTCGAAATATTAATGTTAATATTGTCTTGAGTTTTAAATGAGAGTTAATGTTAGTAATATATAATGTTAAGAACCATAATGTAGGACGTTATTTTGCCCAACTGTTGTATTTGTGGTCGCTTGTGTTTTAACCCTGAGATCTATTGTTTCTGATATATATCTTAGTAATAATGTACGTTGTAAGTAAGCACTTTTAAAATGTAACTATGTAATCGAAATTGACGATTCTTACACAATGATCTGACCCGGTAAACATTAGTAAAAACACGAATGTAGAGAATACCTCCGAGGTTGTGTAGGTGCAATCAACACGTAATGTAGGTGCCTACAAGTTTCACGTTTAGAGTTGAAAAGGAGAATTAGACGAGGGAAAATTTATAATATATAAACCATTCTCAGTAACTAGAGACCTACTTCTGAAATCCTAAGGCGGTCGTGGTCGGAGAATAATGAAGACTAAACCTTTCTATTTTAGGCAGAAATTGAAAGGGCTGAGTGGATTGCTAGCTGTTCTTTGTCAGTTTACTGATGATATTTTAGGTTTCTGTACGGCATGATAGAGGAAATCGTCAAATAAATAGCAAAGGCAAAATCATGGTACAACACGAATCTTAATATATATAATAATAATAATATATACCTATAATTCTATATTCTTGATGTAAACTTTCACGCACAGAAATATTCCTATTACAATTAAATAAACACGCTGTGACAAGTAAAATCTTTGCCATAGCTCACCGCTAGTAATTTGCTACATTTGGTGACTAGCTCTAGACTCCATCTAATGCTTGTGTACGGTGACACGCTGACCCTGATTTCTACCCACCACTCATACTTTTTTCCTTCCCAGAACGTCCTCTCCATTCTTGTTTATCTTGCTTGCTTATCTTATCACGGCCATTATTGAAGAGTGGAGGGAAAAAACAATTCTTAAAGATATTTGAATTATTTCATATTGCTTCTGTATTGTAAAATCACGCCAATTTTTTTTTTTTAATTGACACATATTTTGAGTGAATTTCAGAGAAGCATTTCAAAAGTAGATTAAAGTATAAAACATGAAACACGTTATTCATATCGTTGTCACCATTTTAAAACTAGCAATTATTAAATATGTTTTTGGAATTTGAAATTCTTAGTTTACTTTTTTTTCTGTACTTCGTGTTGTTGTTTTGTCATTACGTTCATTAATCATAAAATTAAAAATCTTTCACTGTATATATATAAAGTTTTCACAAATCACAAAAAAAAATAAAGATATAATAATAAAAACAAATATTCGAATCTTCTATAAAAATTCGCGAGAAAAACTCGGTAGAGATTAAATTACAAATATCAGCTTTTAAAACATAAACATGGCTTCCGCTTGAACGAGTAGCTAAAATTTGATAAAAAAAATATTGCGCCAGCCAGTAATGTAAGCAATCAGAAAACGAAAACCACCAACACTTATTCAGTAGCACCCACCTTTAAATAGGGAGTAAACAAAAATATGTAAACTTTTGTTGTTCTTGATTTTCATTGAAAACAATTTCATTCGTTCCCCGGACCAAAGGTTACATTATGTTTAAAAATAAACTTACTTAAGTTAAAATTTTAATTATTTCGTAACATAATATTAGCGAAATATCAGTAATTCATTTTTATCCTGTTTATTTATTTTTCCTTTGATGTTAATTTTTATCCTGTTTCTTTATTTTTCCTTTAATGTTGATTTTTATACCGTTTCGCTATTTTCCTTTAATGTTGAATTTAACCCGTTTCATTATTTTACCTTTAACATTGATTTTTATGCCATTTCTTTACTTTTCCTTTAATGTTGATTTTTAGTGTATACTGTAGGTAGGGAATCATATCTTTTTACGTATATTTTCTTTTTTTTTATACGAGTATTACGTGAATATTTTTTTTACAATTTTTTTCCAATATACAATTACATTAGTACGTAAATGTCAACAAAACTTTATTTATTAATTTTTTTTATTTCTTTTCCGATTTTATGTCCGGGTTAAATCTTCCCCATAGGAAAAACTAAACCCTTCCACATACTTTCCACAAATGATCTTCTAGTCAATCAACATTATGCAAGTGCATTATATAAGCAAAATAATTACAAAACAATACAAGAACAACACGTCAACTCACCAGAGATTAAATGGGAAAATAATTCACCGACTCCAGATATTTTCATATCAGAGGGTTCGGCTCGGTAAAACTCCTAACAGGGCCTATAAATCCTACTAATCCCTCAACATAAATATTTAAAAAATCTTTCGTTATCCTACATGCATTTAAAATGACTGATTTTTGCATTTGTAAATATAAATTTTTTGATAGATCTAATACGCCTAAATTTTTAATGAACGAGCTAGGTATAATGCCAGTAGCCGATATAACGAATAGTAATATTTTTATAGTCTGATAATGCCAAATTCTTTTTTTGTTATTGATGCCTTTTTTTACTCATTTAAAGTACGCTCTAGCGTGTTTAAATCGCACTTTATGGAACGCACGTTTTTTAAAGTTACCATGGCAACATCAACAAATCAACAAAATGTGAAGTCGTCAACTTTTAACTATAAATCTGACAGGAATATTTTAAACGTCAAATAAAACATTACAAATATTTCAAAAATTTTATTCAAAGTTTACATCCTTTTTTACATCGTTTACATTCTAATTATTTAAATGGATGTGAAAAGAGCAGTTCGTATTATTTGAAATATTAATACCTCCGTTTTTTAAATCGGAGGAAATGCTGTTCAAATTAATAGTATTCTCGGAAGTCAATGAGGCTGCACTTCCATTAATGGCAGTTCCAATAATGTTTGAAACATTCTTCTTATTGCTAATGCTCTCTTCCACGTAACCAGTCGCCACAGCTGCCGATTTCCATCCTACTTGTCGTTGGATTTGATCAATTGTCATGCCACTATTTGCCATAATGGTAGCGGATGTACGTCGAAACGCATGTCCTGTATATTTCTCAGGATCTTTTAATTTAAGATAGCGTGCGATTTGTAAGGGGCATGATCCAAATGTGTTAATACCAACCACTTGATTGGTGCACTTACCCTTATCATACCGTAAGAAAACCCTGTCTGTACTTACATTTTGGGGTCGCAATGATAAATATTGCTTCATCAAACGCACATAATCAATTGCACCACTGTCGGCAACAGTAAAACGTCGAGCCTTCACTGTTTTAGATGGTTGGATGGTAATAAGCAATACACTTCCTTCTTCTTTGATATCATATAAGCGTAAATCGCACAATTCACATCTTCTGCAAGAGCCAAAGATTCCGCAAATGGCTACCACCACCACCTTAAAAAATAAGTACGTAATGTCCGGTGCTTCCGTGAAAAACTTCCGCAAATCATCTTCTTTGAATACATACGCCTTCTTAGCAACGTCATCCTTGCTAATTGCCTTCATGAATGCATGCACTTTCACAAATGATTTTAAATCAACCCCTTTATTTATTCTCAACAGACATTGCAATTTCGAATGTATGGCCCACATAGTCGATGCTTTGTACTGTTCATTTTTACACTTCATCAATAATGTTGAATTTTTCAAACTTGGCACTCCATCACCCTCCAAAGTCACGAGCCGCCATTATATATATACTCATCTCTCTCATTTCGGACTTGACGTGCGGCTATCTCACTCGCTCCAGTCTATACCAAAGCCAAAATTAGGGGGATGGGTACACTAAGGAGATATGCGTAGCCTAGGATTCTGCCACCATAACCAAACTTGAGGTAAGTTTATTTTATTGTCAAAAGCGATAATATAAAAATAAAAATAAAAGTAAGTCCCCAATTTTAAATAAACAGTTATAACTAATCACCAGTCCAATTTTAAAGTTGTTTCCTTTCTCCCTATCTGACCCCACCGCTCCCTTACCCCTCTACCTACCTGTCTCTGACGCCCCCCACCCCTTCTCTAAAATGCTTTCTCTTTCTTTTTTTTTTTCCTCATAAGATTTATCTGTACTATATTTAATTTATATATTTATTGTCTTGAAGAAGGTTGGGAACAACCGAAACCGGTCGACGTATATAATAAAATAAAATGCTTTAAAACAAAAAAATCCTTTTCATTTTGTATAATGTCAAGCCACAAAGTGTTTGCTTTCTTCGATAATTCGATAATATATTATTATGATCAACCGCATTGTCAGCGTTTCAGTATAAATTACAATATAGGTGTAGTAGTATTTAATGTAGTTGCAGTAGGTTCTGCTCGCCGAGGTCGTGTCGATAAGGAACCACTCATAAAATACTGCACATAGGAAATAATATCAACGTTGCAAATGTAAGTAGGTACAAGGTAAACAAATCTCGAATGGGGACAAAAATTTAAAAACAAAATAAAGAGCAAAATAAAGATAACTTTACATACATCCCATCAAAATGTTTTTCATAAATACCGTTTTATATGTTTTTTTTAAGTCTTCAATGTTGCCAGAATTGCAGGTAGAAAAAACCTGCGAGAAATTCAAGATGGCCGTCTGACATTTGTTTTGCGGCATTGAAAAAAACAAAAGCAATCGTTTGATATGTCACATTTGGAATGAGATTCAAACGATATAATGTAGTTATCGTGATGAAGATGCCTGTGTTGAATGAATAATAGGTGGCTGCTTTTGGCAGATTTACACGTGTATCGAGACTGAGATCGAGACGGTTGAATGCAAGGAATCGTGCTCTAATTAGAGGCGTGGGTGTTGATTACTGAATTATTATCTCAACGTTTGCGTTTGCATCATGAGCCATTCAGATGGAATATTATATATTACATTGCAGAGCAGCTGAATCTAAGGAATGAAACTTCGGAGAAACTGAGGAGTATCTACTACCCCATTAGTCATAATTCAAATATCAGTATTAGACATCGGATTATATGCATAATAAATGCCTAAAATCTATTTATATTAAGAAGATTGTCTGTGGCGGAAGGTGTGGATTTGATTTGTGTGTAAATCTACACTTTTATTGAGAGACTGATGAAATTTTTACATTTGGCCTTCAAAAAAAGAGAAAGGCCAGTGCCGGGAACTTAAGCTAGTTTACAGTTTACAATAAAACAGAAAAAAAGACTACAATATGTATGTGTTTATAATTATTTGCATTTTTGCTCGCCATGGGTAAAATAACGTCATTTTCTGAAGGTAAGCAAGCACAACTCGTTCATCTACATCTACTACGTTTTGCTCCTCCATCCATGTTATGAACCTTTCATATTCTTTTTAATAAACGTCTTTGGATTTTTCAGGTATTAACCGCGATTCTGCTTTGGTATTTAAATTTTGAATGTTAGAACTCATTTTACAACACACAATAACTAATAAAAACTGTGATGTCAACTATTAATCTTATGTGACAGATTGCAAATTAATGTTTGTGTTTTTCATTTCCATGACAACAAGATATTGTGATGTCACATCACGAATTCATTAATAGTTCTTATTTCCAAATTTTTAATAATAATATCAATATTTATGTTTTCAAAGTGTACCAATAAAAAAATAGCGTAAAGTATTCGTGGATAACTGGTCTTTAAAACACTTGCTTTGTTTCGAGCACTCGGCTACGCCGTCGTGCTCGAAAAATCGCACGTGTTTTAAAGACCTGTTTATCCACTTATACTTTAATATACTATTATCTTCTTTATTTTAATAACAGTAATTAAAAAAAAATGCAATAAAGGGCCAAAAAAATGTATTTTCAAATATACGTAAGAAAAGGGAATAGACACGGATAGTTTTTATGAATGATAAAATATTACCATGGGTATATTTTTGGTTTTTTTATATAAGTTTATTGACAAAATCAGCTGGTTACTGCATTCAGTACAGTTTTTTTCAAGAACACCAGCAGAACAGTAAAAATAATTTTCAAAACTAAAACGAAAATAAAATAAATTATTAATTATGTTAATATTTATTAAAGGTAAACATTTGTTTACAAGACAAGGTTTTATGCAAAGCACAAAGGATAATCCATCATTATTGGCAATATTTATTATTAGCCTGAAACACAAATATATTTTTTTAAATCTTGCAAGAAAAAATAAATGCCGCCGACTGAAATTGAACCCACACCTTCTGATTGCCGGTCAGGTATACGGAAACACCGTGCTACGTCAGCTTATTTTTAACAGCCAAATAATTGTTGAATGAAATACTACTAATAATCTAAAATAATGGTATTTATGCGTTCAAATATTTGGTCGATCCGGGTTGAGATGAACGTGAATTGACATTACACACGTAAATCATTTATTAGTTGTAGCTTACATCTAGGTTAAGGTAATATAATGTAAACGACAACCAATTAACATTTTGCCGTTTATCCTCAGGGGTGGAGAGTAGCGTAGAAGATACATACGTCGATGTATACACTCTTCTGTTTTCTGACTTTTGACATGGCCTGATTTAACTATTTGATTCACTTGATCACGTACTATGTCTATATATAACAAAGACGGAATACACACGTGTTTCCATTGAAGCGATGAATCACTGCCATAATAATACATATATAAAGATGGTTTAACTTTATAAGCAACATAAAAACCGTAATAACTTATTTTCAGAACGATTTATAAAGGTATAAAATCTACCGATTGAGTTGATTTGCAAATTCGAGATATATATCTTAGATATAATTGAGAATTTAGAATTGTGTAGGTATGAAAAAATAAAATCAACATATAATGTTTTCGTGAAAATGTTTGAAAAAACAGATGTCGAAGACCCCGCAAAAGATTTGGTTTTTGAAAATCTAATCTATTTACATAAATAACAGTGTCTCGCCTAGTGGATTTAATAATTATATAAATGAACATTTTTATTCCGAATTTGATGAAATTTTGCATACTTGACCTACAAATCAAGAGAAAGGTCAAAGTTTACATGAATTTAGAAAAAAACTACACCCATCCTCTTTTCCCACACCTTAAAGTAGAATGGAGAAACTTTGTGAGGTAATTTTGTCCATTTGGCGTTTAAAATATGAGAAAAATGACTTTATACATCTAATTTCGAAAAACTTTGCGTAAAACCCGGTCAACGCCGGGTCTTCATCTTTATATCTATCTATTTACTGTACATATAACAATATATATCAAAATAAGTGTCTTGGTGTGACTTTAAAATAAGCGAAGGTCAAAGGTGAACATTCCCCTCATCCACTTTTCCAATCCCTTAAAGTAAATTTTTTTTATCATTTGACCTTCAAAATTAGAGGAAATAACAGTCCACATCTGATTTCGACAAATTTTCTATGAAGCTTGTACAACGCCGGGGACATAAGTAGTAAATCTTTATGATATATAATGTCGGTGTAGCTTTGTTTTACTTGCTTTAATGCAGTGCGATACTTTTTATAAAATTATAAACACTTGATGTTCCAATTAAGAATATCATTACGTCTCCATCTTTGCGTATGATCGTTTTTACTGTTTTATTTCTAGTTAAGAACTCGTTTGTGGAAAAAATTTTTTAAACAACAAAAAATGGAGTAGTTTTCCCATTCAAACGAATTGTGGAAATAATATTTATATCAGTTGCGTACTTATTAAGAAATGCCTTGTATAATGAAGGGCGTAAAATATGAAACTCAAGAAGCAAGATCAGGAGTATATGGCGGATGTCGGATAGTATTATTATAATATTTTGATGTTAATGAAATACGTGGTGCTTACTTTGGTGACGGTTGCTGAATAAGAATACTTGTGATTCGTCTTGCAAAGCACTTGATAGATTGCACGCTATGTACTATTGAAAATCTTTTAACTCTGCTATTGGTCTTTTATAGAAGGAAGATGCTTCTGACTGTCTTACTCTGTACTACGAAAATCATAGTTATAAAGTTCTATCCTCACTGAAAAAAAGGTATTCCAAGTTCCATAGCTCATCATGGAAAAAAGCGTTGGAAAGCGACATATTTTATTTTTTTTCTAATTCTATCAAAAAAAATTGTTTTCTTCGTTTCAGTGTTGCAGATTCTCAAGGATTCACCATTTTCAAGGAAAATCAGAATTACAGCAATATTGGTGCGCTAGAAGTATTTAATTTTTTTTTTGTTTTATTTCGTCATCACGTATTTTAGGTTAAAGTATTTTTCATAATATATGGGATTCTTGAAGTATTTGAATAATTAGAACATGAAATTACAATTTTCGACAAAGGAAAATGTGGAAAAATCAAACTGTGAAATTTACCATACAGTCGATTGAACTCTGATTCTATTTCACGTTTGATTTCACAATATTGAATGTCACCTGCAGAGTGATACTGGTATATTTGAACGGATCCATTATTCATAAAAGAGTGGTCACGGGTAAAATATTTGTTTTCTGTGAAAAAAATAACGAACTTTCGGAAATTCTGATAACTCGTGAAATGGACATTAAATACCGACTAACCGATCAAAAATATTTGTATGCATTTTGAATTATTTTGGTAAAGCACCCGTTTTTTTATTATTTTTTTATTAAAAATGTGAAATGCGTTTGTAGCTATTGAGCAGTAGGTACAATTATTTTTTAACCATAATTTTAGACATTTGTTTGATAAATGGTTTATTATTGTGTTTTCCGTTAACATGATTACTCGATTTAAACACTAATTATCATTTTTATTTTGATTGGATAACTTGTATAGCGCCGTTTGTGTGAAAAATCAATTCAAGTGCGCTGTATATCACAAAATATATCACTTATACAAAAAAAATTATGAAAAATTTGGATTAAAAACTGCGTACTGGACGCTACATTACCAATATTAATTATTGGTGGTACCTTATAATAGGAGAGCGTGTGCTGAAGTAGACACTTTCGTCGATAATTTATTTGGATTCAGAATAAAATGTCTCCGACTCTTGCATCTCTTTATGTTGAGTGTTTCTTTTAGTTTAATTTTATGTAGATATTATATATCATTTGACTGAGCATGTTACACAATAAATTTACCTATTTATATACTAACTGAGTTTTTATAACTAGTTTATTCTCACTTATATGTGAACATCTTTAAGAATCCAATATAAATTAATTACAATAGTTGGTTATCGGTTTATGTTAGTTAATGCTTAAAGGTAACGTATAATCTTAACTGTATTTTTATTCCGAGACGAAGATGTTTAAGAAACATTTGACAGTTTTACTTGATTAAGCTAACCAAAGTGGATTAGGCTCACTAACTTAACTAGGCAATATAATTTGAGCAAATTGGATTCTTTAGAGATAAGTATCTATTATCTACAATAGTTTCGTAGGCACCACCTAAACAGTTCCCGAGAAACTTAAATTACTTTCAAAGAATTACGAATTAAAAAAGTCTGTTGTGTAGCAGTTTTGTACCTTTAGTAAAAATATTCTTTTATGAAAAAGAAAATTCTAGGAAAATCACATAAGTTCTCAAATGATAGCGTCGACTTAACATCATAAGCGGTGGCTAGAAATATTAATACTACCTAAAAGTTTATGTCGTCGTCGATGCTTAGAGGATTATATATCCTTACGGATTGGGAGATAGAGCTTGCTGGAAGATGTTTTAGATAAATTTTTTCATTTATATTTATTCATGTCGGCTTAGATCGCACTTCTAGAAATTATTCGTTCATTGCATACCTACTTAGCTTTCGTTGCATCACAATATGTTAAATATCACTTATATCTTAAGCCAGTGAACACAGCATCACTGCTCAGAGAGTAATTAAACGGCGACAGGACCATACAAAAATTCTTCACCCAGACTTGTCTTGAAGTCAATAACACCGATGGTATTATATTTCGTAAGAGAGGTTATAGATTTCGAAAAAAAATTAAAAACATAAACAAACTTGTGTACGTGCATAACATATACATGCGAGTGTAATAGAGCATCACGGCTACTAGTTTTTCTAATGGCGTAGGACTATTATTGGTAGATAAATTGTGAACATTGCTCTGCTAAACGGTTTGAAGAACCTACCAGCTAAAATACTTGCTATGTCTTTACGTCATGATGAGTTACATAGCGTATTACTCGGGACTTGATATTAGAAAAATATATATAACACACATCTTCCTCTGCAGAAATGGTCGCATTACAGCTTAATACTTACGATACGAGATTTACTTATCAAGAAGCATGCCTGGAGTGAAACTCATACACAATGTCTAGAAACTTGGTGCTTAAAAATATTATCTTGTACTATCGAGGAGTCTAAGTTAGCTAATAAAATACATTTACTCATTAATCCAATTGGGAGGTGAGTTTGGGTAATTTATTGGATAATCAACACCTTTGCCATAGGTTACCCCAATAGATCGCCAAGTTTGGGGGTTTCAAATGGTTTAAGAATAACTAAAAGCATGTGGTTACGTCGGATAGTAAAACTAGTTGCATGACATAAATCACCTGGGAATAGCACTTTTAATGGACGTTACATTGCAAAGTTATGTTGGCTGTAAGAAACAGTAAAGTTGGTGTTATAAGGCGTTTGATTACAATAAATGTCCATTACTTGTTGTACTAACATGGAAGCCAGATTTGCGTGAGTATTTTTATTATAGAAACAACTTTGCGACTTATTTCATATTTATAGTCCCGTCTAAAATATTGTCATCTCCCTTGTTCCTCTCTTCAAATTCTAATCTGGCAAAAAGAAGAAAAAAGTCTTAAAAAAAACTACCTACTTGGCAGTGTGTTGGCATAGTAATTTAATCAAATTCGTTACATTATTGTTACCAACAAATAATCGTTACTCTTATTAACTCGAAATCATTTACTTAATATTGCGAAAATTGGCCAATAAAACGGTTGAACTGTGCATCGTGTTGTGGATTAAAATATAATTTGTGTTTATGAGGCTTACATCTAAGAACTAAACGTGATGCATGTGTTGTGATCTTTCCAAGAAAGCAGCAAAACTTAAAGGTAAGGCCTTATTCATTCTGTTCTGTTTTCGAACTTTTAACTCAATTGAATAAGCTTCAATAATCGATTAAAAAAAATAACGAGCACATTGTCATTAGACCGACATTCAGGGGTTAACAAGTACATTAAAGAGTACAACCACAAGTACAAGACACGTACAACCAGAACATTAAAAATATCGTAATTTTTTTACAAGTATATTGATTTATGGCTAATCGTTTAAAGGTTCAACTTCTGTTACAATATTGCATTTTTAATGATTTTAAGTGGAAAAATATACGCATAATAAAACGCTTTAGTGAAAACATTTAATTGAAGATTTTATTTATTTATTTCATGAGATTTGCCCTTCTTCGTCATATTACTCTAAATCACCAAAAAAATAAATTAGTATGACCATCCTAGGTCAACCGGGCGACTCTGGGCAGTTTGCGCCATCATTTTATAACTATACAAAATGGTGTAAAAAATAATTTCTTTGTTTTTTTTACGATGGAAATATTATTTGAAAAAGATTTTGTTTACATTACCAAAATATTTTTTGTCAAATTATTTCTCCACAAATAATGTGCTGTGGTATTTTATATTTTTTGTAGAAATTATTTTGTTCATATTTTAAAGGTACAGTTGTAAAAAGATGCCGTCGGACGAATATTAAAAAAAGTTGGATAAGTACTCCGAGTATCCAGTTTTCCGTTTTAATCACGAAGTTCCAAATACAACGTATCTTATTACGTTTCAGAATTAGGTACCTACTATAGCAAATTTAATATTAACGTCTATGTACACTATTTTACAATTAAAGTTAATTCATGGGATTTAAATAAGCCCGTTTGAAAGGAATATATTAATAATAATATTACGTCTTTCTTCAAAGCCGTTGAGTACTAACTGGTCGTATGTGAGGCGTAACTCCACTTAAATTGTGATGTGTGTTAAATGGTGTAGCATTTGTTTTTCATGAAGACGTTTTTAAAAACGCTCCCATACCAAGGTCCCGCGAAAGTTAATTTATATCATGGCCCAAGGGTTGTGGAGCCGAATGGTGTATATATTATAAAATTACATCATTGTCCGATGTTTTTTGTGTACTCAGGTCATCCAGCTCTCCGTTTTCCAAAAAAAAATCCAAAAATACATGAATATGTACTAGTGTTTTGTAATATAAATAAATATCAGTGGCAATGAGGAAGAAAGGAGGCTGTGGATATCCATACATTCAAAATATAGCAAAACTTTAATTTATTAAGCGTTACATACGCCCCTCCATATTAAAAGATTTGGGTGGGTATTTCATGATCACACGTTTCTCCAAACATATTATAATTTTGGTACAATCGAATAATATCTGAAAAAGCTTATATATACCATCATTGAAAAAAAAGCGGAAAACCTGTTCTAACCTCAAATAAATCGTCGTAATCCACAATACAATTTCTTTAAAATAAGATCTGCAAAAACTAATGATCTAAAAAAACAATAATAATATTTCCAATAAAACTATATGCAATAATATATTTTGTTTTTAATGAGTTTTTATTATTCACAATGTACATTTGTTACGTATAAATTTTTTTAGTAAAATTAGCGACCGGTTTCGACACGTCCGTCCGTGTCATTAACTAGCTATGTTAAAATGTAGTTTTAACATAGCTAGTTAATGACACGGACGTGTCGAAACCGGTCGCTAATTTTATTAAAAAAAATTATACGTAACAAATGTACATTGTGAATAATAAAAACTCATTAAAAACAAAAAATGTCTAGAAATCGTTACATAGTGAATGCCAAAGAAATACAAAAAATTGCAATAATATAACCTACCTCTGTGTGAGGTGTTGGCAGTATTATATCGAAATCCCTTTGATATTGAAGTTTACGAGTGACAACGAAACACGAGAGGCAAAGAGGTGCGAGCGATGCTGTATGATATCACGCCATCGCCATCGCCATTGCCTATTCCTATATCTAAATAGAGACCAGTATACTGTATCTTGATGCCTCCAGGAAAGTTCTTTGGGAATGCCACAAAGTAAGTAAAAACACTGAACCATTTCAAAAGAAACAAGAAACTACTTCTTTATTAATATTGTATTGAAAACAAATAAATGGGTTCCTTGAAAAAATAGACCAGCGACGAAACAAAATATACAAACAACAAAACTAACCTAACTTAACATTTTCTAAATTTATTTAACCTAACATATTACTGTATCTGTACCTGTAGATCACACTTCTGGCAATTATCTTGAGAAGACAAGCTAGCAAGTAATCATTTTTCTTGTCAAAAAAAAATTTTTCTTGTCAAAAGAAATCATTTTTCTGGTCTCTCAAGACAACCTGGGAAAATTTCTCAAATCTTTAAAATTCTCCCGAACATAAAACATATAGTTTATTACATAAACGTCCAGCATTGCTACACTCACAAATAAGCTTCTCCCAAATTATCTGCTCTTAATTATAATTTGAATAATCAGACGATTTTATAACCCATACTGCCCTTCTCTTTTCAATCCCATAAATAAAAAAATTCCGCGTCAAAATCGTCTTATTCCAATTTGAAAGAAATATATACTGAATTAAAGCACTTGAGACTAAATTCGCGTACCAATGGCTGCCAGAGTCATAGACCTAAAAAGCCCTGACGGAGCATTACGGCGTGCGATTTTGTACGAATGGCATTGAAGCCAAATCCGGAAATTGCCTGGCAGCCATTTTGTATGATTAGCTTTCTATGCAAAGTGGTGCATAATGATCTTTTATTATTTTATTTGTATTTTGTTAATGCAGTTATAACGGATTATGATTTTTTATATAATGTAAGGTATGGTATTTGATGAGACAAGGAATGGGATACATCATAAAATTTAGTTTTTTTGGGCATATTTCATACGCACCTCTTCCTCCGCACCCCGCGGCTTCAAATTGTTCTTGAAATCTAAATCTTTTGTCCAAATGAACGGTATGTGTTTGCGATTTCAGCGCGAGTGGTGATTTGCCGCGCGCGATCGCCGCAATTACACGAACGAAACGCGCGAGTCTTAACGCACCATCTGGACAGGCTCTTAACTAAACTAAGTAATTACTTCTGTTGAGTCTAACGAATTATAATACATGCATTTCCAAAGTGTTCAAAAACAATACATCAATTTCCTAAAAATTCTTATTAGGTAAATATAAAACGCATTGGGTGGGGGGAATACGTAAATGTTTTCATCGTGTGACGTGCTTTCAGTGCTCAGTAGGATAGTTATCAATTAAAATTAGATGAATTATGGAAATCTAAATAAATTCAAGCTACCTACCTACCTAGGCAAAAGCAGACACAATTAATATTGTCGTTATCAATATTAATTTAAGTTCTGTGAACCTTAGCAGACATCGCGTGGTGTTGATTATTCCGGATTGATAGCTCGTATCGTTCTTACGAACTTTGGCGGAGTAAAAACGTACTATAGAACACGGCTACCACCTTAAAAGGATTGACCAGATACGGAAAACACAAATAAATTTATAGACAGGCGAAATTAAAAGGCGAGTTGAAATTGAATTTAAACATTTCCCAGATGCGACACAATTTTTTTCTATCTTATCAGTTTCACTTTTTTGTTTGAGAGTATATTGTATTCATTCAATTCCGCTGAGCCGTTGACTGTTTTCACCGCCATAAATATTTTTCTACTTCTTGTTTTCCGTTATTTTGTGTTAATTACGGAAAACTATATTTTACCATTTTAAAATACTCTGTATCAAAGGCTAACGAAAAGTTCGAAAACTTTCTTTCCAGAGCAATTTAACTCCAATAACCATAGTGGTCTTTGTTAAGCACCTGAATAAATTTAATGATATGTATTAACACTTTGAGTGCTATTTAAAAAAAGCTAGTTTGGTTTGTTAAGCACCAAGGCGTTTTTACAGCTTGTTATTATAAGATAGTACAATTTCTTCCAGATTTGTGGGTGTGTGTTATACCTATGTATAATATTATAATCGTGATTTGTAATTAAATTAAATACTTAGAATTTCCACAAACAAATACAAACAAACTCGTTTATTCATTATTGAGTGATTATTATTTCGGTAAAACTTTATTTATTCTCATTGAATACGCATACGGTCCGCGTGCTCTGAGCTCTTGTCCATGATCTCCGTGCTCATAAAATCTTCGAAATATTTTTGTCGGTGAAAGTATCACCTATCTAATATATAAATTTGGATTTGTGAATGTACCTACCTATATGATTCATGTATGTTGATTATATCCTGGTTATATACGGTTCCCACAATTAAAGAAAAATTAGGGGGATCTGAACATTAATTTAAAGTCAAAAAGCACAATGTATGCTACACCATCTTAAATTTAACGAGATCTGCGTCGATCTGGTTCAAAACCAGTATAGAAATGTAAGGGAAACTGAACAACTGAATGCATGTTATCTATAGTTCTTCTTCAATTTGGATCAAAATAGAAGAGATGGAGAAGAGTTGAACATACACATTTTGTCCAAATGATTACTTGCCATCTTGATTGAGTTTAGAACCTATTTGGTTCAAAATCAGAGGATGTTAGAGTGGAGCTTCTCAAATCTGTAGTCAAGACGAAAAATTTCGGAGGACATCTTTAAAGAGAAGGTCAGGACACGAGTACACAAAATATATTTTTGGTCTAATTATTCTACTACTCCATAAGGTAAGCTCAAGGACCTCGTGATTAAGGGAGGAGTAGGTACATAAAAAAAAAATAATGCTTTAAAGGTGATGTGTAAACAATATCCAAAATCTTATTAGATTTAGACGTAATTCAACATACAAATTAACATAATTCATTTTTAAAATAAACTATATACATAATTCAATATTCAAATCAAGTACAAACATAATTCAAAATACACAATTTTAGAGAATTAGCATTTTAACAATAAGCAACGTTAAACACATTAATTTTGTTTTTTGGAAAATAATTAATAAACTATTAACACTCAAATACAAGTAGTAGTGCTGAGCGGTGGTCGTTCATTGGGATGGCTATTAGGCTCTTAGTTTTAAATCTATTGCTTATGCTGTCCGAGGGTGAATTTTATTGATGAAATATTCTTTATAACTTTGATATAAGGTATATATTTATTTATATTTATTTATTTAATCTTAATCGATAAGAATCTTTTTTGACATTTACTACAAGTAGAAAATTTCGACTTTCGCTATTAATTTACCGTTCAGTAGTGGCTTTTCAAGAACTTGATTAGGAAGTTAATCTTTATCCGCTGTGTGTCTGATCCTGCGCCATCCTATTTTTATGTTTTGATCTCTGAAAAACCAACTATCTGATAGTATTATTGTCCTAGCGTCTGGACGATGTAGGCCCTCTGATTGGTCAAATTAAAATTGTCTGTTTCGGGTAAATTCCGCTAACTTGTAAATTAAGACACGATTTCATAATAAAATATGATCGCCTCATAATAATACGAGATTTCTTCAAAAGCATCGTTTCTGCTCATATAATTTTTGGATAATATCGAAGAAAATATGTTTTAGAAAGTTCATAATCCATTGGATTAATTACATTACAATGAAAATTATCCACAGTTACGTGATTATGTTTGACGTTTATAAAAAATCACGCGTTCACATGGCCGATACGCACGGCTATAGAGCGCACCTCTGGCGATATAAAAACGAACCAAATGACTGGCGCGAATATTTAAATATGCAGCTCACAATACTTGACTACTTACCATTAACAAGCGTAATAAAAAGATTTCTTCTGGAAGCTTATCACTTTGTAATGGCATTTTTCATTATTATTTATATATTTTTTGCTTATTAATTATATCTGATTTTATATTGACATATTTTCTAATTTCTAAAATTTCCAAATTATTTATTTTCGATGCTTTATATCCTGGGTGAAGTATTTTAAGACCTGAATTTTTATCGAAAGTGTGATCATTATTCAAAAGATGATTTGCAAACTCAGATTCACTATTTCCATTTAGAGCCCTGCGATATTTTTTAGTTCTGACTTCAAAGTTTCTATTGGTTCTACCTTTGTAAAAGAAATTACAATCATCCCAATTGAGTTTTTAAACTCCTGATTTTTTTTGTTTGAATTTTGCTATCTTTATTATTAGGAATATATTTCTTCATTGGTGTAAATCGCGAGTTTTTTTGTTTTTATTCTAGATAAAAGAAAATTACATTTTCACTTATTTAACTAGAAATAACATATATATTATACATAAATATATTACACACCGATATTATTCACTTTCATTGTTTTGTTGATTGAGCATAAAACAGAACAATTTTTTTTAAATGTACCTAAACTTTTTTCATTTTTAATTAAATTAAATTAAATATTAACAGTTGAATAGTACTAGGATTGTTTTTATATATAATTATTTTAGAAGTATCGTTATCCACAAACAGAATTCTATTCCATTGTTTATTTCTATCTTTAGAAAGACCGTTTGAAGAGAATATGTTTAATTTTTTTATTTAGTATTTCAACTATCAATTTATTAGAGTAACCGTTATTAAAAGCTATTTGTCTTATGAATATATTGTTTTATGGTTATATGCTATTTGTTTTTTTAATGTCTTAAAATACTTCACTATAAATAATTTTGAAATTTTAGAAATTAGGAAGCATGTTAATATAAAAGCAGATATAATTAACAAGAATTTTTTTATAAACTCTCTTTTAAATATTTTCCCACATAACTGGTCTTTCCCGTTTAACGATATTGTAATTCCTAATTATTATAAACCCAGCCTACTTTTACCCCTCCCCCCTCTTTCCACTTCTTCTTTCCCAATTGCAATCTATATTTAATTTTTGACTTCGGTGTAAACACAATAAAATGTAAACATTATGTTTATTTATTTATTGGACAATTTGCATAGCGCAGCTTTTGTGAGATATCACCTCAGGGGCGCTATATTGTAATAATCTACCTTTATATATAGATTTTTACTCTCCTGATGAAGGTGTATATATAATCTAACTTTAAACTTTATTAGATACAGTAACAGTTGTAGGTAAAGAATTACCACCAGTTGGAGTAAAATTAACACCTTTTAAACCGACTGCTTATCTCATCGCACAATTACCCTCCTTTTATTCATAAACACGGGTACAATTAATCAATATGTAATAATCTATTATTTAAGTCAACATTGTTATAACTATCTTTAATTGTGACAAACTAAACGATATTGATTAAACTCATAGACATTGACGGTTGTAACACATATTTAAGCACTGCAAGTCTCCTATGAGCTAATTATATTAGGTACGATAACAGTTAATATCAGTTGTAGACATGTAGTCAATAATAGTGTTTCATTTGTAATAATCCATCACAAATACGTAAAATTTCATTTATTCAAACAACTGTCATTCTTACTATGCATAAATTTAGCATGTTATTATTAATTAACTCCTTCCTGTTCCGTGTTTTAACAACATATATATATACTCACCCTCTCTCTGAGAATGTCCTAATATCTATCTATTAAATGTAACTGTTGTCAATATCACTTAAAATGGGCGAAGCCCAACTAAGAGCCGCCTGCAGGGCCTAGCAGAAAAAAACCCGCGTAGCGGGTTTTTAACTGCTAGTATATATTATTGACGCTGCTCTTTAAAACTGACAACTTCTTCATCTTCAAACCATTATATTTCTCTAGACGTGAAGAAAAACTGGACGAGAAATGTACCGCTTGTAAACCAAACGGCATTGTTCGTCTTCTATTAATGAAACCTAAACAACGAAATAATGTTTTATTTCGCTTTTCACGATATATGCATTTATGTGTTCTTGACTGGTAAGGAGGTTTTTTGGTAGTTTGGAGATATTACAAGAATATTTTACAAAATATGGATTTACTGCAACATTACAAGTTGCGTATGTGAACGAGGCTTTATATGTAAGACTTTTTAAATGGGAACCCTTTATATTCTGTGTTTTGAGAATTTTTGGCATCGCGAAATATGTTTTATTTATGTTTCCAATTTAAATCCCACACAGAACGTCGTTTTCAATGCCTCCACGCTAGTGCCTAGTCAAAGAAAACCTTTTTGTGAGATAAGCGGAGGAACCGGCGTATTTTGCATATTTATTACAGTACTGAGCACCGGTTATCATAACAGGGGTGTGAGGAGTTAAAACTCTCACAGGTGCGGGGCCTTCGCAAACTGAATATTTAAACAGGAAGCAACCATAGTCGAATCAAGTTCAAACCCAAGTTGAACATTGAGTTATTATTACATAAACATAAAAAAAATACTTTGGGTAAGTACATAGAAATTAAAAAATATATTTCATATATAGGCCTACTTCGCAGCAAAGCAATAAGCTTCTTGCTCTGAATTCAAAAGATGGACGGTTCAAATCGTCAAACGTTATGTAGAACGTTTCACAAACAGAAAAAAGTAAAACAATACGTAAACTCGTACTAAAAGTGTAAGACAATATAGTATATCATTATTACGAAGAATTAGTTCAAAATTTGTATTTAAACTCCCAAATAGACAAAATAACATATTTGTTATTTGTTTTTGGGGTGTTATGCCATTTTGCGTTTCGGACAACGTTACAGTGTCCTAAAGAAGTAGTTAGCGCAACACGGCATAACACCTTAAAAACAAGTAACAAAAATACTTTTGGCTATGAGAATCTTAAATGACATAATTCTAATTTTACAGGGTTGGTTGTTACAAATAATGGTGGAAATCTACTTTCCGTAATGAATCGGTTTATTATGAAGGGTATCGTTTCAATAAGTTGATCTTGTAAGTATTGTGCTGTTTTTATTGTGATTTCATCGATACCATATGAAGATGTTGGTGTGAATTTAAATAAAATTTTATTATTTTGTGTTTAGTTGTTGGTTTTAGTTCAAATTTTGTTCTTTGAGAATTTTAGTGTTTGTTTATGTTCGGGTTAAAGTTTTGAGGTATAGTTATTTTGTTCGCTAAATTTTCACAAAAAAATTGTTTGTCTATTTTACTAGTTGATGTATGTTTTTGTTGAGCGAGAGTATACCGTATTCGGTGTCGATTTCTTCCAATAAGTTTGTTTTGTTTTGGTTAGTGTACATGTTTTCTTTGATTATTTGCGAGATAACTTTTGGGTTATTATTGGATTCATCTATTTTAGTTCTGCAGTAATTATGTTTAGCCGATTTAGTAAAATGAGAGCAGATGTTTTTATAGTTTATGTATAATAGTTTCAGGGAAAGGTCATAAGGACTGTTTCTTACTTGGTGACGAATTTTGTCCCTTTTTCTTATATACTCAAGTATTCCAGGTCAATTCCAAGCTTTTTACCATACATGTATATGTATGTTTCATTGAAGTCTGGTTTTGCATTTTTAATCAACATCTAGGTCTTTTTTTAGTTTTTCATAGTCTATAACACATTTATTCCAAGATCGGTTTTGAGTCAGTGGACTGTTGTTCTTTGAATGAAAGTTAGGGATTAAAGTGTTATGGTCAGTTATCGTGGATTGAGGTACGATTGTGGAACATTTTTTGTAGGTTTTTATCATTATGTGGTCAATCCAAGTTTTCGTGGGAATTGATTAATTCATTTTATATTCTATTCTTGTTGGAACACTTATTGCGGCAGATATCCCTTAAATTGAATTTGTTACACCTTCACAACGTTTGGTTTTCCAAAAAAACAAAAAACTTCCTAATTCTTGCTAAGATTTTTTGCAGAAGCAACTGCTAGCATCACATTACGTATTTGTGGAAAGTGAAATTTTATGAACCTGTCACAAAATCGGCTAAATAGAAACGTAATTAATTCGGTAAATTTAACTATTTATTAAGTTATTCGTTCAGCGTGGTCGTATAACAAAACGTGTTCATTTTTCTACTTGTCGGGTTTATTTAACAATTTGATCACAAATACTTGGCGCGTTTTATTCAATTTGATAAATTTTAAATGTGAATCCATCGGCGTATACTTGATAACTGTGATTCTATTACATGTACGCTTTTATTGGTTAAAAATAATAATAATATCGATAGTTTTTGTGCCACACAGAGAAAAATAACTGATATAAAATTTTACTTATTTATTAAAATTCTAGTAAAATTATTCATATTGCTGTTAAAAACGGGACTGCAGGCCATAAACAATGCATTGACAGATTTCCTAACAAAGTAAACCTTACTTAGTGCAAAACTCACCCGTAGAGTAAAAAAATTAAATTTTTCGGAGATTAAAGGAAGAGATTAAAGTAAAATTTTACTTTTAAAACAAATTTTTTATTTATGTATGAATTACATTAGTAAACACACTATTATCCAATAATAACAGTAACAGCAGAACAGAGTATTTATAGAAATGAAGGAAGAGCTGATGCTGAAAACAGCAATGTTAAATTGTGTGTTAAAACACATGTGTAAAGATGATTTATGAATAAGTTTTTGATGAAATTTATGATTTAAGCAATAACATAAGTTTATCTTATTAAATCGTAGACCAGGCATTATGAACACAATCAATATCACCGAAGAAAAAAAAAATAGTTTGTAAGAGCTGAGTTTTTAATTGTTCGTGATATTCTGAATTATGTCGGAAACTTCGTGATAGAATCATGATTTATGTGTTTGACGTTTTGTAATATGTAATTTTAGGTAGGTACTCATTGTTATGGATATTATTAGGTTTCAATTCAATCTTGTTTATTTTGGTGGAATATGTCTGGAGAAGACACAATAATTACTGTAACTTCTGATGTCTGCCGTAGGAGGACATTTTGCAAAAGATGGAGACCGCGATATCTGGAGCGAGAACAGTGTTCCGAACTATCTGCTGAAATGCAGTTGAAAATTAATAGTGATTATATTATAAACATCTATCTTTAATCATTAATCATCTCTCGATAGCGCAATCCATTCACCGTAACTGTTGCTCCAGCCTCATTTTCAAAAAAGTAAGGTCCAATGACTCCGCCGGACCATAAACAACGCTAAACAGTCACACGTTGAAGATAAAGAGGCTTTTCAACAATAACTCTTGGGTTTTCCGAGCCCCAAATGCGACAATTTTGCTTGTTGACGAAGCCACCGAGGTGGAAATGGGCCTCATCACTCAAGATGATTTGCATTTGATTCACTCAAGTGAATTTGAATAATTCAATGCGTTTTTGAAGCGTGTATCGTTCCATTTTTATTTATAACGTAGTTTTTACTTGTCAAATGTCAAAAAATGATAGCTTCAAAGTAACGTCTATCGAAAACAGTGGGCTGTTCAAAATAACGCCTCTTATTGAAAGTCCATTGTTTTTGATATTTATTTGTATTTGCTTATTAATCTATGTTTGAAAATCGCTCTATCCATCATCAAAATGTTCCAAACCTACTTGCTAGGGGAGTTATTGTTATATGCAGGTATATTAATTACAACTATAGGCATATTCAACAAAAAAACAAGGATCCTGGCCCAAATAGTGGAACATAACTCAGAAGATATTAGAATCACCAACTGTTAGTGATTATTGACTTTATTATATACCTAGTTCTAAATAAAAATAGTAGTTGGAAAATTTGCACAGCGCCGTTTTGTGAAAAATTACAGCAATGATTTCCTTGGTTCTCTAACTTCATTATTTGCAAACAGGTACAATTGAAACTAAAAACCAGAAGAAATTTTGTTAAGGGGTAAACTTCGGTTTATGGGCGAAATTCCTAAAAAATAAAACTAGTTATTTTTATACTAACTTTGGGCCGGGGAATCCGAATCTGGAAGAATTAGGTTGCGGCAAGCAATATTAACTGAATTACACGATTTTAAAATTTCGACGCACAAACAATTTAACTGGCCATTTTGAACGCTTTTTGACAATAAAACTAGTTATCTTTATACTAACTTTGGGCCGGGGAATCCGAATCCGAAATAATTAGGTGGGGGTCGGCACTATTAACTGAGTTATAGGGTTTTGAAATTTCGTACGCGATACATAGAAACCATGTTTTATTTATCAACAATCAACTGTGACTTAAGAAAATCAAATTAACAACTATTTTAATTTCAGCAGTGCCAACAAAAAATAAAAAGTGTTGCCATATAATAATATCAATAATATCTTAAGTCATAATTGATAAATAAAACATGGTTTCTATGTATCGCGTACGAAATTTCAAAACCCTATAACTCAGTTAATAGTGCCGACCCCCACCTAATTATTTCGGATTCGGATTCCCCGGCCCAAAGTTAGTATAAAGATAACTAGTTTTATTGTCAAAAAGCGTTCAAAATGGCCAGTTAAATTGTTTGTGCGTCGAAATTTTAAAGTCGTGTAATTCAGTTAATATTGCTTGCCGCAACCTAATTCTTCCAGATTCGGATTCCCCGGCCCAAAGTTAGTATAAAAATAACTAGTTTTATTTTTTAGGAATTTCGCCCATAAACCAAATTTTTTCCTTGTTCAGTCATGTAAATCATCGATCGAGATGCTGGTAAAACTATTTTATAAAATTTCACTGCTAGTCTTTAGAAATATATCTTATCAAACAGATCTCACACCAACACTTTGAACCATCGAAAAATATTTTACCGCATTTGTAAACTTACCAATGAAATGAAATCAAGTGGAAATGTTTACTTTATTCATGATGAGTTTGATAAATATTTTGCTGTTTATTATTTAAGTGATTATACGTTACGTTGGTAAACAGTCAATATCGATAAAATCTCACTTAAAGTGAATTCAAAAGCGTACAGGTGTTTAGGGAACTTATTGCAGAAGCACGAATACTTTTGTATTCAAGCTATACTCATACTGAACTTATTCATCTATAGTACCTACTTATCAGAAGCCTTTAAAATAACAAAACTGATTCATCGGAGAACAATATGGCGGCAAAAAAAACTTCTCAGCGATTATTCTACGTAACCGTCATTAGCAAATGTATATCATAAATGAAATTCCCTAACCATATAGTACCTACAGCCATAAATAGATCTACAAGATGAAAAAAATAAAACATATATTTCACGTTTTGACAAACGTAATATGATTTTCAAATTAAAATTGATTTTTTACGATAGGTATTTACATTTTTTAAGTAAAAATTATGAAGCAAACGAAATAATGCCTTATTTTTGTTGTTGTTGATGAAAAACTTGTAAAAACAACTGCCTTGCAAAAAAATTCTTTTTTTTTTTTTAAAGAAAAGTAATCATTCCCGGGTTAAGAATAAACTGACATATTTGAAAATCTACTACCACCACCACAGTAAGCGTAAAATGTTGCCCGTGTTGTGATTGAGGACTTAGCCGGCAGAGGAATTGAGCACCCTACCAAAACGCCATGTCAACTCAGCTACTGACTGGTCAAAATATTTCTTACTTAAGCGTAGGTACTCCACTTTGTATCTGCTAATGTAAAAAAGTGATAAAAAATATGCAGATATGTGATGTGGGTACGTAACACAAGCCAGTTCGCCAAAAGGTATTAAAGCTATCTAAGTAAATAACGTTTAAAGGTAAAGATTGTATGATTTCCACATATGCTGACAACGCATGTAGATAGAACATTCATTTGACGCCCTCGGGATAATAATTCTCAATAACGGCACACATAAAAATAACCCAGATCAATGCCTTAAGAACATCTTGTAAGCATTTTATGAATATGTAGCCCACAACAATGAATTCAGGGAATTTCATAATGATAAGGAGTAACAAAATCATAAAAGTGAGAGATAAAAAACTACGTAAGCAGTCCACGGCCGGCCTAGACCTGAAAACAACCCTTAACCCTCTTGTATGGTCGTCATGCACGAAATATGAAAGAGCAACAACAAAGAACCACAAGGAAAATTGACGAGAGATGTCGGAGTAAAAAGAAAGAAGAAATGCATCTGATAATATTTCGAATCACATATCGGCGAACTGATTTATTATGTATATATTTTTTTTGTATTTATTAATCTTTATTAATTCCATTACATGAGCAATATGCTGTGCCTGTTTTGTTATCGGTAAATATATCGTGACTGTCGTGCAGGTTTTTTGTGACGTTTTTACGTCGACTTTTAGAAACATGTTGTTTTTTCCAGTTTGTGCAGGTCTTCGAACAGTCCGTACCATATTTAGCTGTACCATAGGCGGCAATAATATGTTGTTGTCCTAAAAAAGGGAATCATCAAACCCGCAGGTGTCAACTTGAGGTCAACAATTTTACTTCGTTTGTAAAAACCATCAAATCGTCTCGATTTGTATCGCTTAGTGACATTTGTTTTGATGCATTAAATAACTCGAGTACCGTCGTTATTTTCATCTTGGTCAATATTATTATTTTGTTTTGGAAAAAGTGGGTCATCGAACCCGATTTCGATTAAGGTCGACCATTTTATGTATCCATATTATTTGAATGTATTATCAGGCTTTCACGTTTGTTAAAGTTCTAGTATCGTGAGCGGTTCAAACATTGTCAAAGTCAGTCCTATATTTGAAGACATATATTTAATAATATCTTTTTCGCATAAAGTTGCCTAAACTCCAAAATACAGATTCGCCGAAAAATTTCATCCGAACTGCTTTTGATCGGTTATTCAAGAAAGATTAAAAATGTATCAAAAGATTAAATTTATTAAATCGCGATGCACAGATATATTGAACATGTTTAGTTTATGGAGCATCAATGGATCTTAGAATATTTTACCACGATCCCAGGAATGCATGTTAATGAACCAATTCCTTGGAGCGGAATTTATCTTCGTGATTTGATTTGTTCTCATGCGTGTGTACGAGAATAATAAATTTGTTTTGGAATGTTTAGAAAACAAGGAGAGTTTGGCAGTAAGCCCAATATATTTTTCTACAAAACAAGTAGTAGGGCTTTGGTCGAGCTCTAGACAACAATGTACCACATATATATATATATATATATATATATATATATATAAATTTTTTTAAAGGTGAAAAAAATTATTATTTCCTTTTTTTATTTCTGCAATGTTTCACTGCAAGTGTTTGTCAGGTGCCTCTGACTTTTTCCACCATTAACTATTTGTGTTTAGTATTAAATCAAGTCTTTAAATATAAAATAAAATAAAAAAAATCCTATACAGAAAACCAAAAGGCAACTGAGAAAATTCGTGCCCAAAGTTGTCCCTTCAACCTGTTGATTTCCGCATGTCGCTCCACCTTTAAATAGATAATGAATCATTACCGTATCTAAGTGGTCCTTGGTACGGTAGTTGACCACTTACATTACTCGCTTTGAATAAAGTTCTGTGTTCCATTAAGATTTCGTGTTACGTCGAAAGCCTTTAACGAAAGTTAATGCTTGCAGAAGTATTTTTTTTATAAATAGCTTTCAAAGTTGACATTATTTTACGGACCGTATCGATTTGGTTTCAGTATCTACTTTAAGGGGTTTCCTATTCGTTTGGGAATAGAGGGTAACTTCGACATAACTTCTTATATTTTTTACCATTTTGTAGTTTTAAATAAAATGCCTACAGAGTTATTTTGGCGTTACATAATAGTATGTCGTTCCGTCAGTGATTCCGAGCACCCCTGTTAAGTTACCAAATGTAGTAAATCCCTTGAGGTGACCTATGGCAGAGCTGTTATCCAATTAATGGTTCCCGGGATGGCGGTACCCATACCCGCCTCTAAAATTGATTAAAAACATACAAAATACCTTAGAATAACGATACGAATCTTTATATGATATGGTCCCTGATCTATATCTTTAATTCTAGTATCTTCTGTTCTGTTTTGTTTTCCTTCAAGACGTGTGAGAAGGAAAGGGATGATTGTTGGTGACGTACTTATGAACTGTCACTAGGAATTGTTAAAATCATTTGAGAGAAAAAAATTCCTTTACTTGAATTGCGCAGTTATTTTTTCATTTACCAATGAATTAATTGCTTTTCAGCATACTATCTGAAAGAATCTAACCAAAATTATAATTCATTGCACTGTGGCTGGTAGAAAAATACTCTAATATAATGGAATCTCCGGAAGAAACAATTAGACTGCTGCACTTCAGTTTGCAAGATGCGCTGAATACGAAGTAAATCACCAATGTACTTTGCTCTGACTATGGTAAAGGAATTCATGTTTATTATTAAGAGCGAAATTCCGCGCACGGCCCAAAACAGCTGTTTTCTATCCAAAGTTTTAATTTGTTTTTATCACAAAATAAAGTTAGTTTTTCTATAAATAATATCTTTTTCAATACCTCGGGGGATGAAAATGTGTTACAATTTTAGTCCGCGTTAAAGTTAAAGTGACACTTCAGACCACGAAAAATATTAATTGTTTTAGTTTTGGTACAATGCACTAATTATTATGCATTCATAATAACAAGGGAATACTGAAAACTCATTTAACCCTTGTCTGATATTTGATATATGGGTAAGGATCAAATTCTTTGCAAAGCTACACAACAGAACGTTACATTCTGGAAAATATGTTACACAAAGTTAGGTCAACGCTAATCTACATCAATATAATTATAAATTTCCTTAGTGACAAGCCGAAAAATTTCGTTTAGCACAATTGAATAAAATTATTACGCGACGCAAACCAAAATATTTTATAATTCATAAATTTAACTGTTGGATTAAAATGTGTTGACGTATTTTAAATTTAGAATAAGTCTATTTATTATGTTTATTTTTCGTAATAACTTTATTGAGTAAAACCTCAAATTGTAAGACAAGGGTCCTGGGTTCGAGTCCCAGATGTGACCGTTTCCTTTTCTGATTTTTCTGTTTCAGATTTTCGTTTAGAAATCACTAATATTGTCTTCTATTTATTATGATTCAAAACTGTGAAACCAATTAAATCTGTACATTATACATCAAATACTTATCACATACTTAAAAACAGCTTCAGTGCATTGAAGATGCAAATGGTGTTACACAACAGACTTTAAGCACCCAAAGAAAATTAAGTAAAACTAAAATGTAATTGTAACCCTAATATTAAAATTGAAAATTAAGAATTACAGCGAACTACTAATTCTGGTATTTTTTTAAATATAAAATCTTAGAACCCTCTTATCAGGAAATTCATTCGAAATTATCTTATCGACATGGAAATCAGTTTATTTTATTTATCTATGTATAAAATATGCAAAGAATTCGTTAGTTTTTTGCAAAATAACATTTTTGTACTTTTTTTAATTTCCATTTTTTGTTACAAACGTGACGGACAGCCACGGCTGTAACATTTGCAAAGAATTTGGAACTGACACATATGTGTAAGTTCCATTCTCTTTTTGATAGGATTTCATTTTCCCGTGGATAAATTGAGAGGGAAAAATCGTTGTTTATTAAAATACATTTTTTATTCATTTACGAAATCAAGTAATTCAAATTTTAACAGCGTATGTTAAATTCAGAAAAATTAAGCTTGCGCATCTCATTAAAATATAACTTTCCTTTCTCATACCTTATTTTGTGAATTAGAATAATAATTATGTATATAATTCTCATGTATGTATTTTTCTATTCTCTCTCTGTTTATTTTGCATTTTTGCCTACATTTTTGTTTATTGTTTATTTACACTAACATTTTAGAATGTTTGAATGTGATGCAAGCATGAATATAATGACATACGTTTATTTGCAATAATAGGATTTTTTAATAACCCGCAATTTATGTCCCAGATTTAACGATTTTACCATTCATCAATGTCATGAACATCTTCAATCTTCTCCAGGTATAATTTCTCATCAAGCTCGGAATACCTAAGTAATTGGTTCAGCGCTTGGCTTAGGTACTTACGCATATAACATCGTCTTTGAAGCGTGTCAACACGAAGTCGGTGATATTATTATTTAGACCTTCTCCAGCATGCAGAATATCCCTTAAATTGTAATTTTTTTTTTTCGCCTAAATAGAAAATCTTCAAAATTATTGCCATTTATTTTTCCATTCCACGTGGGATCATTATTATTTACGCAGCTTGATTTTATTGTTTCAAAAGAACTTCTGAAAAATATTATTAGAATTATATTGTTTTATGCATGGTTTTGAAAAAAATTGTTTTCACTAAAATTCTAAGCCATTTATTTTTTTTACATTATTCCATTATTTACTTTCGATATATATATTTTTTAAAGATTTTTTCCCATTTGGATTTTAATGAAATGATATCTTATCATGTCATAAAACTCTCTCTGTGAACTGATCATTTCCGTAAAGCCAAATGGGAAAAAAGTCTTTCAAAACAAATATTGAAAGTAAATACTCAAATGGCTTAGAATTTTTGTGAAAAGCAATTTATTCGCATAAATACCCCTAAAACATCATCTAACTTTACAAAAGTTTGCGATAAGCCAATTTTTGTACAGCTTAAATGTTACACCGAACTTTATATTTATATCATATAACCGTCACTCCAAAAATACGAATAACGTATTGCTGACATTTGTGATTCGGCCTATTTCTACGGAATTATTTGGTTTCAGTGTTATCACAACAACATATTATTAAATCATCATTTTGATCGGCTTAAATAGTTTAATTAGTGTTAAAATTATGTGAACTTTGGGAACAATTACAAAGAAACTTATTTTGTTCCAAGGAACGTCTACATGTCTACAACCTGCCCGAAGCATGTAGACTCGTGCATTCTTGACACTGTCGGGAGAGTCTCCGGTAGCCAGGAGATAATCGTTGTGACCGGTCGACGACATAACAGGGGTTATTAGGTAATGGGAGTGAGTTCACAGTTTACCTAGCCTGGGGTGCCATTTGGGATAGATAACATCACACATGTGATCCAGATAATATATTTGTACAGGATGTCGGGGGTAAAGTACACTCACTTTGGGAGGTGATTCTACATGATGGAAGGCGTAAAAAGATAAATAACTTTTTCCGAAATGCCAACTTTTAAGAAAGACATACGTTATTTCTATTGGGCTTCTTCCTAGGAATGTGAACATTCTAAGTTAATGTTGTTATTAATATAAATCCTAATGTTTTCATACCTTTATTTACAATTTGTTGAATGTGGGCCGTAAAATCTGGTTTCTCAACCATTATTAAATCTAATTCCTCATGGGCATATAATAATAATAATTATTTTTAAGATGTAACAACTTATAATTTCTTGAAAGAACTCGGTACTAAATTCGTTGTTGAATTACAAAATTTATTAGTCTTGAAAAGTATCTCATTTTCAGCGCTTTTAAAATAAAATTGAAAAAAAATGTTTATTTGTAGGCACTATCTATGAGATTTTGTAGTTGTGACTCTAGAACAGAAAAAAATATCTTAGTATTATTGCATTCCAAATACTGGCGTCCGAAATTCACAAAAACAAACAACAACAAAACAATACGCAATATTCACCAAAGATTTAAATGTCAAAGTGCTCCCAATTTATTTGCAAATAGAATTCGGTGTAATCGATAAGGTATTATAATTTGCGAAGTCGTAAAATAATGATTTTTTTTTCTTCCCCATCCACCCTTCTAATATAATATGTTTTGCGCAGTGTTACTTCGTGTTCAGATTTGCTATGTAAATCTGAGAGTAAAAAAACGATACGGAATCGACGGAGTAATAAAATTAATAAAAAAAAACTATTTTATATTCGCGAAACAAAATCTCATATTTTACGATGATAATTATTTGACGGAAAATACATAGCGATTCCCGCAAATTTTAATTAAACGTTCTCTCGCCTTTCGCAAGCTGAGAACAATTTATTTGCTTTATCTGTTTTACTTTTTGATGCTCTTAGAATGCCCACATTTTATAATATTCCTTCGTCAGTAGTTAAATATTCAAGCTTGTTTATTTTTTTTTATTGCACTTCGTCTACTTAATTGCAATACACTTCGTGTAAATAGATTAAAAACATTTCCGTTTCCAAAGCAAACTCGTTGTTTGCAAGAAAAACTCTAAAAGTAGAGAGGAATTATTAATTTCCATTCTTAAATCTAAAAGGGTAAAGCTGCAACACCGAGAGAAAATGAAGTTCTGTTTGTTTCCAATTCATTTTTTTTTCTTTTCAAGAAGCGGTTCCTATGGATGACTATTCTTCCTGCTGGATGACCGTCGTTGTGGTAATATACACAACAATAATCAATTTAAGCTGAGGGGTGAATGAAATACCTTTAATTTAAATAAAATATAATAATGTATAAATCTGCAAAAACGATATAGCTACGCTCTGTAAGCAGCGTGCTACAAAATGTATTCCTCTCTACGAGCGAAACGTAACATGATGCTAAGTGCTCGATCTTCATACTTACCAAATAATCAAATTAACGAGCTAGTTTACAAATGTGTGCTCAGATTGATATCAAATTATATTTATATACCATTATACTAAGGACTGCACAGTGCACTAGAGATGAGAAAGTTCTGGGAGTGAGTCCGGGTTCTGAGTTCTCGGGTACGAACTGTACGACGCACGGTACCGTCTCCGAACTCGGTCCAGAACCCGTACCAGAACCCGTACCCGAGCGGGTCCTATTGCGGTTCCGGACCGACTTCACCACTCACCGACAACTCGCGCAAGTGACGCGAATAATTAATACACTAGAAGTATATACTAGAACAGATGTTTGGAACATATATGTCAAAAATACTTGGGTCTTGCGTATGGTGACCGGATAACTCATCAATATCAAAAAGTGAAGAAAATTGTCATTTAGTGGAGTTATCATGGAACCCTTGCATATACATACCGTAGGCGGGGGATATCTGGAGGCATCTCGCTTAATTACAAGGTGAGTAAGTGAGAAAAAATATAATACTGAATTTAGAACCAACAGTCTCAGAACTCTTCCTCGCTTACTCGTCCATATAAGAAGAGTGTTTCCCTAATCCAAATACTTGAGACACCCGTAAAGTTTACTTCACTACTAACTAGTAGTGAATAGTAAGAAGTATTAGGGGGTATTTCACTATGTCGGGCTAAATATCTGACTAGCTATCCGTTGGCTGGATTTAAAGATCAGAATAACTTCGTTATTCAACGACGACCGTTTCACCATTGTTTCGAACTTCCGGATAGATAACACTCGAAATAGTCTGGCAACATCGCAAAATGTTTGCAGTTACTCAATCTACTGCCACGGCTGTCATGCGTCACAGTCCGCACACCGCGAAGTGTGCATTTTTTTGGTTATGTTATGTTGATTATCAGGTTATTTTAGATAGATTCGTGTCGAATTAATACATTGTTTCTTATTTTGAACATAATCAAATAATTCAGGATGGATCATACAAGCATTCAAATTCATTCAACAAAATTCGACTCACTTCTCAGCTGTTAAACTCGGAATGTTTTGACGCCATCTTTGATTCGAGGAATAGCGCCTAACGTGAAGTTCGAGCACTGATTAGTCAAATCTAACTTTAACCCGAGCGTTAGCGTTATTCAGATATAGTGAAAACGAAAAAATGACTAATCCGCGGATTAGTGCTTGGTCAGAACATAATCAGAGATAGTGAAATACCCCCTTATACTTCGGACGATACTCGACACAAGGTACGAGGTACTTTGATAACTTGCATCTTTATTTGGGAGATTCTCTAAGAGTTCAAATATCGCACAGACGGTTTTCATAAATTTGAGTTTTTGAGTGCTTAATAATATATTTTGTTAAGAGTTCATTTAAATATTAGTTATAATAATGCTTGAGTTCAAAATTTTATGCATTTGGCAAAAATATAAAATAGATTTATACGTTTAATCTTTTTATAGCGTAATATGTAACGTTTAGTTTATTATCAACCACAAGGGTATTTATTTTTATATCAGGGCTTATTTTATCTTTGGGAATGCTGTGTGGACTAATTAGTGTTATTTCACAATTTATTAATGGGAAATATTATATATTACGTTTGCGGCACGTTCCAGAGTAGAAATTTAGAGTTCAAATTCATATCACTTATTGACATATTCCCAAATATTTGTCTCGCCAGGCGCCAGCACACGTCTCGTCGCAGTATTTGGTAAGGGTGACGTGCACACAAGGTAGGTAAGTAGATATAAGTGCGAAATACTACAGAACAGGTATTTGAAATAAGTGTTTATTCTTACTTGTACTAGTTGTTCAAGTATCAAGACGAGCTGGTACGACTCACCTCTAATGCGAATGCGTGGGGACGCTGGAAGCCACACTGCCGAGTGCTGAATACACACAAAGAGGCATTCGGGTCCAAGTCCGGGTCTGAGTTCTATGGCAGTAGTTCATTTGAAAAGGAGTAAGAGTGGGATTTGCTTCCCGCAAAGAACTCAAATTCAAGAACTCATTCCGGCTACACACCACTACGGTGCACACCTGAGTTCGGCATCGGGGAAATAGACAATATATTATATTATGTGTTTCGTAAACACTGAGTGATTCGTTTAGCTGCTACTTAATTAACAGCGGATATTAATTAATAGCGTTCGGGACGTAATGGCACGTTTCTAGATTAGAGTAAATAAATAATTATTATTTTTCGGAATAACTTATTGAGTAAAACCTCAAATTATAATATTTAAATAAATAATTGTTAAATGAAGAAAAATAAAACATTTTATTTACAAACTAACCAACTATATGTGTGCTGCTATATTTTTGGGGTAGTAAGTACCCCTGTAGTTATAAAATTTAAAATATTTTCAGGTTATATGTAACCCGGGAAGGATTATAACGCCTTTATGTAACTGAATCGATGAATAGCGCAATGAAGTTACTGCTGATCTTATAAAAATCTCAAAAACGCGCAACAATTCAATTTGTGAGCCACCTCTGGGCTGGAGCCCCACAATACTTGATACACCTTTTTGATTCTGTGACAATCTAATACGCAGACGCATTATGGGTATGCTGAGTTTTTTCTACGCGTATTTTAATGGAGTTCGATCTAAAGAGCTAGCAGCATTGATCCCCGGTGCACCGGTGTACGTTCGTGATACTTAAGCGGAACACATATTCAGAATTGATGTTGGCTTCATGAGAACGGGCCGCTTCTTCGACTCGTTTTTGCATACGACGATATTTTTATATGAGACGTGGAATGAGCGAACAGCATTTTTTTTTCCTCTTTTATATTATCCGGGCCTCAAGACTTATTACTGACGCTATCGAGAACAATTTACTCGTGTCATCGCTAATTATATCGTATTAGATGACATGGATTGGTGTCAATTATCGTTTAATAATAATTGTTAATCTAATTTAAATGTTTTGCGTAACCACACAGAAACTCTCAACCGGTGAATAGATTACCACGAACTGTTGCTGTGTGTTTCAAATCAGGCAAAACTTCAAGTTAAGGCTCTACGCTTCCGATCAAATAACTTCAGTTACATCTCGTAGTTTTACAGTCCATTTATAGCCATCGATTTGCTAACACCTTCCTATGTGAAAACTTTCTAGTTCCTTTTTCTTAACTGATATACTTGTGAATCGTTAGAGATGCTTGCAGAAAGATTTCCGTTCGAACAAATTCTGGAATCGACACGAGCAGCTCATTTCTTCGAGTCACTTATGTTTGTATTTCCCGATAAATTTCTTCACTTATCCGAAAAATATAATATTGGCTCTGATTTCTCCATTCGTTTTCTAATCGAACAAAGTACCTCAAATTACATTCGAAATTATGTATTTTATAACTCGGACGTACACTTGATTTATCATTCTAGGAAGACTTCTGTTAGATTCCCAGTTCGATCGCATTTATACGACATTCAGTCTATATTCATCTTTCCTCACTCTGTTCCGTGCCTCACTGTAAACTACTAGCGTCGCTTATGTTAATATTCTTACTTAGCCAATAAACGACAGTTAAACTTCAAAACAGATTATTTATAGGAATATAATGAATAAATGATTTATGGAAGATATTTTCTCGAACGGATCTCAGATAAATAAAAGTATTTTACTGCATATATTAAAACACTTATCTACATAGTTTCCAATAAAGTAAAAAAAAAATCTTTTAAACCCTTGACATGCTTATCTCCTCTTCCTGATCGTTAGCGAGCTATTTACGTCATGATTACAGAGCCGGTGTCGTGAGTGAATCTTCGTTTTTATGCGAGAAGTACTAACTTTCTTGTCATTATCGTACTTAAACTGATAATGGTAATAATAATAATTGCTCTAGTTGGAGCTTTTTCTTAGAGCAAGATAAATTAGTCTAATTGGACGTTTTCTTGATTTTTTTCTATTCGTTTTAGAACTCTTTTTTATCTGGTATCTAAATAGGTTTTGTGAGATAGGATGAATAGATTGGAATTTTAGTGTCGTGGTTCAAATTTTCTATTAATTAAAATGTTATTATCTCCGGTTCGTTTTATGCTAGTAATTAAGAATAAACGGTCTTTACTTATGTATTTTAAATGAGAAATAAATATATGCATCAAGGAAAAAGGGTACGATTGAAAATTAGGTTAGCCATGCTTCTCTTATAGAATACATTTAAAAACGAATTTCCGACAAAATGAAAAGCTGTTATCGAGCATAAGTTTGCATTTTCTCAAATAAATGTCTACAAGAAGTATGTATTCACTAGCTTTCGCATGATAACGTGATATCTTTTAGCTTTGAATTTTTTTCGGATTGCTAAAAATAAGAACCTTAATTTTTATAACGTACTCTATTTTTGTCTACATCTAATACAATATATCAAAATTAATTTGGTCACGGACCATACACACGTGAGATATAGGATTGTATGGAAACAGTGGCGGTTTTCTCTGAAGTGCATTTGTAAAGTGAACACTAATAAAAAACAAAACAGGAAAAAGTAGTACCATACAAAACCCACCAAAACTTTTCGAGAACGAGTTGGTAATGCACCTATAATTATGTAATGAATTCAGCAAATGGGATATTCCGTGCTAAAAAATATTATACCAAAAGTACATAGGGTGCTTCAGCGCTAACCCGTGCGAGAGTGAAATTTTTGGGAATATTTTAGGTATCTGTAAATTTTGCAGAATATTTTTCAATAATCAGTACACTTTTTCTGTGTTTATCATTTTTTAAGTTGTTGTTTAAAATAAGTTGTTACTTTATCATATGAAAGCCCAAAATGTGTATTGTTTCTAGGTCGCAAATTCTTTTAGATCTATGGAAATATATATACTTTATTGAAATATATACACATGATAATAGAAAAGAAGAAAAATTTATGGATGTGCGTAACTTTTTTGGTCTTTATTAATCTCCGATTAAACTCCCAATGAGCCACGAACCGCCAATAAGCGAGCTCATTTTCTGTTGAGGGAATGAGTCTGTCTAATCCAGTTAGAAATATCACCCTGCATGGATATCTCTCTCTCCGCACTCTACCATGATACGGAAAATTGCTCATGCAAGACTTCTCGTATAGCCAGTAAGTATATTTTCGTCGACGATATAGTTATTCCAATGTATCTGCAATACTATTAAATGAAACTTTATAACAATAATTATTGTCATTTTACACCTATCATGACTGTCAATTTTTGTTTGTCTATCTTTAAACTGTTTTTTTGCTCTCCGTATGCAATCATGTTAACCGTCAATATGTGTATCATAAATACATAAATAGAAGATATGGTTTGAGATTTTCATAGCCAAAAGTATTGTATTGATTCTTCCTTTAGCCAATGTTTCGGACAGCATTACGTGACAACATCACACATCTGCCCTGATAATGGACACTGTAATGCTGTCTGAAACGTTGGCTCGAGAAAATGTTAGACAACACGGCATAGTACCCCAAAAATAAATCACTATAATATAAATAGAATATTATTGCGCAAAGTTGTAGCTCTGTTATATTTGAGATTTGAATTTAACGATATGAAAGTAGTAGGTAATTAGTGTAGTTTTAATGTTTAAATTAACTGCGTTTATTTATTATTAAGGAAGACGGTGTTCAGATAATTGCCGTGAGCACTCAAACCGTTAGCTCATTGTATTCGTTTCTTCTCATTCTTTTGAGTTTGTTTTCAGGTATAGTAAGGGTCCTATTTTTTCCCAGTATTTCCCTGGAGGATCCCTCTTTGTTTGGGTTCCCTGAAGGCACCACGAAGGAAAAGTCCACAGAGGAGATCTAAGCTCTTCTTTCTTCTCCCATTAAGTTTCCCAAAGACCATCGATATTATATTTTTTGTTTGAATGATCCATTTTTGGTCACACGAGCACCTACCTAAGGATGACCTACCACAGCAGAACCCCGAGTGCTGGGACAGGGTATAATTACTCCGCGATGTGACCCTTTATCTCGGAGTCACCGTTCATGCCGCTGTTTCCCAGTGTGATTCATTCTGAACAGGGAAGCTCACACCTTGGCTAGAGCTTGACTATTGCAGGTAGTCTTTTCGCTCCCCGAGCGATGGGTTTGCCACATTCCCTGTGCTTCAGAGTGACCGTAAGTTATTAGGTTTATTTTTTTAGACTGGAGATGTTTTAAGACGTTGATACTGTCAAAAGTATAGTTGTATAACGAATCGATTTGTGCCAAACAAATGAGTTACACAAGTACTGAATGTGTATGTTAGAGTTCCCGATCTATGGAGAGTTAAGACGTCGCATTTATCACATTGTGTGTAAAATTAAATAAAAAGAAAATTTTCTTTTACGCAGCGATCTTTGTATGATAGGCTCTTGATGTAAAGGTCTCAGAAGTCTCTTTTCACTGTACCACCATGGGGGCCACATCTGGCCGCCGTGCTACCGGCAATGGTGCAAATGAATTCAAACATCTCGTCCCACTACTCACTGTCTCTCTTTGGAACTTTCTGTGTATGTAAAAATTTGTATGGTGTCATAGGAAAGTATTTGATTTGACTCTATATGAATATACTATCTCTCCACTAACTTCAAGAACAAGAACACAGCCTCGGATGAGAACACGTAATATTTCAAAATTAATTATCGAATTTAATTTAACACACAATATTTTTGGTGTGTATAAATTTATTTTGTGCAATGTAAGAACAGTCGGGTCTGTTAGAAATTGTTAGAATCACAATTATAGATTTGAATAATTTAAAAGCAATTTCATTTTACTGGTGTTTTTCAACTTCATTATTTGTTCCATATACCACTACAATACTATTTTCTCCTGGTTCAGTTTCAGTTTCCTTTTCCCCACCTCCTTCCCCTCCTGACTTCCTTCAGCCTCACAATATACCTCAATTGAATAGGCTAAAACTTAGTTTATAATTTTAATTTCATTGTTAAAGTTTTTTATATTCATGTAATAATATCATAATAATTACATAGTCAGTTCATGTTGACAAACAAAACATTACAGCTTTCTGAAAAGATAAATGTGAGAATCCGTGAAAAATAAAATAGCGCCCACCTTGGGCAGAGCAACACAAAGCGCGCAGTCAGCTGCGAACAAGTTCTACGCTATTTATTTTTAGGATTTTGTAATACCGGAATCAAAATGTTGTCAAGAACCAGAAAAATATCCACCACATCGGATAGGCGCAAATGGACGAACTTTTTCCTTATTCAATGTAAAATATTTTCTTTTGTTAAATCTACAAATTTTAATGTCAAACAATTTGGATAATTTATACAGATTGATTAGTCGATAAAGCGTCGTGTTAAGTCCAATATCATGGCACAACCAACATTTTAAAAGGAAATCAAATGTTAACAAATTATTCGGTTATTTGACTATTTTGTCTTTTTTATATAATGGTTAAGAATTTATAGGACGTATAGTGACAAATCACCTCAAGGGACACCGTTATTCAAATGATATGAATTGAAGCATTCAGTGGAAAAGAAGTGTTATTGCTAAAATTGCATTAGGGGGCCTAATCTGAACCTTTCACAACGTCCGGGCCGCCGGTTAAGCCACGTCACAAACCCGTACTAACCTTTCCCTTACGGTATTAAAAAAATCCTAATGCACCGGTGCTATATACACTCGGTAAATATCAATACATTCTAATTATTACATCACATAAACAAATTTATTGCGGAGGAATACCTAAAATATGAACGCTGTGTTTAGTATATTTACAGAGATATTTTAGCAATTAGAGACGATGTCCAATCAGTTGACAACACCGGCAAGGAAATTTTAAAACCATGAATTTACTAGTTTGTTAACCCAAAAGATACAGAATAGGCCCCCGAGATATGGCATTCAAAGTTTTAAGCAGAAAATGTTCATATAATTATTTATGAAAATTATTACAAAACAAGGAAACACTATTATTCGAAATATGAAGTAAAAAAAAATCTGTCCAAAATATTCACACAAGGCATTTAATTGCAGATGGGTAACACACCTTTTTAATACCACATGAACATATTTAATGATATTGTGATAAAACAGTATTTAAGTATACAAATAACCAAATAATATAATTTTATTAGAATGAAAAAAAGAAATTTACGGCAACAAATAAATAATAATAACTAGATTTTTTTTTTGTTAATACCCTAGAAAATATTATTTGTTGGGTTGTTTTAAAAAAAACACGGCACGAAATGTCACAGGATTGACTGCATCAGTAGTTTTGCGGTAGACCGGATGGACAGAAGAACTGCGTAGGTACTACTCTAGTCAATATACACTCAGAGGCATCGAAATGTACGTCATTGTTTTTGTCAGGCAATAAAACAAGGAATATACTATGGAGTTTGAGCTAATAACAGGATAAACACCCAATGTTTCAATTTCAAAAGTATTTATAGAAAGTATTTACTTAAACAATAATGATGACCGTCAAAACTTTCTCACTACATCTTACAATAATAATTATAAGCTTTCGTTTTATCTTAGGTACTTGTACTAATGTATGAGAATCAGTTTACCGGGTATGTTTTTATATCACTGATACAAATATTTCATATAATAAAGGTATTTATGGTGATGGAACTTTTCACTAAAACCAGTATCTTTTTCCAGGGTTGATTGCAATAATACGATTTATGGGATGCCTCGGAGAGGCATTAGCTTGATTAAAAAGATTAGAATTGGTTGCTTAGATGGGATTAAATTATGCAGAGCAAATAGACGGAGAAAGGAGTATCAGGAGAATAATTGACGTAAGAGTGGGGTTGCCCCAGGAAGAGATTGCGCTGTCAAGCGAATCAAATAATGTATAGAGTGGGCATGTACGAACACGTACGATGAGGAAATGTATGCAAATGAAGGAGGAATGTGAGAAGTAGTTTGTTGCAAGACATCCATAGTCCATTCAATTTCGCGAAATTCCTTGCAAATGGTTGGGTAGTTTTGAATTTTTGGTATATAGTTTAGGTTGACAAGGATTTAAAGCAATGAAGCAGTACTACCTCCGATGGGAGCGAAATGGGTAGAGTTGAACCGTTCACTTCTTCAAAAGAAATACCATACAAAGATATCGACCTCTCTATTACCGAGAGCGTGGTACTAGTTTCTAGTCCTTTTTTACGGTGTTAAACATAAAAATTAACAAAAAAATATTACCTACAGTATTTATTTCTAAATTTTCGGGTAGATAGGTAGTGTAGGTACCAATTGTACTTTATTTATTTTTAACCAATAAATTAACAAACATTTTTTTAGGTATAATCCAGCTCACTAGGCTGAGCCTGTTCTGAGGTAACTTAAACTGTAACTTTTTACACCGTAGATCAACTTGCCTGCCGAATATTGATATTTCCTAAACCTATTAACGTCTAATGTGATATTCAATGTTTTATTTTGTTTGTCAAAACGTCCTTAAACCCAGTTTTGAAGTCTATGTGAAGTACATTTAAATGTTAGACGTAGACCAAAACGTGATTACCCTGGAAGTTTTTCAACGGCATGTTGGGGAATCGATAAATTCCGCGATTTGTAATGTCCAGTGTTTACTTCAATATATTAATTCTGATATGAAAAGGAACAAAGACTCTATTTATCCTTAATAAACATTTTTACGAAAGATTAAATACGTAATTTCTGTGTCTAATATTAGTATTATGTAAATATAATATAACTCTGTCATGTGTTGTTGTGTATCTTGTCATTTATGAAACGCCTGAATGTTGATTATGATTTGATGAAAATGGGGTCCGCTCGCGTGTACCCCATTTAAATCTCGTGGACCATCAGATTTTTTCTCGTTAACATTAATTTACCCCAGCAAGCCAAAATCGAACCCTAGGGGTCCATATATACCACTTTGGGAACCCTATGGTCTAAACCAAATAAAACCACTGCTCAGTGATTATTTTTTATTAAACACTGTTTTTCCTAAATGAGTTCGTTTGTTTAGTAATTTATTTATTGAACTAACATTAAAATTACATGAAAATTATTTATTACAAATAATAGTTAGTCCGACAAAGCTGTCACATGACAGTTTGCCTGTAGGTTCCACCAAATCATTTTTTTTGTATTTATTACATAAAATATAAATTCTAAGTATATTTCCCTTTACTAACAATTAACGCATCATTAATTGTAGTTTTTTAGTGGTGTAAAATTCTAAGTATGATTGTTGGGCCCTTAGTGTTTTAAAAATATATTTACATTAATTTTCGGCATATTTTGCTTATTTATAAGTACAAGTTCCATTTGCAATAAACACAAACGATACACCTAAAATTTTTGACATTATCATACATAAAAATTTCAAAACTCACAATAAAAATTATTGCATATCAAAGTGCACAATATTAAAAACAACAAACACAATCAAATAGTAAGAGTAATTAATGATAATAATCAGATGTGAAAGGACCAAACATGCCAAGTTGTGAAAAAATAGAAAATTATTACACATATAATTAAAAATCTGAATTCTTTGTCGATCAAAAACCTATATTTAATATACTACGTCATTGACCAATCACCTTTGGAATACGCTATCATTAGTTAGGGTTCCGCATATAAAACTAACCTTCTCCCAATAGGAGTCTATTATTCGAAAATACATGGATTGCTCACGGATTAACCGCAACTTTGTCATTTTGGTGAAAGGTCTCTCATTATTCTCAAATTTTAAGTTTTTACTAAGTTTGTTAAACGTTTCGAAAAGTTTTCGAGCACTCAGCCTCCACCCTTTATTTTTGTAAATTATTGTGGTGTGTCTGTGCAGTAGTGAATTTTGTACAAGCTTTCTTTTGCATATCCTACACTAGCAATAAAGACCTAACTTTTTTATTTTATTTCAATTAATTTGTCAAATCACAAAGTGACGGCTTTCTAGGAAAATATATTATTTCAATTAAAGAATACTTTTTATTGACAGTAGGCCCTCAGCACCGTACATTTTAAATTATTGGTGTACATTTCGTGGGATATTTTGTTTACTATTGCAGTTTATAAATTCTGTACTTATTAAATAAAAGCAAACATTATGTGCCAAAATGTTTAAAAAATAAAAAAAAGCAATAGTTTAATTGTATCAAAGCCGTTCGCAATCTACCCAAAAAATTATGTCCAACATTTCATCTCTTCACTTCTTAAGTTATAAATGTGACTCCTGGTTTATTCTGAATTATTTGTGATTTATTTAAAGTCTTCGTCTATTAAATCTCCCTCGAATCAAAAAACTCTCCGGGGAAATTTTCCAATTTGAAAAATTTTGTAAGACCTGTTAGGAAAATATATCTTGATATTATAAACAGATTTGAATTTCGGTATTTTTAAAGCTGTTATTTTGAGGTAAAATTGTGTGTATGAAATCAAAAGATTCATTTATTTTTTTCATTGACTGTTATTTGATAGATTTTTATTTACGGAAGAGGAATATCTCATGCATAAATAAGTTTATCTCATTTACACGGGGTATAAAGGGACGTGCTTGACATGCTTTAATGATAGAACGTCCAGCGTCCTGCCAGCAGGACTTTACGTACTACCGGTAGGACGTAAGTTTTTTGTTTATATGCGGCTTTGTAGGCCTGCTAGCAGGATGCCGTTAACTGCATTGCATAGTGCGTCTCTTTCTGATTCAGCGAGTTTTTGAATCGTATTTCTGCGATCAGTCTGGCCAAAATGGCGGCGAGTATAAGACGTGGGGTCCGCGTTCGCGTCAAAGCCACGTATTTCGACGAAAATGATGGCCTAAACACATGGAGTCGCAAACATTTTGGTGATAATTACGACATTAGTTATTGTTGGGGCACTGTAAAAAAGTTAGAAAACAATTATGCAAGGGTATATTGGGAAATTGACAAAAAAATATCAACCGTGCCCGTTGGAGTTCTAATTGCTGAAACCGAAAATGACAATTTAGTGGAAGCAAATACAAATGAAGAACATTGTAAGTACAAACTTTCTTATTTTATTCATAGGCTTACGTTTATAGTAAGCCTAGTATATTCCCATAGAAAAAATAGTACTTGGAGGTTGCTTGTTCGTTTCCATTATTTACGTGATTGACAATTTTTTTTTGACAGGCACAACATAAATTAACTTTGCTAAGTTTGACTTGTATGGGTATGTATGCGTATGTATTTGCGTGTCTGTGTGTGTGGGCGCGTGCTTGCCTGTGTGTCTGTGCCTGGGTGTGTGTGTATTAAAAATATTTTTATTATTTTTTAACTGATAAACTTTATTAATGTTTATAAGACAAGGTTTTTATGCATATCACAAAGGATTACAAATTATTATAAGCAATAATTATTAGCCAGAAACACCCATACAAATTGAAAAAATCTTCCGAGAAGATATAATAACTGCCGACGACGAAAAATAATAATATTTGACAATTCTAAGTATTCACCAATAAAATGTAGACATAATTTGTCGCGACGCTATCTAGTGGGGAATTTAGCAAGTAAAATTGCCTTCCCTACTATAATAAAGTATGTTGTTCTTAGGTGAAATAATAAAATAAGCAATAGTTGTTGAACGAAATATTTCTAATACATATTGAATAATTTGACGGGACAGGAGATAGGCCGGCGTAGCTCAATGGATCGATCACCTGACCGGAAATCAGGAGGGTGTGAGTACCGTCGCGACGCGTCGGCGGTTATTATTTCTTCTCGGAAGATTTTTTCAATTTGTATGGGTGTTTCTGGCTAATAATTATTGCTTATATTTATTTGGAAAATAATTTTAAGTTTAAATATATTGAGTACCTACACCCCTTTGCGTCTGTTGATCACTAATAATGGATTTTTTTTCAGCATCGTCTGAATCGGGTTCTTCTTCTTCGAGCGAAGATGACGAGACAAGTATTTCAGTACATCCGAATTCAAGTACAAGCAACGTAAATTCTGCTCGAAATACAACAGTTGCAAAGGGTGTTACCTGGACTTTTCATGAAGCAATACGTGTCGATCAACGACAACAAGGCTATTTCAAAGCTACCTTGCTAGTACCATTGGGGCCCGCACGAAGTATCAAGGATGCATTTTTCATGATATTTCCGAGAGAGAAGCTTAGTTACATAGTCCATTGCACCAACTATTCGTTTCCAGCAAGACAAAAACTGTTGAACGAGAAGGAATTATTAACTGTTTTTGGCATATTATATGCTATGACTCTTCAAGAACTTCCAGATCGACGATCCTATTGGAATACCACCTCTGATGGAATATATCCCCCTGCAAATTTTGGACAAAGATTTGGTATGAGCCGCCAAAGATTTGAGATCATTCTCATGGCATTGCGCTTCACACAATCCTCAGACCTTGATTTTTCTGATAAATGGCGTAACACTAGAACATTAGTAACGATGGTGAATGATAAACTAAAAGATACCATCCATCCTGGGTCAAAAATAACTGTAGATGAATCCATGTTCGCCTGGTATGGAAGGGGTGCGTACTTCAAAAACGGAATGCCAGCAGTTATGAAGATTAAAAGAAAACCAAAAGGAGTCGGTTGTGAAGTAAAAACAGCGTGTGATAGTGACACAAACATTATGATCAGAATGGAAATTAATGAGGGCAAAGAAGCAATGAGTACGAAGAAATGGCAAAGAGAATTTGGCGCAGGAACTGCAACTACTTTGAGATTGACAGAGCCATGGTATGGTTCTGGCAGAGTTATAGTTGGTGACTCTTGGTTTGCTTCAGTCAAAACAGCTGTGGAGTTATTCAAAGTTGGATTGTATTTTATTGGACTGGTAAAGACAGCACATAGTTTCTATCCTGTGTCTGAGATGGCAGCTCAGTGTCCTACGCATAAGGGGGCATCTGTTGTGAGTACAGCAGAAAAAGACTCTGTGCAGCTCACTGCCTGTGCCTGGAGAGACAAAAAGATTCATACATTTGTAGCCACTTGCGAAACGACACTGCCTGGCCTGCCATCACGCAAAAGAAGGTGGGACGATGAAGGAAATTTATTTTACCGAGAAGTCGATCGGCCTAAATTAGTCCAGCAATATTTTGACGGGGCTGCGGCTATCGATATTCACAATCACATTAGGCAGGATGGATTGGCATTGGAGAAAGCTTGGGGCACACAAAAATGGGAACATAGAATATATGCCTCAGTTCTGGGCATTATAGAAACGAATGCGTATTTGGTTTTTAATAATTTCTTTCGCTCCGAACATGATCAGGTGTCTCACAGGTGGTTTACTACCAACCTGGTATTAGCTCTAACTATTAATGACGATGATAACCTACAAGAGAATGAGCCGCCACCACACGAGAACATCGCTCACAGCGGAGAACACATTCTTGAGGCCCTGTCAAAATCAGATGACAGAAAGAGAGTTCAACGCAAATGTATAGTTTGCTCCAGAGTCAACAAAAAACAGCAGAAGGCGAGCTTTTTTTGCAAGACATGTGGTCCGCGATGTGTTTTATGCTCTCCACAGACAGGAAGAAACTGCTTCACCTACCATATCGCGAATGGAATTCCAGCATAATCCTTTTTTTAATTTTCTCAAAGTAAATACAATTTTCACTTACGTTTTTTTTTCTTCATTTTCTTGTTTATTTTCTACCCTGTTATATTAATAAGCGCCCATGTCTTATTTTATTATACCTTTTTTTAATTTTCTCAAAATAAATACAATTTTCACTTTCGTTTTTTTTTTCATTTTCTTGTTTATTTTCTACCCTGTTATGTTAATAAGCGCCCATATCTAATTTTATTAAATAAAATACAGAAAGTTTGTCACCTCTGCCTATTTTTAACATGCATAAAAGTCGAGTACTGCTAGAAGGACAGCCTCTTATATTCATACAAAAACCGCAAAAAATTGCGTACTGCTGGCAGGACGCACACTCGTCGAATTGTCCTTCCGGAAGCTCCTTCCGGCAGGACAAGGGTTTGGACGTTCTATCATTAATCATTAATTCAGGACATTATTTGAAGTAAAAAATTAATCTGAAATTTTGCTCTCCGGTGATTTTTTTGATGTTTTTTCTTAATTTTTCAAAAACAATTTTAAATTTTTTTTCAACATGTTGTTACTGAGTGATCAGCCGAGTAACCGCCCAATCCATCACATTGACCCCAGCAGTCCAATACCTACGGATTTTCTATGTTTTTATTTTGTAGTAAAATACATCAAGAATGTCACCGGATTCCAAGTACGTCCTTTTACACCCTGTATACTTGCTTACAAAACTTATATGAATTGCTCGTTTTCCCCTTCCCTTTCCGTAGAGGCCTTAGCCACTTATGGCTACCCTGGTTATGACCAAACCAATTTTCTAAATTATTTTTCGACTTCTTCAGAAAGCCCCATTTTTTGTATTTTATCAAGTATTTTTTTCCTGCATTATAAAGTGAAAGCGATTCGTTTTTTAGTTTTCATTAATGAACAATGAGATGAAATTAATTCCACTATTTGATTTTAATCCCGCCATCTTTATACCACATTAAAACCTTAATATGGAGTACTACTATGCAAAAGGCAAAGATATATTAACATACATATGCCGTGGTTTGCGATTTTAGGTTATTTATCCTTTTCACCTTTGCAGCATTATTTTTATCCTTTACTCAAAGCTATTTCCGGAGTGGATTCTACTTTTCATTTATCCTTTGGAACATATCATGAATTGAAATTGAACGGGTCCTTGAAAAGCTTTATTGAGGGAATAAATCGGAGTTTCATCTTTCCGTTTTTTATATCCGCCACTGAACTCTCTCCAACTATTTTCCAAATAAACTACAAAATAGAAAATAAACCAGAGTTCTGTAAATTATAAAAAAATATACCCAATTAGACAAATTTATTTATAATTCGAACAAAGAAATCAGGTTTGGATAACACTTTATTGAGTATTAAAATTAATATGTAAACCAACTGGTTTTGATTCTACCTTTCGCAGGGTTTCATAAACAACTAAAATAATTACATTGGATGTGAGCATATAAGACGCAGAGAGAATTTCAACTTTCGTTGGGTGGCGTGGGGGAGAAGAGTAGACAAGAGTAAAACACCCATACAACTCGATCTACATACTTATACATACCTACTAAGCTTATCCTACACGAGAAAAGACTTATCCATGTCCAGTGGGTGCCAAAATACTGGTTAAAATTTAATTTAATTTTTTCCATAATGTTTGCACTGTAAAAAATAAATATATACTTGACTTAAACACGAAAACAATAAAAGTGCAACCCGAACATTTTAAATGGGCAAAAAAGAAATGAATAAATTGTTTCAAATAACGTGATTCTTTACAGAACCGACGAGTCTTACTTCACCAAGTGAAGTCATGGCAGTGTTTCCGACGTTATCCGATAATAATATTATAAATCAAAGGAAAAAACGCGACTACGGAGCCGGTAAGTTTTATTTTGTTCTTTGTATTTCCAAGTATATGAGAGGAGTAGGACTTAACCGTCCTTTTTTTGTGAGGGAGCACGTCTCACACGTTGGTTCTGGTGGGATTATCTGCTCGTATCAAAAGATTTCCGAATCAATACAGCATTGGGTGAGCCTTGTATTGTGTACCTTGATCCCACATGCGAACTACCGTAATACCAAATTCTACCATACAAACCGGGGGATGTTTTCAGACGGGATAAACTATAAACCTTTTATGATTTGTTGGTGTAGGCTGCAGAAGGTATATGCCAACATTTCAATGCTCAATGCTGAGAAAACTTGTGATTTTTGTCATCTTGTTAAATTTGCTAAAAATATGTGTATCATGTAGCTCCAATTAGGCTCGTTATTTATTTATTTATTTTTTAAGACATACACAGTACAATAAGATACAGTTAGATATATTTAGTTATTACATAGTTGTAGTACCTATTACGTATGTCCATAAAATATCATTACGTAATTTCGCCTGAGATTGTTATAAAAGGAAGGAAGTGTGTGGATAATAATAAAAATAATAAATAATAATAATGAGTTTATTTATTATACTGTTATACGTGGTGGAATTATATAGTATTAAAATAGAAAATAAAACATTTCTTAACTTATTTCCACTTGTTTATTTTACCACTACCGGTTTCGTCCTATTATGGACATCTTCAGGCTGGCAATTGAAATTCTTTTGTTACAGAATTTATACAAAATTAGGTACACAATGTCAAGGTAGGTACAAAAGGTAGTGGTAAAATAAACAAGTGGAAATAAGTTTAAAAATGTTTTATTTTCTATTTTAATAAATAATAATAATAATAAATGAATTGAAAACAAGAATTATAATAAGCTCACGAATTGTAATTGACTGTTAATATGTACATAGGAGTTTTGAAAAATGATGTGAAAATATTTTTGAAATATGTCATGCTAAGAAATTTAATAAGTTAGTTTTGTATGTTAGAAAGGAATCATGAAAGATGTCTAAATGTAGTAACTTTTCGTAATGGGTGTATGTTGTGATTGCGCGAGTAATTACTGAGTTGTTTGCTGCATTGGTATTGTTGGCTTCAATATGAAAAAGTGTAGTGTGCCTGGTACGCCTCGTTGGAACATTTAAACCAATGACGGATAGCAATTCGGGACTATCTATTTTATTATTTAGCAGATTATGTAGAAACAACAGGTCTGACAATGTGCGTCTTTTTTGTAAAGTTAACATATTATTTGTAGTTTTGTTGTATTTCTTGAGCAAATGTTTCGAAAATTTATTCTGTATACTTTCTACTAAATCTATGTATACCTTATATTGAGGATTCCATATTGTGGAAGCATACTCCAGTGGACTTCTGACCAATGAACAAAACAAAATTTTCAGAGTCTTAGCACTTTTGAAAACTTTGCATATTCGTAATAAGAAACCTAGCATTCTGTAGGATTTTGAAATAATGTGTTCAATGTGCTTGTCAAAAATTAATTTGCTATCTAAGTAAACACCTAGATCTTTACACGTAGACATAGGTTGTAAAGGTTTGTTATTCAAGTTGAATGGATAAATGATTTTGTTTTTATTTCTGGTAAATGTATCGAGTGACACTTAGATATGTTTAAGGACAATAAATTTGATTCACAATATACGCACAAATTATCAAAATCGCTTTGCAATTCCATACAATCGGGTAAACTCTGTATAGCTTTATAAATTTTCATGTCATCCGCGTATAAAACAAAGTAACTATTTTTAAAGCATACGTAAATGTCATTTATATAAATATTAAATAAGAGTGGTCCAAGATGCGATCCCAGCACACCTGAGACGATTTCCGTTAAGCAAGATGCAAAACCATTGACAACCGTGATTTGATGCCGATTGTTGACGTATGATGCGATCCATCTATAGAGGTCACCGTGAATTCCTAGACCTAATAACTTTTGTAATAGAATATAATGATTAACGCGGTCAAATGCTTTAGAATAATCCGTATAAATGGAATCTACCTGGCATCGCATATCCATTTGAGCATGAAGAAAATTTGTAAAAAATGCATGATTTGAAGTTGTGGAGCGATTTTTCATAAAGCCGTGTTGATTATTTAAGAGTGAGGGTGAGATAGTAGAATATAATTGATCGTAAACAATTTTTTCCAATACTTTACTTAGTATCGGTAATTTGGATATAGGTCGATAGTTCGAGACATCATTTTTACTGCCATTTTTATATATTGGGGTAATCAAGGCTGTTTTCCACTTGTCGGGAAATGTTCCTTCAGATAGCGATAGTTTGAAAATAACGAAAATGGGGGGTGTCAATTGTTTACTACAATAATTTATGAAGATCCCTGGAAGTTGATCATCCCCTGGCCCCTTTTTGATATCAATGGACTTAAGGAATTTGAATGTGATGTCTTCATTGATCTCGATTTAGTTGATTATGCTATTTGAATTAGAGCAAAGACTGGCATTGCTTGTATGTGCAGGTTGAGCATTCGAAAATACAGATCCAAAATACTCAGAAAATAAGTTGGCTACTCCTCTACTGTCATTAGCAGTTTTTTCACCGTAAATCATATGATCAGGGATGGCAGGAGATTTTCTTTGAGAATTGACGTAGGACCATATTTTTTTAACATTATGCTGTATACCGGATTCTATTGTAGAAATGTAGGTTTTGTAAGCTGCTGAAGCGACTGTTTTTTGCCTTTTGCGAAGCAATGAAAATGAGAGATAATCAAGGGGGTTCCGATAACGCTTCCATTTTCTAAAGAATTTTAATTTTTCGTTAGTTATTTTTATTAAAGCTGCCGTGTACCATAGTGGGTATTTTCCAGATTTCACAACTTTCTTAGGAATAAACGCTTCGATAATCTGTTCAATTATAACATAAAACGAATTTTAACGCTGTATTTACATCCGGTGCATTTATAACGGTTGACCAGTCGGTTTCTTTCAGTCTATCATTGATCTCTGCATAATCTGCTTTATGGAATAATTTTATTGTTCGAGGAATTGAGAGGGTTGCAATAGTGGATGGAAATTCTAGTTCTACAATCAATGATTTATGATGAGCATCTTCTTTAACTAATGGGTGGTCGGCAAGCGACACATTAACTGAAGTGTTACAGAAGACGAGGTCCAAAATTCGACCGTATTTGTTAGGTAAATGGTTAAATTGGGTTAAATTTGCAAAAGATAAGCAGTTAAGTAACGCGAGTGCGCATTGATCTCTATTACTTGGCATTTGTTGATTATTCCATTCGATATTGGGCATGTTATAGTCGCCAATGATTAAAAACTTGTCATTTGGAAAACGGATTGTTAAGTCAGAAATAGTATTGGTATGACTGGTAAATAATGCTAATCTTTCTGATGATGTTAATTTTGGACCGACGCTAGGTAAATACACGCAGCACATATGAATATTATAACAATGACGATTCGATTTTGATGTATTGACAGTTATCCAGATATCCTCAGCGTCTGATTTCCAAGAGCGAGGGGTAACAAAAAATTCTTTTTTAATTCCATGAGTACGCCTCCGCCAGTTGATTTACTAGTTCGGTGTATATCCCTATCATTTCTGTGAACAGAATAGCGATTATCGAATAATTCCTCATCTCGGATATTATCTACTAACCAACTTTCGGTAATGAAGATCAAATCATAATTATTGAGCAGTATATTTTGATGAAATTCCTGTGTTTTCGAGCGCAAACCTCTTGAATTTTGATAAAAAATTATTAATGAATCATACATTGAGAATTTTCGGTAATTACATTATTATGTTCGGTTTCTGTAGAATATATTTGAAGAAGCACAACATACTATTAATATCAATTAAAGTGAGTGAGTATATTATAGAATGTAGTAGTGAGCAGTTAGTGTAATTATTAGCATGTGGGGTTAATGTAAAAAGGGTGATATTGAAAAATTTTGAAAAAAAATACGAAAATAATAGTAGTTACGAGAGGATGGGTGGTTTAACATTGCAGTGGTAGTTAGGTAAGGTTTTTTAGCTGTAGTTCGAATGAGACGTGTATGGATGGTGATGTTTCGTTTTTTCCGTATGTAGATTTTTGCACTTCTTATCCATAAAAACTGTTGTTTTCGTTTTTAAAGGCTTTAGCGCACCTCAATATAGATTTATTCTTCCGCATGAGATGGTCGTTGACGAAGATCCTCTGGTCAGCTGCAACCATCCCGATGGCCTTGGTAGTGATTCCTTTTCTTTGATGGCTGCGACAAATTCGTCTTTCTTCTTGCGGGAGGTGAATTTGGCGATTATGTTACCCGGACGTCCATCTGTCGTGGCTTGTGTACGATGGCGCTTACTGATTCTGCTAACGTATTCAATGTCACTTTGATGGAGAGGGCATCCAACAATCAGTTTCCGACAACCGTCGTGTCGGAAGGACGTACTGTTAAGATATGTCGTGCAACGCATGTAATATCATTATAAACGAGTGCCTCGCGTTTATCCAAAACAAGGCGGACACTCTCGATGAGATCGCGATCACGCAATTATGTACCTCCGCCTTCTCGGAGGAGGAAATAAAGAACGCGAAGACCATCTTGTTCGACAAACTTCCGGACAAACGAACTCTGCGGAAAGGAGACGGCAGGATTAGCCGAGATCTCCAGGACATCCTGAAGGCTTTGAAGGAGACAGACCCTGACAGGCTACCTGTATTCGTTGCCAGACAGCTACATAAATTGCCTCCCGTCAACTTTGATAGTGTGGACGTATCCAAACTTCTAAAGGAACTAAACGCTATGAAAATGGAAATAACACACATTAAAACCGAATTAAAAGATTCTTCGGCCACAAGAAATGATGAGTTAAAACAAGAACTGGCTTTAATAAAAGAACAAATTACTAAAATTCACGCTCCAAATAAACAAAGCGATTTGGCCGAGAACTCGCAACAAAATAGTGTCGAAAATGTAGGTAATACTCATCTCAAAAGTAAACAAATACCGACAGAAGAATCCTACTCAACGGTTGTGACCAAGAACGCATACAACAATGCAACTAACACACACAAGAAAAATACTCAAGAACGCACCGAGCGTAGAAACAGTGATCGCTGTGATCGACCGAGTTTGCACTTCGAACGGCCCGAAAACAACAAACAGAGAACGCGCGAGCACGGCCCGCGGCCCGAACCCCGGCCTTCCGCGACGGGCGAAAACGGATATACATTAGTAACGCGGAAAGCTAACCGAAACTTGAGAGGTAAGGCAACGTCAACAATATTAAAGTCGGCCGACTTAATCTCAACGGTTTACATTTCGCGGTTTACCGTGGAAACCACCGAGGAAGACATCAATGCCTACCTAGCAGAAAAGGGTTTGGAAGGTACTAAGATTGAAAAAATCAAACCTTTCCGCCCTACGCCTTTTAACAGCTTTAAACTTTCTGTCAAAGCGATCGAAGTAAAGAGATTCCTGGCAGAAGAACTCTGGCCGGAGGGAATTGTATTCCGAAGATTTATAGAATCGCGCATATCAACCAAACATCAAAATGACAAATAACAATTTAAGAATTATATCCGTGAACTGCAGATCAGTTCGCAGTTCTGTAAAATTTATACATGATCTTTGCGAATCACACGATATTATATTAGTTCAAGAAACGTGGTTACTCCCTACAGATATTGACTTCTTATCGCATATACACCCGGATTTCAACAGCTTGGGAACCTCTGCCGTTAATATCGCCGATGGGCCACTCCTAGGAAGACCGTACGGTGGAGTGGGGATAATCTACAGACAAAATTTAAGGGTTACCGCAATCCCAATGCATAACTGTCGGATGGCCGGACTCGAGGTTAGTTTGATTTCTGAAACATTAAGTATTTTTACAATCTACATGCCAACTTGTTCAACTGACAACTTTGAGGAATATTCTAACTGCCTTGCCTCCCTACAAGCAATAATTGACGATAAAGATTACATTAACACAATTATTATTGGAGATTTCAACGCTAATCCCGACTCACTCTTTGGATTGGAGCTAATCTCTTTCTGTCAAGAATTTAAATACGTATGTGCCGACATCGAATTATTACCTGCGGATTCTTACACCTATATCAGTGACGCACACAGCTCTACCAGGTGGTTAGACCATTGTCTGGTAACGAAAAATATTTTGAAGCAAATTGTTGATATGAAAATATATTACGATATTGACTGGACAGATCACCGGCCTCTCGAGCTGATCTTACAAACAGATGGAATAGCAACAACGGAAGTGTTTACATCTGAGTTGAGGGATCCAGCACTATGGAATCCGAATAATATACTCGATATCGGAAAATATAACTCTTACTCGCAAACCTATCTCCTCAAAATCAAGTCAAATAAAACATTTTCTGAGGGTGGTGGCAACCCTACACACGCCAAAATAAAATACCTATACGGCAGTATAGTAAATGCTCTGCGTAGCAGTGCCATTTCTGTGTTTACTAAGCGTACTATCCAAAAACATAAGCAAGTATGTGGGTGGAATGAATTTGTAGCGGATAAATACGATGAATCCAGACAAGCGATGCTCACTTGGATAACTAACGGGAGACCAGGCGAGGGTCCTGTCGCAGAGGATAGAAGGGCAAAGCGTGCTGCCTTTAAAACAGCACTAAAACAATGCCAAAATAACTCGACTCAACTCCAGATGGACAAAATAGCAGGGGATCTAGATAATCGTGACTTCAAAAAATTTTGGAACAATTCAAACAAACTGTTAAACATGCGTTCTAAAATCTCGTGCAACATACACGGAGAGACAAATCCAGAAGTAATTGCAAACATTTTTAAAGAACATTTTGCAACTACTACACCGACTATCGACTCAAGTGAATCACATTTAACTGCTTATGATGATATCGATCTCACCATCAAAACTAACATGATAAAATCGGCCATTAGTAACATGAAATCTGGAACGTCTGCAGGACATGATGGTTTAAGCACCGAACACGTCAAACATGCAGGGTCAACGATTATGGGACTTCTGGCAACACTGTTCACCGACATCATAAAGAGTGGCTATCTACCCAAAGACATGACGAAGACAATTATTATACCGATAATAAAATCCAAACTGGCAGACATAACTTTACAGGAAAACTACAGACCGATATCCATCGCCACGGCCATCGCTAGAATATTTGAACGAGTTCTCTTAGATCAAGTCGGATACCATATGACAACGAAAGATAATCAGATGGGTTTCAAGAGAGAATGCTCTACTGACTCAGCTATATTTTGCGTAAAAAGAACGTTAGAATACTACAGGAAGAAGAAAACAACAACTTACGCATGCTTTCTGGACCTTAGTAAGGCATTCGACAGAGTTTCCCACCCCTTATTATGGAAAAAACTAAAGGAAAGAGGGATACCATGGAAAGTGGTAAAAATTCTCGAATCATGGCACCGTCAGCAAGAAAACCTTGTAAAGTGGAAAGACGGATTCTCAGAACCCTATTTCTTGAAAAGCGGGGTCAGACAGGGAGGATGTATGTCCCCAGTACTGTTTAACCTATACATGGACGAATTAACCCACAGATTAAACAATGCTGGAGTGGGCTGCCACATCGGAGGTCTATGTGTTAATAATATGAGCTACGCAGATGATATGGTTCTGATGGCACCGTCAATACGGGGATTGAGAATTCTCCTGAAAATCTGTGAAGAATTTGCTCACGAAACCAACATGATCTATAATGCGAAAAAAACAGCACTGTTGGTCATAAAACACGGAGAAGGCCCAAAAAACATTCCCCCTGTCTTTTTGAATGGTGAGATTCTGAAAACAGTAGAAACCACAAAATATCTAGGACATGTCATCAACAACAAGTTAACGGATGATGAAGATATTGACAGGCAGAGGCGTGTACTGAGTATAAAATGTAACATGCTCAGTAGAAGATTTGGGCTCTGTAGTCCACGAGTGAAAAGGACGCTCTTCATAGCATTTTGCACCACCCTGTACACATGCGAGCTCTGGGCTAATTTCAAGAAAAGAACAATGGAAAGGCTTCGGGTGCAATATAACAACGCTTACCGATTGATGTTCGGACTCCCCAGGCACTGCAGTGCCTCCTCTATGTTTACAGAAGGGCGAGTTCCAGGATTTGCAGCTCTGTTAAGAACCAGGATTGCAGGACTGAGGGGAAGGATAAACCATTCCAGAAACATTCTTATCATAGAATCCCGTCTGACTTCAGGATCGAGCATTGAAGACCATTGGAGAAAGATACTTGCTCCCACAATCTTAGATCCGATGGATTCCCGTGTCTCTCTGGTTTAATTTCATCTTTATTTTAATTTTTAATTTTTAATCCCTTTTTATTTATTTTACTATATGTAAATATTATCTGTACTTATATCCTCTATGGGATGTGTGGGATTGCACTAACCTCCCCACATCCTGGAATAAAGAATTTATTATTTATTATTAATAACTGTTGCGATATTCGACATCATGGTAGGTAGATTCTCGTTGGCGGTCTCAGGCATTCCATGTATTTCTATATTGTTGGATAGTAGTTCCTGGTCTCTTTCGTTGTTTCCCCTCTCTAACATGTAAACTGTTTGTTTTAATTCTGAGACCTCCATTTCTAGCTTATCAACTTTAGCTAATTTTTCGTTTATAGATTTCATATTACTTGAAAAATCTTCCATGACATTATTATTATAAATTATGACTTTTTCGAATTCCGCCATTTTACTGCTCATTTTTTCTATTTGTAGCGCCATTTTTCTAATCTCAACAGTTAGGAGTACGTTGCTTTGATCTGCGGAGCAGGATTGTATATCTAAATTGTCCAGGGTTTGGATACAATTATTGCACTCCCACGCATCCTTTTTACCTTGTGACATACGTTTAAAAACACTTGCCGGAATATCAGCGCATTCGAAATGGATGGTGCATTTGCAAGTTGGACACTTTATACACTCAGCCACTTTCAGCTGCTTAACGCAATATTTGCATGTTGTATCCATCTTATGTTTGGCTTGTGGCTGCAATAGGTTACAATACTGTGGGTAGCTTGAAGATTTTTGAAGAATAACTAAAACTCTAGATTTAGCACTTTTTACACTCCAGACAAGCACTCACTTTCGTATTTTAATGCACTTCTACGAATATTATCAGCTGGTATAAAAATTGTAGGATAAGGGTCGATGTTTTTAGAAGAAAATATGAGATTATTAGGGAGCGAAATGACAAACGTCAGACTTGTGATAATTGTTGTTGTTGTTGTTATAAATGCTTATACATTTAATATAATGAATACAGAGATTGCAGAGTCTTTACTTGTTGACAGTTGGTAGGTGAGAGAAGCTGAAAAAAAAATACCTACGCTACTTTACATACTGTTTTATCAGTATTGCCAGAATAACAATAAAACATAGACTTAAAAAAAAACACAAGAAAAGCCTTGTTAACATATTTCGTGATCCAAATATTTAATTGTTCAATCGAGCGTTAAATTTCCAATACGATTATGAAATTCGAATAGGATGGAGACAAATGATACCAGGAAAATGTAAGCGAGTCAGAGCGCTGGGCTATTAGTCGAAATTGAACATTAAAAATTCATTAAAATTTATATGAAAGGATCTTTTTTTTATTTGATCTATGGTTATAAAGGATTTTTTTATCAACACCACCATTCAGAGAAAGTTAAAGACCACCATTCAGAATTGAAATGGCATCCGTGTTTGGTGACCGGATCGCCATCACCACCTTCCTCTTCCCCATCAGATCCTTCCACTATGGTTATTTCAAAGTCTCACTGACGCGGGTGTACGGTTGGGAGCAGTTGAGACTCTTGTGCGGCAGTCGTATTAAAAAAATGATAATGTAACGCATTCAATTTTATTTTTTATTGGGCCCTGATGGGTTTTTGCAATCACTTTTTTTTCAAAAAAATTTGCACTGAGTTCAAAAACTGAACTGAGCAACTAATTATTTTTCAAATATTCATAGAGATATTTTTAATATTCAATAAACATGAAATATTTTACTCAAGACCACCGTTGAACAGGGGAATTTCTATTAATGGGGTTTTTGAATTTCGGATTACAGTCTGACAAATACATGTAGATAAAAATAATTTAACACTGATAAGTAAAATGGTATAATTAATGTGATAGTGATAAGTAAAATGTAATAATAATGTAAAGTGACAAGTAAAATGTAAAAATAATGTAATAGTGATAAGTAAAATGTTTTCGTATTGCGAAGTGATTTATCCAGTGAACATATTCTTTCCAAGTCTCTTGGATGGAATGGAAACTTGGACGTTGAAGTAAACAAACGATGTCCAGATTGGAGGTTTTGAATTGGGGATTTGTGGAGGATGCTTGAAGAATCCGGGATTGTGGAGAACGCATAGAGCATGTGGGCAAAAACAAAACTAACGAGATAACATCACTTCGCTTGCATCGTGAATGGGAACATTTTACTTTATATGTGACAAATAGCATATCTGTAGTTATTTTAATTAAATGAAAGATAATCATTCCCGGGTTAAGAATAACTTGACAAAATTTGAAATCTCCTACTACTACCATATTAAAAATGTTGCTTGTTTTGTGATGGAGAAATCGGACACACTACGCCTGGTGGGACCCAAACGCGATATCAACTCAACCATCGACCAGTCATATAAAGTATATATATAGTTGTTTTGTAGTTAAATGAAATTGTTTTAAGCCTGGTTTTTTAATCAACGTATTTTCCTAAACTTTCATCATAATTAGAACGCCTTCAATTGAAATATTCAATTCCTTTGACGTACCAAATGTACAGCAAATATATGCCAAAAATATATTATTGAAGCTCTTCAAAAATAACAAATCCTCTACTAGATTGTGTATGCATAACACTTAATCGAACAAAAATGATATAAAAAATATTCCAAGTTATAAAACCACATTCGGACAAAGAAACTATACATACTTTGCAACAAAACTCCATAACATCCTTCCCCAAGACATAAAACTAATAAAAAATCCTAATGAATACAAATCATTAATAAAAATATGGCTGAAAGAGGTCAATGAAAAAACCCTAATGAAAACACTAAAAACGATATAGAAGACACTAAAAACGACATAGAAGACACTAAAAACGACATAGAAGACAAATAAACCATATTTAAATAACTTTAGTCCGCCTCGGCACAGGACCCCCTAGTGAGGAGGACTATGAAATACAATATTTTATACTTAATTTCACCATTATATTTTGTATGTAACAATTATTTTATATAGTCGCTAAAATAAAAATAAAAATAAAAAATAAAAAAAATAGGTCACCCAAACTGCATGATAAGGTTCGAATGTCAGATCTTTGGTGACCTAATTAAGAGTGAACTATTTAAAAAACTAAAAGTACCCACATATTATTATGAACATTTATATTATTATGAACATTTATATTTATATAATGTATATATATATATATATATATATATACGACATATGTATATATATATATATATATATATATACATTATATAAAATATATATATATATATTGTCCTCTTCCCGTATTATGTTGATCCAGTAAGAAGTTGTTAGACTAAGTTGATCCACCTTAAACACCATATAACTTGGCTATTATGGAATACATCTGAATGAATTGACAACAGTGGTACAATACTTATCAATGTTGCCAGTTTGCCAGAAAAACCATTTGATATACTGTTAGTAAAATTTTCAAAATTTGTATGGAAATCGGATGCATAATTTATGTTGATCTACCCAAATTGGCATACTTATGTTGATCTCATATATATTGATCTATTCCCGTAGTATGTTGATCTACCCAAATTGGCATACTTATGTATGTTGATCTCATATATATTGATCTATTCCCGTAGTATGTTGATCCAGGTAAGAAGTTATTAGACAAAGTTGATCTGTGTCCCTATATATGGTTTTACTAAATGAACCAATCAAGGGGCAATCGGTGGACTGTTCATCACAAGGTTTTATGTGATTCCGTAATCTTTTGTGATATTGAACTCAAAGTATTTGTCTCTAGAGTCGAATATCGCATGAAATGACTGTGAAATGGTACTGTTTCAAATCAAAATGACGTGTGTTGCTTGAATTGTTCATAAGAAATGTATGCGTATTTAGATCGAAACGAAAATTTCGCAAAAACAAATCCATAAAAAAATTATAACTTAGCAGGGGTACACGGGTTCATAGGGTGAGGTTTGTCTAGGTCCTGGCGGCGGATGCGTTTTCCCATCTACTGCGTGGCGGGCCGGATCGAAATAAACTGGTTGAGGGATACCTTTCGACCACAAAAATCCAAAATGGCGGCAAAAGGAATAATGTTATGTAGGAAATTTTGAACCTGTATCTTTTACCATCTCTCCTGATTACGCTTCGTGACTTAGTAGGGGAGGCCGGGTTCTTGGTTATAATGGGTAATTAATGGATGATTGGACGCGGTTGGAGCTAACTAAAAACTGTCCAAAGAAGCGAAGCTAGCAGTCCACAATGGAGTGCTGGTACCTACCCTAATATATGTTGCTTGAATTGTTTATAAGAAATGTATGCGTATTTAGATTGAAACGAAACTTTCGCAAAAATCAAATCCATAAAAAATACCTACTGCGTGGCGGGCCGGATCGAAAGAGACTGGTTGAGGGATACCTTTCGACCATCAAAATCCAAAATGGCAGCAAAAGGCATAATGTTATATGGGAAATTTTGAACTTGCATCTATTACCATCTCTCCTGATTACGCTTCGTGACTTAGTAGGGGTGGCCGGGTTCTTGGTTATAATGGGTAATTAATGGATGATTGGACGAGGTTGGAGCTAACAAAAAACTGTCCAAAGAAGCGAAGCTAGCAGTCCACAATGGAGTGCTGGTACCTACCCTAATATACGGAAGTGAGGCATGGAACTGGCAGAAGAAGGCTGAAAGTAGACTGAATACTGTAGAAATGAGATCCCTGAGGCATATGTACGGTAAAATCATGTATGACAAAATGTGCGTATGCTGTGTCTATTCTACAGATATTTTATTAGAGCCTGTTAAAAGGAGCTAGCAGCATTGATCCCCGGTGCACCGTGCACGTGCTTGATACTCGACGGACCGAGCGGAATACACGTTCACAGTTAAGTTGATGTTATCTATACATATACGAACGAGTCGTTTCTCCGACTCGTTTTATCGTAAGTCGGCTCGCATGTGGAACGAGCTATCAATATAATCCGGGCCTCTTTAAGACCCGCATTAATAAATTCATTCCTACAGCCCCTACCTTAACCCGCCTCATAACGCTGCCCAACCGGTTGGCGACATAGTTTCTATGTATTTAACGTGTAAAGACAGGGGCGCTCTAGTGAGAGGTGTCACATAAAAAAATCATACCGCCGAATTTGAATATGGAGACTTACAAAAAATTCCGTCTGGAGCCAGTGAGACTATGGCATCCTCAAAGGAGACCTCAAAGGAGATGACGAGGAGGAAGGTGGGAGAGTACCTGGCTATTCAGATATAACCAAACACTAATTGTAAAATAGTGCAAATTAATTTTAATAAAATTTATTTGAACCCGCGACCTACGGATTGCTAGTCGAGAGCCACCTCAAGTAGTTTGATATGTTTGGTGACTTAGCAGGAGTGCCCGGGTTTATGGGGTGAGGTTTGTTCGGTTCTTGGCGGCGGATGCGCTTGCCTACCAAATGCGTGGTGGGCCGGATCGATTAATCCTCTTTCTACGCATCGCCTTGCAACGCAGTAGGAGAGTTGGAATCTTATGTTTATCACTCGAACACACTGACCCCCAGAATACTACCCACCCATCCATACCTATTTCCTTCCCAGAACTCACTGACCTTCCTTTCTTTCAAAATACCCCCAACACAGCATTCACAAAGATGACATAGGCCTTGAGAGTTACGATTTTCCTTAGGGCCTCCTGTGTGGAGACGATGTAAAAAAATACAAAAAATAAACAACTATCTCGCTAAATCGTTGGCGGTGACTAATGGTAGGTGTATTGGTTATCTAATAAATGGCTCCCGGGGCGGCGGTACACATAATTGTAATAATTCTCGAGGGCTCTGATGTACAGACATTATGGCTCCTGTTGATTGACGAACATATACTAAAACATCGTTGGTTGGAATCGGTGCTTGAAATGACTTTAGCCATGTTTAGTAAAAAACAAATTGGAATAAATTTTTCAGCAATTTCAATTTAAAATTTGAAAAATTAAATTCTCACCAATCTAATCACCGCAATTTTAATAGGCACATATTATGGATATTACGCTTTGTTTCAACTTAATCATTACAAGAAACTTACGTCGGGAGAGATGGTAAAAGATACATAAAAATAACATTTTATTCAATCAATGTTCAAAATTTCTCTTTTAAAATGACTTAGACAAATCTCACCCCATGAACCCGGGCACCCCTGCTAAGTCACGAAACGTAGTAAATGATGCATTAAAGTTACATTTTTGTTTAATCAAGTTCAAAAGATTTTGTTGATCTCATATATATTGATCTATTCCCGTAGTATGTTGATCCAGATAAGAAGTTATTAGACAAAGTTGATCTGTGTCCCTATATATGGTTTTACTAAATGAACCAATCAAGGGGGCAATCGGTGGACTGTTCATCACAAGGTTTTATGTGATTTCGTAATCTTTTGTGATATTGAACTCAAAGTATTAGTCTCTAGAGTCGAATATCGCATGAAATGACTGTGAGATGGTACCGTTTCAAATCAAAATGACGTGTTTCTTGAATTGTTTATAAGAAATGTATGCGTATTTAGATTGAAACGAAAATTTCGCAAAAACAAATCCATAAAAAAATCATAACTTAGCAGGGGTACACGGGTTCATAGGGTGAGGTTTGTCTAAGTCCTGGCGGCGGATGCGTTTGCCCATCTACTGCGTGGCGGGCCGGATCGAGAGAAACTGGTTGAGGGATACCTTTCGACCATAAAAATCCAAAATGGCGGCAAAAGGAATAATGTTATGTAGAAAATTTTGAACTTGTATCTTTTACCATCTCTCCTGATTACGCTTCGTGACTTAGTAGGGGAGGCCGGGTTCTTGGTTATAATGGGTAATTAATGGATGATTGGACGCGGTTGGAGCTAACTAAAAACTGTCCAAAGAAGCGAAGCTAGCAGTCCACAATGGAGTGCTGGTACCTACCCTAATATATGGAAATGAGGCATGGAATTGGCAGAAGAAGGCTGAAAGTAGACAGAATACTGTAGAAATGAGATCCCTGAGGCATATGTGCGATAAAATCATGTATGACGAAATGTGCGTATGCTGTGTCTATTCTACAGATATTTTATTAGAGCCTGTTAAAAGGAGCTAGCAGCATTGATCCCCGGTGCACCGTGCACGTGCTTGATACTCGACGGACCGAGCGGAATACACGTTCACAGTTAAGTTGATGTTATCTATACATATATGAACGGGTCGTTTCTCCGACTCGTTTTATCGTAAGTCGGCTCGCATGTGGAACGAGCTATCAATATAATCCGGGCCTTTTAAGACCCGCATTAATAAATTCATTCCTACAGCCCCTACCTTAACCCGCCTCATAACGCTGCCCAACCAGTTGGCGACATAGTTTCTATGTATTTAACGTGTAAAGACAGGGGCGCTCTAGTGAGAGGTGTCACATAAAAAAATCATACCGCCGAATTTGAATATGGAGACTTAAAAAAACTTCCGTCTGGAGCCAGTGAGACTATGGCATCCTCAAAGGTGACCTCAAAGGAGATGACGAGGAGGAAGGTGGGAGAGTACCTGGCTATTCAGATATAACCAAACACTAATTGTAAAATAGTGCAAATTAATTTTAATAAAATTTATTTGGACCCGCGACCTACGGATTGCTAGTCGAGAGCCACCTCAAGTAGTTTGATATGTTTGGTGACTTAGCAGGAGTGCCCGGGTTTATGGGGTGAGGTTTTTTCGGTTCTTGGCGGCGGATGCGCTTGCCTACCAAATGCGTGGTGGGCCGGATCGATTATTATTATTTTTATTTTTTTTTATAGTGAATACCTCACAAGAGTCCCAACTGCTCCCGTCTGGAGCCAGTGAGACTATGGCATCCCCAATTGGGGGATGTTGTGAGGCTGAAGGTAAGTGGGGAAGGGAAAGAGGAAGGTGGGGAAGTACCTGGCTATTCAGATCTAGTCACTAAACACGGCTAAAGCCATTTGGAGCAACGTTTCAATTCTGAATGGTGGTCTTACACCAGGGCGATACTGGTAGTATCTTCCACTCTGGAACGTGCCGCAAATATACTTTATATTATTTTAATTAATTAATTGTGAAATAACACAAATTAATCAAATAAAATTTATTTGCGCACGCCGGGTTCGAACCCGCGACCTTCGGAATGGCAGTCCAATGCGTTACCACTGGACTATGCCGGCCGTCAAATGAAACGATTAATCCTCTTTCAACGCATCGCCTTGCAACGCAGTAGGAGAGTTGGAATCTTATGTTTATCACTCGAACACACTGACCCCCAGAATACTACCCACCCATCCATACCTATTTCCTTCCCAGAACTCACTGACCTTCCTTTCTTTCAAAATACCCCCAACACAGCATTCACAAAGATGACATAGGCCTTGAGGGTTACGATTTTCCTTAGGGCCTCCTGTGTGGAGACGATGTAAAAAAATACAAAAAATAAACAACTATCTCGCTAAAACGTTGGCGGTGACTAATGGTAGGTGTATTGGTTATCTAATAAATGGCTCCCGGGGCGGCGGTACACATAATTGTAATAATTCTCGAGGGCTCTGATGTACAGACATTATGGCTCCTGTTGATTGACGAACATATACTAAAACATCGCTGGTTGGAATCGGTGCTTGAAATGACTTTAGCCATGTTTAGTAAAAAACAAATTGGAATAAATTTTTCAGCAATTTCAATTTAAAATTTGAAAAATTAAATTCTCACCAATCTAATCACCGCAATTTTAATAGGCACATATTATGGATATTACGCTTTGTTTCAACTTAATCATTACAAGAAACTTACGTCGGGAGAGATGGTAAAAGATACATTAAAATAACATTTTATTCAATCAATGTTCAAAATTTCTCTTTTAAAATGACTTAGACAAATCTCACCCCATGAACCCGGGCACCCCTGCTAAGTCACGAAACGTAGTAAATGATGCATTAAAGTTACATTTTTGTTTAATCAAGTTCAAAAGATTTTGTTGATCTCATATATATTGATCTATTCCCGTAGTATGTTGATCCAGATAAGAAGTTATTAGACAAAGTTGATCTGTGTCCCTATATATGGTTTTACTATATGAACCAATCAAGGGGGCAATCGGTGGACTGTTCATCACAAGGTTTTATGTGATTCCGTAATCTTTTGTGATATTGAACTCAAAGTATTAGTCTCTAGAGTCGAATATCGCATGAAATGACTGTGAGATGGTACCGTTTCAAATCAAAATGACGTGTTTCTTGAATTGTTTATAAGAAATGTATGCGTATTTAGATTGAAACGAAAATTTCGCAAAAACAAATCCATAAAAAAATCATAACTTAGCAGGGGTACACGGGTTCATAGGGTGAGGTTTGTCTAAGTCCTGGCGGCGGATGCGTTTGCCCATCTACTGCGTGGCGGGCCGGATCGAGAGAAACTGGTTGAGGGATACCTTTCGACCATAAAAATCCAAAATGGCGGCAAAAGGAATAATGTTATGTAGAAAATTTTGAACTTGTATCTTTTACCATCTCTCCTGATTACGCTTCGTGACTTAGTAGGGGAGGCCGGGTTCTTGGTTATAATGGGTAATTAATGGATGATTGGACGCGGTTGGAGCTAACTAAAAACTGTCCAAAGAAGCGAAGCTAGCAGTCCACAATGGAGTGCTGGTACCTACCCTAATATATGGAAATGAGGCATGGAATTGGCAGAAGAAGGCTGAAAGTAGACAGAATACTGTAGAAATGAGATCCCTGAGGCATATGTGCGATAAAATCATGTATGACGAAATGTGCGTATGCTGTGTCTATTCTACAGATATTTTATTAGAGCCTGTTAAAAGGAGCTAGCAGCATTGATCCCCGGTGCACCGTGCACGTGCTTGATACTCGACGGACCGAGCGGAATACACGTTCACAGTTAAGTTGATGTTATCTATACATATATGAACGGGTCGTTTCTCCGACTCGTTTTATCGTAAGTCGGCTCGCATGTGGAACGAGCTATCAATATAATCCGGGCCTTTTAAGACCCGCATTAATAAATTCATTCCTACAGCCCCTACCTTAACCCGCCTCATAACGCTGCCCAACCGGTTGGCGACATAGTTTCTATGTATTTAACGTGTAAAGACAGGGGCGCTCTAGTGAGAGGTGTCACATAAAAAAATCATACCGCCGAATTTGAATATGGAGACTTACAAAAACTTCCGTCTGGAGCCAGTGAGACTATGGCATCCTCAAAGGTGACCTCAAAGGAGATGACGAGGAGGAAGGTGGGAGAGTACCTGGCTATTCAGATATAACCAAACACTAATTGTAAAATAGTGCAAATTAATTTTAATAAAATTTATTTGGACCCGCGACCTACGGATTGCTAGTCGAGAGCCACCTCAAGTAGTTTGATATGTTTGGTGACTTAGCAGGAGTGCCCGGGTTTATGGGGTGAGGTTTTTTCGGTTCTTGGCGGCGGATGCGCTTGCCTACCAAATGCGTGGTGGGCCGGATCGATTATTATTTTTTTATTTTTTTTTATAGTGAATACCTCACAAGAGTCCCAACTGCTCCCGTCTGGAGCCAGTGAGACTATGGCATCCCCAATTGGGGGATGTTGTGAGGCTGAAGGTAAGTGGGGAAGGGAAAGAGGAAGGTGGGGAAGTACCTGGCTATTCAGATCTAGTCACTAAACACGGCTAAAGCCATTTGGAGCAACGTCTCAATTCTGAATGGTGGTCTTACACCAGGGCGATACTGGTAGTATCTTCCACTCTGGAACGTGCCGCAAATATACTTTATATTATTTTAATTAATTAATTGTGAAATAACACAAATTAATCAAATAAAATTTATTTGCGCACGCCGGGTTCGAACCCGCGACCTTCGGAATGGCAGTCCAATGCGTTACCACTGGACTATGCCGGCCGTCAAATGAAACGATTAATCCTCTTTCAACGCATCGCCTTGCAACGCAGTAGGAGAGTTGGAATCTTATGTTTATCACTCGAACACACTGACCCCCAGAATACTACCCACCCATCCATACCTATTTCCTTCCCAGAACTCACTGACCTTCCTTTCTTTCAAAATACCCCCAACACAGCATTCACAAAGATGACATAGGCCTTGAGGGTTACGATTTTCCTTAGGGCCTCCTGTGTGGAGACGATGTAAAAAAATACAAAAAATAAACAACTATCTCGCTAAAACGTTGGCGGTGACTAATGGTAGGTGTATTGGTTATCTAATAAATGGCTCCCGGGGCGGCGGTACACATAATTGTAATAATTCTCGAGGGCTCTGATGTACAGAAATTATGGCTCCTGTTGATTGACGAACATATACTAAAACATCGTTGGTTGGAATCGGTGCTTGAAATGACTTTAGCCATGTTTAGTAAAAAACAAATTGGAATAAATTTTTCAGCAATTTCAATTTAAAATTTGAAAAATTAAATTCTCACCAATCTAATCACCGCAATTTTAATAGGCACATATTATGGATATTACGCTTTGTTTCAACTTAATCATTACAAGAAACTTACGTCGGGAGAGATGGTAAAAGATACATTAAAATAAAATTTTATTCAATCAATGTTCAAAATTTCTCTTATAAAATGACTTAGACAAATCTCACCCCATAAACCCGGGCACCCCTGCTAAGTCACTAAACGTAGTAAATGATGCATTAAAATTACATTTTTGTTTAATCAAGTTCAAAAGATTTTTTAAGCATGAATTTGACGTTTTTGAAAGTTCCATTTCAATATAAATACGCGTGAGGCAGTCTATCCTCTTTAAGTACAGAGTCATTTTCATAGAATATGGATGTTCTAACGGAATCTAAAAAGTACCACAACGCGCGCGAAATTGGCGGTTACAAGTTACAACACATGCAAGCGGTCAAGTTTGTCAGAAATATATAGATCAACAAAATAAATCGTGTAAAATGTATATGCGACCGAAAAATGGGCGTGGCTTACAGCAAAATCTCGATGACACAAGTTGATCTGTAGGGATTTACATATGTATGCCAGCTTGGGTAGTGGATCAACATATCCGGGGTGGATCAACAAATGCAAACGGATCAACATATACCTGGCGTACCGTCGCGCGAGATCAACATAGTACGAGAGGGGATAAATATATATATATATATATATATATATATATCGTCTAATTTATCCAAATCCCCGGCATAAATTAATTTTCCGTGCAGAGACCATTCTCTTTTTAAAATTGAAATGCCAAAAAAACTTGATTCTCAAATACTACTATTTCTCATGTGTAACACGTGTTGTGGACAAGAAAACATAAGTTTGTATGCGGTTCCGATACACGACACAAACTTCTATGCACGGAACTTAAAGATTACGATAAAATTTTATCAATTCAAAAATTATAAACAGAAATATTGAATGAAATTATTTCGTGTGATAAATACATAAAAAAACAAGTCTCATTTTAACTTTTAACTACACAAGAGGCCCTGAGGAAAACAATTTCCCTCGGGGCCACTGTCATCTTTGAGGATACTGTGTTATATTGATATTGTGTTAAACTGAAGAACAAGTCGTAGAAGCTACCCGTTCTTATGTGACAACTACCTGCGGTCTGTTTAAGAAAATAAATGAGGAATTCAAAAATATTGGCAATTATTTCATGAAAAAAAAAACTTGTGAGACGTACCTGGCTTACTAACCGTGAATTCTGAGCTTATTTGGAATATATATATATTTTTTAAATAAAGACAAACATTTCTGGTTTACGAATAACCTGACAATATTTGAAAATCTCCTACTACCACCACAGTAAGCTGAAAATGTTGCTTGTGTTGTGATGGACGACTTAGCCAGCCGACGAATTGAACACACTACGCCTGGAACCCAAACACGATGTCAACTCGGCCACCGACCGGTCAGATAGCTAAATATAGATAGCTCTTTAGTCTTCGCTGACTACTCTTGTTTAATTCATCAAAAATATAAAAATCACTAGATATTGAAGAATTAAGGTTAGGGATGGGCGGTGAACAGTGTCGACCCAAAAAAAATTATTATATTTGAAAAAAAAAACAATCCTCTAAAAGTGTCACCGGGGAAAAAAATCTTTTTTTTTTCAGGTAGGTACATCCAACACCATGTATAATGAAAACATAAATGTTAGTCAAGAGCTTACTAATATTAATGATAGCAATCACACTGTGCCAACTTAAAGTATACTTATAACTTTCCAAAGCACTCAGTATACAACTCGGCGAAAGCACATAAAATTAAACTAGGGACGGTTTTGATTAGTTCTGGCCCCGCGGCCTATTTACGTACTCATGAACATCGGAACGTGGCTTTGGCATTTCTAAATAAATACGAAATCGTTTTACTTTTCTTATTACGACAATTTACATTAACCTAGGTAAGTGCCTGCGTACCCATGGAAAATATTAATTATAAAAGTTTTTACTATTTATGTCCGCAAGTGTCTCATGTTACTTCAATCGTCAAATAAATCAACGCACTCTTGTCTTTTTTGATCGATTTCAAACTTTAAAATATGTAGAATGATTAATTGACAATAATAATTAGAAGACAGAAAGTTATTGTAACCTAAAACGGGATTTAATTTATTGTACGATGTAATTTATTTTATCTACGTCCAATGAAAGGTCCAATGTGCGGGTAGGTTATCAGCAAAGTTTCACATTATTCTTTGTATTCGTAGAATAAAAAAAACTTTAAAAATATTATTTCCATATAGTATATACATTACCAAAACCATAATAAGGAAGCCTAATAAAATTAATTTCTAAATTAGATCGTACTTTCCCAGCTGGAAAATTCCTGGAGTTTTTCCGAAATGTTTTATACTTTTAGTAAGGCTTTAAAATATATTAAGATTGAAATTTATTCCTTACACCACGAATCTTGCGTAAATTTTTAATGTGTAAAACATTAAATAATAATATATATGGAGTGATTTCTGAACAAATACTTTAGTATAAAAATTTAAGAAAACAATAAACAGTAATACGTAAACAATATGGCTACACGCGCGTTAAAATAAATAAATTAAAATACAGAATCATCAATCATAATTTACTAGTCATCCGTCATTTGAAAAGTTACTAAAAGTATTTAAAGGTCGACATGCACTGAATATGGTAGCAAAAGTTTTCAGGGACTGGAATATAAAGTGTTTTATATTTTCACGGTCAGTATAAACACCAGAATCCAATTTTGAAATCTATATCCGGGAAGCAACGGGGTAGTACAACTTGATAGTCATAATACGGGATGCTTTGGTTCACTAAAAGACGTGAAACATTTATTTCAAAAAAGATCGGCTGTAATCGTTGACGTTGTATAGTTGCCCAAAACGATGGTTCAAGTCGGATGACATCTCGGAAAGAATCTGAACCGAATTTTTTCATTATGCACTTCGTAAGTTCAACCAGTACCTATATGTCTATAAATTGTTATTAGTAATTTATAACTGTTTCACCACTGTCTTTACCTCCAATATTTGAAATATATCCCATTTCATTTTATACATTTATGCAACCTACCTGCTAGGATTGCAGTAGTATTAGATACCAGTTAATAATCTTATTTTTGAAATCTTTGCATAATGATGCATCACTTCAATATTTATACAAAAAACAACAATAGTCAAAATTTTGACCAAAAAAATCTACAAATTTAGAAACGAAAGCCCATTTTTAACAAATGCCTTTTGTAAGATAGAGAGAAATATTATCCAAAACATAATATGGTTAAGTTAGGTTAAGACAGGTTATTATTTTTTTTTAATTTGGTTGTTTCGTTTTATAGACATGTTCTCTTGGAATTGGAGAAAATATACGTTCGCAGGTATTATTAAATAAAAATAATAAAGTAATAATTCATACTTTCGTTCCAATATCATTTTTTATGTAAATGCAATAAATGATATGCTTTAGTGCAATTATGTACAAACGAGCAAAATATTAATTTTGCCAAGATATACCTGCAATTATAAATATGTTCTCAATTTCAATTTGTCTTCGAGGTGATAAATGAACAAGTAAACGAAAACTAAAAAAAACAATTCGACTCCCTCTGGCTTTCATAATTTTATATAATATTCATGTGTAAGTTATTTCAGAGACGATATCATGAAATGGAAAATCAAATTGATATCTTCCTTTTATTGATCTCCGACAAGAAAATTTCATTTCCCTCATGAAATTCTCATTGTTTCAGGCTTCAAGCCTCGTGACACCACCAAGCAAAGTAAGTGGACCCGTGGATGATGCCATATTCAATAATTATTATTAACATTATTATTGTTAAAATCAGTGTTTGAACAAACCCATTGGCTCAGGTATGCGTCGTATTTAAGAAATCTATTATAAGATAGGGAATTGAAATCGGGTGTCTGAGATCTTAACGAATAAGAGTAAATGATAGGATTAGAATATAAGAATTTGTTTTATTTATACATACCACCCCTTCTCACTCAGCAAATGCAGCATGTCAGATATAGACACGTATCCAGGACTTAAAGCCGTGTTTTACGAGTCAGTGAGGCTAAATTCTCTGAAGAACTTCTTTTAAAATTCTCCAAAGCAGTATGTTCGTTAACGTAGAGATGTATAAAATAGATTGATCTTATGATTGTATTTTGAATTTGTATTTTATGCAGGGTCAAGAGTTGTTTACGATTATATTATTATCTGGGAGCTCTAAACAATGTACTGAGTACAATTTATGTCTTTATAATATGTAGTATATCTGCCCGCTACTGCGAGAATTTTAATATGTCTTCCATAGCGCTCCTGTTCCTTATGACTTTTATAACTACTTAAAGTAAATCAGTGGCTAGTTTAAAAATCATAATTTATAAATATATAGGCTCGAGAATAAATTATTTTCCGAAAAAATACCAATATACGATTTATATTATTTATAATAGACGACTCATATTTACGATGCTTTGCTATATGCTACCTAATAGTGTGGAATCAACACTATATTACACGAAGCAAAAATTTTAAAATGCTACCTGATGAAACTGATAATCTTCTGGTAAGAATCATTCTTTTCAATTCCTTAATCCGTGGTGTTATTGAGTGTGGGTCAATGGTGTGGAATCCACACTAAATTAAATACATATATATAGAATCTAGTATTGAATATGTTCAAAGAAAAGTCAGGTGTCTACCATCTACTGGACTGTTACCAACAAAGCACACATATTTAAAATTAGAAAGTGTAGAAAAAATAAATTATTTCTTAATTTATTATAAAATTGTGAATAATTAAGTACGAAAATAATTATTTTGTCAATCAAATCAAGCCCATGTTTACGAGAAACCTTAACAGGATAATTTGTCTACAATGTATTGGTCATACGACGATCTTACTAAAACGCACACTATAATAGATATTTTTCCAAATATTTTATTTGAAGATATGTCGTCGTCGTATCTGCAACTGAGAAACTGCGATTTTTAATTTTAATTTACTAAAAGAACTTTCATTTTAATTTAGTTTTCGTTTTTCATGTTTTATTTTTGTTGTTTTCAGAGAAAAAGTCGTGACCTTGTTTTCACTTTTTTATATTTTTTATATATTCTACACCCATTATCGATAGAGTAGGTACCAAAACCATTTGAAAGAAATGTTACAAATATTGTGTGTGTATATGTGGGTGTTTGTGTGTGTGTTTATATGTGTATATATCTTTAATAATGTGTGAAAATGTGTTTGTGTGTGTGCATGTGTTTTTATGCGTCTGTGTTGGCTCACCGCTACAGAATCAGTGTTTGTTTTTGCTACGGACGCTACGAATGCTACGGATGCATAGTCCACGGATATTTATATTTGAAAGTAAAAAAGAAATATTAACTAAAAGCATGTATCATAGTTGTCAGGTAAATGAATAAATAAATAAATAACTTAGTAAGTAAGGGATAGATCTAATTCACCCAAGTCTGTTATGATAATGTAATTTAATTGAGAATCTAATATGTGATGCGATAATATTTTAGCACAATATTTGAGTTGATTAAACGAAGTTCTCCGGTTCAAGTTAATGTTGAACTTACGTGGTTATAACATTGAACTTGTGGCGCTCAACTTCAAACCACAACCTTAAATCAAATAGGCAACTCGGTGAAGCATCCAGTCCGTATTATTGTATATTTATGTTTAGTGAGATTTTTTTGGGCAAAGAACGAGGCAAAAAAAAATTCTTCCCGTTCCAACAAAATTTTACGTGAGAAGTCTATTAACTAAGAAGATAAAGGATTTTTTGTTAAGCAGTAATTTAAAAGGTTTTCCTTTTAGAGTTTTCTCTAAGCGCTACCAACTTTTAGTAGATAACTTAATGTAACGATATTTTTTAGGATTCAAAAAAGTAAGTATACCTACCTACATTCTATCTCGGTCTTTCGATAAAAGAAATTCTTATTCATCTTTCTACTTTTGATTATGTGATGTGCCAGTTTGCGCCGATTGGAATTTGAAGATTAAATCTAGCACCGTTGAAATTTTCATCTAATCATTAAAAAATAACGTTATTGGTATTGAAAAATATAGTTTTCAATATTACTTATTTATGAATACGTTCGATTTAATGCACCAAAATAATATTTTTAATATTTCAAAGGAAATTTCTTTGCTACCGTAATATGTATCAAATGAGTCGGTACAATTTGAAGCATGTTGTTTTTATTGGTTGAGCACTACCATATTTACAACAGACCGTTTTTTGTTGCTCTTAATAAACATTTCAAAAGTAAAACATTGTCTTTTAGTTTTGTCTACACCATGGCAAATATAAATATCTCAAAACTTTACATAATTTTGAATACGTGGAACTTTCGAAGTAATTCAGTACAGCTGATAATCGATGAATGTTTGAGAAAAAATAGAGAATTTTCGCCTACGAAAGCAGACAATAATTCAATTTTAGTTGTGTCCTGGACGGAAAAGATCACATTCAGTTTTCCAGTGTTTGTGACACCGCAGCGCTGTTGTCTTACAAAGATCACACTTTGACGAGAAAACCAATACCGTTGAAGATTTCTCTATGTTACTTTTTCTATTGCTTTTCTAAACCTGCAACTTTTAAAAGAACCATATAATTATGATCCTGATTAGTAACTCACTTTTAGTATAACAGCGCTCGATTACTTAATCATTGAAGACAATATTAACCAATCTCAAAGGAGAAATATGAAACAGAAAAAGTTTCGGTAGCATCTGGGAATCGCATCCAGGACCCCAACCTTTTCCGGAGCATTGCTTTGAACACTGAATTAATTCGACCATATTAACTTCCACAATTTTTAATTGCATCATATTTCGACTAATGAGAACTGCCAACATTATCGTATTTTTCTAATATAGAGTTTATTAAGTTGGTCTTGATTTGGAAAGCATTTATAAATCGAAAAAGCTATCAAACGGTGAGCTCTGACTTTGTAAAAAGTTCTTATTTATTTAGAATTTCTAGTTCATCAAAGTTCCTTCAAGTTCATAATAAAATTAGTATCTTGAGTAGTGGAGCCATAAAACATTAATTTAACTGTTGAAAAAAGAGCTTTGTTGCATGGTGCTAGTTGTTTATAACGTTGTTATTATTGTTTGTTACTGAAGAATTAATACTAAAAAAATATATATCATAAGCGGTAAGCATAAAGATTGTATAAATCTCCTTAGTTTATTTAATTTCATATTTATAACTAGATAACTTTTATAGACTTTTTACCTATTAAGTAGGTACCTATATATAAAATACTAAAGGTACTGGTACAATAATTTTTACCTATTAAGTAGGTACCTACATATAAAATACTAAATGTACTGGTACAAGACTTTTTACCTTTTAAGTACGTACCTACATATAAAATTGGTTGGATCATTATTTAAGAATACACTACACCTTTTCCCAGTGAAATAATCAAACGAAGAAAAATAATGCGACTGTACTTGTAGCGTATATTTTAAAATCAAACCATTTTGCAAGCTAAATGTAACAGAAGTGTTGAGATTATTATAATTATTTACGGTAACATGTAATAAATTGGTTAGTTAAATAATATGTTTTTTGTAAATATATTTGGTGTAATTAATAAAAACATAACACAGATTTGATAAAACCTTTACGAGGTATTGCTATAAACATTGTTTATGCGATAATTGAGAAACTAAAGTACAAAGGTACGAGCAGGTGGTTAAATCAAATATCAACTCGCAGCGAAATTATGTTATGTAAGATATTAGTAACCCATTGAGTTATAAGTCTTCATTCGATTGTAGCTACATGGTTAATATGCTGTGCAAGTAAATACTTGATGGATGTAGGTATTATTATTCATAACATTCTCGATAAATTCTGGAAGCCCAAATAAAAACATAAAAAAGCACTCTATTACTTACAAATGTAGAATACGTTCAATTTACCTCTGAACAGCTTACTTAAAAGATAGTTTATGGGTACTTATAATAAGTACGCACGAATACTCACAATAATTGCGGGTACTCGTGCGTATTTCTTCAGATATGAATATCATTTCATACCCTTACGCACATTTTATTGTTGTGGTTTCAATTTAAGTTTTCTTTTAAAGGGATTTATTTACAGTACAATTTTGAAAAGGAAATAAAACGGAATAATTATTTATATTTAAAACCATTAGATTTTTTTTTTTCCGTTTTAAAATTTTCCACAGCGTGGAAAATTAATGTGTAGTAAATTAACATAGGATGTCCGCGGATTTTGACTAAAATGGTTTTATGGTAGCAACCATACATCATGCATGTACTTATTGTTTGCTTGAATACAATCAAATATACCTCTTTTTACCGAGCATTTACTTTTAGCAATTCATTAATATATGACAATAATCTTATGAACTGTAGGTACGTTTAACATACTTTGCTTTGCTTTGTCATGTCTTAATTTTAAAGATGTCGTAAAAACAAATACAATTTTAGAAATAAGATAAAAGTATCATTAAATTTTTGTATTTGAAATAAACTGTTCAATTTGGGAGGCGAGTATGGGTACCGTCGCCATGGTTAACCAACACCTCTGCCATAAGAAACCCCAAGTGGTTCGCTACGATGACGGTGATTTAGTAGGGGTGCCCGGGTACATGGGATAAGGATTGTTTAGATGTCTAAGTCTTGATGGCGAGTGCGTCTGCCCACCTTCTGTGTGACGAGTCCAATTTGAAGGGACTGATTGAGGGAGACCTTTTTACCTCTCCAGCAGGTCTCCTCGATCTATCATCTTGCACCGCACTGGTAGGGATGGATTTAACCGTCCGTCACTCCTGGACGTACTGACTCCCAGATTACTTCCCATATCTTCCTCTCCTTCCTTTCCTTAAAAAAACCCTCCACACAGCATCCCAAAATATAACATCCTGTGTAGATCTTATGTAAAAAAATGACTTTGATGTTTAAAAATTAAAATAATTTGATTTCGTAGACGACAAAAATAGAAAAAAGCTTTAACATGAAAACTTTTAATCAAAACATAGTAAAATTACAAGGATTTAAAAATTCAAAGAACACAGTTCTTTTATTTAAGGATTTCGCAAGACAACTTTTTATCTCGTTCAATTAAGAATGCTCATAATATACTAATTCCCAGATAATAACAGGCAAAAAGACATTTTGGATCTATTTTGTTCAGAATATATACGTTGATGTTTTTTTACTTTCTACTTACATACAGACGCATAAGGCAACTATGTTAAAACAACACCACTTTCATGGAAGTTTTATTTAATCTACCCGGTAAAAGTCAATTAAAAAAATAAGTCCGAAATATAAATTTTCCGAAAAGGTGAAACTATATTATTCACAATATGACATTATTAATGGATTAAAACTGACGAAAAAAACTGAAATAATAGTTAATATATTGAATTACACTAATTTACCTAATAGTAAATTATTCAATAAAATTGAAATTGTTATTAAAAACATGATTTTAATCACACATGAAAAATCAACACAGTCATTCGCGGGTAACTTCATGATGCAGCATAGCGCGTATGCGTAAAAGTAGCGCAGTCCGAAAAATGCCACGTTGCGAGACATTTTTATTAATAATAATTCTAAATAAAAAGTGTACAGTTTTTTATACAATGTGTAACAACCATACCATTAACGGTTGTGAAGTGATTTTTTATTATTGTCAGATGTGGAAAATATAAAAAAAAGTTTATTAGTGAGGCCCGAGAAAGAGGATGAAAGCTTACCATATTGAACGAGACCCCTTGAGACACATTTTTTCATAACAAAATTAACCATCAAATATACTACGCTTTAATAAGCACGTTCAGTAATTTTTTTCTGAATTTTTTTATTTTCTTAACGGGAAAGAGATTACATTATCCTTTTTTTCAGACGAATTATGTTTACAATTTTTTTTAGAATAGAAGAGAGTTCCTTTGTGATGAAAATTATTATCGATGAAATTCTTTTTTAGAGAACATATATTAAAACATTATTTATATTTTTAGTCGGCCATTGGCAGCTTACATTTCGTGATTATAGTGTATTTGACTGACCCAATTCAATATGTTTCTACACTCTTGTCAAAGTGTAGAAAATATGGATTTTTTTTTTTTTTTATTGGTTTTCAAGCTACAATCCCGTTAAACTTCAATAAAACAGTTTGTCAACAGGATGTTAATGATCAATTACATACATACAAAAATAATATTATTACTATTACTATACAATTAACACACCTAAATTAATATAAACTATCTCTATTTAGTAACCATTGTTTCAGCATATATCTCAATCTATTTGTGGAATCGCAATTTTTTTATATTAATGGGTAACATATTAAGCATTTTTGGCACGTTAAATTCTAGGGTTCGCCGTCCGTATTTATTATTATATTTTGGAACAAGCATTCCTTCATTCTTTGTAAACCTTGTATTATATTCATGTTCCACTTTCCTTTTATAATCAGACTCAGATATATGTTGAATCAATATTTTGTACCATAATAAGGCCTGCACCGGTAATATTGTTAAATTCCGATACAACAATGATATGTTTCGTCTCTGTGAAAAAATATGTTTTTGAGCTAATAACTTAACCATAGAATTTTGTACTGATTGCAGGTGGTTTAAATTAGTTTTACAAGAGTGACCCCAAGTAGTTAAACCATACCGTAAAGTTGATTCTGCTAGTGATAGGTAAATAATTTTTAAAATATTCACCGGAACGAAACATTTCAGTTTGTATATCCTACCCACTATCGCTCTCAGCCGCTTGCAAGTTTTGTTTATTTGTGTATCCCATTTGAAATGACAATCAACAGTCACCACCAAATAAACGTATTCATTTACCAGTTCAATACTTTCACACATACATGGCTGTAAAATGTTTTGATGAATACATATAAAGTTATGTGAAATTATTTTAGGCATGATCTGAAATGAAGCATGTGGAGACCGTATGTGCATCAATTTAGTTTTCTTGGTATTAATGATTAGACCGGCGTCATGTGACCATTTTATCAGGGACGTAAAGTCATGTTGCATATATTTAATCGCAATGGATAATTGTTCATCAGATATGACAAGAGCAGTGTCTTCAGCATATACAAAGTGTCTTACATATTTAAATAATTTTTTCATTATTGATACAAATATAATATAAAGGGTTGGACCCAAAATCGACCCCTGCGGGACTCCAGCACAGATTTTTTTCCTCCCACTCATTTTTTCTAATATTTTTACACATATATGTCTATTAGATAAATATTTTTTAAACAAATTAAGTAGGTTACCTCTAATTCCAATTGCTTCTAAGATTTTTAATAATTTTGTGGGTCAATTGTATCAAACGCTTTGGAGTTATCTATAAATAGTACTAAAACATGTCTTTTATGGTTAAATTCATTATTAATATAATTTGAAAAGTCCTGTAATAAATTCTCTGTGCTTTTTTTCTTTTGAAAGCCATATTGTTTTTGGTCTATAATGTCAAATTTTTCTAAGTATTTATTTAATTTTAAGGAAATATATTTTTCAAAATTTTTTTCAAGTGCAGGCATTATACTGATAGGTCGATAGTTTCCTATTTCTGAGTGCTTTCCTCCTTTGTATATAGGTCTAATAATAGCACATTTAAGATCATTTGGCAATTCAGCTTCTATGATAAGTCTATTAACTAAGTGCGTTATAATAGGTCCTAAAATATCTATATGTCTTTTTATGTCGTACATTCTTATGTTATCCATTCCCAAGGATTTTGAATTTTTCATTTTCTTAACAATATTTTTTATCTCAGTGAGAGTTGCCTTTGGTAAATACATACTGTGAGGTAATTCCATTTGATTAACATTGGATGCCTTAAAATCACATCTGTGCAAAATTTGGCTTATACTATCTGAGAAATAATTTACATATTGGTTTGTTACACTTTCCACCGTCTGTTCCTTTAACACATATCGTGAGATGACTTCATCACAATTACTTTTAGTTTTTCTTCCCAACAATTTATTTATTTCATCCCATGTTTGCTTAGTATTATTGAAACTACGTTTGAATTTATCTTTAAAATAACATTTTTTTCTTTTAGTAATTAATTTGTTGACATTATTTCGCATGTACCTGTATTCATTTTCATAAGTTTTATTACAAGGAGAATTTTTCCATCTTCGAAACAATAAATCCCTTTTTTTATTAACTCTAAAATATCTGTAGTTATCCATTTTTTGATCGCATGTGGTCTTTTGGTTGGTTTTTCAAAAAATGATACAGTGCTTTTTTCATATAAATTAATGAAATTATTTTTAATTTGATGATACAAAAAGGTACTTTCTTGTGCATTAAGTAAAGAATTCCAATGTATTTCTCGGATGTGATTATCAATATGTTTCAATAATTTTTATTTATACATTTTCCCAACTATTTACTATCAAAATTAAATGTTTTCCGATATTCAACCGGCAGTAAGCCAATTTGGATTGCCTCTAAATAGATTAATTATATAGATTATATTGATCTGGTATTTACCAGAAATTAATTATTGTATTGTTCTCTTGTTTTATTGTGAATTTATCGGTAGGTGAACGTGCAATAATTTGCAGCATTTGGTATTTCACAAAACCAGTTTTGATTTGAATTTGAAACGAGCACTAAGCTTTTAAGGTTTAATTTTGTTTTGTTTTCTGAAATGCTTTGTTAACTTCATTGATTTATTTTGATTTATCAACGAGGCTGAAAATTGATAGATATTACTTCGGAAAGTTATCGGATTGATGTTTTTCTTTGTGTTTTCTATTTATTTGGGATGCTCTCAAATGGACTCGAATTGCAAGAGTAGAGCGCTATTTTATGTTGTATAAACTACGTAGTAGAAGGCATACCAGGAGTTTTATCCCCTCGATATCACTTTTACAAGTAAAACTTTTTAAAATGTTATTTTTTTTTAATTAACACGCTTTTCAAAGCATTTTGAATTAAATTCTACTGCGGTAAAAAAGTAAAACAAGGATGGTCACAACTAAAAATAGTATTAAATCCAATATTTTTTCTGTAAATGTTTCGATTTAACGATGTAATTATTTTTGATGATTACTTAAATTAATAAGAAAGATTTAAAATAAATAAAAAAATCAAGAATTTTTATCAAAGCAAATTAAATGAAATCTTTGAATCTACACAAATATAATTTAATTTAGACGGTCAAGCCATTTAGAGTTCTACTTATGTCGGGATGGTTGTAATCAGTCAACAGATTCGTATAAATAAAATGAAGTAGGTAAACAAAACAAACAACATTTAATTAAATTTTGGTTTAAGTAGGTACTTAAAAGCACGAAATAGAATTTTGATCAGTTACGTTGCAATGTAATAAAAATAAGTGTTTTTAATAGTAATTTCAAAACGAAATGCGACCAGTGGACAATATAAAAGACACACCTGTAGACATCCCTAGCAAGTCACAAAAATGTTACTTTGTTAGCACAATGTGACACGGAATACCTACGTCATTTGCTGTGGTAATACATAGACTAGAAGTTCTGTGAACAGTATATCTCTCGTAATGTTGATTATTCCGATTGGACAGCTCGTAACGCTCAAGCCAACTCTGGCGGAGTAAAAAAGGTACTTTACAACACGGCTACCATCTTGGCAGAATTGATCGAATACAAACACACAAATTTATAGCTAGATGAAATGCAAACAGCTCTACGTAAAACAAGACTAGGCAGCGTTCAGTCAAAAAGTGATATTATCTAGATTTGATTTTACAATTTGTGTTGTTATGTAACGGTCAGGATTGAATTAATATACGAGCTGTTTTCTGTACGGTTTAGGTATTAATATAATTATTTGATGTATTGTGGGCTAGTGTAAGAGAGATAGCAGAATCCATGCCGAGTTCTGATAAAGGTTTTCCAGAATCACAAGGCATATGCTGAGAGCAGTGGGCGTTTTATAATTAGGATTTTATATTTATGATGCTATATATATTTGCTCTCCAGGCAACAGTTGTACGGGTATTTTCGTCTATTGTACAATATCTTGTACTATTTTAATGAATGATTTCATGTGTAGAATATCATTGCTAAACACACTACTGCCGGTCACAAAATAACTACGATAATAGATGCGTAATAAAGGAACTAACTAATCATGAACCGGTCGGTGGCTGAGTTGACATCGCGTTTGTACCCAGGCGTAGTGTATTCAATTCCTTGGCTGGCTAGGTCCCCCATCACGACAAAACAAATATTTTCCGCTTTCCTTCGTGGTGGTAGTAGGAGATTTTCAAATATTGTCAGATTATTTGTAACCCGGGAATGTTTGTGTTTAGCCAACACCTAAGACAGTGATACAGTGCCAATCCCAGCATTACACATCTGCCTTGATGATGGACACTGAAGTTATACCGTAGCGCTGTCTAAAATGCAGACTAAATAAGGCGGTAGCCCAACACAGCATAATACCCCTGTTGCGTACCGAATCGATTCGACTGTAATTCGACTGTAATTTATAACAAGGAAATAATTTAAAACAATCGTGTTTATCACAAGAAAAAATAGAATTGCGAAGGGAGATATTTACTTTATGAATGTTGTTGCTTCAACTGGAAGTTTTTATGTTGGTCTTGAATGTTGTATGGGCACTATAGTTTATAGATGTACATTTAGTATTGTTTCACTCCAAGAATAGTTTTTGCATCACAAATGTTTATTGTTTCCAACATGAACGATTTTTTTAATCACTCTCGATAATATACAATAGTTATTTAATGTATGATAATTTTGGCTGAAAATTAATACTTTATTCCGATAATTTCTTCGAAGTGGCGACAATATGCAACGCTTTGCAATAGCAACGAAAATAACATCAAAAAACAAAAGACACTTGCTTTTGGCCTGCTATTTATCAAATTTTCTTGCTTCTTTTTTCGAACCTAAGACCTACAGGAAATGGAATAAAAACAAGGGAGGGCGCAATTTAAGTTGGAACCGGATTGTTTGAATAATAATAAAAGTGTTTCAATATTAAACAACCCCAAAAATAAATAAAGGAGAACAAAATAAGGCAATGGAGGTGAAAGAAGAATATTGCGAAATAGGTATCTCAGTATATCTTGTTAAACTAAATTTTTTATAACATTATACTATTTTTGTGTGCATATATTACATGATTTTGTAGTGTACAAATTTGTGCATTATTATATTATTTCCTAAAGTAAGCTGACGCTTGTGTTATAAGAAAGGAGTGCTCGTTAATATAAGAAAAAACTGTACTTACAAAGATTAAAAAAAAAAAAAAAAAAAAATTGATCACAACAATGATTTCGTGTTCAATGATGTCACGGAGAGAATTCATAGACGTAGAAATGAATTTATATTTTCTTTTTTAATTTAAACACATTTAGAGTCAAATAAATTCGGCACTTTTTGGTAAATGTAAACAACAAATTGTCGTAATGCTTAAGCAGTTTAAGTATGCATTATATCTTTTTTAATTTTATTTAAAGAATTCTTCAGCTAGCGTGATAATTATATTTCAATCCTTATTTTTTTTAATCTCTTTTATTCGCGTGTTACTATTGTTTTCGATTGAATTTATAGTCATAAATATCAATAAACAATTACATTCTTGGGCCCATTCAAGCAAATTGTTGATAAAGGCCTTCTGATTAACCTGAAAAAACCTGTTAACCTGAGATACGCCAAAATACTGTTTATTTGGAATACAATGTCGTTATAAAACACCAATGACGGGTTGTTTCTTGTTTCACGGAATTTTGAACAATTCATTAAATTTAAAAGTTTATAATCAAATTCTGTGAAGGTTCTATTCAAGTTCTATTTTTATATAATTAATGGTGAAGGACTTCAGAAAAATTAAATAATAACAGAATTTGAATAGAATCTTCACAGAACTTGTTAATTGACTTCTTAATTCTGTGAAACAACTTGTCCTAAGATTTTCTGGTATCGTCATAAAAAATCACTACAACGCTAATATTGTTTTTTATAACAGTAAAAAAAAATGTGAGTGCCTCGTAACTATTATGGCTGGCAATTACAGTAAATGTTTTTATTTATTTTATGAGGATGTAATTTTTAACATTTACCATCGTGATTTATTATTTTCTTGTCAGCTTTTACAATCCTGAATAACGGCGGGTAAATATTAGGTTACTCGTAAATAGTAGAATCAAAACATCGCTTTTCATCAATATTATTATTCTACAGCAGACCCGTGATAAGTTATGGTTATTATAACTGCAGGAATTGTGAAACTGAAATGATTTATAAAATATTTACCTCAAGATTATTGGCCAATCAAAAAATAATAAGAGAGACCAACCGAATGTAAACCGTTAGTAAACTAAAAAAAAGATTAGCTAATCCAGTTTAGATTAAAATTAATTTGATTTTTAACACTCAGCGACTCAACTATATATTTTATACGGAATTAGGATAATTTTCCTCAGGGCAATATGACATAGATCTTTAGGGATGCTTATGTGGGGGGTTTTTTAAAAGGAAAGGTTAAAGAGATAGTGCAGTGAAATAAAAATGGAGTAGGGGCGGAATCAGGGGGTCTGTGTGTACATGAGGGACAAATGTATGAATCTATTCCTCCCACTGCGATGCAAGGCAATGGGTCGAGAGTCCTGCTGTAGAGGTCAAATAGTACACATCTGCCTCCAAGACCTAGAAAAATCTCACCCAATGAACACGAGCAACCTATAGAGTCACCAAATATAGCCAACCACTTGGAAATATAGTCCGGCTGGAGAGGTCAAAAGGTCTTCCTCAACCAGTTCTCCCGATCCGACTCGCCATTGAGTAGGTGGTCAAACGCATACTTCGCCAAGACCTAGAATAACCTCACCCCATGAACCCGGGCACCTCTACTAATTCATAAAACGTAGCAAAACCACTATGGCATAGGTGTAGGTTATCCAATAAATAGTATCCGGGACTGCAATACCTGTAATCGTCTCCCAAATGAGTTATTAATAAAATATAAAATAATTTTTGTTCCTACTTTATCGCTTGGTTCCTACAATCAGTTCCAATTTAGAAAATTATAAGTTTGGATAATTTTACGTATGTAATGTAACATTATTTTCTTTCAATGTTGATTTTTTTCATTTACTGTAGGCAAGTATCAATAATTTGTATCTATTCTCTTTTTTATATTTGCTATAACTACCAGAGGTGGTCCGTAACTGAAATTGCCAGTAGTGCATTTCACTTTAAAATGTACCTAGTGTGATATTAAGATGGAGCAAATTACCTACTGTAATTCGTTATATCTACTAAGTTTATTATTATTATTTCTTGCTGAAGCAATCCCAATGAGTTATAAAACTCATCGTAGAACGATAGGAACTTACAATACATATATGGGAATTAATAGGTACAATTTTACATTGTTATTTTGATGTCAACATTATAAGTTTCACTTATGAAACAGTACAAACATAGAAAAAAATCACATCAGTTATATTTGTATAATACTTCTAGCAGTCAGAGTTCTCAAGATCATCTCGAAAGTAAATGACATGCAATTCATCGTTGAAAATAAAGCGAAACCGTTTGAATTCACCGCGCACGAGTTTCAATTTCGTAGCGCTAACATTGTACGTTAGTATTTCTAAGTGAATACATACCAAATGCGTTGGATTACGCATTATCAAAGTGTTGCAAAATTCACTCGCCGTTAAGGCGCTTCGATAATGCACCGGCTGAGTCTGCATATCTGCACTGCTCTAACACGTAATTTGACGTAATTAATCTGTCTCCGTAATCCTGTCTTCTAATCCGTTTCGGTTAGGTCCGGGACATCAATAAAGCCCGATGCTGTTTCAGTAGTATAGTAAAACAAGGCTCTGTGCATATCGGGTTATGCACGGCCCGCTTGCTCTAGTGCGGGAGTCTTGTATTAGAATTTAGCTCAAATAATGACCTGGATGGAATCACCACTCGAGAATACTTTCATACATCGATGACTGGGGCACAAATCTCGTTGTAAGTTGTTATGTAAAGACTGAAAACAAACAGTTCAATGCACAAATGCACGTACCAAGGAACAGATAACTACCAGTATTGAGTTGGTTTATCTTATTATATATTATTTAAATAGATACTAAAATAATTTTTACAAAACCTACAAAACTATTATTACCTACAAAACAATAATATATTGTTTATTGTTTTGTTGTTTCTCAACAAATAATATATTGTTTTGTTGTTTCTCAAACTTTTTCAAATATTCTAAAGCTATCCGAGAGAGTTGGCAACAAATCTCTTGAAACAGGTGGATTTTCTAGGCCGTATAAATAAAAATATAAAATTTTTATCCAAATAATCACATATTTTTAGGTAATATTTGAAGATTACCCTGTGCTGCTGGATTATTCATAATTATATTTACTGTCAATCACCGAACAAAATTTCCTAATAAAGTAACTAGTTTTATTTTCTTCGACTATTACAAGATTAACTATGTTTTTTTTTTTAAATTATGAGAATACCGCAGTCACAACTGCTCCCAACCGTCTGAAGCTAGTCAGAGTATGGCATCCCTAGTTGGGATGTGTTGCGAGACTTAAGGTAGCGGGGAGGGGAAGGAGATGAGGGAGAGAAAGAGGAAGGTAAGGGAGTAGGTACATACCCACATTCTTTTATGGTAAACTTCTCAATTTATTTTGTTAGTAATTTCTCGATAAATTATTCAAAGAGATTCCCCCGCCGGTAAATTTATGCAGAGCAATCCGCTTATATTTATTTCCGGAGTGTGGAAATGAATTAATTGGATGGACCCTGTGGCAACAAACGAGTAAGTACAGGATGGAAGATGGAACCAGAATTTTTCTTAGGGGAGATCTTAGGTTGCGTATAAACAGGAGAAAATTACCGCGAGCCGAGAAAGCCGAGAAAGCCTCGAAATATGAGAAAGGAACGAAGCAACCGTTACGTTTCCTTTTTTGTTTGCTTCGTTCCTTTCCCATAATTCGTGGCTTAACTGGTGGTAAATTTCTCTTGTTTATACGCAGCATTTTACTTACAAGAGTAAGCCGACATAGCTCAGTGGTTCTGAGCACCTGACCTAACATCAGAAGGTACGGGTTCAATTCCCGTTGGCGGCATTAGTTTTACTCGGGAGATATTTTCAATTTGTATTGATATTTCAGGCGACTAATTATTGCTTGTAATTAGTTAGTAATAAATATATTATATAATGTACATATTTGGAGAACAAATTGTCACTTATCCAAAATTGATGAGATTTCTATTATTTACAAGAACAATTCATTTGTAAACAGTATTTTTTTTATAAGATTTCCATAAAAGTATTTTTACACAGTGTTCAAAATTTGGATTTTGTCATTAATGTTTCTAATGTCTTCCCGTAGTTGATTGAAAAAAGTGCTCCCTTTTGTAGGTATAATAATTTTGTGAAAATAATATATTTAATTTTGGGCATGGAAAAATATATAAGTCGAGTAACTTATTGATTCCGCTCCGAAAGTCTTTACTTGTGCGGGAAGGTTAAATGCTTGGTGCTAAAATAACCTTTTGTGTGAGAACACGTCATTAAAAATGTTTTCGAAAAATCATTTATCTGAATGTAACTAGCTGTTAAATGGAAACTACTTAGGTAGATTATGGATATTTATATAGATATATACACACATTATCTGGTAATAGGGTACAATTTATGAACACATCATTAAAATACAAAAAATAGTTAGTTCCTTTCATGGTTAATCTTTCCACCGCCTACGGAGATCAAATCAGAGTCTTTCTGCACAACTTATTTAATATTTACGTCGTTTAAGTCAATTTGCATGACATTTCGAAAATAACACATCACGTCTAACGGTTCCCTTTCAAAAAATATATCCACAAAGCGTGCAAATAACATAGAGCTATTTTTTTTGGAAAGAAAATATTCTGAAATAAAGTTTAAAAGCAAATAATAAAATATATTAATATGATGATTACAAATTATAACTCAATTCAAACATCATTTTAAAATATGTACTGAATTCTGAATTCAAATAAATGGATTAAGAAAAACACGATGCACTGCGCAATTTACTACTTTACACAATATCTTTATACAAGGTTTTCCAATAAGAGGTGTTATTTTGATGTTCAATCGTGAAATATCAATGGCTTCGTTGCGTGTGTGGCACGTAGCACCGTCTTGTTGAAATTAAACGTTGTATTAATTAATATCATATAATTCCGGCCATAAAAAATCATTATTTATCTCTCGATAGCGCAATCCATTCACCGTAATTGTTGCTCCAGCCTCATTTTCAAAAAAGTAAGGTCCAATGACTCCGCCGGACCATAAATCGCACCAAATAGTCACACGTTGAGGCTAGAGGCTTTTCAACAATAATTATTAGGTTTTCCGAGCCACAGATGCGACAATTTTACTTGTTGACGAAGCCACCGAGGTGGAAATGGGCCTCATCACTCAAGATGATTTGCATTCGATTCACTCAAGTGAATTTCAATAATTTCAATGCGTTGTTGAAGCGTGTATCGTTCAATTTTTATTAATGACGTAATTTTTACTTATCAAATATTAAAAAATGACAGCTACAAAAGTAACATCTACCGAAATAGCGGGCTATTCAGAATAACACCTCTTATTGGAAAACCCTGTATCACGACCATTTGACTCGCCATCTAAAATTCTCCCACTAAATTTGCCTTTAAGGGCAACCACAATAGATTGGACAAATAATGGCCTTCGACTTAATTGAAAATTTCTATAAATACATTTTTTAATTCATCATATATTATTTTTGATGACCTCTTTAACGGAGAAGTTTAGATCTTTAATAAGTTGATTCGACAGTTGGTAGTTAGTAGTGGTAGTTGACTTTCACCTTAAAACTGTGAACCGTAGTGAAAGAACCCAATTCAAAATCGATACTTGTTGCTTGAATTGGATTTAACTGCGAGTGATAAGATTTCAATAGTCTGGTACTTCCCAAACTTCCTCTACCCTATCTCCTTTCACTTCTTCCCACTCTCTTTGTCCCTACGACATACCCCATTTGGGAATGTCGTAGGCCCCACTGGTTCCAAGCAATTGGGTCCCAGGTGAGGTTTAGATATTATTAATCATTGTGTCACGCAGTCATGCGGCGGATCACTATTAGGCCATAAACTTAAACGGATCTAGAAATCGGCGTGTAAATTATTATCAAGTAGATTTTTCAAATAATGTAAATACATCTATACATTATATTATTACACAAACCATTATTGACATATCTGGTGAAAAGAATACTAATACTTGTATATATCTAGGTACAAGCTAAATTGAATAAAAACTACAGATTGTATAATAGTATAAATAATAAATTTATAATTAGACTGCGTCTTGTGACCATTTTAGCAAGGAACTAAACTTCTTGTTGAATTCATTTATTTATTTATTTATTTATTTATTTATTCGTCAGATTTGATAAGAGTTGTGTACGCAGCATTTAATATGACATTGAAGCATTTAATATGACATTGAAGCATTTCATATGACATTGAAGCATTTAATATGACAGACAACATTTTTCACTTTGTGAAAAACATTATTCATTATTGATACAAATAAAATATAAAGCGTACATCTAAAAATTGATCCGCTTAGAAACACCAACACATATTTTTTCCTCCCATTCATTTTTTAAATATTTTTACACAGAAATGTATATTGAAAAATGTGTTTCTTTCAAATTAAGAAGGTTTTCTCCGATTCCAATTGCTTCTAAAAGTTTCAATATTTTTTTGCTGATCAATTGTGTCAACCGCTTTGGAGTTGTCAATAAATAATCCTAAACATACATTTTACAGTTTATTCCATGATTCAAAAAAAATGGCGCAGTTCTTCGTTTTGAATTATATATTATCAGCAGTAATTTTTTTAACCAGCCTGTGATATCAGTTAACGGGGTTTGCTGGTGGATGTGTAAAGTTGACCGCGCACAGAGCTCTAACTTCCAGACCAGAGTGTTTGCAAACTCGCGGAGTCGTGTGGTGAATAAATCTCTGTGGGTAATGTTACTCGTACTACTTCCAACCAAACTAACATTTTAAAGCAGAGGTTCCCAAAGTGCCGTATAATATATATGCATAAGGGTATATAGACTTGGTCATCAGCGAGAAAAAGAATTGCGTCCACAAAATTTAAATATTGGTACACTCGTATATATACGTCATCGACATTCAGATGTTTCGTAAATGACATAATACACGTAACACAGATTATATTTACATGATACTTATAATGAACTTAAAAAATAATTTGATATATCTAAAACCGTTTATTTATCAGTGAGTTATACAAATGGAATGTTCATTCCTTTTCTTACAAGAATTAAAATACAGAAGTAACACATTGGAAGGCTTGAATTTTCCCAGTTCTGTAGTACTTAATTCACAAACTTCTTCTTCCAACGTCCAGGATAAAGGGGCTTTTATAGCTTTTCCATTTTATACCTCGCAGAAAAAGATTTTTACGCAGAAGCCAATCTTCTTAGGAAAAAAGTACAAGGTTTTAAAATCTGCAGCCTACGGCAAAAAATAATCTTTGTTTTAGTTTTAATTGAAAAAAACAAAAACGAGAAATGTTACCGGAGACGAAAATTTAATCTATAATTTAAATCCAAATAATTTCAGGAATCACTGGTTAAAGTAAGTCTTTATCTAAAATACTCAAACCATGACTAGACCAAACCATTTGTTTCCAAACAGGTAATAACCTCAAAATCATAATGTTGAATAGTCCCCATGACCTTATAGAGTTCGACTCGACTGAGGGTGCTACTTTTCCTGGAGTAGTTGGCTTCCATAATATTGTATGGAAGTACTTCCATAAGTATGCCCTCAGTGCTTTTGATTCTCCATCTCCATTAAATCAACTATTCATTATCCATACTGGCCGTCTGCTAGTCATACTAGTGTCCAAGAGCCTCACACGTTTGTCATTATTATTCGAAACATGATATAAAATGGCTCACGTAACATACTCATTTTAACAAAAAGAAAAACATTCCCGTGTAACAAATAACCTGAGAATATTTTAAAATCTCATACTACCACCACAGTAAGCGGAAAATCTTGCTTGTGTTGTGATGTATCCAGCATGGATTAACCAGCCGAGGATTTTAACATACTACGCCTGGTTGGGACCAGTTAACAACTCAACTTGGGTCAACTCAGATACAGACCAGTCGTGGCTGAATTGACATCGTATTACAAATGCAAATTTTTGATAAAATTAGATGCGCATATTTAGCAAAATGTTAAGTTTTTTTTTATTTACAAACATATAACATAAATTTTAAGAAAATTTGTGAAAAAAATATCATTATTTACAGGGTGTCAGGGGGTAAAATAAGAAAACTTCGGGGAGTGATTCTTCAAGTAAAAAATAAAATTAAACCCTTTTTTCAAAATTTAAATGTTTTAAGGTAGTTCTTAGGTTAAGAAGTTGAATTTTTTGTATGGAAAAAAAATGAATTTCGAAAAAAGTTTTTTTAATCTTTTTTACTTATACCATCGTGACGAATTACCTGCCGAAGCAAGCGGATTTTACCCCTGGACACCATGTACATATAACTGACTTGAGATTTTAACATTGTGAAGATAATAATAATTTTTATTGACCGGTCGGTGGCCGAGTTGACATCGCGCTTGGGTCCCACCCAGGCGTAGTGTGTTCAATTCCTCGGCTGGCTAAGTCCTCCATCACAACACAAGCAACATTTTCAGTTTACTGTGGTGGTAGTAGGAGATTTTCAAATATTGTCAGGTTATTCGTAACCTGGGAATTTTCGACATCCTTTTTTTTTTAAATAATAGTAAATTTAATTATTTAAAGATAGCATATTAGTATAGTTACTAATTAAACCGAATGCAAGTAGTAGTTGGATTATTTTAGTTCAAAACTAAAACTGATTACATTCCATTTATAAACGTATTTCAAAAAAACTTGTCGCTTCACTCCAATTTATTCTATCTATTTGAAATTTGCTCACAAATAACGTGAATTAATAACAAAGCAACCGTTTATTTCTACTGAAACGGCCCAAACGCAAAATTAAATGAATATTAAAAAAGAGATACAGACGTTTTATGAGAAATTTAGCCGAAGAATAATTTAAAGTAAGTTTTAGATTAAATTATTTTTCCTTCATTTTAAAAACGATGAAATGTTAATTAAATGGGTAGGAAATTAGTGATTGTAATAAAAGATTTCCACCAAAATGACAGTGCTCCAATAAATAATAACTATTAGAATTATAACTGCATAAAAATGGTGTGTTAAATGTTATAAAAATGGCACTGATACTGTTATTGGGGGGTACCATGCCGTGTTTTGCGCATCACCATTCTTTGGCCAACCTTTCGTACACACGAAACGATGATGATCTGCTCACAAAGAGTAAGCGCAATACGTCATTATATCCCAAATAAAATATTGTGATACTTTTGGCCGTGATAATAACAAATCATATCTTTATTCTAACCGTTTTAAAAATCAAGAAGTTATTAACACAGGAAATATTTTCCAAAAGTTGTCAGAGAAAATGTTCAATTTGCTTGCTTCATTCATCAAGAACTGAAATATAATTTCACTTTCTCAAGTTAACGCTGTCTTTCTGATATTCCATTCCAACACAGTAATATGTTTTATGTTCCCTTTGTCCAAAATTCATATCACAACTTCCCAGTGAGAATAAAAAGATTTCTCTCTCTTCCATAGACTGAATATAATTTCATATTTTAGTAGGAAGCAGTAACTTTGCGGTTTGACATACTGATAATAAAACAATTACTTTGTTTATAACCATGAATTTAATACCTTGAAGATGCTTGAAGTAAGCGAAACTGGTCATTTATAGAATAATAATTTTCTTCGGTTGTTGTTTGTTTTCCATGGTAATTTGATAAAACAGAACGTGATAAAATAATTGGTTACGTTAGGTAAGGTAAGCTAGATTAGGCTAGGGTAGGTTTGTTGTTTGTACTTTTTAACGTTCTATTTTATCATATAACTGTTTTCTGTAACCCACAACAGACAGTTTTTTTGTTTTCCATGGTAATCTGATAAAACAGAGCATGATAAAATAATTAGTTACGTTGGTTTTCTGTAACCTACAACAGACAGAAGAGTTTTTCAAAGAAAAGATGTGTGTTCCTTTATATTTATATATAAAGGTACACTCATATATAAGTGCCTTTATATAAAGGTACTTATCTTTACCAAAAAATTATGTATATTTATTTATTTAATTATTTATACGCCCATTGGGCTTTTACATACATAGTATATAAAAAAAGAATATTCTGAAGATTGTAAGTTCACAAAAGTTATAGTAAAAATACATATAACCATATCCATTTGACATATTATAACAGCAAGTAAATAGTACAAAAATAAGAATATTCCTACTCCTAAGTTATACAGACTTAAATTAGTTAATAAGAAATGTAAATGCTAGGTAGTAGCAGCAGTAACATGATACAATACGACACATAGTGTATGAGGCCTTTGAGTAAGAAAGCTAACGAAATAATTATTATTGGCAGTATTGTTAACAAATACCTATACTGCGTTTGACTGGTGTAGTGGCCTGCTAAATCGAGGGCGATCGGTCAGCCATTTTACATAGTTTATATTAAAAAAATATTGTGCAGATTATAAATATAGAATAGTAAAGCAATAATATAACATTCACCATTAGACATATAAAACCAAGCAAAAATCAAATCTAAACATGATAGTTTGTAGGTATAAGCCTGTTTTGTCGATCTTGAGGAAATAATTCAATAAGAGGTGCAATAGCTAGATGTTTATTGTTTTATTTTAAAAGTTCTAATACCTATTTTGGTTTTAAATTTGGAAACCGATTGGAAATGATAGACATCGATTGAACTATATTTGTTTCCAAGTGTATGAAGCCTTTGAATTGGAGAGTTTACGAAGTAAATATATATATGTACATAATTTTTTGGTAAAGATAAGTACCTACCTAAACCCTTTGAAATAAAATATTTCATTTATAAACCAGTACAAAATTACAGACTCAGTAATACTTTCAAGCTCAGAAAACACTTTTTTCTGAAGTCAATCAACTTTTGGTCGCTATCACACATACACAAGCGGAAGTTGGATGACATTACAGCAGTTAATATATTAAATAGATTTCGGTCTTACGAGATCTTATCGAGGTTTATTTCAGTTGTTAGCGCAGTTGACACCAGTCCTTAGGAAGGAAGTTTCAATCCTCAGTTAAATCGAATACGAAAAAAACGTGTTTTGGAACAAAAATTGAAAAATACGTTTTATAATTAAAAAAATAGATTTTTTATAGTTAAGACATGTTTGAAACAAGGTATTTAAATTATTCATTGATGGGAAACTTTCAAACTCTTCAGGTTCATAGGATGAGGTTTATCCGGGTCTTGGCGGCGGATGCGTCTTTCCACGGGGATTGAGAGAAACAGGTTGTAGGAGACCTTTATACCTTTCTAAAAGGACTCTCTCAAAATATCGCCGAGCACCGCAGTGGGAGGGATGGAACACACTGACCCACAGGTTCCTACCCACCCTTCGTTCCTTTTTCGTTCCCAGAACTTGCCATCTTTCCTTTCCTAAAAATACCCTCCTCACAGCATTCCCAAATATGACAAAGTTTCTCAGGGGAATTATTTTCTTCCGACCTCCTGTCCGGAGCAGTTAGTCTTCCGGTTTGGAATGCTAGTTTCTTAATAACTATACCAAGAGACGGGAAACTACTTCCCGGGAAACGGTTTATTATCTGTGGACTGCTCACATTCACAAACTATTTCAAAATTATCTTAAATGTTTGGTAAGCGGAAAAAATGTGGGTACGTGAATAAATAAGGCCAAAGAGGTTCTAACAAAATAAGCATTTTAACAATAACAAATAAATATCATGATAAATAAATTTTATGAATGTATATGAAACTGTACAGCTAAACCCTTCCTCCGTTTAAAAGTCAAAATATTGATCAATCATTAAAAAAAAACACAAATTAACATCCCATTATAACGTTATCCCAACGAAGCAAAAACATTTAAAAACCAACATCATCGATAACGTCATGTCACAATTACCCCAATCTAATTTACATTATTATCACGTTGTTGCGTGTCCATTAGTAACCGCTACATGGCTACATGGCTACACTGTTACACCACTCGGCAAGAAGACCATTAAGTCAAACAATAATTTCACTGTTGATCACGGGTAAATATTATTTTTACGCGGCGTCGGGGAGGATTTGTTTGAGCTGTGACGACGTGCGACCGCGACGGTCGGATAAGTTGTGGGACCGATCGACCGCTCAATCTGGTATCGCGCGGTGACATCGCAATGGACGTCGTGGTTAATATTATGTGTTTCTACTCAACTGACACTATTGCTTTCAAAGTTGAGCAATATGACAAACATGTTACGTGTATATCTACTGACATTGTTACAACTAACATGGTGTTAGTGAATTGAAAGTTTTTAAAGTGTTCCTATTTTTTTATACTTGCTTGACAAATATTTATCAGGTTTATGCGCTTAGTAGCTGCACGTCATATTTTATAGGCTTTATAGTTTTTGGGTGTTTGCTTAAGACAAGAGTATTTTGTTGTATTATTGTTTTGCAAAAGTTTGTTTGAATTTTGATGTAGGTTTGATGTTTAGAAAGTTATTAAAATATATATGATTATTCGTTTCGGTGCTGACAATGAACATGTTAACCTTTAGATATCAGTCAGTGTGGCAATTTAAGCAAACTGATCATCGAAGAAGAATATTACTTGTTCTTGATGTGATATTTTTTTACTAAACGGCGATATAAAATTGTCCTAAAAATGATCATTTCTTAAAACGCTCAGTTTATTGATAATGTTAGTTTCTCCTCGAAAACTTTGAAGATCTGTAATATTCTATATTTCTTCTTACATTGTCACTCTGAGTGAAAGTAAAAGATATGCTAAATATAACTGACTAACTCACCATCACCCCGTTTCTCTTTAGGGGTAGGCAAAGAGGTCGACCGCCAAACAATTCGGTCCTGGCACACACTCTACGCCTTATTCACATTCATACGTCGTCTCATTTATGGTCTTCTATTATTCTGACTCTCAACATGGCCCGACTCAAGTGTATGATTCACTTGATCGTGCCATGTCTTCCTCGGGCGTCTCCGACTTCTGCTACCATTCACAATCGCGTCGTATATTCTCCTTACACTACTTTCTTCGCTCATTCGCTCTACATGCCCAAAACAATATAAGCGTCCCTTTCTTAATCTAACTCATTACGCTTACATCAGCCTTGTATTATTTGCGGATCTCCAAATTTCTCACATGATCATAGATAGATTTACCTCACATACGCCTCAGATATCTCATTTAGTCTACTTTCATCCTTCCTCTGTCAGTTTCATGACTCACTGCCATATATAGCTTCGCTTATTCGAACAACTTTTTGCTAACGCCAACTGCGTTCAGTCCTCCATTGATGGAGTTATCTGCATTTTCCCGTCTTTCTTATTTTTTAACGATAAAGTAAAGTTTATAAGACAAGGTTATTTATGCATAACACAAAGAATAACAAATTATTATAAGTAATAATTACTCGCCAGAAATATCCATACAAATTGAAAATATCTCCCGAGTAAAAATAAATGCCTCAATTATTATAATACCTCGATTACTCAAATTTGCGCCCAACCCCACCTCTTTCAATTCTTGCTTACTTGCTTAGTGCTTAATCTATTAATGCTTAATCTTGCTTCATCCATGTATAGATTGAATAACCACAGTGACATTACGCAGTCTTTTTTAACACCTTTTGTGATATGAAACCACCCCGTAAAACCACCGTTCAAACTAACATATTCAACACTTTCCTCATAAAGAGATGCAATTGCCTGTGCGAGATTCGTATTTACCCCGTACTTGGACAACATCTTCCGTAGCTTTCTCCTGTCGACTAGGTCGTATGCTTTTTGTAGATCTACAAAAACACAGAAAAGTCTCTGGGTTTTTACCAAAAACTTGTACCTGAACATACGCAATTTGAAGAACTGGTCCAAGCAATCCTTTCCACTCATAAAAGCACCTTGCACATTCCATATTGCATCCTTTGTTTCCTTTCTTACCTTTCAATCATAATTCTACCATACAGCTTGCCAACTGAGCTTAGCAGGCTAATAGTCCTATGATTCCCACATTCCTTAGGTGACCCTTTACCTATGTATAACGGCATTATCACAGCCCTTCTCCAATCTAAAAACGTGTTATCCTCCTTTAAACATTGGTTACAAAGTTTTTCCAACCATGTGAGAAATATACGGCTTTATCTCCTTTAAAATATTTAACAGTAATATTATCGAAACCGACAGCCTTCTCATTCTTCATAAATTTAATCGATCTTTTTATCTCTGCCATGCTGATTTTGGAACGTTCACCCCATCATCATTAATATATTATTAGCCTTTCCAACTAAGGTCACTCGGGTTGTTTTCGAAGACTGCAAACCAAATATTTATAATTTTTAAAAATATCTTATTCAAAAATAGCTCAGATTTTATTATTTCAGAGAATATAGGTTATGTACGCGAGACATGGTGAATTAGCATTGAAGCGGCAAGTGTTAGCGAGGCCTTACCGAAATCCCCGGTAAGGCCTCGCTGTGGGGTATTTCGCAAGCCTGTTGCATTATGCAAATTATAAATCACTCATTCATACAGATAAATTTTAAATTCGCTTTTCGATGATAATTTCAGTTCGATGTCCTTGTCATTTTTAGAGCATTTCCTTGTTATTTGAAACAGATTTTAGTAATAAGAAGTGACGGATTTTTCTATAAGCTAAGCTTGCACGCCCCGGTTTAAAATAAACAAAATATACTGAGCATTTCAAACAACACTTGGTGGGAGATTATGCAAAACTTTTTTTTTTACCATTGTATTTAATGTAATTCTTACAAAACTGAGTACCTATATTCAGTTTGATTTTGAGAAATCTCTCCTTTTTACGTATTCATCTGATTAAATTTGCATTTCAAATTAAAATCCCGAATTCATGAACGCAGTAGGAAAATGGAAACATTCAATATAATTTCTATAAATCCCCGATGCAATCCCATCCAATAAGTAATGCAAGTACGAAAATATCCATAATTTTAATATATTTTACAAAACAATAAATGTTAACATATTTTTATTGAAGACGATGGTCAGGATTCCCTTCGACTTTATAAAAAAATACAGTGTGTGGCAAGCCTACGCACGACGGAAGTGAAACTTTTAGTATTCTTCTCTCTCTCTTTTCATTTCTTATTATTATTATTCAGAATGCTGTACATTATAGTTTTAAAAAGCATAAATTTATTTATAGGCGTGTTGTTAACAAATGAACGTTTAACTAGATTCATAATATTGACATATTTATAAGTAGCATGTGATAAAAAAAAATTAAAAGTTATAAAAATATGGGATTCGAACACGGGACCTGCATGACGAGTGTCGAACGCTCTGCCTCTAGACAGCGAGTAGAGGTATCTCGCGCGACGAAAACCGCGTATACAACGTGTACTCCTCAATTGACTTGTCCTGCGCTTATTTTTATAACGGAAAAATTCGCTTCCTCCAATCGATCGTTTCAAACCGAATTAGAAGGTTCAATCGCAAAAATTCTAAAAATAAATTACTCAATAAAAAAATATAAATGTGCATTTTTGACAACAATCATGTAGATATCTTCTTATATGTATGCTTGACAAAGTCGCAGCACGAGAGCATTTTATCACTTTTCCTCGTATTAAAAAAATCACAAAAAGAAAAAAAAATAGTTAAAGCGGGGATCGAACCTCGGTTCTTCACGACGACAATCGGGCGCTCTGCCTCTAGACCGCGAAGCTGAGTTTGGAGAGTGACCTAAACTAGGTTTATGATATTAGCTAGGCTCCTATAGTGAAATGATCACGGTTTTTCGTGACGGTCATGAGTCGGTTTTACTCCGGTCCTCGAAAATGCATAACGCGCGTAAAGAAGTTTCACTTCAAAAGTATATTATTAAAGAGGAATATAATATTAATAACACAATAAAACCCAGAAAACATAAAAAAGATAACGGTCTCAACTGGAAATCGTACCCAAGATCTCCGTATTACCGGTACAAGGTCTTTAATCACTCCACGTAAACTGTCTATTTTTCAACTTTCAATGCTTAGTAGAATTCCATCATATTCATTTAATTAATGGACCGGTTTTGCAAAAATAACATCAGTTCATAAAACTATTGTAGGAAGTTATGCTTCATTTTCTTATTATAAATTTTCCCACTTTTTGTCCGGGTTAAATCTTCCCCACAGGAAAAATTAAACCCTTCCAGAAACTTTTCCAAAGATGATCATCTAGTCAATCCATATTATGCAAGTACATTATATAAGCATAGTAAATTCAAAGTAATACAAGAACAACACGTCAAATCACCAGAGATCAAATGGGAAAATAATTCACCTCCTCCAGATATTTTCATATCAGAGGGTACGGCTCGGTATAACTTCTAATTGGACTTATAAATCCTATTGATCCCTCAATACAAATATTTAAAAAAAAAATTGTAATCATACATGTATTATAAATGACTGATTATTGCATTTTTATATATAAATTCTTTGACAGATCTAATACGCCTAAATTTTGAATAAGAGAGCTAGGTATAATGCTAGTAGACGAAATAACAAATGATAATATTTTTATAGTCTGAGAATGCCAATTTTTTTTTTGTTTCATTTTCTAAATCTGTGTATTTTATTATTTTTTCAGAAACAGATTTTTGAATATTACAGGAATTTGGAATAGCGACATCAATGATATATATTATTTTTATTAATTTTGTCATGTAAAACAATATCGGGTCTATTATGACTAATCGTTCGGTCTGTTGGTATAGTTTTATCATAACATATTTTATAAAATTCATTTTATAAAAATGGATTTGTTTCGTATTCATAATATGGTACTATATTGCGGCAGTCAATTAAGTTATGTTTAATTACCAAACTTTGGTGAATTATTTTTAAAACTTGATTATGCCTAAATGTATACTCTGACGCCGCTAATATACAATCCCCATATAATATGTTCTATAGTTTCCGGAAAAGCCAAACATTTTCTACATAAATCATCAATTTGATTTGTACCTTTGATTTTATGCTTCTTATAATTTTTAGTATTAATGACTCTATCTTGAATGGCTAGCATAAATCCTTCTATTTCTGCGCTTAACTCTCCAATACTCAACCATTTGTTTGACGAAAATTTGTCAACATACGTTTGGTTGAGATAATTGAAGTGCTTTTCGTGTAAAATTTTATTTGACCAGGAATCTAATAATTAAAATAGCATTATTATAATGATATTTATGTTTGTTTGAAATTATGTTTTCCAACAGGAAAAATGTAAACTTTTACGAGAATACAAACAATAAAATATAATATATGTAATTCCCAAGCGTGATACTAAAAAAAATTAAACTTTTAATTAGACATCGAAAAATAAAAAAGAATTCTCACAATTGCAAATGCAGTATACGTATCACAGTGTTGAACAAAAATGTGCCAGTCTGAAGATGGACATAATTGCCTTTAACCGGTTCAGTAGGATAGTAAATAAAAGGTAAATTAAGTTTTATTAAAAAAGATTTATCATACTTTATTAATGTAAATAAATTATGCAAGATAATGAAAACATGTTACATCCTTAAATCCTTCACTTTCAAAGTAAAAATAAATACATTAAAGCACGCTCTTTACTGCGCTACAATTCTCACTCAAATTAAACTTTAATCGCTCTCCCTTTATCCTGCACAAGGAATTTGAGGCACTATGTATTTATGAAACTAAGCTATTTATATTTACAGCATTCTGCAGCTTACTGCCTGTTCACAGTAATAAAATGGCACGTCTAGAGAAAACTTCATCTTTGCTCCGGGAAACCAATTTCCGTGATTCAATAAAGATATCCCGACGTTTTAACGGTCGGTTTCCTAATCGGAACAACGCTTTATTTGCATCGCACAAATTGCGTTTTATTCTCGCAATATTCTTACTTCACTGTTACTGCTGGTAACTACTGATATTTTTTTCAATAACTGACACCTCTAATTTATATGAACTTCAGAGTATCAGAAACAAGTCAATTTACAAGTTCAACCATAAAAAGTATCGTTTATAGTGCTATTACTGCTACAGTATATAATTTTCACCAAGTGCACACGAATTCTATTATCATTGAAATTTCATAAAAAATTATTACGGTTACGACGTAACACTGAAAGAGAAACTTATTAAGATTGCTAATTAAACAAGCGGGCAATGTGGAACTATAACGATTTTCTATAAGAAATTAGTCAAATAAAATAAATAATTCATACATTTAAAAATAAAGAAAAATAATAATTTGTAAAAAATTTAATAGTAAATTAGTAAAAATAATAAAGAGTAGGTTTACAAAGATGTGATCTAACTTGAAACTAAAAAAAAATATTTTTTTATGATGCCATGCTCTCAGTAGCTAAACAACCTTATGACTGGTCAGTGGCTGAGTTATAAACGCGTTTTGTGTACCACCAGGCGTCGTGCGTTTTTTTTCCTCGTTTGGCTCCTCCATCTCGTCACTAGCAACATTTTCCGCTAACTGGTGTTAGTAGAAGATTTTCAAATATTGTCCTGTTATTCTTACCCCAGGAATAGTTATTTTTTTTATTTTTTATGAAATCCATTCCAGAAATTAAGTAATCACAAATTATTCGAAATCAAAAAAAAAAACATTTTAAAAGTTCTAAGGTATCGTACCTACCTATAACATTTATATAAAATCCTCGTGTGAATACCATCACTGTTACAAGGTTGTGACTGTAATAAGATTTCCGACAAAACTAATTTGGTTGGCGGCAGTTTAAATCTCTGAACAATAAATCCTTAGAAGTTTAATATTTATCTACAAAATTGAAAGTGTACAAACTTCAATAATACTTTTTTAACACCTACAACCCTGACGTACAATAAAAATTGTGTCAATTTTTCCCAAAGTAATATCAAATAAAGTATATTTCTAAAATACCAGACACGCCCCACAAGTTTGTAGCTTTATTACGCCGACAACACTCTTCTATCGGCGTTGAATACATAAACCGCTGAAAGTGTAATTGAGTCCTTATTCCCGAAAAATAATAATATCCTCGTACTTCCGAAGCAATTGATCCTAAAACAATTCAAGAACTTACTCTCTTCGACGTCGGTGACGACAGCTTAGCTCATAATGTAACGCGATGTCGGTGACAGAAGTAACTTTGTGTTATTTAGGAATTATATCAAATTACATTTTAAGAACCAATAAAAGAATTCATCATACATATGTGTGATTCACACAATAATATGTTTATAGGGTTAATTCATAATCTTACATTCGTTTTGATCATGTAAAATTGTAGTAGCATAATTTTGGTACGTAAACTTGATCAGATCCAACCTGTTCTAATGCTATCTCGCACTTTTTTTGTTTTCTTTACTTTCCCTAGCCCTTAACGAATTATGTGTTCTCTTTATTTATTTATTTATTGCATCTCACTATACATAAACCCCTTTTTTTACATAAAATCAACCTCACTAGGACTGAGCTTGTATCTCTTTAAATAAACGATTGTTGCATTTTGTTCCAATGTACGTATAATTTTCAATAACTTATTGTGTGCTTGTAGCTTCGTATTTTGCGTTTCAAATCATTTAATTTCAAACGCACTTCCATCGCTTTATCTCTTTGATAGAATTAGTTGAATGCCATTGGTTGCACTTGTTGCATCGACAACCTGTTGGACAGTTTACCAGAATTTATACAGAATTACAGAAGGTAAGTTTGTTAACGCTAATTCACCAACTGAATCAGTGCTTTGACACCGACTCAACCAACTCAACTCTAAGCTAGCGTTGATAAACAGTAACTTTATGTGGCAAACCTTAAACTAACTTGTTTTTTTTTTCATTCAAAATGATTAACCAGGTGGTCCGTTAAGTCAACAGAAAACATTTTCCAAGTTTTCGCTTTCTTTTTCATATCGTATAACTTAAAACAACTGTTGAGTTTTGGATCGTAATTTCTTTATTAATATTGAAATAGATTTATTTGAAGTTCGCCTTTGTTTCCAGGAATGTATGAATGAACTACTGCTAATCTTGGAAGCGGATAATAACCCACTTCGCGACTCCCAATCGATCTAAAACTTGGCAAACTGGTTTTTGATGACAATGCATTCTATCAACAAATGGTGATAATCATGAATGAGCACGCATTTCTTAGAAATCGAATGACATTAGAGTGGTTAATTACGAAATAAATGTCAGTCCCATCCGATCGGCTATTAATGAGGTTGCTGGAATTCTCGACTCCAGTTCCTGAATAGGACGGTTCAAAACTCAGTCAAACTTTATTTTTATAAGTATTAAAAGACTTTTTAAAAATAAATGCATTATATTTTTTAAAAAAACGTTTTTTGCGGGTTGATTTTTTAAAAAATATTGTTGTACTTAAAAAAATATTGAATAACTTAAATATTTTTTTAATTATTTGAAGAAAAATACATATTTTGTTTTCTGTGATTGCTTCTTTCTTAACGGTACTTCCACCAAGAGATATGGAGCTGCAAAATTTCCTGATTACTTAAAAAAAAACTTTTAAATTGGTACGTAAAGTTATTCATTAGTTCAGATTTCAAACTCTGCGTTGCGTGATAGTATTGATAGTTAATTTTCATAAGGATAAAATCAAAATATTTACACCCGTGTGTTTTACAGCGTGTTTGGTAAATGGCCTATTATCTTTATACTACGTTTAAAAAAGAGTAAAGAATTGTGTAAATATTCCACTAATTGCGACTAACTTTTCTTTGCTGTTTATTTGTGAAGGCAAAATACACAATCCCAGAAAACCGCTCTGTATTTATACGCACATTTGTGTATGTGTGGAGTTAGGACATAAGAAAACAATGTTTGCCTCAATGAATAAGTTTCTGTTTTACTGTCACCTTAACTCCTTGTAGCTTATGATGTTACAAACCGTCTTTTTATTCTTCCATGAAGATTACTCGGAGAAAACTTAGTGATAAACTTACATAAAACTGTATACTATGCTCTCTGCCAATCCCTACTAGATTACGGCATTATAATCTGGGGTGGCTGTGCACAATCTACCATCGAACCTCTACTAAAAGCCCAAAAAATAGTAATACGTGTCATTGATAAGCGACCGACAAAATACCCTTCCACTCGACTCCTCATAGATTATTAGGTCTTAAACATACGACAACTCAACCTAAAATTTTCGCTACTACATTTCCTGTTCAAATATAAAAAACAAAACTTTCTTACAACACAACTACACCACCAGAACAATAACCAACGGTCACTACAAAGAACCTTCACTACACACCACGTCAGCTCAAAGACAATTCTTCTTCCTAGCTCCTAAAATCTTTAACCTTATCCCTGAAAACCTAAAAACCGTGAGTCAACCCCATTCCTTTAAAAAACAAATTACGATATGGATCCTTACACACGGAATACATTACAACTACAATACCCATCACCTTTCAGAGAAAACATAATATATCTTTATTTCCTAACTTAGCGGTATAGTATGTACATAATTAATTAGTGTGATCTATATACAAATGATTTCTCAAAATTTTCATCTTCTTATAATTCTCTGACTTCTCCATCCTCTTCTTGCAACCCAAACTAGCTATACATCATTTTTTTTATTTTCATTTTTTTATATTATAGTAATGTATAGATTCTATATCCGAAAACTGCAAAATTCACACGTAATAACACAGGGTCATCCCTAGCATGGAGGGTGAAATATCACAAAAAACCACATGTACTCTCTATGATACAATCATGTATCAATAAAATTTGAAAAAAAAATATATAAAATAATGCTAATTTATTAAAAATCTAGTCAAATTATTCGCATTCTAATTAAAAACGGGACTGCAGGCCCTTAACGAATGAACTGGCAGGTTTTCTATGAAAGTATCATTAGAACACGTGTTCGTAAAAATATTAATATTGTCGCATTTCGTCATTATATTTATTAGGAAAGGATATATTCTGAATGGACCAATATTTTCTCAAGAAATGTATTGCCATCGCATTTTAACAGGATTTCAATGAATCAGCCATACTCATTTTTCTTCGTCAATTATTACGATACATTTCTTTAACCAGGTTTTGTACTCTTTCTATGTTTGCAGGTATAATACACAATAATTTATACTAATGTGAAAAAGGATTATGATTTCAATACTAACTCGTTTATTTATACTCTACCTTAACTTTCCTTTGAGCAATATGGCTTATTATAATTATAATGTTGGATATGATGTAATACACGTCTAATCAATTAATTAGGAGATTATGTAATTTAGTTATATTCCAATGTATGAATGTAAATGAGGCAAGAAGTATGTGCCAATACCGAGTTGTTTGGTGGTCCGTCCTCTCTGCCAACCCCTGCGGGGAAAAGGCGTCATAGTTAGTTGGTTTTTTTTTTTTGTAATGTACAACGATATAATTTTTTTTAATAAAAATGATTAGCTCCTGTTTTTTCAAACTCATGTTTGTTCTAGAATACTTATATTGATTATCGACCTGCGTTTGATCTATTTTTTATCACCAGTCAAGCATAACCGCATGAACAATTCATTTCAAATAACTTACTAACGTAGTAAAAATATACTAAGTATAGTAATGGTTGGATTAAGTGCATAATTAACTAAGAGCACGGTGGTATTATTTTATTTAACGGAAACACATTTCAATCAGTAATATTTAACATAATTTGTAACTGAAGAAAAAATTACAAAATAATATTTGTTTTTAGCAATTTTCATCATAAATCAAGCAAACAGAGATTTTAAGATTTTAACTCAACAAAACGTATTTAACTTAAAAGTTATGGAAAAATTCGTGAATTTTATTTGCTGAAGCACTGAAAAAATATTTTTAATCAAATCAATTAAATCAACGAGACCATTTGTTCAGTGCCAAATAAACGTAGGAATTCACGTTTATGATCCACGATACCTACTCACGAGAAGTAGGTACTGAGTATAAGATATAAAGGCTCCAGTTGGATCGATTGTAGGTTGGACATCAAAGGGCATTCACAGTAATATCAAAGCATTGTGTTTGTTGAGAAGAAAAATGCTCATCGGGTTCATGGAATACGAAAATAAATAAAAAGTAGCTCTCAATTAGGAAAACTGTGGAAAAGTTTACAAAGCCCTTTCATGTGACCATTTCCCTTGCTAAAAATACTATCTCATTAAGAAGAGCGTGAAAAATAATGAATTTATTTTTTCTGGTATATTTATAGACTGTTTTATTACGTCGTTAACTTGGAGAGTGGGCATTACTTTTGTTATTAATTTAAATATAAGTAAATTCAGTAGCGGCCCTCAAAATAAATGACAGTAAAATATAAAAACAACGCAAATTATAAAGAGGAAATAAAATGAAAACACAACGTTCTTTCATTTCTGTGCCAATCAATAAACGATTAACACACTTTGGAAACTTTGAAAGAGTTATAAAATAAAATAAACAGGCTTAGCGATGTTGAGGTAATCAAATCACCAGGCGGGATACGCTAAGAAAAGCACAGGATAGTGGACGAGTTTAATTGTTTCCAAAGAACGGGGTCTGCCGAGAGGAGAGTTAATTCTATTTTATTTTAATTGCAATTGCATGGCACATTAATGCATACAGTTAAATACAGGGTTTTCCAATAAGAGGTGTTTTTTTTAAAAACAGGTGTTATTTTGAATAGCCCGTTATTTCGGTAGATGTTACTTTAAAAGCTGTCATGTTTTGACATTTGACAAGTAAAAACTACGTCATTAATAAAAACGGAACGATACACGCTTCAACAATGTATTGAAATTATTAAAATTCACTTGAGTGATTCAAATGCAAATCATCTTGAGTGATGAGGCCCATTTCCACCTCGGTGGCTTCGTCAACAAGCAAAATTGTCGCATCTGGGGCTTGGAAAACCCAAGAGTTATTGTTGAAAAGCCTCTCAATCCTCAACGTGTGACTGTTTGGTACGGTTTATGGTCCGGCGGAGTCATTGGACTTTACTTTTTTGAAAATAAGGCTGGAGCAACAGTTACGGTGAATGGATAGCGCTATCGAGAGATGATAAATGATTTAGTATGGCCGAAATTGGATGGTATTGATATGAACAACGTTTACTTTAAAAAAAACGGCGCTACGTGCCACACAAGCAACGAAATCATTGATCTTTTACGATTGAAAATCAAAATAACACCTAACTAACTAACTAACTAACTAACCATCACGCCGTTTCCCCGCAGGGGTAGGCAGAGAGGACGGACCGCCAAACAACTCGGTCTTGGCACACACTCCTTGCCTCATTCACATTCATACATCGTCTCATACATACTCTTCTATTATTCTGACTCTTGACATGGCCCGACTCGAGTATCTGATTCACTTGATCGTGCCATGTCTTCCTCGGGCGTCCCCGACTTCTGCTACCATTCACATTTGCATCATATATCCTCCTTACACTCCTATCTTCGCTCATTCGCTCTACATGCCCAAACCATCTAAGCGTCCCTTTCTTAATCTTACTCATTACGCTTACATCAGCCTTGCACTCTTTGCGGATCTCCACATTCCTCACACGATCAAACATGGTTTTACCACACATACGCCTCAGGGATCTCATTTCAACAGCATTTAATCTACTTTCATCCTTTCTTTGCCAGTTCCATGCCTCACTTCCATACATCAAGGTAGGTACCAGCACTCCGTTGTGGACTGCTAACTTCGCTTCTTTGGACAATTTTTTGTTAGCGCCTACGGCGTTTAGTCCTCCATTAACGGAATTACCTGCATTTACCCTTCTTTCGATATCTCTGTCAGCCTTCCCATCTCTCGTAAACATACTTCCTAAATACACAAACTCATCCACCTGCTCCAAGTATTCCCCATTCACAATTATATTGCACACTGTTTTCGTACTCTCTCTTTCAAACACCATTACTTTAGACTTACTTACATTCATCATTAACTCATTCTTCATGCATACTTCGTTCATCCTAGACACGAGAGACTGTAGATCATCTATACTATTAGCAATCAGCACCGCATCATCAGCATACAACAGGCAACATACTTTAAAATTATTCAAATTCGCGCCCAATCCCACCTCTTTCAATTCTTGCATACAATTATCCATGTATAGATTGAATAACCACGGTGACATTACGCAGCCTTGTTTAACACCTTTTGTGATATCAAACCACCCCGTAAAACCACCGTTTACCCTAACACTTATTGGAAAACCCTGTAGAATGATACGTTTGGTTTTTTTATCAATTGAACCAATGGAAATTTCACTTCACGTAGGTATAACGTAACAATCTTGTTAATGTTATATGAAGACGAGTTTATTACATTTCCATATTCCTTTTCACTAAACTGGGGGCTGAATGCAGTATTCGAGGGTAAAGAATAATTATAGGAAATTAAAAAACCAATTTGACAGAAGAAACAATGAAGTAGAATGTTTGCAGAAGAAATGAGATTCCCTATATGACCGATTATGACCGATTTTATAAAAATAAATATAACATTTTAATGTCGAGGTAGGCGTTGTCAAATAACAGATTGTAATTGTAATAATAGATTCAGTTCAACATTTTTAACATAATGATTCCTAAATTAATTTATTTGTAATTGAACTCCCATAGAATACATCGGAAGATTGAAGTTATTTTTAGATAGATGTAGGTATTTTAAATATGCTTTGTGTTCAATTTTAGGATTTTAATGTTTTTTAGAATCTCGAGTTATTTTTTATATATTTTTTTTAAATTGTGTAATTGAATATTTTTATTTGTTCAAATGAAGCCGAAGCTTTGTGAGATTATAATTTAGAATAAAACAATAAGAGAGTAAACACCACTTTCATTTTTGCCGACCGGGTTTTGTTACAACTGTACTCAAATATTTTATTAAATTTCATTAATTATAGGTTCATTAAACATTGTAAAAATGGTTGACAGTTTTTTTAAGATTTCCTTAATTTGAGTGTAGAATGAATGGGTATTGTAGTTGTAATGTATTCCGTGTGTAAGGATCCATTTCGTAATTTGTTTTTTAAAGGAATGGGGTTGACTCACGGTTTTTAGGTTTTCAGGGATAAGGTCAAAGATTTTAGGAGCTAGGAAGAAAAATTGTCTTTGAGCTGACGTGGTATGTACTAAAAGTACATTGTAGTGACCGTTGGTTATTGTTTTGGTGTAGTACTACTTATAAGATAATCAGATTATTTTATATGCACACTTAATCTAAAATAACCCTAAATCTACATTCTAATAAAAACAACTCTTTATTGATAGTGGTGACTAGTATAAAGTATTCCTACTTATGAGTCATTTTTTAGTGTATATCTGAATCCATTTGGGAATTTACAATGATTTATGTTACTTGGCAACATGTTGAACATTTTGGGCACGTTGCTAGGGTTTGCTGTCCGTATTCATTGCTATATTTTGGAACAAGCATGCCTTCATTCTTTGTGAACAAAGTATTGTGTTCATGTTTCAATATATTTTTGTATTCAGAGTCAGATATATGTTAAATCAATATCTTTACCCATAGTAAGGCCTGCATAGGCAAGGTATTTATGTTTCGATACAACAATAAAATGTTACGTTTCTGGGGAAAAAAACTGAAACTAGTAATTTAACCATAGAGTTTTGTACTGATAATTATATGGTGAATTATGAATAACTTCAGTTTATTTTCTAAGTACGTTCCGTATGCTTCTACTTTCCATAAATTCGATTAGATTTCCTTAAACAGTTCATTCTTTTAATATATAATATATATTTTTAATTTCCAATATTTGAGTTTACTGCAATGGGTCGGTAATTCTTAACTTCTTCAGGATTGCCCGATTTATTGGAGTCAGTTTTGTTGGAGTAGTTCGTTTACAATTTAAAAGAAAATTCATCAAAACTTATCTTTATTATAATTTGCATTACTTATAAATTTGTTTTTTAATATTAAAACAAAAATGTTAACTACAATAAGTTCTAAGGCCTGGGGCAATACTTCATTTCACGTCGCTTATAATAGTTATTATTTCGCCCTCTGCGGTGACTTGAAATGTTTCCATTTTATGTTCAGCAACACTATTAGTCTAGATTTGTTGTATTTGGGTCTACCTGTATGAGATAGGTACAATAATATGTAAATTGGTATCAAACCGTCCTATCGAATAAGCACTGTAGTTTGAATTTAATTTAAGTTAATTGAATAATTTGATGAAACTATAATATTTACATTATTTCGAACATCGGAATCACCATAAATAATTTCGTGATTACCCAGAGCTCGGTAGAATGAGTACCTACCTATACTAGTCCCAGCCAGAGCTCGTAAGTATGCCATCGACAAAAACTATATTAGAAATTCATTCACTTGTACACAAAGTAGACTACAAAAATACATATTAAGTCGCTATCCGAGGCCTGTATGTTTGTGCACTTAGTTCTTCTAAACTTCGCAATGGATATTTCCAACCCGCCAAATAATTCAACATGTACCTACTATTACTTCAATAAACAATTACTGCGTATTTTATTTTTTCCACCTGTATACAACCAATTTTATTTTTGTAGGAAAGGCTTTGTTGGTGCTAAATTTTCCACTAGATGGCGTCGAAACATATTACATCGGGTTGGAAATAAGCCGACGTGGCTCAGTGGTCCAGAGCGTCTGACCGGACATCAGAAGGCGCGGGTTCAATTCCGGGGAGATATTTTCAATTTGTATTGATATTACAGGCGAATAATCATTGCTTATAATAATTCATTATCTTTTGTGCTATGCATAAAAAACCTTGCCTTATAAACAGTAGTTTAACTTTACTAAAAAATAATTTAACTTGGTTTTAACCACTATATATGTTGCTGGGAGTTATCCTTAGGAAATATACATATATCGTCCCAGACTTTTCTGTAGGCCTTTTTAAGTAGTACAATTCCATAGTTTATTATTTTGATATATCTGATGAGGTTTAGCCAGCGTTAGCAATGTAGTATATATAATAAGATAATCAAGAACCTATCAAAATCCGTTGCGAAGTTTAGAAGAACTAAGCGCACAAACAGACAGACGCGGATAGCGACTTTATGGATAGTGAATTTACAATGGATAACCACAAAGTTATAGCTACTTTCAAAAGTATTTATTTTAAAAATATACTGTTTAGTTTATAATGTTTAAGTATAATGGAGAAATCAAATACAAATAAACCATATTGTAACTGTCAATTTTCAGATAATAAAATAAATAATGTTGTTCAGTTCAAAAATTTTATTTTCGCGGATAATAAGAGTATCTGAGCAAAGTGCTCTGTTCATACAAATGTTAAAACACTGTTAGTTACTCATATCATAATATATCTGGTTCAATTAATAACCAAAATAATGAATTGGGGAATAGCCAAATTCCACTTTCAACCAAATTACACCTGAATTAATAATAACCTCAAATATTTAATTTGATTAAATGCAGATAACAGATTTAGAGAGATTTCTTACTGGTAAGTTACTTCCGACAGTGTTTCAGTACTGTCTGTCGAGATTTCACAAAATTGTCGTGTATTTCCCATTTTTTGACGTTTTGTCGTGTCTTAACGGTGACGACAATGTTGCCAAATCTATTTCTCGCTCTGTGACATAATACGCTTGTTCTCTGTTCGGTACCTACCCGCTACCAAAACATTATCATTATCATTATTTCTAACGTAATCAATATTAAATAATAATTTCGCGATTTTCTTTTCAAGCTTAAGTACACAAGTTTCATGGAGTTATACATTACGGGAATATTGATGGATAACCTAAGTCAAGACCTTACTCCGGTTTTTAAATGTTTTAATTTTTCGGGTTGACCAGAAAACATTTTCGGATTTTCTGTTTTCTGACTTTAAAAATAGCCTTTTTGAAAATTTACTGCGATAAAAAACGTAATATAGTAGGTTCTCACAACTATTGAAAATATTATTTTTTCAATACGGCTGGATAATCTACAAATGCCAAGAATCCCGAAATTTTCCCACAAGGAAAACTCGCAGAAAACCCAATTCTTGAAAATTATTAAAAATTCCCCGCAATTTGACGTATTCACCATGTTTTGGCAACCCTGATGTGGATATTGTAGACCATAGATATATTACTCAAGTAGATAGGTTGGAAGGTTTAGCAGATTCAGTAGTACTAACCAAACGGTGTGTTTTGACGTGATTTTTTAACTTCGTGTTTTATTCGTTTTTAAATGACGATTTTTAAATTCTACGTGATATAATATACAATAAAACTTATATGTGCAGAAACAACATTTATTGGCGTGAATGATATCTATAGATAAATATTTATTAAACCTTAATATTTGTCTCTGGATTTCCTGTAGTTCCATGTAGAGCCGCCACAATTGTTCGGCAATAAGCAATAATAAACAATTTGTATTTTTTTGTATTTCTTGGCCATTAACTATGTAACAATTTCTAGACATTTGGTTTTATTTTTCAATGTACATTTGTTACTTATACTTCGTTTACTTTGCTACCGACACCTTCGACACAACCGTTTAATTAACTAGTTTTAAGATTGCTAGTTAATGACGCAGTTGTGTCAAAACCGGTAGCAAAGTAAACTAAATTTAAGTAACAAATGAACATTGAAAAATAAAATTCAATAAAACAAAAACAATTTATAGTAAAAGGCTAATTATTTCGCTCGATTACGAGCACCTTAACAAGAGCTGGTGCTGCAGGACAATTTTTCTAAATCTGCCAATGAGTTAGCTTTAAAAGTCCCAGACTTTCAGTCCGATTTAAAAACCCACAACCTTCGACTATAAAGAGGTGTCTCGCAGAAATTTTGAAGTAAGATTCTTATCAGGACCACCTACCTAAAATAAAATAAATGTAAATAAATTTAATAAATACAATTAAAAATGAACACCGAAAGTTTTTTTCACCGATCGTCAAGAGCCGAAATCAGCTTTGTGCCTTCAGGTCACGGCGTTGAAGGATTGCGGCTCGGGGACCCAATAGGCACCCAGTACCTACGTACCCACCTGTCAGCCCGAATCGACGCGGTCTGATTTTGTTTCGGGGGAAGAAGCAGATCGATTGTACATCTCCCCACCTCTCTCTAAAAATAAACCCTACGTCTCTGAACCTAAGAGAGTTTTCGAACCATCTCTCCGGCGAATTACTCGGCGGGTGCTTGGCAGCTCGTATTGTGCGACCGATACGCGTTGACTCCTGCTACTTTCATGTTTTGAGAAATTCATTGTTTATTTGAGAGAGCAACACCTACATAATATAACGATTCATAAAGGAATCCCAATAGCCAAACCAATTACGTATCTCTTTAAGATTCATAAATTCAAATGAAAGTAGAGTTAAAATTAATATTTTTGGGCGTTATAGGGTAAATAATTGGATGACGAAAGAAGTCAATTAAATTTGAGATAAAAATATGTTCCATATTTTACGTGTGTATTAGATAGCGGTAATTTAAGTTGAATTGGTCAATTCAACACATAAAAATCTTTTTTAAATGTATACATACCCTCGAAATAATGTACCTGTTATTATTCCAGTTTTGTGATGCCCCTCGCTAAAAATTATGTAATAATAGAACTTTAATACAACCTTCACATAACTTTAAAATCAAATTTCAAATTTGATGAATTGTTCAAATTCCGTGAAACAACCCATCCTCACGACTTTTTCTTTCTTAAAAAATGTACTAAAATAATTTGACATGATAGCAAAAGATTTTTTTTTGCTTACTCGTATATATTACTACTAATTATTTACATGCTAGTCATGGCTTCTCGGTGGATCATTTCAGATGCTGGTAGCGTTTAATCTTGATTGTGTTAGTAGGTATCTAGTATCCATAATATAGAAAAGTGGTCTCCATCGCAAACTTTAATCAAGCTATCGCTGTAAAAACAGCAAGAATCATAATATTTAAGTGAGACAGAATTTCGGTCGATCGTTAAAACATTACGCAGAAAACCGCGTGGCCGGCTAAGCTGAAATACGCGGGGTTCGGGCACCTGTTGCGGAGCTCGGGGTACGCCAAAACTACCCGAGGATAGATTTAATTCCTTCTTTCATACCTTCTGTATCTTTTATTTAGTAAGTCATACTTTAGTTATTACATTTTTTCTCATGCCTTGAATACTCTTTCTTCTTATTTCGTTGTGATATAATAATTCTCGTAGTTCAATATAATAATGTTGATTACTCCGACTTGATAGCTCGCAACAGTCGTAACGCTCATGCGATCTGGCGAATTATAAAGGTACTATCAAAACAGCTCCCATCGTGACAGGGTTGAGAGGACACGGAGAACACACAAAAAAAATTACAGATACACGAAATGTTAAGTGGTCGAGTAAAAACAGGACAAGAAAGGACCAAGTTCAGTCAATTATATTTAAAACTCTTTCTAATGCGATCAAAGATTTTGCAAAAATAAATTTTTAGATGTCGAATTGCAATGTCTTTATTTCACTTTCTTTTTTTACTCTATTTGGGACAAATACATTTACCACCAATATTAAGTGAGGCAGAACTGGTAAGTTAAGACTGAATGCTGTGGAAATGAGATCCCTGAGGCGTGTGTATTAAAACCGTATTTAATCTTGTGATAAATGAGTAGACTCGCAAAAAATGCAAGACTGCTGTAAATGTAATGAGTAAGATTAAGAAAGATACACTTAGATAGTTTGGGCATGTAGAGCGAATGAACGAAGAAAAGTGTGTACAGATTGGGTAAGCCACAGAGGTATGATTTTATCCAATTAATAATATCATCATCCAGTCCAACAGTTTTTTCCAGTCTGCCGATAAGGAAATTGTCAAATGCTGCACTCAAATCTAGCTTACCTGACTCGTTTACATGCATCAAATCTAGTCTAGTCCAGTCTCTGAAGAATGGTACCTCCAATAAGCTGATTGGTACTTTGACAGTAGTTCGTTTTTAGCCAGATGGGCGGTTATCTGCCTGATCACAATTTTTTAGGGGTTTTTGAGATAAACGGTAAATTTGACACGTGACGATATTTACTTAAATCCACAGAATCTAGTTGGAGTTTCTTTACATTGATGGGAAAAGGCATTTTTAAGCAGTTGGGGTATCTCGCCTAAATCAAAAATATTTTTATACAGGTAACCTAGGAAGGGTACTACATGTTTTAGACACTATTTGAGAATCCACATTGGGATTGGGTCTAATGGCCTTGCGCCAAAGCGGGAGGGATATATTCAAACATTTTTTACTTCTTCTGAAACACTGATCCCTAGATTCCTACCCTCCCCTCATACCATTTTCCTTCCCAAAACTTCCTCTTCTTCCTTTCCTTAAATAGATTTCCACGGGTGACATCAAAAAAATCTCTACAAATCATTTAATTGTAACATCCCGTGATCTTTCACCAGTTTGTCCTAGTGCCTTAAAAGACGACAAAATTCTATTTACACGGTTATCTTATTAATCAGTCATAAATACTTTGAATAAATAGTTTTTTTCCACGCGTCGATTAGTATTTCAAACAAAAAAACTTGTATTGTTTTCACTTTATAAGTCTTTGTTGTGTATCCAAAATAAAATATAATAGTACAACGAACGGAATTGTAATTCACGTAACCTGATCTTGAACTTCCGCGAAAATGTTATTATCAACTCTAACAATACCTGAATCCTAATTAGTTACAAGGGATTTACTGAATATTGCGTTACAAAATAGATTTAAAATTTGTGAATACATTTAATTTCGTCGTGAAAATTAATCATTTAGGCAGAGTAAAAATATTAAATATCTTAGTTAAATATAAAACTCAAAAAAAGAAAAAAGGATAAGGTTATAGATTGAGGTATGTCAAATAAAATTTACTTAAAGATTTTTAAGGTGAACCTTTCAAAACACAAAATGGCGCAGTGGCAATGATACATTTGAATTTACGTGAAAAAACCCCACCTTAGAATTAATATAAAATACTTTTTAAATGTGAATTTCGTGTCACGAAGGTGGTGGTTGGGGGAAAGAGATGGTGAGGAGAAGGTGGGAGAGTACTTGTCTATTCAGATCTGGTCACCAAACAAGGTAAAAGCCATTTCAAACATATTTTCAATTCTGAATGGTGGTCGTGCATCAGGGCAATAATGAGAGTATCTTTATAATAAAATAATAACACTTCACAGTGAAAGTATAAAATAATTATATTTCCTAATAAAAGTATAAAAGTAAAGGTGTGCATTTTTTGTTTTTTTATTTATCTCGGGAGCCATAACGATGCAGCAAATTGCATTGTGATTAAATTATAAATCGATTGGCTCGCAGTTGATGGATTGGAGTTGTTTCCGGGCCGCCGCGCCGCTTTGTAATCAATCAAGAACCAAATGAACAATGCAATAAATAATTCATTTCCGTACTACATCCAGGATTTCTTTTGAAGGAACAATGACAAAAGTGGATTCCAATTATTAAGTTAGACTTTTTTTAAAGCGACAAAGGCGTCAATAAAATTGGCAATAGATCTATTTTAAATAACGATGAATTTGTGATTTGTAATTATAATAAAATAATTGTTACATTATCAAAAATTTAAGGACTCGTTTTCTTTCATTAATTTCTGGAAACGATGCAAAATTGAATTATTGTTTTTAGTATAGAGAGGGAGAAGGACTTCAAAAACTAAATCAATACCAACTGTAAAAGCAAATTAATAGAATTAAATAGACAAAAAGGCAAAGAAAAGTCTTCAAAATCCAATCCACGTGCTGGAAATTCTAGAGATATTTATGATTTCCATTTGAGAATACCCAACGTCACATCGAGGAGATTGGCCCCTTTATTTCGTCAAGTGGCGGTGAAATTTGTCAGCAATTCATTTTGAGAACTTTTGATGTTTCGCAGATGAGTTTGCGTGAATTTGGCCACGTATAGAACCGGCCAACTACATAGATAATAGGGGACATCTGGAGCCGCCAATTTCGTGAAAATGCCTTCCACAAAATCAATTCTAAAAACATCAATATTCGAAAAAAAAAAATTTACAAAATGAAAAAAACACTTAGTTTTAAACCACTTTATTTCGAGTTATATTCGTCGACCGGTTTCGATTGGACTCAATCTTCTTCAGGACAATAAAATATAATACTGATTTTATTTTATTATATTTTATTGTCCTGAAGAAGATTGAGTCCAATCGAAACCGGTCGACGAATATAACTCGAAATAAAGTGGTTTAAAACTAAGTGTTTGTTTCATTTTGTATAATGTCAAGCCACAAAGTGTTTGCTTTCTTCGATATAAAATAATTTGTTCTATGAGCATTCAGTTTTACAAAATACCCATGCTCTGAGAATTTTATAAGTTTTCTTCTTGCTTCGTTGTAGGCTGGAGAGTGGCTCGGCTACCTGTAATCTGTGATACCTCATGTAAAAATGGATTCAGAAAATAATTGTAAGATTTCTCTACATGTGCGGTTACTGTCAGTTGTTCTTCCCTCCATGCAGTTCAGAAGAGAGGAATATTCCGGTACAATTTATTCAGACTACACCGAGGCCATATCCAGAACCCTGCTATTTTGGAGCGCTTGAGTCTTCTGATGCTCCTCTTATGTTCCGGATGATTCTGAGACAGTGTCATCACAGATTATTCTATCTTTCTGCATTTAGGACTAACCTAGCAATAGTTTTACCGTGTTTTATGTAATATTGCTCCTGAACTTAATCTCTTCGAATATCGTCTTATTTTATGTCAATGAGGAGAAATTCAAAGAGGATATCCTATTGACTCTTGAAATAATCTCTTCTAATTGACATGATCTTAACCACTGCCTGATTTTTTTTTTGTCTTCGTAGGATCTATCTTAAAAAATTGTAAATCTTTCTTTTGTTGAATGTATTATAATGTTGTATCTAATATTTTTCAATGAATTAAAAAAGAAAACATTTCAGTTGAGAAACACTCTTTATATGTCAAGAATAATAAAATATGCGTATATATAACAACATTTCAAAATATCCATGTCGATGAATAACTCAACATGAAAGGGGACATTGTTTCATACCTGTCAATTTTATGAAGCACGAGTTTATGATATCGAAAGTAATTTAGTTAACCACAATAATTGATTGGGTGGACAGTATTTGACACATTTTGAATATTTAACACGAGCATCGAATAGCTATTTGGTCGGTTCGGCGAATGTTCAGTATGCGACGCAGTTTGCCTCCCTCTTTTCTAGTTGTATCTCTTTCTGTTACCAACAGGTGTTCTTCTTTTCTGTTTTTTATCTCTTTCTCTCGTTGTATTATTTTTCTAGATTTATCAGTATGTAAATTTAATTAGTTAATGTATACCATGATGAAGCTTTAGACGAGCGAAACCAGTTAATTCAATAATAGCGGTGTACCTACAACAAAGTGTATTTTTCATATTTTTATCAAATTTAAAATAATGTTTTTAAAAGAATTTTTTTTATGCAAAGCACAAAGGTAAAAAATGATTACAGTCAATAATTACTAGCCTAAAACACAAATATATATTTTTTAATCTTCCGAGAAAAAAAATGCCGCCGACGGGAATTGAAGCTGCACACAAAAATTAGATAAAAAGCAGTGATTGTCAAATAAAATACTTATATTTATTCAATTATTTGGCGGTTAAAAATAAACCGACTTGGCATAGTAGTTATGTGCTCCTGACCGGCAATCAGAAGGTGCTGGTTCAATTCCTGTCGGTGGAATTTAATTTTTCTCTGAAGATTTTTTAATTTATATTTGTGTTTCAGGCTAATAATTATTGCTTTTAATATGGTACTGTTTCATGTAATATTATTGTAAGCAGTTCAAATCTCTATACAATCAATAGACAGATTTTGCAAAAGATATGAATGAGTCATTTTATACTAACTGGATTTCTGCCACATATTCAAGATGTTTTTAAATTTATCTACACTTTGTAAAAAAAATGTATTCATCCTTTATGCAATACGCCGGCTCATTACGCTTTGAGGGGCAATTACCCGGGGATGCCTGGAACATAAAAGTTTACCGAGAAACCAGAGTGCTTTTTATGAGTCAATCTCTTCTTGATGGTGGTGTCTGGCATATTACAGATTAATATGGCATCAAGAAAACGCTATGAATATGACACTTTTTAAAGGTTAACAAAATCAAGTAGAAAAATTTGTTGACTCTAATTTTGACTGTGATGAAATAAAATATATGGTTAACATAAGAGCATAAAAAGTTGTATATTAATCCCGTTCAAGAGTTCAGACTTCTCCCAACTAAACGTAGCTAAGGGAACTATGATATCACCATCTGAGGATACTATACACGAAGGAAAAACTATGGGAAGGAAATTGGGATGAGGTTCTGGCTATTCTTCAGGTCAATTCAAGCATTTTTACGAATGTGAATATTGATCATAAAAGATATAAATTTATTTTAGACCACTTTAATTTTAATTGTACTCTACCGGTTTCGGAAGCACCCTTCCCTCGTCAGGAGAATCTTATAACTTAGTTTTAATATTCTGGTGCTTCCGAAACCGGTAGAGTACAATTAAAATTAAAGTGGTCTAAAACAAATTTATATCTTTTATTGTAAATTATGACGAGCCACAAAGTAAATGCTTATTACAAATATGAATATTAATCTTTTACCAGGAAGGGCCGGACGATTGATAAAACCGGTGACTGGATAAATCATCAAAATGATAATTCATCACATCTTTAAAAAGTTATATAAAGTCATGGAAAGTGATGAAACAAAAACTTTATTAAACGGGTTAAGTAGGTTAGGTTAGGTTAGATTAGGTTTAAAAAAAACTTCGTTTTTAATGACTTTATATCACTTTTTAAAAGTATTTTGAATTGTTCATGTGTTGATTTATCTTAGAACCGTCGACTGCCAATGTATATTAAAACTATTATTTCAATTTGACACTGTCAATTTATTGATATTTTTATTTTTTTACGTAGCCGTCTGAGGTTTAGGAATGTCAATTCATTTTCAATAGAGGTCTGAATATCAACAGCGCGACCGTGCTTGGAAAATAGGTATAAAATCATTGGTAGTTACGTCTATCAATCCGATATTGTAACGTTATTCACTTCATTGTGCTAGACCCCCATAACATGAGGACCTATCTGCAACTCTATGTCATAGTAATGAATGTAGCATTCTTTTCTTACAAAAATTATGTTACCAAAGAATCACTTAAATATATTTTTTCTTGGAAATTTAGAAAATTTAAAATTTAAAATGAAAATTCAAGTTTGTGCTTAATTATGGAAAAAAATAATTCTGTGGTTCACTTTATAATAAATTCCGTTACGTATAATTCAAAAAATGGATACGTTTTAAAGTGAATGATTTTTTTCCTCTTAAATCAACATGTTTTAAAACGTTATTCCATTTACCCTTTCGAAATTTAAACCCTATTTTTTGATTAAAAATAATTACACTCATAAACACACAAATGACATTTTTATACTGCTTCCAAAAGTATATTAAGTATTCAATGATTCATTCGAAAGCCGAAAGAGATAATTATTTTTCACGTCGAATAACATTAATTAATTAATGGTGCGGAAATGTAAATATAAACTGTTTTAGCAATGGTTAGTAATAATAATATACGAGTATATTCAATAAACCATAATTACGAACCATAAATTATGATTACAATAATTTATAATTGTATACAGCTTTATCATGTCTAAATCTTGATTTAATACGTGACAGACACATTTTTTAGACATTTTCATTACCTCTGCTATCTCTCTCACTTTAATTCGGCGGTCGTCTAACATAATTTGGGGAAGTTTAGCAATTTTATCGTCAGTAGTTGCAGTTTTTGGACGTCCGGAACGTTCATCGTCTCCCAAATTTAAAATTTCACTCTAGTAAATGATGATGCAGAGTACCCATACACAGAGTCCAACTCATCTTTGATTTGAGTAGGCGTATTGCCTTTCAAAAACAAAAATTTGGAAAAAGCTCGATACTCAATTTTTCCATTTTCACAAAAACACACACATCGACTCACTCAAACGACTGTCATCTAAAAACTGCGCGTCCAAAATGGCTGAAACTTTGGTGAGTATCTGTCAAAAGATGCACATCTATATTCATTAGCTTTTATTGACGAGTACCGCCATCTTTGCGTTGAGGTCAACTTTTCAGACCACCCTCGTAAATATAAAACGAAATATTTAGACCTTATTTACATTAAATGACAGTGTAACAACTGGTTTCGGTCGGAAAATAATAACATACTGCATATCTATACTCAAATGCCGTAAAGAAGTCATGGTTGTGACTTCCTTATATTATTAAACTTATAGTAGAGTAGTGTTCATAAAACAAGAGTAAAGAATAGTGTTTCAATACTCATTTTCTATCCAATGACATTACAAAATATATAAGCTGTAAAAAATATGTGTGTATGCACGAAATAAATAATAAAACCCGGCGGCGTTCTCAAATTCAAAAGTTTCGTCGAATACTACGTTCCACATCACGGATGTGACCGAGCGCGTATTCGCGTATACTAAGACGAATGCGGAATACTGTATAAGACGACCTATTGCTGCTAGGTTTTCCTTCTTATATTTATGTATTGTTACGTTCGCTATCTCCCTCAAAATCTTCTGGAAGCAATCGAAATAATTGTGTTTTTTTCAGTCACTGATCACTCATATTTTTCATCACCGAGCCATACTTGCACATTTGAACAAAATTTTCTTTGCAGGACTGCTCCATCTTCATATTCGAGAAGAAGAGCGCGGAGAAATTGCACAAGCCGAAGCGCAAGGAGACTGTGACTGAGATGCTGCGCAACTCGGTGCGCCAACTCGAGCGGCTGCGACAATCCAAGCTGCTGACAATCCTGCACGCCGTGGAGGAGTGCGGCGAAACGCTGTGCTTCGCCACCGAGTCCATCATGTGCAGTCTGGCCAACATACTTGCTTTCCAGGTAAACGTATTTCCATACTGCTTAATAGTGATAATATAATCATAATCATTGTTTCATAATGCTTTTACACAAACAAAGCAGTGAATACCGTTAGTCTAAACATTAGGGCGCACAATTTACAACCGCGCTGTGCAAGCGGGTTCCCATAAATGATCTCATCGGACTCCATCCCATAAATGATTGGAGGAGTGCGGTTAAACGCTGTGATTTTCCACGGGGCCAATCGTGTGCAGTCTGCCAAACATATTGGCTTTCAAGTTATACATATTTAAAATCTCCTTAAAAGTGATAAGATGAGTGGAAGAGGGCGGCAAAACGATGTGCTTCACCACCAAGCCCATTATATGTAGTTTGTCCAATAATAGCTTTCCCGGTAAACATATTTCCATTCTGCTTGACAGTGACGAGATGAATGGTGGATTCCGCGAAATTCTGTGCATTGCCGCCGAGTCTTTCTTGTGTATTCTGGCGAACATACTGGCTTTCTATGTAAAGATATTTCCGTACTGCTTAATAGTTAGTAAATTAGTGCGGTGAGACGCTGTTCTTTGCCACCGGTCTGTGAGGTCTGTCTGGCAAACACACTGCTTTTGTAAGCTCAACCTATTTCTCACAAACGATGAATTGACAGATTTATTCAGCGGATAGAGCATACAGATGGTTGTAGTTGTATGACTAATACTGGCATAAGAATTTTAGAAAAATTTAAAAGTATTTTTGTACTCTACCTTACTTGCACAACAGCACTATACTCGCCTAGGAATAATATTATGTAGAAATTTACCTGAAAACATTAAAAGTGATTCTGAATATCTTTGAAACTCTTTTAAAACGATTTCAAGGAGAGTTTAAAAATTGTTTGATTTAAAAGGTATGCTGTAGGGGCTTGCGCAAGACCCTTATTTGAATTGACTTGAGGTCGGCGAGTTCCTTGGATCAAATCATTACCTAATAGGGATAGTGAAACATAACAAAAACTTGTTGCCATTTTAAATAAGTCGTAAAATAAATTTATTTTATGTGCGTAATAAAATATCCCTAGCCGCTTTTTAAGCCGGCGTATGTGATGAAAGAAGAAATGGGTGTAAGGAGTATAAATGACGTGGAAGGGAATGGTAGATTAAGTCGAGGATAGCCAAGGAAGACATGGCACGATCAAGGGAAACAAATATTTTTATGGTCAAATATGGCGTATGTGATGAACGAAGATATAGGTGTAAAGATTAATAATGACGTGGAAGGGAATGGTAGATGAATTAGAAGACGGCTGAGGAAGACATAACACGATCAAAGGAAACAAATTATTTAAAAATAATCTTTTTAATTCTTAATAACAATATTATTTCCACTTTTCAACTGAACCCCGTTTTCAGGTACACTAGAATCCGTAAAGCTTTACTGCAAACTAAGCATAACACTGAGAAACGTCTAATACACGTCAGCTATTAATTTTTTATTAAATAATTTATTAACTAAAACAGCACTGAAGATGGTGGTAAGTGTGTGAATTAATGTTATCACTGTAAATGTAAATATCTGCCTTTGTGTTTCAAGAACAAGTTAAATGGTAGAAACCTGAGTGTTTTGGTGAGTTATTTTCAACATTATTTATATCGATGATAGTATCAAAGTATTTCAACAAACGACACTGAATTATACGTTCAGCTTATTCGAGATGTAGTTAAATTAATTCCCTGAAAAATAAATGAAATTGGAAAATAATAAATCAATCAGAAAAAATGGTATAGCTTTTAAATTTCGTTAATTTGATCGTCTGTAAATAATTTTCATTCGTCGTTTTAATGAATAAAGCTCAATGTTATTTTCCGAAATAATAATGATTTTTTTTCATATACAGCGTTAGAATCATCTTGTCAGGTTTTGCAAAGGTATATTTTAATTGTTTTTGTCTGACCTTGCGCAAATATTTCTACTTCGTCCAGCTTTTCCATCCAACTACCTTATTTTAATTCTCTCCTACACACAGTGAAACGGTTTTCATAACGTCTGGCATATTTACAGAATAAATGCCGATACAAGAGAATGCACGGAGACTGACGTTAAATATTTGATCACAAAATGAGAGGGAGAGTGGGGTATAATGTTTGCATAAAAGACTGCAGGGCTCTATGATGATAGATGCACGGTACCAAGGTATTAACTTAGTCAAATTCAAGGAAATTCGTGGTAGAAAATGTATTATGCTGCCCCTAAATATTTACCTTTAAGTAAGCTGTACTATTTACGAATAGAATGAGGATTTACACTTGAAGTGCTAAACGTAAAAAATTTAATGGAAATAAATGTTTAATTGACTCCACTAACACTCGCTTAACACCGTACATCCTAGTCGATTATTATCCTATATTCATAAACACTGTTTTGTATTAGAAATTTAATCCTCGATTAGGCAATATTTTGATCACGAAACTCACATCTTGTGTTATTATTTATTCTTTGCTGCACACTATTATGTATATATTTAAGTTACGTGAACATTCACCTTTTTTATCTTTTATCTTTGAAGCTGTAAATGTTAGTCAAATTGAAAATACGAAAATAATCCAGTTAATAAAAAGAGAAGAATAAATAAACGAGTAGCTAATGATTTTTATAGGACTTTATTTTCTACTTACGTGATAAAAGCCATATCTTGAACATGCCTTGTCAACACTTTGTAAAGGTTCACAATTTTATTAACTACATGAACTTTAAGAAAAGATTTCTAAATTTATTTGTGGATAACATTCAAGCTATCATTGTGATGTTTGATGTTTTTGCTGCACTCTCGAGCGCTGTGATTTCAAAGATCAAAGATTTGTATAAAAACTTAAAATATTCTGAATCGAAACTATATATTTTTGTAGGCTTTTGGAAAATTTGAATTCAATTCCTTGGATGGCTCAGTTCTTCACCACGCCACGAACAGCATTTTCCGCTAACTGTGGCGGTGGTAGGAGATTTTCAAATATTGTCGGGTTATTCGTAACCCGGGAATGTTTATTTCTTTAAAAAAATATATTATTTAATTTTTTTTCAGGATCTTTTATACATGTGTACCTCTCTAGACAACAGATAGTTACTGAAATAGTCCCGTAACCTTTGGAATTACTTCTCCCCTCTCTAATATCACGAAAGTAGCCAATTATTTTATTATATATTAACCGATATAGGTATTAAATTTGTAGTTAAAGATGTTGATGTAAACGTACGTATTAATATGAAATACGTAGGCAGAGAGGTTAGACCGCAACACATTTCCGTCTCGGCTCACACTCCTTGCTTCAGTCACAATCATAATATTGCATATCGTCTCAGTTGTTATTATTACTCCTTTTAACTTTTGACACAATTCAAATCAAGTTTTTTATTTTATTTTAATTGATCATGCCATGTCTTCCATGTACATTCACAACTTCTTCCACAACATAAATAAATGAAAATTTAATTAATTAGTATTCAATATTTTTAAATATATACGCCCTTACGGCATTTAGATTAAAAAAATAAGTGTCGTTTTATTCCCAACTTTGTAAATGGTATTTTATGTAAAGGGAATTTGGCGTGGATTATGTAATCCAACGTATCCATATTGACATTATAATAGCAAGCAATAGAACATAAATAAAATATAAGAACATAATTAATGCAAAATACTTACAATTATTCTTACAATAAATACAAATAAAATAGAAAACAGTGTTTATGCTTTACCCGCCTACGTACAGTAAATAGTAGAAATAAACATTAAAAAGATGTACTTAAAGTAAAGGGTAAAAGTCAACATTAAAACTACGTTACATTTGAATGAAAACGTAAAGCAAAGAAAAAATTAAGTTACAAATTTGAATGAAAACGTGAAGTAAAGGTTAAAAGTCAACATACAAAGTGAGTTACAACTTTGAGTGAAAACGTAAAGTTAAGTGTAAAAGTCAACATAAAAAGAATGTTACAAATTTGATACAATAGTATCATATAGTGTCTAATAATCCAAAAAAATGTTTGAAATTTTTAACATGAAAATTTCAATGAATTTATTTCCAAGTTTATGTAGCTGGGTAAGAATGAAATACAGTTTGTATTCGAAGAATAAACAAAGAACAACAGTGGAAGTCGGGTGCATTCATTAAGCTCTAATTTGTACAAAAGTACCAAGTCGTTCATTGTTCTTCTTGAACAAAAGTCGGTTAAATCTAGTAATTTCATTAAACTAGCATAATTTATATTGTTCTATTGTATGGTCTGTTTGAAACTGACAACCGTAAGAATTCGTGTTGAACTGTCTAACTAAATAATTGATATGCTTTGTAGTATTTGGGAAAAATAGTGGAATTGTAATCCCAATTACTACTTCTTACTAAGGCAGTGAAGAGAATTTTAAAATCTTTTACTGTTCTTAAAATAAATCCGATACATTTCATGGCTTTATTGAATAAGATCAAGAACCTTAACCGATGCTGATATTTTTTTAAGAAAAGTATACTTTAATGAGAAACAGTTAATTTTTTGTTTATAGAAAATGATATGAATTGACACTTATCAATACTTCAAGTTATAGATTTAGGAGAAACAAATGATGCGGAACAGGGTTAAATTTGAAGATATTAATAAACACTTGTGTATAGTCGCGGTGTTTTAAGATTTTCTGAGATCTTTTAAAACAATTGATATAAAATAGTTGGGAGAGAATCAAAAAGATAACGTTGTGCGAATCAACGAAAACAAATATAATCCACTTATAAAAATCAATTATTATTAATAGATATTTAGTTACAAGTGGTATTTAATCGTAATATATGTTTTAATTTATTAGGATCTAATATGTCTTCGGTTGATTTCTATGACATCTTGCAATCGTTTCGACGTGGAATCTATTATTGTTTGTCAGTTTGCCGTGTTCTAGTCACCTCAAAATCAGACATGAATATAACTGCTTCTGTCATCTTATATCTTCTCATAGGCGTGTAATCTAAATTACAAATCCTTTTCTTACATATGGCCCACAAATTCTGTGTGGGGTTCAGATCGGGTGAATTATCAAGTCAATCTGGTTACAATTTAGTTGCTCTTAATTCAGCGTTTGGGGAAATCCAGTTTTGAATTTTAGAATTTTTTTATGTTTTTAAGGGCGTCTCCAGTATTTTCCAGTACTAAACAACGTTTTAAAGACGGAAATTTTCATTCGGATCTCAATTTTCCGAACTATCATTATAAAAAATGAATTATTTGTTCATTTAAAGGCCTTTAAAATGTGTTGAAAGGATGGATTTACTTTGTAATTATCAATTATTTTACAAGCAATAATTATTAGCCTGAAACACTCATCCACATTGAAAAATCTCCTGATAAAAGACACATGACGCCAACGGGCCAACGCCAAAAAATATTGTCTTAAACATTAGTTTACCAAAATATAATAATTTGTAATTATCCTTTGCAATGAAAAAAATATTGCTGCTTTGGTAACCATACTATTTAAATAACTTCGCATACGGGTGGCTTTAAATGAAATCATTTTTTCAGGGCCTATAATATATTATCGTCATCTTTGGGGATGTTCTTTGGAGTGTCTTTTTTAGGAGGGAGTCCAGAAGTATTTAGAAGCAACGCATGTTTTAGTAGAAAGCAAATCTTACCATACCCGGGGCTTTTGAATACAGAAACGACCAGTTCTTATATCATGTTATGATGTTATGTGCCAAAAATGTCTTATATTTTATACGACAATGAAATCGAATTGAAAGTCTGTCAAATTAATTTAATTAAATGTTTAGTTTGATATGCTCTACATTTTTCTCTGACGTGTCTTTTGTCTAGTGAGTGAATCCAACGTACCTACATTATATTAATATATATATATTTAAACTGACCATATTATAAAAATGTTAAATTCTAAAATTGATGATTTTAATTTATTTTATAATCGAATTAAAAACCGGCGTTGCTAAATAATAATAATTACAAATGGCGCCCACTTTAAGATTGAACTCTATTTGTAATACTTGATACATCTACGAGTATTTTTTTGTTGTTGTTCCTATCTCTAATATCTACTTTTCATTTATCTATTAACTATTAGTTATTAACCAACCAAATTTGAGATTTTAAAATACTTTCTTACTATTTTCGCACTAAATTTTTTTTTATATGACAGTTTATTCTCAAAATTTTCAAAGAAAGCATATGGTGGAGATGATGTTACGAGTTGAAAACGGTAACTGTAAAGGTTGATGTTATGAGTTAAGTGCGGACAAAAAAAGCGTTGCAAATTTCATCACCAATAAATATCTGAAAATTACCAAACGGTGATCATTTTATTAGAATTTCATTTCTTGTTGATTTCTAAAAACTGCTACAATAATTATTTCAATTATCTTTGAGAGGAGCGGTTTTCAGAGCAAAATACATAAATCATAATATTATATTGACAGTTTTAAGTTTATTAAGTGTGAACTCACCGTTAGAGAGTTTTTCTGATTTCGAACAGTTATTTTGGGGTTATAGTTAAGATTAATGTCGCCTTAGTTAGTGAAAACAACATTACGCTTACATATTCTTATAGAATACATTACGCTTACATATTCTTAAATTAATCTATAGTTAGTGAAAACAACATACATGCTTACATAAATTACGTTTAAACAATATTGGCCCATATATATTGGACACTAATAAAGAAACAGTAATAGTTGGTATATTTTAGCTGGATATAACCCGCCGCACCAGGCAATCCTGTATTGAGGCAGAAATTTGAACAAAATTAATTCTTACGATGTCTATGGTCTACCTATACATATAGAAAATAAGATCCTATAAAACCATTTATTTTCTAGTAGGTCCCTGCAAAGCTTTACCCATCGTCTATAGTACAAAAACTTTTTACGAAATTCGATAGACTGTGTTTGTTCACGGGTTATTGCACGACATTTGTTGAATATTCATTGTTTAGTGGCGATTTTAAATAGATTCAAATTTTTTATTTGACTTGTTTCGTCGGATAGATTATTCTATAGTGTAGGCTATTATGATAAAAAGTATATTTTTAAATATCCAAAGGATGTGGGTCTGTAATGGACAGAGACCGCTAAATTATCCCACATAAGTCCTATTTCCTAATAGGACAGGGGAAAAAAGATGTAAGATGATAAAAAACACATCAAATAAATAATGTTATTTTGTCGGGCTCCCAATTAACTGGATCCCTCAACTCTTTGAAGCACGGTTATATCAAAAATCGTAATGTAACGTAAATAATTAATTTATTAATGTCGCAAAGTAATTATCGTACTCTATTAAATAATACAAATTATGTCCGTTATGGGAATTTTACACGACGCTTGTTTTCATGCTGACCCCATTTGGAAACTATATCGGGACACTTATGAAACATCTTTGTTTTACACGATCATTATTTTCATACTTACAATTGCATACAAATAGTTAGCATTAGAGAAGAAATAATATTTTGGGACGGTACTAAATCGTAACACCTTGAACATAACCATGGATCACACGAAAGAATTAGATCTGTTCATCAAAAGTTCAATGTTCACTATACCGTACAATAATACATTAATACATTGACAATAAGTTATAACGTTTTAATAAAACGTAAACAAACAGGGTCTGCCAACATTTCCTAACTTACGAAGGAAGTTACTGAGGTTGAGAAGTTGGTTAAGTTAAAAAAGGAATTGAGAAAACACATTTTCCTCAAATATTGATGTTTTCTTTGTGACATATAATATGTACTTACATTTAAGTATATAAAGTATACGAGTAACTTAAGATTAACATCTGATCTCTTTCTGAAAGAAGAAAATCTCTTTCTGGTAAATTATACAAGTCAAGTGTCCACCTTTTTTGCATTTGACGAATGCGTGTTCTCTTTTCATAATAAAGCATTATTAAAAGTGACAAATGTATGAAATATATATATTTTTTAATTATGCATATTATCTTAACTTGAGAAATATGTTTTCAGCTATAGAGTTTTTTTTAACAATTTAAAAAAACAACGAAATAAACATGTATGCATTTCCGTATAATATATAGTTACGTAAAATAATAACAGACTATAGACCTTAAAAATAATGATCGCCATCAAATCGCTACTAATAGAACAAGTCTTTTTTGTCATCCCGAAGCTGCGTGAAAACATGACCAATGTGGAAATTGTACTAAAAATAAATCGTGTAAAAAGCCCTCTGGGTGCGTCCGGCCATCCAAACTCTCCATAGACTCCGGTGGGACTATTATATATTGCGAAGCTCTTTTTAATAATAATAAATGTTCGGTGTCGACTTTCGCTTAAAGGAAACACACATTTATAAATTATTAGTAGTGTGAGTACCAAATAGAATTGAATGAGAATGCATTATCCACCGTCTACCAGGAATGTACCGTTATAAGTTGAAGATTTTCAAAACACAACCTGCGAGTGCTTTTTGAAGGTTAAGTGAGCTAATTTTTTGCCTACCTACTTACCTTGCGGTACGCCGCTTGTGGCGGAATGTGGTTTAAATATATAATATTTAATTTTCACAAAAATGTTTTATTTATAATTTCAAATAAAAATATATATATTAAAATACAATTTTAATTCTAACAGCCTGGAGCTAGTGGTACTATGTATATCAATCTCGTTGGAAGGATGCTGTGTGGAAATTAAAGAAAGTCGTTAAACAAGCTAAACAATAAATTACTAAAAAAAAATTTGATGGTTTCTTAGCAAATCGAGAATGTCTTCGTTTAAATAGTACCTAAGAACGTTGTGAGGCCGAAAGACTCATTGAATAGAGAATAGAGGGTATTTTCTTTAGTCATGGGAAAAATAGTAAAGAATACGAATATGACATTTATTTTTTTTATTTTTTTTAATTCCTTTATTTTTCCCAATTTTTACATTAATTACATACAATATTATATAAATCAATTCGAATAATGGGAACCCACTAAGGCGCAGCCTGTGCGTGGGTAATATATTTAAATTATTATTTTATTGTACCTAGAAATAAACAATAATTATAATAAAAACAAGATTACATTTTGTCTAAGCGGTTTGTATAAAAAGTGTTTATAATAGTGTATAGTGAAGTTATAAGTGTTTAGTGTAATATATGATTAGGTGAATATTTTATGAGAAACATAAATTGATACAAATTAAATAAAAAAAATTTCAACTGCTGTATCGAAAAGCCATAATTTTAATTCTTTTAAATATTGAGGAAGTTTAGTAATCACTTGAATATTTTTCGGTAAAAGATTGAAAGTACGAGGTCCAATGAAACTGCTGTGTGTTTGCATTTGTTTCGTGTTCGTTTGGGGGGTATAAAATACATTATTATTTCTAATGTTGGTTCTGTTTTCATTTATTTCGAATTTATTTTTGTTTTTAAAGATGTATTTCATAGTTTGCAAAATAAATAGTTTACGGAGACAGAATATTTTAGATTCTTTGTATAACTCATCTGTTGAAAATGTTCTTTTCCGACTATACATAACTTTGATGATATAATTTTGAATTATTTGTAAAGGTTTGATATGTGTATGAAGCGCACCGCCCCATCCTATTATTATGAGTGAAGATTGCACCAAAGAAAAATAAATAATTTTCAGTTTTTCAACATTGAGCACTTCTTTTAGTCTGTAAAATGTGTATGTAAGATATATTTTAATTTACAGACAGTATTATTAATTTGTGACTGCCAATTTAATTTTGTATCAATAACAATACCTAAATATTTAATCTTTTCAACTTTTCCGAGTTCGAAGCAAGATGAGCATATTTCTTGATTACAGTTAACGTTATGTATTCGAATTTTAAGGTTATTGGGGGGTTTATTTTTACTATTTTTAGAAAAGGTTAGGTAAAATGTTTTATTATAGTTTATTTCAAACGGCTTTCCGAATCTGAATGGTGATTTCGCCACAGGTTGATAATGAAAGAATTGGAAATGAATATCGTATTAGGTACGTCAGGTATATTGATGTGTGTTCTGAGTAAACTAATGACTTTTTGTTTGCAGGAGGCCGGAGGTGGGCCCTGCGTGGGGCCGCCTGTGACGGGCGCCTCGGCCCCCATGGGCCCCCCGCCCGCCAAGCCGCAACACGCCCGGGAATACCATTTCATCGACATGGAGATGCGATACGGCCTGCTGCAGGTATGAAACCAACCATTCCTTACTTGTCTTTATGTTTAAGGCGGCCTTAAAAACATATTTTTTCTAATTATCTAGATACATAAAACCTTGAATTAAACATTTTAAGAAAAAAAAAAGTTTTTTTTCTCAACTATTGTTACAAAACACGGGCCAGTGATTCTCAAACATAAAATATTAAACAATTAAAATAAAATAACAAAAACTTTTTTTAATAAAGAAAAACATTCCTAGGTTAAGGTTTATCTGAACTTATTAATGTGGGGCGATGAAATACTATCGGACAAATTAAATCCACTATGCCTGGGTATGCCCTTTAACATTAATTATTTTGACTTAATATATGGTTTACTCACTGTATTGAATTAGCTTTCAAATTCATACTGATAAAGCGCAGTTCACAAAATTATGCATAAAATGTTTTTAAAAGTATATTACACTGTGCCCTGTAAAACACACGTGCTCATCCAGTCCCATTGTCATGATTTTTATTTTTTATGCTAACGGCACAGGCAGAACGAAAGAGTAGAGTGAACAAAGGTTCCGAGTTTATTTTATTTTTTCCCCCATATTTTTCTACCTCAATTGATCAGCCGGAATCGATTCCAGGTGTTCAAGGGTGTAGTTACAGGTGCGAATTAACAACTACGTTGACCAAAAGAGTGATCGACCATTAAGAGACGAATCTAACTGTTATAAAAAATGGTTAGAAGTACTTTATATAAGTCGAAAAAATTACCAGTTTTTATTTCGCAGTTGACAACGCAGTTAGGAGGATACTTTAAAGTATCTTCGATTGCAAATTATTAGAACAGACACGTTCAATAAAACATGGGATAGTGTGACACGATTTACCCATCTATGAATCTTCATTTTTGGTGGAAATATCAAAGATTAAGTAAAGCTAGTAGACATTGTTTTTACAGTAGGGGCAAGCGTTAAAATAGATGGAACAAACCAAGAATAAACACACATACCCATAAGATCACAATTTCTTTTTTTATATTAATAAATCAGTTCTGTTAAATATTAAACAAAATTTTAGTTTGTACCTGCATTAATTATATTATCAATGATCCCTTTAAAATATTAGTTCAAGCTGAGTTAATAACATTGAAAGGCTCGACTCAATTAGCCTTCGCCTATTTAACTTTGCCTCGACGTCAAACATCCCAGTCACTTTGAAGTTCAAAACGTTAATCCAATATTGTATTATGTACATAGGTAAGATTTCAAAAATATTAAATTCTTTTTTTAATTTTTAGTAATAATTTTCAACACATTTTCAAAATCTTTCTTTATTTCTTATTAGTCACAGACGTACCTAATTTATTTCAAGTTTTGGTGATTCTTGTTGATGACTAATGAATAAACGCTGTCTTACCAGTGGTGGTTTGTTTTTCTTTCCTAACCAATACCACCATCCGACTTAATTTTCTGTCCAAAATTTATTTATTTGATCGAAAACAATTTTAAAACGTACCTATATAATATACAGCCAAGAGTGACAAAAAATTGTGCTATTATCAATTTTGGTGTAAAATTGTTGATTCATAAAATCACAACGATTAAAAAATGAAAATGGCATAAAAAATTAACAATACGAAATTCGGAAACTCGCAATACAATCGGGAAACTGGTGAATCCACATCATATTTTGATTCGATTTTGTGATATAATTTTTTTGTTTTCGAGTAAATCGAGTTCAAAGTTGGATTTCTTTAGGTCAAATTTGAAATAAAATCGGTCGCTGGGGGTAATTATCACCTTTTTATTGTTTTTAAAATGCGTCGAGGCATAGACCCGGTTCCAAAAGTTTTTTAGTTACCGAAAAAATTGGAAGACGTTTAAAATAACGAAATGCTCAGGTTGAGAAACAAAAAAAGTGGGTGTGTCAAGCCTACGCAAGACAGAAGTGAAACTTCTAGTATTCCTCTCTCTCTATTTTCATTTCATCATCTCTATTTTCTCTCTTAGGTTAGTTTGAAAATTAGAGGTTAAATAATTCAACGACGAAGCATGGATTTGCTTTTTCTAATATTTTCTTATAGATGAATGACGTTCGATTAATGTATAGTTCCAAAAATTTTCAATTTATTCACAAGTATACAATATTACATAAATAACAATATTACAATTAAAAATTACAAAGAAATTACAATGACAATGATGTGTTCATCACCTCTATCTCGTCACTACTCATTTTTAACACTGAAATTCTGTACCAAACCGTATGAACCACAATCAATTACGTATTTCACTCGTATTACACTCACGACGCAGTATACTAACCAAGCAGCTGATGCTTGGCGTGGCGCAGTTCGCTGGTGTCTGAGAGAGAGGAAAGAAGAGAAGAGAGAGAACGTTCGTGAGCGGCTCCCCCACCTCAACAAGCGCATATGGTGAGAGAGGGACAGTGAACGGTGAGCGGTGGTGGGGGTACCCGCATTTTCGTGTCGATCCTGACTCGGTTTTACTCCGTCCCCGAAAATCCATTACGCGCCTAAAGAAGTTTCACTTCAAAAAGGTTTTTTTGGCTAATTAAGTGATAAAGATCCACCAGTTTTCGCAATATGAATCTCTGACACCGTATATAGATATATAATTTAAGTAATTTAAAGATTTATGAAAATTACATATCTTAATCTCTGAGTCTCAAACAACAAGTGGACAGTATATACACTAACTTTAGTAAAGCTTTTGATAAGATTCGACATCACATACCTCTATATAAACTTTAATTGCTGGGCATCAAATGTAAATTATTGATTTGGATTGTGATTTATCTTAGCCATAGGGTGCTTAGTGTAAAGATTAATTCTGTACAATCTTATATATTCGAGGCCACAAGCGGAGTTCCTCAAGGATTCCACCTCGGCCCAATATTCTTCTTACTATTCCTCAATGACATTGTTGACCAATTCAATGATGTAGAAGTTCTGCCATTTGCTGACGACTTAAAAATATATAAAAGATACACGATTGTCAAATTTTACAGACTAACTGAGAACAGCTTCATCAATGGTGTGAACAAAATGCTTTATTTTTGAACATTCAGAAATGTCAAGTAATACGATTTTCCAAAACTCGTTATAATATCTTACATGAATATACATTAAATAATATTAAATTAATACCAGTATCACAAATTCATGACTTGGGTGTAATATTAGAAAAAAAATTGTCATTCATTTCACACATCAACTATATAACCAATAAGGCTTTAAAGATGCTTGGCTTCCTTTGCAGAACTTTAACTGATTTTAAGTCCATAGATTGTACGAGAACCCTCTATATTTCATTAGTCGGAAGTCAATTGGAGTATAAGACCTATTTGGTCCCCTTTATATAAAGTTCACTCCAATAATATACAAAGAGTTCAGCACAAATTTCTTAAGTACGTAAATTTTAAGCTCAGAATTCCTATTGATTACAATTATTTCAGTTTAATGAATCAATTGCATCTAATAACACTGTCTGACAGGAGACTTATTTCTAACCTGGTTGTGTTACACAGAGTTGATAACAACTTAATTGATAGTCCTGCAATCCTTGCCACTAATAAGCTCCATGTACCGACTAGGAATACAAGACAAAATATAACATTCTTCTGCAATACATACTCAACCAACTATCAGACACACTCACTGACCAATAGGATGCATGACCTGGGCAACAAGTATGGGGGTGCTATTGATTGATTTATTAACTCCATTTATAGAATTAAGCATAATCTATACCAACACTTTGTCGAAACCTGCAAATTAGAGTAGCGTTGGTAAATTAGTTTTAGTGATTTGTCTCATATGTAGTGTTGTTGTTATTTCTTTTTCACTTTATGTTTTACTAATATTGCTTAGTATTTAGTTTTTTTTTTTGATTATTTCTTAATATTTTTTCATTATACTTGTAATCAAAATTTTATAATTGTGTATTTTGTACCTTCTTTACAATGGATTACATCTATTTATTGTCAGTATCTCCTGTATAATACAGATATTCTCCTATGTACACTGCATCATGTATCACTTCTATGTAAAAGCCTTTTTATGCGTATATATAAATAAATAAATAACAATATAAAGTTTACTCTCATGGCTATACGTGGAGAGAGTGGATGATACCAATAACAATCAAGTCAACAATCATGAAATCGTATTATCTGCAACCAGAATATAATCTTGTGAACTTCTGAAACGATATTATCTAGCAGTGAGTATGTCAGCTTGTACATACATCGTACATTGTACGAGTACGTATAGTACATTTATTGCTGTAGCAGTTGAGGAAAAATTCATTTTCAATGAATAGCAATCGAACTAATTCAAGAATGTATTCGGCGTAAATGGGATTTATTATCAAACGATAAACTCACTCTTTATTTTTTACTGAATATATTATTTGCTAACATTTAATCATAACATAGTGTTATTAACGAAAACAACGTTGGGAAATATTTTTTTTTTAATTTATTGAATTCTAGATAAGTTTATAAGTTAAAGATTTATATTAACTAGTTTCCGGTTTCACCTTTTGGCCCACCACATATTTCACAAATCAAATTATTTTCGAGCACAATCAGACATTTACTTATATAAAACCTGTCAATTTTTCAAATTTAAATTAAGACTGTTCAAAGTGTTCAAGTACAGTATTTATATCAGTTTAGGTAACGTTTATTTGTGGAGATACTCCGGTAGTTTTTCGGATCCTATGGTGGCTTATAATGTTTATGAAACGCAATAACTTGTATATTTTTCCTGTTTTAACAGATATATGAATATTGGCTAATAAACTATTTTATATTTTTTTTTATATGAAAAACCATACCTGACGTAAAATATTTATTTTAATTTTATGACCTATGGAAAAGGGTTGGCACCTAAAAAATAACCGACAAGCCTGAATACTTTATTTTAATGGCTGACAGTTTCAATAAGTAGGTATTTTGTGAGTGTTCACTTGGTCCGGTAGCCACGTATAATTTATGAATGGCTCATTCTGATAAGGTTAATTCTTCAAATTATGGTTTTTTGGAAATAGATTTTGTTTTTTTATACAAGTTTATAAGCTTACCTTTGGAATCATTATTAATTATTACAGTAATTACACGCAAATTCTTAAGTGAGAAACCTGTTTTCTTAAAAAATACAAACGTTTATCGCATTTTTAACCACACCAGAAACCTTTTTTAATTGAATTTGGAGTCAGTTAAACCCTTCGGCAAAAGAAAAAAAGATAAATTACAATTTTTGTTATCGGTTATAAAAATGCAAAATATAAATGTACTAGCTGATATGTACCCGGTGTTCTGGGTGTTATGCTTAGGAAATTTAAGATATACAATTCAATGAAACATTATTTTGATGTATCTCATAAGGTTTAGCCGGCGTTAGCAATGTAAGCGTCGAAAGTTTTTTTTTCCGATCTAATTACAAAATATCATCTTTTTTCTACCTTCTTTAAATATAATATGCATATATTATATACATCAACCTTGCAGCAACCCTATCAAAATGCGTTGCGAAGTTTAAAAGAACTAAATGCAAAAACAGACAGACGGGGAAAGCGACTTTATGTTTTTTTATTAATTCAAAAACAATAATTAGAATTGAATGATTATGTTTTCCAAAACCACAATATCTACATTTACGATCATCTGATTCGTAAAATCCCACTTACTTCATTCTACCCGCACCCGATTCACCAACCAACTTCTCCTTGCAGTCTTGATTTATATTTACCACACTAGTTCACCATTCTCTAATCCATACTCCATTTATGCATACCAGTTTTGCCAGTTTTCAATTCGTGAGTCGGGTATGGGTTCCGCCGCCCCAAGAACCGTTTATTCGCTAATTAATACCCCTGCCTAGGTCACCCCGAGTGGTACATGGTCCCTCTAATATGTAAACTTTTGGCATGGATGGAGTAAAAAAATGATAATAAAACGATTATTTCATTCAATAATTATCATCATTTAGATTAGATCCATCAAAGGCGCGCTAAATAAACTATCATCAAAAATACATATTAATTTCTTATTTAAATAAAAATTTGTAAAAATTTAATTGGTTAAATTGTAATATTTTTTTAATGAATACCTTTTTTTGTGCTGTAACCCATACTTACATAATTTCTTTTATACTCTATTTGAGTACCAAAAATTCGATTTAAATTTCAGTTTTTGCCGTCGTTGGCCACAGAGATCTGGGAGGTTTTGCCCTTTTCTGAAGAGCTGGATGCTTCGCGATCTTTAACAGGAAGCTACAAGCCTAAAATGTGTATATTCTTGGAATACCGTATATTGTAGGTGTAATAGGCTTTAAAATCGCTTGACAAACGCAGTCTAGAAACGTTTGATTTCAAGCACAAAACTAGTTTTTATTTATTTTGTAAATAATTTTATAAGAAAGCAAAAAAGTTAATCAATTGTCACAGATAGTCTTAGCTATAATAATGTTTTTTTTAAGTTGTTTCTTACATTTATATTGAAAAAAAAATCTTTAGTTTACATTTATATGTTTTATTGAGTAATTTAATTTTTTATTCGTGTTCTACTCAAGCGAAACGATAGGAAAACCTTCAATTTAACTAAAGCATATTTTTGGTAATCATAATGTACACCAATTCGTAATAAAGATTAATCGTAAGAAGGGGAAGAATATGGGAAAGAGGAGGGTGGGGAAAACCTTGGTATTCAGATGTGGGTATTATATATGACCAAAGCCATTTTAAACAACGTTTCAATTCTGAATGGTGGTCTTACACCAGGGCGATACTAACAGTACCTTCTCCACTCTGGAAGTTGCCGCAAATATACTTTTATTGTTTTTTAATTAGTAATTTGTGAATTAACACAAATTAATCAAATAAAATTTTCTTGCACAAGCTGGAATTTTATCTTACCCCTCAACTACGGAGGCTGTCGAATTAGTCGGTTTCCCGATAAGAGTGTCAAATTCGGCCCGTCCGACTTATATTCCAGCGTCCTACTCGCTGGGCCAGTAACCTCCACAAACTTGAGAATAAAGAACTAGTTCTGCCGAATGCTTAAAAAATGTTTTCTCAATACCTTCATACATTAATACCCAACTTGATGTATGATAACAAGAACCCACGCCGTGAGCTGCTTACACACTCACATCCAAAATTTTAACTTTTAATATCTTAATCGTTTTAAAAAGAATAATTTATGAAAAAAAGCTTCCGCAAGCCAAATAACATAAAAAAGTCTCCAAGATAAACAAGGTCGTAAAAACATTATCCTTTCCGCGTCGATGCCAATAACCATCAAAGAATCAATAACTGAGGCCAAAAATAGTACGTATTTATTAAAATTTTCAATCATTATCTCTGATCTTCCAATTTCGAGGGGAAATATCCACAAGCCGGAGTGGAAGCGGGAGATACACTACACAAGGGACCTGAGAGAAAATACAGCGGAAGACTGAGGACGAAATGGAGCGCAGCGAAGATAAAATATATTTTAATCTGATCAGGCGGCGCTGAAAACCTTTTAACATTTTTGCTTTAAAACATATCAACAAAGTTTTATCGAATTTTTTCCCTTACGAAACTTATATATTTTTTTTATTAGAATGTATTAATTAACATTTTATGGATATTGGTGATTTGAAGACAAATTTTAACTTGAATGAAACAATGTAACGTTGAACCACTGTGTAAAATTTAGAAACTATTATTCAAAAGTATAGATATTTGAACATAAATGAAACGATGTAAGTTTGTTTGACCCATAATATAAAACATAAAAACTTCTAAAATAAAATAATTTTTGTTTCAAAACCGCGAGTTTTTAATAATTTTTAGAACCGACCGGATTCGCTTTACTCAAGCATCTTCAGGGTACAAATTATTACTTCTACAATAATATAAAAACTTCTATTCAAAAGTAAATAAATTTAAACATAAATGAAAAATGTAACGTACCACTATATAAAATAAAGAAACTGCAATTAATACAAGAGTCTGAAGCGACTTATTTTTATTGTTAAGAACGCTTATTTAGCTGGGTAACGTAATAAAAGTCCGAAGATTTTCGTAGTTCTCTGAATGTGGGTATCCTGGAGAAACTACACAGGATAGATATATCTGATTTTTATAAATATATAAACACTTAATTCGATAAGACGGTACTATTTATAAAAATCATTATTTTACAAAAACGAGTTATTAGTATAATAGTGTCAGCCGGTGTGTGGCATTTTAGCTGGCATTGTAAGGGATTAAGACTACGATAAATAAATAAAAAGTAAGAATTATTTCAAATATTTTTTTTATTTAAAGATAAGCAATACGAACGAAGGCTTTTTTGCTAATAAAAGGTATTTTTTATTTTGTTTATTTATAAATAAACAAAAAATTTTAAATTTTCCTAAAGGAAAACTAACAGATTTTTTACATTATTAAATAATCAACTTATAAAAAATACATATAATATCTAATGATAGGTTTTCACTTAAAAATTTAATTATAATAACAAACTAAGGGTCCAGTACCCGTGGGCAAAAAAATATTTACAGAAAATACTAAATAAAGTAAAAATAACATCGGATATAAGAACACAAGTAAAATACAATATATCAATTGTATCCTCACACAACACCAATAATCACCAATATATGTATATACCTACAACCAAACTGAACAGATGTTTTTAAAATGAATCACTTGTAATTGGACAGGGTTCATATCAACAACATGATAACTTGCAGTATGTTATTAATTATTATTTAATAATAGCTAAGGTATCTTTTTTAAATGTTCCTAAACTACACGAAAATATGTCAAATAATATGGTATAATCTGATTGTTACTTAAAATAAATATTTGTAAACATGACAGAGAAAGCTTTTATCAAAATTTATATTATATTTGTATTAACAAGTCATTTGATTACCAAAATGGCATAAGTTCAATTTAAAAATATTTTTAAAAAATCCTTTTTTTCTCGGGTTTTATATTTTGTGTACTAAAAAAACACACATCAACGTATTTTTTTCCAACATTTAAGAATAGCTTTTTGATATCAACTGGCATTGTCTCCCTCTACTTGTTTATTGAAACCCAAATAATAAAATCATTATTGTTATTTTATCTCGTAAATGTAGTACGATTTTTCAAAGTTCAGATTCAATTGTTTACATTGTACCGTTAGCACCAATTAGTCATAGCATTCTGTGACGGGTTTAAATTAACATGAACGCCAGCATGAAAATATTTTTGGTTAGATCACAAAATTACTTATTTTATACAAGGATTTTTCACTTTTGAGTTGGAAGGTTAAGTTAATTATAGAAACATTGCATATTTACATATTTATATTATCAAATTATAGCTAATTTATATATTTACCATCCTAGCTTTAGTATTGTGGTGCTGTTTATTATAATTAAGCAGGTTTATTTACATAACTTTGCGCAGCACTGGTACAGCTGTAATACTTCGGAACATATTTTTTTTCTTTTTCAAAGAAAGACAAACATTCCCGGGTTACGACGGGTTGGACACATCACGCCTGGGTGGGTCCCAAACCCGATGTCAACATCAAGTTATTAATGAAAACGCGCTACACAATGCACGTCTTAACTTGTCGATTATTCCACGTCAAAATGCTATTACTTCAACGTCTTAAGTGCCATTTCAATTTAACTTTTAATGAGCAATTTGTTATTTGCATTCAAAATGTAACCTATGGGAATTTTCAAGCGGAACGTACAAGATTCAGGATATGAAAGTCTCGTATAGGATTTAAAGCAGAGTTAAAGCAATTAAAAACAAGTTTCATTAATTGCGAAAGTTTCTTCTACCCTCTATCCTCACCCATCAACTCTTCTATGAAACTCCATTGGTGATATAAAACTTGACTTTTTGATAAATAGAAGCACCATAATACCGTACGCTCGGGATATGATCGGCAATAATCTTTAAATTTGTTTTATTGGTATCGTCACGAGACGAAATTCCACAAAACGTCTAAATATTTCATGTTCCGTAGAGTAAAGGGATGTGTCCACTTATTGACGTGCCTCGAGCATCGTTCCAGTGCGGGACCGCAAGAGGAGCAGCCGGCAGATGTTTCATTAATAAGAACTGATTTTTTTGAATCCTATATATAATAAACTAATCAATATAACCTTCAGAGGAATCTTCAAACCAAAAATGTGTACATTCCTGGTATACCTTATATTGTAGGTAATAGGCATTAAAATCGCTTGACAAACGGAGTCCAGAAACGTTCGATTTCAAGCACAAAATTGTTTTTTATTTATTTTGTGAAACAATTTTATAAGAAAGCAAAAAGTTAATCAAGTGAAACTGTAACAGATAAACTTTGCTATAATAATGTACTTTGTTATAGTTCTTGCTTTTATACGTTCATACATTTCTAATGAAAAAAAATTTATTGAGTAATTTATTTTTTTATTTGTATTCTACTCAAGCGAAATGATAAGAAAACCTTTAATTTAAAGCATATTTTTTTGTATTCATAATGTACACCTATTCGTTATAAAAATTAATCAAAATAGTGATTTGGCATTAAGTTTTGCCTTCACACAGTTTTCGTGCGAAGGTTACATTGATAAGGAAACATTTTTTCGACAAATAAAGTCTTCTGGAAAGGTCACACTGCGCCACTGGCGGTGGTACTAGTGTCGAGAGAGTACTTCAGGGAACTTGGCAAAAATAGCAAAACTTTTGTGTACTCTATAAAAGTAGTTTGAGTAGGGTAAATACTGATTTTATTCATTTTTTTCCAGAAAGTTTCATTTCAAATATTTACGTGAATAATATAAAATGGAGGAAATGAAAGTGCGCAGATCATCAGTGGGAACACACAATTTAGGAAAGGGTTCAAATATTCATAAAGATTTAGTCTCACAATGATAAGAGGCAAACATACCAGAAAATATACTAGATAGTAGTTATCGTTATTATGATTTCTCAACACGCCCTTCATATTGTCTAGATGTGTTACTTTCTGTTACTTTTATAGTATACTGGTTTTAAGAAAGGCTTTCGAACCCCTTGGATTGGCGACCTCCAGATTGATCCAAATCTACTTCCGGAACTATGAAGAAAAGGAACCTCACTGAGAAAGTGATTCTCTCCCGCGATTTTTCGCGGGTCTGGGTGTTTAATATATAGTGATATTGGTGTTAAAATTATGCCAAAGAATACTTCGAGGAAATTGTACAAGGAAAAAATATGGTTTCTGTTACATACACAGTAATAAAAATTTTGCAAAAATTATTTTGACTTTTAATTGAATAATTATCTATACTAATACTAATTATTTTTTAATTTTCAAAAATGGTAGAATTTTTAAATAACCTTTAATAATGTTGACATTTAACATTAGTGTTTACTAGCCTTTACTAAATTCCTTTGTGTAACATATTTTCCAGTACGTAACGTTCCATTGTGATTTCCGTTATGGAGCGTTTTATAGAATTTTGTCTTTACCCATATATTAACATAAATTATCTAATAGAAATCTTACATTTTGAATAAAAACGTCATCAACATCAGCAAATAAACCAAAAAACCCGACAATGAGTTTAAGTAAAAAAAGAAATATATTTTTTAGTAAATTTGAATCAGACTCGCGCAGAAGTTAATCAAACCACAACATAGCTACTAAAGAAAATATACTTATTTTTCTTAAGCAGTTTTGAATAGTAAAAAGTAATTGGCATGTCAGAAATTCTTGAAAAATTCAGTTAACAAGTTAAGCAAGTCACGACACAAATCGTCAACTCATCCTCCAGACTCATGTAACTTGCTTCGCGCTATTACATTTTGCACTTAACAAACTGCATACAGCAATATCACAAGGATAAATCCAAAAAACTCGCTGTTCTACCGCGCTACCTTATTTTGGGAGTAAGTGTAATCTCAAATCAGAAATCAGTGTTATCAGAAAAATCTCAATTCGTATAAATTTGTTTAACCATGTCAGGATTAACAAAAGTTATAATTTCCATAGCAATTTTAAAATTACAGTGTATTTTATATACATTATTTACAATATTTTTTTGCTACGTTTTCTACGCAAGAGTCAGTTTTACCCCCCTAGACGAACCAAAATATGTATCACGTCAATAATAAAAATAAAATAACACAAAACAACAAACGTTGATTCTGAGTGTAAAAGTTGTAATGTACGTACTAATCTTTCGTTGAATAGTGATTAATTGGAAATACATCTGATATATGGTATATATATCTAACAGAGGTATAGTATGAGACACACGTAGATAGTATTAAAAAATAGCGCTTCGGCTTTATTGATATAACGCTCATCAGAATCCGATGTCTGTCACCTGATGTGGTAATTAATTTACTAAAATCATAAAAAATATTTTTGAAACAATAAATTTCTATTCCCGAAAACGCTAATAAAAAGATACAAATGTTTCCATTGCATTCCGTAAATTAATCCTTCCGGCCTAGAACCAAGGGTCTAAACGAACTATGATCAGGAGGTCAGGCGGTCAGGCGTGAGATGATATTTTGATGAAATTCCGTGTTAGTTCGTAAAAGCTCGAACTGGTCGGAAATGGACCTCCATACCACCGGTCAAAGTTAAAGCTAGTCAATAATTTCTTAACGTACCTACCTACCTAAACGCGTTTGTTAAACTAGAGGAAAAATTACTGCAACAATAATAATAATATTAATTTCCAAATTACTAGTATGAAAAGGGATGAGGTTTATAATTATTTAGGATACCCACAATCAAATAGATTAGACCATACTAGTATTCAAAACAATATAAGGATTGAATTTCAAACTAGGATCAGGATAATTTTAAAATGCAATCTATCTGTTATAAATTTAGTAAAAGCAATAAATACTTGGGCAATACCTCTATTAACGTACTCATTTGGCATAGTTAAATGGTCCAATGCAGACTTAGATAACTTAGAACGATTTATTAGAACTACGCTAACAAATTTTAATTGCCATCATTTAAATTCAGCTATTGAACGAATTAATTTACCTAGAAATTTAGGAGGTAGGGGTATAGTCAAAATACCTTCTTTGGAACATAATCAGGTAGAAATGCTAAGAAATGTTTTCTATAGGAAAGCTCAGAAATGCACAAAATAATTTGCAAGGCAGATAGGAACATTACACCTTTAAATTTATACGACGAGAATGACATAATAATAATGCTTTTTTAATTATTAGATTCCTGGTCAAATAAAATTTTACACGCAAAACACTTCAATTATCTCAACCAAACGTATGTTTACAAATTTTCGTCAAACAAATGATTGAGTATTGGAGAGTTGAGCGCAGAAATAGAAGGATTTATGCTTGCCATTCAGGATAGAGTCATTAATACTAAAAAAATATAGGAAGCATATAATCAAAGATAGAAATCAAATTGATGATTTATGTAGAAAATGTTTGGTTTTTCCGGAAACTATAGAACATATTATATCGGGATATTCTATATTAGCACCGTCCGAGTATACATTTAGGCACAATCAAGTTTTAAAAATAATTCTCCAAAGTTTGCTCATTAAACATAACTTGATTGACTGCCGTAATATAATTCCATATTATGAATACGAACCAAATTCATTTTTATAAAACGAATTTTGTAAAATATATTATCATAAAACTATACTAATAGACCGAACGATTAGTCATAATAGAACCGATATAGTTTTACATGACAAAATTTAAAAAATAACTTATATCATTGATGTCTCTATTCCAAATTCCTGTAAAATTCAAAAATCTGTTCATGAAAAAATAAGAAAATACACAGATTTAGGAAATAAGCTAAAAAGAATTTGACATTCTCAGACTATAAAAATATGACCATTCATTATTTCGGCTACTGGCATTATACCTAGCTCTCTCATTAAAAATTTAGGCCTATTAGATCTATCAAAAAATTTATACATAAAAATGCAAAAATCTGTCATTTTAAATGCATGTAGGATAACGAAGATTTTTTAAATATTTATGTCGAGGGATCAGTAGGATTTATAGGCCCTGTTAGGAGTTCTACCGAGCCGAACCCTCTGATATGAAAATATCTGGAGTCGGTGAATTATTTTCCCATTTGATCTCTGGTGATTTGACGTGTTGTTCTTGTATTGTTTTGTATATATTTTGCTTATATAATGCACTTGCATAATGTTGATTGACTAGATGATCATTTGTGGAAAAGTGTGTGGAAGGGTTTAGTTTTTCCTATGGGGAAGATTTAACCCGGACATTAAATCGGCAAAGTATAAGAAATTGTATTTTTATAAAAAATCACCTCAAGGGTTCTGTTAATATAATAAATAGCAGCGAAAGCATCGTATACAGAAACCACCTTGTCAATGGGAAATCGAGCATTCTATTTATAGACATCTTAACCAGCCACCCAACGGGGAGAACTTACTGGCTAGAACAGGTGTAGCCCGATTGCCGTTGGTGACTGTGAGCTTGGCTGGCTGCAGCTTTGCGATTGAAACGGTAATAACATTGTGTTCTTGAGTTTCAATTTTCCGGAATTGTGCGGCGGCGGAACTGTTTCCCGCAGTGAACAACATCCCGGAGAATACTGTATTTATAATTTACAAGCAACATAAACTTTATTATTTCCTTCGTTTAGCCTCCAACCATTGTTCTGTTTTGTTGGTTGAAATAAAATGGAAATACAAAGTTTATTTTTTTAAGATCAAATGAATATTAAAATTAATCGGTTCACATAGTGGCGTCTGTTTATCTCTGAATAATATAAATAAAACCGCTATCCGCGTCTGTCTGTTTGTGCGTTTAGTTCTTCTAAACTACGCAATTAATTTTGATAGAATTTTTACATTATTATCAGAGAATTTCTTCCGAAAGGTTTATGTATATAATACATGCATATTATACTTATATAAAGTAAAGAAAAGTCCATTTTTAATTAAATCGTAACAAATATTTTGGGTCCTTTCATTGCTGACGCTGGTTAAACCTTATGAGATACATCAAAATAATGTTCTACGGAATTTTATATCTTGAAAAAGCCTGCAGAAAGTCTGCAATTGTATAAGTCTATCTCCTAAAAATTACCCTAATCAACGCCGGGTACACGTCAGCTATTATATCGCATGCCCGTAAGGGATTTTACATTATGATAAAATATTATAGTATAACAGGAGTAAACATGAATTAAATAGCAAATACACATATGCAGAGACAATGGATGATTTTGTGTTTGTTTACATTAGTTACTACTCGTATATAAGACGTATGCTATTATAGCTTAATTGTATCTGCATTCCGTGTATTTGAACACATCTATTATATCTGCGAAAGTATTGCTAACTACAACTAGCAATGGTTTAATTATGGATTGATTTACCATGAAACATCAGTAGCTGCATATTTACCACCATTCAACCAACACCTTTTGGATCGCATCCACGATCTAAGAGGTTTTGATTTAACACATCATCGCGTCAAAAATGTAAAGAGGGAATATTGCTAATCACTAATCTGACTGATTTTGTAACTATCATATTATAAATTATTATTTTTTTGGTAAACTAATGTTTAAGACGAGATTTTTTTATGCATAGCACAAAGGTTAACGGGACCGTTGGCGTCATGTTTTATCAGGAGATTTTTCAATGCGAATGAGTGTTTCAGGCGAATAATTATTGCTTGTAAAATAATTGTTATCGTATTATAGTCTAGAGCCGGGGGATAAAACATTTAAGGTAAACGTGTATTTTTTTAATATTATGTATTTATTTATTTAAAAAAGCGCCAAATAATAATATATATGAAATAGAGTTCAAGAAATACAGAAATAAACTTAATAAACACAAAAAAAGATTATAACAACAAATTCAATCGTTGTTTCAAGAACATTAAAAAACATGGAATGAAATAAATAAAATATTGGGAAGGAATAATAAATCAGGTTGTGACGACTTCATATCAAAATATTTCCTAAAGTCTCAACAGACGGATGCAGTTGTAGATCATTTTGCAGATTACTTTGATGAGGGAGTAAATAAGTTATTACACGAATGTGATTGCCGAGCGTCTGAGTACTTGCAGGAATATTTACCGCATTCAATGTACCTACCGAGAGCTAACGCCAAGCAAATTGAATTAATTATCGGAGGCATGAAAAATTCTAAAACAGCTGGCATTGATCTAATTCGCATGTATGATTTAAAAAAAACATTACAAATTATTTAGCCCCGTAATTGCCGATTTTATAAATAAAATAATTGATACGGGCTATATTCCTGATGAGTTAAAATGTAGCATTGTGAGACCTGTCTATAAAAATGGAGATCACACCATAATAAATAATTATAGGCCAATTTCCATACTACCTGCTTTGGAAAAAAATTTAGAAAAATATGTTTCAATAAATTTAGATACATATTTAAATAGCTTGAGCATCATAGATAAATGCCAGTATGGCTTTCAGAAAAAAAAAAGTTGTGATAAATTGCTCGAAATATTTTCCGACTTCGTAAACTCGCAGCTCAACTCTAAAAAACACGTTCTGGTACTTTTTATCGATTATTCTAAAGCATTTGATACTCTAAGCCATAAACAAATAGTTAAGGTACTTGAATTCATTGCTATCCGTGGAAAACTCCTCTCATTTTTTAGAAACTATTTATTGAATAGAAAAATGATCGTAAAATTTTTAAATGTGGTGAGTAAATCCAGATATATTAAATCTGGAGTACCTCAAGGGTCGATTTTAGGTCCGAAATTATATATTATTTATGTCATTGCGCTCTATAAACTATTTAAAAAAGTTCGTAGATTCATTTTATTACATTATACAAGTTTAAGTTTATTATACAAGTGCGGTATCAGACGATACCGCACTTGTAGTATCCAATGAAAACCCTGAAACAGCTATTAAAGAATTGCAAACCGATTTTAATGAACTACTAAATGGTCTCATGATGTGGGACTAATTATTAATGTTAAAAAAACCAAATGCATGTGCATAAGATAGCTTGAAAATGTGGAATATACCCAAACTTACTGCACATAATTTTGAATGTATACATAGAAAAATTGATAACATTTGCCTTTGTGAATCTATTGAATTTACAAATAAATATACTTATTTGGGCATAATAGTAGACAATACATTTAAATGGGATAAACATGTAGATAAAATATGTAATCAGCTCCGATCTATGGCGAGTAATTTTTATAAATTAAAATTTTTACTGCCCCATTGTACACTTAAACTTATATATTTTTCTATGGTTGAATCTATTCTTAGATATGGAATAAGAATTTGGGGGCACACTAGCAGTACTTATATTAAATATGTACAAAATTTGCAAACTGCAATAATAAAAAAAATAATCACACTAAACATTTATAAACAAAGAAAAAATCTTAAAATACTGTACGGTGCAAGAGCCTACTTCCAATAAAAGGTCTCCTCTTGTATATTACTACTATGGACAATGCGGGAGAAAGCTTGTACAAAAAACCACTGGTACACGGGCACAACACAAGATTTACAGAAGGAAACGGGCTAAAAACTCCTCGAATTTTAAATAAGTATGGAGACCGTATTCTTGAATACTTGGTACCTGTGATCTTCAACAAACTAAATAAAAACTTACAAATTGTGAATAATGAGAGACCCTGCCCTAAAATCATAAAGTTGTTGTTAATAAATGATCAATCCATGTACCTTTGAACACCTTAATGTAAATTCATAAACTCTTTGATTTTAGTGAGGTGCATTAGATATATTATGTATTTACAATTACTCGTTAGAAATATATTTTGCGAATGTCTGCAATAAAATTAAATCTGTGAAAAGTACCTACTTAGAAATAAGACTTACTTATGTACACATAATCATACAATGTTATAGACATAGACTTAAGATATTTTGATTAGGTGGATCCTGCAGACAAGCTGGCATGTGACAGTTTTGTTGGTCTACCTATTTTGTTATATAAAAAATAAAAATAAAAAAAAATAAAAAAACTATTAAATGAACGGTGTAAAGCATAATCATGTTTTTTGAAATTTTACACAAAACTGATAAAATTAATTAAACCAAAGGTGATTGATATCAGAAATGTGCATTTTACGTTCTGAACTTTTAAATATTTTTTTCATCCCAAGATTACTCAGGATTGAGTCCTAGCTTAGCTTATTGGTAGATTTTAAACTATCTGTAAGCGAGATTCATTCAAATACCTTTAATGATATTTTGTAAGAAATGCAAAACAAATACATAATTAATGATAGCTTTACTTTGAATGATATCATGATATATACATGATATCATGATATGATATGAGTTTTATTCCGTATACATCATAGTAAATAAAAATTCATTGCGGTACCTACCTGATAAAAATACGTAACATAATACGTGTTATCTTTAAAATAACGTGTGTGCTTAAATTAAATAGTTTTTCTTTACAGGGTGCTCGGGGGTAAAGTGCGCTAACTTTGTGCGCTAACGCTTGATTTTACATGACGGTTTCTACCGTCATGTAAAATAATCATGTAATACTTCTGTAAAAAAGAAAACTTTTTCGGAATTCCAAACAGATTATTTTCCCATAGAAAAAATATTTTTCCATAGACGAATATTTATTTTCTCATGACAAACAATTTTACCTTTAAACATTGGGATTTAGAATCAAAGTTATGTATTCTTTTTATTTGTAATATGCAGAATCACCCCTCGAATTTAGCACACTTCACCCCCGAACACCCAATAAATATCTATATATATAATCGCCAATCGAGGAAATATTTATCCATAGGTTTTAAGTCAGAATAAATAACGTGCGCCAAAAACGCAAAGGTTATTTCACCAGCATGTTCATTGTTACCGCGTGTTAAGTGGGGCCTCTGACTACAAATTTTGGCGCTACATAAGGGGCTGCAGACAGACAGTCAAAAGAGATCACTAAATATAGGGGAACAAATAAAAATATTGTCCCTTTAAAATAACAATACTCACCAACAAAAAAATCGATATTCCGCTGCTTCTAGAGTTGCACATCGCTGAACACCATTAACCATGCTTGGATATCCCCGGCTATATCCAAGCTGCATTCCGGGGACATCCAAAACATGGCCTTGCAACCTACATAAAGTTGGAGTTGCAGGATATCACCCAAAAAATCACTGATTGATTTCAAGCGATCGGAATTAGGATAGGAAAACTTGCTGTATTTAATATCTGACAACCGAACCGCACAACTAGGTAAGTATGGCAGTCACAAGCACTTCCATACTTTAACACACCATCACCGGGCGGTATTAGTAGGAAATTTCAACAGCCACCAATTTCTATTTACTTGACGACCAATAAAGCTCGAGAGCAAATCACCGATTGGGCATCAGCACAGCATTATCAACTCATTTACGATGCTAAGCAAGAGAAAGCTAAGCTTTTTTGTGCTCTAAAAAAAACCTATGAAGGCTCCGATAATTGTATTGAGCAGCTTCCCACATAGCCAACACAGAAAGTCGTGTTTAACATAATAACACGAATTCTTTTTTACCTTCTGTAATTCGATACCAAGATGGAATATTTACTGAAATAAAACCGGAGAAATAAAAAAGCTCTGAAAAGAGATAAAGTTCTCAAAGCCAATAAGCCAACTAGGGATCCGAAAAGCTACCGGCCCATCTTGCTTATAAGTACCGTGTACAAACTCTTCTAACAAATTGCGCAACGCCGGTCTACCCCTATTCTAGAGATCGTAGTTCCACGAGAATAAGTCATACCAGAGCGTTATTGCTGCGACCAAGTGATTGACACTGACAGCACACATTTAATCTGGTTTCAAGGCGGTGGTCTTCATTGATGCGACCTACGACACGGCTTGGCATAAAGGTCTCCTTGTTAAAATCTATGACACAATAGAAGATGACAACACAGTGCGACATATTGAACAACTGCTAACTGGTCGTACTTTCGGGGTCTTTCTCGGGGAGAAAAAACACCTCTCAACAGGACCTTAACGCTTTTTAACATTTACACCCGATACGTTCCTCTCACGGAAGGCACAAAATTACCTACGCAGATGATATCGCCGTCACAGCCCAATCCAAAACCCTCAAAGTAGCAGCACATAAGTAACCACTGCACACATATAATTTTAAGTTTAACATATTTAAAAATAGTGAAAAAAATGTATTTGTTTTAAAGTGTCGGTTTTAGAGTTATTTTACAATCCACGCAAAAACATTCAAATTTAAAATTATCGTCAAATCTATCGTATTTCCTCACTGTGTTCGTAAGTATCTACGAACCTGCATCCGGCGCTCAAAGTCAAGATATTTTCTTAGATATTCCATAGTTGGAAACTCCCTACTTTCGAAATACTTTAAAAACTTCTCGGTTTCTGAGTATTTGATGATAGGACTTATCGATCCCAAGAAGTACCACCCAGCAGATGGTACTTCAGAGGAGGGGATTATAAACTTTTTTAGATAGACATTTATTGATTTGAAGTACTTACTTATAATTCCAAGGTTAAAATATTATTTTGTAAGCTTGCCGAATTCCGCTGCACGCAAAGGCTTTAAAAAAAAGCAACACTTGATTTCAAATTAAATATCTAATGGAGAAGATTATTCAAGTCGGGGTTTAATTAAACTTGTACAAAATGGGTTATTAGGGTGTTAGTTAGGGTTATTTTAATATTTTTTGTGTTTTTCTTAACCTTTGAACATAACTTTGATTGAGAAAAAGTGGAACTTTAATGCGTATTTTACCATCTCCCACGACATAAATAGTTTTGTATTGTAATAAGTAAGTTGAAAGCAAGTGGTATTTATATTTTTTTTATTTTTAAAAGAAAGATAAACATTCCCGGGTTACGAATAACCAGACAACATTTGAAAAACTCCTACTACCACCACAGTAAGCAGAAAATGTTGCTTGTATTGTGATGGAGGATTTAACCAGCCGATGAATTGAACACACTACGCCCGGGTGGGACCCAAACGCGATGTCAACTCAGCCACCGACCGGTCAAATTATTTGCGCACTAATCGTTCAGTGGAATTTAACAAGTTTGTCTTTATTTTTTGCCAACGGTTTGAGACTTAAGTTGATATTTAAGCATTTTTCCAAAGGGATACTGCGTTATTTGATACATTTGTTTGGTAGTATATAACTAATGGTTGACATAGAGCTCAGTTGGTAAGCTATTTAACTGCAGCCATCTCTTAATTCTTATATAAATCTCGTCAATAGTCGTCAAAATTGGCTTAATGATTATTTCACCTCCAAACCACCGGATTTCTCCAGGCACAAAAGTTTGAAATCTTTCCTAAACTACCTTATAATTTGAAACTACATTATACTTAGTACCTAATGAATTTGTTAATTTGGACAATATTGTAGGAACTAGTAACACCATTGTAATGTGTCATGTAATAATATAATATAATATAATAAACACTATTACCTTGCATAGGTACTTACCTAACTTTTTATTTGTAACGAACAAATTTATGGTCACTTATTATGTCTTCACAAGTTTCAACACTACTCGTATCTTCATCGGGGTAAACAAGACAAAAAAATCAAGATTTTTGCAGTAAAAATACCTGAAATTTCAATATTTATTCACCATCGTATTGACTCACAAATGAAAAATTTGAAACATAAAAATAGTAAAAAGATTCGATTTGAAGTTTTACTCAAAACTTAATTTCACTGTACAGTAAACAGAGCAGCCAAATAAATATGCCGTAAGAAAATGAAGATTATGTTGGTAGTTCTAGTAGAAGTATGATTCAGTACTCTGAATATATCTCAGATATTTGTACTTATTTAGACTTTCTAAGTTTCATGACAAAGTGATAAATATCAATTCAAACTCCTGTCTCAACGAAACTGAAATATACTACTCCATACAATTATTTTTAACTCAATGGGATATCGTCTTTATATCAGTTCTAAGAATGTATTGTACCCCTTACGTAAATATGTTATTATTTAATTGTCATCAAACGTTCGATAGCTAAGTAAAATATTTTTTGAAAGTTCGTAAAATGATAAACAAATGATAACAAGTGAAAGATAAACAAATGGTAGTTCATTCCAAAGTCCTGAATGAAATGAGAAAATGAATGAACTTAAAACCGCAGATTTTATTTGTATATTCAAATTTAGGTCGAGCCAAAGTTAAGTATTTATATATTTTTCAGATAACTGAGGCGTTGGTGTTCCTACACTACAACGTTCACCTCGTGCACCGGAACATCTGTCCAACCTCCATCGTGATCACCAAAAAAGGGACATGGAAACTATTCGGTCTTGAGTTCATAGGTAAGTACCCTTTTCTCATTATACAGTAAACTAAGCTGTCCGAAACGTTGGCTAAAGAAGGAGTTAGCGCAACACGGCATAACACCCCAAAAACAAATAACAAAAATACTTTTGGCCGTGAAAATCTTAAATCATATTTAATCGGTCATGAGTTCATAGGTAAGTACCCTTTTCTCGTTATACAGTAAACTATTTGGTAATAAGTTCATAGGTAAGGGCCCTTTTCTCATTATACAGTAAACTATTTGGTCATGAGTTCATAGGTGAGTGTCTTTTTCTCATTATTCAGTAAACTATTCAGTCATGAGTTCATAGGTAAGTGCCCTTTTCTCATCATACAATAATCTAAGCCTTCAAACAACTGCAGATAAATTTTTTTACATAATTTTGAATGTTATTATAATCGTGTTTATTTTTCCCTATCAAATTCAAACGCTAAAATGGACTAGCATTTCAAAGATTTGAAAGATCAAATAAGTTATGTTGATTTAAGAAGAAAAAAACATTTCTCATTAACTTAATGAAGGAAAATCGCGAAAATAAATATTTGACATATTGAGCGATCGGCAAAATAAATAAATTCTTCAAATAAAATCGTTGAAATAACGCTTGGAGCGTAAGCAAAATAATGAAGTGATTCTATGAATAATGCTATTAATAATAATTTTAAAAGAATTGGATGTGTTTAATTTTTTTAAATATATTACATACTTCTATTTCGTTAATCTAAAGTTGTTATATTTTAGAAGGTAAGGCTGTTTTTTTTTAAATTTTGAATACCGTCTTAAACTAAATGGCACTTTCTACATATTTTGGTACATATTTATAAAATAAAGTCGCTATAAAGTATAATGTCTGTTTGTGCCCTTAGTTCTTCAAAGCTACGCAACGCATTTTTATGGGGTTATCACCATCATTTAGAGAATTTCTTCTTGAAGGTTTATGTATATTACATTTATAGAAAGAAGAGAAAAGACAATGAAAGTCGAAAAAAAAGTTCGGAGGTTTACATTGCTAACGCTGGCTAATGGCCTGCAGAAAAGTCCACGATGGCAAATGTCTATCTCCTCGGGGGAATCTTCAGCAACGAAGGGTACATGTCAGCTAGTTATAAATATTTTAAATTACAGTAGAAAAGGTTTTACAATAGGTAGGATCGTTATTTAGAGATTTTTAATTAATCTTACTAATAGTTAATCCACCGATTTGTAGGTACAGTTATCTAACTTTTCTCTTTTAGACTAATATATATTTTTTACTCCTATTTTTTTTTATTTCTAAATAAAATTATTAAATAAATTAAAACTCCTTCTATTGAATCCATACTTTCAAATCCCTTGGTATCCCAAAGGATAGTTTACAAGCGTTAATTACTTTGCCTTTAATAATCCGATTCACGCATTTCAATAGGTAAGGTAGCTAGAAAAACTTATTTGACAGTGCAAGAGGAAAGCGATAAACATTTGAATTTTGTTATTTTTTACTGTGTTCATTAAAAAAGTGATATAAAAGACACTGTTCAACTTATTATAACGGTTAACGAAATTAAAAACAATGATTTTTTTAAAGCGTGCTGGAATAAAATGCTGTACTTTTTTTACAACAAAAATAGTTATTTCAATTCTGTCATAAAATTACTTTTTTAAACTTCCTGAAATATGAAATGTGCAAATAACCAATTGTGTTTGCTATGGGTTCGTTCCATGTGCCAATGCTAGGAAGTATGTAAGTGTAAAAAAGGGTAATTATTTGTAGATTTTTACTGACGCAAAGTGAAAACAGTGTTAGATCACAAGCCTAGTTCATTGATGTTGGTAAGAGTTAATGTTCTCAATTTTTAGAAATAAAATTGTTTAGCCACTCATATTTTAAGTAGTGACTCCGTCTGTAACACCGGCTAAATGAATTCTAGAACTTTGAATTTAAGGGTCATCGTTTTTAAAATATAAGTGTTAGTTTTGAGAATTCAAACGAGTGATAAGATATCTACAAATAATATATTATTTTTAATCGAAAATTATTTTAATCGCATTTTAAAGTGACAGGTAGTATCACGGTGGAATAAATTCAATTTTCGTCTGATTTTAAAATCACTTTCTGAGTATGCCGTTTTAAATATGATCATTTTATTTCAGTGCATAAACAATATACTTTAAATATTATTCATTCGTGGCAAATGATTATTTTGAAATTACAGATTATATACCACCAGACAAGTTATGAACAAAATTAAATATTATGAAATTATCTAGTACACTTGCGGCACATTCCAGAGTGGAAGATACTTTCAGTATCGTCCTGGTGTAAGACCAACATTCTGTATTTAAACGTTGCTTGAAATGACTTTATCCATGCTTGGTGACCAGATCTGAATAACCCCCACCTTCATCTCCCCTATCTTCTTCTCTCCTCTACTACCTTCAGCCTCACAATATTGTGGATGCTATATTCGGTTCCATGATAACTCAACACAGTAAAAATTCAACACACTTTTAAAAAGTGATATATAGTCGTTATAAACGATGAAAAAATTTTTTTTTTTCATCTAACCTAACCTAACCTACTTAACCCAGTTAATATTTTTTTGTTTCATAACTTTCCATGACTTTATATAACTTTTTAAAGATGTGATGAATTATCATTGTGATAATTGTGATAAACCTAACCTAACCTAACCTAACCTACTTAACCCAGTTGATAATTTTTTTATTTCATAACTTTCCATGACTTTATATAACTTTTTAAGGATGTGATGAATTATCATTGTGATGAATTATCCAGTCACCGCTATATTCTCACTGGCTCCAGACGGTTGAGAACAGTTGGGACTAAAAAATCTTCATCCAGTTCCTTATATAAAATAAAGCGACGAAAACCTTGACAACGTTTACAAACGTTCTGCCTCCCAATGACTAACTGCAATCGGGCTTATTACAGGTAAATGCCCATGTCTGATCGACTAGTATATCTGCTACCTAGCACTTCTCAATCTCTTGTTGACTGATTTTTTTTAATCAAACTCAGAAACAGGAAAAGGAGAAATCAGATCTCAAAACAAAGACATTAGTCTACAACACTAATGTTAAGCATCCCATCTCAATTTTATGTTTTTGACTTGACAAAAAACGGGGTGCCAAATAAATGCAGAAACAAGTAAATAAAGCGTGTAACGATAAAAATAAATCAAATATTGAGAGGCGCGTAATAATATTGTAATGGTGAATGTACCTAAGAATGTGCCACCGATAACGAATTTTTGCCCTAAGATACCTACTTGCACCTTTCAGAGCAGACTTTACGTTATTTGAAATATAAGACGGCTTTTTAGATACCTTGTGGTATCTGGAATTCGCGTTGGGCTGGATTATAGTGACTTTTGCGTAATTTATATCTAATATTTTGACACCTTTTCGGTTTTGTATTTCATGTATTGTGATTTTGCTTATTTTATTATTTTGAAATATGAAATATACTTGTACTTGCACAAGTTGTGGAGTAAATTATAATTGTTATTGACAACTCTACAAGTTTTTTCAGAAGTCGGATAGGACAGGCCTGCGTAAAGTACCTAAAACCATTCTCTAGGGAAATATATGTAAATAATTAGCTGAGATTATTCAAATTTTGCAGAATAGTTATAATGCCTCCACTGTATGACATTTCTCATTCATTCTGATGGCAGTATTCTACACTAGCGCCACCAAGTGGCACGAGTTGAGATTTTAATTTAATTTACACTTTAATGGATTTTATGCATGTTCATGCCTTGCTACCCTAGCGCCCCTAGCGGCCAGAGTTGACAGCCAGTACAAGTAAATACTGTCAGTATTTTACTGGAGTTGAACTATTATTAATATTCTAGGGTATTTGGTTTAATGTTTCACAAAATTCAAAGTGTGCCTCGTAAGTATGACTGCTATCACACGATACCCCAGAAGAAAAGAGAGATTGACGTATTACAAATAGACGAAATTATCGTTATTTCCTTTTTGAACCCCTTTCAATGAACATGAACACCCATGGCACTGATAAAAACACCCCTCAAATGATTGTTAACATTAAATTGATGCAACAGTTGTTTGCACAAGAGTTTAACACTATAGTATTTTCTTGTTGTGGGCCACATAAAACTCATCCGAAAAAAACTATGTTCGTGCGGCCATCGGATTACTAAGGTACTAGAATTTGTTACGCCTGGCTTTACAAGGGAGGGAATATATGTAGCTAGTTAATTCAACAGTAAAAATTTGTAGCGCGTATTATGAGTTACTTAAGCCCGTATTAGTGGCTTAACCAACTGTCCTACAATTTATCTTCGTTTTTGAGAAATATTTTTATAAACTGGTCTTATTCGAAGATATCTTGTTACTTTTTTAGTATTCACCTTTATCACCATCCATACTTCATAATCCTAATAATAATGCATTATGTCTAGTAGATAATATGTGGCTACATTTATTTTACCCTAATTACAAATAATTCCCATCTGGTTTCTTCCCCAATCCCCACAGCATCATAATATAATATCCCATTTGGGGTTGCCATTTACCATAGTTGCACTGGCTCCAGACAATCGGAAGAGGTTGGGAGCAGTCGGAACTCAGGAGCGGTATTGACATTAAAAAGCGTATTAGATGATTACAAAATAATTATTTTGACCTCTCTTAAGCATGATGAGATTTGATTATTGTGTTAAATTCACTTTGAGAATGTATTTTATTCCATGTCAGCCCGCTATATCCTGAACTCTTCGGTCCATGATGCTTTCTTTTCAAGATCCACCATTGAATGGTCGCCAGACCCGCAGGCTTCTCCTTTCCCTTTTTTCCCGCTTTTCTTAATAGTAAATTCCTTGAATGGCCTTAGATTTAATTCTCCTCGTGGACGTTCTCGGATCTTCGTATACTTAGTAAAATTCCAGCTATAGTACCCCAACTATACCTATCCATAATTACTGGTGGGCGGATTTGTGACGATTTGTGTACCAACCCACACTTTACAATTCTTTGATAAAACTTCGATGTTTTGATTAAAAATGTTTGTGTTAAGCTTTTTTTCAACTTTTTCATACTTTAAATTAAAACATTGAAGATATTTCAAATACAAAAATCTAAAAAGGAATTTTTTCCAGATTCTAAAATCGTATTTTTTGCGATATCTTTAAAATAAGAAATACACAGAACACTTAAAATACCAAGAAAAAATTCTAAAATTCGATGAGAAATTATTAGTATTTTAAGTTTATAAACAACTCTCTATTAATAATATTATAAATATTTCCATTTTAAGTATTTTATGTCAGTTTCAATTTGAAAGATTTTTTCAGACGCGGTCGTTTATAAATTGAATAAAAATTTCAGCATTTTTTTTTAGTAAGACCTATAATATATAGAACTGGTTGCAATAAGTAAGGTAAGTTCTGCTAATATTGCCTGGTCGGCCAATATCGACTACCACCTTTTCTCCGAAACGTGGCAATGTCGCGAGTAGATTATCCCTGGAAGGAACCTCACGTGCTCAGCATATCCTTGAGATATCTATTTTTACAAGTTTCTGTGTAATTTTTCGGTAAGTTTTTGAGAATCGTATTAAATTAATCGCAATACGTATCCCAATTTCTACTTTCAGCCTTATTTAAAGGTTTTTACAAATCATATTATTTGTATTTTTGTATTACTTCAAGGTATGATGTTAGTTTTGTTAAATGGATTTGACGGGTAATATGGCAACAACGGAGTGGGCCAATATGGTTTGGTAAGCCATATTACCTCCGAACTATTTTGTCATAACATAGAAACAAAAACTCAGATAATGGCTCCCACAGTACCAGATTCTAATTTAAAACGCAAAACATGGAGCCAAAAATCTATGATAAAGGCCATTTAAGATGTAAGAAGCAAGAAAATGTAAACCAACGCTTCTAAGCAGTACGGGGTGCCTATAGCAATTCTGAAATGTTGATCAGGGAATAAAGAAGTTGAAAAGTTTAAATATGCTAAAATAGGAAGAAATTTTTTTTTCTTTTGAGCCCAAGAAACTGCTGAGAAAATGGAACCAATTTTATTTGGCTTAGTAAGAAAATATGTCATAATGCAGTAAAAAATGAAATCACTCATTAATTTGGTTTTACAAATCGCTAGGGCGCGCCTTTGATTTCAACAGCAAAACACTGTACTACCGCATCCCCCCCAGCTTTTGACTTCAACAGCAAAAAAACTGTGCTACCGCACCCCCCCCAGCTTTTGACTTCAACAGCAAAAAACTGTGCTACCGCTTCCCCCCAGCCTTCAACTTCAACATCACAAAACTTTATTGCTACGTCCCCCGATCTTTCGACTTCAACAGCACAAAACTACAACACTGCAAATCATATTTCTCCTATTCCAAAATTTTTCCAAGGAAAAAAATGGTAAGCGAAGCCGGAAGACTGCCAAATTAACGTTGCTGACAGCATGTAAATCGTCACTTGAAAACTCCTTTAAAAAAAGGAAGAGAAAATTTGACAATTAATAAAACGAAAGGAAAAGGAAGAAATAGGACGACTAAAACCAAGTTTACACCAATAATGATGAGGAGACCTTCAGCATGTTCTACTTCGGAAGAAGATATTAAACCTTACTAGGTCTGCTCAGATGAAACCTCCGGCAGAAGCAATTAAAAAGATACCAAATTTAATGCTTGTTCTATGTTTAATGTTGTCTGTATTCTGAGGATACCAGAGGTGAAACATGTATAGTGTTTATCTTTAAGTTCTGGGCCCATGAAGAAAGTACATGAGCAGAGACGGGTATATTTTTCGACGAGTTTGGTAATGGCAAATAACTGTAAAGTTTTTTATTTTATTTTATTTCAGTAACGGTAGGATAATACGGCTCACTAACGGGCAATAACACCCGGCCATTTTTTTCGATGTTTTTTTTCCAGGATTTTGAAAAAAAACATCGAAAAAGAATATATTATTATATTTATCAAAAAAATTGCTTTCTGATCAATATAATTTACTTATATGAATACAAAGCAATGCTTCATTAATTTAAAAAAATGCAACGTTTTTATGATTTCGTAAAGAACGTATTTATTACCAATGAAGATTATGGTGTGAGATATTGATTGAGCGTTTGATTGAACAATTGATTTTGTATTAGGACGGGTTGTTTCGGAGAATCTGAACAATTCATCAAATTTCAACGTTCATTTTCAAGTTCTGTGAAAGATTTTTTCAAGTTCTGTTTTTATTTCAGTTTTCTCAAGCAACTAGCCTACAATGATATAAAAACAGAACTTCAAGAAGTCTTTCACAGAACCCGAAAATGAACGTTGAAATTTGATGAATTGTTCAAATTCTCCGAAACAACCCGTCCTTAGTCTTCCACTATTCTTTGTGACCATTTTTTTTAAATTCTCCACGTCAGATATTCTCCCAACGTGGATGGCAATATACATTATACAATCTCGTTAATTAAACAAAATGGGTTAGTTAAAAGAAAATAAAATAGAATCTAAATAATTCGCAACCATTAACGAAAACATTTTTATTCTAAGGAATTAATTTTACCCACCGCGAAATATCACTGAAAGAAGGTAACTTCTTTATTCGGGTCGTGAATGGCCGGGAGAAGGTAAAATACTATGTGCGGAGCAACTTTACTAAACTCGGACGTTAGCCGTTCTGTATTTTAATTTAATTAGCTTTTGGCAGATCGTTGTGTCATTCATATTGAAATGCTTTATAATTTATTTTAAACTAGCCCAGCCCGTGGAAAATCACGGGGTATCATAATTCCAAAGTGGAAACAGACAATTAAGAGGAAGCTACAAGCCAAAAATTTGCATATTCTTGATATACCTTATATTGTAGGTAATAGGCATTAAAATCGCTTGACAAACGGAGTCTACAAACGTTCGATTTCAAGCACAAAACTGGTTTTATTTATTTTGTAAATAATTTTATAAGAAAGTTAAAATGTTAATCTAGTGAAGCTGTCATAGATAATCTTAGCTTTAATACTGTATTTTTTAAGTTATTTCCTTTATGCGTTCATACATTTATATTGAAACAATAAATATTTTTTAGTAGTTATAATTAAATTTTTTTATTGTGTAAAATATATTTTTATTTGTATTCTACTCTAGTGAAACGATAGGAAAACCTTCAATTTATCTAAAACATATTTTTTTATTCATAATTTACACCAATTCGTTATAAAGATGAATCAAAATAGTGATTTGGCACCAAGCTTCGCCTTAAAAGAATGTTCTGTTCAAATATTATATAACAAATGGTACCCTAGAATGTTATATTACATTATACTGTAATGAATTTGCTGGAATTAGATTAAGGTAATAACATTTTTCTCTGAATGCATAATCGTTGTGTTACATTTTTATTGTTTTCAAATTTACTAACCTCGACACAGGCTTGTCCTAGTGAGGTTAAAAATTCAAACGTAAAAAATATAGAATGTAAAGAAACATTAAACAATAAATTTGATTGTGCTATGTCTTCCTCGTTCATTTTTTCTGTCCTTATATGCTGACAAACTGCTTTGGCAGTTTAGCGGGATAAATGATTAAAAAAAAAAAAAATTAAAATATTTCCAAAAAAGTAGTACAGCAAACAAATTATAAAGATTAATCTTTTTTAATGTAGTTAATAAAATAAGAAAAAATCAAACATTCAACAGGAAATAATAATAATAGATTTGTACAGTTACGCATTGTTTACCCACACACCAAAACAAAAATGTTAATTTTTTTTGTGGAGATATAGCTTCATTTAGCAGTAATGTTTGCTTACCTCTCTTTGCGGCTTGCAAGAAATGTAATAACAAAAATATTTTGCCCACGGCAGTTCTGGATCCTCTGATACATGTTTCCACCAATAACCGCCTGTTGTTCCAACGTTCCGACCCCATCCCTCCTAAGTTATTCCTTTGTCCTCACCCTGATTAACGCGTACTTTCTCATCAAAGAATATTCCGTACACTGTGAAATTGTTCATTTCATGAGAGTATATTATGAATATCATTATAATACCTCTTGAAGTTAGACAGTATTACATTCCATTGTTTCTCGGAATGGAAAGAAATAGCATGTTGATGAGGTAACGACACAGATTTTGGAGTAAATAAAATCTAGAATAGTAGATTGATATTTCCTCATAAAAATACTCAAATATTTTTAACAGAAATTTTGGAGGCCGGGTACCATTTATTGGATAACCAACACCTCTGCCATATGTCACTCCATGTGGTTCGCTAAGTTTGGTTATTTGGTTCATCGGGTGGGGTGTATTCAGCATATGCGTCAGCCCACCAACTGCGTGGTGTGCCAGATCGGGAGAGGCTGGTTTGAGGAGACCTTTTAACCTATGCAACAAGTCTCTCGACCCATCGCCTCGCGCCCCAGTTGGAGGGATATATTCATATGTCCGTCACTTCTGGGCACACCGAACCCTAGATTCCTACCCAACAGTTATAACTTTTATCATCCCAATATCTCTTCTCCTTCTTTTCCTTAAAAGGACCATCCACACAGTATCCAAAAGATGACATAGGTCATGAGAGAAATTATTTTCCACAGGGCCTCCTGGTTGGGGTTAATATAATAATTAAAAAAAGTGGGTGTGTCAAGCCTACGCAAGACAGAAGTGAAACTTCTAGTTTCAGCTGATGCTTGGCGTGGCGCAGTTCGCTGGTGTCTGAGAGAGAGGAAAGAAGAGAAGAGAGAGAACGTTCGTGAGCGGCTCCCCCACCTCAACAAGGTTTCACTTCAAAAATGCCACAGCCGAGAATCGAACCTCGCTTAACTGATTGAAAGCCAACCACGCTGAGCACCAACTGTAAGCAAAGCCGCATAAATTGATTATATTATGTAGGTTCTGAAAATATGAGAGCTTGTTATGTTTTATAATGTTACCTACATCACACCCAAAATATAATATATTTTTAAAAATAATGTACAATGTACAGAAATAGAATCCCACACAAGATCGCGTAGTGCGCTCTAGCGAACGGATATTTTATCAGAGGGAGATAGTTTTAATTTTTTTTTCTGTAAATTATTACATATTATCAAAATAAATAAATTAATTAAATAAATGTAATACAATTATCATAATATACGGATTAGATAATAATTTTAATCCAACACAATAACGCAAAGCGCGCTCTAGCGGAGTAATGTTTTATCACAGTGAGATAAGTGTTTTTATTATTTTGCAATATTATTTTCTTTTAAAAAATGTTCTGACCTACTAAAAAATAAGATATTGAATGAAAAAGGCGTTAAAAACAAAAAAATAATGTGCGATGGCCGAGAATCGAACTCGGATCAACTGCTTGGAAGGCAACTATGCTGACCATTACACCACCAACGCCAGTTGTCGGGATGAGCTAAGAAGCATTTATATGTTACTTCAAAACTTTGACTAGATCAAATGAACTTTAATCGGTGGTGGGGGTACCCGCATTTTCGTTTCGGTCATGAGTCGGTTTTACTCCGGTCCTCGAAATTGCATGACGCGCGTAAAGAAGTTTCACTTCAAAAAATAATTAAATAATCTTTTCTGTATTGACAATTATTGACTTTGAAATTTTTAAATAACGGAATATACAAATAATTCCTTCTTCCTCCTCGTAAGATACAGAACTTGAAACAGTTCCCAACCTTTATTAGAAAAACTTTGCAGCAAAATATTTAAAACATCACACTTTCTTAACAGGTACCTATCAACTATTGATGTAGTCGTTATAAGCCCTGACTAAGCTTAATTTAAGCGAAACCCGGTCAACAGTCTTTGTACCTAAAAATACATAGTATTATTAAATTTGTGGTGTATTTAAATTTTTTTATAATATCCTAATGTCACTCACAAAAATCACAAACTGATATTATTTATTGCGACATTATTCATAGATAAAAGTAGGTCAGTTACTTTATTAGCCGTAAATACTTTTATTGTTACTTAATTATTTAAAATAGCAATAATTATTCGCCTGATATACCCCTACAAATTTAAAAAAATCTACCGACAAAGAATAAATACAGACAGGAATTGATCCCACAGCCTTCTGATTGCCGGTCAGCTTCTCTAACGATCCTTATTCCGAGCCCGCCAAATAATTGTATATGTATTTAATAAAAACTAATTCGTGTTTCAGAAGTGTGGGTAATAAATCTTGCTCGGTAACAGCTGAAAGTAAGAATACAATTTGTTTATAATAATACCTATGTAAAACTCAAAACTTCCAACTGTTTTGGCAGTTGAGGTGATTTTTACTAAGACGGCGCCATAAACACCATCCAAATATATTATGAATCCGTATGTATATTAATATTGTGTTCCTTCACCACAAATTCTCTCCACCCCCCCCCCCCAAACCCCGTCCCCTCCGCCCTCCGTAGATATTACTTTCCTCTCTCATTAAACTTTACAAGCACAATTTCGAATGTACTATTTTATATAAAATTGAACGTACTATTTTATATAAAAAACGGTTACAATGCAGACGATGCTACTGTAATAAACATGTATTATTAAAACTCCATAATGTCTACATTCAATTTTCCAATGTTGATGATACACTAATTGTTCTTGTCCGATCACAAGTAAGAACCAATAAAATTATTGGAACAAGGTCCAGAGATGGAAATTTAGAGTTCTATTTCCGAAATAACGTACCGTATATGGTAATTTTGCACCACGTAACGTCGTCGATTAACATTATTATTTAATATATTTAGAAAGGGCGGAAACGCGATGCATAAACATCCTCGTGGCAATGAATACGAAATTCGCTTTACAGCGCGCAACGTCTTGAAGTGCTTAAATTAAATTTGGTTTATTTCACAGTATTATTGCCGATTTGCATAATATGAAATTCCGGTGAATGTGCGTACCTAAAAGTTGAATGTTATTGAACATAAATAGGGGGCAAACTTTATATTTACCGCAACTTGATACAATAATTTTGTATTAAATTTATTTACTGCAGTATAAATTTCCTTCTGAAAGGCAAATTAGCTTGTTATATTACGTTTTAGTTTTGAAATTGAATTAAAATTAAATTTTAAATAAGAAAATTGAATTGAGTGTTTTTGGAGTTCTGTATAGCGTATCGTTGTATGCACACTTACAATGAAACAATTACAATGCATTCAAAAAAATTTTAGGTCACTATAAAAATAAGATTAAATTAGGACTAGTTTAGAGGCATGAGTAGTTGAGAGGTTTCTAACAAGTTACTAATGAAGAAAGCCACCGAATACGTGTTCATACATTTCTATAGAAAAAAAATATTTTTTAGTAGTTTGCATTTATATTTTTTATTAAGTAATTTATTTTTTTATTTGTATTCTACTCAAGCGAAACGATAGGAAAACCTTCAATTTATCTAAAGCATATTTTTGGTATTCATAATGTACACCGATTAAAAATAAAGATTCGCCTTAAGGGCCTTAAGGCATCTTGCATATTCGGTTAGGCGGTCAGATTATTTAAGCTTTGCATTAACATCCAAATAAATGGAATATTTCTTAACCTTTTAGTGCGATGAAATACACTTTAAAATTCAATATTAAAAATAAACATATTTACAGGAGGAAATATTACGTTTTTTTTAATTAACTAAAATTACTGATAACGTAATTTTATTTTAAAAACATCTTTTGAAAAATTATTATAAACGTAACTGTCACTTCACTTTTTGTTGTTTCATACAAAAGTAATTAATAAAAAATTCACTAAATTTCATCATGTTTTTCAAATTGCGGTCGGAAATTTTGGTTTCATCGAGGTGTAGATAATTTTTTTCTCTGTGGTTATCTTTCATGTTGAAATATGTAGCATGGTGTTTTCTCTTTCTAACATCGTTTATATCATATTTTAACCATGGCTGTAAGGGAGACACGACGATTTCAAGTTATTCCCAAAAGCGACAAATTAGACCGAAGGGGTTAAAAACATAATGTGTTCTGCTTAAAATGGAAAGCAAATGGAAAAAGAGAAAAAAAAGTGGGTGTGTCAAGCCTACGCAAGACAGAAGTGAAACTTCTAGTATTCCTCTCTCTCTATTTTCATTTCATCATCTCTATTTTCTCTCTTAGGTTAGTTTGAAAATTAGAGGTTAAATAATTCAACGACGAAGCATGGATTTGCTTTTTCTAATATTTTCTTATAGATGAATGACGTTCGATTAATGTATAGTTCCAAAAATTTTCAATTTATTCACAAGTATACAATATTACATAAATAACAATATTACAATTAAAAATTACAAAGAAATTACAATGACAATGATGTGTTCATCACCTCTATCTCGTCACTACTCATTTTTAACACTGAAATTCTGTACCAAACCGTATGAACCACAATCAATTACGTATTTCACTCGTATTACACTCACGACGCAGTATACTAACCAAGCAGCTGATGCTTGGCGTGGCGCAGTTCGCTGGTGTCTGAGAGAGAGGAAAGAAGAGAAGAGAGAGAACGTTCGTGAGCGGCTCCCCCACCTCAACAAGCGCATATGGTGAGAGAGGGACAGTGAACGGTGAGCGGTGGTGGGGGTACCCGCATTTTCGTGTCGATCCTGACTCGGTTTTACTCCGTCCCCGAAAATCCATTACGCGCCTAAAGAAGTTTCACTTCAATATTGCTACGGTGGAATGTTGCTATGCATTCTTTACTATTGTGGGGTAGGTAATATAAGATATGGTACATAGATGCAATCAATTTGCACAGTGAACAGCTTCATTTCCTTTGATGGAAACTTGGACGCCAAACTATTCCAGTGAAAACAAAGTATGCTGAACAGTCTGGTAGAGTATGAGAATCATCATCATCAGGGATGGGCACTGTTTTTTTACATTAATTAGAGCTTTGGAATCATAATAAAGAAAATAGAAGTGGATTGATATTAAAGATTTATTAATTAATATACCTGGGTTTAAACACATACCTGTGGACCAATTCTACACCTGAGCTATCTATCTAGTACCTAAGATCACTCGATGCAATGATTCGGGTTCCTAGAAACGGGATGGAGACTCCACGGGCCTGAGGAGCCCTCCATCTCCCTCCTCATGGCATCAGCGTCTGGTCTTGTAGCTCTTTCCCCCCTCTGGCTGGTGTGCGTGTGGACCCTCGACATGAGGTCGGTGGAATCCCTAAATTCCACAAATAAGCGGACACGAAGATACGGTAGTGCGATGTGTTGTCTATTCAGCTGCTGTGCAGCTCGAACATGGTCGGATGACTTAAATATCCCGCGGATATGAATGTTACAAAGACGGTATCACCGCCCGCCATTATAACCGGAATTCCGTACTTGAATTTCCCGAAAAGACAAATAAATCAGCGCGGTCGCTCCTCGACCGGCTGTAAACTTAACGATCACATAATACTACTAAATTGCACACCGATCCGTTACACTTTATTAATAAATAATCCACATTTTTGTGACCAGTCGGTAACGTGCCGTGGCCTGTCGGCGCGTTCCCAAAAAGTGCTCCGAACGACCAATAACCCTCTGTAGTTCAAATCTTAAACTATTCCCGGAGAAAAGGTGAAACTGTACAAAGCCAGTCGATTATAATGAACTGACTGCAATCTAACCGGGGTAATATGAAACATTATTAACTTTACTTAGGAAAATAATTTTATATAAAACCAAAGTAATTATTTTCATAACAATATCTTACACAATTTCTAGGTTTTCTTCATGCCTTTCTGTTAGATAGATGCTATCATTATTCTGTAACTACACTCTGAAATTGTTACTTTCAACTATTTTCAAAATCGAACGCTTAATTAGAGGACAAACATAGTACATATTATGGGTGACCGGATAAATCATCAAAATGATAATTCATCACATCTTTAAAAAGTTATATAAAGTCATGGAAAGTGATGAAACAAAAACTTTTTAACTGGGTTAAGTAGGTTAGGTTAGGTTTAAAAAAATTATCGTTTTTAATGACTTCATATCATTTTTTAAATGTGTGTTGAATAGTCACTGTGTTGAGTTATCATGGAACCCATATTATGATACTATATTATAAACACAGCCGAAATAAATAAAAAATCTTCACATTTCTCACACGATCACACATGGTTTTAGCAAATTTACGCCTAATTTCATTTCCATAGCATTCAGTCTACTGCCATACATTAGTAAAGAAGCCAGTAATTTAGGATACTTGTAAAATAAATGTCTAATGCATGATTTCCTTTGATAAGTTTATTAAAAGTATCTACACCTAAAATGTTTACTTTTTTAAAATTCATAAATTTGAAACCTTAATTTAAAACAACTATTTAGGAAATTGCCCTAATGTTGTTTGCGCTTACTATTTAAATAAATTCACTTCCAACTGTTAGAACTATTATTTATCAATTGTATTCCTGAAAATTCCTCGATTATTATTCAGTATTCCTGATTAAATATATATTATTTTTTTATTTTAGTATTTAGGAAACAGACAGTTATACATGTAAATAAATTTTAAATTTTAGTTGAATATAAGATAAACCAGTTATGTTCCGTTTACAATCTTTTTATAGTTACAGGTTAGGAAGAAAATAGATATTTAAAGACATTGGTAAAAAAAAATAATTAAAAGAAGAGGCGAACAAAAAAATAAAAGTTGTGATTAAGGTACATTGTAAGGTTAATTTGTTTTTTAAAGTTTTTAGGGTACAGTGAAAAATATCTTAAAGAAGCCATATTGTAAAACATAAATAAGATATCACCAAAATTTCATTTTAATTATAATACAAATAAAGGTATGGTAAAGTAGTAATGGGAGTTCGATTAATGTAGACAAAATGTGTGCAATGTAAATTTAACCTCTTACGAGACGTATGATATGCCATAACTTTATTAAAAGTATTTTGTTTACTGAAAGTTATAAGATTAAAGAATAGTTTTAAATTGTGTATGCTACATATGCCCAATGCGAATAGAAATGAAAAGAAAAATCATTGGAGTATTTGAAAGGAGTCATGCTATTTTGTTTATATCTGCCTCAGAGGAAATTCGAATAACCGGAGAACCGTCATTTTTTCTCATAAATATATAACAGTTTTTTGTCCAAAGATATTTTATAATTTTTTTCACTTTTAAATTCCATGGTTTTCTTCATTAGTAACTTGTTAGAAGGCGTGAGGTGATCATTGAGGAATATACGGCTTGCTACTCCTGACAGGCCAATATCTGCTGAAGTCAAGGTCCGAAGGAGAGCAGCTACCAACAAAGCGTCCTTGCAATCTCGCCGAAGAAGACGTATGATTATATTTGATGTAGATGTGGGTGTAGATGTAATTTTAGAAGCTGCTGTTGGCCATGGTCGCACTCTATGAATGAATTTAATGTCCTCTTTTTGTAGTTGGTTCCCAACTTTCTGGGATATATTCATTATAATATCCTGAAGGTTTTCACTTTTTGACATCGGCAAATTCCGCAAATTTCAACATTACGTATTCTATCATATTGTTCTCGTTGGTTCATTTTCATATTAACGTCCTTTATAACTTCCTTCAAATTAATAATTTCGCATTCCAGAGAATCAATTTTAGTGGTTTTACTGCTCAAAGCTATAACATTTTGGTGTTTAAAGTTTCAATTTGTGAAGATAAAAATTCCACTGATTTTATAATAGGTTCTAATTGATATGTAAGGTCCTTGAATCTTGCGTCTATCTTATAAACAATATTTTTTCCATCTCTTTAAGTTTGTCATTGAGGGTTTTTGAGAGCTGGTTAAGGATTACATTTAAATGTATAGGATTGTTGTCATTACTTTGTTTGTTTGCCTTTGTATTATTTTTCGTGTTGTTTAAATTATAATATCACTTGTTAACTTAGAAATAATAATAGTTAACGTAATTGGTTTAATTTCAAACACTCTTTGGAGGTTTAATAACCAATGAGAGATCTCCGCGGTGAAGACACTCTTTTCTCACTTCAGTATTATTATTTAGTACAAAATGGTAACAAGGATTTATTGGAGTTTTATTTTGTTATTGATGTTTATCAGCGCTTGTAGAACAGATAAATAATATCACTTAGTAGATTGATTAAAACTGTATCGATTTAGCACCGGAGTTTTAGATTAGGATACTTATTTTTATTGATGATCACAATAATTACAGATACCAATGCTTATCAACTGTTAAACGTTATTAGGTAGTATTGTTGTATCTTTTATCTACTAGAAAAGATCCCGGTTACAAGGAATTGATTCCATTGCTGTCACTGGAACCGTAGATACTATTTAAATGTGGAACTTCTGGAACCGGAACTTTTGGAATATTTATCAAAAATGAAAAAAAAATGTATTGTCATAATTTTTTGTGGAACCGGTTCCTTAACTGGAAATACAACCGGCTGATCGATCGGAACCGATGTGGGACTAGTTATTTATCAAAGTAAGGAACCGGTTCCTATCGGTCTCGAAAAACGAGCCACTTTTTGGGCAAATATAGAGCAAAATCTAACTCTAAAGGAGCCGAGTTGGCCTTGTTGGCAACGTTTGTGAAGATTGCTTTGCAGCAATCTCCTTTAAAAATTATGAAACCCTTGTGTTGCCTACAGTGGTACGACCAGCTATTATTATTATGTACAAACAAAATATACAGATATTGCTGGTCCCACTGCAGTGTAGAGAATCCGCTATCCGGCGCCATATAAAGTGGATCTGGAATCATCAATGTACCATCTCGCATCAGATATGTCACCATCTCATAAGCAGGTCGAGAAAAATTCAAGTGTTGATTATATATAAGCATACAAGATGTATCTATGTATGTAAATGCCAGTGACCGGACAGAAACAATGGACTGATTGTTCAGGGTGTCGCGTTACGTCGCACAATGGGACCGCAGACCTCGAAAGTTGGCACCGAATAAGTGGCTATAATTACATTAAACGTTTATTGATTTTAGTTCCGTACAGGCAAGATGAGAAAAATTACACAAAAAAAAAATTTAAGAATGTCATATTTAGTTACTCCTTGTTAAGTTTTATGGGAAGAAAATACCTCTTTATCTTTTTACCTTATAAAATTATGTTAGCGTTCTCGCTTTGATTACAACACCTTTAAGTGCCGAGCCACTAAGCTTTTGTATTGGGAAATTATAATTTTTAAAAGTGTTTCTATACGGGTTCTGATGTGCGGTGTATGTACTAAATGTGACTGCTTTAACCAATAATTTACAAAATTCATAGATCTGATGTTTCAGATACCAATTTTATCTTTTTTTGTTTATGTTTCTTACGCATATAAGATAGGTCGACCTCTTTTTGTTTGGTCGATTTATTAAAAAAAACAGGTCTTTCAACCTATTATCATTATTTATTAAATAGAGGTTTCATGGTATCTGCGATGAAAAAATATGACGGAGTTATGTGGAGCACCAAACTATATAACTCGAAGTTTAATAAATTTACTAAATTTTTTTAATCAAATAAGGTGTTGATTTTTATTTAAATTTATTTCATATCATGGAGGTTACCAATAACTAGTATAGTGTAATAAAAGTACCTACCACCAGATATCGTACCCACTTTGATTTGGATCCGAACTTATGACATGTTTTGTTTTATTTAACTTATATAGTGTTGAAATTTACAGCCACAAGGATAAAAATTAGATTTATTCAAATCATTTTAAAACGTGATTGAAATCCATTAATTGTCTTTCTCATAATACATCTAGGGATTAAAGGTCCCAATATTCGAATTTTTTTGAACACGTGTTAGGAAACCTGTTTACTCTTTAACAGCCTCCAATCCCGTTTTCAACCAGAATACGAATAATTAAACCAGATTTTTAATAAATTTGCAATATTTTAAATCTGAATCACTCAGCAACTAATCTCTTCAATGAGAAAATCTCACAATAAAATTCTAACACTTGGAGTTTCTGTTTCAAAACAATTTACCTAATTTTCCGAGAAATTTTTCAATTTTCCCGGAAGTTTTTTTTTTCAGATATATATAAATTTTCCAATATTGATAATTTACGATATGAAAACATATGTTTTCATAAAAATTACACGACCAATTTTTCGACCAAATATTAAAATAGATTTTTTTTAATGTTTCAGTCTTTAATATTTCCCAAAACGGAACATACAAAATATAATTTTTGAAAGGTGTGTTTAAAAGAATTTTTTAGTTTAGTCTTAAAGTTTATCAGGAAATTTGTGAAGTCATCCGGTTGAGGCATGCAATTCCGTTTTTAGCCTGATTTTTAATAACTTGAAGAGATTCTTAATAAATTAGCCAAACCCTTCTTTTTTCGTGTGTATATAATGTATTAATAGAGAATAAAATTAAGCTAAATATTGTATTAAGTAAAACGTTAAAATATGAGAGCATTGTACTCGTAGGTTATCTCACGCGTCCCAAGCAAAGCGAATCCTTATAATTATATTTAACCGTCTTTAATTATAGCTAATCGTGTACGTAGGACAAATCTTCAGCTTGTTATTAAAACTCGTATTTTTTCAGAGCGTGTTCTCGACATCGAGAGCCCCGAACCGATGCCTTGCACCGCCTGGTCTTCCCGTTTCTCAAAGATGGTGCAACCCAACCTGGATTACATTGGTAAGTAATTAAGTACTATCGTTATCCAGGATTATCACTAGGTGTGCCGAAATAACTTAGGTAAGTATGTATGTATAAAACTACTTACCTCCAGATTTACCCTAACATAACCTTACCTAAATTGAACTATAAAAGTAATTACCATGCCGGGAATTGCTGAGAACTTTACATGTCACAAAATTTGATAAATTCAATCTCTCAAACCACTCCTCAAACGGTGAAGCTTTACGAACCTTCTTTTCTTCTGCACTTTTTTTAACTCCACACAGGCTTATGTTTCAAGGATGCTGTGTAAAGGTTCTTTTAAGTTAGGAGAGAAATATGTAGAGGAAAAGGTTATGAGGACTGGGTAAAAATATGGGCGTCCCTGTGTCCCGTGGGTCGAGAGAATCCAGCTGGAGAGTTTGAGGGGTACAGGTTTCAATTAGGCACATACTAGAAGCATGATCTAAATGATTATGATCCTTGCTTGAATATGAACTAGAAGTTAAATTTCCTGATATTGATTTTTTATCTGCTCGAACTAGGACATTTTTTTCCAAAATTGACAAACCTCAGATTTTCGATTAATTAATTCATTTATTTATTGACACCCTATTTGGGTTTTTACATTTTAATGACCAAATAGTAAAAACACTCACCCTCAATAAAGTGTCTTTACGTTTTTCTTTAGTAGAGGAAAGGAAGCGTATTTGGAATACTGTTGGTAATTCGGAATACCGTCTTATCTTCGGTTCGGGTGGCGGAATCTATCGGTAATAATTATAACTATTGAAAGTCGAAGCTGTGAGCCTTGATTTTGGCCAGTATAATAGTTCTCCTGTGTCTGCGGATGAATGCTGACGTGTTTTGTGAAGTTGCTCCTATCAAAACTTTTTCGGTGAGTTTTTAATCCAATATAATCACCCCATATTCCAAACTATTTTATAACATTATAAATGAAATCACTTCAGAAAGAGTTATATTTTTATAGTATTGCTTTCGTTTTTGCATTTTTTAATACGTTGACATGTGATATAAGAAAGATCTTTTAGGTTATATGTTGCTAATGCGGAATACGGAATGTGATGCAAAATCGGAATAGTATTCCAAATTATATTCATTTTTTTTCAGTACTTTTATTTAATTTTACAGAGATGTCGTCACCAAATTTGTACCAGAAAAGGAAGAAGTGGGATTCGAATGATATGTGTGAAGCCATTAGTGCTGTTCGCAATAAAAAAAATGGGATATTTGATGGCAGCTAAATACTTTAAAGTCCCACGTACAACTTTGTTTCGACTCGTATCCGAAAAAGATGCGGACCCTTTGACTTTAACCTCAAAGAAAATTGGCCGAAAACCAGTTTTTAGTGCAGAGTTCGAAAAACAATTGGTAGACTACGCCCTTGTAATGGAAAAAAAATTCTATGGTCTAACACAAATGGATATCCGACGATTGTCTTATCAAGTGGCTGTTAAAAATAATCATCCAACTCCTTTTAAATCGGGAATTGCTGGCAGATACTGATTGAAAGGCTTCCTAAATAGACACAAAAATGTGTTAACTATGAGAAAACCTACAGGAACCTCGTTTGCAAGAGCCATCGGTTTTACCAAAGAAAAATTGGACACATTTTACGACATACTAGAAAATGTGTATTCAGAAAAAAACTACCCCGCCGACCGTATATTCAACGTAGATGAATCAGGACTATCTATCGTTCAAAGTAAAATCCCGAAAATCATTGGACGCCGTGGTAAAAAACAAATCGGTGCACTAACTTCGGCTGAACGAGGGTCTCTTATAACTATTGTGGTTTGTATGAGCGCATCAGGCATATATGTGCCTCCAATGATAATTTTCCCCTGCAAAAATATGAATCTACAGCTCATGAAAGGAGCCCCGGCTAGATCTGTTGGAGTATGTCATCCATCTGGGTGGATACAAACTCACCTATTTACCCAATGGTTTTTACGTTTCATGGAGAAAACTAAACCAAGCGAGAGCTCTCCGGTTTTGTTAATCTTGGATGGTCATTATAGCCATACAAAAAACTTGGAGATTGTAGATTTGGCTAGAGCGAATCACGTCTCCATAATATCACTCCCTCCTCACTGCACACACAAAATTCAGCCCCTCGACAGGTCATTCATGAGTCCTCTGAAGGCCTATTATAGCGAAGAAATTTGTATGTGGCTACGTAATAACGCACGAGCTTTGTCAGTATATGACATAACGGAGTTATTTGGAAATGCTTATCGCAAATGCCAAACCGGAGAGATTGCAGCAAATTGATTCAAAGTTAGTGGAATCTATCCCTTCAACCGGCATATTTTTAGCGATGCTGACTTTCTTGCTGCAGAAATTGAAGAGTCTGAAGTCCAGCATTGTGCAGAAGCGTCAACAACACCCATGATGGAAGTTGAAGCACGTCCATTAGCTTTAATGGAAAGTCCACCCGAAGAACAAAGTCCTTCCTTGGTCGCGATTGAACCCCAGCCGTCAACTTCGCGTGGAAGACCCAATCGCACTATCATTACCCCATTTGATGTTTCCCCGATTCCGCAAACTAGGAAAAAAACATCCAATAGAGGGCGTAAATCAGCGGTTTCAACCGTTATATCAAGTTCTCCATACAAGAAGCAACTAATAGATGAACAGGAAAAGAGGACTGCCAAGAACAAGCCCAAGGGTACAAAAAATTCCAAAAAGAAAAAAACGACAGATATTGCTACTGACTCGGATTCTTCTGCATCGGAAGTAATTGATGACAGTTCCTCTTCTGATATAGTCATCCCTCCTGGAACTAATAAACCAAACGATGAAGACGCAGTGTGCTTTTTCTGCAATGGTCCTTTCAGTCAGGATGTAAGGGGAGAACTTTGGGTCAAGTGCCTAATGTGCAACCTCTGGGTACACAATGAATGTGCCGGATGCGAAACAGAAGAGTATGTATGTGATTATTGCAAATAATTAACAAGACACTATTATATTCTGAAATATTAAAAGTGAATATAATTTGGAATATACTATTCCGAATTACATGCACTTTTAAAAAAACGCATTTTTTCTCATTCTTTAATTTTTTATTTTTTAAAAGCACTGTAATATTTTTTTTTTAATTTCTGTTCTCGTTTCCTAATAAACTATTAGTTTCTTAAAATTTAAATAGACTTTTATTCGTAAAAACATTGTTATCTTATTTTCTGCACCCTAAAATGTAAATGGTATTCCGAATATGCTTCCTTTCCTCTACCTATTCATCTCATTTCAAGTTTGCGTCATGATAACTACTTTCATTGTATCTTACTTCAATTATATTAGATTTTTCTATAACGGAAGATAAATAGAAATCTTTACAAAAGTTTGCAGAAAGAAAATAAAGATTTCAAATTAATTTGAGAATCGGTGAGAAGAATATGAGTTTTCAGACAGGATTTTTTTTTTACGTAAATGACAATTATTTGCAATTCTACAACGTTTTAAAACTATCCACCATCGTACAAAATATCAACAAATGAACTTGTAAAAAACAAAGTTTTTTTGTATTTTGAAATGACTTTTAAAACTTAAAATAAAATGGTTTGGCTGAATATCGAACCTTCTTTTCCAGGGATCAGAGTCAACCGCGCTACTGACCTTGCCATATGCCGATCGTGCAGGACCGATATTTATTTCGTATTTTAACTACTGTAATATCATTTGATTTCAGAGAAATGAGTGTAAGATGTCCGTGTATGTGTGCGATATTGCCACCAAAAGTTGATAGAATGTATTGTCATCGACAACGAGTCTATCTGTTATCAGGAAGTGGGATAATTTCCATTTCCAACATTTGTTTTAATTAATTACCGAAAACACAAGTGAAATTAAAACAGAAGTATTTATTTATTATTTTTTGAGAAAGAAAGTTCATAGAATGTATTGTCATTGACAACGAGTCTATCAGTTATCAGGAAGTGGTATAATTTCCATTTCCAACATTTGCTTTAATTCATTACCAAAAACACAAGTGAAATTCAAAAAGAAGTATTTTTTTATCATTTTTTGCAAATCAATCTCGATAAGTTATAAAACTCATTTGACCTGAGGAATTTACTTTATAACGTAATAGTAAATGCTTACCTTGTAGAAATGATTTAAATGTAATGATGATAAAATTAAATGAAAATAACCATCTTTGTTTTCACCGTTATTTTATACATAAATGCAGATAGATTGTGGTTAAAATTACACCACAAAGTAAATTTGCAATCATTGAAGAAGTGTGAACTGTCGAACAGCATCACATGTTAATCTCACCACAATAATCTGCCATAGCGCTGCAATCGGGATTGAACTTCGGCCTTATGGAAAAATAAGGATTTGTGGAAAAAAATGTTCACGTGATTCCATTACCAAATTAATTATCCGTATTTACGTTCGTTGGATAAATCATTCAAGTAAAATGGAATTTTTGGAGATCTCATATAGGAGTTTGATGGCATATGAATCACAATTATATATAGTTGTATTGTATTCATAATTAGTAGTAATAGTACAGCACTAGAATGCAATTAAAAGCTATATTTTCAAAAGTGACAGGTCAAATAAAAACTATTTATAAATACGTAATTTTGGTACACTTTTCAAAGGCGTTAATAATAAACCACATTTTTTTATAATTTTATCAAAGGAATTTTTTTGAAGAAAGGCGGTTTTGTGCCATTTAATAGTGCTTTGAAGATATATGAACATTTAAAAGTTTAAAATAATTTAAAAAAATTGAATACCTTTATTAATCATTTAGAATTGTCTATTACAATTTACGTCTGAAAATATTATTTTGCTTTTGGATAGGTCAAATAAAAATGTAGTGATTATGTTTTATGTATAGATTACCTACATAAGAATTCGAAATGAATTGCGAATACCAATTGCATATTTCTCAATAACCTCACGAGCGAAAATTGTAATATTAGTTATTACTCTGAGAAAGACACAGAAAAACGCTTATTTCTCCATCGTATGCTCAATTGGGAAATGGAGTGGTATATTAATTATTACATTCATAAACACGTCACGGAAAAGCACTTCAGGCAAAAATAATGTTGGTCAAAGCCAGTGGCAGCTCGCGACTTTTCCTGAGAACCTTCATACAAAAAATCGAATTTAAGAAAAATAAAATTTTCAGCTACAACAACATGAATAATTCCATTTTTCGTAATACTAAATGCAGCCTTTGACTCAACAACTAATCAACTAATCGCAACACCGATAAATGCTTACTCTTAATTTTTTGGAGGGTCGGTATTCCAACAATATTTGGACGAAAATACTTTTTATATTTTTTTATATATATATATATATATATATATATATATATATATATATTTATCCCCTCTCGTACTATGTTGATCTCGCGCGACGGTACGCCAGGTATATGTTGATCCGTTTGCATTTGTTGATCCACCCCGGATATGTTGATCCACTACCCAAGCTGGCATACATATGTAAATCCTTACAGATCAACTTGTGTCATCGAGATTTTGCTGTAAGCCACGCCCATTTTTCGGTCGCATATACATTTTACACGATTTATTTTGTTGATCTATATATTTCTGACAAACTTGACCGCTTGCATGTGTTGTAACTTGTAACCGCCAATTTCGCGCGCGTTGTGGTACTTTTTGATTCCGTTAGAACATCCATATTCTATGAAAATGACTCTGTACTTAAAGAGGATAGACTGCCTCACGCGTATTTATATTGAAATGGAACTTTCAAAAACGTCAAATCCATACTTAAAAAATCTTTTGAACTTGATTAAACAAAAATGTAACTTTAATGCATCATTTACTACGTTTCGTGACTTAGCAGGGGTGCCCGGGTTCATGGGGTGAGATTTGTCTAAGTCATTTTATAAGAGAAATTTTGAACATTGATTGAATAAAATTTTATTTTATGTATCTTTTACCATCTCTCCCGACGTAAGTTTCTTGTAATGATTAAGTTGAAACAAAGCGTAATATCCATAATATGTGCCTATTAAAATTGCGGTGATTAGATTGGTGAGAATTAAATTTTTCAAATTTTAAATTGAAATTGCTGAAAAATTTATTCCAATTTGTTTTTTACTAAACATGGCTAAAGTCATTTCAAGCACCGATTCCAACCAACGATGTTTTAGTATATGTTCGTCAATCAACAGGAGCCATAATGTCTGTACATCAGAGCCCTCGAGAATTATTACAATTATGTGTACCGCCGCCCCGGGAGCCATTTATTAGATAACCAATACACCTACCATTAGTCACCGCCAACGATTTAGCGAGATAGTTGTTTATTTTTTGTATTTTTTTACATCGTCTCCACACAGGAGGCCCTAAGGAAAATCGTAACCCTCAAGGCCTATGTCATCTTTGTGAATGCTGTGTTGGGGGTATTTTGAAAGAAAGGAAGGTCAGTGAGTTCTGGGAAGGAAATAGGTATGGATGGGTGGGTAGTATTCTGGGGGTCAGTGTGTTCGAGTGATAAACATAAGATTCCAACTCTCCTACTGCGTTGCAAGGCGATGCGTTGAAAGAGGATTAATCGATCCGGCCCACCACGCATTTGGTAGGCAAGCGCATCTGCCGCCAAGAACCGAACAAACCTCACTCCATAAACTCGGGCACTCCTGATAAGTCACCAAACATATCAAACAACTTGAGGTGGCTCTCGACTAGCAATCCGAAGGTCGCGGGTTCAAACAAATTTTATTAAAATTAATTTGCACTATTTTACAATTAGTGTTTGGTTATATCTGAATAGCCAGGTACTCTCCCACCTTCCTCCTCGTCATCTCCTTTGAGGTCTCCTTTGAGGATGCCATAGTCTCACTGGCTCCAGACGGAAGTTTTTGTAAGTCTCCATATTCAAATTCAGCGGTATGATTTTTTTATGTGACACCTCTCACTAGAGCGCCCCTCTCTTTACACGTTAAATACATAGAAACTATGTCGCCAACCGGTTGGGCAGCGTTATGAGGCGGGTTAAGGTAGGGGCTGTAGGAATGAATTTATTAATGCGGGTCTTAAAAGGCCCGGATTATATTGATAGCTCGTTCCACATGCGAGCCGACTTACGATAAAACGAGTCGGAGAAACGACCCGTTCATATATGTATAGATAACATCAACTTAACTGTGAACGTGTATTCCGCTCGGTCCGTCGAGTATCAAGCACGTGCACGGTGAACCGGGGATGAATGCTGCTAGCTCCTTTTAACAGGCTCTAATAAAATATCTGTAGAATAGACACAGCATACGCACATTTCGTCATACATGATTTTATCGCACATATGCCTCAGGGATCTCATTTCTACAGTATTCTGTCTACTTTCAGCCTTCTTCTGCCAATTCCATGCCTCATTTCCATATATTAGGGTAGGTACCAGCACTCCATTGTGGACTGCTAGCTTCGCTTCTTTGGACAGTTTTTAGTTAGCTCCAACCGCGTCCAATCATCCACTAATTACCCATTATAACCAAGAACCCGGCCTCCCCTACTAAGTCACGAAGCGTAATCAGGAGAGATGGTAAAAGATACAAGTTCAAAATTTCCTACATAACATTATTCCTTTTGCCGCCATTTTGGATTTTTATGGTCGAAAGGTATCCCTCAACCAGTTTCTTTCGATCCGGCCCGCCACGCAGTAGATGGGCAAACGCATCCGCCGCCAGGACTTAGACAAACCTCACCCTATGAACCCGTGTACCCCTGCTAAGTTATGATTTTTTTATGGATTTGTTTTTGCGAAATTTTCGTTTCAATCTACATACGCATATATTTCTTATAAACAATTCAAGAAACACACGTCATTTTGATTTGAAACGGTACCATCTCACAGTCATTTCATGCGATATTCGACTCTAGAGACTAATACTTTGAGTTCAATATCACAAAATATTACGGAATCACATAAAACCTTGTGATGAACAGTCCACCGATTGCCCCCTTGATTGGTTCATTTAGTAAAACCATATATAGGGACACAGATCAACTTTGTCTAATAACTTCTTACCTGGATCAACATTCAACATACTACGGGAATAGATCAATATATATGAGATCAACAAAATCTTTTGAACTTGATTAAACAAAAATGTAACTTTAATGCATCATTTACTACGTTTCGTGACTTAGCAGGGGTGCCCGGGTTCATGGGGTGAGATTTGTCTAAGTCATTTTATAAGAGAAATTTTGAACATTGATTGAATAAAATTTTATTTTAATGTATCTTTTACCATCTCTCCCGACGTAAGTTTCTTGTAATGATTAAGTTGAAACAAAGCGTAATATCCATAATATGTGCCTATTAAAATTGCGGTGATTAGATTGGTGAGAATTTAATTTTTCAAATTTTAAATTGAAATTGCTGAAAAATTTATTCCAATTTGTTTTTTACTAAACATGGCTAAAGTCATTTCAAGCACCGATTCCAACCAACGATGTTTTAGTATATGTTCGTCAATCAACAGGAGCCATAATGTCTGTACATCAGAGCCCTCGAGAATTATTACAATTATGTGTACCGCCGCCCCGGGAGCCAATATATTAGATAACCAATACACCTACCATTAGTCACCGCCAACGTTTTAGCGAGATAGTTGTTTATTTTTTGTATTTTTTTACATCGTCTCCACACAGGAGGCCCTAAGGAAAATCGTAACCCTCAAGGCCTATGTCATCTTTGTGAATGCTGTGTTGGGGGTATTTTGAAAGAAAGGAAGGTCAGTGAGTTCTGGGAAGGAAATAGGTATGGATGGGTGGGTAGTATTCTGGGGGTCAGTGTGTTCGAGTGATAAACATAAGATTCCAACTCTCCTACTGCGTTGCAAGGCGATGCGTTGAAAGAGGATTAATCGATCCGGCCCACCACGCATTTGGTAGGCAAGCGCATCTGCCGCCAAGAACCGAACAAACCTCACCCCATAAACCCGGGCACTCCTGCTAAGTCACCAAACATATCAAACTACTTGAGGTGGCTCTCGACTAGCAATCCGTAGGTCGCGGGTCCAAATAAATTTTATTAAAATTAATTTGCACTATTTTACAATTAGTGTTTGGTTATATCTGAATAGCCAGGTACTCTCCCACCTTCCTCCTCGTCATCTCCTTTGAGGTCTCCTTTGAGGATGCCATAGTCTCACTGGCTCCAGACGGAAGTTTTTGTAAGTCTCCATATTCAAATTCGGCGGTATGATTTTTTTATGTGACACCTCTCACTAGAGCGCCCCTGTCTTTACACGTTAAATACATAGAAACTATGTCGCCAACCGGTTGGGCAGCGTTATGAGGCGGGTTAAGGTAGGGGCTGTAGGAATGAATTTATTAATGCGGGTCTTAAAGAGGCCCGGATTATATTGATAGCTCGTTCCACATGCGAGCCGACTTACGATAAAACGAGTCGGAGAAACGACCCGTTCATATATGTATAGATAACATCAACTTAACTGTGAACGTGTATTCCGCTCGGTCCGTCGAGTATCAAGCACGTGCTCGGTGCACCGGGGATCAATGCTGCTAGCTCCTTTTAACAGGCTCTAATAAAATATCTGTAGAATAGACACAGCATACGCACATTTTGTCATACATGATTTTACCGTACATATGCCTCAGGGATCTCATTTCTACAGTATTCAGTCTTCTTTCAGCCTTCTTCTGCCAGTTCCATGCCTCACTTCCGTATATTAGGGTAGGTACCAGCACTCCATTGTGGACTGCTAGCTTCGCTTCTTTGGACAGTTTTTAGTTAGCTCCAACCGCGTCCAATCATCCATTAATTACCCATTATAACCAAGAACCCGGCCTCCCCTACTAAGTCACGAAGCGTAATCAGGAGAGATGGTAAAAGATACAGGTTCAAAATTTCCTACATAACATTATTCCTTTTGCCGCCATTTTGGATTTTTATGGTCGAAAGGTATCCCTCAACCAGTTTCTTTCGATCCGGCCCGCCACGTAGTAGATGGGCAAACGCATCCGCCGCCAGGACTTAGACAAACCTCCCCCTATGAACCCGTGTACCCCTGCTAAGTTATGATTTTTTTATGGATTTATACATAGGTACATTTCTTATAAAAAAATCAAGAAACACACGTCATTTTGATTTGAAACGGTACCATCTCACAGTCATTTCATGCGATATTCGACTCTAGAGACTAATACTTTGAGTTCAATATCACAAAAGATTACGGAATCACATAAAACCTTGTGATGAACAGTCCACCGATTGCCCCCTTGATTGGTTCATTTAGTAAAACCATATATAGGGACACAGATCAACTTTGTCTAATAACTTCTTACCTGGATCAACATTCAACATACTACGGGAATAGATCAATATATATGAGATCAACAAAATCTTTTGAACTTGATTAAACAAAAATGTAACTTTAATGCATCATTTACTACGTTTCGTGACTTAGCAGGGGTGCCCGGGTTCATGGGGTGAGATTTGTCTTAGTCATTTTATAAGAGAAATTTTGAACATTGATTGAATAAAATTTTATTTTAATGTATCTTTTACCATCTCTCCCGACGTAAGTTTCTTGTAATGATTAAGTTGAAACAAAGCGAAGTAATGATTAAGTTGAAACAAAGAAACGGCCTAGATGAAAGCGACACTCAGAACCGAAGAAGATATAACCTGAGAACGAGAAGAGCCGACCCCAACAGCCTACCTAGGCAATGAGTTGGGATAGTGCTAGGAAGAAGAAGAAGAAGAAAGCGTAATATCCATAATATGTGACTATTAAAATTGCGGCGATTAGATTGGTGAGAATTAAATTTTTCAAATTTTAAATTATGATTGCTAAAAAATTTATTCTAATTTGTTTATTACTAAACATGGCTAAAGTCATTTCAAGCTACGATTCCAACCAACGATATTTTAGTATATGATCGTCAATCAACAGGAGCCATAATCTCTGTACATCAGAGCCCTCGAGAACTATTACAATTATGTGTACCGCCGCCCCGGGAACCATTTATTAGATAACCAACACCGCTACCATAGGTCACCGCCAACGTTTAGCGAGATTGTTGTTTATTTCTTATATTTTTTACATCATATCCACACAGGAGGTCCTGAGGAAAATCGTAACCCTCAGGGCCTATGTCATCTTTGTGAATGCTGTGCTTGGGGAATTTTGAAGGAAAGGAAGGAGAGTGAGTTCTGGGAAGTAAATAGGTTTGATGGGTGGGTAGTAATCTGGGGTTCAGTGTGTTCGAGTGATATACATAAGAATCTAACTCTCCTACTGCGTTGCAAGGCGATGCGTTGAAAGAGGACTAATCGATCCGGCCCACCACGCAGTTATTAGGCAGGCGCATCCGCCGCCAAGCCCCTCACATACCTCACCCCATAAACTCGGGCACTCCTGATAAGTCACCAAACATATCAAACAACTTGGGGAGACCTATGGCAGAAGTGTGGGTTATCAAATAAATGGTTCCCGGGGCGGCGGTACACATACCCTCCTCCCAAATTGTGATAAACTTCTACTTTCAAATGTAAAACATAATTTAAAACGTACCTAAATGACGGCCTCCGTTATCGAGGGGTAAGGCTATCGACTAGCAATCCGAAGGTCGCGGGCTCAAATAAATTTTACTAAAATAAATTTGTATTATTTTACAATTAGTGTTTGGCAACTAGATCTGAATAGCCAGGTACTCTCCCAACTTTCTCCCCGTCATCTCCTTCGAGGTTCACAATATCTTCAGTCTCACAACAACCCCAATTGGGGATGCCATAGTCTCACTGGCTCCAGACGGTAGCAGTTGGGACTCTGGTGCGATATTCATTTTTTTTTTATAATGAAAATAGAAATATTGGTTCAGTATTATAATCAGATAATGATTAATACATCAGTGAATAACATTCATTTAACATGACCACCCAACGAGAGGCTGATTTGTTTCACAGTTTATGGATGACATGTGCAGTGCTATACTAATAGACAGTTTTTAGTTAGCTCCAACCGCGTCCAATCATCCATTAATTACCCATTATAACCAAGAACCCGGCCTCCCCTACTAAGTCACGAAGCGTAATCAGGAGAGATGGTAAAAGATACAGGTTAAAAATTTCCTACATAACATTATTCCTTTTGCCGCCATTTTGGATTTTTATGGTCGAAAGGTATCCCTCAACCAGTTTATTTCGATCCGGCCCGCCACGCAGTAGATGGGAAAACGCATCCGCCGCCAGGACCTAGACAAACCTCACCCTATGAACCCGTGTACCCCTGCTAAGTTATGATTTTTTTATGGATTTGTTTTTGCGAAATTTTCGTTTCGATCTAAATACGCATACATTTCTTATAAACAATTCAAGCAACACACGTCATTTTGATTTGAAACGGTACCATTTCACAGTCATTTCATGCGATATTCGACTCTAGAGACTAATACTTTGAGTTCAATATCACAAAAGATTACGGAATCACATAAAACCTTGTGATGAACAGTCCACCGATTGCCCCTTGATTGGTTCATTTAGTAAAACCATATATAGGGACACAGATCAACTTTGTCTAATAACTTCTTACCTGGATCAACATACTACGGGAATAGATCAATATATATGAGATCAACATAAGTATGCCAATTTGGGTTGATCAACATACTACGGGAAAAGATCAATATATATGAGATCAACATAAGTATGCCAATTTGGGTAGATCAACATAAATTATGCATCCGATTTCCATACAAATTTTGAAAATTTTACTAACAGTATATCAAATGGTTTTTCTGGCAAACTGGCAACAGTGATAATTATTGTACCACTGTTGTCAATTCATTCAGATGTATTCCATAATAGCCAAGTTATATGGTGTTAAAGGTGGATCAACTTAGTCTAACAACTTCTTACTGGATCAACATAATACGGGAAGAGGACAATATATATATATATATATATATATATATATATATTATTTATTCTATCAAACATACCAGTAAGTCCTTCAATTGTATTTCTTTCCGAGTCCTGTGTTCTCATTGCGTACCATTTTCGGAGCATTCCTAAAGACAACATATTACGCCTTATGAAATTACGTCTGTATCTGACACTGAACTTATGTTTTTTGTTAATAACAGATTTTTCGTTGCAAATAACAAAGTTTTGTTTTGTTTCCCCCCCCCCCCTGCCAATAGCTGTGGTTCCAGATGTTTCGTTGATCAATAAATTTTTATTATTTCTAATTTCAGTAAAGTTCACAAACTTCTTGAAATCCATCGAAAGCTTGAACTTCCCCCAAGTTATTGTTTACTTCTAATAAATTTTCAGCTTGATGATTGTAACATCTATTAATAAATCCTTGGGTATGTAATGCATAGAAATGGGTTACGTCTACGTTTGAACAATCTAGAAGCTCTTGAAATCAAAAAAAAATCCCTTAAAATAAATAAAACCAATTTTTTTATACTTATCAAATAGCTCCATTTAAACATGATCTCCTCCCCTGAAGCTGCTTTTACCTCCCTCTCCCTTCTTTCTCCGTATCTCTATTCTATCTTAAATTTAAATACACTGTAACTCTGTTATTCATTTAATATGTTTTTTATAACCCTGATTAAAGTTCTGAGTGAATCGAAACCGGTTGGTTTTTTAAAATTAAAAATATAAACAATAAAATGGTATCAAAATTTTTTTTTGAATTATTATGATTATAATATCAGTCAACTTTATTGTGTTTACGACCTTTGTAATGGGTTTGATGATTTTATTTTATTTTATTTTAAGCCACGCTGGGTTTTTACACCTTCACCCCTTTTTTTATTTCACTTGTGCAGACGATATTTTTCCTAACCTGTAAAAGTACTCTCCCGCAAATGCATTTTGTTTTTCAATCTAATAAAAAATTGTACCTAAGCGTTCCAACACAACAGTTAGGTAGAAATGTGTTCCAATCAATTGAAGAAATGCAACGAAAATATATGACTTTATCCGTAATCCATTAGCTATTGGCTTTTACAAATCCCTGTTTTTATATGTTGTACAATCCAACGCAATCCAATTTATAGTAAATACTCTATGCTACAAATTAAATACTGGCCAACGGTTGGATGCAATACTTTTTGCTTTTTATCGAGATTTAGAATTTCGTTAAAAGAATTTTAATATTATTGCATGTATAATTTTAGAAATTGACAACATAAAAAAAGGGATTTTATTGATTTTCAGTTAAAAAACAGAAATATAAGCATATCGCTTTTAGAAGCCAAACAACATGTATTTAGTATGGTACAAATTAATTTGCTCTTGCAATACGCAAAAATAAACTAAGAGACATAATTTCTAACTATAAGAGAAGTTTAAAAAACTAATATTATGTCAATAGCTTCCAACAAAGCCTAACTAACTAAAAAAAAACTAGGAAAACGATTAACTCAATTCTGTCTAACCTTCCACATAAACCCACCAACACAATCGAATCTCTCATCTTAAAGAATTGTAAAATTAGGAAACTCGGTCAAATATCATCAGCATTTAATGAGTTTGTTGGAGAAAAGTTGGCAGCTGCCATTTCATAATTCCCGAATGGCTGTGATACAATCTATGCAGAACGAAAGGCACGACAATCCTTGTATATGACTAAGACGAATAAGGATAAGGTATTAAAGGTCATCTCGAAACTTAGGTCGAATGCAGTAGCAGGAATCGATGGAGTAATACCGTGCATCCTTAAAACATGTAAATAAAAAATAGCCGTGCACCTAAACCAACTTATCCATTTTTCCATGGGCTCGGAAGTATTTCCAAACTAATTAAAGATAGTAAAAATTATACCAATTTATGAAGAATACGATAAGAAATGTTGTATGTATTCTACCTAACTGTATATATTTTTATATGTATTTCTAACTATCGTCCAATATCAATTTTATCGGCATTTTCAAATTTTCGATGGATAAATCACGAGTGTTGTACCGCATGGATCGATTTACGGTCCTCTACTTTTCTTACTATATATAAATAATCTAACAAAATATGGCGTCTCGGGAAATCTTTAATTTTACGCTGACGATACTGTGATTTACTATCATTAAACTGAAAATATCAAGGAACTTGAAGCTATAATGAATAAATATCTCGCAAAGCTTGCTAAATGGCTGCGATTAAACATATTAACCTTCAATGTAAAAAATAACATTACCTTATTGTGCCAGGAAGATGGAAAACATGATCATGAATATCATTATTGGAAATGAAAAGCTCCAACATGTACATGTAACGAAATATTGGCGGTTACTCATAGACGCTAACCTCTCATAGAACTTCCATGTTGAAAAATTAAAATCCAAAATTTCCCCAATAACTTGTGTAGGTACTCTATCGACTTCAAGGTGTGTTCCCCATGTCATTACGCTATGATCCACTCCAACCTGAGTTATCTAGTTAGTATCTGTGGCACTGTTACCAAAAAACAAACATCCGAAATACAAGTGATTCAAAATAGAGCCGTAAGGAATATATATCATATACCACGGGTTACACGGTTCCATGATAACTCAACACAGTGACAATTCAACACACTTTTATAAGTGATATAAAGTCATTAGAAACGATGAAAAAAAAAAGTTTTTAACCTAAACTAACCTAACCTAACCTACATAACCCAGTTAATGAAGTTTTTGTTTCATCACTTTCCATGACTTTATATAACTTTTTAAAGATGTGATAAATTATCATTGTGATGATTTCACAGACACACATTCTACAAAACTTCCTTTTACGATTCCGACAAAATATAACATCGCAACTGTCATTCTACAAATGATTCAACACTCCTCACACACCAACACTAAACCAATTTTTAATTGCGATATACACCAGCACAAAACACAATCACAAAATCCAATACACTTATCGTCATCCACTTACACGACTAAATTTGGAATCAACTCCTTATAATACACCGCATATAAGCAATTCAACGCCTAACCTAGTAACCTAAGACTTCCTGCAACAAAAAAAAACATTGGCCAAAGCTATTTCCTCGGCAGTTTTATTAATGAGTGACACGTTCTCTCTTTGGAACTCCAAAAGTTCTGTGTTTATTTCTTTTAATATATTTATGAAATGTTCTCCATTTAACTGTGTTAAATTTATCAAGTCTATTTTGATATCTGTTTGAAATGTTCATTGAACTCCTATTTATAATTCGTTTTCTTATTTAAAAATGAGTTTATTTTTTTTTATTGTTGTTCATTTATATTGTCTTTTCCGAAGTGAGTTCTTTTTAAGCTCACTGGGAATAATAAAATAAAAATATAATTGTTACGATTTTGTAATGTACGAGTATTATCACTGAATATAAAAAATAATGTTATGCTTGAACAAAAAATGTGTTTACTAATAATATTTTCCATCTTCGTTAACATTTCCTAAACATTTCGCGAACTGTAAATTAATGTATAAATAACTTAACCCCTTGCATGTTAACACTGACGAGTAACTTGACACTTAACCTATGAACGTTCTCGCAGCCCCGGAGGTTCAGCAAAATGCCGTATGCAGTGTACTATCGGACATGTATTCTCTCGGGATGACCATTTGTGCCATCTTCAACAATGGCCGCCCGCTCATCCAGGCCAACTATTCCTCGTCCAACTACAGCAAGCAGATGGAACTGGTAAGAGGACTTTCTTAATAAGTGATTTTTATAGGTTCAAGTAATGTAGAAAATTTTACAAAATTTTTGTCAACAAAACGATTTTTAGTGGGTAAAATAAACACAGTATTTTCAGCATGATGTGAATATTATAATAATAAGAATCCGAAATGGTGAACATCTACAACTATGTAAATATTTTCATTTTGAGGAACGAGTGAGGATGGGAGATGAATGAGATGACGTTTATGAATTCCAATTTGATAGGCGGACAAAACATTTATCGGAAAACCAAGTTGTTTATTCCATAGGTCACTCTGAGGGGTCAACTACGTTGGTAACTTACCTCCTATGTGAATTTAATGATAAAAAATAGAAAAAAAAGATAAGTGGTTATTAGAATTATACCGGTTGGAATAGAAATAACCTTTTTAATTAAGACTTGAAAATAGAAATTGAGTGGGCACACATTTTGCGAACGATGTCAAACAGTAGAAGAGGTCGCCTGGCCCAAATATAATAATTTTTTTTAACTTCCGATTTTATTGTCCGGGTTAAATCTTCCCCATAGGAAAAACTAAACCCTTCCACACACTTTTCAACAAATGATCATCTAGTCAATCAACATTATATAAGCAAAATAAATACAAAACAATACAAGAACAACACGTCAACTCACCAGAGATCAAATGGTAAAATAATTCACCGACTCCAGATATTTTCGTATCAGAGGGTTCGGCTCGGTAGAACTTCTAACATGGCCTATAAATCCTACTGATCCCTCAACATAAATATTTAAAAAATCTTTCGTTATCCTACATGTATTCAAAATGACCGACTTTTGCATCTTTATATGTATTTTTTTAATAATTATTATTATTAGTTTTCGGATATCTTACTAAGTTAAAAGTACCTTTGTGAATACCTCACATAGTTCCAACTGCTCCCAACCGTCTGGAGCTAATGAGATTATGACACCTCCTATTGGGGTATGTCGAGAGGCATACTCTATAGGCATAGACATAGGCAGCCTCTCGACATACCCCAATAGGAGGTGTCATAATCTCATTAGCTCCAGACGGTTGGGAGCAGTTGGAACTATGTGAGGTATTCACAAAGGTACTTTTAACTTAGTAAGATAGTGGGGAGAGGAAGGAGCGAGTGGTGGTGGGGGAATACTTGGCTACTCAAATCTGGTCACCAAACACAGCTAAAACCATTTCAAGCTACGTTTAAATTTGGTCTTACACCAGGGCGGCACTGAGAGTAGCTTCCATTCTGTAACACTATACATATATTTTAAATGAATAAATTATGGAATGATATAAATTTATCAAATCAAATTTACATGCACACGCCGGGAATTGAACCCGCGACCTTCGAATTGCTAGTTGAGAGCCTTACCCCTCGACTGCGGACACCGTCAAAACCTACATGATTATCAAAAGGTCCGCCTAAAATAAAATCTTCCAGCAAATGTTCCCGTTTTGTTAAAGAACCACTTTAAAAAAAACTTACTAAAACAGTTTCTTTTTTAAATGATCAAACTTGTGTGATTTACCCAAAAAACAATCAATATTTTTCATTGTAATTAAATCAATTGTAGGCAATTTATTAAACTTATTGGAGCCTAGATGCTTGCGTTGGCGCCAGGGGTAGTTTCTACCAAGAACATGAAAGGGGCTCCAAAACCAATTATTGGGGTTAGCTCATCTGAAAGCAAATTAGTTTAGAAAAAATAGGGTTTGATATAAACGGAAATATTTTTAGGTCTATCCGCCTTCCCTTTCGAATGAAATGTAAAAGGTAGATGATAATATTTACCTACACATTTCCCTTCACAATAAAGCCCAGCGGAATTCTCTTATGCAGGGCTGGGCTTCCAAGATATTTTATCGCCTGGAGCCGGAATACGTTTAAATGTAGGTTATATTTATAATTTTGTTGAAGAACCTTCGCTCGCCATATTTTCAAAAGTTGTGGGTGGTAAAAATATGTAAAATGTATCGCTTTATTTTTGGATGGATATAAATAAACAGTTTGCATTTAAAATGTTTTTATTTTTTTTCTTCTTTCGTATGGTGGAGGGTAAGCGGGGGACATCTAGGTCTGCCAAACATTCTAGGGCCTCAGGCGTCGCCATATGAACCTCATCAATCCCGCCAGGGAATAAATGGAGCGGGCATTCGTAATTTAAATGATATTTCAATAATAACTGTGGTCCAATTGAAACAAAAATTAAAGTGCTTTTTTACATTAACCCCTCACAGGACGCTTTGAGAAATATGTTTTCCTTCGGATCCCCTTTTCATCTTATGGGATGCTGTGTGGATGGTCTTTCTTAAGGAAAGGAAGAAGAAGAAGTTTTGGCAAAGGTAAAAGGTATGAAGGTTGTATAGGTATCAAGGGATCAGTGTATCCAGTATTGACGGACGTATATATGCATATATCCCTCCCAGTGCAGCGCAAGGCGATGGCTCGAGAGGCCAGTTAGAGATGTCAAAAGCTCTCCTCAAACTAGCCTCTCCCGATCTGCAGGCGCATCCTGAACACACCTCACCCGATCAACTCCGGCACCTCTGCTAAAACACCAAACGTAGCGGACCACTTGGGGAGACCAATGGCAGAGGTGTTGGTTTTCCAATAAGTGGTTACCAAGTGCTGAATATGTCCAAATAATTATACTTTAGTAGTTTACAAAAATCGTAAGTTTATATTTTTTTTGTGGAAAATTTTACAAAACCTCTTTCATACGGCAATTTTAGAAAAACAATATTATCAAATAATATGGCTAAAATAAGGACTTCTAACTGTTAAGAACGTATTATTATTTTGGAAATAGCTATTTTTTGTGTTTATTTATTATAATTTATATATATTACAATAATTTTAACAATTACATAAAAGTACTAACTGTCATTTAGCAGCTTGCCAGCTGATTAAGACTTTGGGTGCAGCTACTTCCTTAATATCGCAATTTGTAAACAGACCTGCAAATTAACGACGGTTTTTCTTTTTGGGAATGTTCGATATTGTTGCTCTTGGACGCAACTGTTTCCAACCGTCTGTAACCAAATAATCTCAAAAATCGCTATTTCCAAAATAATATTATGTTCTTAACAATTATACGCCCTTATTTTAGCCATATTATTTGATAATATTGTTTTCCTAAAATTGCCGTATGAAGGAGGCTTTATAAAATTTTCCACAAAAAAATAATAAATTTACGATTGTTGGTTAATTTCTGCTAAAAACTAAAATTACAACAAACTAGCACTACTACAAAATTCAGAGCGTACTAAAATATAATTATTGGACATACCAAAAAATTCCCAAATGGGATATGTTATGAGGCTAACAATGGTTAGGTGAGGAAGAAGGTGGGGAGGAGAAAGGAAGTACCAGATCTGGTTACCAAAGAGTGCAAAAGTCTTTCACCGGGGCGTTACTGAAAGTATATACCACCCTAGTTAAACAAGTAAATAATACTGTTGTAATAATTATGTAAGGGAACTTGGGAGCATTTCAATTGCAGGCCTTATCTTAATAGACACGTTTAGCCATGTCAAAATTTGAATCTTGATCAATATGATTCCAATTCATTTAATTTTTAAGCACATTAGGATAACTTTATTTTAAAATAAGTTTGAATGGAAATCAAAAGTGTTGTTCACATCATACATTGGTGAAAATGAGTAATGCTGATTTAATTAGAATCTCTTAAAATTATCGATAAACTTGTTAAAAACGAGACTTAAGGCCGCTTCCTGATAAACTTTTAGTAAATTCATAATAATATCGGAACACGTGTCCATGCACCCGCGTTTATCTTAATAATATATAGTAAAAATATTAACACGTCTTTCAACATCGTGACAAAACATTGATATTTTACTAAAAGTTTATCAGGACATCTATCAATTCATTAATTAATGGCCTGCAATCTCGTTTTCAACCGAATTCTGAATAATTTCAAGAGATTTTTAGTAAATAAGTTTTTTTTCTGTAAGTATTCTCCATGCATATTCACAAAAAATTCTCGTTTTCTTCCAGTTTTTTTCCGTAAGAAATTTGTTCGTTTCTAAATAATAGTCAAATAGCAAACATGAAATTTAATCTACAATTAAACAATGTTCTGTGCATCAATAACATACAGTATGTTAATTTCAATATTAACTTGGATGTTACATTCTCCCCCTTCCCTAACCCACAGTTGTTCCTCAGCCCTTTAGCCCTTTTAAGGGTCTACTGATTTCAAAAAGGAAAAATTTTAACAAGGTTCTCGTTGGCTTTTCACATTTTTGTATAAACAATGCGTCCCTAGATCTTTTGTTGGGACTTTTCAGTATCTCAATATATTATTTATACCATAATATTTTTACGCATTCATTATTCACATACAAAGGAGAAAAATCCATATTTGCGTAATGTCGCAAGAGTACTGTATGATATAATTATGTAGTACGTTATGATATTATTTTGTGAAAAATAGTAATAAAAACCATGCTTTCCCGATAGGTTCAAAAATTTTGTGGATAAAATAAATCAAAGTTGAATATTTGGCTAAATTTTACCAATAATTCGAGCCATTAGAAATAGTATAATGTATGTAAAACTACTTCACAATAGATATTTGGCCATTTTCAATCTATTTATCACAAATGAAACATTATGCATTTATGTAACAGGTGTTTACCTACGCCACAAAAAAATTACAGCAATTTTTTTTTACTTGCTGTACACTGTACAGTTGAGTTACAAGAGTAAAAAAATATTGTGTATTTTACATACGTAAATTTTTAGTCGAGTTGCTGTGCAATCAAGCTTTTTTTTACGTAGTTATCACATAGAAATATTTTCACAATTTAACAACAACAAATAAATAACGGTGATTAAAATCCACGATAAGACTCAAATTAGTAAATAAGCTAGCTGGAACGAGCTGGCGACGCCAACACGCTAAGAACGGAATCCATTGACCTGATTTTCTCAACAGCTTAATAATGTGTATTATGGCCTAGAAGCGCCCACATATCCATGGTCGATGTTCATCTTAACGCCACAATGCTAACTATCAGCGGATCTTTTAAGTCTACACCTCTCCCTTGATTCCCCGTACTTGCGAATATATCCCCGAAACATATCAGGTGAGAGATTGCAATGCTGAGGGAATACAAGAAGGCGCTGCAAGAAAGCCCAATACTTCTCCCTCGTTGTCTCTCACCCTACATACCGCTTGAAGACCCAAAAACCCTTTTGAATGGAAATAGAGAGGTTCCTCCAATTACCTTTCACTCCAGAAGATAGGTAAAAACTTGAGTGCCAATCCGCTGACGTGAGAAATGCCCATTACGTGCACAACCCCACTGAAAAATAGTCTAGATTCTCATTGCCTCGTAAACTCTGGTCAACCATCAATAGGATAAGGTCTTCCCACTGTTGCTGTGTTCACATGATACATAGGTGGGGCCTTAAAGAGTCGATGATAAGTGCGGTGCGGACCACCGAATGTGGTCAACGAATGCCCGCTTCATTAATTCCCCGGCGGGATTGACGAAGTTCACAGGACAACGCCTGATGCCCTAGACTGGCTCACAAACCTTAAAGTTCCCCTCTGACCCCCACCATACTAAAAAAAGAAGAAGCTAATAAATTCTCTTGGTAGTTCAGTACCTACTTACTAAAAGTTTCCAGCAACAAATAAGCCAGAAGTACATCACTCACGTGTTAGCTACAGACATTGTGGCTGAAACCAACCGAGCCTGCTCCTAGCACAATCTTTGTGCGGGAGGGCAACCTTGATTCTGTTACAAGCAAATATTATACGCGGTTAATGGGAGTCAATAAACTCATTGTTCATATTTTACGCCAGTTTCTGGTAATTCAAGTTATTATTAAAGGCATGTTTGAAACATAAAATTTTAAATAATATTTTTGTTTTCTAAATAAGTCGTTTTTTTTCCTCGAAGATAAAGAAGAATTTAGTCGCATCTAATCGGAGGTTAAAAAATCTTCAGATAACGATGATAACTGTTCTTATGCTTTTTCTGGTAATCTCCTGCGCAAACTTTGCTCTTTTATCTCGGACGCAAAGAAAAAATAGATCGCATATAGTAGAATCACTAATAAATTACTCAATATAAACAAAGGATGGCTGAAAATATCTATATCATCCGCTTTGGAATTTATTTGACGCATTAAAACAAATGTTTTGAAGACCGTCTGATCTGTATAAGATCTCTTTCAATTTTTTTATAAAGATTTTTCATTGCCTGATTTTGTGAGCGTAATCAATGGCAACACAGCATGTAGATTTTATTCATAACTGCAATGTCTCGTCTAGTGTAACCGAAATTAAAATATGAAATATGCCCCTAGAAAGAGCATACCTCCACTGGAAACCGATGATGACACATTATTATCTGAAGATGTTTTAACCTCCGATTAGATGCGTCAATATGATTTCAATCGTGCTACAACGACTGGGTTTTATATAACACGCAAAATGTCAATTCTTCGCTTAACACGATGACAACTACAACGCAAATTTTTTTTAAATGACAGCTGATAAGCTGCAGTGATGTGTGGAGTCATTTTTGTATTGGTATTGAAACTAGGAGGTCTAATGTGTTGTATTTATAAACTGCGGCATATTACTTATTGAGCTACGTTCACCCACTTTACCTTATACACATAAATGTACTTATATTTGATCCAAATGGAATCTTAAATCGTGTATACCTTCGCCGCTCAAAGTAATTCCGCCCCATCAATTTGTTTCTTAAAATAACTCATCTCGAGCCCCGGTTGTTAAATAAAAACTCAAATACCTTTCATTTTTAAAGGCGTATCTCATTTAAAATTTCGAAGGTAGGTACTTCAATTAAACCTTTTTATTCACAAGATTTAAGATTAAACATTTGATATGGTCTAAGTTGCCAGTAATCAATTAATCTTCCGCAAACTTGTTGCCCAACTTGGACGAAATCAAATTCAATTAACGTTGGAATTTCAGGCTTAATGTAAAATAATCATGACCAACTTTTGATAGAATACTTCATAAATCATTCATTTAGTCGAAATATTAAAACGCGCTGGTCGTCAGTTATATTCGATATTTACATTTATATAACTTTATAGGTGACTTTTTTAACCCGCGTACTGTATGCGTATTTGAACATGAGTAGATTTCCGAATTGTTTCATCCCTATCAGAGAGAATACAATATAGCGATTGTTGTTTTCCAATTTATTGCCGGCATTACTGGCTTTGCGCAGTATTTCTACATCTATTCGGATTTTCTCATCCGACGATACATATTTTTTTTTATATTTTGAATGTGAATGTTCAATGTATGTTTTATTGTTTTTTAAATGTGTAATGTTGTATTTTTACAAGGTGTATTATTTATCATTTTAAGAGAAATGCGCCCTTGGAGACCCAATATTCTTTTGAATAAAATAACACTTTTTTCCTCGAAATTCTTAAAAAAAAATTATCAATCATCTAAAATATTTTCTAGGTAAAAGTTTGAATTCATTTCAGAAAGGTTAAAAGAAACACTATTGTTTGAGGATACAACAAAAACCAATAGTTAATTAGGTTATGTTAAGTCTTCCTCAATTCTAGTTATGTCTCAGAAACGTTCCACAAGGCACATAAGGAAATTTCAATGAAAATTGTTGTCAACGAAGTTAGTGAAGATTTTCGATTCTGAAAAATAATAATATCATTATTTAATAAATCTGCAACTATTAACTTGTAAATATGTAGAATACATAACAATTAGATAAAGTAGAGGATACTCATAGCCTGACTCACTAGGCTAGCGGCTGGCCTGTATTGAGGCAGTCATTTTAATAGATAATTTAAATACTTGTAAGTATACGTAAACTTATATATATACAGTAATATCTTGTTATAATATAAAACTCAATTTTTTATTATATTAAAATGCAAATAACTTTGTTTACATCACTTTAATAAATATAACTTCTACATGTTTCATCAACAATGTTCACCTCATCCGGTACATACTTGCTCCTGATGAGGTGAACATTGTTCATGAAACATGTAGAGGTTATATACCTATATTAAAATGATCTAAACAAAGTTATTTGTGTTTTAACATAATAAATAATGACATTACAAAGTGATTTTTTTCAGAAGAAATTTTCTTCGAAAAATCATGTTTTTTGTTGCATCAATAGTTTCGAATTTGAGTGAGGGCACTGGTAAATTACTTTTTGTCCAAATTATAATGTCCTTTTTGAAATTTGTTTGGATATCACATTGTTTTATGTTCTCTGGAGTATTCTCTGAGAATTATACAATCTTGTTGTAATTTACCTAAAATTTATTTATTCGAAAGTAGAATGCATTACAGGAATTTGGAGTAAATCTTTGTTATTGTTTCGAGCACAGCGAGTATATAAACTTTTTGTTTAGTATTTATGTATGTTTGTAGAAAGGTGCGTGAGGATTGTTTTTGCGTATATCTGCCGAATGTTAAACACTTTCCTAATATTAAAGATTAAGTTCGATTCTGTAATAGAGGTAGCCAATGAAATATTTTAATTGTGGTTTTCTGGGCTTTTATGATTGGGTATAGTCAAGATGAAGTGCCACCTCCCCATTCTATGATCCCATACCCAATGATAGATTGACAGATAGCAAGAGCAAAACGTGTTGTAAGTCGAGAAAGTTTCGTATTGTTCGGAAATAATGCATTGATTTTCCAATTTTGTTTGCAATTAATTGAGTGTGGAGATTTCATTTTTGGTTAATATTCTATTTGAGTAGTGAGCTAAATGTCGGGGCACTGACAGCATGGACATTATTGAACGGAAAACAAACGAATTCATTTCAATCGACAGACATTTTTACACATAATAAATTGTATGACTGAAATGCTGCTTTGTGTGGGGGACTTTGCGTTCATTTTTGATAAATTGACGTACAGTACAATAATATCAAAAAATTAAAAAAAATGTTGAATTGTTTCAGTTAGTTCATAATATTATAACATAATTGAATTTATTTTGAGAAAATGTTTACACCAGATAATTTAAGCGAATTCGTTGAATAATTCTCGAGTTGAACAATCTGATATTTTTTATTATTTTAAAGAGTCTTCTTTAGACAATTTACAGTGGAAATTAGTTAGTTTTATATGATCTTCCCCAGTCTATTACTCCACGTAGCATTGATTGGACTAAAGCCTAGTAAACCTTCTGTAGTATAGGTTTCTGAGGAATATTTCTAAGTTTATGGAACATTTTATAGAATTTACATGTTCTTTTAATATTTATTGCAATATATATTCCGTCCATTTCATTTATTGTCATGTATATATTTTTTATCATGCCTGCACATTAACATAATCCTTTTTGGTCAGTATTGAGTTAAGTTTACAAGAGTTATAATTAATAATTTTGAATTTATTTTCCAAAAGTTCTTGCCTTATATCTTATCTTAGGTCTTAGTTTAAATGTCATGAAGTAAGTTTTGTCTATATTATTACCTTTTTTATTTTCTTTGGGTTACCTTATTTCGGTAACCAAAATCATCACAATGATAATTCATCAAATCTTTAAAAAGTTATATAAAGTCATGGTAAGTTATGAAACAATAACTTTATTAATTGGGTTATGTAGGTTAGGTTAGATTTGATTAAAAAAAAATCATCGTTTCTAACGACTTTATATCACTTTTTAAAAGTGTCTTAAATTGTCACTGTGTTGAGTTATCATGGAACCCTTATTTCATATTTCATTGGAAATTATTGATAATATCTTTTTCAATGATTAAATATTATCATAAACAATATCAGTAATTTAAAATGTGTTTGCTCTTGAACCAGATAGAAAATTAATAAATGGAATTAAATCCTAATCATGCAACCTAATTTGGAAAGCTATTGGCTTACGACAAAATGTATTCGTAAAACGCAATCCAATGCAATTGGGTTATAAAGCGTAAAAATAGGGAAAACACATCGTAAAACATTTCCTACATATCAAAATTGCCTTGGTTACAAATACCTTGTTTATGAGGGTAAAAAAATAGTACGAGTAGAGGAAATTAGGGTATTTTGCGTTCCTTGTACCAGTATTTGTTGGTTTTTCAGCGAACACTGAAAAAATTAGGCCGCATTATTGTAAAGCGATTTTATTACCTAAAATCCAGTGAACATCGCGATACTAAGATTCAAAATTGCATTGCGTGCTTAGTGTGCATGACGGTATGAAAAGCGCACGTTACGTACGTGGGTCGAGTGTGTTCTTACCTTTAGTATTTTATATATTCTAAGCATATGTATCGTATTGTAGAAATTTTTGTATGTATACGCATAGGTACCATTTATACCCACTCGTTATCGAAAAACCAGATGAAATACTGCGTTAAGTATAAGTGAGAAACAGATAAAGTATAATTTGAATGTATTCTATGATGGAACTGTATTCTATGACGGAACTATACAGTGTGTAAATTATAAATAAGTATATTATAATTAATTGTGTGCGTAGTTGGATGATCAGGTGCACCTGATTTTGCCACGCATCCCCAGCGGGCTGCAGGAGGGCGTCGCGCGGCTCATGTCCCGTGACTTCAACCCCCGCCCCACCGCGCAGTTGCTGGCCATGATCAAGTACTTTGGGTAAAAAAACTAACTCTATTCTTTTTTTGTACTTTTCGATACATGTGTCGTATTAATAGATCTACATTTTTACAAATATTCTATTATTTATTTGTTTCTTCTTTTCGTATATCTTTATAGGTCAATATAACGTGTTTTTCTTATTTATTTTGTATCTCCCTATTTTCAAAGGCGTATTTTATTTGTAAACTGTACATTTAATAACTTAAATAAATCACCTTGTATGCACAACTATTTAATCAAATTAATCGACATATTTTGAAACCAACGGTGTTTTCATCAGGATTACTATCCGATTATTTTGATTGAATGGTGGTGTGTGGAAAGTGAATTATTTACATTAAATTAAAATGACGCCACAAATTGATTTGCAATTGTTGCAGAAATGTACATTTTGGTTTGGTTTTAATTCTTTATCGTAGGCGTAGACCTGACTTTTACTAGCAATGAATTTAAAAAAATTCTATTATTAATATTTCGTCACGATTCAGTTTTTTTTCTTTTTACTTTTTCTACTTCGTATTTGTAAATTAATTGTTTTATCAAATTTCATTATGATACACGGATAGAAATGAGTTTTGCTAATTTATTGAGAATCTCTCTTAAAGCGGGATTGTAGGCCCTTGAATTGATAGGTTTCCTGATAGACTTAGTAAAATACGAATTTATTGCCACGATATCGGAACACGTGTTTATAAAAATCCTAATATTTTCTCATTTTGTCATTATAGGCATCAAGGCAAATGCAGGAGTATGAATACGTAATTTTTTTTATTTATATTATTTACAGAGTAAAATAATGTATGTTAATTAAGATAATCCATAAAACTAGTTTTCACTGCTTTGTTTATTTTTAATGTTTCTCTTCTATAGAATCTGACGATTGTGTTTAAAAAGGTGTTGAGCATCAGTATTAAGAAAGTATTTTAATGTTTATAATTATGATTCAAGGAAATTTGAATATTAAATAATATAAAGAATGAACAAAAAATTAAATGAATTAATTAGTATTAATTATTTATATATTACGAACGTACTAAAAGTTTATCAGGAATAGTTTTTAACCGGATTACCGATGATTTTCGCATTAGCAATTCTCATTTTTCTCCGTGTATTTAAGAATTTTTCTTACAAAAATATGTCATATAATATTGGCAACCCAACTTTTCCAAATATTTCGAGGTCGTAATAATTAACTTTATTTCTCCAATTATTTTGTTTTTCCTTCATACATATTATATAATTTATACAATAAACCCATATTTTATCAATGTTTTCTATTTATTTTGTTTCATTTCTTAATGTACGTTTACCGCATTCATTTAACTTTTCACTTATCTTTGTCAATAAAGCATTCCACTACGAATTGCCAATATCAAAATAGAAATAGTTTTATGTGTATCTCAAACTTATATTTAATATTTGTATTCCTACTTCTCTAAATAATAGAAATAGTATTTTATTCCGAGTAGTAGGTATAAATATTATATTTATATTACATTTGGTATTTGCAAAAACCGAAATAATATTTCGGGGCGGAGAGGAATGAAGTAAGTTGGAACGGGGAACACGCGGCGACATGCGGGTCAACTCAGTGCGAAGTCAGAGCAGCGATGAAATCCACTAGATGGTACCCATGAATAAGGTTTGAACATGAAACGCTTAGTAATGAGTGTCTTTCAAATAAAGTTTATGAAGTTGAGTATGCATTTTTTAGGTAAATTTCTATAGAAGAATTGCAGAAGGAGCTCATGATTTTATGAGATTTAGATGAGATTATCAGATTTCTATCAAACTTGTTTGATAAATTATCGATACTATCAACTACATTGCTAGACGGTAAGCAGTACCTTATGACTCGTAACCGACGTGTTCTTCATTGACAGATGTCAAAACAATAAGGTATTTATTTTCATAATATCTGATCATAATTATATCTGAATATATTGGCAAGATAAATAAAATATCGGTTATTTTCAATATTTATTATTATTTTTTGCAAAAAAGTTACATAAAACAAATAATTATGTAATGTAAAAAGCATAAGATTCAATTTTTTATATAAAGGCCATCATTTATTATTTCATCAGTTAGGAATAGTAAAAATAATTTACATAATAATTTACTAGATGTCATGTCAAAAACCGGAGGTCAAATACTTAGGACACATCGTAACAGCGGAGCTCAATGATGATATGGATATTGAGCGACAGAGAAGATCACTGTGCATCAGAGCAAATATGATTTCTCGATGATTTAACAAGTGTGGCCCGAAAGCAAAAAGGCAACTTTTTAACACATACTGCACGAGCCTATATACCTCGGAGCTGTGGACCAACTTCAACAAAGCATCTCTAAAAAGAATGGAAGTACAGTACAACAATTCGAACAAAACAACAATTAGTAACCTCTGGAAAAAAGATTTAAGGATTATATTCTAGGATTATAGTCCTCCATCACAACACAAGCAACATTTTCGGCTTTCTGTGGTGGTAGTAGGAGATTTTCAAACATTGTTGGGTTATTCGTAACCTGGGAATGTTTGTCTTTCTTTAAAAAAAAAAAAAAAAAAAAATATAGGTTGGTTTTTGTATTTATTTGTAGATGATGAACTTACCTACATGTTAGAAGTAACGACGCGCTCTGTCAAACTAATCATTTGATACGTTTAAAAAAAATCCGTGATGTCGAAACATATCAAAAAAGTTGAACTATCGTGTTAATCAAAAGCGATTTTATTAGTGACAGTGTTATCCACTAACTCCATTTTGATCTTGCCTAGTTAATCCAAAAGAGTTTATAGCCTGTGTTTTTTTTTCAAACTAACTACCACACCTATAAATCGACGGCATAATCTGGGTTATAAATTTGAGAATGTTGTCTATTTATTTGGGGATTCCGTATCAGTAATGAAAGACTTGAATTATTGAAATATACGAGAATACCACTCCTTAATAAAAAACTCATTTTATTTTACCATAATTTATTAAATAAATTATTCTTACAACTAATATAACTGTATAATTAGAAATTTATGTAAAAGCACAGTAAGGCGTGAATAAATAAAACTAGGAATACGATTCTAGTGAAGGGGCACTCTCTAATATTCTGTGCAGCTGGTAGTCAGCCAGCTGGCGAAGTGTTGCATAAAACGAGATTTATAGTAAAAAAGTCAACTTGGGCTAGAAATGATACATAATAACATAACGACTAGCCTTTAGTGTGATCTCTTTTCTCATGTGCCTACACATTTACGTATTTATTTTTTGTAAAATGAAACGTGCTCTCACGTCGAACTCACCTCGGTTACTGAAGATTAATAACTTGCGTTGTGATTTATATAATGCGGTGATACAAGGAACAATATCTTAGTATGAAAAAAACTGTTTTTATTTATTTAAGCATTGTTTTAATGCTTTTCAAAATAATTTTATTTTCTCATCGTTTAGACGACATTGACGTGGTGATAATGTATTTATTTAAAATTCTTCTGCATTTAGAATTAAAGGATATAATCGAACTTAAAGCTATTTTTAGAGGTTCTGTAAATATTTTTTTACGCAAGTGTTTTAAACATTTTAAAGCGTTTTGTTTTCTCATTGTTTAGAAGAATAAATTATCTGTTCAAAACATAATATTATTTTCTTATAAACAATATGGAAATTTATAAAAAACTGCGTCAAAAACCGCAATTATGCTGCGCTTGCGGTAACATCCCCTTAAATATTATGTGTATCGCAAACTTACTTACAAACTTACTAACTTCCAATGGTAAGGTATGTTCTTCTTTGTTCTATTATTCCATATCTTAGTAATATCATATCTAAATCGGTAATGTGTATTTCGTAATGACATTAAACAATTCAACAATTTTTTTAAACTATTTTTCTTTGGTATGACCGTACATAGTAAAGCTAGTATTTAGTAATGAAACATAACGTTTTATTTTACCTACTTTGATATGATATTATTTTGCTATGCCCATTGACATAGAGCTTTTGGGTATAATTTAAATTAACAATCCTGGGTCATGTTTGCAGAACACATGGAGAAAAATGACTATTCCTAATTTATTACGAATTTCTTAAAATTATTGTTGATTCTGGTTTTAAACGGGATGCAGGCCTTAGGAATGAATTGACATGATTCTTAATAAACTTTTTGTAGATATATTATTATGATGTCGGGACAAGTGTTCATGAAAATCCGAATATATTTGGATTACAATGAAAATTATTTGTATTGTCAGGAGGGCAAAACGATAAAACCTTAACAATAAGACCAAGCTTAATGCTAAATCACTATTTTGATTAATCTTTATAACAAATTGGTGTAGATTATGAACACCAAAAAATATGCTTAAGACAAATAGAAGGTTTTACTATAGCTTCACTTGAGTAGAATAAAAATATAAAAATAAATTACTCAATAAAAAATATAAATGTAAACTACTAGCAAAAACATTTTTTCAATAGAAATGTATAAACGCGTAAAGGAAACAACTTGTAAAAAATACAGTATTATAGCTAAGATTATCAGTGACAGTTTCACTTTATTAACTTTTTTTTTCTAATAAAATTATTTACAAAATAAATAAAAACCAGTTTTGTGCTTGAAATCGAACGTTTCTAGACTCCATTTGTCAAGCGATTTTAATGCATATTACCTACAATATAAGGTATACCTAGAATATACACATTTTGGCTTGTAGCTTCCTCTTAAATTCATGTTTTATTAATAAGGCCTGTAATTTATTATGAAGGCAATAATTGATTTCTCTCCGTGCATGTATTAATTTTGTATTTTGAATATTCATTATTGTCTTCCCAGTGGGGTGCTGTAACATTTTCCATTTTTTGCCAATGATACCTGCATTATATGTTGTTTTCTAATATCACTGAAAAAATATTTTTAGAAATTTAGAAAGTCATTTTTCTGGAATACAAAGAAAATGGAAAAAGTCGTTGCACCTAACTAATTTAATCCCACAAATAAATAATACCTTTAACTTTGAAGGTTTTTCGATTATGATTGTTTGTATTCCTTGTAAGATAACTCCCGGTTTTATCGAATACTATTTTTCCTTGATAACCACTAATCTTCCTTAGTTTCGTAGAAATAAAAGATGCCGGTAAGTATTATAATTTACACTAAAGTTGGTAAGCCAGTACCTTGTTATTTGTGAGTCGTGTAATTTTATTCGTATTTATTTTATTTTGACATGAATTAAATATTTTGTATTCAATAATTTTATCTTTGTTGTTTTATAAAATAAGTTAGTTCTAATTCGTATGAATGATGCCTACCCCAATTAGGTATGAGATGTTTGTATTTAATTTCCGATTATTTGATGTTGTGAACCAAATCCAAATTTTATTATTTTATTTTTTGTTGTGTTATTTTTTTTACGTAATTTTTTCTTAAATGCCCATCCAAGAATAAATATAGAATACCAAAAAAATACTGTGTTCACGTAAATTCATTTTCTGCTTTGTTTTTCGGGCAGCTCTTAGTGTTTTGGCCTAAATTTTTGCAACTACGTACATAAAATAGGTATAATCTCAACATACACAAAAATAAGCAGGCAATTCCCACAAAAAAAAACTAACATTTCTTTAAAAACATAGCGATTCTGATTCAATACAAAAACATAGAAAAACAATCAAATATTAAGGTGCTCAAAAACTAGCAAGTTTTTACGGCAATATATTGCCGTCAAGATTTCCATTTTGTTGGACACAATTGCCTAACATTGTCACGTATTTTATTCTTGTCGAGTTTTCGCCCTGTCTTGCCGGTGAGTTCGCTCGGCTATTTGACGTCTATATTGCCGGTCAAAGCTATTCCCTTCTCGCTCTGTTACATTATGAATGTGCCTTTATTCGTCAGTTACCAACTACTGATCTCTGTTGTGAATATTGTTGGCAGATATGGCAAGACATTTTTTCTTCCTCGTTTACGGACACCTTAAAGCCTTGTTGACAAATGATTTCTAAGCAGATTCCGTCATCAATATCACAATATTTACTGATATTTAATGGAATGAATACGATATTCATAGAACTATGTTCATTATTTTTGTCCAAATACATATTGATTATGAGTATTTATTGATATTTTAGCAATTTGTCGCGACATACTTCTCAGTGAAAATTTCACATGATAAAACTTGACATAAAATTGCATCTAATATGTGTTAAAATATTTTTACTGTCCAGTTCTCTAGAACAATCGCATAAAAAATCGTACAACAACTTAGCAGACAGAGACATTTCATTTACAAATATAAACAGCGGATTATGTTTTTCTGCGAGACTTGCCTACAGTTGGCTTTTCCCTAAGGCTTGCCTACAGAAGCATGGTATTTTGGCGTAGTAGTGATATTATTAGAGACTATTTTATAAAATTGTTACAACATATAAAATATTTTTTATGGAGTAAACTCAATCAGTTCTATACGGGCTGTTGATGGACGTACTTGACTAAAAAAAGCATATAAAATGTAACTGGACAGTAAGTTTCCTAACACTCTGTGTATACTATTTGATAACTATTTTACCCTTTCTAAAACTTTTTTTATTTTATAATATAATATTTTTATGAGTCTAAATCTGAAAGTCACACAAAGATCACATACCAAATTCAAACACAATTCCATTTCGTTTCACATGACGTGGTTTTAACACATTATCTTTCTTTGATTTAAATCATGTCTTACGTCTTAAAGAGTGCTAAAGCAGTTTAATCAGAATTTTGAAGAGAACTTCACATATAATTTAAAATAAGTTTATTGATTAAGGCGATGCCATACGTCATGTAATATTTTGAATCGAGCCGCCATCAACAACACTCCTTACGTAGATGGCGATAAGGCTTAAATTCCCGCTTAACACCATCCAGCTGTTTTGATTTATGCAAGAAAAAAACATGGCCAAAAAGTGCCTTTTATTTTATTTTGTGGATGTTCAGGCATAAATATTTAAATGTTTTCCGATCATTTTATAAATAACTTAATTTGCCACATTATACAATAAAACCATAACCGAAAATGGGGTCGTCAGTAGGAAATTTAAACTTTAAAGCAGTTTTCATAGGCCTTATAAATTATTTTTTCTGAGCTTATAAAAAGACTTATGTAAAATCCAGGAAAAATTTAAAGGCCAGGATGTATTCTACTCGCAGAATTTAATTAAAGCATCTGAAACATTTCTAGGCGACCAAATTTTCAAACCAAAAATACATGATTTTCCATTACTACGTATGGCATCGCCTTAATTAAGTAACGCAAGTAAACACAAACACAAACCACAAGCAACAGTTTTTGAAAGCTATGGCTTTTAGTCAACACTTAAACATGTATCTACGAAATAATACAACACCAAGACTTGGTGTTAGTTGCATTGCATTTATAAAATTATTTTTAATAACGAAACTTTTACAGAACATTATCAATTTATTCAGCATTCTAAATACATTTTGACTTCATTTGATAATATTTTAAAAAGTTGAACTGACTGTTATTATAAAACTTATTTGAAAAATTCTCAACTTTTAACTTGTGTTGGTAATGCATTCACATAGCGAAATATTTACCTTTTAACAAAACATTTTCAACACCCTTAATGTCTTAAACTTTCCAATATGGTTTCCGTTATGTAAAAGCATTATCTATCTTAATTTACAACAAATACCCCAGTTGTATCATAAATAAAACTGTTGTTTTATTATAGGGACTCCGTTATCCCCGTTCTGCAAGGTCTCGACACCCTTCTAATGAAGGAGCCTAACCACAAAGCCAACTTCTACCGCACTACCATGATGGACATAATGCCGTACATACCACGTGTGAGTATTTTGTTATTTTTATTTTATTGTGAATTGCTATTCTATGTCAAACTTGCTATGGGAATATTAATGAAAATGCAATAAACCCTACCAAAACCATACATCCTTAAACTGTGTTACTTTGAATTCACGTAACAGCATCTGATAAGCGTATTGAATCGAACGAGAATAAATTAAAATAATCCTTTTTTTATTATTGCTGAAACTATTTCTGATTTTCAATATTATGAAAACAGAAAAGATTTGAGTGCGACCGAAAAATGTGTCACCATTTTGATGGCATAGTAATTTTTAATTATTTTCTGTGTGTGTGTGTGTGTTTTTTTTTAAATTAATTATCATCATATATTATCTGTACTCCGAAGTTCATATTCTCTTGAGATTTGAGTTTAAAAAGTAACAGCATGATAAGTTCCTGATAAAATATTAGTCATTCAGAATATATCTATAACACGTGTTCTTTTCCGAACCGATATCATGACGGTACGCTGCGATATAAATATGTCAATACCACTATTTGTATGAACACGCGTTCATACAAATACTGATATTGCTAAAACGTTTGCTTTTGACTGATACTTTTTTACGAACTAATTCAATTCATGTTTTATAGGCCCGCAGTCTTATTTTAACAGGAAAACGAATAATTTAAACCGATTTTTAATAAATTAACAGTATTTCATAGCAGTAAGTTTTCTCCGCGTATCAGAAGGGACACGATAGGGTCCCCTAGGTCGCAACATTGTAAAAACGTATTATTAAAACATTTCCGTTTTAAAATTATAAAACTGGTAAAATAAATTGGTTTTGAAACTTGTCGAACCTCTTAGATTAAATAGTAAGAAGTACAAATTTATTTATTTATTTAAAAGGTAAAATCGTTTACTTTTGTGTAAAAATAATTACTATTTCAGATATGTGACATTGTGTATACATAGGGCTGTATAATACTATTATTATATAATGCTGGATAATTATTATACAATCTGATGACGATTGTAGCGAAACCAGGTCGGCATTAAGTATAAAAAATATGAACGGTGTTTACAAAGGTATGGTTTTATTTTAAAATATAAATATGTATAAAGTTTGTATTCCTGCTAAACTAGTCGATAGTTGAATAAAAGAGCATTGGAGGCACAAAGTAGGTGTGGAAGAGAGCTCAGCCTAACTATAGTTTGTTTGTTTATAATGGGCGCCAACCTGCTTCCTGGAGAAGACACCGGTCCCATTTATCAAACGCGGTAAAAAGGCCTATTAACCTTGATCGAATTTCCGCTCCGTGCCCCGAGACAGCCTAGCACTGAGGGATGCAGCTTCTCCATTTACTGTCTCCCCAGCTTCAGTCCATTTACATACTTATTTTTCTTTTGTAAATTTAGGAGACGCAGTGCCGGCCGAACATATACATCATCATCATTTTTCAGTAACCTTTTCCACCAGCTCATCATTATATATTTAAAAAAATTATGTCATATAACAACTATTATTCCCATCTTGTATTATGTTTGGCGCTTGCATACCGCCACCTAACCAGGTATACGGGGACATTGGAGGTCTAGAGTCCTTTTTAATGAAATTGTAGTCATTTATACCAAAAAAATTAGCTTCCTTGAGAGAGCCCCGAAGAGGTGACAATAAGTCACCTATACCGGGACGGGACGAGTCCCTCCAAAGCAGTGGCGGCCGGTGGTCAAAATATGTGGGGGTTCACCGGATTACAACATTAAGTCAGAAAATAAATTAAATAAAAGTACATACGTATTAATAAAGAAGTTCTTTTCTCCGCTCATTTTGTTTAGCGAAGACCTCTATGATTCTCGTGTTGAAATCAGGCATAGACTGAATAAACCTTTTTTCAATGCTTAACACTGATATTACGTTCAGTCTGTCCGGGCTCAACGTGTTTAAATGATTTTATTCTTTTTAACGTTGAGAAACATCTTTAGCTTTCAACTGAGGTCATTCCAAAGGTCATGAATGGTGAACACACGTTTTAGTAATTTCACAGTCTCGGAAAAGTCTTCTAATAAACAAGTACTATAAAAAAGTTGTAAAATTGATAAAGCGCCGTTAGCTTTTGAAAAATCGTCGCGGGCGTAAATTGCACAGAGTTCACCTTTTAACTGAACTTTATTTAGGAAGTCATATGTTTTAAGCTTCACATTGTAATCATGTTGTGGGAAATTTGACCTGTATCGATTTTTATTAACTAGCTCATTATGGTGTTTAACTTAGGCACGGTAGACTGAATCCAATTGCATTCTTATGTCAACTTTTCCTAAAACCTTTAAGCCCAAAATTTTTTGTAAATGTAAATGACAAGAATTATGTTTTTTGATTTTATCAGAAAGGTGAGTTACATCAGAAACACCGCTGATTGTCCAAACTGAATCAACATCGTAAATTAAATACGGAAAACAAAATAAACTATTCAATTGATCACATCCACAGAGCCACGAAGCTTTGTTATACATTGTTTTGTTAAATGATCGAGTAAACTTCTTCGATCCAGATTTGCACTCTTGTTTTATTATCAGTTCAGGTTTAGGTGAACCGGCATTTTTTATTATCACTTTTTTTTCAAATCTCGACCTATTGTTCTTAATGTATTCCACATTCAAACTCATTCCTAATTTATACGTTGAACAAACACAAAGTAATCATAAATTAGTATAACCTGCAATTGATATGCCTTATTAATAATTGATATACAAGATCGATATAACCTGCAAATTAAACTTCAAAACTTTCGCAGAGTAAGAAAAGTTTCAATTGCAACAGACAATGCCCGGCAACGGCGAGTACTGACTGAACTGATAATAAGTAATCTGACTATCACTCATCTCTTAATGACAAGTTTTATCCTGTATGCTTGTATCGAAGAAGCGGAACATTCGCTGAAAAATAGCAGATGGTAAATTGAAACCACGATTTCGACAATAATATCAAACATACGCGTTTTAATTTAATTTTCTTCTGAATAAACCGTTCCTTCTGATGTGGTGGTAAAACCCCGAACGCCGTCCTTTATATGGTATTATTTGCAAAGAATAGTATGCATTGGTATGTACCCACGCTTTCGACTGTTCAACAGAATATGCGACAAAGCAGTTAAATTTTGGATCGCAATCGAAAACGAACTGCTACGAACATAGGCACAAGTCGGTCTGCAAGTTAAGCGCGCTTAATAAGTAGGTACCTTTTGAATGAGATACTATAACCGAACAGAGTTTCGTATTGTGATTAGCCATGTCGGAAATCTCGTTGGTTGTTCGGCGCTCGGGAGCACATATTAGCTGGCCGCCACTGCTCCAAAGGTCCCATTTATCAACCGGGTGAGGCTCTGTATCCACCTATATGGGGACTGTTTTACGTGATGGTTTCCGAGTTATGATTTTAAAAGTATTTAATTGGAGTCCTAGCTCCCAGACAGGTTAATAACGCACTGTTTACTGCTAGGTGTGGAAGAGATCTCAGCCTAACAATAGTTTGTTTGTTTATAATGGGCGCCAACCTGCTTCCTGGAGAAGACACCGGTTCCATTTATCAGCATGGTAGGGCTCTGTATCTACCTGTATCAATGATCATGGGGACTGTTTTACGTGATGGTTTCAGATTTATGATTTTAAAAGCATTGTTAGTTTAATTGGAGTCCTAGCTCCCATACAGGTTAATAACGTACTGTTTATTGCTACTGTTTGCAGCCGGGTAGGGCTCTGTATCTACCTACGTATATCAATGGTCTTGGGGACTGTTTTACGTGATGGTTTCCGAGTTATGATTTTGAAAGAGTTGTTTTCAACATTGGTTCAGTCCGGGTAAATCTGGTTTCCAAGAAACTGGGCGTTTTGTATAGAGGACAAGCAAATTTAAATAAAAATGTAAAAATTATGTTAGATGTGTTAATTAAAATATAAAAAATGTTCCCATGTTTATATAAAACCACATGAAGTGTATCTATTATTTAAATTGTAATAAATAAAATAAATAGTGACCAGTTAATAACCCTATACAAATCCCAATTATGTTTAACAATTGAATTTGGGAGCCACCTCTAGGCTTGCGTCCCAAAAGTATTGATAAACCTACTTGATTCTATGCAAAGGAGGGCGCGGGCGGTCCGTCTGATTGACAATCTGTTGTTAACAGACCGATTGCTGTTGTCGCAGACAGAATGCAGGCATTCTAATCTTAGTATATTTCAATGGAACCTGCTTCCCTGTTCACCGGTGCACATAAGCGAAATTCTACGGATACGAACGTAATACCCGTTCACTCGTTTTGTATAAGTCGTCTCGTATGTGGAACAAGCTACCGGCATCTGTTTTTCCTCCTCCGGACCTCTTTAAGAACCGCATTAATAAATTATTTCTGACTGCCTTAACCCGCCTCATAAAGCTTCCTAAACGAATGGCTATATTGTCCCTTTTCTTTAAAATATTTACATAAATGTACAGTCAGGGGCGCTTTTGTGAGTGTCACAAAAAATAAAATAAGTAACCATAAAAAATTGGTTTAAATTTATGTCATAAAATGTAATGACTAGCTCATGGAAATAGGCTACCCTATTTTTAACTAGTATCACTACGGTAACGCCGATAAGGAGGTATTCCAATGCCAGCCAGGTACTTCCACAGCCGGTGAAACTCCTCTTCGAGAAACTCCTGCGGTTGGGTGTGAATGGATGAAGCCTCTCCAAAGCGGTCCCCATCGAGGTAGTTGACGAAGATTGCGGAAAGTACGGATTACTAACGATCTTAAGGAAGTGAGCCGGCGCGGCGCGTTGGTATACTGGGCAAATACGCTGCCATTGACACTGAGATTAAACTTTTATATCACTGAGGTAAACATAAGAAGGAACCTTTCACGATTGGGGAAAGTATCACACTTTGACACTACATCTATTTTCACTGCTGGCTCTGATAAAGTCAGATTACTTCTCCGATTCGTTCGATTAGTCGAATTAGCCGCATCGCGTTTCGATACATGTTCACTCCATGAATCGTTTAAATAAATCCACCAGACTTCTAGCGTTATATCGTTATGTTGAAATGAAAAGTAGTGACTTGTCGGATTTAGATCGAATGTCCTCTCTGCCGAATTCAATAGTGAGGAGGCAATGAAGATCGCCGTCCGTGTTGCCAACTTGCAGAATCAACAACGGGCACAAATCGAAATGGTGGAATAGACAAACTGGAGCTAGATGTTAAATAATTAAGAGTACATGAATTCAGTTCGGAATATATTATGTCGTTGTTAAAAACATTATTTTAATAGAAATTATCAAAAAATAACGTACTTTGTATTCTGATGAAAGAAAAAGAAACCTTTGGCTCTTAAACATGCGTATTTTTTTTTAATTAATATCGCGGTTTAAAATGAATTATTGTCATTTAAATAAAATTTAACCACAATATTATTTTACAATAATTATAGAAGAAATATTGCTGAAAAAATATGGTTCTATAAAAGTATAATCGTACTTATTTAAAAAAAAACATTGTTTCTAAATATGATAAGTGTGCAAAGAAATTGATTTTGGGTGGTGGTTGCTTACGTTTTTCGAGGATGAACTTTAGTTTAAAACATTAATTTAAAAACATGATTGGTTATCTTCTTTTTTAACAAAAGTGTAAGAAATAAATTAAAGCTAATAAATTTTTTTTATGATTCGCGATTGATGCCTCGATGCCGTGGAAATATATATTTTTTAAATTAGTAAAACAACTAAATTAGTAAAAAAAATGAAAAGTAAATATTCTACTTAAGAAGCAATTTCTTCTCCAAATATAGTATACATATTAATAAAAAAAATAATAATAATTGTCTTTATCCCAGAAACTAATTACATCATATTTTTATTTAAATATTATAGCTACTAATAGTACATTTTACTTACAATATTTTTTTCCTACTTCTCTGGATTCTATACGTATATCTACAATAACATAATGTACACTCCTCTTCCAACCACCAGCGAATGCTTCTCTGGAAGAGTAGTATTAAAGATTGTCATTTTAAATTGTAAACCTTATTACTTACATGTACTTTTTCCTTTAATAAAAAAAACTTAAATATTCAGAATCACTAAATACTTACCTGAGTACTACTAAAGCGGTCCTACTTTTCTTCCTACGACAAATTTGAATACTTATAATATAGTTAGTACTTCTCAAGTAAATTTTATTATTCCTAACTTTGCAGTAATCAACTTAATTTGTTAAAATACTATACTATAATTAAAATTCAAAAAAATCCGGACGCGCCGAGGTTCTGCGAGTAGATGCGCGCCATTTTGAAAACACATAATATTATGAAAAAAATCGCAAAGCAGTAAACTTATTGGTAAGTAGATATAAGTACTGTTTGTCGAAATTTAATAAAAGAAGCGTAAAAAATAATATTAAAGTCGGGAATAATATAATGGGCAAAATAGTGTCAGCAGGGTCTCAAGAGGATAATGGAGCATTTCGTTCATAAATTTTGCTTCACACAATCTAAATACCTTAAAATGTTATGTGAATGTATTTCATCAACAAACTTCATTACTTACAATATATTTTTAAATATTTATTTAATAAAGCGCACCTTCTTCGCCTAAACCTTCGATACTGTATTTATTGATGTACTGACCGTACTTGTAATAAAATAATGTCCTTTATAATTTGATTAAAAGTTACTACCGTTTCATGAATTCTTTTTTCCCCGTGCCTACTCCTACACAATATGTTTCCACTCAACCTCCCTGTACTGGACATCTACGCCAGTGACATCGACTGTAAATGCCGGTTTCCTCTCGGGGGTACCTTAGGTAAGGATTTTCAAAGAAACACAACTTGCGAATGTCGTCGGACAACTGACTGATTGTGGCAGTTGTTTGCATATTTATTGAGTTCGAATTGAACACGTTTTAATGTACATCAAATATTCTTATCTCTAAACAGGATGCATGAGAGCATTAAGGAACCAAGAAAAATAACCAAATTTTAATTACTACGGTTAAATCCCATTTGACACATGATACGTGTCCGGTGATAAGCTTCAAAAAGGGATTCGGCGTCGTTAGATGCGTGATAACAGTAAATATTCATTTCCTTAATTATTTTAATGATTATGTCCATCCGCCTGCTGTCCGGTACACCCCCAACGTGAAAAAGTATTTTTCACCAAATAGTCTTCTCGGACAGCAAGGTATCTTCTTAAGGGGTTGAAGAACTAAGGTTTTCACAGAAGGTGTGTTGGTATCTTCCAAGTGTAGATATTCGTTGAAGTTTCTGTCGTTGAGAGATACTGCTATGTTGTCTTCAATTTCAATTAAAAATCCGTATCTTTTGATGGCATGAAGTGATCGTTAAAGAAATCAGCTTTCATATTTCAGCAGAATGAATGAACGAATCGCCTGTTAAGTAAATGGCGGCCTTCGGTTATGTGACCCACATGTCAAGTGTTTACATTTGAGGTATTTGTTTATAATAAACAAATCTTTCGTTTGTAGTTCAAGTTCGTGAATCAGTGTTATTGTTATTACTGTCTCTCATGTGACTCTTCTTTAATTGAGTTTATCTGAACCTTATCTGTTTCCTTATAATTTATTCTAATCTTTATTTCAATCTTTATTTCAATTACGCCTTGTATAGTTTTTATTCATCGGCTTAGAGGATGAAGCTAGCAGCTTGTACAGCAATAACCTTTTTCTTGAATGATTTCCACTCTCGTGCCATTTGGATAACTTCAGCGGTAGATTTGGAGGGGAAGTACAGGAAAACATAAGGACTATAAGTATTTGCAGTAGCGTCGGAAAATTCACCTTTTCCATCTGGCGTGCCAATGAACTTCGATTTCGTCATATTATATGTGCACGGTTCTTCCGGGTGATTCTCCCCCGGCAGAAATAACCTTTTCTGGTATTCTGTTTTCATTTCCACCTGGAGAAATATTTCTTTCATGTTTGCAGCAACGGAAATTCTTTGTCCCGTATCTAGGAACCGAGTTGATTCTCTCCATTGGAGCGCCGTGATGGGAACAACATAAACATTATCTTCATTGTTTTCTCGTGTAACAAAGCTGTCACCATTATCTCGTTCGATTAATATTTTTAGTGGATACACTTCTTGTGCCGCTAGTGTTCCGTTTTCACATGGATTAATTTGCTGATAAGTATCACTCGGCAGATTTATAAATTTCACAATTTTCAAAGATGTCACAATTTTCACAGATTTCACTATTTTTACAAATTTTGAATCGTCCTCGTGAATGGTGTTTCCAGGGCTCCATACGCCTCCGGATGATAATGCGGCATCATTAATTTCACTTTCCATCAGCGCCATATTATGTGCCTGGTTGTCGACCCCTTTCCTTGCGAGTCGTTTCTTTTCGCTTACATTACTTAGCGACAATGTTTTTTCAATATATTCTTCATTTTTATGAAGCTGCCGCACAAAGGTTGTCTCCGGTATGTCCTCAGGCAGTAGTGCGAGGGTGGACTTCCAGCCACCCTGACGAGTTGCACCGTGTGCATTTTCATTTTCTTCATTTTTATGAAGCAGCCGCACAGGGGTTAACGGTAGCTGTGGCTTTTCTATCACAGCCCTGGAATCCTCTGGCGGATCCTGAGGCGAGAACAATGTCTCCGGTATCTCCTCAGACAGTAGTGTGAGGGTGGACTTCCAGCCACCCTGACGAGTTGCACCGTGTGCATTTTCATTTTCTTCATTTTTATGAAGCATTTGCTCAGAAGTCGACGGTAACTGTGGAATGTCCATCACAGCCGTGGATCCATCTGGCGTAATCTGCTGAGATGAGAACGAAGTCTGCAGGTTATCCTCAGCCAATATTGTGAGGATGGACTTCCAGCCACCCTGGAAATCTGCAAACAGTGCATCCAAATACCGTGCAGTCTCCTCTTCTTGTAGACGCTGTGGGCGCCCATCTTCTTCTAGTTGATGTTGTAGTTATGAGGTTGAAGGAAGTGGATATGGGAAGGATATGGGGAAGAAGAAGGAGGGCTAGTACCGGGCTATTCAAATCTGGTCTCCAAACACGGCCAAAGCCATTTCAAGCAATTTTCAATTATGTATGGTGGTCTTACCCAAGGCGATACTGAGAGTATCTTTCACTCTGGAACACGCCGAAAATATACTTTATTTGAGTAAATGGTGGAGAAACACAAATTAATCAAATAAAATTGACTATCGCACGCCGGAATTTCAACCCGTTACCTCTTGCTTGCCGTTCGGTAGACTTACTCCTCGACCACCCTTGCCAAATTATAAACCACAACCGAATATTAAATGAATTGAAAAAAAAATACACTCGTCACAATACATTTTAACGAGAATTATCTGTGTTATGCGGTTTAAAAAATGCTGTTAATTTTAGGATTATTTCTGTTATACAACAGCGTAAATACCCAGCAATCCAATCCATAAATGAATATCACTATTGCACAATTAAGCATGTTTTGTGGTCTTGTTAGCATTGACGCAAAAATATAATTTTATAAAAAAACGTTAAAGGTTATACGAGCTTCAATCTCTGAGCCGATTACCTTGCCAAATGACACAATTTATTTTATTTATCGACATTTGATTATGTTGCGTATTGCATCAGTATATTTTTTGGCGAAATGTTTCTGTTTACTTCCTAAATTTTGTATGAATTTTTGCTGGGTGGCTTATTTCAAAACAAAGACCGCAATAAGTAGTATGTTAATATTTGCGAATGTATAATTGCTTTGCGATCGTTGGTGTTTTCCGTGAGGGTTGTGGAGAGACACGAGTTGAATGAGTTGAATGATTGCAGAAACTGTGGTGGCAGCACGTGTGGCCCAACCTGCAGATGGAGATCAACATGGGCGAGGTTCTGGCCGCAGTGCTGATGCCCGTTATGTACATGGTAAAGGAAGCTTCCATGGAGGAGTACGAGATCCACATGGTGCCGACACTTAAGTAAATATCCATGCATTCTATTGAACCAAACGATTTATAATACGTTGTTGTTCCTAGTTCCGAGTGCAAACTTTTCTAAAAGGGAAGTTGCTCGAGCTCGAATGACAAACGTGAGTTCAAACTTTCGTTCAAATTAACATTTTTTTTACCTACATTTTTACTATGAATTATTATTCGCTTCCGGCTTAAAATTATCAATAAAATTATAAATTCTGATTTCTTAGAGTTTCATTTAAGAAAATAAAAACTTAAGTAAATGCTTTTCCGTCGTATAAAATGGACAATTTATTATGATTCAAATTCAAGAACTCATGTTTGCCCCAAAATAATATGAAAAGTTTGTTACTATAGTCGTATTCGCGATAAGTATCTTTGACTATGTATTAATTAATGAACAATCCGAACTGCTTCATTTTGGGGTTGGAGTACTTTGGATTGTCCAAATAACGGGCACCTATCGAAAATACGGCTCCCTAGGAACAAAACCAAACTATCACTAAAGGCTTGATAGAAAAAAGTACCATTCACTAAGTTACCACCAGAACTCTGTTTGCATCCACCAGGACCATATTTTCATCGCCGAAGTCTATTCAGGCTTCGGTGACCATTCTGGAGAACCTTCAGTATGTTCTGGAGAAGACTCCGCGGGAGGAGATTCGTTCCGAGGTCTTGCCTCTGCTCTACAACGCGTTTGACAGCTCTACCATTCAAATTCAGGTAAAATTCGAATCTCTCTTTTAACCAGATATTGAATAATGAATTCCTTTGCATGTGTAATTCATTATCTCATCTTAAGTGAAGAACTTTCATCTGGAGAGACTAATTCAAATTTCATAACAGGTCAAGCTTCTTCTAAGATTCAGAAAAAACATGGGAACATAGGTATCTGTGATACTTATTTGGCAGTGCATCCAATATTAGCATTGTTGGAACAACTTCGATTTTCATTTTTATGTGTCATTTGAAAGAATTTACTAAAAGTTTATTCAAAATAATGTTTCGGAAAGGTTTATTGTTTCTACAATTGCAACGTTTCACTGGTGAGTAGGTACATGAAAACGTTTTTAAGTTAATCATGCTGTGTTTTAATGAATCCAGAGCGCTGCTCTTAACGCCGTCAACGACGTGTCCGACTACCTGGATGAATACGCAGTCAGGAGGATGGTTATTCCCAAGACCAGGATCCTGTTCGAGAAGAACCAGGGAGACCTGCGCATCATCGCCAGCGTGCTGCGTTGCATCGAGCGGACCATCGACCGCCTGGACAAGGGACAGATCATGGACGAGGTGCTTCCTATGCTGTGGGAAGTGCGCATCAACGACCCGACCATCGCTGTCCGTGTTGTCAGTAAGTATTCATAACGAATATTTCTCTTTTATATCATTATAGAGTGTCGTTCTTTGTTATGCATTAGTGGTGTGGTGTAAAAGCGGCGTAAGAAATAAAAACCTACATTTCATCTGATCGCGAATTTTTGCGATTAAAATGCTAACTTTAAATATAAAATTTCCAGTTTATGTTTTCAGGTATGTGCTTGCGAACGTAATTTCTTTAGCGTTTTCTTATGCGATTGTATATAACTACTTATATTTTATCTTGTTTTGGGATGTTGATAAATATTTTAAACATGTAATTGTCACTCACTCAGCGTATTAATTTCCAGGCATATATCGACTCATGATGAGTGATAAGAAGTACGGTTTGACCGTCAGCCTGATGGCCACTCGGGTTATCCCGATTCTCATGCCGCAGACGGTCAACCCGCAACTCAATTTGGAACAGTTCGGAATCCTTATCGAGGTAAATGAAGATGATGATGATGATGATGATGATGATGATGATGATGATGATGATGATGATGATGATGATGATGATGATGATGATGACGGACGATAACGATGACGATGACGATGACGATGACGATGACGATGACGATGACGATGACGATGACGATGACTATGACGATGACGATGACGATGACGATGACGATGACGATGACGATGACGATGACGATGACGATGACGATGACGATGACGATGACGATGACGATGACGATGACGATGACGATGACGATGACGATGACGATGACGATGACGGTGACGATGACGATGGCGATGGCGATGACGATGACGATGACGGTGACGATGACGATGGCGATGACGATGACGATGACGATGACGATGACGATGACGATGACGATGACGATGACGATGACGATGACGATGACGATGACGATGACGATGACGATGACGATGACGATGACGATGACGATGACGATGACGATGACGATGACGATGACGATGACGATGACGATGACGATGACGATGACGATGACGATGACGATGACGATGACGATGACGATGACGATGACGATGACGATGACGATGACGATGACGATGACGATGACGATGACGATGACGATGACGATGACGATGACGATGACGATGACGATGACGATGGCGATGGCGATGGCGATGACGATGACGATGACGATGACGATGACGATGACGATGACGATGACGATGACGATGACGATGACGGTGACGGTGACGATGACGATGACGATGACGATGACGATGACGATGACGGTGACGATGACGATGACGATGACGATGACGATGACGATGAAGATGACGATGACGATGACGATGACGATGACGATGACGATGACGATGACGATGACGATGACGATGACGATGACGATGACGATGACGATGACGATGACGATGACGATGACGATGACGATGATGATGATGATGACGATGATGATGACGATGATGATGATGATGATGATGATGATGATGATGATGATGATGATGATGATGATGATGATGATGATGATGATGATGATGATGATGATGATGATGATGATGATGATGATGATGATGATGACGATGATGATGATGATCATGGGAATGTGTGGCGAGCGATATGGTGAATAATAAATTACCTTAGTCCAAAAATGGTGAAAAGAATTTTTTTTCTGTCAACAACGTAATAAAGTTGTAAAATAACTCCTAAGAATCAACCACTCAAAATAAAACTTTATTCATAAAATAACCAAGAATTCCCAAAACACACTTTACTAAAATTTTATTCGTTAGGCTGAATACACTAGTAGGTTCAGCAATCATTCCCAACAATGGCCTAGGAATCATACCATAAAAGTTTTCCATTAGGTACCAAAACTTTTTCAGCTTCATAAATCCGGAAACTTGCGACATCTACCGGAAATTATGGCAAAAATCTTGGTAGCGACGCCTCCTGTCGGAAAATAAATATATTACATTTATTGCGCATCCAACAACTGTTTGGTTTGCTTCCCGGCTAAATAAACTTTTCAACACCTAAATCAGTAAAATATTGGCAGTATTATTTACTTATATTGACTGGCATCTATGACCGCCAGAGGCGCTAGTGTAGCATATTGCATTACTTCCTGACTATTATAATTAGCGGCAAATAATAATTGAAATTGTATAAAACTTGGTTGCGTTGTATGAGCAAAAAAGTAGTTAGGTCTTTGTAGGTTATTTAATATTTATTGTTCAATTTTCGTTTCCTATAATTTATAAATAAAAAGTAAAATATTTCACAAATAAAATTATTCAAATGTATGAAAGAAAACCAATCCGCAATTTTTTTGGTGTCTGGCCGGGATTACTCCGGGGCCCAAAATTCGTAGATGAAATAGAAATAAATTTAGTTGTCTGCTGGTCTTTAAAAATGTTCTCATGCGCGCAGATACTTCGCGAGATGTTTACGCTGGTGGAGAAGAATCAGGTGACCAAATTGCGCGTGGACATGGCCAACGCACACGCGCAGCAGCTGGACAAACGCCCTCTGCGCCACCAGATGAGCACGGACAACATGAACGCGCCGCCCTTCAACATCCCCAACCTGCGCGTGGAGCAGCGCAAGACTTCTAGCGCCGAGGACATGGCCAGGAAGAACTCCACAGGTTATTTGCTTATTAAACTAACTAAATGTCCTTCTCTCAACCTATAAAATGAAAGATAATACCTGATATATATATAATGAAATGTTCGTGTATAAAGTGTACCGGGGCGCAGGTGGTGCCGGTGCAGTTGCTCCCACGCCCCAGCCCGGCACCAGCGGCGGGTCGGGCCTGCTCGGCTCATGGTGGTTCGGCGCCAGCTCCTCGTCACAGGACGGCAACAACTTCCTGCGCGTGGCCAGCGCCTTCCCCAACCGCCGCCTGTCCGACAACACGCTGATGACGCCCAAAATCCGCATCGCACCCTCGTGCGCTTCCTCGCCGGGGGGCTCCCCGGGCTCCACCGCCGGCCTACCCGTGCGCCGCCACTCCAGCATCGGCCCCCAGGAGCGCCGCGGCTCCCATGTCAACCTCTCTCCACCGACTGTTAGTTGCACACTTTATTTACAGTATTTAATATTTCCAATAGTTAGCTTCCTCTTAGTTGCACTCCGGCATTGCGGAGTGGCATTTTAACCCTTGGACTCAACCTTAGGGGCACGATTTTATTGTCCGCGGTTGGGAGTAGCCTATTTAACTGCCTTACGAAGATACTAACTTACTGTAGAACATTAGATGATATTGTATTGTATTGCGGCGGTATCGAGGAATTGAATAGGAGTGACCTGGTAATGTGTCTGCAGGGCCGTTACGGTGGACGCGGCGGATCAGGCTCCAGCTTGTCTGTTCCATCCTCCACAGCTTATGCTGTAAGTGATACTCAAGATCAGCAACAACACCGTGCCGTCTCTCTCATTCTGTCTTACCCTTTCCTCTTTCAGTTTGGCTTTGTCTGTCCAGTCTCCTTAAATATTATCAGTACGGAGGGCTCAAACGATCTGCTTTCGATTGTCTCTCCTCTTAAATGCACGTAGCCGATTGTAGTTGACACGAGCCTTCCTTGCTAGTAATATCCATGTGCAACTGCGATCCGTCCGAGGAAAACCGCCACTGCAGCACCTGTATTTGGCGGACTCCTCTCGCTGTTGTCATGTCGGTGTGTCCACAAGTCATCATGCAACCGATCATTGCACGCACGTCTTGACGGGAACATACTGTCAACCGTTTGTTTTTGTTTTACCAGCTTCATGTTTCGTTTGCATCTTTACTCATTCATCTATGTTCAAGTTCAGCTCATCACCTGGAGCCGGATTTGATGAAGTGGAATACTGAAGCAATATCTTTTATATTATGTGAAAGACGACTCCGACTAAGTCTGGAAATGTTTACACCCCAGATGTGTTTCCCTCTTACCAAACCTCGCAAATTAAAATAGTGCGATCGATTCAAGTAAGCGGTTTTATATATAATTTACCCAGGATACTCGTTTTTATGCAGTAGATTAATATTTTAAAAACAAATAAAAATCGCACGTACCTACCTACTTCATAATGTATGTAGTGGTGACATTCCTTTGATGGTGTATGTTAGTAGGAGGTACGTATAATATTTACATAATATTGTATATGGGCTCATCGATGATATTCATTGTAAGACCCTACATGAAAAAAAACATTCATATAAAATATTTGTGTAATAGGTAGGTACTTAAACTTGTCATCAACGCAGAATCATTTCATTTCACATTTTTTTTAAAACGATTTATTTTTAAAGAGACCATTTAAATAATATAGATACTAACGTAAACCACGTAAAAATAGATAATGATGAGGATCGAAGAAAGTTAAGATTTAAAAAAAAACTAAATTGCTTTAAAAATGTGGAAATGAAAACAGCATAAAGTAATAAAAAGTTTTACACTAAACTTCCCCACCTACATCATTCCATACCATTTGTGATTGTCCTTACATTATACACACACATGCGCAACATGGATTTTGTGTAACAACCTAAAATATGATTCAAAGATACCTGAAGATTAAAATTACCTTCGAATTAACATTCTATGGAAATACTTACACCACACATGCTCATTATGTTATAGCTGTCTGAGATTACTGAATATTAATAATACATCGTCAATCTAATAAATTTACACAAATTGAATATATTTATGATCAGTAGTTAACAAAAAATTAAAATACAAACACAAAATAGTAAAAGACATAAATCCATGCGGCCGTGTTCACTGTCCATCACCTCTATGTGAGTCCAATGACTGTCGCTATCTGTTCTTCTATGCAGCTTGCACGGAGCATGATCGTGAGTACTCTTCCTTATGTAGTGAAACAATCATCGTACAACCAACCAACCTACTTGAGTGTATCATCTAGCGTTTGTGCTTCTTGTCAACAATCATGTCATACGGAATGCTTTATTTTTGTAAATGTTTCCATACGCATTATATTGTGATTTTTAATAGTGAACGTGGTGAAAAAATCCACACTCAAGCAAATGGTACATGAAAATTGTATTAAATTTTTAAAAGCAATTTCTTATTGGCAAATAAAATTTAACGACGAAAGATCACGACGACTGACGGGTAGCCTAAGGGTGCTGGTCAGTTGTTGGTTTGTTTGTCTGTTTGTTGGTTAACCTCCGTTAGCTAAGGGCTCTGGCTAACGGCTGAGCGAGGGTGGAGTTAACCGGCGCGCGTGTGTGTGTGTGTGTTGCAGGGAGGCTCCATGCCCAACACGTCCAGCAGCGTGCCCTTCCTGCTGTCCTCCAGCATGCAGTCCATCCGCTCCCGGCGCACGTCCGCGGCCATGGGGGGCTCGCAGGGCTCCGGCCTGCTTCAGCAGCTGGGCACCGGCATGGTAAGGCACCTCACCGGCTCCGTTCAGGGCCACCATTGGGCCGCCATCAACAGCCGGGTGTTCCCCCCGCCCGTTCTTGCCGTGCGGAAGTGCCCCTCCCTTAATATCACCTTTAACGACTAAAACAACAGCGCCCGCGCCCGCGCCCTCAACCACTTGATTTTAGAAGTAGACTAGCGGAATGACATATTTAAGGAGATGGACTGCTTATGCTTTGAAGAAAGATGAAATGAGCTAACCAACTTTATTGTCATTTACAGTACCAGCTGTTTTCCGGCCGTACATAAGATGTAAACAGACATTCTTTGTTCGTGTTTCTGTACGTGTCTCTCCGACATATTGTACGGACATATTAAGGGAGGAAACACATGCCCTATAGTAGTCACGCATCAGAAACACGATTGTTTACCGTGGAATGTACATCTCAGAGACGGTTTGCAGGGATGATATCAAAAGAGAGATAGGGGACTATCAGAGGACTATATGTCCCAATTAAATGTTTCTTGTAATTATTATTGTACTTCCCAGTCATCTCTTCATCAAAGTGTTGCTTTGTTGGATCTTTTCCCACCCTGAATACACACTTCGGGAAGTAATTTTCAGACATGCTCATGACAGTTGCTTGTGAAATTTCAATAAATTTATGTCAGTGTTCGATTCTAAGACTGTTCCACACAAGAATTGTAATATATTTCATAGGTACTTTCATTCTACGAATTTTCATTGGAAAATCGACTAAAAATAAGTCGTTCAATATTTAACTTGTGACTGATTTTGAAAGTAACAGCCAAATACTAGTTTTTGTTGAAAGTTTTTCCATAAAAAAGACAACAAAGTGAGATATTTTCTAAAATCAATACTTTTTGTCAATAAATTATCGTTACTATTTTTGATAAACCATAAACGTGGTTTTACTTTAAAATATTTGTGATAAGAATTATTTCATGTTGGGTTATTCCCCAAATCATTCTACAATATTATAATAACATGAAAATTATTTATGATTTTACTACTTAAACATGAATAGCTGTCACAATTTGGAAATGCACAAAGTAATTCAGCATATTATTATGTAGGCGTAGGTATAATATATTTATGGATATTATGTTTATTTTACATATCCGTATTATCAGGTTCAGTACCAGTCTTGGCCAGTAATGGCTTAAAAATTACGACATGTAAACTAGGAACACTCTGTCGCCCATATTCAACATGCTATAACTTTAAAACTAGAGTAGGTAGATTATTTCAAGCACTTGGCCAGTATAAAAACAACACGTCGCGACAATTGCCAGATTTACACTGAGCATTGGAAGTTGTATTGAAGCACACGCCAATTGGCGGGTGCGGAGTTGACAGTAAACCTGTTAAGTTAGTTACTTACTTGAAGTTAAAAACCTAATTTATATCATTCACGCTGTGCAACGTACAGTCCTCTTTATATCGCTTCCATAGTCTGATTTTTTAACACCCGACGTTTTGTGGACTCAAAACGCTTTCAAATCCGTGATTGTTTAAACTTTAAAGTTTAAGCACTTGAGTTATGGCGTTGGTATTTACACGTAGTGCTGTAATTTCTTCAAAATGGCCATTGTTCATATATTTTGTAATAATTTAATGCCCGTGAAAAGCTTGTGTACAAATATTTGTTCATTAAATGCATTTGAATAAAAAGTGATGTTTGAAAACTATAAAACACTCAATTAATTTGGTCATTTCTTGAAAATTACCTCCTGAAAAACGTGTTTCTAAATGTTAACTGTTCTCTAAACATTATTAAACTTAGTGAGAAGATGTAACTTCCTGACTATCGCCTTTTGTAATGTTCTGACAATCTTGTGCCCAAAATATATTTACCCCAGATCTCATAAAATCATTTAACTTTTAATAAACATATTTATCGATAGGTTAGTTCAGCCCAGTTGAAGGGCGCTTTGAAATTTTTCGTGTCTGTCTGTCTGTGATTGTAAAGAATTCTCAGCTCTGAACGCTGAAGAGAAAAGATTTATGAAATTTTAAATTATCGACTGAGTATGTATTTTGAAGTGAAGATATGACGATAACTTAGGTTGACACGAGTGTTTTATTATATTAATGTTTTATCCTAGATACTTTCTAGAGTAAGAATGTAAAATTAACTATTCTCATTAATGAATCTGCAATTTGTTATGGCTGTCCCTACTGTACGTATGAAGCGAATTATATATTTCTATCTCCGTATGATGCTAAGGTTAAATGTATTGTATTTATTTATATTATAATAACTATTATATTTGATAAAAGTATAAAAATGTTTGTAAAATTGAATTTATAATTATTGTCTTCAATCTGTTATTTCGTCAGCACTATTCCTCTAAATGTCTTCATAAAAATATTACTTGATCAAATATTGAAATAAATCATTAATTAGGTATCTATCTTAAGCCCTTAAGATGAATCATAAAGTCCGATTAATTATTGTAAACGTATTCGGCAAGGAGCCAAAATGATAAATAATACCAGGTGTTTTTTTGCAGAAAACCTTGCAACTAACTAGGTAACTTGGCTAGCGTCGGCTGCTCTACCCTAACCTTTACCGTATTGTCTTCGATCTAATAATTCCGACTGTAATGCTCCCTCCAATGGTTGTGCCGATTGCTCAAATTTATTGCTAAACCTTTTTTATTTATGCGCACACAAAGGCTCCTCAGCTGCGACTTTTAACGGGACAGAGTCTGGCAGGCGCCCCCTGTTAGTGGGGGTTGAGTGCTCCAAGTCCAACTGCTTTCATTTCAAATCGGCCTCTAAAAAAACTGATACATTTTCTAGTTTAGTTTCTCCGTAGATGACGTAAGCATGAACAATTCGCCTACCTAAAAAAGGTTACTATTTCTAAGCCATGAAATTCATTGATTTTCATTTTTCCTTTCAGGCGGCCATTTTAGTTTCAAAATCACTAACTTTAAAATAAATTTATATAATATAAATGATAAAACAAGACTTTTCTACTTTAATTTGTTAAGATTTATTACCAACAACATTGCGTTTGGATATTCGAGCTTTTTAACTGATAAGTTTAGAATTTTAGAGGTGTCTATTGACGGTTTTGTAAAAAATAGAGGGATATAGAGTTTTGATATTTGATAATAATGATAATGACTGTAGATTTTCAGAAATAAAATATTTAATTAAACTCACAAAGTAATTTTCACGGTTAACTGCATGGCACGAAAAATACAATTAATTTCATCAAATTCTACGGAAGAAAAATAAGATTAAAATCAGCTGTTTTTGAATTCCAGTAAAAATGAGAATTAGTAAAGATTTGTAAAGAGACGGACCTGTTTATGTAGGATTATAAAGATCATCATTAACAACAACAAAAATATCATAAAACTCAATAGAAATGTTTATCAACTGTTTTCGCCATATTTTTTTAAATCCATCTAAGTCCCATTCCAGTGTCTTAATATATTATGTATTGTTATTATAAAGGGCAATGTTGAATATCTTTTAAGGGAAACTCTCTTCCCCGTGCTTTTTTTCAACGAGCCCATAATTATCTAAAACCTATCTATCGGAAATGTTTCGAAGACAATCAATAAAAAGTAGGCGACCAGATCAGTTGGGTTCTGGACATAGGCTTCGGCAAAAGGGTTTTTCTTTCAGCTAAATTGTGCATAGTATAGAAAGGTAATTTCAACCTCATATGGATCGTAGCTCCATATGGTTAATGTTGAGGTTAGCCTTTACGGTGCGGTGTACGGATTTAGTTACTACACAATATGAGGTGACTTGACGGGGCGACGCGCGACGCCGGCCTCGGAACTTGGCTTGCGACGGATTCCAACCTATGTATGGATCTTAGCTTCATGATGAAGGTTAGTCTTTACTATGCGGTGTACGGATTTGGTTACTACATAATATGAGGTGACTTGATGGCGCGACGCCGGCCTCGGAACTTGGCTTGCGACGGATTTTAACCTATGTATGGATCTTAGCTTCATGATGAAGGTTAGTCTTTACTATGCGGTGTACGAATTTGGTTACTACATAATATGAGGTGACTTGATGGCGCGACGCCGGCCTCGGTACTTGGCTTGCGACGGATTCTAACCTATGTATGGATCTTAGCTTCACGATGAAGGTTAGTCTTTACTATGCGGTGTACGAATTTGGTTACTACATAATATGAGGTGACTTTATGGCGCGACGCCGGCCTCGGAACTTGGCTTGCGACGGATTCTAACCTATGTATGGATCTTAGCTTCATGATTAAGGTTAGTCTATACTATGCGGTGTACGGATTTGGTTACTACATAATATGAGGTGACTTGATGGCGCGACGCCGGCCTCGGAACTTGGCTTGCGACGGATTCGACTATCAAGTTTTTTATTTTATGTTATTTTCACATCAGTCTTTGAATATTTTAAGTCGATTATCAAAATTATTCCTCAAGCATAATATTAAATCATTAAATTTCTTTGTAAATATTTTTTAAAACCTTGTTTTAATTGTAAAAATGTACATAAAACATTCAATTGAAAAGAGTAAGCCCTTTAAAAAGGTTGAAACAATTTTTGAGGTTCAGGGAATTCGACTCCCTTTTTAATTAAAATATCAATTCCAAAAGTCTTTAATTAATGTAGATAGATTTACTAAATGAATTCGTCCATTTGTTTGTGTAAAGGGGGTCGCGTACGATATATTAGAATAAAGATGGTCGTGATAGTATTTGTAAAATATTGTATTTTCTTAAATAACTTAATCAGAGATTTTAAAACTTAATGAGCGAATTTAATATCGCTCACCAAACTGAAACACAATAAATATTTGAAGGCACATATTTGGATACAGCTGTGTTAAATGTATTATTAATACTTATTGGGTCGATTAAACGTGTACAGTATCGGAAAAGAAAATAATTAACCAATTTGGCAAAGGAATCCTTACACATTATTATTCCTCAATAACTATTTTTTTCAATAACTTAATAACAATGTATATCTCTATAAAAAAATATATCTTTGCAAATTCTATTTCAAACTTTTTTTTAGTTTATGAGTAAGCACATATCATCAATAATATAATTTAGGTAACGGAGATCTTACATTAACCATGCTTTTGTATTTGATTCAATAAAAAAATAATGTCGCTTGTATATTTGTACATAATATTATATTATATATATTTTTATAAATATCTCTATAAAGCTTGGGTGGAAAATTGCGGTATTTTTCTGATATAATGTATATATCTATATATATTTTTTATCACAAAAATGCATTCTATTTCTTAACGCAGTTATATAAAAGTATGTTAATTAATTTAACTTAACTTAAATGATGAATTTTTGTCTTTTTTCATTATTTTGTAGATTTAATCATTTGTTATTGATATTTTCATTACTTATGAAAAAATTCATCTTAAGCTACCTACTTATATAATTTTCTTTCTAAGTGTACGATCATTTATGAGTGATTGATTCTATAAAATAGATTCTTCGTTATTTACACAATGTTTGCATCTTACCAAACATATGTTTAGTATGTAATAATTGTGGTCAAAACGACATATATATGTACTCTCTGTGTGTGTATTAAAATAATGTACATTTTTCGAAGAGGGAGAGATTATTAATGAAAATATATTATCATCTAAAACACATAGAACATAATCTTTCAATCATTATAAGTGTCATTGGTGGTTTCAATAGTATTTAAAGTAATTATTGGTAAATACATCACACTATAATAAATGTAAGCATTCTTAATGATTACAATAATATTTTGTTATTATTAAAAGTTCAAGAAGTATTTTGAAATGCTTGATTAGTTTCCCGGCATGATGTAAAGTTATCAGTACTATAAACTGTCCCCCAACCTTCATCATCACAATGCGTAAATTTTAATTGATGTTTAAATGTACCTACCCAAAAATAGGATTCGATTAATATTATGCAAACTATCAATGTTCAGGGTGATTGATTTATCCTGTTGTGATTTGAACATCAGTACCCCTCCCCCTCGGTTTTTATTTGTAGCGCAGCATCGAAATCAATCCACTGGATATATTGTGAACGCCATATTAAAAAGAATTTATATTACTTAATAAAAATAAACTAAGAATTCCGAGACATTCTTTGGAATACTTGGTTAGAAAATTGGTATATGTGAATTGACGCTCACAATACTTTTGAACTTCAATTTCAAAATACTTAATTCAGAACGCTTATTAAGTGTGTCCCCTTATAAGATTTATAATCGCGTTCACTCATCCCGTAGTTGAAAATGTATAATATTAAAAAAATCATTTGAAAATATCGCTTGAGAGGATAATATATTTGTTCTATATGAGTGTTTTTTAGAATATTTAAAATATTTCAAAATATTCCAATCTTAAAACGATTTTGTAAAATCATTCCCAATAAAAAAAAGGGTAACTTCATTAACATATTTTATTTACTTTTAAAGATTTGGTTTAAAATTCTAACGTCTCCAGATATAAAAAAATAAACAATAAGTACGGAAACCTATCCCCACACCATGATTTAAATGTCTTGGCGTCACTATACTATAAGGGGCGTAATATTGTTAACTATGACTCTTAGGCAGTAACACTTTGTTTTCTCTGAAATGTTTAAAACCAGAACGCGAAACTGGTCGATTTACTTTACAGGAGGGTATTGGTTTCTTCCACATCAATAACATCAGTCAGTACCGATTATTTACTTTTTTATCATTGAACCATTGTTCAAAAGTATTTTGGTTTGGTTGAGATGATGTAGGTGTAAATTAAGTTTGTCATTGTTGAATTTTATCCCTTCGTATAGTTTCAAAATATTGCAAGAATCTGATCTCCAAGTGAACCAAATGCTTTCAAGATAAAAATACATTGATATTCCCATGAAGTAATTCAAAACATTGTTTGATTAGTTTCCTAACTACATCATCGAAGTACACGAAAATCGTAAGCGATGCTACTTGTCCCCTAACATTAGTCGCGATTCATCTATGATGATGCATTGTATTATATATAAAAAATGTTAAGGTGTTGTACTATAATAATATTTAAGAAAGATGTGTAATTTGTCTGAAAATCATGTGTTATAGGTATTTAAAAAAACTTGGTACATTTACATTTAACGTAAATTATTGTCTTCTTCTCGATTGTTCCAAAACGATTCAAATATCCACTTTGTCTGATTCATTTTAATTTTAAGAAAAACATTTATAATAAACCTAAGTAATTAGATTAGGACAAATGGTGTCAAAAAATCTTTGTTGTGCAATTAATATTAATACATATATCAGTCTTTCAACAATAAATTCGATGGAATAGTAAATTCAAGAAAATTGGTGTTTGAAAATTGTAGTATTAGTATAATTTAGTATGATATATATTAACTTGCCAATATAATTGAACAAGATGTTTTGAGGTCACTTAACCCAGTCTGTTACATTCGGATGTAAACAATGTATAAAAAACTTTGAGACAAATAAAGAAAGAAAAAACAGAAGACGAATGTTTTATTTTACTTACTAATAATTTTTATAATTTTCTTGGAAGAACCGAAATGGTAAGTGCCTAAATTAATCACTTTCTTTACAACATGTTATTCGTAATTAAAGTCAAAGTGAGCATGACAAATATTATAGCGTTTTTAGTCTTAGTGGTGAGAGAAATAAAATTTAATGGAAGTAGTACTCTTGGATATGTTGTTTTCATCTTGAAGGAAAGATCACAGATCTTCCAATATTCCTCCAGGTCGCACTTTGGCGGTGCGCGAAGGCGAAGACGTAAGACCTAATAAAGAGAATTATAGTCTCGGACGGCCATCCCGACGAAGGACCGAAAGCGCGAGAATCGAAAGTTGAGAGTGAATGAGTACTATACTGACCCGAACAGTTGGCACTTGTAACGGATCGACGCCGGATACGCATGTTGGTCTCGGACAGCAGTCGCGGCTGGATATGCGAGTGCCACCACTCACCAGTAACGATTGTAGCGCAGTCGTTGCTGCTGAGAGCGAATAAGTAGGTACTGACTGACTAACCGCCTACTAGATGAGTTTTGGACTGAGTAATAGATGCGGCATTTATATAGGCGCTCCCGAGGTGTCTTGAAGAGCGATCTCGGCAGTTCTAGAAGGTGTAGAAGGTTTATAATTTTGCAACTAAATATTATTCGGTAACTGAATAGAATGATAAAAAACAGCCGCTTTAATTTATTGATTTGACCCTGTGATATTTTTTTTGCCTGCGGTGCTTTCTTAGAGGCCCGGTTGGAAAAATAATTTACATCCCACTCTTTTCACCTTCATGAAAAATCTCAATAGATACCATTGTCTCTCTGATACAAGAAAAGCGGTATATTTCGACAAAACTTAGACCAGTACGGTCTAGATATGAACCAGAACGATCATTGCGGGCCAGAATACCGCGAAAATTTAAAACCGTTTTCAAGAAATATGTTTATAAACAGACCCACACGATCGTATCAGCCAGTTCTATAAGGGATTTAAATGCTGTCTCTCCACTAGTTTCAAGAACAAGAACAAACTGCCTTGAATGAGAACATTTTTGGTCAGTCGGGGGCTCGGGGGCGCTATGTTAGGTATTATCAGCGCATTGGCTCCTAGGCTCCTTGACGCCTTGGCAAGTCGGCGCCCAGAGCAGACTGCTCCAATTGCACCTGCATAGGAAAGTGGTGGGTGCCTTCTACTGACTGGGAATAATATTTGGAGTCAAATAAATTGGGGCACAAAATTTGAATGTTAGCAAATGGCTTTTTTAGGGTTTGTTAATATGAATTGTAAAAAGAATCGCAAAATTGTTGTTAAATGATATGGGTACTGTTGTTAAATGATGTGGGAAATTAAGGGGACGAAGTAGAAAAGGTAAAGAGACAAAAGGGCAAGTATCTTTTCAATTTGTTTTTAATCAAATCATCGTAATTTAGAAAATCTCACAAGAATCCCAACTACCAGAAACCAGTGCTGAGGTATTTCCAATTGGACTAGGTAAGTTGTTGAAGAGGCTAAAGAAAATGGTAAGTGCCTGGTTATTCAGATCTGGTCACTAAATACTGAACGATTTAGATAGTCTTTCACCAAGGCTATACCACAAATATATCATGTCTTGTTTATGTGATTAATTATATTTGAAATAATGCGGCCCCAGGACCTGACCTGATGTCAAAGAATTTAACTGCTCGGCCACGGAGGTCATCGTAAAGTTACATAGGTCATACGGTTGTTGCAGGTTGCAAGGATCTCATTTGGTATCAGAAGTGCATTGAAGTGAAGTGCATTTACTATTCTGATCTTCCAATAATTGAACTTACGGTATTCGGTCATCTGCCAATGTCCTCATTAGCCATTCCGTATTTTGCGAACATTTAATTTTAAAAGAAGTATTCCCAAGTTATGAATAATATTTTAACCATCCCTACTTCCATCATTACAAGCGCAAAATGTTGCTCGTTTGGGAACCCGAATAACCGGTCATCATTTCCAGTATTCAGAACCCACCCACTTATTTCATTTGGCTAAATTCTATCAATTTCAACTCTGAATAGTGAATAGGTACCATAGCTTGGCACAATTCATTTCCTAATTGCAATCCATGTGCATTTTAAATAAAACATTTCGATTCTCACTCCGTCTGTAACTCCGGTTCAATTAACTCGAGTTTTTTGTTCAAAATTGATGACTAGTAGAATCGTTGACTAGTGTAATAATTGGGAACCCCCGGTGTACTGCTCCTGCTCCATGACTTATTCTTTTACAACTCTTTCATTATTGTATATGCTATTCTGCTTTTCTTATTTTATTATTCTTATCTTATTTCTTTTTTTTACTGTACCAGCTGTTGCAGATGATTTCCATTCGTTTATATTTTGTTTTTTTAATCAACTTGTCTTGTACTTTTTAATTCTTATTTTCTGTTTTCTTTTCATATGTTTATTTTTCCCTGTCTAAGGTTAACACATTGTTTTTCTTTTTACAGACACTGTAAGCACTCTTATATATCTGTGTTTACTAATTATCTCTCTTACTTTACTTTGTTATCTTATTCAATACTTACTGTCCTCTTTACAGACCATGCAGATCTTATTTTTACACCTTTACTTTTGTTTTTACTTATTTACCGTTGCCCTTATGTGGCACTTTTTGGATTGATTATTGTTTTTCATTATTCCTCTTATTTTCTCTTCTTTTTACATGTATTTTTTCCGGTTTTCTTTTCTTTTTTTTTAGTAACAGCAACGAGTTTACAGGCAAGAACTGAACTCCGTTGTCTGTTTTGTTTTGTTTATTTTCCCCATTAGGGGTTGGATAACGGGCCTCGTCCCCGCATGCACGACTGGAGCTTCTTATTATTCTTACTTACATACTTTCTTACCGGGGTACTCCGCCAATCACCTGCGCCACCCCTGATGAGCGTTGGTGGTCAGAGGGGTGACTGTGCGGGCTGGGGTAACCTCCACCCTGCCTCCGACCTCCTGACGCTTCTTTCCCCTAGGTTCTTTAGGGTTTTATCCCTCTTTTTCCAATACTTATCTTCAGGGCACCACCGGGTGGTCGGTTAAGGGGTGTGGAAGTCCTGACCTGCACCAGTCGCCCCAACCACCACCAATTTCTCAACAGGACTGCCAGTCGTGGTTCGGCGAAACTCCCCCTTCACTCTATTGTTTACTTTACTTTTATGTGTTTTCAGGTACTGGAGTGTGGGTCCCCTCCACCAACTATCTGCCTGACACTTAATCTTGATTGTTTTGTTGTTTATTTTTCTGTGTTGTCCTTAGTTTAGTACTTGTAAGCGCTTGCATACCGCTTCATAACACCGTATGCGGGGACTTTGAAGGCCTAGCTTCATTTATATAAATTGTAGAGCCTTTTATTCAAAAAAATTAGATTCATGCGAGAGCTCCGAAGGGGTGACCATAAGTCACCTATACCGGGGTGGGATAGGGTGGGTGTACCTTCAAAGATAATCATCTTATTTGACCAATCTATTTTTGATGTACCTGTAACCATTATCTTTACATTGCGTTAATATTATAAAAAGAGCGTAGTTTATCGCAATGCTCAATATCGCATGGTGATACAATGAAAAACTTTTTCTTTGTGCCAAACCCGTTTACTTGCAATTCCTCAGTTTCGGATGAAACGTAGTGCGGTTCCAAAACTCTCAAGTATTTAATATACTGGCAAGTAAAATACTGCTAAGAATAGAGGAATATAATCATTCGTGATAGAAGTGGTTGAGTGAATAAGCATCTTTTTACGCAACTGTTAACTGTACTTGATTCTTTGCCGTGTATATATGAGGCCGAGCACGGCAGCGGCCTATCGATAGAGATGGGGTATCTGAAATGTGCTATTACCACTGCGGTAACGGAGACAACGGAACCGGTTCACTTCGCAGTGCCTACTGCGCGTGCGATCGCAGCCTGGCCGCTGCACATCCAAGACCGAGATGCTCATCATACTAATGGAGCTTATCACAACAACTCTCGATGGATAATTCCGAGGTGGTAAAAAATGTTTTATGGAACTCCCTCAGCATCCGCTTTAAGACTAATGAACTGCTTGATCTGGCAAATTTGAATCTGGCAAGGACTTGAACTCAAGACCTCCACTTTGCCTGGGCGCTGCTCTATCAACTGAGCTAATCCGACTTAATTTGCTTCATTCATAATTAACTGTATCCACACTTCGAATAAAAACTACCAACATTATCTTAATTTTATTAAAGCATGTTTATATTGACAGCTATCTTTACGGTATCTTTTTCGAATCGTTAATAGTGTATTCAATAATAAAATATTACTATTTGAGCTTTAACTCATAATTTAATCCCAACAATGTATATGTTTTAATCTTATATTCTTATACGTCGATTATTAAAATTACAATATGATATATTTATCCAAGATCCTAAATAAATTGCATTTAGTTCAAGATGAATCTTGCAATCGTAATTAAAGTATGATACAATTAAATATGACCGAAGGAAATAGAGTCGGATTAGCTCAGTTGCTAGAACAGCGCCCCAGAAAGGAGAAGGTCCTGGTTCAAGTCCTAGATGCGACCGTATCTTTTTATGTTTCAATTTTTTGTTTAAGAATCGCTAAAATATTGTCTTCAATCATTTTTTGTTAATGAAATTCGCAATAGAATTGCGATTGACGGAACTTCATACGACCCTTCAATATTTTCGCCCCAGTTTATTTTGTGGACAGTAAACAGTACCTACAGTGTACGAATATGTACTGTGTAAACTTTTGATTTTACTTTCCATAACTACTCTGAACAATACAATTATAAATAAAACAAATAATGAAATGAATTCCAAATGGCTCTATAGAAAGAACAATTGAACAAACCACTGTTAATCATTGCGCTGCGTCACTAAAAATGCAATGGAAATACCCACCATTCTCCCGTTAACGGGTAGTCGCAAATGTCAATCGCTTCTATTTTTTCTATACACGATCAATTAGCACGTGAATTGACATAAGTAGATATATCAGCGACTAAGTCACAGGGACAATGTAACCGCGTTGGGAATGTGGACCATCTCTACCTACAGGTAATGTCTTAAGACATGGCCAGTTAATTTATGGCCAGTTATTTTCTTAGCCTCGCTCGTACTGGTAGTGTCGCAGAAAGAAAGTTACGAAACTAATTGAAAGAATTTCTATCATTTCCTTACCAGAGGTCTGTTGTAGCCTAGTTAATTTCTTCAGAACAATCAATGAGGTGAAAATTAAAAGCCCATTCAATCAAAATAATAATAATTGAAGTTTCTTTTAAATACAATGAAAGTTTTGAAATAGATATTTCGCGAAGATTTTGTTTCGCCCATCGATAGCGAATAATCCGTTTAATGGCATTTTAAAAACACGTTTTGGTAACTAATATTGTGATAAAACAAATACGGCTTTCTATAAAACACGTGTTTAGTTTTGATGTGTCTTCGAAGCATTTAAATATGTTGCTTTAATAATAATTGTGCCTGTCGGGAACTTTTGCACAATTTTGGCTGTTTGCAACCGGGTTTTAAAAGGTTAGTTGATTAATAATATTTTTTCACGAATAACATACTTTTTTATGAAGACTAATGATAATCCCATAACATGTTATATCATATCATTTCATGATTTCGACCTTACTTACATACATTGTATACAATGTTTCATCGAACCTGCCTCCGATAGATAGGGTAATATACAATCAGATTTGGCTGTGCTGAAACTGATTGTACATTAATATAATATACAATCAGATTTGGCTGTGCTGAAACTGATTGTACATTAATATAATATACAATCAGATTAGGCTACGCTGAATTACATTAATTTAATATACAATCAGAGCGTTACATATTTCTGTCATGATTTGTGAATTATCTCTTACATAGGTATCAATTAAATATGCTCTTAGACGTGTGAGAAATGCCGAAGCTACCTATGGATGTTTTTAACTGTTTTCTTTAATATTATTTGATCATCTCAGTAGGCACTATATAAAATTAGTAAATTAAAAATATGTAATATTTGAAACTATCCTATTCAGGCACCTAATGGAATCTACTGAAACTTATGCAAATCTAGTGACTGTCAAAATGAAAGTGCCAAATTGTATGTAATCAATATTAAAAGTGAACATTAATACCAATCTTTTCCTCCTTCATATAATCCGGGCTTCTTCAAGACCCGCATTTATAAATCCCTTCATACAGCTCCTACCTTAATCCGCCTCACAACGCTTCTCAACCGAGTAGCAACATAGTTTGGCTGCCTTTTCACTGTATGCACAGTGGCGCTCTATCGAGGCGTGACATATAAAAAATGTCTTTCGTATTCGAAATAAGTTTCGATTTTTTAGAATTTAAATCAATTCTTAACGTCGTTAGCTCATTGTCTGTCCAAGTTGAATGTTCGATTTAGAAAATCGGATTACGTAAACAAGCCAATTTTGTTGTAATTTGATCGCTTTAACGATCAAAGTATTTCAAAACTCGCCAAACCGGCTCGCATTATTGTCCCAGTCCTCGATCACATTTTAATACACACAGATTACCAAGTTATACGATTTACACCAGTTTACTTTGTTGGTTTACTGAGCTGTGTTGTTTTCTTCAAATAATAAGTAGGCAGGTATATTGTATGTAATAATAATGAACAATGCGCAATTTTACCATCACAAAATAAACACGTGGCTGGTCAATTCGACCACCATAAACACGTGTCTTGTTTGATTATCACAAGATGCTATTAATAATAATAATAAACGTTGTTTTAGTTTTGCATATTAAAATATGTCAATAAGTCTTTGTTGTGATTAAATAATATTATCTTATCGTTGAAGAGCAAAACGGTGATTCAGATATAAGATTTACACTTTGATCATTATAATACAATGTGTAAGAACTTTGTGTTTTGTCTTAGCTTAATTTTTATACTTAATATACAGGGTGTTATGGGACAAACATGACTTACTTTAACCATTGTTTCCTGACATTATTTGGAATAAAAATATTTATGAAATTTTATTCTCCGGTGACTTTTTCGATGTTTTTTTTCTTCATTTTTTATTTGTTCGGAAAATTTAAAAAAGAACCTCTCCATGTCATTAGATGATAAGCTGAGTAATCGCCCAACTCTTTCAATGACCCTAGCAAGACCTACTGATTTTCTATATTTTTATTTAAAAACATAAAAAAGTCACATTTAAATTTCGCATAAAACTTTTTCTCCAAATAAGTACATACATCCCTTCACTATTTACAATAAAAATCGTAGGTACGTCGTGGTGAAAACCACCATAATGGGTAACCGGACAAATCAGAACACTTACAAAGTCATGAAGAGTGATTAAAAAAAATTAAGTTTTGTTAGGTTTTAGGCATTTTTCGTTCGTGTTAATGTTCGTGTTCATTGTTCGTGTCTTTGTATCTTGAACTACAATAAGGCAATGAGTTCACCCACTATCTCAATTTGTAGTCCGTGTAAATCCAGCCCAGCAAGTCGAGGTGCTGTGTTCGCTCTGCGCCTCGTTCAAGGTTGGAGTCTCTCGTTCTGCCTCTGATTACCAACTTTCACGTTCAAGATCTGCTCATATCGCGATCACCAATCACCGGGAATATCATCTGTCTTCTAAAGCATTAAGATTGTTACTAATGACATCGATCGGATAGAAATCAATGAGTAAGACTTCCTAGACCGTTTGTATTCATATTTTAGAATTTTTAATGTTTTGTGTTGTAAGTAGGTACCTACTTTAAGTATTATTTTCATTAAATCTACATGTAAAGTATATATTTATTTTGTATATTTGTGAATATTTAGATCATTTGTGATGGTAGATACAACATTATTTAAAAATTATCATACTTTTTAAAGTAGCTATAACTTTGTGGTTATGTAAAATAAATAAATGGACAAAGTATTGTGTTAAATGAATAAACACAGTTTTTAATACACCACTTTTTATTGAAGTAATAAATGACAAAAAACCAGGTGCCACTTATCTCAAGCTTCGTCAGGGCTTTTATATTAAGGCAATAATACGGTAATATTTTAAATTGAGCCGCTATCAATAACAACCCTTACGTAGATGGCGATAAGTTTTAAATTCCCGCTTAACACCATCCGCCTGTTTTGATTTATGCAAGAAAAAAACATGGCCAAAAAGCGCGTATTATTTTATTTTGTGGATGTTCAGGCATAATTTTTTTTTTTTTTGATCATTTTATAAATAACTTAATTTTCCACATTATACAATAAAAACATAACCGAAAATGGGTTCGTAAGTAGGAGATTTTGAACTTTAAACCAGTTTTCATAGGCCTTTACATAATTTTTTCTGGGCTTATAAAAAGACTTATCTAAAAAATACTCGATTATTTCAAAGGACAAAATGTATTATACTCGCAGTATTTAATAAAAGTATCTGAAACATTTCTAGGCGACCAAATTTTCAAACCAAAAACACATGATTTTGCATTACTACGTATGGCATCGCCTTAACAGTTAATATAAAAAAAGCCCTGACGAAGATAACCGAAACTTGGTTAGCTGTCATTTATTAGTTCAATAAAAGTGTTTTTTTTAATTTTTTTAGTGTGTTTTTTTTTATTTATTTAATGTATAATTTCATACTCAAAAGTATTTGCTTCTTTCGAAAAATAAAAGAAACAATACAAAGGCACAAAAATAGGCTTTTAGAAAAAGTCAATAGGTATCCCATATAAATAATAACCGAATATGTTATCCGAGAAACTATCATTTAAAATTGTAGCTGCCAAAAATATGGGAGAATGTAGTTGCAATACGATAATATTGTTAATTCTGAATTTTGAATACGAGATTGACGAGATGACGTTTAACAACTAGGTCCCAATGATCGAGTGGTTAAGACGCTGTCCCGGTAAGACAAGACACCCTTAGTTCGATTCCTATTTTCTGTGTAATGTTTCATTTGTCGTTTAGATTTATTAGTATTTTCTTCTTCTTCAATGAAGCAATATTACTTTTTTGAACCGCTATATTTTTTTCATATGAACGCCGATTTAATAATAATAATAATAATCTATCAAAAAAATTATATATAAAGATGCAAAAGTCGGTCATTTTGAATACATGTAGGATAACAAAAGATTTTTTTAATATTTATGTTGAGGGATCAGTAGGATTTATAGGCCCTGTTAAAAGTTCTACCGAGCCGAACCCTCTGATATGAAAATATCTGGAGTCGGTGAATTATTTTCCCATTTGATCTCTGGTGAATTGACGTGTTGTTCTTGTATTGTTTTGTATTTATTTTGCTTATATAATGCACTTACATAATGTTGATTGACTAGATGATCATTTGTGGAAAAGTGAGTGGAAGGGTTAAGTTTTTCCTTTGGGGAAGATTTAACCCGGACAACTAAATCGGAAGATAAAAAAAAAAAAAAATATATATATATATACAAGAAATATATGGCATAGAAATATATGGCTACTGGCATTATACCTAGCTCTCTAATTAAAAATTTAGGCGTATTAGATCTATCAAAAAATTTATATATAAAGATGCAAAAGTCGGTCATTTTGAATACATGTAGGATAACAAAAGATTTTTTTAATATTTATGTTGAGGGATCAGTAGGATTTATAGGCCCTGTTAGAAGTTCTACCGAGCCGAACCCTCTGATATGAAAATATCTGGAGTCGGTGAATTATTTTCCCATTTGATCTCTGGTGAATTGACGTGTTGTTCTTGTATTGTTTTGTATTTATTTTGCTTATATAATGCACTTACATAATGTTGATTGACTAGATGATCATTTGTGGAAAAGTGAGTGGAAGGGTTAAGTTTTTCCTTTGGGGAAGATTTAACCCGGACAACTAAATCGGAAGTTTAAAAAAAAAAATATATATATATATTTACATTCGTTATTTCGGCTACTGGCATTATACCTAGCTCTCTAATTAAAAATTTAGGCGTATTAGATCTATCAAAAAATTTATATATAAAAAATGCAAAAGTCGGTCATTTTGAATACATGCAGGATAACAAAAGATTTTTTAAATATTTATGTTGAGGGATCAGTAGGATTTATAGGCCCTGTTAGAAGTTCTACCGAGCCGAACCCTCTGATATGAAAATATCTGGAGACGGTGAATTTTTTTTCCCATTTGATATCTGGTGAGTTGACGTGTTGTTGTTCTTGTATTGTTTTGTATTTATTTTACTTATATAATGCACTTACATAGTGTTGATTGACTAGCTGATCATTTGTGGAAAAGTGAGTGGAAGGGTTTAGTTTTTCCTATGGGAAAGATTTAACCCGGACAACAAAATTGGAAGCATAAAAAATAATATTTTATTCCAGGATGTGGGGAGGTTAGTGCAATCCCACACGTCCCATATAAATATACATATAGATTTACATTGTATAATACATATAATAAATTTACTAATAAGGACAACTATGCAGGGTGTGGTCTTGAGTGCGCTTGGGCCCAGCGCTCACTCAGGAGTGGCGCTTGGTGCTGGTAGGCTGTGGTCACTAACGTGTTGGCGGAGGCCATTAGCCGCATCCTGGCTCCAGTGACCCGGTGTCTCATCAGGCCGGCAAATCCATGCAGTCCTAGTTCCATGAACATCGTCGATGCGCTGCTGTATCGTCGGTATCCAAATATTATTCTACAGGCGTCATTGTATTGAATTCGGAGTCGTTCCATCGAGCAAGTTCGGTAGTGACACCATGTCTCACACGTATACAGGCCAGTACAGAATGCGTTGAATAGTATTTTTTTAACGGTATTGCTGCATTTGCAAAATCTGCGGGCAATCATATTGGACACTATGCTTAGGCTTCTCCTTTGTCGTTCGATATCGCCATCGTCCGATAGGTCTATTATATATTATCTATAGATTTGTTTCGAAAGAACCATTAACTAACTTAACATGTTGTTGTAATGTTAAGTTAGTGTATATAAATGCTCAGCATCAATATTTGAAAAATATGGTGGTTGAAACAATGTAACGTTGTTTTATTTATTGTAGTTATCTCATTATTTTCATTATTAAATTTGTTTAACTGCCCTGATGAAGGCACATTTATGATGAAACCGGTTGGTGTTTTCGTAAATAGTGACGCACACAAAGTAAGTGTTTAGATTAAGGAAATTAAAACAGCTGCCCTAGAAAGCAGATTATATTTCTATAAAGACGAATGTATACCTACATACCTACCTAAAAAATATACGAATATTATGAATAGGGACTGTTTGATTTAGTTGTACTCGTATGTATCACCAGTAATTTTAGCTTGTAGTTGAGCTAATAATCTCCCATTAAGTTGTATTATATTATAAATCAACCAATGTTTCCAACTTTTAATCTTGTTGACATTTTGTGAGCAGGACTCCGCAGTCCGCAGGACTGCGTGTTTGGTGTATTAAAAAATGTCTTGAATAATAGGCCAAGTCCTCCCCGGTATTATTGGTAAATTGGTACCAAAACTGTGCCACCCTGTGTCAGTTCGTTCTACCTGAAGAATTCCCCCCGATCGCGACAAATCTGATATTTTACTAAAACAAAGCCAACCACAACAGATCGAAACTGTTATGATGAAGGATTGCTAGAATTGATAAACATACTTAGCTTATTATTTATACAGTGGGATATTTTGTGGAACGTTTTCTCGTGTTTTCTCTGCCAACGATGAAAGTGGATGCTAAGCGTATTTATACATGGTTGTTTGTAAAAAGAAAACTACATTAATTTAATCTTCTTGATCTTTAAATCAACTTATTTATCTGTTTTTAGAATCGATTTCACTGTGTTTACAATGGGGATAGTTTGTGATTTATTCTGATATATGTGACAACATTGTAGATTTATTAATAAATCTCTTCAAATTATTGGTAATCTGGTTAAAAACGGGATTGCAGGCCGTTTCCTCATAAATTTTGATTAAATATCTGATATATCGGAACCCGTGTTCATGCACCTGCATTTGCCTAGATAATATACGATGACACAATGCGTAAATATTAGGATTTTTATGAACACGTGTTTCAACATCGTGATAGTACATTTGTAGTTAGCTAAAAGTTTATTCGGAAACCTATCAATTCATAAGGGCCTGCAATCCCGTTTTTAACCGAATTACAAATACTTTGAAGACATAAACAAACAGTCTTTGCTATAATTTATATCAAATTAATATTTCTATGCACTATTCACGAAACAAATAAATGTCGCGTTTCTATTTGGAGTTTGTGCTTATTCATGCACAATGATTTCTGCCTTGTCAAGATTCTAATAAAAATTTCAAATAACTTAAATATTTTCAGAAATGTTATTTTTATTCATTAAATACGATTGTTCTTTGTTACTTAATTAGAAAGTTATTGCAACGCTTTTGTTTAGCTATTTAAACTGTAAACATACAGTGCTTTGTGTTTTGTAACGGGCATAAACTGCATTTCGCAAATGTCTGGATTACAGTTGTAGCTCGAACTATATGGAAGATAATGATTGTTAAACTCAATTAACAAATAAATAATCATTAATTTTTGTCATAAAAACATTTACTTTATTGTATATATTTTAGATCTAAAACATTGTCTTGTAAGCTTTAAAAATATATTTCCCATATATTTGTAAAGCTTACAAGAATCTAACACGAATACTGGAAAATATATAAGAATAACAACAAAATTAATTTAGTAGAATCTATCCATCATTTGACTTTTAACGATGTTATGCCAATTGTTCACTTTCTTTATTGTTTATTGTTTTAGTTTAGATTAGATATTGTTTATCTCTGCCGTACTTATACCTGATCTCAATCTAATAGTTAACTTTTGTTTATTGGTTGATCACGTATCCCCGAAGCGTCTTTGATTAATTTTTTAATAGTGAGTATAAAATAAATAGGAACTTGATAACTAAAGAACACAACTTTTGCTAACAGAATTGAATGTCTTATCTGGAAATATTTATGCACCTGGGCTAGAAATGATATTTAATTAACTAATTTATATACTCAAGATATGTTTATCAGCAAGAATGATCGGTCGATATATCGAGTCCGCCATTATGATTGGCTTCGCATTTTTGCATAATTATTTCCTTTTTCTTCGCCGATGTGTCGAGTAAACATCAACCGCACAAATCAATTATAGGCATAAAAACTGCGCCGCGCCGGTTCGACGCGGACACGCGACTTTAGGCATGGTCTTAGGTCATAGTAGTTAGGTTATGCTTAATCCATGGAGTCATGAGAGTATTGTATTAATTTGCGAGTTCGCGCTTATAAAAACAAATCTTCTCATAGATCCGTTATCCTATATCAGGTATCAGGTCAAACCAGATGAAGGTTAAGTCACATAATAAATATTATACCTTATGTTCTTACTTACGTATTCTTCTCCAATCCTAGTTGATATAGTCAGCTCTAAATACATAATTAACATGTCTTTGCGCGTATGCCATGCTCATCGTGAGAATTTATTGTTGTACACCTACCTAATGAAATGATTTTTTTTAATTGTACCTAACGGTTATCACTAAGGTTTTGTACAGAGAACCATATTTTATTTTCCAAAGCCCATATAATAAAGAATACTACAAGAAGTGCCTTCCATACAAATTTTAATGGACACAATTTTCTATTTAGCCCAATGTCCAGCGCTTTGTCTCACTTACACTAACCTGACATCGTAGATCTCCATCCCATTTGAATTTTTGTAAGCGCAGTTTTGTATTGGAAATTTAAGCCTCGATTAGGCAAATATTAAGATCACAAAATACGCCCAAAAAACTGAAATATGCTTAGCATTATGCATTACACGTATGTTTTCCATTACCTACACATATAATATGAGGATCACAAAAAAAACTCAAGTGCAAAAATTATATTTATCCAGTAAAACGTTGCTATTTAGGTAAAAACAATAATGTTTTACTGAGTATTTGAATCCAATACACTGTCTAAAAACTCTAACTTTTTTATGTTATCACAAATTTACCATTTCTCTGCTATACATGCGTATATTGGCCAAAACCACAGATTCGATGTAAGAAATTTAAAAAACCAAAAAGTACCAATTTCGTATCAACAACAATAAAACAAATACATTTTGGTAGGCATGCGACACCCATCGCAAACGCCACAGTCGAGTCTGTGATTGATGAGGAAGAAGGTGCCCGACGATGGTGAAGAGAGGGACGAGGCTCGGGGAAAGAGAAAGAAGGCGACGTGAATATTACGAAGTTGCCCAAACCAGGTGGGTACTAGTGAGGTGAATAACGGTTCTTTTCCGATACTTGCTTTAACGAACATAATATCATACCTGTTATTTAGTATCATAATATTACAGGTTTCTAACTTTTTCTAGAAGGGAGGCTGGACATCAAATGTTTATACTCGTATTTACTACGTACTTGATATCAAATATGCCCATCTAGACGCTAGCCCACGAACAAGACATTAAGCTCCATAACTAAATATTTCTAGTATCCAGAATAAGTTTTGTTTCCGCAAATGGCCGAGACACAAAACTTTTTCGCATTAATGATTTAATTATACAATTCACTATTATCATTTAGAACACGTTGGAAAAGTATCCAATGATCCAAGCTCATACAATTCAATGGATTAGTAATGTATACGATTCTGTGCATTATACATATGAGCATTAAAGACGGTTTTTGCACGTTGGATGCTGTCATTAATATCGTATAAAGTTGACGAAGATATTGGCTTGCGGGTCTCAGTGGTCATGCGCGAAAAGAACGTACATTCTAGCATTCTTGGATACGGTTTACAGATCGCTTCCACACCACACTATTATTGCTTGTATACTTGTGTTTTACGTGTTTCACAGTATTAGAAAATATATCTGTATTTAGTCTCGCCCGCGCTGTTTGTACCGTGTCGCTCGTTGTGCGTACACAGAAACGGGACGATAATATAATATTTGTATGATTTTTAAAGCGCTGTTTTTGTAAAAAAAAATCACATTAAGGTCGCTGTAGAAATATTAAAATATTTAAATTGCAGTATTGCTGTTTACGGCTAGAAGTCCAACTCTTTTAACTTTAAAATGCAAGGGATGCGGAGCAAGCAAAGTCAATTTTTGTTGCTTTCACCATGAGAGAATTTTAATTTAATCACGTGCTTAACGAGTAGGTATGTAAAATTCATGATTTGCAATAAAAAATAAAACAGCAGCAAAACCAAGCAAGTACATAGTGGAAATATTGACTTAATTAATTGAACCAAAAATACTACCATGTATGGGGGTATGAAATACATAATTATTTCTACTGTTCAGTTTGTATATGTTTGAACATTATCCTTTAACTGTTAAAAGCCTTCATGGCGTCAAGCCTGCAAAACCTTTCAAGGCGTGAATAAATAAATAAAATAGTAGAGTTAAAAATATGATTTCCTTATTCTCGCATCGTGCGTTTATTTATCGGTTCCGGAAGATGAAAACCATATACAAGGTGTATCGGCACTAACCCGACAAACTTTAACCAGCTATTCTTTAGCACATTTGAAGTAAAAAATGGTATGGGCACTTTGCTGTCCGGTATCATTTTTTTTCAATTAAAAACAAATAACTAAAAATTTCCACACAACATCACTGTCATTGGCATTGCTTTTCGTGTTCAACAGCTGTTATAAGCAAGTATGTCGAAAAGCGTCTTCGCTCTTTCGCACACACTAAATAATAATAGTTAAAAATGAGACGAATGGTGCCGTGCCATTTCGTTGTGATTGTAAAAGTGCGCCAATATAGGTACACACGTGCATTATTCAACGGAATTCGGATTAAATATTGCCAGATGGGTTTTCAAACTTTGACAAAGGATAAAACAGTGGTGACATGTGGTGAAAATATGAATAATAATTTTTTTATTAAAAAAAACGTTACCGGACAGCAAAGTGCACATAAGATTTTTTACTCCAAATATGCTACGGAATAGCTGGTTAAAGTTTGTCGGGTACCTTCCGATACACCCTGTATACAAAATAAAAATAAAAACGTAAATATAACATTTTCACCACAAATATACATTATTTCTAACTTGGCTTGATTTCACGTTTGACATGCAAAAAATATACACTCACAAAATAGTTAATAAGTTTAATAATAAACCATCATAAATTATCCTAAAAATAATTACGATCCTTCACCCACACATTATAAAATAAATAGTCTACAAAAATAATGTAAAAATAATGTTAAATATTCGAATAACCACCGTAAACGTTAACGAAGTATTTGAGTAAATAACGTAACAACAGTCGGCGAACTAATATTTGAAGGTATAATATGTTATCAATACCTGTTAGCGTTATATTAGTCACAACTCTTGCGGGTGCCCGGCCTAGTACCTACTCGGCGAGTAAGAAATGAAAGTAGGCTATGACTGGCCCGTCCCGGTGGTTTCTAATTCCGAGTTCCGAGCCTGCGCTGCGGGGTCTATTGCCTACTACAGTCACAATACCTACTGCCGGCTGCTGCGGGCTGTCTGTGCTCGCAGTTTGCTGCTTAGTGCTGTGTCCGCTCTTAGCTGGTGCTTGCTCAAGCTTGCCGCTGCCTGCTGTTGCATTAGTGGCTTGAATCTGCGGATGGCGGAAGTTGTGACAAATAAAAACAGTTTGTTTTGTATCATTGCATCGCCTTGATAATCTACCAATGGCACTTAACCGCCAGATTTAAAAGTAGGAATAAAATTGCTGTTCTTTGTTTTGATAATCGTCATCGTAGTTTATTTATATATTTAACGCCCAGAGGGCTTTTACATGTAGGTGGTACAATTTTAATGACAGTTATATAAAATTTCTGCGCTTTCTTACTTATTTTTTAGAAGTTTTTTTTGTAATTCTCATAGAAATACAATTGTGCATATTTTTAAAGTTAAATGGCGCACCTGCAATGTTAAATAAATTTACGTTTAAATAAACACAAATAAGATTTCATTATTAGGACTGGCAGACATTTTTTACTCTGTTGTCTTGCTTTTTAAGGCACAGAATTAGTATTAAAATATGTGTATGTTATTTTTGGAATTCCTAGGGAAGGTTTTGGCTGAACGAAACCGGTTGGTGTTTTACATTTTTTTATACAGGTATACGCCGGGCAATGGGTATATATTGATTTTATATATATTAGGCATTAAATAAGTGGAAGATTATTAAATATACTTCCTATTCTATGTTTCCATTTAGGTAAGTAGTAACAGCTCGGGCGGTCTGGAAAATTATCTGGGGACCTATAAAAGTTAAATACTAATGGTTGCGCTTTCCCCGGAGCGTGAGTTTGTCTCTCCACCACTGGAGTAAACAACGTGGATGATTAATTTATTGTTTTACAATATCATAACTACTCATTCAAAAATAGTTTATTTCAACACTAATTAAGTGATTAGCGTGCATAACTTCGAAATTAATTAATCTAAGTAAAAGCAGGAGCAACATAAATTTCTCTTTAGAGTATTTTTGAATAATGATGGAATAGTTTGAACTTTTTCGCAAATATTGCAAAGGAATAAATTATTATCTCGGTCTTGGATTCAGAATATCATCGACATGAAGTAAGGCGCGGCTAAATGACTAAAATTTAAAATATTAATCAGAACCTTAAGAATATAAGCACTTCAATTATATACGTGTAGTAATTACTTGGGGAAAAAAAGAGATAAATATTGTGTTTTTTTTGTAGTTTTTTAATTGCATACATAACTTATGTAATCGTACTTACGCTTTAAAAATGAACACTATGTAAATATTCGCCGCTGGGAATGATAGGAATTTCAGCAATATAGCAATTTGTGGAAAAACGAGTTTAATTTTTCCAAAATAAAGTACATATTTTTCACCAATCATATCCATTAAAGGTATGAAAACACTAGGCTTCGTATTAAGAACAACTAAAAACTTTAATTCTTTACAAGCCATTAAACTATTATACGTATCTCTAGTAAGAAGTCTAATTGAATATAACTCAGTAGTTTGGTCTCCATCTTACAAAATTCACATTAACAACATTGAGCGAATACAAAAAAAATTCCACGTTTTATAAATTTTAAATTAAATATCCCTGTCGAAGACTTAAAATACAATTTCTTATTAAATACTCTAAAAATACATCCATTAGAAGATAGACGTAAAATAAACGATTTAACGTTCTTATTCAAAATACTAAACTCTAAAGTCGACTGTTGTGAACTCCTGCAACTTATAAACATACACACACCCACAGTAACAACACGACAAAATACAATATTCTACAGCAGCACACATATTTTGATATTCTGGAACGAATTTATTTTTATGTCCCTGATAATTTCATCAGAGCTAGACAGCACAGATTATTTATTTTTCCAAGGGGCAGGACCAACCTACCAATGATCATGCCTTTGGGGAGAATAACCACTTTGTTAAATCACATTTCTTCTGTGATTGACATTTTCAATTTGAACCAAAGAGAATTTAAGACGGCAATAAGCATACTATTTAACAAATCTGGTTAATCAGATAGGATTGATGTATTTACCCATGCAAATAAATGTATGTACTGACTTCTTATAAACTGTAATTTATAAACTGTTATTTGTGAAATGTAAATGGAATATACTGTTTTTCACAATAAATCAATAAATCAATAAAAAATCAATAAGAGTAACTACATTGCCCACTCTCCGATAAAACGACTTCACACCATGGGAAATCATTACTTGGGTGATGTTGACATATTCAATACCAACTTAGCAAGTTTTGTGGATCATTTAAAACATTTATATCAACGATACTCCTAAACACATCATGTAAACCTACAAATAGCTGTAATTTTCTGTTTTTGTTTCTTGTGTTTATATGACTTGTTGCATAGCTTTTATCAAATGTAATTTTATTCTTATTTTTTATATTTCAAAGTATCTGCCAAATTAAAATTATACTACCAACCATGTAAAAGCCCTCTGGACGTTAACCCTAAAATGCATACTGTTGCAAAACTGCAACATACCGTTCAAACCACCTTTTACTTAATACTTAATGCATGCCGTTTTAGAAATATCAGTTCACGGTAATATATTTTATCGAGTGGCATCACCTTTTATTTCTTTCGCGAATGTCAAATGTCACTTTTTCTTTAACAAAGTGAAGATTCTCGAAAATTGGTTGGAGGTTAGGATTACAGTTTTGTTTTGCTGTTATTATTTTGATTTTCTTAGGTAAGTAGATACAATAATACAATACTTATATGTAATAACTCGTATTTTTCCGGTACACTTATTAGTTTTGAGAAATTTTTTTAGGTTTTTTATTTTTTTTCATACGTAAATTGTTCATATTAATGTTTATTAAATACATGGTGTTGTAAACCTGCAACAATTATTTTTTAACCAAATATCATTAACTAATTACAAAAAAATAAAATTCTTTATATTTCCTTGCATATGCATGTAAATATCTAAAAAATATTTTTTTTTCCAGAAAAATAAATAAATCATGCATTTAAGGGTTAAATAAATAAAAAATATTGATTATAAAATAAAACACAAACACTTTGTGTTTAACCACGAATTTATTATTTCATATATCAAATAATATATATGAAATATATGAAATAATAGGATATATGAATAGTAGGATATATGAAATAATAAATTCGTGGTTAAATACAAAGTGTTTGTGTTTTATTTTATAATATCATGTCTAACCACAAAGTAATTGCTTCCTATGAAAAAAAAAAAAAAAAAAAAAAAATTGAATTACATCCTTTCCCGGTACATATATTTGAGAAACATGTGGGTTTTATGTAAGGTGTATATTTATGAACTACGTAGGTACTCGAGTGACCTAATGTATCTAAATAATTACCGCATTATGTACGTACCTTCATTTTGACAAGCAGTCACATAAACAGATACAAAGGCTATCATAGATATTATTCTTAATTATTGAAGAAGATGAAATTAATAAATCCTCCATGAAATATGAAATAGCAAAAGATACAAGAAATCAAAAGCTAATTGTCTAAAGTGTAAATCGAACCCAGAAGCTGTGACTTACTGTGGCTCTGTCTGTCTGCGCAGATAGAGAAACAATAGCGCGTGTTACTTCCAACAGACAAATGGCGCTGTTTAAAAAAACATGTTTTTACCTTTCACATGTGACATTTATATAATTTAGATATATAAAAACACATGCGTATTCGAATGTAATTGTGTCAAAATTTCAAAGCGATCGGTAAAGAAGTTTCGAAGATTCAAAGATTTTTAACAAACGAAAATGTACATTTTTATTATTATTCCGTATCTACGGGACATCTGTTGACTTTACTATAAATGTGGAACTAAAATAACATATATACACAGACATAGGAATTAATAGACGAGAAGATAATGGCGAGGGGTAAAATCAACTGTTGAAGAACGAAGGGGGTTAAGCTGACTGTGATTCGTCAATAAATCAATCTGACAGTAAATAGGCATCTCGCATTATAATATCACCATTTAGTTCTTAAAAGTAAAATCTGCTTTTGAATGATCTTCTTTTTTGAATGATGATTATCTTTTTAAATGTGGTTTACATATTATAAGCTTCAATATATAAATTCTTCTGCAATTGAACAATTTGTTCCTTTAACGACTTACAGAGAAACTCTATACCCAAAATGGTTCTCAAAAGACCTGATAGACTTAATTTACCTCAAAAAATTATCTCATAAGAGATTCAAACAAAGTCGCCTGGCCATCGATTATACTGCGTTTCAAAAATTGAGGGCAGAGTGCAATAAGCTCTCCGCAAAATGTTACAAAAATTACATTAGTAATGTCGAAGGCTCTATCATGGACGACTCAAATTTCTTTTGGAAATATGTTAAATCCCAAAAAGAAAATGGTACTTACATACCTAGTAGTGTGTCATTCGATTCTAAATTATCCCAAAATCTTCAGGAAACTGTTAATCTTTTTGCTGATTTTTTTAGCGGCGTTTACATTAATGCAAGTGAAGACAGCAATATTTCGTGCTTTGATTTGGTTGAAACTCTTGATATATCTGACTGTAATGTAACCATAGACGATATTATATCTAAGCTGAAGAGTCTTGATTCCCGAAAATCCGCAGGACCTGATAATGTTCCGCCCAGGTTTTTAGTAAATTGTATGCATACATTGTCATATCCTATTCATAAGTTATTTACAAAGTCACTCTCATCAGGTGTATTCCCGGACCTTTGGAAGTTTAGTCTTTTAACGCCCATTTTCAAAAAAGGTAATAAGAGCGAAGTAACAAATTATAGGCCAATATGTATAATGTCTACTTTACCCAAACTTTTTGAAAGCCTAGTACTAGATAAGTTGATATCCCGAATCAATCGAACCATCTCTCCCCTTCAACATGGATTCATTAAAGGTAGATCTACTCTTACCAATTTGATATTGTACACGAATGATATTGTTAATGCCCTTAATGCATCACATCAAACTGATTCCATATATACTGACTTCAGTAAGGCATTTGATAAAGTAAACCACAAAATATTATTACGTAAACTAAAATTGTTGGGAATAAGAGGGAGCATGTTGGAATGGTTTAAGAGTTATCTATTAGGAAGGTACTTAGCAGTCAAGATAGATTCGTTTACTTCTTATACATTTGCTGCCTCGAGCGGAGTACCACAGGGATCTCACTTGGGCCCAATATTATTTTGTTTGTTTATCAATGATATTGTTAATATTTTTACTAATGTTAAAGTCCTGTTATTTGCCGACGATCTGAAGATATACAGAATAATCAAAGACGATGACGATCGCGCAATTTTGCAGTTGAACCTTAATAAACTATGTGTGTGGTGTTCTGTCAATGATTTGCAACTAAATTTAGGTAAATGCCAGATTATCAGTTTTTACAAAGGCAAAAATCCACTTAATTTTTCCTATTTTATGAATGGTGCTAATCTTCTTCGTGTATCACAGATTCGTGATCTTGGTGTTATATTCCACGAGAGTCTACAGTTTAACGAACACATCGATGAAATAACAAGCGATGCGATGAGAATACTAGGTTTTATTTTGAGAATGGGAGCAAATTTTAAAAGTATGTCAACATTAAAACATCTGTATTGCTCGTTAGTACGAAGCAAATTAGAATACAATTCCACCGTATGGTCACCGTACTACAAGGTCCATTCTCAATCATTAGAAAAGGTACAAAATAAATTCCTTCGGTACATTAATTTTAAAATGAAAATTCCAATCGAATTTATAAATTACAATAACTTGCTTGCTGAAACTAAACTTCTTAAATTATCTGATAGAAGAGTGTTAATTGATTTGCTATTTTTATTCAAAATTATTAAATCTTTAATTGACAGCCCTAATTTGTTGGAACTTATTTGCATTAATGTTCCTGCTAGGCAAACTCGCAGTAAAGATACTTTTAAATTTAACAAGAACCTCAACACTAATTATTCTATTTTTTCACCAATTCCTAGAATTCACAACCTTGCGAATAAATACTGTGAACTTATAGATATGTTTGGTTTTGACAATTTTGTGAGCTTTAAAAGGCAACTTATTTCGATTCTATCGGCTAATAATTAACTTTTATAGCTTTAATAATTTTATTACATCTTCTCCCATTCGAAACCTTTCAAGTAAATTATATCCATATTTGTTTGTTTTTTATTTGCTCTACTATACACTTATAATTGTATGCATATACCTACTAACTACTTTTTATACATAACACTATGTTCCATCTCAGATCTTATTATTTCTTATTCATGTCGATATTGCTAAATTCTATTAGTTTTTGCTTTTTACAGGTGCAACTCTTATTTTGTTATTTTTTTTTTTTTTTTTTAAATCTCTGTTATAATGTTCTTTACCTCACGAGTAAGTTACACTCTAATTTATATTGGTTTATCGATTTGTTAAACTCACAATTAATACTGGGTTTAAACACACCCACTTACTTACTTTTTATGTTGAACTTTCTTTTACTTACTATTTCATGCTTGGGTATATTTTATATTGAATCCATCTTATTAGTGTTTTGCTAATTTGCACAAAATTTTATTATATGTGTTGCTTTCTTACAATTAACTCCATTTATCTTCTTATGTTCAATTATTGTAATCAATGTAAATGTATATTTTCATGTAAAAGCCCATTAGGGCGTAAATAAAATAATAATAATAATAATAATATATATATATAATTTTTTTTTTTTATAAACTTTTTTTTGACTTGTCGTATCCTCCCATTGAAGTTCTTAGCAAGATTGGTGAAAGTCCAATAAAATTTACATTTACCAAATCAGCCGATTTGGTAAAAATTCCTTTCCAAATTCCAAACTGCATGTTGCATGAATAGATAAGGAATTTTATTTGTACTGACAATTATTACGTAACTGTTAATTAGCGTTTGAATCGGATTCAACCATATCAACTTACGGACAGACGGACTTACACTTAGAAGCTATGATAATATAAAGCTACCCAACACATGCTGAATTTATAATATGTGATTAAAATTAAAACAAGTTTTTTAGAAAACTTAAATTTCTGTTGACCTATCAGGAAATTGAAGTAGCTAAGAATATGAGCTCATAGCGAGAGTTCGACGTTGTTTCATATACAAGTATTTATAAGTAGCCACTGAATGCTCTGTCCCAAATATTTGCGAAAAATGTCGGAACGTCGAGGAAGAGTTCTATTAGAAAATAATACTTCCTTTGTGCACGACACTTGGATACTGGATTTTAATCGCTATGCGAAAGAGTTAATTCAGTTACGTTTTTAAGGCATGTCACCATTTTATATTTGAAGGGCATTGTTGAATAATATTCAAAAAATTGTAAAACTGTACTATATGATGTATGCGTACAATAGACGGCGTTTATGATAAAGTAGCTGTACACCGCAATGCGTTGCTGTGGATCAGTCTGTCTGTGCACATAGAAAAAACAATAGCGCGTGTTGCTTTTACGTCCAAAATATGGCACTGTTTTTTTAAAAAAAGCATGTTTATCCAACAGATTATGTTGGTTTTTCAAATGGGGATTTTCCTCAATGGGGGTACCACATTGATGAACATCAATAGGATACTATAGGGTTTTCCAATAAGAGGTGTTATTTTGAATAGCCCGTTATTTCGGTAGATGTTACTTTTGAAGCTGTCATTTTTTGACATTTGACAAGTAGAAACTACACCATTGATAAAAATGGAACGATACACGCTTCAACAACGCATTGAAATTATTAAAATTCACTTGAGTGAATCAAATGCAAATCATCTTGAGTGATGAGGCCCATTTCCACCTCGGTGGCTTCGTCAACAAGCAAAATTGTCGCATCTGGGGCTCGGAAAACCCAATAGTTATTGTTGAAAAGTCTCTCTATCCTCAACGTGTGACTGTTTGGTGCGGTTTATGTTCCGGCGGAGTTTTGGACCTTACTTTTTCAAAAATGAGGCTGGAGCAATAGTTACGGTGAATGGATTGCGCTATCGAGAGATGATTAATGATTTTTTATGGCTGGAATTGGATGGTATTGATCTGGACAACGTTTACTTTCAACAAGACGGCGCTACGTGCCACACAAGCAACGAAACCATTGATATTTTACGATTGAATATCAAAATAACACCTCTTATTGGAAAACCCCGTACAATCATTAATGCCATTAGACGTATACATTGCAAAAAACACACAAAAATCAACAACATGATTCCATTCAATGTCACATGTTTTTTTGACCTTATTCGCCTGGTTGTTGGCATGTTTCTGTAATATTATGTAGGTACCTATAAACTATATTACATTTCGTATGTTGTTATCTTTTACATTCTACTATTATGTTATGTTGTATAAATGAATTATATGATATTTCAGACCATGCGCGATGACTGACTTCGAGCGCATTCAGCGCTCCTGCTTGAAGCGCGGTGAGTTATGGGAGGACCCGGACTTCCCGGCCACGCAGGCCTCTGTTTTCTACCACCAGACCCCGCCCTTCCAGTTCGAATGGAAGAGACCCAAGGTGAGAAAAAACCAGATTTATTGACTACCTTGAACACCGAACCAAATGTTTGTGCAAACATGAAATATTGGGGCAGGGCAACGATGTTTGTGTTCCAACAAACAATAGACGTTATGGCCCCGACAAAATGTTTTTCTTTTTGCCCGATGTTTTGAAAACATTTGATCGCTGGAGACCCCGACTTTACAGAACTATTGTATTCATTTAAGTTGTCAATTGGCGAATATCAAACCCTTATCTCAACCAAATCCCAAGTCTAACCAGATGGCTATATTTTGAAAATGACAATTTATGGCGATACACTACGTCGTGTAATATTTTAAATTGAGCCGCTATCAATAACAACCCTTACGTAGATGGCGATAAGTTTTAAATTCCCGCTTAACACCATCCGCCTGTTTTGATTTATGCAAGAAAAAAACATGGCCAAAAAGTGCCTTTTAATTTATTTTGTGGATGTTCAGGAATAAATATTGAATTTTTTTTCGATCATTTTATAAATAACTTAATTTGCCACATTATACAATAAAATCATAACCGAAAATGAGTTCCTAAGTAGGAGATTTTGAACTTTAAAGCAGTTTTCATAAGCCTTTACATTATTTTTTTCTGGGCTTATAAAAAAGACTTATGGTTAGTACACACGCAAAGCTCACATCAAAAGTTAATGTACAGCGCATCATCTTTTCTACCGACACACGACGCTATCAAATATTTGTACCTATGGTAGGAGAGGGGGTCAGTTGAATTCGAGAGCGGCCGAGGAACATAATTTCATCTGTCAAAGTGACAACTTTACTAAGGGAACACGGAACTTAGTTGGTAGCTCCGTAATTAAAATGACCCCCTCTCCTTTTTGCGGCGGAGAGGGGGACGCATAACTTTTCAAATATCGCGTCGGGAGCGGTTACGTAAAATAAATTCGGTTAGCGAAGTTCAGAACCACACTTATAGCGCGTTATCTTTTTACGTGTGTCGGGTCTGTATGGGATTGTATGGCGAGCGCTATTGTGCTTTATATTATCTGTTGATGTGAGCTTTGCGTGTGTACTAACCATTATCTAAAAAATACTCGATTATTTCAAAGGCCAAGATGTATTCTACTCGCAGTATTTAATTAAAGCATATGAAACATTTCTAGGCGACCAAATTTTCAAACCAAAAACACATGTATTTGCATTTCTACGTATGGCATCGCCTTAAATGATTTTGTATTTGTAAGTAGTATTAACTTTATGGCCCGCCATAATTTACAATAGAACATATACATTTGTATTTGACCAGTTTATTTTAATAACAGTCAATCGGTTTCACCATAGTACCATTCCTTCATCAGGAGAATATTAAAATATTCAGTTTTAATACTCTCCCGATGAAGGAAGTGTACTTCTGAGTGTAATCAAAATAAAGTGGTCAAAACATTTTTTTTGTTTAAATCAGAATAATTTTCTGCTAAAAAAATTATAAAACACGTAGGCACTTTGTCGTTTGTTTGAATTCTTCACACAAGCAGTTCCAATTTTGAAATTAACACAAAAATCCAAAACAAAATTGAGTTCATTGAACAGAACTACGCAGGATGAACAGACTACCTTTATGAATATTTTTGTAACGTGTTTTTATCATCAAAATCTTTCTTATACAGGGTTTTCCAATAAGAGGTGTTTTGATATTCAATCGTAAAATATCAATGGTTTCGTTGCTTGTGTGGCACGTAGCGCCGTCTTGTTGAAAGTAAACGTTGTCCAGATCAATACCATCCATAAAAAATCATTAATCATCTCTCGATAGCGCAATCCATTCACCGTAACTATATTGCTCAAGTTAAATTTTCGAAAAAGTAAGGTTCAACAACTCCGCCGGACCATAAACCGCACCAAACAGTCACACGTTGAGGATAGAGAGACTTTTCAACAATATCTTTTGGGTTTTCCGAGCCCCAGATGCGACAATTTTGCTTGTTGACGAAGCCACCGAGGTGGAAATGGGCCTCATCACTCAAGATGATTTGCATTTGATTCACTCCAGTGAATTTTAATGCGGTGTTGAAGCGTGTATCGTTCCATTTTTATTAATGGCGTAGTTTCAACTTGTCAAATGTCTAAAAATGACAGCTTCAATAGTAAGATCTACCGAAATAGCGGGCTATTCAAAATAACACCTCTTATTGGAAAATCCTGTAGTTTCCCTTCTCTACATTATTTAAAATGATTTCTTAGAACATTATTGAAAGAATGGAAAAAACCATAATATTGAATCTTGTGTTGACGGTAACATATTCCTACTAACTTCCACGCAGGTTTATCTTCAAAATTAATTATGTAGGTTCACAAAATACCAGTTTAGGAATTGAACTGCGCAGCGAAGCCATGCGATTTATGGTTAGTACACACGCAAAGCTCACATCAACAGATAATATAAAGCACAATAGCGCTCGCCATACAATCCCATACAGACCCGACACACGTAAAAAGATAACGCGCTATAAGTGTGGTTCTGAACTTCGCTAACCGAATTTATTTTACGTAACCGCTCCCGACGCGATATTTGAAAAGTTATGCGTCCCCCTCTCCGCCGCAAAAAGGAGAGGGGGTCATTTTAATTACGGAGCTACCAACTAAGTTCCGTGTTCCCTTAGTAAAGTTGTCACTTTGACAGATGAAATTATGTTCCTCGGCCGCTCTCGAATTCAACTGACCCCCTCTCCTACCATAGGTACAAATATTTGATAGCGTCGTGTGTCGGTAGAAAAGATGATGCGCTGTACATTAACTTTTGATGTGAGCTTTGCGTGTGTACTAACCATTAGGTAGGTACTAGAAGGTAGCGGTTTTTTGTACCTAACCGACCCGCGACCACTTGATTCTGGAATCGTAAATCGGCGCGCTTGCCCTTGCATCACTTCAAAACTTTGGATGCTGCCAAGGTCAACGACATTCTTTGACAATTTTTTTACTTGTCATCGATGTGACAGTGGCGAGTCTGGTTAATGCCTCGACTTTATGTACTTATAATGACCCAATCACAGTCGAAAAAATCTTTAAATTTTCTTTGTTGCAGAGAAATCGACATTTTTATTTTACCCTTAAAGGGCTTTTACACCTAATTCAGAAATATTTATTTGAAAAATCAAAATGAAAATAATATTAAAAATGCACAACAGTTAAAATATATTATAGTAATTATTATTATATATAATTATAGTCAAAATAACTTCTTTGAAACATAATCAGGTAGAAATGCTAAGAACTTTTTTCCATAGGAAAGCTCATAGCTCAGAAATGCACAAAATAATTTGCAAGGCAGATATAAATATTACACCTTTAAATTTATATGATGAGAATGCCACCATTTTTATAAATCCCAACCAGGAATTATTAGATTCCTGGTCAAATAAAATTTTACACGCAAAACACTTCAATTATCTCAACCAAACGTATGTTGACAAAATTTCGTCAAACAAATGGTTGAGTATTGGAGAGTTGAGCGCAGAAATAGAAGGATTTATGCTTGCCATTCAGGATAGAGTCATTAATACTAAAAAATAAAGGAAGCATATAATCAAAGATACAAATCAAATTGATGATTTGTGTAGAAAATGTTTGGCTTTTCCGGAAACTATAGAACATATTATATCGGGATGTTCTATATAAGCACCGTCCGAATATACATTTAGGCACAATCATGTTTTAAAAATAATTCACCAAAATTTGGTAATTAAACATAACTTGATTGACTGCCGTAATGTAGTACCATATTATGAATACGAACCAAATTCATTTTTAGAAAACGAATTTTATAAAATATATTATGATAAAACTATACTAACAGACCGAGCGATTAGTCATAATAGACCCGATATAGTTTTACATGACAAAATTAAAAAAATAACTTATATAATTGATGTCGCTATACCAAATTCCTGTAATATTCAAAAATCTGTTAGCGAAAAAATAAGAAAATACACAGATTTAGGAAATGAAATAAAAAGAATTTGGCATTCTCAGACTATAAAAATATTACCATTCGTTATTTCGCCTACTGGCATTATACCTAGCTCTCTAATTAAAAATTTAGGCGTATTAGATCTATCAAAAAAATTATATATAAAGATGCAAAAGTCGGTCATTTTGAATACATGTAGGATAACAAAAGATTTTTTAAATATTTATGTTGAGGGATCAGTAGGATTTATAGGCCCTGTTAGAAGTTCTACCGAGCCGAACCCTCTGATATGAAAATATCTGGAGACGGTGAATTTTTTTCCCATTTGATATCTGGTGAGTTGACGTGTTGCTGTTCTTGTATTGTTTTGTATTTATTTTACTTATATAATGCACTTACATAGTGTTGATTGACTAGCTGATCATTTGTGGAAAAGTGAGTGGAAGGGTTTAGTTTTTCCTATGGGGAAGATTTAACCCGGACAACAAAATCGGAAGCATAAAAAAATATATATATATTGGTATATAGCATTTGATGCACACATTGAATGTACCAAACCCTTTTTGTATGAATTTCGCATAATAGTCTCAACTGCTCCCAAGTCACTGGGTCGATGACATCATTGAAATCCCCAATGGGTTATGTCGAAAGGCTGAAAGAGTTAGGAGAGGAATGAGATGGGGAAAGGGAAGGTTGGAAAGTACATTCATGATTAATCAGATCTGGTCATATGTTCATGCGTTTTGATTCTAAAGGTGCACTTTGACCCGGCGAAATTGAATATATTTACTACCTACACGGAGATATTGGACTGCTACTGATTTATAAAAAATACTTCAAATTATTTATAATCTGGTTAAAAACGGGACTGCAGACCGCATCACACTTTTAGTAAATTCGTAATAATATTGAAACACGTGATCATCACCTGCATTTTTCTTAATAATATATAGTGACGAAATGCGAAAAGTGTTCAGACATCGTCACAAAACATTGGTAATTTACTAAAAGTTTATCAGGATACCTATCAATTCATTATTTAATGGCCTGCAATCCCGTTTTTAAGCGGATTACGAATAGTCTGAACTAATTCTTAGGATGGGTTGTTTCGGAGAATCTGAACAATTCATCAAATTTCAACGTTCATTTTCAAGTTATGTGAAAGACTTTTTCAAGTTCTGTTTTTATTTCAGTTTTGTCAAGCAACTAGCCTACAATGACATGAAAACAGAACTTGAATAAGTCTTTCACAGAACTTGAAAATGAACGTTGAAATTTGATGAATTGTTCAAATTCTCCGAAACAACCCGTCCCTAATAAATTAGAAATATTTTTTATCAGCTATTCATTTGTGAAATGATTCTTAATAAATTAGCAATATTTTTTATGTCCGTGTATATTTTAGAATATTTCATCCACACATGTTAAATGACGAGGAAATCAGCTGTAAACATTGTTTATAATAATAATACTTTTATTCCGGGCTACAAACGTTATTACCCAAGTGTGTCGATTATATATTACATAAGATAGAGTGTATTGAAGTTTATACGGATTACAGATTACAAAAATGTCATAATGATAATAATATTTGAATGATTTCTACAGCGCCGTTTGTGCAAAATCTCCTCACCTACATTTCTACAATGATCTATATTATTACTAACTATATATGGAGATAATATACAGTGCTATACTTAACTTTTAGGTCACATGAGATTAACACTTAATTAACATTAACTAATTGTTTATTAGCGAAATTTAGATACAGGATTTAGGACATAATTGGAAAATTGGATATAATTGGACTTTCTCCCAGGAACGATGAAACAATTGTTGATCTAATTATATTATGTATCACTTATGCGTTTATTTGTATTATTTGTGAATTGAGCGAGTTTTTATGTAAAGTTTGTAATTTTATACAGATATTATATTGATATACAGATTTATACAGGCGTTACTGGGGGTTATCCTTGGGAGATAAATATTCCATCGCGGACTTCTCTGTAGGCCTTTGTAAGATATACAATTACGAAGTACATTATTTTGATGTATCTCAATAGGTTTAGTCAGCGTTAGTAATGTAAACTCCAGAAAATATATATTTTTCTGACTTAATTACAAAACATCGATTTTTATCTACTTTCTGTAATTATAATAAGGATGTATTGTAAATATAAACCTTCATAAAAATCTCTAAGTGATAGAGAAAAGCCTTTCAAAATCCGCTGTGTAGTTTAGAAGAACTAAGCGCACAAACAGACAGACGCGGAAAGTGATTTTATTTTATAATATTTAGAGATTATGTATAATTTATGTGTGCCTATTTATTATTAACTTTGTTTTTACAACTGGATTGTTCTCACGTAGGTGAGAACGTCTTTACATTCCCCTTGTAAATATATTTTTTTTTTATGTGACACCACACAAGAGCGTCCCTGCCTATGCAGTGTACAGACAGGGGAACTATGTCACCACCAGGTTGGACGGCATTGTGAGGCGGAATAAGGTAGGGGCTGTAGGAAGGGATTTGTTAATGCGGGCCTTGAAGAGGCTCGGATTATAGGAGGGAGGAAAAACAGATGCCAGTAAACAAATAAGTTATAGAGATTATAGGCGTTTAGATAGATTGCAGTAGTATGAAAATGACAATGCATAAAACAGGTTGAAGGTATATTGCAGGGATGGCCAACAGGTCGACCGAGGTCTACCGGGAGACCGCGAAGCTGATTTAGGTAGCCCGCGAGAGTAAAATAAAGTGAATAGGAAAATATGACAAAATAACATCATTTTGAGATGTATTTGCGCGAAGTACTGAATAAGGTACCTACTCACAAGCTTCGGTCGCTGAACAGTTGAATGATGATATAAAATAACAAAAGATCTTTGAACATACTCAACTCATCTGTTTATTCGATTTTCAAAACTGACTAGTTTCAATCACACGTTACCGGTCCACTTATTGCTCGCAAATAATCTAGTGTTACCTACAACACCGAGTATATATATTTATTTTAATTTTATTAAAACACAAATTACTTTGTTTACATCACTATAATATTTAATAAAGCGATAAGTACTATTTAATAAAGTGATGTAAACAAAGTTATTTGTGTTTTAATAAAATAAATTATTTATTTATTTAATATCAACGGTATAAATATACCATAAACAATGATAACATGTCACAGTTAAAATCGTAGAAATATTTAAAAAAAAGAATAATAAATATATGTGGCATTTGATTGTGAAATGACATTAGAGAGTAAGTAAGTAAGTAAACAAGAGATATAAGTACATAAGTTTCTATTAAGGTAGAATTAGATTAAATTAATATTGATTGAAAAGATTTGATAGCATAGCCCTCTTGTACCTACCTTGCGTGCAGTTAAATAGATCTGCCACATCTGCGTATCTATTACTAACTTCATGCAACCTAGGTACAAACGAGTGTTTGGAATACTCAGTCCTGATATTGGTGCATTTAAACAGAAATTTTAGAACGAGTAGCTCTCGTGGGTATATGAAATTCAATGAGGTTAATTCAATCAGGACTGTCTACACTACCATTTACATAATACCATCACAAAGTGATAAGCTTTCAAAGGAAAAGCGAGACCTTTCGAGCCGGACTCTCGGCCTATCGCATTATATGTATATCGGTGACTCCTAGACACATCGACCACTATTCGATTCCTACCCACCCCTCATACCTTTTGCCTTCCCAAAAATTTCTTTCCTTCCTTTCCTTAAAAAAACCCACAAGATAGCATCCCAAAAATAGCGTAGGCCCTGATGGAAATTATTTTTTTCAGGGCACCCTGTGTGGACCTAATATTAAAAAAATCGTAAATTTGAAGTATAAATCATACAATAACTTCTTTCCAATAAAACTTTAACTTGTAACTCTGCCCAAGAATGATGTTGAATGTCTAACTCTACCAGATTTCTGTTTGCCGAAGGAGGCCGACGAGTGATGAGTGATGAAATGCATTCACTGATTATCGACTCATATCCGCTTACCTTTGGCATAAATATTTAATGTTCCAACTTTACGAGTTATTTCATAAACGAATGTGTATAAAGTACCTTGACTTCGCATGTTTTCGCTGTTTTAGCTCACATTTCACGCGCTGTTATAGCTTAATGGAAACGCAACAGCATGACGGTAGATCTTTAGAACATGTAATAGCTGGTTCTTGTTATTCTTTTCTCATGCGGTTTGATGTGTTAGACCACTGTTTTTTTAAGTCTTACAGAGCGTTTACAAGCAATCTGTTTTATTTGGAGGATAAAATTGAATAAATTGGAATTAGAGACATTTATACAGTGTTCATCGCAACATAATGTAAAATCAATTCCATATTCTAGAGTAGTACATGGGTACTCTCAGTATCACCCTAGTGAAAGGTCAAAATCGAAATTGCTTTAGCTGTGTTTAGTGGACACATGTGTTTAGCTAAGTACTTTCCAATTTTCCTCTTTTCTTTTCCAATTATCTTCTCTAAGTGGATTACCCAGTAGAGGATGCCCTTATCCCATTGGATCCGGACAGTTGGTAGCAAATGGCAATCGTGTTCGACATAACGTTTAAAAAATTGGGTTTAAAAATGGTCTATTATTAGAATGTACACGGCGCCACAACCCTTGGGCCACGACGCCCACGAGATATATTTAAATATTGGTTACAACAAAGGCGTTTCATCGGTAACTCTGGCGGAATTTAGGTATGGAACCTTTTTTAAAAGAATTGTACGTTAAAAAAAATATTTGATTGTTTTTTTAAATAATTGCCTGCAAATGCCAGCCTTGTGCACAGTTGCATGATCGTTTTAAATTTCCAATAAAATTAATCGTTTAGCAAAAATTCTTCCTTGTCTTATCTTGGGTATGAATATAAAAAATAAAATATATTTAGTGGAGCTCGACTCAATTGTTTACGGATTATTTGATCTTTGAAACATTGTAATTTATTTTAACAATACAATTTTTTAATCTTTATCTATGTAACGTAATGCTACGTAAAAAGTCATAGAATAGGGAATAACAAAATATCAAATTATTTGCCTAATCGAAGCTTAAATTTGCAATACAAAACTGTGTTTACGAAATTCAAACGGGATGGAAATCTACTATGTTAGATAAACTTTACAGGGAAGAAAATGTATAAACTAAATGGAAAAAAAACATCAAAATTAAAGATTTAAACAATATTTATTTTATAAATCTTTTACACACTGTTATGTAGCTAAAATATGATAAGTCAATAACATAAATAAATTTCAGGTCTATTAATCTTGTAACAATGCTTTTCTTAGATACGTCAAGTGCACTTAGGCTGGCAGTATATCACTAGTTAATAAGTTAAAGTTTTATCTTGGTTTTATTGAAGACATGTTTCATTGCAATCAGATATCTATGGTTCCCATAACATGTTAATCGTAACTCCATTACAAATTAGGTTCATACAATTAATCTTAAATTGGGTCTATTGCGGTGATGTTATTCCTGGCTTCGCATCAATCAGTGACTCAGCTTTTCTTACAAACAATTTGTATTTCTCAATAATCACCCATTACCGGAGCGTATCTAACCTACACTTATAATCATAGTTATATTTACAGACTTAAATAAATAGATAATAAATTCCACCATACTTATTCGGTTCTTCCTTTATGAGTCTAATGCGTCTTTCGCCGTTTTGCAACGAAACGGGAATAAAGTTTCTCGTTAACACCTAGCTGCGAATTTGTGTTTAAACCACGTTCGGTTGCACAAAGTTAAAAATGTAATATTTCTAAAAAAACTGTTGGCATTGGAAAGATCACGTTGTGTTAAATTTACCGTGATTGTTAACCTGTTAACCGGGGAATTCGGGCTTTCAACGGGCGCGAACTCCTTCACTAGGACGTATCAGTACGTCACGCCCGGAGTACGTAATTTCAAATTATAATTTTTTTTCATTTATGCAAAATGAAAACATCGAATTAAAAAAATATAAACTTTACAAACAATTATAAAGATTACAAAAAATATAGAAAAAAAGTTATAATTACAGAAAAAAATAAACAAAAGCACACAGATAAAAGAGAAACATTGAGTTTAAAAATTTAAATATGTAAAAATTAAAAACTCAATTTCCGTGTGATATGCTCGGAAATATACGTCCCGCTTGTTCCAGGGCGCAACATATATTTCAAGGACGTATTCATATGTCCTACCCGTACCCAATACTGTTTACGTTTGACGTATTTATACGTCCCGACGGTTAATAGGTTAAGGCGACATAAGAAACTACTAACGGGAGTCCGTATGAGGCTCTCATTTTAATTAATATCGAAGATAATGTATAGATATATATTTAGCGCGATCCGTATAGCGTGATGTAAGTAATTTATATTTTTGATTAATAAAAAACATAACCTTACCATTAAAATATTCTATGAATTAGTAATTAGATTAGGCATATTCTTATTTTTGTAGAACAGGTTTATACCTACAAAGAATTATTGTATGCATTTACTCTTTACTTGCTGTTATAATATGTCAAATGGATATGGTTATATGTATTTTTACTGTTACTATTGTGAACTTACAATCATCAGAATATTATTTTTTATGAACTATGTATGTAAAAGCCCAATGGGCGTATACATAAATAAATAAATAAATATTATATTAATTGTTATATTAGATTAATAGTTATTTGTTTTTGGGGTGGTATGTCGTGTTGCGCTACTTCCTTCTTTATCCAACATTTCGGACAGCATTGCAGTGTCCATCATCAGGGCAAATGTGTAATCGGTTATATTAGAATATAATATAAGCTTTTTACAAAGAAAAAATTAACATATCATAATTTTTCGACAACAATTTTGCTGTTTTCATTGAAAACTTCTTAAAATCATATCTCATATATTTATATATTTGTGTTATTTATTCAATCGTAAGTCCAGCGGTTATCTATGATTCAACGATTTTTAGTATTAGGATTAAGGCGAGCACTGACAGTCTTAACGAAGACACTGTGCTTTTAGTTACCCCGGTAGTGTAGTGCACGTACACGCTTAGTACCCCAGTACGCACTAGTACGCCACGTAGTACAAAGTTATGCAAAATGTTTTTTTTTGTTTGAAAACTGGTTTAAATGCTTTAATTAAATATTGCGAGTAAGACACATCTTGGCCTTTGAAACCATCGACCGTTTTTTTTCAAGTCTTTTTAAAAGCCCGCAGAAAGTACCAGGCCTATAAAAACTGCTTCAAAGGTCAAAAACTCCTGCTTAGGAACCCCTTTTCGGTTACGGTTTTAATGCATAATGTGGCAAATTATTTTCTTTAGAAATTGATCGTAAAAAATCTAAATATATGTGCCGGAACTTCTCTTAGTAAAATGAAACACAACATTGGCGATGTTTTTATCATTCATAAATCAAAACAGTAGAGATCTGTGATCGAATCCCAGTTTTCCATGAATAAATAAGTTTTATTAATTAATCTCTCTCTCTGAAATCGTCTTCTTCAAAATTGACGGTTGCGATATTTAGTTCTACTTCATTAACCAGAGATAAAAACTCTCTGGGTTAAATACATTTACATACAGACGAAATGCAAAACGGTCGTGTTAAAACGGGACTTCGCAACCCATTTACGACCAATATATTCATCACGTGTCTTGATTTTTGTTGTGTGAGGATAATGCATGGTTATATGCCATTCCGTAAAGATTAGTTTGTTACGCACAAATTAAATCCTATAAAGTTATGTACACACATATTCATGTTCGCCGTTGCGTCTACACGCTCGAGCAGCTCGACACCAGACGCTCAATCAAATCGTAAATTTCTGTCTAAAATCGAACAAGAATTACAGTCCTTGAATCGAACAAAAAAGTGTCGAGCGAGAAGGTACAAAATGATGAACCAAGTTCGAATGAGCGTTAAACTATCGAGCTTGAACATAGCTTAATGTTGCAAAAAATCTTCATGTTAAGATTATTTTGCCCTTTTTCTAAAAAAGCCTCCATCCGCCACTGATTATAACCCAAGATAGTAAAGTGATGTATAGTTAAAGAAGTACATTATTACTCTTTTACTCAAGCTTTTTCATGGTATAAGTAATTTATGGCAGTGCATCTAATCACCATGTAAAACGTGTTGTGAATAAAGAGTCGTTGTTTGCTGGCGGGCGACTTCGACTTCTATCGTATTTATGCCAATGCGGTGGACTCTTTCCCTTGTTCTGTTCTATGACCGCGTGTGAAGTCGCTGGGAGAGATGTTATTGTCTGGCACGCATCACAACAATAACTCATTAGTATTACTACGCTATAAATATGGGTCTTGGCTACTAGGCGATCTCATTTATTTATATCACTATTAGAATACAAAGTATTTATTTCACTATTAAAAATACATTTAAACAAACCAAATGAAAAGAAAATTTATGAACTCGTTAAATAGTGATTATTTTTGGGTTTTTTAGATTTTTATAAAAATACGTTTAAAAAAGGGAAAAATTTAAAATGACAAAGTAAAAGTTGTTTTAAAGAATGAGTTATTATTATCACATCTAGAGTCGAGAAACAGCGGCGTTCTTGTGAGGTGTAACATAAAAATAAAATACCTAATCAATAAGGTATTTTCGCTGTTTTTTTTAAATCGACGAAATAAATAATAAAATTACTATAATTCAGGTATTTTTATGTTATTGTTATGTTGGCGAATAAATTTTCTACAACGATCACAAATGTGGCATTTTCGATTTGCCGCCAAAACCACAAGTTCGTTTTTATTCGTGAATTCGGCAGCGTTGATGTCACGCCGGGCGTCTTCGGTGACAGCCATCTTTCCGGCCCGTGGCGTTTTCTTTGTCATAATGACGTTGTAACCAGTTAGAACCATTTCAGAATGTGCGGTTTTAGATAAAAAAATAAAATCAATAATTATTAATGAAAATATTAAAATTACACGTTTTAGTACAATGTTCAGAATGAAAAAATTCAATTTAAACCTTTCACACATTTTTAACGGTATTCATAGTTTATATTTTAATATCCCATTGTGTGATTATTTCAGTGAATTTTAACCTCTTAATATGCAGATCTCTCAAAGTGCGATTTTTTAAAGCAGTTTTCCATTATTATAAAGATAACTATTCATGATACATAATTCTAAACTCTAAATCAAATTTTTCGGAGAAAATTCTTCTGAAAGCTTATCACTTTGTGATGGTATTATTTATTTTATTAAAACACAAATAACTTCCTAATTCCTAATTCTGATAAATTCCGCTCACTCTTACCCCTCCCCCCTCCTTACACTTCTTCTTTCTAATTATATATTTAATATATATTTAATTTTTGACTTCAGTGATAACTTACTCCCGATGAGGTGAACTTCTTCTTTCGTTCACGAAACATGTAGAGGTTGTATATAATAAAGTGATGTTGACAAAGTTATTTGTGTTTTAATAAAATAAAAACTAAATCAAATGTTCATTTTAATGTACGAACATATCGAAATATTGATTTTTATTTATTTATACTGGGTTTTTACAAATGATCCCAATTACGTGAGAACAGTCCAGTTATAAAAAACTCAGTTAATACACAAATAAGTACAAAAATTACAAAAACCTACTCAGACATATGATACATTAATTTTCATACATCTTAATAAAGATTCTGATAAAAGGGATTTTTTTTTGTCCAATAACTAAAGTATTTATAATTTTGCTGTAGAAAAAGACTCTCATTCTCACCCAAAGACTTTATAGTTTGGTTGATCGGTACTTATAACTTCGGTGGTAAAAAAAACTTTAATTTTGGGGTCTCACATAAAGAAGCGTACAGTTATAAATACATACTTATATGGATACCGATTAAAAAAGCATGATTCACAGATTCTGTAACATTCATATTATTATTTATTACTTCTCCCCGCAGAAACTGTAATGAAAATAATAATGTTCCTAGTTATATATGTACATCGTCAATTTACCAGATACGTCTATTAGTCCTAAGCAATCCATGGTAAATCTGCTGTCAGCTGGCAAGCAGGCGGCAACTAAGCCTGCCGCATGTAGGTATTGAAGATTTACCGTATCGTCTGAGATTCTAGAACATGATCGGGGATCAGTAAAGTTGATTCGCCGTTGTTTTAACTCCACCGTATCGGGATGGAACGACTGTACGATAACATATCTATGTATGATAACGATGGCTATGTGGATTTCAGTAGTTTGGTATTTAATATAAATCTTTTTAAAGTATTTAATCATCACTGAGGAATCGACTGAATCCAAAAGTTTGATAATATTGTTGTCAGATTAATTACTAGAAAAATTTAAGACCATGGGGGAAAGTTGGCGAAAGGTTTTATTGTTAATAAAATAACCTCACGTAATTTTTATTTAATTGATAATATATAACACAATTATAACTAGTGTATTTATAATACAAGGTTTTCCAATAAGAGGTGTTATTTTTATAGTCAAAGAAAAATGCCATTTTTTAATATAAATGATCGAATGTTTATTTCATTATAAAGAGGAAGGTATGCCGTTAATAGTGAAAAATAACACCATCAGTTAAATGACCACCACGACCACGCCTACAGGACCATATCCTTTTCATGAAATTTTCCATAACCAAATCGCAAAGTGGCTGCCTTATATCCTCGATAGCCTCACGAATTCCATCTTTGAGGTCTTGAATCGACGCTGGGCTGTTGGCGTAGACCTTCTCTTTCACGTGGCTCCAAAGGAAGAAGTCGCAAGGTGTTAAATCACAAGATCTCGGTGGCCAATTGTGATCACCTCTTCGAGAGATAACACGGTCCGGAAACTTTTCCCGTAAAAGATCAGTGGTTTCGTTGCGTGTGTGGCAAGTAGCGCCGTCTTGTTGAAAGTAAACGTTGTCCAGATCAATACCATCCAATTTCGGCCATAAAAAATCATTAATTCCTTAATTAATATTATAAATAACACCTCTTATTGGTAAACCCTATACATTATCCCCAATTAGTTTAATAAAACTCATTTCGGGAAAAACAACATTATACAATTAAAGGGAAATTATTTTTACACAAGCATGCGAATTTAAAAGAAAGCTCATTGTTGAGCGTACATAGATTTTAAAACAGAATATACAGTATTAATACAGTTAATTTAAAAATATTAAAATTAGAGATTATACATATAACTGTCAATTTACATGCCGTCGGGGCAGGTAGGCGATTGCGCCTAATTGCAGATCATCAATCATCAATACATAGTAAAACAACCTAAATACGTTTGCAGTCAACATCACGCTTATTCGTCTTAAGAGAAAATGAACTCACTACGCCTAGGTGGGAACCCGAACCATTTATTTTCATAAAGAAGAAAAATCGGTTTTCTGTATCAGCAAAAAAAAAAAGTTCTGGCGTTTTTTTGACTGAAATATAAAAAACCAACGAGAATATTATCAAAACAGATTTAAGATTTTCACGGCCAAAAGTATTTTTGTTATTTGTTTTTTGGGTGTTATCAGATGTGATAACACATCTGCCAACATCTGCCCTGATGATAGACACTGCAATGCTGTCCGAAACGTTGGCTAAAGAAAGAGTTAGCGCAACACGGCATAACACCCCAAAAACAAATAGCAAAAAAGATAATATTATCGCCTTTTTTAACCCCACAAGGAGGCTATGTCCTCTTCATCCTCACCCAATGAACCCGGGCACCCCTACTAAATCACCAAAAGTACCGAACCACTTGGGATGACCTATGGAAGAGGTGTTGGTTATCCAATAAATGGTTCCCGGGGTGACGGTACCCAAATCCGCCTCCCAAATTGTATATATCTAACCAAACCTACAACTTCATTTCCAACTTGAGCTTAATTATCATATAAAAATTTTCAAAGCTTTTAAGTCGGGTAGTAAAACTAAACATAAAAAAAACAATTAATTTAAATGCGACCATTACTTTAACGTAGATTTATAGTACCTACCTAGGTTCTGTATATATTTGTTTAGAGGTTTAATTGCAGCCGGATGTACAATTATGATGATAAATAGACCGTTAAATGACTGATCCAGCTTTACCGACTGATTGATTCTTCGTCTCGCGTCTAACTGTGATTGTGGAACTGTTGGGGATGCAGAACAGAGTGAAATTTTAAATCGATACTTTTTCTTTTCCGTTATTTGGGTTGGATTCCTTATTCGTGTTACTTAACTACTATTCTAACCCAACGCCTAAACATCTTCTGAAAACAATTACAAACAACAACAATCAATATTAAATTATTGTAAATTTATTTTTCGGATCGTTATTGCAGGTAAGTTTAAAATGTTCATATGCATGTGCATTTTTTAACTGGCGGATTGGTTGAAATAAACTTTAATGACTGTTAAATAGTTACAAAGACAGTATAACATGTATTAATTTCAACGCGTTACGCCACAAATTACACCTTCAATTTTATTTTGATTTTTTTATTTATTTCGTAAATTTTAAAATACACACAAAGATGAAAAAAACATGGACTGACGTAATAATCCACGATTATCACCTGGAATAGATGAATTTAAAGTTTTATATATTCTAATTACACTAATATTATTAATATATATTTTGAGTGTACATTTGAAACTTTGCATCGAAACGAGCAGTGGCTGACACAATATTTATACACAGAATTTTAAACAATGACATTGACTGTACTGAACTTCTGTTCTTTATTAACTTTAACATACCTTTGAGACGTACACTACATACAGTGATATTCCACACGCGAAATTATAAAACAAATGCAGCATCTAATTCGCCAATTAACCGAGCTCTTCATACTCTAAATAATATTTGTCTTAACTCTAACATATCTAAGATATTTTTTTCGGATTCACTGCCCAAATTCAAACGTGGCATCATGTCAATAATTTAAACTATAAACACATACACCTATAAACTACACAAGTCACCTGGTAATTAAGGAATAAATATACTATTAAAATAGAAAATAAAACATTTTTTAACTTATTTCCACTTGTTTATTTTACCACTACCGGTTTCATCCTATTATGGACATCTTCAGGCTGGCAATTGAAATTCTTTTGTTACAGAATTTATACAAAATTAGGTACATAATGTCAAGGTAGGTACATATGATTGGGTTATTAAATTACAATGGTTCTTTAAGGTTAATATGTCATAAATAAGAAATAATAATATAACAATGGTCACTATAGCAGAATAATCGATAATTTAGTAAATAAAATAATGAATTTTCCTGCATACCACGCAGGACAATCCGGAAGAGAAGAATCAAACTGTACAAAAGAACACCTCCTTAGTTGAGCAAATCAAAAAGTGGGGGGGGGGATTATGATCTATTGAACATAATTTTGCATTTACCAGAAAACAAAAATTATTTCTATCAAGATAGAGATGTCAAAACTCTTAACGTTTGCAACAAAGGATCAGAAGATTACATAATTAAATTACACAACTGTTATTTAAGGTAAATAAGTCATGAATAACAAAATGTTCAATAATCATCAATACATACATCGCAAATTACTTAGAATAAAATGTTACCTCAGAGTCTAAGGTAACATTATTAAAATTAATTACAATGGATATATTAATGGTGACTGAGCACCATGTTCCAACTGTTTATTCATGACATGTTTACGATCAATTTTCTTCGTTAGGCGATTAATTTCTAGTAATAATTTCTAACCGGTAGTGGTAAAATAAACAAGTGGAAATAAGTTAAAAAATGTTTTATTTTCTATTTTAATAATATATAATTCCACCAAGTATAACAGTATAATAAATAAAGAATAAATATACCATTTGGCAGGCATTACAAGGAAACATATCATAGGTACACAACATGAAGTATATTCCTGTATATTGTTTCAACTCTGTAAATCATGTATTGTTTGTTTCTATAATATAAAATAAAATAAAATAATATTGCGTTTTCACGACACATAGCTTACAGAGAGACTGGTGATTTATTGTTACTCTGTCGTTTTATTCCATTAAAATATGTTTAGGTATTTATTTTATTGAACATTTTATAGAGGTATATAATAATAAGAGAAAGCATAGAAACGGGTTTGCAAGGTGGCAATTGCCTGTAAGTTTATTCCAACCTACCTAGGTAAAAAATTATAATATTAGTAAATGTTTTATTATCTTCCTTTTTTGCAATAAATGGAAACAAGGATATCCTCACTGAGATATTCCGAGTTGAGGATTTAATTTTTTTTTAATTCTGTCAAATTGTAGTCATTATAAATATATTTTGTGGTGTTTTTTCGTAAATAATTATAAATAATATATTAAATGGTGTTTTCGAGTGTAATTCTTTATTTGAATTCAGTATATTTTCCATTTCTGATCTCCCAATGTTTTGTATCCAGCTTTTATTTAGAATTTAGTGAATGAGAGTGGGATTTTAATGTAGAGTTTCGAACCAAAGTATTTGAAGCTTTTTTGGCCAAATGTTGTACTTGTGGTAGTTTGTTTGATATATTTTTGACCCTGAGATCTAGTGATTCTAATATACGTGTTGAGTGTTATTTCTCGTGTTTTGTGTTTAAAGAAGTATTGCCAATTAAGTCAAATATTATTATTTTTTATTTAATACAAAAGTGCAAATCCTATCATATTGTTTTCAATACGCTAGGGTTCCTGGTAAAGACCTAAAACATAAGCATTTTCATATTTTGTGTTAGTTTCATAAAATATTTATTCTCGATAGTTGTACCACAGTTCACTGGTAGCAAAAGCGGTTCAACGCCTTCTGACGGAATCGCTACCATCGGCAGAAGTTGACAACATCTAGAATAGCGCAAGGCGGTCGTGACGTCAGATTTTTAAATTAACGTTAAAAGTGTATATTTTTTGCAGTGGGTAATCACGAGTGACAGAAATGTCTCAACAGGCATTGAACGAGGGTAACCGATATCTGAACACGTTTTAATACGATCAAATATCTAGTTAAAATTATAGTTGTTAAAACTTCATTTTTATGTCCACTTATCGAATTCGATAAACAACAATGTGGTTCGAATGTATGTAAAAATCATCGTTGCACTAAACATATAAGTAGGTTACAATTTAACATCCCACCACTAGCGGCGTATCTTGAGAAAGAATGAATACCTACCTACACATAAATTCATTAGTAAATAACTGCTATTATTTGGTACTATTTACAATATACAACAGTATTAACTCCGCATAAGTTGTTTTTTTTTTATTTATTAACTTTCAAAAATACATTTTTTACAATTAAGTCCCGTTAAACTTATTGATATCAGTTTGTCAACGGGTTCTTTTAACAATTACTTTTTCAATACATATACAATTTTAACAAGTACATAAAATATACACATAATTACATTAGTACAAAAAAAATTCTTTCACATAACCATTTTTTTAACATACATTTCGTTATTTAGTATCATGTTACTGCTGCCACTACCTAGCATTTACATATAAACTTTACATTTCCATTTAACTAATTTAAGTTTGTATAACGTAGGATTAGGCATATTCTTATTTTTGTAGAACAGGTTTATACCTACAAAGAATTATTGTATGCATTTACTCTTTACTTGCTGTTATAATATGTCAAATGGATATGGTTATATGTATTTTTACTGTTACTATTGTGAACTTACAATCATCAGAATATTATTTTTTATGAACTATGTATGTAAAAGCCCAATGGGCGTATACATAAATAAATAAATAAATATTATATTAATTGTTATATTAGATTAATAGTTATTTGTTTTTGGGGTGGTATGTCGTGTTGCGCTACTTCCTTCTTTATCCAACATTTCGGACAGCATTGCAGTGTCCATCATCAGGGCAAATGTGTAATCGGTTATATTAGAATATAATATAAGCTTTTTACAAAGAAAAAATTAACATATCATAATTTTTCGACAACAATTTTGCTGTTTTCATTGAAAACTTCTTAAAATCATATCTCATATATTTATATATTTGTGTTATTTATTCAATCGTAAGTCCAGCGGTTATCTATGATTCAACGATTTTTAGTATTAGGATTAAGGCGAGCACTGACAGTCTTAACGAAGACACTGTGCTTTTAGTTACCCCGGTAGTGTAGTGCACGTACACGCTTAGTACCCCAGTACGCACTAGTACGCCACGTAGTACAAAGTTATGCAAAATGTTTTTTTTTGTTTGAAAACTGGTTTAAATGCTTTAATTAAATATTGCGAGTAAGACACATCTTGGCCTTTGAAACCATCGACCGTTTTTTTTCAAGTCTTTTTAAAAGCCCGCAGAAAGTACCAGGCCTATAAAAACTGCTTCAAAGGTCAAAAACTCCTGCTTAGGAACCCCTTTTCGGTTACGGTTTTAATGCATAATGTGGCAAATTATTTTCTTTAGAAATTGATCGTAAAAAATCTAAATATATGTGCCGGAACTTCTCTTAGTAAAATGAAACACAACATTGGCGATGTTTTTATCATTCATAAATCAAAACAGTAGAGATCTGTGATCGAATCCCAGTTTTCCATGAATAAATAAGTTTTATTAATTAATCTCTCTCTCTGAAATCGTCTTCTTCAAAATTGACGGTTGCGATATTTAGTTCTACTTCATTAACCAGAGATAAAAACTCTCTGGGTTAAATACATTTACATACAGACGAAATGCAAAACGGTCGTGTTAAAACGGGACTTCGCAACCCATTTACGACCAATATATTCATCACGTGTCTTGATTTTTGTTGTGTGAGGATAATGCATGGTTATATGCCATTCCGTAAAGATTAGTTTGTTACGCACAAATTAAATCCTATAAAGTTATGTACACACATATTCATGTTCGCCGTTGCGTCTACACGCTCGAGCAGCTCGACACCAGACGCTCAATCAAATCGTAAATTTCTGTCTAAAATCGAACAAGAATTACAGTCCTTGAATCGAACAAAAAAGTGTCGAGCGAGAAGGTACAAAATGATGAACCAAGTTCGAATGAGCGTTAAACTATCGAGCTTGAACATAGCTTAATGTTGCAAAAAATCTTCATGTTAAGATTATTTTGCCCTTTTTCTAAAAAAGCCTCCATCCGCCACTGATTATAACCCAAGATAGTAAAGTGATGTATAGTTAAAGAAGTACATTATTACTCTTTTACTCAAGCTTTTTCATGGTATAAGTAATTTATGGCAGTGCATCTAATCACCATGTAAAACGTGTTGTGAATAAAGAGTCGTTGTTTGCTGGCGGGCGACTTCGACTTCTATCGTATTTATGCCAATGCGGTGGACTCTTTCCCTTGTTCTGTTCTATGACCGCGTGTGAAGTCGCTGGGAGAGATGTTATTGTCTGGCACGCATCACAACAATAACTCATTAGTATTACTACGCTATAAATATGGGTCTTGGCTACTAGGCGATCTCATTTATTTATATCACTATTAGAATACAAAGTATTTATTTCACTATTAAAAATACATTTAAACAAACCAAATGAAAAGAAAATTTATGAACTCGTTAAATAGTGATTATTTTTGGGTTTTTTAGATTTTTATAAAAATACGTTTAAAAAAGGGAAAAATTTAAAATGACAAAGTAAAAGTTGTTTTAAAGAATGAGTTATTATTATCACATCTAGAGTCGAGAAACAGCGGCGTTCTTGTGAGGTGTAACATAAAAATAAAATACCTAATCAATAAGGTATTTTCGCTGTTTTTTTTAAATCGACGAAATAAATAATAAAATTACTATAATTCAGGTATTTTTATGTTATTGTTATGTTGGCGAATAAATTTTCTACAACGATCACAAATGTGGCATTTTCGATTTGCCGCCAAAACCACAAGTTCGTTTTTATTCGTGAATTCGGCAGCGTTGATGTCACGCCGGGCGTCTTCGGTGACAGCCATCTTTCCGGCCCGTGGCGTTTTCTTTGTCATAATGACGTTGTAACCAGTTAGAACCATTTCAGAATGTGCGGTTTTAGATAAAAAAATAAAATCAATAATTATTAATGAAAATATTAAAATTACACGTTTTAGTACAATGTTCAGAATGAAAAAATTCAATTTAAACCTTTCACACATTTTTAACGGTATTCATAGTTTATATTTTAATATCCCATTGTGTGATTATTTCAGTGAATTTTAACCTCTTAATATGCAGATCTCTCAAAGTGCGATTTTTTAAAGCAGTTTTCCATTATTATAAAGATAACTATTCATGATACATAATTCTAAACTCTAAATCAAATTTTTCGGAGAAAATTCTTCTGAAAGCTTATCACTTTGTGATGGTATTATTTATTTTATTAAAACACAAATAACTTCCTAATTCCTAATTCTGATAAATTCCGCTCACTCTTACCCCTCCCCCCTCCTTACACTTCTTCTTTCTAATTATATATTTAATATATATTTAATTTTTGACTTCAGTGATAACTTACTCCCGATGAGGTGAACTTCTTCTTTCGTTCACGAAACATGTAGAGGTTGTATATAATAAAGTGATGTTGACAAAGTTATTTGTGTTTTAATAAAATAAAAACTAAATCAAATGTTCATTTTAATGTACGAACATATCGAAATATTGATTTTTATTTATTTATACTGGGTTTTTACAAATGATCCCAATTACGTGAGAACAGTCCAGTTATAAAAAACTCAGTTAATACACAAATAAGTACAAAAATTACAAAAACCTACTCAGACATATGATACATTAATTTTCATACATCTTAATAAAGATTCTGATAAAAGGGATTTTTTTTTGTCCAATAACTAAAGTATTTATAATTTTGCTGTAGAAAAAGACTCTCATTCTCACCCAAAGACTTTATAGTTTGGTTGATCGGTACTTATAACTTCGGTGGTAAAAAAAACTTTAATTTTGGGGTCTCACATAAAGAAGCGTACAGTTATAAATACATACTTATATGGATACCGATTAAAAAAGCATGATTCACAGATTCTGTAACATTCATATTATTATTTATTACTTCTCCCCGCAGAAACTGTAATGAAAATAATAATGTTCCTAGTTATATATGTACATCGTCAATTTACCAGATACGTCTATTAGTCCTAAGCAATCCATGGTAAATCTGCTGTCAGCTGGCAAGCAGGCGGCAACTAAGCCTGCCGCATGTAGGTATTGAAGATTTACCGTATCGTCTGAGATTCTAGAACATGATCGGGGATCAGTAAAGTTGATTCGCCGTTGTTTTAACTCCACCGTATCGGGATGGAACGACTGTACGATAACATATCTATGTATGATAACGATGGCTATGTGGATTTCAGTAGTTTGGTATTTAATATAAATCTTTTTAAAGTATTTAATCATCACTGAGGAATCGACTGAATCCAAAAGTTTGATAATATTGTTGTCAGATTAATTACTAGAAAAATTTAAGACCATGGGGGAAAGTTGGCGAAAGGTTTTATTGTTAATAAAATAACCTCACGTAATTTTTATTTAATTGATAATATATAACACAATTATAACTAGTGTATTTATAATACAAGGTTTTCCAATAAGAGGTGTTATTTTTATAGTCAAAGAAAAATGCCATTTTTTAATATAAATGATCGAATGTTTATTTCATTATAAAGAGGAAGGTATGCCGTTAATAGTGAAAAATAACACCATCAGTTAAATGACCACCACGACCACGCCTACAGGACCATATCCTTTTCATGAAATTTTCCATAACCAAATCGCAAAGTGGCTGCCTTATATCCTCGATAGCCTCACGAATTCCATCTTTGAGGTCTTGAATCGACGCTGGGCTGTTGGCGTAGACCTTCTCTTTCACGTGGCTCCAAAGGAAGAAGTCGCAAGGTGTTAAATCACAAGATCTCGGTGGCCAATTGTGATCACCTCTTCGAGAGATAACACGGTCCGGAAACTTTTCCCGTAAAAGATCAGTGGTTTCGTTGCGTGTGTGGCAAGTAGCGCCGTCTTGTTGAAAGTAAACGTTGTCCAGATCAATACCATCCAATTTCGGCCATAAAAAATCATTAATTCCTTAATTAATATTATAAATAACACCTCTTATTGGTAAACCCTATACATTATCCCCAATTAGTTTAATAAAACTCATTTCGGGAAAAACAACATTATACAATTAAAGGGAAATTATTTTTACACAAGCATGCGAATTTAAAAGAAAGCTCATTGTTGAGCGTACATAGATTTTAAAACAGAATATACAGTATTAATACAGTTAATTTAAAAATATTAAAATTAGAGATTATACATATAACTGTCAATTTACATGCCGTCGGGGCAGGTAGGCGATTGCGCCTAATTGCAGATCATCAATCATCAATACATAGTAAAACAACCTAAATACGTTTGCAGTCAACATCACGCTTATTCGTCTTAAGAGAAAATGAACTCACTACGCCTAGGTGGGAACCCGAACCATTTATTTTCATAAAGAAGAAAAATCGGTTTTCTGTATCAGCAAAAAAAAAAAGTTCTGGCGTTTTTTTGACTGAAATATAAAAAACCAACGAGAATATTATCAAAACAGATTTAAGATTTTCACGGCCAAAAGTATTTTTGTTATTTGTTTTTTGGGTGTTATCAGATGTGATAACACATCTGCCAACATCTGCCCTGATGATAGACACTGCAATGCTGTCCGAAACGTTGGCTAAAGAAAGAGTTAGCGCAACACGGCATAACACCCCAAAAACAAATAGCAAAAAAGATAATATTATCGCCTTTTTTAACCCCACAAGGAGGCTATGTCCTCTTCATCCTCACCCAATGAACCCGGGCACCCCTACTAAATCACCAAAAGTACCGAACCACTTGGGATGACCTATGGAAGAGGTGTTGGTTATCCAATAAATGGTTCCCGGGGTGACGGTACCCAAATCCGCCTCCCAAATTGTATATATCTAACCAAACCTACAACTTCATTTCCAACTTGAGCTTAATTATCATATAAAAATTTTCAAAGCTTTTAAGTCGGGTAGTAAAACTAAACATAAAAAAAACAATTAATTTAAATGCGACCATTACTTTAACGTAGATTTATAGTACCTACCTAGGTTCTGTATATATTTGTTTAGAGGTTTAATTGCAGCCGGATGTACAATTATGATGATAAATAGACCGTTAAATGACTGATCCAGCTTTACCGACTGATTGATTCTTCGTCTCGCGTCTAACTGTGATTGTGGAACTGTTGGGGATGCAGAACAGAGTGAAATTTTAAATCGATACTTTTTCTTTTCCGTTATTTGGGTTGGATTCCTTATTCGTGTTACTTAACTACTATTCTAACCCAACGCCTAAACATCTTCTGAAAACAATTACAAACAACAACAATCAATATTAAATTATTGTAAATTTATTTTTCGGATCGTTATTGCAGGTAAGTTTAAAATGTTCATATGCATGTGCATTTTTTAACTGGCGGATTGGTTGAAATAAACTTTAATGACTGTTAAATAGTTACAAAGACAGTATAACATGTATTAATTTCAACGCGTTACGCCACAAATTACACCTTCAATTTTATTTTGATTTTTTTATTTATTTCGTAAATTTTAAAATACACACAAAGATGAAAAAAACATGGACTGACGTAATAATCCACGATTATCACCTGGAATAGATGAATTTAAAGTTTTATATATTCTAATTACACTAATATTATTAATATATATTTTGAGTGTACATTTGAAACTTTGCATCGAAACGAGCAGTGGCTGACACAATATTTATACACAGAATTTTAAACAATGACATTGACTGTACTGAACTTCTGTTCTTTATTAACTTTAACATACCTTTGAGACGTACACTACATACAGTGATATTCCACACGCGAAATTATAAAACAAATGCAGCATCTAATTCGCCAATTAACCGAGCTCTTCATACTCTAAATAATATTTGTCTTAACTCTAACATATCTAAGATATTTTTTTCGGATTCACTGCCCAAATTCAAACGTGGCATCATGTCAATAATTTAAACTATAAACACATACACCTATAAACTACACAAGTCACCTGGTAATTAAGGAATAAATATACTATTAAAATAGAAAATAAAACATTTTTTAACTTATTTCCACTTGTTTATTTTACCACTACCGGTTTCATCCTATTATGGACATCTTCAGGCTGGCAATTGAAATTCTTTTGTTACAGAATTTATACAAAATTAGGTACATAATGTCAAGGTAGGTACATATGATTGGGTTATTAAATTACAATGGTTCTTTAAGGTTAATATGTCATAAATAAGAAATAATAATATAACAATGGTCACTATAGCAGAATAATCGATAATTTAGTAAATAAAATAATGAATTTTCCTGCATACCACGCAGGACAATCCGGAAGAGAAGAATCAAACTGTACAAAAGAACACCTCCTTAGTTGAGCAAATCAAAAAGTGGGGGGGGGGATTATGATCTATTGAACATAATTTTGCATTTACCAGAAAACAAAAATTATTTCTATCAAGATAGAGATGTCAAAACTCTTAACGTTTGCAACAAAGGATCAGAAGATTACATAATTAAATTACACAACTGTTATTTAAGGTAAATAAGTCATGAATAACAAAATGTTCAATAATCATCAATACATACATCGCAAATTACTTAGAATAAAATGTTACCTCAGAGTCTAAGGTAACATTATTAAAATTAATTACAATGGATATATTAATGGTGACTGAGCACCATGTTCCAACTGTTTATTCATGACATGTTTACGATCAATTTTCTTCGTTAGGCGATTAATTTCTAGTAATAATTTCTAACCGGTAGTGGTAAAATAAACAAGTGGAAATAAGTTAAAAAATGTTTTATTTTCTATTTTAATAATATATAATTCCACCAAGTATAACAGTATAATAAATAAAGAATAAATATACCATTTGGCAGGCATTACAAGGAAACATATCATAGGTACACAACATGAAGTATATTCCTGTATATTGTTTCAACTCTGTAAATCATGTATTGTTTGTTTCTATAATATAAAATAAAATAAAATAATATTGCGTTTTCACGACACATAGCTTACAGAGAGACTGGTGATTTATTGTTACTCTGTCGTTTTATTCCATTAAAATATGTTTAGGTATTTATTTTATTGAACATTTTATAGAGGTATATAATAATAAGAGAAAGCATAGAAACGGGTTTGCAAGGTGGCAATTGCCTGTAAGTTTATTCCAACCTACCTAGGTAAAAAATTATAATATTAGTAAATGTTTTATTATCTTCCTTTTTTGCAATAAATGGAAACAAGGATATCCTCACTGAGATATTCCGAGTTGAGGATTTAATTTTTTTTTAATTCTGTCAAATTGTAGTCATTATAAATATATTTTGTGGTGTTTTTTCGTAAATAATTATAAATAATATATTAAATGGTGTTTTCGAGTGTAATTCTTTATTTGAATTCAGTATATTTTCCATTTCTGATCTCCCAATGTTTTGTATCCAGCTTTTATTTAGAATTTAGTGAATGAGAGTGGGATTTTAATGTAGAGTTTCGAACCAAAGTATTTGAAGCTTTTTTGGCCAAATGTTGTACTTGTGGTAGTTTGTTTGATATATTTTTGACCCTGAGATCTAGTGATTCTAATATACGTGTTGAGTGTTATTTCTCGTGTTTTGTGTTTAAAGAAGTATTGCCAATTAAGTCAAATATTATTATTTTTTATTTAATACAAAAGTGCAAATCCTATCATATTGTTTTCAATACGCTAGGGTTCCTGGTAAAGACCTAAAACATAAGCATTTTCATATTTTGTGTTAGTTTCATAAAATATTTATTCTCGATAGTTGTACCACAGTTCACTGGTAGCAAAAGCGGTTCAACGCCTTCTGACGGAATCGCTACCATCGGCAGAAGTTGACAACATCTAGAATAGCGCAAGGCGGTCGTGACGTCAGATTTTTAAATTAACGTTAAAAGTGTATATTTTTTGCAGTGGGTAATCACGAGTGACAGAAATGTCTCAACAGGCATTGAACGAGGGTAACCGATATCTGAACACGTTTTAATACGATCAAATATCTAGTTAAAATTATAGTTGTTAAAACTTCATTTTTATGTCCACTTATCGAATTCGATAAACAACAATGTGGTTCGAATGTATGTAAAAATCATCGTTGCACTAAACATATAAGTAGGTTACAATTTAACATCCCACCACTAGCGGCGTATCTTGAGAAAGAATGAATACCTACCTACACATAAATTCATTAGTAAATAACTGCTATTATTTGGTACTATTTACAATATACAACAGTATTAACTCCGCATAAGTTGTTTTTTTTTTATTTATTAACTTTCAAAAATACATTTTTTACAATTAAGTCCCGTTAAACTTATTGATATCAGTTTGTCAACGGGTTCTTTTAACAATTACTTTTTCAATACATATACAATTTTAACAAGTACATAAAATATACACATAATTACATTAGTACAAAAAAAATTCTTTCACATAACCATTTTTTTAACATACATTTCGTTATTTAGTATCATGTTACTGCTGCCACTACCTAGCATTTACATATAAACTTTACATTTCCATTTAACTAATTTAAGTTTGTATAACGTAGGATTAGGCATATTCTTATTTTTGTAGAACAGGTTTATACCTACAAAGAATTATTGTATGCATTTACTCTTTACTTGCTGTTATAATATGTCAAATGGATATGGTTATATGTATTTTTACTGTTACTATTGTGAACTTACAATCATCAGAATATTATTTTTTATGAACTATGTATGTAAAAGCCCAATGGGCGTATACATAAATAAATAAATAAATATTATATTAATTGTTATATTAGATTAATAGTTATTTGTTTTTGGGGTGGTATGTCGTGTTGCGCTACTTCCTTCTTTATCCAACATTTCGGACAGCATTGCAGTGTCCATCATCAGGGCAAATGTGTAATCGGTTATATTAGAATATAATATAAGCTTTTTACAAAGAAAAAATTAACATATCATAATTTTTCGACAACAATTTTGCTGTTTTCATTGAAAACTTCTTAAAATCATATCTCATATATTTATATATTTGTGTTATTTATTCAATCGTAAGTCCAGCGGTTATCTATGATTCAACGATTTTTAGTATTAGGATTAAGGCGAGCACTGACAGTCTTAACGAAGACACTGTGCTTTTAGTTACCCCGGTAGTGTAGTGCACGTACACGCTTAGTACCCCAGTACGCACTAGTACGCCACGTAGTACAAAGTTATGCAAAATGTTTTTTTTTGTTTGAAAACTGGTTTAAATGCTTTAATTAAATATTGCGAGTAAGACACATCTTGGCCTTTGAAACCATCGACCGTTTTTTTTCAAGTCTTTTTAAAAGCCCGCAGAAAGTACCAGGCCTATAAAAACTGCTTCAAAGGTCAAAAACTCCTGCTTAGGAACCCCTTTTCGGTTACGGTTTTAATGCATAATGTGGCAAATTATTTTCTTTAGAAATTGATCGTAAAAAATCTAAATATATGTGCCGGAACTTCTCTTAGTAAAATGAAACACAACATTGGCGATGTTTTTATCATTCATAAATCAAAACAGTAGAGATCTGTGATCGAATCCCAGTTTTCCATGAATAAATAAGTTTTATTAATTAATCTCTCTCTCTGAAATCGTCTTCTTCAAAATTGACGGTTGCGATATTTAGTTCTACTTCATTAACCAGAGATAAAAACTCTCTGGGTTAAATACATTTACATACAGACGAAATGCAAAACGGTCGTGTTAAAACGGGACTTCGCAACCCATTTACGACCAATATATTCATCACGTGTCTTGATTTTTGTTGTGTGAGGATAATGCATGGTTATATGCCATTCCGTAAAGATTAGTTTGTTACGCACAAATTAAATCCTATAAAGTTATGTACACACATATTCATGTTCGCCGTTGCGTCTACACGCTCGAGCAGCTCGACACCAGACGCTCAATCAAATCGTAAATTTCTGTCTAAAATCGAACAAGAATTACAGTCCTTGAATCGAACAAAAAAGTGTCGAGCGAGAAGGTACAAAATGATGAACCAAGTTCGAATGAGCGTTAAACTATCGAGCTTGAACATAGCTTAATGTTGCAAAAAATCTTCATGTTAAGATTATTTTGCCCTTTTTCTAAAAAAGCCTCCATCCGCCACTGATTATAACCCAAGATAGTAAAGTGATGTATAGTTAAAGAAGTACATTATTACTCTTTTACTCAAGCTTTTTCATGGTATAAGTAATTTATGGCAGTGCATCTAATCACCATGTAAAACGTGTTGTGAATAAAGAGTCGTTGTTTGCTGGCGGGCGACTTCGACTTCTATCGTATTTATGCCAATGCGGTGGACTCTTTCCCTTGTTCTGTTCTATGACCGCGTGTGAAGTCGCTGGGAGAGATGTTATTGTCTGGCACGCATCACAACAATAACTCATTAGTATTACTACGCTATAAATATGGGTCTTGGCTACTAGGCGATCTCATTTATTTATATCACTATTAGAATACAAAGTATTTATTTCACTATTAAAAATACATTTAAACAAACCAAATGAAAAGAAAATTTATGAACTCGTTAAATAGTGATTATTTTTGGGTTTTTTAGATTTTTATAAAAATACGTTTAAAAAAGGGAAAAATTTAAAATGACAAAGTAAAAGTTGTTTTAAAGAATGAGTTATTATTATCACATCTAGAGTCGAGAAACAGCGGCGTTCTTGTGAGGTGTAACATAAAAATAAAATACCTAATCAATAAGGTATTTTCGCTGTTTTTTTTAAATCGACGAAATAAATAATAAAATTACTATAATTCAGGTATTTTTATGTTATTGTTATGTTGGCGAATAAATTTTCTACAACGATCACAAATGTGGCATTTTCGATTTGCCGCCAAAACCACAAGTTCGTTTTTATTCGTGAATTCGGCAGCGTTGATGTCACGCCGGGCGTCTTCGGTGACAGCCATCTTTCCGGCCCGTGGCGTTTTCTTTGTCATAATGACGTTGTAACCAGTTAGAACCATTTCAGAATGTGCGGTTTTAGATAAAAAAATAAAATCAATAATTATTAATGAAAATATTAAAATTACACGTTTTAGTACAATGTTCAGAATGAAAAAATTCAATTTAAACCTTTCACACATTTTTAACGGTATTCATAGTTTATATTTTAATATCCCATTGTGTGATTATTTCAGTGAATTTTAACCTCTTAATATGCAGATCTCTCAAAGTGCGATTTTTTAAAGCAGTTTTCCATTATTATAAAGATAACTATTCATGATACATAATTCTAAACTCTAAATCAAATTTTTCGGAGAAAATTCTTCTGAAAGCTTATCACTTTGTGATGGTATTATTTATTTTATTAAAACACAAATAACTTCCTAATTCCTAATTCTGATAAATTCCGCTCACTCTTACCCCTCCCCCCTCCTTACACTTCTTCTTTCTAATTATATATTTAATATATATTTAATTTTTGACTTCAGTGATAACTTACTCCCGATGAGGTGAACTTCTTCTTTCGTTCACGAAACATGTAGAGGTTGTATATAATAAAGTGATGTTGACAAAGTTATTTGTGTTTTAATAAAATAAAAACTAAATCAAATGTTCATTTTAATGTACGAACATATCGAAATATTGATTTTTATTTATTTATACTGGGTTTTTACAAATGATCCCAATTACGTGAGAACAGTCCAGTTATAAAAAACTCAGTTAATACACAAATAAGTACAAAAATTACAAAAACCTACTCAGACATATGATACATTAATTTTCATACATCTTAATAAAGATTCTGATAAAAGGGATTTTTTTTTGTCCAATAACTAAAGTATTTATAATTTTGCTGTAGAAAAAGACTCTCATTCTCACCCAAAGACTTTATAGTTTGGTTGATCGGTACTTATAACTTCGGTGGTAAAAAAAACTTTAATTTTGGGGTCTCACATAAAGAAGCGTACAGTTATAAATACATACTTATATGGATACCGATTAAAAAAGCATGATTCACAGATTCTGTAACATTCATATTATTATTTATTACTTCTCCCCGCAGAAACTGTAATGAAAATAATAATGTTCCTAGTTATATATGTACATCGTCAATTTACCAGATACGTCTATTAGTCCTAAGCAATCCATGGTAAATCTGCTGTCAGCTGGCAAGCAGGCGGCAACTAAGCCTGCCGCATGTAGGTATTGAAGATTTACCGTATCGTCTGAGATTCTAGAACATGATCGGGGATCAGTAAAGTTGATTCGCCGTTGTTTTAACTCCACCGTATCGGGATGGAACGACTGTACGATAACATATCTATGTATGATAACGATGGCTATGTGGATTTCAGTAGTTTGGTATTTAATATAAATCTTTTTAAAGTATTTAATCATCACTGAGGAATCGACTGAATCCAAAAGTTTGATAATATTGTTGTCAGATTAATTACTAGAAAAATTTAAGACCATGGGGGAAAGTTGGCGAAAGGTTTTATTGTTAATAAAATAACCTCACGTAATTTTTATTTAATTGATAATATATAACACAATTATAACTAGTGTATTTATAATACAAGGTTTTCCAATAAGAGGTGTTATTTTTATAGTCAAAGAAAAATGCCATTTTTTAATATAAATGATCGAATGTTTATTTCATTATAAAGAGGAAGGTATGCCGTTAATAGTGAAAAATAACACCATCAGTTAAATGACCACCACGACCACGCCTACAGGACCATATCCTTTTCATGAAATTTTCCATAACCAAATCGCAAAGTGGCTGCCTTATATCCTCGATAGCCTCACGAATTCCATCTTTGAGGTCTTGAATCGACGCTGGGCTGTTGGCGTAGACCTTCTCTTTCACGTGGCTCCAAAGGAAGAAGTCGCAAGGTGTTAAATCACAAGATCTCGGTGGCCAATTGTGATCACCTCTTCGAGAGATAACACGGTCCGGAAACTTTTCCCGTAAAAGATCAGTGGTTTCGTTGCGTGTGTGGCAAGTAGCGCCGTCTTGTTGAAAGTAAACGTTGTCCAGATCAATACCATCCAATTTCGGCCATAAAAAATCATTAATTCCTTAATTAATATTATAAATAACACCTCTTATTGGTAAACCCTATACATTATCCCCAATTAGTTTAATAAAACTCATTTCGGGAAAAACAACATTATACAATTAAAGGGAAATTATTTTTACACAAGCATGCGAATTTAAAAGAAAGCTCATTGTTGAGCGTACATAGATTTTAAAACAGAATATACAGTATTAATACAGTTAATTTAAAAATATTAAAATTAGAGATTATACATATAACTGTCAATTTACATGCCGTCGGGGCAGGTAGGCGATTGCGCCTAATTGCAGATCATCAATCATCAATACATAGTAAAACAACCTAAATACGTTTGCAGTCAACATCACGCTTATTCATGTTATGTTATCAAAACATTAGTATTTATTATGGTGAATTAGATATACACTTTATGATGTAATGTTAAAAAATACTTCAATTATTATCGTAAAAAACTTTTTTTTTTAAAAACAACGTCAACTGCCAAACCGTATCCTCGTCGATGCAGTGTTGTCGCGTGGTGGAATATTCCAGAACTAGCGTTCAAACGGCCGTTCGCCATTGGAGTTTCTAAATTATAGATAAAGATGGTGCATTTGTTGTGATACATTGTAAATTGTATTTAACTTTTTAAACAAGGTTTTAGGACTGTTACCGAATGGTAAACATATCGTTGAGTATTCTGATTTCTGAAGTATGCAAAGAGTTGTTATTATTAAAAAATCGCATGCACGAAGTTAGTGTATTCTTATTTTTCGCCTTTTCGCAAACCAATCATCTTCATCTATAATTAATGACTGAAAATGCAACCACTTAATCTGTCTACACCTATGCACCCTCACTTCAGTTTTATTCACAACTAGCCGGCGGATACCCGACGTAGCTCGGGGTTATGGATGGTTTGGAGTAAAGTTTTGAGGTGGTGCATTCTGTTATAAATTTTAAGGTAGAAATATTTTGTTAAGAAATAAAATAAAAGTATCATTTCAAGATGAACTTATGTGTACAAGACAAAGTTTTTACGCAAACACAAAGGATAACAAATTATTATAAGCAATAATTGTTAACCTGAAACACCCATATAAATTGAAAAAACTTCATTGAAAAAATAAATGCCGCCGACAGTTTATTTTGTATAACAAAAACGTAGTAGAGTCACGTGGGGTAACCGTGCGCAATTTTTACGTTAGGATTTTTGTATTAAAAAGCTTTAGGTATTTTACTCAATTTTATGATTTATTGAAATGATCGATTATTAAGGCACCTCAAACAACCATAAAAACCTCATATGGTTCATAAATGAAACAGTTATATAAAAAAGTTTACATGCATGTCGATGGCGTACACTTACCCCGTGTGCGGGGTAAGTATACGCATACCATGGGGTAAGTGTTCGCACCGCGAAGAGTTACCCCCTATTTCCATGGTTTTAATTATCGGTTTTCGGACCATTTTTGCATCTACATTTCTCTGCTTCTGATGAAGTTTCTTTTTATAGAGACTTGAGGTAATTATTTCAGACTTACAAGCATTTTTTCGTCGTTTTTGTGTATGTGTTGCTTTTGGCAGAGGACTTACAACAAATATTGGGACGTGAAGGACTAATGTTGCATCTTGTTGTGGAGAGCTGGCCTGAACTTCAATTACATCTTCAATCAGATCGTAAGAAGCTGACAAATAATATTTTTATTAGGTCTGAGAGACATTTTTGGGCTGCTCGGTGCCGCATGTATTTCGGCATAGCAAGAGATCTGATTGTTCAGAATATCTGTGCTTATTATTGATCCTATGTCACTTTGCTCTTGATTAGCTAACGGAGAGATAATGGATACGTCAGGTTGGGGCTCGAACATATCAGTAACAGAAGCAGCTGCAAAATCAGCTTCGGTGAAGAGTTCACTGTCTAAAGGATGTATTCCGCTTACTTTAAAACCTGATACCGCATTCCCCACAGTTGCAACTTTCTTGAAGGTTTTATCGAAAATCGAGACAACTTGGTATTGGTTGATCTTGTTGATTTCAGCATACTCGTAAACAAATTTTCTCATTGTCTGCATTGTCAGGCCATAGAACATTTCGTCAGTTTTTTCAGTTGTCGGACGATATCTCCCCATTGAAGTTGCTATTAATTTTGGTTTTAGGCGTTTACGCAGAGTGGCTTCACTGATTCCAAGAATATCTGCAGCAGCCCGCTAACTCTTCCCCTCTTTCATAAGCCTTTTTGCAGTTTCAATCTGCTCTTGAGTGCAAATTGATCTCTCCGGGTGCTTTCTCACGTACACACGCGGCATATTTCACTGTAAAAAATAACGAGAGTTGAAGTATTATGCTATAAAGTCAATTTTATCTATTGGGGTAAGTGTTCGCACTCGTCCAACTGCGAACGCTTACCCCAGCACACTTACCCCATCACACCAAAATTCAATAAAATATAAAAATCAGATTAGTGGTTATCTTTATTAGAATTATCACTTTTCACCCGTCTAACTAACAATATTTCACCAAAAAATATCATAGACCACGTCGCTCTGACACAGCTGGTTACACAATAGCACACATCGGTAACGGAAATGAAAAATTTAAAAAAAGCACGAAAAAAAGTAATTTACCTACCAGTCATTATTGACAAATCAGCATCCACTGTACACATGTCCCGCTTCGGCGCGAACCAGAACGCTACTGAATTAAGGAACGCGCGGGCGCTTGACAGGCACAATCTTGTCGGAAACATCACTGCGAACACTTACACTCCGCGTACGGTTACCCCACGTGACTCTACATAATATGAAACAGAGTGAAGGTGATTTTGTCCCCTTGACCACGAGATAATATAATTTTATTATACTAACTAACTAATGATCACTCAATTTCTCTACAGGAGTAGGCAGAGAGAATTCACCGACATATGTATCTGTCTTGGCACACACTCCTTGCTTCATTAAAATTCGTATACATTATTATGTTATCTTCTCTTTACATGGCCCGACTCAAGTGAATAATACTATTAAGTTAAGCAACCTTAACATATAAATTATCATTCTGAGAGCACTTTTGAAGGAAGGAAATAATTATTTGTGACGGTATCAGTAACCACTTTATTCTACCTAACTCAATCTGAAATAGAACACGAACGTAGATCTCTTTATTTAAACCGACTAATTCCTTCAAAAAAATAATTTAACTTACACCAACTGCTTACTTAGGGGAAGGGAGGGCAGGATGGAAGGCTTAACTTTGAGATGTAAAAAAAAATAGAACAACATAATATTAATCCTTTATTTTAATAAGTCTTCAGAGAGATCTAACATGCTTATAAAATTGCGTTATCAAAAATAATTAAAATTGAGAATAAAATCTGTTAAGACTCATACAAGAAAAACAGGAATAATTCCATCTTGCCCTAACCCTGAGGGCAAAATGGAAAGCTTATAAGGGCAAGATGGAATGAATAGGATATCCTTGCATTTTACAATTGACACATAAGACAACCGTTTTCAATGTCTGAACATAGTTCATGTGCCCAACCACAACACTATGGACACTGTACCCAGTCCTCTGTTGGCGGTTCCATATATGCTTCTCCACATAATACACACAACACATCGTCTTGTGTTGACTGCTCCGGATGTTGTAGTATGTTCTCATCTTTTCCTGTCCTTTTCCCCTTTCCTTTACCCTTTCCTTTGCCCTTTCCTTTGTTTTTCTTGCCATTGATGACCGAATTAAGGACTAATTTTGGTTTCGCTTTCAGCTCCTTATTTTTTCAATAGTTTCTTTGAATGGAGAACTAGTTAGGATTTCTGATTTTTGACATCTCAATTTTCGTTTCTTTATTGGAGGAGTAACTTTTGGTGATGGAAGTATTTTAATTGGAGAAACTAAGTACGAGGTGGATGGTAGTTCCAAACTCTTATCAATAACACCTGAACTTGTTTTAAATATACTGTCTTCTGACATCGTATTCTGTGTATTATCAAAATTAAGTTGAACTTCTTCATCCTGTTTTTTTTCATAACCATATGGACAGTAGATGTTTCATTGGTAATATTGTCTACAATATTGACGTTTATTGACGAATAATCATTTGTGTCGGTATTTTTGTCTCCCTCATCAGTCTCAATGAAATTTTGTTCGCCTTCAATTACTGAAGCGTTTTCATAAAAAGTGGCCGGTGCAAAGTCTAAATCTGTAAACAAATGTCTATATATGGGAAGATGCCAGCCTTTCTAAACCCACTAGTGGCATTTTGCACAATAGAAATTTTGTTCATAGGCGATGAATACTAGCCTAGCTATATCAAACTGATTTACTCTTCTTCCAGGATGATTCTTTTGAAAAGTGTCTAGGGCTTGCTCAAAAGCCACTTTGAATGAACGGTTAACCGAGACGTCCAATGGTTGCAGCTTTTGGCTTGTGTGGAGGGGGAATACTGACCATGATTATATGTTTTTCTCGAGCAAAATTTAAAGTTTCTAGGTTTTGATGAGTAACATGATTATCTGAAATTAATTAAACAGGTCTATCTGCTGTTGGTCTTGTTTTCTCAATAAATATTTGAAGCCAGTTGTTAAAGGTGTCATTAGTTATCCAGCCCGAATCAGAACACCAAGCTTGAGAGCCATTGAGAGCTCCATCCAAAAGACGTTCATTCATTCTCTTCTTGTGTCTAAATATAAATAAAGGTGGAATGAAGCGACCAGTTGCACTGCAAGCACAAATCATTGTGGTAAGTTGCCTTTTTTCTGCTGTTGCTACAACGCCTACTTTTGTTTTGCCTTTTGTAGAAATTACTCGAGGAGGTTTAGAGGCACTCACTTAGGTCTCAACATCAGTCTCATCCATATTATAGATGTCGTCGGGTCGTGACATAAAGGTATTTTGAGTAATAACCATTCATAGGTTATCATAGAACCGATCCACTTGCGTGCGATTAAAAGCAGAACAACGAGCTAAATCTGTGGGTCCCGGTGTCCTGTAAGTTAGTTGGTGATGCCTTTTCATAAATCCGTTAAGCCATGCTCTGCCAGCCTTCTCACATGTAAATGGATGCGGTATTTGTTTTGTACCGCCACCTCATAAGCAAATTGCTGTAGACTTTCTTTTGTTAAGCCGTAAAAAAGGTCCCGTCCAATGGCAAGGTCACAAATTTTTCTCCCAAGTTCTTTCGAAAAAATAGTCTGAAATCTACCTAGGTTTTTGGACGCGATACCTTTTTTGATATAGCGGTGTAAGTTCCGATCGCAATTCCATAATTTCTATGAAGCTGCGCGTATTGTAGTAGTTACAGCTTCGTCCATTGCTATCTGCCAAGTCAAGATCCAAGATCCTATGTTGCTCTTTCTTATATACTTGAACACCATCTATAAAGAGAATCATTCTCAGTTGAAAAAAATTAAAACAGAAATCAAAATAATTGCACGCGGGCAAAATGGAAACTATCCCATCTTGCCCTAAAATGCAATTTTCCATCTTGGCCATAAGCTAACTGCCAATAATAATATCAATATCTTAGAAAATCCTTTAATTTTTTTCCTCTTTAAATATCAATTCATACAATCTATCCCTTATAGTTAGTGTTTATAAAAACAAAATGGTAGTATTACTTACTTTGTATGAGTAATCACACTTTTAAGAACACTGATTTTGTAATAATTCGTCGCGAAAATACAAAACACGCGTGTAAGTCGCTTGGTGGCGCGAGCCGAACCGAGTCATCGGACATAAATACAACATGGGCGCTTATATCTGTGTGCCTAGAGACACGGGCACTTTGTCGCGCGGTTTGCGATAGGTAGATAGTTTCCATCTTGCCCGCTCCTTCCATCTTACCCTCCCTTCCCCTAGTTGTGTAAAGAAACATCAATTTATATAAATAACTTCTACAAATTCAGCGTACATAATCTGCATGATTTATCCACGCATTAAAAAAGAGTGGGTACTTTCGTTAATACCATTGTAAAGCTTTTTATAACACTGCAATCATCGTAACCTTGGAGAATAGTTGTAAAAACAAGTGATGATTAAGTGCCTGACGATGTCTGCATATAAGTAATAATGCGGGGGTCTTCAGCTTGGTCACAATCATTTATAATATAATGTGAACTTGAAGCGACGAAGCACTATTGATGTTCAACTTACGCAATGCCTAACGCCTGTCCATATTATTACGCCTTATACCATCCTCGACGCTTCTAATCTGAATAATGAATCAATGAAATAATAATAATCATTCAGGTATACGACGTTTTGAGATGGGAAGGTATTGAGTGGGAGGCCTACACAATAATTACATATTATGCAAACGGAATTTACTTCTGTAAAATGTGGAACTAACGATATGGCTCCTTTGCTTATTTCATGACACCATAGCTCAAGAACGAGATTGTTTTTCTGTTTATTATACACACGCATATGACGCTGGCATATATATATGACTGAGGCATATGACTCTGATCATCAATTTATAAAGGAAAATTTTTTTGGAGTAAGCAATATTTTGGGGTGTGACTTTTTTTATTAAATGAAAAAAACACACATATAATTCACCACTTTCTTAAAAAATATATATATTTAATAATATGAATAAAATAAGTACTTAAATAATAAATTTACACAATGGTAAGTATATTATTTAAACTTATTAAGCCATCACACGTAAACGCACCATAATGTTAACGGCTGCGTTCTGGTATAGGGGAGACCGAGGGGTTTTGAAACAAAGGTGAGTTGAAACAGTAGCGATTTCTCCGAACTTAAAACCTTTGGCGAATTGGCAACGTCGCTTTTCAACCGTTTACCTCCGCCTGCTGGCTCGTCAGTTCGCTTCGGTGCCGCGAGTCGAGCGATTGTGGAGTTGTGCGTGCCGTGTCTCAAAAATCGTCAAAAGTAAGTTTTTAACGTTTTTTTACGATGCCTATATTTTGATAATGGTTTTGTATTTTGGTTTAAGTTATATGTGTTTCGAAAGCTCATTAACTAACGATTTATTACATATGTTTGGTACAATTGATTTTTTTTGTATTTGCTTAAATTTGATTAAATTTTATTAAATTTGATTAAATAAAAAATGGGAGGTTTTTTCGTACTGAAGAGAGTTGAAACAGACTGTTTCAACTCTCCTCGTTTTCAATGTTATTTGTTTATTATTTTACGGGCACAAATAAAATGTTTTTTTGTTGATTTAATTTGTTTCAGAGTGCCTACTTTTTATAAAAGAATGACAGAGGTATGATGAGTCTCGAAATATATGATCTCGCAGCAGAAGAAGTAACTTTGCGACAGAAAAGTCTCCGTGACGCGGCTTCGAGTTACAACCTGAACCATACCTCCCTCTACAGGTATATTAAAAAAAACTGCATATGAAGCTAAGGAAATGGCGACTGCTCCAGCGGTTGGATATCCCGAAAAGACATTTTTTAAATCTTAAATTTACCGGCTACTCCTCCTCAAATCAGCTACAAAACAGAAAACGTACCCAAGTCTGCAGAAAACTCTGATATGAATTCACCTGATCTGGCGATATCTGAAGTAATGCTTAATACTATCACGATACCTTCAACCACTGAAGATATAATACCTGTAGCATCTACATCACGAGATACTTCAGTTACTGTGACAGCAATTCCATTCTCACCTGAAACTCTTAGACCCTTGCCAAAAGCTCCACCAAGGAAAGGAAATCAAACAAACAGACGCAAAGTGAAATCCGCTGTCTTAACTGACCTTAAATACCTTTAAATTATATCATAATTTTTATTTTACAGCCCTTAATACTTCTCAAAAATCATTTGTTTCAACTCTCCTCGACCCCTGTTTCATCTTACCTCGGTATGAGGGGAGTTGAAACAAGTTGACTTGTTACGGTTAAGTCGATTTTTAACCACAATATTTAACGCTTACAATTTCTTAATGTTAGTCATTCGCAAGTGTAAGGAATGTCCTATCGATTGGTACTAATATCATACGATTTCTGTCTATAGTATTTGGTGTATGACACAAAATTTGAAAATTGTTTCAACTCCCCTCGGTCTCCCCTAGTTGACGTTTAAAACATATGTTTTTAAAAGTTTAAGAAAAAAAATATCTGAGCACTTCCCACCATTCCTGCTCCATATCTCATCTGAAATTGCCACCTTTCTTCCATCCGTAGCACAATCCCCAATTGAGGGTCCCATCATCACAGTAACATAATATAACAAAATATTCTTCTTAATGCAACTTGAGTAAGCTAATGCGGTTGCCTTCTTCAGCTTCGTGGCATATTACATCGGCGAAATAATACTCGTTTGTGTAGCGGAGGTGTACTACGCTCGTCCGTACCAAGAACAGACGTGCTGGGACCGTTACCTAAATTGCTTCACGTGGCCCAGATAACATAATATCGTGATGAGGACGGGAAATGATCTATGCAATGCAGTTCAGCGTAAACATTATACAGCGGCGCTGTCACTCAGATAATTCGCATCGGTTCGCACTGACCTGTTGGTAGCTTTGTTCATCGGTCAGAAACCTAAACACGGGCTTTCGCAGATCGAAAAAAAAATGGTTTTAGAGAGGTTTAAATTGTTTCTATAAACCGTTTTTGTGCAAAATCACCTCAAGGGCGCTGTACAAATAATATATGATACATTTCTACAATTATCTACCTTAGTACTAACTATAGACTAGTCAAACTATTATCATTTTATGGCTAATAGCATCCACCGGTTAGTCGATCACCAATACAAAGCCATATGTACAACGCATTTGATTGATGAACGTGATGCTAGAATGTACATATGTTATTATTATTATGTATTTACATTTTATACACGCAGATAATACACAGTATCATACTTGCCTGGTAGATCTCTTGAGATTAACACTGTTTATTGTTTATTAAAGAAATCTAGACATGGTTCGAACGCACAGGATATTATTGCACTTTCAAGTATTTATTTTAATAATATGTAGGTATTTTTTTTTTTTTAATGAGCGTGTTCAAAATTATAATTGACATCAACGCACATTCTCTCCTGGCTGTCTCCTGCTATCTCCTTTCAGTTTGTTTTATGTCTGGGAATGCGGTATCGTCCTCTTAATCATTAAACCACCTTTATTTAGGCTTCTCTACTTCGTCCTGCAGGCTTATCTTGGAGAAACTTACTTGGTGGTTGCTTCCAATAATGCCATCACGTCTTATTACGTATTCGCGTCTTACAATTATGTTTTAGGTCCAGCCCAACCGAGTTTTATAAATCATGTTATTGACAACATTGCACAACAATAATTTATAGAACTCGTGGTTGTACTTATCCCCCAGACACAATTTTCTTGTACGGCTCAAAATATTGGTTATACATCCAAAATACTTGTAAGTGAAATTCCTGGCAAACCGTTATTTGAATATTTGGGTTAGGGTGTTTCAAAGTTCGTCACATTTGACAGAAAGGCGGTCCATTTCAACTTTTCATAAATTTTGATCGTTGGTAATAAAAAAACCATGAATTTTTATTTATTTTATTTCTATTATTTTTTAGACACAATCCACATAAGTTTTGTTAACACCTCACTAGAAGAACTTCTGGGGTGTTAAAAAATTACCAAATAATTATACAACAATAATCTGTTCAGTAGAACTAAAAACATAACATACATGCTAATTCAAATTTGCTATGTTTAGTTTGAGGTGAGTATGTTTTGGAAAAAAATATATTTATAAACTTTAGTTTTTATCCTAGTCCAGTCAAGTTAAACATGAAAAGGGGGTTGTGCTTGCAAAAGGTCCAGTCATTCTGAATTTTTTATATGTTGTTAGGACTTAAACCAGTATTAAAAAAAAAATTTTGCAACTTCGAAAGTGCTGTGCGAGCGGCAGTGGACCTAAAAAACCAGGAAATTTTCGGATTTTTTTCAGTTTTTGCTCAATATCTCAGTAAAGGAAGGGTCTTACCGGTGTAGTCGGTAAAGATACTTTTAAAGTAGACTAAATTTGCTATAATTTGAGACCAAAGCAAGCTATATAAAGCCATTGGTTTTCATGATACAGTTCTTCAAAAATAGGCAATTTTTTCCAAAAAGTGAAATTTTTTCGAAATGGTCTCTTATTTTGTAAAATAATTTCTAAAATACGCATCTCACGTCAAATATTGTATGATATAAAGTTGTTGTAAATTTAATAAGCTTTTATTTGAGACTAGAATGATATCTGTAGACTTAACGGTTCTCTCAAAAATGGCAGATAACCAAAAACAGTCATAAGTAGGTTTTGGGTGAAATGCAAAAAAACTGTTCTCGCGTCTTTTTGTGGTTTTATTTATCAAACAGTTAACAGATTTTTGATGAAAAAAAGAAAAGATATTACATCTATCGGGAATTACGTCATCTTCAAACATTGTTTTATATACCTACATACCAAAATGCTTGTAAAAACATCATGGTACCTACTATAAGGACAAATTACATGTACACAAAAAATAAAACTAATATATATCATGTAGGTATTGTGTCTTGGTTGCCAAATCATGTCTTTCTTTTTATCTTAGCTGGGAGAGGCGCCCAGTCTGTAGTCGGGTCATCTTCATCGTCCGAGCATTTCAGCTCCACATCCGGGACGTTAATGCAAAATTTGCCACCGCATGACTGACAGAGGACTGAGCAGTGGAGCCCAGCCTTTCTACACGAGCAGCTCCCAGAGCATCCTTTATTGCATTTACACGAAATTTTTCGCAAAAGGGCAGGAGGTGCGGGATCCATCGTGGTGGGGATGGGGGTGAGTCCTTGAGAAGACAGCTTTCACCCCCATTCAGTGGGATTCAAGTTGACTCCCCGCCACTTCTGCACTTGGAGGTAGCACCTTGCTGCATGGTGGCCTGCAGCATCTTCCGTCGGTGGCAAACGGGCGAGGTTTATGTTTGTTGAAGTGACAAACGTCTTATACCTCAGGAAATCCAAAGTATCCCTCGCGATGTCACCCCCATATAGAGCCACGAAGCACTTGATGCCTGCTTCACTCACGGTTTGTGGGGTAGAGTCTGGCCGAAGGAAGACCTCCACTTGCTCAGCAAGTGGTTCAATCTTCCTCAGAAGTGTGCTGATTTTGGTTTTTCCTTGGCCAAACGGTGCTGAGGTGGTATCGCACCCGGCAAACGCGTGGGTAAATAGTACCGTTCCTGGTAATTGTCGGGAGTCCTGGTTATTGTAGGAGGTCGTACAGTAGTGACAGCAACCAACTTCACCCTTCGTGCTCTTCTGAAGATAGACGTTTGTCTCTTCGGCGCCTAAACCATTGAGAAGAACGAGCAGGTCGACATCTTTTCCCACTATGACGACCCGATCGGCATCTGCTCTTTTTGATAACGCCATCATGACGATCTCTCGATCAGCATCTTCTTCGGCAACAGCCACTTCTACTCCCTCCTTCTGAAAGGCGTCACAGAGAAGAGTTATAAGGCGTCTCTTATTGTTTTCATTCCCCAAATATGCTCTTGAGCAATTTGAATTACTGTGGATTCATCGAAAGTCAATTCGTAGCTGGAATGAGCTGCGTAGCGCCGGAGTCGTTCCGCTGTTTTGGTGTTTTTTTTTTGGTAGCATCTTCGGGGTAGCCGTCAAAAACGATGGAGACGTTCTTCCCAAAGTGGTTTCGGACGTAGGTGATATAACGTGCCAAAAGTACTCGAACCGTGCTTTTCCTCTGCCACACGACCTTGTGCAAGAGGTAGCCAACATCCAAAATGACGTGAGTGCTGGCATCTATCGGCGTGTGGCTGGAAAGAGGAGTGAAGGCAGAGTACAGAGTAGATTTTGTGCCCTTGCGCATCCTTTGTTCATTGAACAGAGACATCGAGAACGGGGCCAACTCATACTTGAAGTCATCCTGTAAATACTGTTCAGATTTCTTTGCAATACACACTCGCTGAAAAATTGTGAGCGGATCCACAGCCACTCTTCTGTTTTTGTCCGGCAGTTTAACGGTTGAGGTGATTGATGCCAGTGTGGTAACTTTATTTTTCCGTTTTATTACTACCTTGTCGTACATTTTCCCCACAATTTTCATTACTCCTTCCGTTCCAACTCTCTGGGCTGTGTGGCAATTAATTTCAGGACCTGCCAGTAAACCACCACTGATAGAAATTAAACTGTCAGTTTTGGGAAATGGAGGGTGGAGAGCAAACCAGTTTTTTAGTTTTTCCACATCACTATTATCTCGGATGATTCGAGAAGGTCTCATGTCTACATGCTGCTCTCCAGTATGACATGATAAGCTGCAAAAACTTTCCAGTTCTTCACAAAGGTTCAACATAAACACCATTCCTGTTGTTCACCTTGCCAGAACACTTTCGGAGATTCCTCTTCCTTGGGTCAACCCACCGTAGGTTTTCATGGATCGCATCAGCTTCTGCTCAATTGTTAGGTCTGACCACAACCCAGACCAAAACTTGTCAGACCGGCAAATGGTGAAGGATCCTTTTGTGAACATGTCGTATTCGCTTTTATCCATCCGATCTTGTAGAGCCATCATATCCTGCAGGTAGAGGTGCGCGCTCTTAGCATACAAAAAATGTCCAGCTGCGTGGAAAAAAGGGAGCATCTTGTGGACAGTGTACAAATGAAGGTTCCAATCACCAGCACGCTCTGCCTGGATGAATAGTTTTATCAAAGTGGTCAAACGAAAGTATTGCACAACTGTGATGTTGGACCATTCGCTTTAATTTTCTCCAAGGCACTTTTAAATTTTGCCTTTAGTATTTGGTAGGTATCAATTTCTTCTGCTGATATAGTGAGAGACCTTTCAGTGTCTCGCAGCAATTTTTGAGTCTCGTCTCGCTCCTCAGGAGTTACGTCAACCTCATAAAAAACAATGCTGGCCAGTGTGAGGTTTTCCAAAATGTGGGCTCGAACAGCTCGTGAATATGCGTGCCCATTCATATGGGTGCCCATGGGTATAGGTACTAATGGGTACTTGAAATTTGAAATATTCGTAATTATATTATAACCCTTGGATAAACCCACGATGATTAATGGATTTACTTCACAGCACATTAAAACCATAAAAAGACGCGAGAACAGTTTTTTTGCATTTCACCCAAAACCTACTTATGACTGTTTTTGGTTATCTGCCATTTTTGAGAGAACCGTTAAGTCTACAGATATCATTCTAGTCTCAAATAAAAGCTTATTAAATTTACAACAACTTTATATCATACAATATTTGACGTGAGATGCGTATTTTAGAAATTATTTTACAAAATAAGAGACCATTTCGAAAAAATTTCACTTTTTGGAAAAAATTGCCTATTTTTGAAGAACTGTATCTTGAAAACCAATGGCTTTATATAGCTTGCTTTGGTCTCAAATTATAGCAAATTTAGTCTACTTTAAAAGTATTTTTACCGACTACACCGGTAAGACCCTTCCTTTACTGAGATATTGAGCAAAAACTGAAAAAAATCCGAAAATTTCCTGGTTTTTTAGGTCCACTGCCGCTCGCACAGCACTTTCGAAGTTGCAAATTTTTTTTTTTAATACTGGTTTAGGTCCTAACAACATATAAAAAATTCAGAATGACTGGACCTTTTGCAAGCACGGATGTACATCTTGACTGGACTATCCATTCTGTGTGATCTGTTTAGTTCTATTTTTGTAATGGTAAATTATCAGCAGGTTGTTTCAGATTAGGTGGCAAGCAGTTTAGGTAGCATACAATTTGATGGAATAGTTATAATAGGATCTTTGTCCGTGGGTGGAGAGTTTATTGGGATGTTAAGAGTTAGGTTTTGACATTGTAAGAAAATATGTAGTTTGTATTTGAGGAAGTAAATTATCGACGCTCTGGCATAAAGTTTTCTAATTGACAAAACGTTGAACAGCTTGTAAATTTTCTCATATTCAGTGCCCTATGTTGCTGGAAGAAGTAGTCTATTAGCAGACTTTTGTGCTTTTTCCGCCGGTTCCAGGGAGTAATTAGTTGCACTTCCCCAAGACATTAGACCATATGTATAGATATATATAGATCGGGAAAGAGAAAAATATATCGATCTTATCATTGTACGTGGGAAGATGTTTTTGATATTGTTTAAGAGGTACATAATGTTTTTGAGTTATGATGTTAATGTGGTCAGTCCACCGTAGGTTTTCATCATATATGACGCCAATACATTAGGTTTGTTTTAGTCAGGGTTAGTCTGTTTTCACTGTGCCATTATTTGATGATAGCAAGAATGATGCTTTTATCCTTGATAGCTCATCATAATTTGAATAAAAATTTCATGGTCATCAAATGTCATGGAGTTTTAAAAACCCGAACGTCAAAAAGAAACGCCGTGACATTTCAATTCAATAATACCATTTGATTCAATATCCTAATCCTGCCGGAGATAATCAGCACAGGACATATAATAATCGTGTGAACAAAATCAATTCATAAGTAACATTTAGCTGGCAGTTCGATCGGCCTCTCGCTTTTGGTGCCGTTGACGGATGTCACAAACAATACGCGAACGGAACAGCATAACACACAGTGATGTCATGACGAGTTTACGAAACGGTTATTTTTTTATTCCGGGTGAAGCAATAGCCGCCCATATATGGCGTTGGCCTGTGAACCACGAGCTTGATGGTGCCTGGAATCTATCTAGACTCCATCCCGAGGTGCAAATCTGAGCTACTTTCCACAACGTATGCACTTTACGCTTTTCCGCTCTTGTAAATGTATCTTGGCGCAGAATTATTTTAACCATGAAGACCTAAGGGTATATTGCATTAAGAAGTGTTGTTTCTAACGCTCGTCACATTTGATGACCATAGTTAAATTGTCTATGAGCTCCATTTTAAAATTTAGACTTAAATCCTATTTTTTTAGTGTTTCATATTTTAAACAAATTGTCATCAGCTCTCATGGCGGTTATATTGGTTTGCTTTTCAGCCAATCACAGCTTGTTCAACTTTGATCAATTCATTTCAATTCTGATCGACGATTTGATGGTCATCAAATGTGACGAGATTTCGAAACACCTTTACAGTAAATCCACAAATTGTGATATTTAATCATTGAAGATAATATCAGTTGGATCATTATTGGTTTGAGCGGTTGAGACGTTATTTATGTTTAAAACTGTTCAGTTCTTTTAGTCGAACGTAAAATTAAGAAACACAATCAAAACGTTTGGTAAGTCTTAATACACCGTTTTACAATCGCTGTCGTAGGCCATTGTTGATTTTTACTATGTAGGTTGGCAAAAATCTTTGAAAGTACCCATTGAAACAATGGTGAACTTTTTATGTAGTTTTCACTTTTTTGTCAGCAAGAATTTAAGTTGGTTGGGGTTAGAGCAATAAACTTAATGATCTTATTCTTTCATTCTTCTAAAAAAAATTCCTTAGGCGTCGATTGCTTTCAATTTTTTGTTTTTTGCGTGAATGTTTCCAGTTTTTAGATGGATTACTATTATAGTCCGTGCGTAATAATTAATTTGAATTCAAAGGAGAAAATCAAACTTGTTAAAAATCTGTAATATAATACTAGTGCTTGCACTGATGAAATGTGAGTCATCGGTGATAACTCACAATCAAACATTACACTAAAAATCTGTAAAATAATATTAATGCTTGCACTGATGACTCACATTAGTGCTTACGTTGATGAAATGTGAGTCATCAGTGATAATTTACAATCGAACATTACACTAAAAATGTGTAATATAATATTAGTGCTTGCACTGATGAAATGTGAGTCATTGGTGATAACTCACAATCAAACATTACACTAAAAATCTGTAAAATAATATTAATGCTTGCACTGATGACTCACATTAGTGCTTACGTTGATGAAATGTGAGTCATCAGTGATAATTTACAATCGAACATTACACTAAAAATGTGTAATATAATATTAGTGCTTGCACTGATGAAATGTGAGTCATCGGTGATAACTCACAATCAAAAATAACACTAAAAATCTGTAACATAATATTAGTGCTTGCACTGATGACTCACATTAGTGCTTACACTTATGAAATGTGAGTCATCGGTGATAACTCACAATCAAACATTACACTAAAAATCTGTAATATAATATTAGTGCTTGCGGATCGAGTCTAAACAATGCTTTCTTTTAACTGATAACAATAAAACAATGTTTAATCTTTCATAACGTTACAAACGGCGACAAACATTTTATTATATGTGTTGCCATTCTGATTATGGGATAGATCATAAAAAAATTGGAATATCAGAACAGCTATACAAACATATATGTGCAGTCTTATGCAGATACTCTGGTTATTAGTGAAAAAACAGATACATAGTTCGTTATTTACGTAGTTCCTTTTTTCTCCAAAGGTTGCCTTCACAGATCCAGTACATTTTTAGGCACTAGGTAAAAATATATTTAAACTTTGTAAAATTATTTTACAATGTAATATTATTTATTTATGTAATATTATTTTACAAATTATTTTACAATGCCTTATTGTCACAAATAACAGTTACGAGGTAATCGACAATGTGGTGAGCATGCTTCTGAATAATTGGACGGATCAGACATACTTCCTTATACGAACATGCAGTGTTCAGTGCAAAGACCTGCACTATGACTTCATATGTGGCAGAGATTCTTCTTCAAATTTTTGAATCAGGATGAAGGAACGTGAGGTTAACAAAATGGCATTGCGCACGTGCTTCTGATTGGCTTGTTCCTGTATCGACTTGCCGATACAGGAACATTGCATTTGCGGACACTCCGTTAGGTTACAGCTATTCGGCCGCTGCTGCTTTGTACAAATACAGAATATAAAACAGGCAGAGGAACGGTGGCAAAACTATAAAAAATTTCAACACTTCTTGTTTATTTGCTTTGCGAGCTTCATCCTCGACTGATTACGGAAGACTTCTTTGTTGCTGGTGATAAATTGTGCAATTATTTTTTGCTTCATTACGCCATCCCTCTAATCCTATTTTACCGCTTAACGTTTTTAGTTCATACTTAATAATTTGCTTTTCTCCAACCCTTTATAACCACACTGGACCCATTTCTAAGGACTTAAAGACTTGATAAAGATAAAACATTCTATAATATATTTATCATCTCGTCAATTTAACCGATTGTTTACAGCATGTGAATAGACTAGTTTGATTATAAATAAGATTTAGATTTGTTTATAACATAATGTAAAACATTGAAGTGAATAGAGAATATGAAGAGTACCAGACTATAATTATCTAATTGAACAGTCAAGGTTTTGGATAACTTATACTTATGATATTAATCTTTTTTATCCATTTATTCGCCTTGCCGAGTTTCATTAATTCGTACCCGATAGTTCTCTTTCGTGGTCAGACCATCTCTCTGGCTGATCTGTGTTTCTCTTTCGCAACCAAGGACGCCATCCGATGATTGAATTCCAACAACGGTTATCCGTTAGACGTGCCACATGCCAAGCATAGCTCCACCTGCAGATTGTGACGGTAATGTCAGCTACCTTTGGCACTGGTTCCAAACCAATCATTAGTATTTCTATTTGGCAATGAGAAATTACAATTTTCGTTATAGATATACGTTCTCTGAGAAGTTCAAGTTTGCACTGCAAATAATTACATTTCCACTTGCACTTGTTTTAGGGAAAATTTTAAACTGTTTCCATCCTAGAATTGTATACAAATCACAAACGTCGTTTTTCCGAACTTATTGTTCCATATTTACTTATTCTTAATTGTTTTTTATTAGTAACCTGATTATTTTAGGTGAAGTAGATCGAGAAGAAGAAGGTTGGCAAATATCCTGGACATTCTGATCTGGTTATTGAACATTTCGATGGCCTAGCGCACACACGTGTAAAGTGCATTTTCAAAATTCAATTTATAAGAATATAACATGTTATTTATAAGATATAAAATAACAAAATGAATATATTCATTATTATTTGTGCTTTGCATAAAAACCTTGTCTTGTAAACATAAGTTTACGTTAAAAAAAAATAGTAAGAAAAGTAATGTGACTATCTAATTTTTATCAATTCTAGATGAAATAAGTCACGTAAATTTCCCACGAAACTTTTATGTGCACTAAGTCATCGATTCATAACCTTGGTTTTCAAATTATATTCCTAAATCCTAATTAGTAATATTCAACCGTTTCCTTCTATTATTAACCATATTATAATAGCCGCATTTGTTAAGGCCTAAATAATATAATACTGAAAGGGAAAGGTGTGAATTAAATTCCAATCACTTCCAATTAATGTGCACGAAGTGAAATCAGTTGAATTTCTTGAATTATTTTGACTTCAATGACTAATTATCTCCCGTAAACAATCCGGAACAAATTATTGAAATGTTACAATTAGACGGTACTTTTATTTATTTTTGTACTGTGCCCACGCAGCCACCCTTGTAAGCGGTGTTGACAAGTGACCGACACATGGCCGGGCAGTGTGGAGTCGCTGTCCCAAACCAACATGGCCCGGACCCCGGGGCCTGATATGGATCCAGCTCGCCGTATAAGGACGCCCCAAGCCTCCACGTCATTATGTTACGAAGCTTTTATTGTTATAAATATTGCACAGCATATGTTGCATATTAAATTTCGACGGTATTTTTTTCGACTTTACAGTATTACCTCATTAATTTTCCACATTATACAATAAAATCATAACCTAAAATGGGTTCGTAAGTAAGAGATTTTGAAATTTAAAGCAGTTTTCATAGGCCTTAACATTATTTTTTCTGGGCTTATAAAAAGCCTTATCTAAAAAAATACTCGATTATTTCAAAGGCCAAGATGTATTCTACTCGCAGTATTTAATTAAAGCATCTGAAACATTTCAAACCAAACCAAATTTTCAAACCAAAAACACATGATTTTGAATTACTACGTATGGCATCGCCTTAAAACATTTTATGTAATTTTCAAACCGTTAAACATAAAATATTTTAATTAATTTTAAATATAAATAATTTACATCCGTAGAGATTAATCATTAGAGATTTTAGTGATTCGTTTATCAGAAATAATTTAAATGTGATCGTCGAGCAAACCCCCGCTATTAGAGTTTTTTGTCGCCTTATACGCAATATTTTGGAATGAGATACGTAATCGAATGAAAATCGATTAAATATAGTTTTTGTGGAGTGCATTGTGGTATACAGTATTGAATGCTGGAATAAATAGGATACACCAGAGAAAGATATTTGCAATAGCGAAGCACTGCGAAGTTCACTAGTTACTTATAAAAACTCACAAAATAATCCAATCAGCTCAATTTTCTGACCTATTGTTGCAAATCCTCTCGACAAAGCTATTGTAAAACAGGCAATTCCCAAAAACGTAATACTCAGCCGGTGACTAAGCATTGCGTCCCAAGGTTTTAGCCATATTAATATATAGTAGGATGTGCAGCACGATGTCGCCTCCTCAGACGAGTTCTACTTACCGAAGGCGTTGACTCCCATGCATGTATAAGTCGTGTGGTAAACGAAACGTAATAATTAATATGAATAGTTTGTCGGTAAATTTGCATTAATTTAAAATTTTCTGTGGAAATCGAAAACAGAAAATTATCAATCAGTTGAGAAGCATTTTTAACAAATAGCATATTGTCATGTAATATAAATGGTTTCTTTGATCTATAAAATAAGACAATAAAGGTCCTCGCGTCCCCGACTTCTTCTATCATTCACGTTTGCCTCATATACACTCCTTTCTTCATTCTTTCGCTCCACATTCCCAAACCATTCGAGCCTCATTTTTTTAATCTTACTCATTATGCTTATGTTAGCCTTGCGTTCTTTGCTGATCTTCTCATTTCTAACACGATAATATATTGTTATACCATACATACACTTCAGGGATCGCATTTCTACAGCATTTAGTTTCATATTTGTTTAATTCCATCAAGGGTACAAATATTAAACCTTCAGACCCAAAACACGCACGTTCGTAGTCCTGTCTTACCTCGAGCATCCTATTTTTTTTGTCACATAGTCTTTCCAAATCCATTCATAAATAAACATTATTTCATTCCGTTATTTTTTTACGCTTTTTGCCCATACTAATAACATCAACGCAGCTCATATCAGTAACGAAACCTGCGATACCAACAATGTTAAACCGTTCACACTTTTTGTATCACCACGCTTACATTCGTACGCAATGGTATGACGATTTGGATGACAAAGAATCAATTATATTTTTTATATTTTGGAATTCTAAATGTCACGTGTTGAGCTTGGCGTAACTCCGTTAGAGTTTTAATAATTTAAAAAAGATAAACATTCTCAGGTTACGAATAAACTTACAGTCTTTAAAAATGTTGTACTGCAATCACAGTTAGCCGAAAATGTTGTTTGTGTTATGGTGGAGGACTTAGCCAACCTATGAATTGAACTCACGACTCCTGGGTGGGAATCAGACGCGATGCCAACTGTATTTGTAAATTGTTACATTTTATCAATAAGATTATCCAGAATCTTATAATATTATTCCACGCTCAATACCTTGCGGGAACCTTTTATACAATAATATTGTATTAAATTTGTCTATAATAGTCACTTAATTGTACGTCGAAGCTCTAATGATCCGTTTTGTTTCATTACAGTTTACGACAAAATCCATGTGTTTCGTTGTTGTTGGAATGCGATTCCATATAACCTATTACCACTGTCTTAGAACTTCAAAGTAGTAATTTATATTATTCCACGATCTCAGTTGCAGAGTGAAGATATTTTTCACCGTTCCGGGGTGTCCCAGTAAAACGGTAGCTGTAAAAAACGAGTTCTGCTTTGGCTCGTCCGCTTGATTTATCAGTTTAACCATCCGGTGACCAAATACTAGCTGATTGCTTTTTAGCATACTGATTCCCTCCGAGGCACAAACATATTAATTATAAATGTGCGTTTCTCAATCAGCACCACTCCCACACGCACAAACACTTTACATACCTCGAATCTTCTATCAATAGAAATAATTACTATCGGCATCTAGCCATATAAGAATTAATACGTTTTGTAGGCGTTTGTAATTCCAAGGCAATGAATATAATATTATTGAAAGGAACGTAAAACCGAAGCGAATGAATTATGTTTGGAACGGAAGCATCGGTTTTATGAAAGGTCTATTTTGATATTATTGCAGTGAAAGTAGTAAAATAAGATTAGAAAATAAAATGCGTGTTTAATAAAGTGTGAACTTTTGTCTGATTAAAAATTACGGTATGCGTTTTAAGCCTGTTCAGCCTATCGGTCAATTTATTTTGCTTTAGTATTTGTAAGTATTTTTTATCATCTACGTATGTGTGTACATTAGATTTTGTATTGAAGAGATCCGTGTTGTAGGAGGGAGGAAGCACTGAGGCCGGTAAATCGTTCCACAGCCGAGCTGTTGAACTTAAGAACGAGTCGTAGAAGCAACCCGTTCTCATGTCAACCGTGTTGGGCGCCCGTTTCGCTTGTTTTCCGATTATGCGCCGGTGCTGAAGGGATTAAGGACGCTAGTTTCTGGGAGCATCTTCCATTGTAATACCGATAGAATAAGGGTAACGTACCTACCTGATGACCTGTGCTCAAAATATTGCACTCCGCTTGTGAAGATACGGGAATCTATCAAAAGTTTTTTCAGGTATTTTGTAGTTCCAGCAGTCTAAAAAAGTGCCGACGAAGTTTCTCACACTGTGGAAATAAACAAAACGCAATAAAATGTATTATATATTTAATAGTCCATTAAATTAATTTATTTAAGTGACTGAAAATTGATCACGATCCAAAATTCTTGCATACACTGCATACCGTGAATATTCCCCGGTGAATGAATCGAAGAAAGCGGCGATACGCTCGTGACACGAGAATCGGGTAGCGGGCAGCGGGCACGGGCAGACCCGACGACCTTCGCGGCCCCGGCTAGTGTCGCAGGATTCGCCTACGCGATGCTCCTCGCTGCCCACCAGCCAATGCCGACTTGCCGAGGCAGTCCTACGTCCTCTGAGCCACAACCAGTTATTGCGAATTCCTCGCACGATTGCTGAAAGTGAAAATCTCCCCATATTATATAATAACCAACTTATTTTGGTGACCCCTCTAGTGAAATGTTCTCCCCACGGAATCTAGACCGGAAAAAATTAAAAGAAACTATACTCATAACTGTCACGTCTATAGTTTATTTCTTTTTTTTTCAGGAATACAAAAAGATATTTTTTATTTAGTTGTTAACATATTAGAGATCAGTCAATTGCCTATAGTTTTTTTTTTTAATAACATACCTTTTATGTAACATAATAATTTGTTTTACAATGGGTTATTTTGTATCTTACGTATAATACTGCTCTTACATTAAAAGCATTTGCTTTTGAGAGGAGTGTACAATGTAAAAAATATCAGTTTAATAATATATTTTAGTCTGAAATTTGTCTGGTTTTGTAAAAAAAAAATTTACATTCACCTCACACAGGCCTATGTCATCTCCTGGGATGCTGTGTGAAGGGTCTATTTGAAGGCAATGAAAGAGAGGAAGTTCTGGGAAGGTAAAACGCGATGGGTCGAGAGGCCATTTGGAGAGGTCAATGGGTCTCCCCAAACCAGCCTTTTAGTTGGAGGGCAGGCTCATCCTGAACACCTCACCCGATAAACCCCCTTTGGGTGCTACTTGGGGTGACCTATGCCAGAGGCGTTGGTAATTTAATAAATATTTCCCGGAGCGGCGCGCGGTACCCAAACTCGCCTCCCAAATATACATTTTTTCAAAAGTTCTATTTGAATTAAGATTTTTTTAAAGATATTCATAGTTATGGTTACATCGTTAATATGATTATAGAATTAAATAAAAAACATGTTTACGTATTTAGAAAGAGGAAAAATATCGTGCAGGATAAATAGAATGTTACATATCATATTATAATATTATGTACAGTGATTTTCTTCTGATACATTTTTTTTCAATTTTACGGAGACCTTCGTCACTATCCAATAAATCCATAAAACCAAAAAACAAGTTCCAAAAACCTTGTAAACTCAATCTAGGTTTTGAAAAATACACCTCGAATTTGTCATTGTGATAGCTTGTCGCTCTCCCCATGGGAGAATTCAGATCAGATAATATCTGTAAATAACTAACAGCTTTCTTTTGATGTTAACATATTTTTTAACCTACTAATCGCAAAAGTAACCATTGTCTCTTCACCGTCAAATATGCCAATATAATCAAATACCCTATAATATTAATATAACCTCCAACTTCTGACATTTACCATTTATTCTGATAGCAACATGCTACACTAGCATCTCCTAGAGCAGTGTTCCGCAAACTTTTTATGTTCACGGTACACCTAACTAATCAAGAAATTTTAACGGTACACCAATGAAAAAAAAAACAAGGTAAATTTTGGATAGGATTGGCTAGGCTTATTACGAATAACGGCGAACTTTGAGGTTAAACTACGAAAGCTGCATGTCATCATAATTTAAAAAAACATCCCAGGTTTTGAATGGTTTGTTTGGCAAAGCAGGGTTTGTTTAGCCGGGTTTGTGTAATTATGATTGATATTTATCACATAACAGAGACATAATGACCGCGAACTGTCACCAAATCGGTTCGAGAAGTGAATTTAAATTTTACGCAATTGATAATTAAAATGCACCTTTTTCCGCCGCCACCAAGCCAAAAAGTTTTCTTTTATAGTAATTACGGCATATCTAAAGTTTTTTTCTAAAAATTATTCGTAATAAGCGTGGCCACTCCGAACCAAAATTTACCAAAAACAATATTTTATTAATATTTATTATTAAAATCAATATAACATGAAAAGATGTTTAATGCGAAATTTGAGCCTGTTTAACTGAATACAGACGATCAAAATTTGGAACAATCGTTGATAACGCTGCTCGCATCTCTTCGTCGATCGTCCTCAGGCGACGACCCAACCAAACACTAGCATTAACGAATGACTACTAAACAAGCGGGCGCAACGTCGCCGTCGTAATTCGTAATGTTATGTTGTCACGCGCATGCACCCCGATAGCTCGTGCGCAGTCACGTGATAATGTAGCAATAGCACCCCACTTATGTAGTGTAGCACACGTGATAATGTAGCGTAGCGGCGTAGCACACGGCCACTTCGCAGCGATCGAGTCCCACCCACGCCACCTCCGGCCGCCGCGCCGCACAGAAAAGTAAAGACCGATTTACAGAGCACTTTGTGAGAAGTGACGCGGGACTCGCGGCACACTTACAAATGGCCACGGCACACCAGTGTGCCGCGGAGCACACTTTGCGGAACACTGTCCTAGAGTACAAAGCACGAGTCGTACGCCTTAGATTTCTCTCATGCATTTTATGGATTTTAAATTATATTCTTCTTTGTTTTACGTTAGTAAATAATAGAATGGGCGTAATGTCTCAGTAGAGGTAAAATCATAAGGAGGAAATCCATAATTGGTTTTATTTTGGCTATGTAATACTTATATACAAACTGAAATAAATGTAAACTCTCGATTTACCGAAAATTAATAAATAAATAGTTAATGTAAATAAATTGACTATCCACAATAATATGTTGAATTAATTAATATTTTTCATTTTCGCAGGAACACAGCAATAGACCAATTTTTGTGCACGACTGCCCGCCACAGTTCGATGTCCAAACAGGAAAAATGGGTAAGATCTTATTTCACCTCCACGCACTTATTGAGCGAAGCGATTCACAAACTTGAATGTATATTACGAAAAAACGATATATACAATGTATAAATTATTTACTTTATATCTTCCTAGTGTAAATATGTTTAGTAATGAACGATTCAACGCTGACTTTGAGGAAAGTGAAAAGTACTTACTTATGGGTAGTTATAAAAATGATACGAAAGTGTGGATGAGAATTTTCGTATTGAAAATTCTCAATCACAGTCGCTTATGTATATTTTTAGGAACAATATATTTTTTTGTAATTTAACAATATTTATTGACTAATTATTTGCGTGTTTGCGTATCAATGTATATTATTTGAATACTCACAGAGAAACAAATATTATTTTCATAATGGTAATAATGAGTAGAACAATAATCATGAAAATTCATGACATGAAAATGTTCGGTCACAGACGTTTGATATTTTTTTGTAGTTTTTTTTTATGTAACAGCATTTACGACTGTTTGCGTGCTTGCCTGTCATAGCATCTTACTTGAACGATATCACGGGTATGGTTTTTATAATGACGAGTAAAACAGCGTTCGCTCCAGTGAATTTTCCACGTATTACAATATCAAAATTATCATAAAATGGCATTGCACTGACCGATATACTATATCAGTTGTGAAAATTACCTCCTTTACCCTAGACAGTGAAAGTGAAGTGTTTCTTTAGCGATCCACAGCGGTGCCTTGTTACCAACACCAACACTTGCCGTTTGCTGATATGTTGCGGTTCCATTACGCTTTAATTACAAACTATCATTGTATTCTTACTGTGATTTGGTTTCGATAACATATTTTTAAAAACAATGGAGTTGTCTTGTTTGTTCTAAATTTTAACAATTTAAATTGTTTCAATTCATTTACCTAGTTATGGTGCGCATTACTACATTCTTTCCATATTATTATTTTTTTAATTTTCTTTGAAATATCTGAAAGAAACGTGTTTTTAAACATTGTAATGACCGGATACTTACTACAGGATTCGAGTCCTGTCAAAGAGTAAGTACAGACTACAGATCAGCTGACTGACATCAGTGGTACCCATACATATTTTCTAATGGACATTATTGAGAAAATTAAATTGTGAGAGCGACATTAATGATGGTTTCTAGAATATTTCTTGTTTCGAAAATTTTGTGGACAAAACTAAATATAGAACTTTGCGATAAAAAAATTATTGTTAAATTGGCGATAAAATTTTGTTGTCGCTTCCAATTTAATTAATTAATTTAATTTTATCACCAATTTAATATTCATATATTTTTAGATTGAATGGTGTGTTTAGCTGTAAAGTTGCAATAATTTAAAATGAAAGTTTTCGAGATGAGATAATACGGTAGGCATGCAGAACTCTCTACGGAAAGTATTCGCTGGGCGCGGCCAGTTACGGAAACCATTAAACATTCCGCCGTAACAATTTCACGTGTTGTGTTGTTACCACCGAATCCGTGCCGAAGAGGAAACTTTCAAAAAATGAGTAATAACACTGGCAGGTGGCTCGATTTACGATAAAATTATTTATATAAGTTTTATCGCGACGTTAGTGGTCACACCCCGCTCGAAGCTGGTCGTCGTGATAACCAATAAGAAGGATATTTTACAACAGTGATATTTAATGAAAATCGTTTTATTCTTGAACAACTGTTAAATACAACCCAAACATCATAGCATATTTTACAAATTTTCTAACACTTAATTTGATTTAACAAAGCCGTAGTTCACGATATATGTAGATTGTGCTGCAAACATAAAATTAATACTTTTACCTACAGCTCATCGATCCAGATGTATTGATGCTTCAGACTGTACATTTACAATAACAGATTTTCTACTTTATGGTTAAGATCTTCACTATCTTTTTTGAAGGTGCCGAAAGGGAATCTCCTGGTAACAATAACCGCATTTCATGTCACAGTAATATTATTTACTGCAAAGCGAATGGGCACTTGTCAATCTTCACACAATTCGTAATGTTGAGTGCCTGTAAAGTTGGAATTCGCTGTGACTTTTTTGACTTATGACAGATGTTACTACATTTTTTTTATTTTTTATTTATAGAATACATGATAATACAATAATACATTTTCTTACATGTGATACATTAAATCACCACACAAGGCGACTGCCTGTCTCGTGGCGACCAATGGTATATAGTTAGTATGTGAGGTCTAGTGTTAACATATGAATTAAATATTTATACATGTTTAAAGTATGAAAGATTATATTAGAATGAATTATAATGGAAATAGAAAATATAAAAATGTTAAAGTAGAAAGCAGAAGACAAAAAAAAAATGATTAAACAATGTACACTTCGATATATTAAATGCATTACTTGCATTATTTTCTACTTTACATGAGATTATAACCGGAAATCTGATTTGTTTACCTCTTTAGCATTGTAGTTGTATGTTGTATTTTAGTATCTGAACTTATTAAAAATTGCAATATGTTGAGCCTCGTTATTTTTACCGCTATTATAATGACGTACATCATTTCACTAGTCGTTTCTTGAGTTCTTCCAATACTAATATAATTATTAATTTTATTGATCCATTAATTAAATAATATTATACATTAATTAAATTCCATAAAGCAGATAAACAACGATATTTTTTTATTATTATGCAACGAATTAAAAGAAAGTTAAGCTTTTGGAATTATAATTATCATAAAGTGGTAATAATCGTAGGTACATAAATAAAGAAACGCGTTTAGTATTCTTTGAACCTAAGACTTAACAATATCGGTGCTTTGTTTTCATGTAAGTCATCGATTTTTTTTATTTATTTAAAATATTTGTGCATTTAAGTTTACAAATGACTGATTATGACTTATGTACAATAATTTTTTTATTGCAAATGGTTCTTACAATCTGTTTTGAATTAATCAATTGAGGTAGTTTTTATGGTTTCTGGTTATTACATCCTTTTTTAAAGGATATTTCTATTAGGCGTGTACAGTGTACGTACGAGTATATGTTGTTATTTTGGTGATGGGTGTTTATGTATATATTTGTGATGATATTTGTGTTTTCACGTTTCCTTGCTGCGAGTAATTGCTGTAATTTTTCTGATTTTTACTATTTTATGGTATTTTTTTATTGTTTTCTGTTATTTCGTGTAACTTTTTTTTTGCTGTTATATTTGACTGTTTTGTTGTTGTTGTTTCTTATTATTTTTTTGCTGTTTCTTATAGTTTTTTGTTGTCTTTTGCTGTTTCTTGCGTGAGTAAAGTGACTGTCGAGCCATTGATCATTGCAGGCGACCGCTGGTTCGTGTCGTGCCTCGGCGTGCTGTATCTCAGCAAGGGGTTGTTCTACCGCGTGGTGCCGGCCGACCAGCGCTTCGAGGAATCGTATTGCGGCGTATTCCGATTCCGCCTGTGGTGGTGCGGTGAGTGGCTCGAGGTGCTGGTGGATGACCGCCTTCCCACCGTCAACGGGAAGCTGGCCTTCCTGCACTGCGCTAACTCGGACCAGTTCTGGCCGGGTCTGCTGGAGAAGGCCTACGCCAAGTAAGTTATTTTATTTGTTATTATGTAAACGAAGCGTGCCAATTACTGTGATCATTTAATATTGACACCTATCCCTGTTGTACTTGTACCAAAGACTTGGTAAATCCAATATTCCAGAAGTTCAGCAATTCAATGTCAAGTCTATAGTATATACATACACATAAATTGTGCTATACTTACGTTTTGTCTGTTCAAAGCCCATAGCAAAGCAATTGTAAAAAGTGTGTACTTTTGTAATGTGAATGGCATCCGTAATTAAAAAGTTTTTATCTATTTCAAAATGTTGTCGTGAAACACAAGTTTTTATGTGTGTTTTAGATTGCACGGATCCTACGAGGCCCTGAAGTACGGCACCCTGCTGGACGGTCTGGCGGATCTCACCGGGGGCATCACTGAGAGCATAGTCCTCAAACCAGATCCGCCAATCACTTCCAAGTTTCTCAAAAACCTGTTGGATATGACCAGCATCATCACGTGCACTGTACAGAATCCGACGCAAACGGTAAGCCTGTAATGTAAATATCATGTACGTTTTTGCTGGAATGCCCTGTAGTTATATGATCGGCGTCTGCCATTGATGTATTATACTAGATTAGCCCTGTCTAGTTAAATTCATTTTAAAAATAACGCCACGTAGCGTACGTCACAAATATGGAGATGAACTTAACAACCCAACTCTGTTTAAACTCCTTGTACAAGCGTTCAAACTCGTAAGCGAAACCACGGATAATTTGTTGTCAGAGGTGTTGTAAGATGGACATAATTCAAATTTAAATATTTGGAACTCGTTTATTTTTGTGATTGAAAAAATGAACTTGCCCAGCATAGCTGAGAAGCAAAATAGACCAACAAAAGGTATAACGCAATGTACAGTGCCCATTTCGCATTGCGAAATAATGCGTGGGCCTTTTCATAAATGTGCATGTGAACCAAACCAAAATTGTGTTGGGGTTATTTTTAAACGAATATGCCGTGTCTAGTCTAATTTAGTGTATGGCGTCTGCAGATTACGCGTGGTAGCACTAATGTAAAGTCAAATTAAGTTTGAATGAAGCATTTAAAAAATAAAACTCTCCTAAATAGACATAGTGGCAACTTTGTTTCTTTGACATATAAATCGGCAGTGGTTGAGAAAGGATCACGAAAAATTACTTATATTATTCAGAAATAGTAAAAAGGATTTCGAAGGAATGTGAATGGTTAAAATTGTCAATATTTATTAGCTGACAAAAATACATAATATATTTGTAATAAGCATTTACTTTGTGGCTCGACATAATTTACAATAAAAGATATAAATTTGTTTTAGACCACTTTAATTTTAATTGTAGGTACACTACAAGTTTCGGAAGCACCCTTCCTTCGTCAGGAGAATATTAAGACTGTTTTAATATTCTCCTCACAAAGGAAGGGTGCTTCCGAAACCGGTAGAGTGCAATTAAAATTAAAGTGGTCTAAAACAAATTTATATCTTTTATTGTAAAAATATATAATTCGCATTACTTACATAAACTGAAAACTGAAACTACACAGAATAAAAAAATACGTGTTCCTGTAGTCTGTTCCCAACGTTTTATGATAAATTATTTAAGACACGCATTTTTTGCATTTTTATCAATAGATGACATAAACACGATTTTCTGTAGAGTTGATTGACCTGATACTAGTAGGTAGGTATAATATATTATGTGGCAATGTATATTCTTATCGGTTTTTTTCTATGGCTTGCCAATGATGGACGGAAGAGGGAGTATTTATTAGTAAAATGTAATTAAATATATATTTAATATGTTTAATGCCCAAGCAGAAGGAAGAACGAAAGAAGATGATAAGTATGGAAAAGCAAAAAGTGTATGCAAGGCCAGAGTTGTTTGGCCTGTTTCTGCCTCTGCATATAATCAGAAAGGAAGTGATACAGTAGTTTTACTAAAAGAAAATAATTTAAATGCTTTATTTTTCGCAAAGAAATCTCATAGCCTGGTAAAGGCGCCATTCTTCCATTGTCATATTATTGTGCAAGGATTGCCTAAAGTACGAGGATGTGGATTGATTGATTAATTATTAGTAAAACTACTCGGTTTAGGTCCCTATGTAAATTCAATAATACTTTTATTCGTGTTAGGGAAATTTTAATTCTTATTGTGAACCCAGATTCTAATAATATTTTTATCTTTTGTATTAAATTTAATTTGTAGACTAATCTGTTACAGGTTCGAACTCCACCGGAAAAACTAGCAAATGGAATCCAACATGGCTGTAACTACAGACTCTATGCTGTGGAAAGGGTGAGTACAAAAATATTATATTATATTAAGAGTACATTTTTTTTTACTCTTTTGTTGATGAGTTTTGTGGATGAGCAAGTAAATATTTACTATCTAACATAATAATAACATTTTGAGTTTGAATAGTTATACAGGGTGTCCGGGGGGTAAAGTGTACTAACTTCAGGAGGTGATTCTACATGATGGTAGAAGTTAAATAACTTCCAATGTTTATTCGAAATTCAAATATTTATTGTTTTGGTGTTTAATTCGTAGAACTCCATTTAATTTTTTTAAATAAATTTAAAATAAATCATATTTAATAATGTTATGATAATTATTAAGTTCTCCAAGTATTTCTGTTATTTTTACAGTTTTTAATGTGACAGCTGTTTCGGCTTTTGAGGCCATTATCAAACTGTGGATATGTCCACACGGCGACGACTTATTAATATGATTTTATTTATCCCCACCCATTTAAATTTCTATAATGTTCAATAATGAATAATTAAGAATTGGAATAACCAAAATATTTGGGAATCCAGCAGTGTTTGCACACCTGTTAAAATTAATGACCTAAGGGTTTTCTTAATTGTTGGTACGTGGGTGATTATGTTAAGGAATTACATTTTTTGGGTTTTTTGAAAATATTAAGCAGGGGAGAATTGATCATTTTTATTTGATTATTAATTGGGGTTATGTTTGGATCATTAGTTCTTTTATTTATCTCTAATTGTTCTAGTAAATTTAATCTAAAACCCTTTCTTTCTATGTGTAAAGGTTTAGGCTCGTTGTTGTCAAGCGGGACGTGGTTTTTCTCCAAGAGGTGAGCTGCGAATTTTGAATCAATTTTATTATTTTTATAGCAACGCATATGTTCTTTGAATCTAGTTGAAAAGGCTCTCCCAGTCTGTCCAATATAAACGGCATCACAGTCTATATGGTCGCATTTTAATTCATAAATGCCGCTATTTTTAAGTTTAGGGATTTTACTTTTAGAGTTTTTGAGGTAAGTTCCTATATTATTATTAGTTTTAAAAGCAATATTTAGACCACATTTTTTAATTTCTTTCGCTATTTTTAAAGATATTGGACCGAAAAATTCTAAACATGCAAATTTATCTAAATTATTATTACGTACCGGATATATTAAATTGATTTTATTTTTATATTTTTTCTTTCTTATAATTTTGTCGATGTTATTTGCCTCGTAGCCGTTATTAACCGCGATTGTTTTGATTATATTCCCATAAAATAATATTTATTTCTCAAACAAACGAACAAATCATCATTTTTTACCTAAAAACTACCTTATAAAGTTGGAATTTCAAATAAAGGGTATAATTTATAAGATGTGTAATTATTACTACGCGTGATAGCTGTTTCGCTCCGCTCCGCCCCCTTAGGATCGAACTCAACACTCAGGGTCGAACCCCCTCACGTGCATGCTATAGCTACGACCTTGCTGTGCCTTACCAATGTCAATTAACATCTAAATAATAAATACGGATTGCAAATTACATATTCGCAATAAATAATTTCAAAATTGTGTTTTGAATATGAATGTAATAAAATATTGTCTAGAGTTCCAAAAATTAATAGGTTATTCAGATGCACGCATTTATGTGTGTAGTTCAGTGATGCACAACCTATTTAGGGTGATGCACAACCAGGTGGGGCCGCATTACCTATTTTTCAAACCTTCGCGGGCTTTGGTCGCTGGTTGTAAACCACTGATTTAGTAAGATGTTTTGGTACATTTTTTTAAGTTCCTCAATTCGTTTGTAAATACAAATACTGTGATGTTCTATCCTTCAGGATATACAGCCGTGGACTTCTTGCCACAGACTCCCAACACTCCTTGGATGGAAGATACCTCTTTCAGTAATAAATAGGTTACTTGTTATTAACTGGTTTATTTAGAATATCGCGTGTACAATATAACCGCGTTGGTCAACCTTTATCGGTACTAGCTAGATTCGGTCTGCCCTGGGATTCCAATGAAACCCTACCTAAAGCTGAGACGCCCTCTGTCGTCGGAGGCTAAAACTAAGAGCACTGCCATCTGTGTCTGAAAGCCCGAAGCTTTATACACAACAAATACGTATACAAAAATAATCAATATAAAAAGAAGTTATAAATCTCGATTATTTTACAGTAGGTAAAGATCTTTTCATTAAACATGACCTGTTATGAAAAGGGAATAAGTCAGCAACCACTGTGAGCATCGAACAAGTCGAGCGTCCTGCCTTCCCGGCTATCAACTACCTCTATTATATATATATATATTTTTATCTCTTTTGGTTAGTTTGAATTAATAACCTTTATTAATTACAAGTACATTGGTGATGTGCTGTGCCTGTCTCACTAGGAACTCCTAAGTTGAGAGCAGGTGCGGTTTATAAAGTCAGCGGTTTACAACAAAAATACAACACAATATTAAATTTACAATTTTATTTTATTAGGTTTTACGCCCAGCTAGGCTTTTACATGCATTTTAAAACAGAATACATCTAGTAAGCCATCGAAAACTATACAAAAAAATAAATTAAAGCTAATGAATATAAAACAACACTAAACATGTAACAGTAAATATTATAGAGACTAGAATATAAGATCTAATATAAGACAAATCACTAAAACTACATTACCAACGCTACTCTAATTTGTAGGATTCAACAAAGTGCTGGTATAGATTATGCATATTAAATAGAGTCAAGTTTATATAAATGGAGTCAGTAAATATATCAATAGTACTCCCATACTTGTTGCCTAGATCATGCATACTATTGGTCAGTGAGTGTGTCTGATAGTTGGTTGTGTTTGAATTGCAGAAGAATGTTATATTTTGTCTTGTATTCCTAGTCGGCACATGGAATTTAATAGTGGCAACGATGGCAGGACTGTCAAAATGAAAGACAAGCAGCATCTTACCATAGAAATACATACTTATAAATCGGTTTTAAATGTTAAATTAATACCTTTGTTATTATGTTCCAGGTTGAAGTATTTTCAGGGGACACTTCTTGTTTGGTAAAATTCCGTAACCCTCTTGGGCCGGGTGAAGAATACGTGGGTCCATGGTCGATCTCTGGTTCAACAGAATGGGACAACGTCTCCCCGGAAGAAAAGACCAGAGTCGGGTTGAATTACTTGGCTGACGGAGAGTTCTTCATGCCCTTCACAGAGTTCATCAAGACCTTCACACACCTGGAGGTTGTTCACTTAGACAAGGACACCAGCCGAGACGAGCCGTCACTGAAGGGGAAGAACACTTGGCAGCTGAAACTGTTTCAAGGAGCTTGGAGAAAGGGAGTTTCTGCGGGAGGGTGTAGAAATAATTCAGGTTAATAACTTTATTTTTTTATTTTTTTTGTTGTTGTAATAAATCCCTAAAATATTTTGTTTCTGTATCGTGTTGTGACAAGCCGACCACTTCGATAAAGGTTTCATCTAATCCTGCGTTGTTATGCAAAATCTGATTAGAAGAATGTTACTTTAGAGCTCACAATCGCATGGCATTGGCTTGTCAGATGGAACCTTGTTATTCCAAAGGGGTCATCCGCCACATTATTTTTATTGTTATTTTATTCACTGCCAGACAGTGGTGGTTCAAATCATTGGAAGTTCAACAAGGCGATTTCAAAAATAAAGTAAATCGACTTTTTATGAGCAACTTTTCTTCTTCATCGAATATAAGTCACATTATTTTAAAAGACTGCCGATCTAGAAGGCCGTTTCGAAAAGAATTATGTAGCACAATTATTTGTGTAACAAGTACAAAAATAATTGTAAAAAGATATTAATTATTGCCTACCTCACTAGCAACACCTGAAATTTTTACTACATAATGAAAAGCAAAAAAAAATGTGATATGCACCGAAGAACACACACTCAGCACAGAGATCTTATGTCAACCGAATGAGTTCGGTAATGTCCGTAACATTTAACTTCAGAGTCCGAGCGTCGCGGCGCAGCGCACCGAACCCCGCAAATTTAGGCTCTGAACACATGACCGGAACCGTTCGAAACTGAATTAATTTTGTGTGAAAAATCCCTAAGGGATTTTTATTGTGAGCTGTTTTCCCTTTGGTGGATTTTTTTACTATGGAGTTTTAGCTATATTCTTCCATGCTACAGCTGAGTCAATCAATTATTTTTCGTACCCAGGTCACGACAACTCTCCCTTTGAGCGGGTTTTTAGGCACGCCGCCAGCCACCGTACCGGGAAACATATGAATCGAATACCGATTACCCATCACCCTGCTACTTTCACTTTCGTTTTTTTTTTTTTTTTTTTATAGTGAATACCTCACAAGAGTCCCAACTGCTCCCGTCTGGAGCCAGTGAGACTATGGCATCCCCAATTGGGGGATGTTGTGAGGCTGAAGGTAAGTGGGGAAGGGAAAGAGGAAGGTGGGGAAGTACCTGGCTATTCAGATCTGGTCACTAAACACGGCTAAAGCCATTTGGAGCAACGTTTCAATTCTGAATGGTGGTCTTATACCAGGGCGATACTGGTAGTATCTTCCACTCTGGAACGTGCCGCAAATATACTATATAATATTTTATTTTAATTAATTAATTGTGAAATAACACAAATTAATCAAATAAAATTTATCTGCGCACGCCGGGTTCGAACCCGCGACCTTCGGAATGGCAGTCCAATGCGTTACCACTGGACTATGCCGGCCGTTTGATGTAGGTAGGCAGTGAGTAGGTAGTAGGTCCTGTAACTGTTGACCGTGGACCGTGCAATAGATGTGAAAATGTGTAGACCAAGTTGCCCCAAGTGCAGGGCCGGTGATACAAATATATATCATCCTAATATTATTGATTACATTAATAACCTACCTAAACATCTACTGGTTTTGACGAGGGGTGTACAAATTTTACTCGCGCCCGGCGCCGCGTTGGCTTAAGGGCGGCCCTGCCCAAATGACTCAAGTCTAATTCTCACAACACAGAAATAGAAATGGTCAAATGAAACCGAAATTAATTGTCACTGCAGTTTCAGCTTTCAGTTACCCAAGTTACATGCACATGTATTGTTATTATTTTATTTTATAGTGTGATAGGATTGCAAGAGGGAGGACCAAATAAATAATGTTTGCAATTGCAAAATTTTTTTTAGGGTTTCATCGTTTTTACTCTTAGGTTACATGATATTTTATGAAGGTCAAATTTATATATTGATTGCAGTGTTTGCACGTCAGTGAGAACATCTTAATCATATTAAAGAAAAGCTTAGTACAAAATACGTACATAAGACAGAGGAGATTAAAAGTAAATTAAAAATTTAAAGATTACACAGGCAATAAATAGCAAAAATAATAAAAGCAAGGAGAGAAGATGGTCACTCGCCCCTCCACAATGCTTGAGTTGCGAGAGCGGTTCGCAAGACCAGGGTGCTGACAACTCGCTCACTCAGTCATAGATAGATTATGGTCGCCCGCTTAGCCACACCAGCACCCAGGTTGCGAGACCTGAGTGCTAACGAAAAAATAACCCGCTCGCTCTTTGGTGGCTAGTGAGTGGGTTTCAATAAGCGGGTCTTTCACGACCATCCCAAGACTAATTCTTACAGAACAATTATGATCGCACTCTTCTTCTTTAGTCCTTAAGTGCCAACTTCTTTTGGGTTGCGACCCCATTTTATAGAAGCTATTTATATTTTATTATATTTGTAGGTGATATAAGACAATCAACAACCAAAAACGAAAAATCACCTTGATTTTCTGTTTCGGGCATTGACTCCACAAAAACCCTTTACGACCCCACGTCGGGTGGTAGTGACCCCACAAAAAACACTTTATGACCCCACTTGGGGTATATATATATTAAAATAACAACCAAAAAACCGTGTTCATCTGTGGTTTATTGGAGTTATTTTTATCTCTCTAAAGTGAAATTAATGACAATTTATTTATCTTTTCAGATACATTCCACATTAACCCACAGATTCAACTGACTCTCACCGAAGTAGAAGAGGTGGTAATTTCCCTAAACCAGCACAGCATAATGGAGCCAAAAGTGATTGGTTTTAGTGCCTATACTTTACCAAGCAACTGGTCGGAAACTATTCAAAAGCCGTACTTTAAGAAAAACAAGTCCGTGGCAAACTCGCAATACACAAACAGTCGGCAAGTGAGCCATCGATGCCAACTAGATGATGGTTCCTATGTTATTTTGCCTACGACATTTGAGCCTGGTGAAGAATCGGGATTCACGTTAAGAGTATATTCAATGGAGGCCTTAAAACTGAGGCTTTTGGATATTAACCCATTAGTGTTAAAGTCAGCTGTAATTAAAGCACCGTCTCTGCTGGACACGAAAAGCTTCCTACAGTATGAAGCTGTCTTCTTGCAGTTAGCAGATGAACACCGGACTGTAAATGCTTTTGAATTGCAAGAACTCCTCGATGCGTGTTTGCCAAATGACTACATTAAAAGTTGTGCATCAATTGAAGTTTGTCGACAAGTTGTCCTAGCATTAGATGTATCCTTTTAAAAGAATTTTTATTATGATTATAATTCCGATTGGGAGCAGTTGGGACTGTTGTGCTGTTTCCATTAAAAAAAAATTTTACTGGAGTGAAATTTCACCTACCCTTAATACTTTTTTATGTTGAGGATGATATCTATAATGTCTTATTATAATTAACTAACTAACCATCATATAGTTTCTCCCAAGGGGTAGGCAGAGAGGATGAAATGCCACACAACTCTGTCTCGGCTCCCACTCCTTGCATCATTCTGTTATTCTGACTTCACTTGATCGCGCTTTATTTCTCGGGCGTCCCTGACTTCCTTTACCACTAAATTTCTTTTAATTATAATTTTTTATTTACATTTTATTTTTTTATTACGTTTTTTATTATTTTAGTCTCTCTGTATTCTGTGGTATTAACACATCTTGTGAAAATGGCCTTACAGCTATTGTAAGGCCATAAATAATCATTTAATATATTTTACGGATGTAATTATTTTATTAGATTATTATGATTATCATTCAATTATTCTTTAGAGACAGATTTGTAATCTCCGGTCAGAATTCAGACATCTCACAATTATTATTTATGATGTTGTCAATGCTGCAAGTCAGACCACAGTATCAACTATTTCTACCATTACACACCTTTAGCAGAAATCATTACCAATCATTAGGCTGGTTTTACTTACAAGTTACTCACAGGAGCGATTACATATCCATCCAACTTATCGTAAATAATGCTCACGGAAGTTTTTTTAGAAGTTTAATTTACGAACTTCTCACAGAGACCGCTACACCAGTAATTCTATTTTTGGTAAGATGGCTTCCTGACAACAACATGTTGCCGCCGACTTTGTAACAGGGACTTGTTTATTTACGGTTCATAAAGACGAGAATTTATTTACGGTTAGATCATGGATCCCCATTTCCTCACACAACGGACTGCCGCTGCAATAATATGCACAATTTTGTCAAACAAAAACGTAAGGGCCCGTAGAGAGAGTTGGATTAAGAGTTGTCTTCGTACTGATGGGGCTTTCGTTCGTTTAGCGGCAGAATTAAGTATTGAGGATCAACAACAATTCTTTAATTTTATCCGAATGACAGCAACTGACTTCGAATACATATTGGAAAGGATTGGACCGCTAATCAAAAAGAATGATACTCGTTTTCGGAATACTATTTCACCAGCTGAAAAATTAATGAGATCCCTGAGGCGTATGTGTGGTAAACCCATGTATAAGATTGTGTGAGAAATGTGGAGATTCGCAAAGAGTGCAAGGCTGATGTAAGCATAATGAGTAAGATCAAAAAGGGACGCTTAGATGGTTTGGGGATATAAAGCGAATGAGCCATGAGCCGAGGAAGACATGGCACGACCAAGTGAATCAGATACTTGAGTCGGGCCATGTCAAGAGTCGGAATAATAGAAGAGAAATGTATGAGACAATGTATGAATGTGAATGAGGCAAGGAGTGTGTGCCAAGACCGAGTTGTTTGGCGGTCCGTCCTCTCTGCCTACCCTTTCGGTGAATTGGCGTGATGGTTAGTTAGTTGGTTAGAAAAATTAACAGTGACTCTTCGATTTAGGCGTAAGGTAATGTTTTCTATGCATTCTTGTATTGCATTTTTGTATGCATTCATTGGAGATATCAATTTGTTGTGAAGTTTTATAGCTGATCCATCAGTTTGTGAAGTCGAATACTAGAATCATTATCACACATTTACACGGGCATTTTAAAAAAAAATGACATTGTGTTAATGATAAATAATGTTATGTTAGTCTCCATAGATTATTGCAGTGTATTGCTTCATAAAGCTGTTCATGGCGGCAAGTAAACTAGTCCCGAGAGTTGATATATGGTCCTTAGGAGCAACGGCAGAAGACCGAATCTTACTGTCGGTGTTGCAGAATTCTGTTTTACCATCCCGACAGTGACGTCAAAACTTACTGTAAGCGTCTCAACTTATCAATCTGTTTTAATAAGCTGTGAGAGAGCCGTAAATTCCCGCGTGAGCGATTAGACCTGTCAAATACTTACGTAAGAAAAACTTCTGTAACTTGGTATAAATTACGGTAACCGACTTATGGTATCGTTTACATTGGTTAATTTGTCATAAGTCGCTTACGTGAGCAACTTCCAGGAAAAAACTTACAGGTGTAAAGGCAGCCTTAAAATTAAAAATAATTATGTAGATAATGTGTTTTCACTATACAGTTCACCAGTTACTTTCGTTTAATCAATCCAAATAAACGTATTTTCCCAGCCATTATTAGTAATGTTTACTCGGCCACTGATAGTGACTAAAGAAAATACCTTTTATTATCAAAGAACAAGAATCGTGTATATTTAAAACCGTTGCTTTTATACATTTCCTTAACTGACTAATACAGAGTTCAGGAAGTGGTAGACTGAAGTTTGTGGATTTCAAAGACCTGATGTGTAGCCTGAAGCATTGGCAGACGGCCTTCAAGAACCACACCAAGGAGAAGACAGGGGTGCTGCGAGCCGAGCGGCTGAGAGACGCCATCCTGGAACTCGGCTACCAAGTCAGCATCGATGTCCTCTCCACACTTATTCTGCGATACATGAGGAAAGACGGAACTTTGAGGTTCGGAGACTTCGTGTTGGCAATTCTGCACCTCCATGTGGCTTTTGGTAAGTGAATTAATGATAATTGAAATATTCATAACTTTTGTTGCATCCTTCTGATTGAATTCACTCTAGGGACAAAATTTTATAATTATTTTCAAAGCAATTACGTACAAGTCATATATTCATATACATACATAATATTGTATAACATGTATGTTGGGAATGCTGTAATAATGTTGTTATGTAGGTTCACCGGGATTGCTGTGAAAATGTTGCATTATTTGTAGGTACATCGGGATTCCTGTGATAGTTTTGAATTACATGTAGGTCTGCAGGTACATCAGGATTGCTATGAAAATGTTGTATTACATGTAGGTACACTGGGGATTGCTATGAAAATGTTGTATTATGTGTAGGTACACTGGGGATTGCTATGAAAATGTTGTATTATGTGTAGGTACACAGGGGATTGCCATGAAAATGTTGTATTACATGTAGGTACACTGGGGATTGCTATGAAAATGTTGTATTAGATGTAGGTACTCTGGGGATTGCTATGAAAATGTTTTATTACATGTAGGTACACTGGGGATTGCTATGAAAATGTTGTATTACATGTAGGTACACTGGGGATTGCTATGAAAATGTTGTATTACATTTGCATACATCATGAATGCTGTGAAAATATGCCCTAAAATATCTAGCTTTATTGTCATTAAAAAATTCACGAAAATACAAACAAGCTTGCCATCTCGCACATTTCTAAAATATAATATGTTATCATCTCTCTCTAGGTAGCTGTCAAACAAGGTTTTATATCACTGAATTAAAAATAATGTTGATATTAATTCAAATTCTTTTTCTGACTCACAGCCATGTTCCAGTCAAAAGATCCCCTGCAAAGTGGAAGCATAAAGTTATCTTTATCAGAGGTAAGTTCTTGTTTATTATTTCCTCAATTTTTGTTTTTGTGTTTTTAATTTATTTTGTAAGAAAATCCCCTAAAAGTCCACATAACATTAACGAAGATGTTTGTTTTAGTAACACATAATTAAGTAAATGGTAGCTGTCGTAATAACCAAAGGACTGCCATTGGTCTGAAATAAGAAATCGTCTGTTTATATGCAGTTCGCAGTTAAAAAATTCATAAAGTTTTATAAATTCTTCTCAAATTATTCTTGGTTTCATAGAGGTGTACATTTTAATTATTCTACGGTTAACTGCTTCATTTGAATATAAAGCTTAGTGTTTTCTCTTTCTAACACCGTTTAGTTAACTCTTTGCACGCGGCCGTATCAACTGTTGTTACGGCAAAAAGTCTATACTTACACGCGGCTGTATCAACAGTTGACACGGAAACTTTGACGGCCGATATTCCAGCGCTCTTTCGTCATAAATGTATTTCTTGCTCACTTGGACATTCGTAGAACTATTACGATGCTGACAACTACAAGAATTTCTCAAAAATAAAATTTTATTTCATAAAAAAAGATCGATAATCAAGTGCGCCTTTTCGCGCCTTTTAGTCCTTTAGTTTACATTTTTGTCAACGGATGGCGTTAGTACTAGTATGTCATTCACAACTTTTCATAACTAAAAATGATAAGTGATCATGGTGTCCCACTTGTGTCTATCACCTAAGTACACACACGCCGAGTGAATGGCGGGACCACCTTCAAAAGATACGGTACATCTTTGTATGAAATTTTATGATTTTGTTTTTATAAACATCCAAGAGTGTTGACACACGAGAATTTGTTTTCATATTGTGGAGAATAATCTGTTCTGTCTATATAGTCCAATAAATCATGCCAGAATGCTATAATTTGACATTTAATTGCGTCCATAGATATTTGAAAATATGTACCGCGTACGGGTATAGATAAAACGGAGCAAATTAACGCGTTCAAAAGGTTAATATTTCTAACTATGACAGTAATGTTGACGATTTCTATGAGATGATACAAGCTGTTCTGAAATGCGAACAAATTCACTCCAGGGGTAAAAGTTATTTATTTCCAAAACCGAACAAGTTAGCCTGAATAGTTCAAAATTAATAAGTTGGTATTTTTGGTTTTTGTTTTAGTGGCTGAAGTCAGCATTGATGTGCTAAACATGACCCCAAGACATATTTGATGTTCTGTACGTGACCTGAAGTCAGCCTTGATGTTTTCTTAACGGGACCTGAAGTCAGTGTCAATGTCCAGAAATGGACTTGAAGTCTTGAATGGTGCCTTAATATAAATTCGAAAGATTTCTTGAGATTTAAATCATAATGATCCTTGTATGAAATACATGATTCTTAATTTAGAGCTACGAACTTAATGTCATCTATTTGTGGCTCGTATATAAAGTGATCTTAGTGTAATTGAACATGTTTAAAAACGTCTCAGTGTGATACTTGGTAATATAGACTTTATTAAAATTAAGAACGTTATTGCTGCTGTTAGCGCAAACTGACAAATTAATATTGTTAATTTTATTTCCCCAATAAAGTGACATGACATCAATACCATTCTTTGTATAGCACATTGTTACTCCCAAACACAAAATTTAGAAAAAATTTCTATTATCATTGGCTACTATTATTATCCTTTTAAGGCCAGTTGTTTCATCAATATTCAAGTCATATTGTCGTCGAGAGCAAATCAATGCCATTTCCTTTTTTTTCATTTCTGTGGTTCCCTCTAAACGCTGATTCTAGGCTTGTGACATTGTTTGAGCATATTGTGATCAGCTATTAAGAAAACGGCCATGTAAGACGACAATGTTACAATTGAATATCAGTGAAACAAATGGCTCTTAGTCCCAGTGCTTGGATCTATGTGTGCACCTAAACTACGCTAAATGCTTTAAAGTGACAATCTGTCACACCAAACCTTGATGGATCGCATAAAAGTCAAACACCGAAAACACCGTAGCGAAACAACGAAAATACATTACAGGAACCTATTTTCAGGCAAATAAATATATCAGTGGAACATGGTCCTTAAATATTTTCAAGGATATTAGTAGTATGCAGTGGCGGTTTTCTCTAAAGTGCGTTTGTGCGGCGAACCCCCATTAAAAAGATGAGAAAATAAAACAAACTTGTTTTATAATAATATAAGCACATTATAGATAGCACGCAATTAAAATTTCGCCTTCAAAACCAGCGCCACCGAAAAATACGATACATATTCCAAGTTTGTGCGAGTTGAAATCCGCGCCAAACTCTTCATACAAAAGAATTTTAGCCGGTACAGACCCTATGACGGTGACTTATACAAAATTTGGTCTTTCTTTGCAAAAATAAGACAAATTGTGTGCGTCGATCACGCGGTATGATATCACGTGACCTCCGAACATTGACGAATGTAACCGAAGAAACCCGAGAACTTCGCGGAATGACTGGCTGACGTTTGACCTTTGAACCATAGGGAAGCAAGTGTTATTTTTTATGTTATATTATTATGTTATATTTATGGTATTTAACTCTGTAGTCATTTTTGTACATATTTTTGTTTTCTTGTTTCTGCATTTCTCCAACCGTTTGCTTATGGCATTTGTAAATCTACTACCTATTGAAGTAGACCGATTTTGATTTCTGTTTTCGTATTTTTTTTTTAGATAAGTCGTTATATTCCTTAATTATATTTGCGAAAGTTTCGGCAAACGCCCCATTGTCGTCGCTAGTTATGCAATTTTGTGTTTTGTCATCTCCAGTATTCTTTCGGATTTCAAATTGAAAGCGTTTGCGTATATGTTTATTTATGCGTTTGCGTTTATTGATTGTCGCGAATATTTTGTCATAATTTTTTTATACAATGGCGGAATACAGTGTTGTCTGTATAAAAAAATAATGCCAATACTTATGAAAAAAGGTTGGAAATTAAAAATAAAGGGCCTCCGCGTCCTGACCTCTCATTAAACCAGGTTTGTGCCGCGAAAACCGAGAAATCTTCACTCGAGTTTTTAAACGTGAGTGGTACGCGAGGTGTACTTGGTTATGTGGTTGCGAGGAAACCAATCGGTTATTTTGCTTCCCCTGTTTAGTTTTTGGAGGCGACCCATCGTGGTGTAAAATTGGAGTAAACGATCTTTCCTTTATAATAAAAACACATAAATTTGTAAGGGATCTTCCGAAACCGGTAGAGTGAAAATAAAACTATCGTGGTCAAAAACAAATTTATGTGTTTTTATTATAAATTATGATGAGCCACAAAGTGAATGCTTTTTACAATTACGATCTTTCCTTTATTAATAATTATAAATATAATTTAATTCCTATAAAACTTTTCTCATTATCTAATAATTGTCTAGTGTAAAGTGATTTAAAAACAATAATATGTAGGTACCCCTCCCACTAACTTTATTTAAGTTGTGTGACTGCTGCCGTATTCGACTATTTGACGAAGGACAACAGTAAGTAAATTTTAATTAGATATGTTTATCTTCTCTTGAATTTCTGAACCCCCTGTTAAAAAGACCACGAACCGCCACTGGTAGTATGGCTGAGACCAAAAGGTTGATTATTTTGACTGGCTCCAGGAAACACTTTCATTCACAGGGGACCATCCAGTGGATGGTCTCCTGCTGTCTTTCTCCATATCACGTCCAAGGATGTACCTAGTGTCTGCCTGAACATGTGGTATCTCGCTTCTCAGATTTTAAAGTATATTAAAGGGATTTCCTATCAACCAATTGGAAAGGTCAGTCTACGTGCAGACTTTCCGATAATGATAATTACTATTTTCGATGTTAATATAGCAGGAAGCTATAAACCTTTAAGCTTATGATATTTCACTTCAACGACAAGTACTTTAAGCCCACCCGCTTACCAAGTGTAGTAAGTAAATACTCATACACGAGTGAGTGCAGTGGGGAAATGGTGTTGGGTACTACCATTGCCCGAGCGGGCTAACACTTATGTGCTTAAGGAACTCTGACCCACTTCATTTACGAAATCTCAAAATACATACCTACCGTTATTTGTAAAAGCTCCTTGGACATGTACCAATAAAAAATCCATAACCGGTGGTTATACCAGGAAATTAGACAGCTTTTATGTTTATGTGAGATTGATTTTTAGGTTCATCAGGCTAATGTTATTGAATCCATGGATCTTTATTTATTATTATGTTCTGTACAATGATTCATTTGGGAATACAAATAAAAGAGTTCAAATAAAATAAATATTACACTTTATTATCATAATGTACAATACAAGATAATAAATACATACATACAATATGAATTTAGTACCTGCGAAAAAATTTTAGTTCATCAAAATATTCAAAAGTTTTACAAATTTAAGTTTTACAGATATATTTTTCAAATTTATCAATATGTAGTTACAATATTCACTTGCTTAGAATACATAAATGTATATTATATACAGCGTAAAATTACGATCACATCAGAATGTGTGGATTACATCTGCAAATGAAGGTGTCATTATTAAATGTCACACTCTGAAAAGATCCACATTAATCTAGCTACACAATGTTGAAAGCGAAACATGTAAGTTGATTCGCCATTTAAATATTTAACATATACTTAAATAACATTGATAACAAAAACTATTGTTTAAATGGAATGACTGCAAGTTTGCAAACAGGAATGATATGGTGACTTCATACATCTGATATTACACGGGGATGTTTAGTATACTAAAATATGAAATCAAATACATAACACATATTTTCATATAATACATACTATATATTATATAATACATATAGTGGTATTGGGAGATCATTCATTCTTCATCGAGATGGGTTTGGTGATGGACATGGAATAGAAATCTAATATTGTGCAAACATCAGAATAGCGCTACAAATATAAATCTTTCATTTGAATTACATGAAAACTCCCTTGCAGAAGCATCTACAGAAAGATAATTCATTTAATTCACTTATTTACCGTATTCACAGCACTTTTGATGATGACACAATTTCACTAAATTAACAATACAGAAAATTATGTTAAGAACATTGAGACCGATGAAGACATTAATGTACTGTAAACAGTTAACACCTATTAAACACCCATTATAATTTATATTTGAATATTGTTAACATGACCTTTTAAATAAATTTTAAAAAAACACTGTTTCTATTGAGCTTATCCGACTCTTTTGAGCCTGGGTAAAAATATTCAAAATGTGTTCTGACTACATACGGGATAAAATTCAGTATTGGGTTCATGTGAGTACATGATTTAACTTGACAGTTTTTAAATATTCAAAATGTGTTCATGTGAGTACATGATTTAACTTGACAGTTTTCCAAACCTTTTGGGAACAAGATTTCATTTGAAACTGATAAGCACAAATTGTTTGATGTGCGGAAGCAAAGTATGAATATTTCGCGCTATTCAATGCTGTTTCGAAACCACTTAAAAAAACACGAACGGAAAGAGACGGCACCATTTTTACTAAACATATTATTCTATTCATTTGAGTCTAAAGGAAATCGTAAACGTACAGTATTACAAGTTTTTATTTGGGTAGCTAAAAGGTATCTATTTTGGTTCAGGCTTTCTCATGTTATTTTTACAGTAAGGGGTGGGAAGAAATTGAATAGTTCGCGCTATTCATTACACATTGTTTGAGAAGCAATGAAAGCACTGTTTTTACTATCTTATACTCGTTTGAGTCTTTGGGAAACCATTCAAAGATGCATTCACACAACATGTAGAAGAGAAAGAATCATTTTTGCTAAACTTAAACTCCGTGCATATTGGTCCATGTCTATAGCATAGATCATAGACATATGAATATTAGTAGACCTGCCCTAAGTGATTAAAAGCGTATTATCCCCACTCCCCATACCGGTTCCATTGAGCCGGCTGGGCTCGCATATGGCCTCAAATGAAATTTGAAAACGTGACGTCATCATTCTTGTGCGAACTATGGTCGAGGCATCATCGGTTCATTTTACGAAATAAAACGGCAAAATGTTGACTTGTGATATGAAAACTTGTAAAAATAGATGTGAAAAAGAGAATAAACCCAATTGTCGTATTACATTCCATAAGTAAGCATTATTTTACTTTATTTTAAGCTTATTCACACCGTATTATATGGATCAGTTTTAGAAACATATACTATCACATAACAATGTAGCGATTCTCAAGTGTGCTCATCGTTGTTTACTGGGGTAAGTAAATTATGAGACATTTGTAAAAGTGTCTTAACTAAATACTCTGAAACTAACTACGACTCTGAAAATAGAAGCTGCCTTACTTTGCCGAATTTGGACTTCGCAAATTAGTTCATAACGTGGCGAGTAATTTGCGCTCCCATGTAGAAATGTCTATTCATTCAAAAGCAGATTTTACTTTTAAGAACCAAATGGTGATATTATAATGCGAGATGCCTATTTACTGTCAGATTGATTTATTGACGAATCACAGTCAGCCTTACTCCCTTCGTTCTTCAACAGTTGATTTTACCCCTCGCCATTAGCTTCTCGTCTATTGATTCCTATGTCTGTGGCATAGATCCAATATGCAGATTCTTTAGTGTTTTTTTTTAATAAATCTGTATAAATTCAGATGCTTGATGACTATGGTTTAGCATAGGGATTTCCATTCTGTTTTAGCTCAGGCTTTCCTTGGTTCTTGAAGTGCTTTCCAATAGTCCTCACTAAAGTGAAAAACTGGAATTTATTAACGATCTGATGAAATTAGCAGCATTTGGAAAGGGAGAATTCGAAAACAACATTTGGGAACCACTGATTTAACAAATGTAATAATTTGATCAAAGCTACCTACTCTAAGAACTGATTGAAGCAGATCAACCATTTTTGAAATTCATACACACCATCTTCATAACTGTTGAAGGAAACAAGAAACTCAAATATTGTAAATATGACTAGGGCCATCTACAACGGTAAACCCATACATCATAATCAGGGCTATAAATGGACTATTAACTTTTAAGAAGAATTAATATGATTACAAAGATTACATATTTGTTTTTTTTATTTATTCATTTTTTATCGAGGTAAGTATACACGAAGGAAAAAAAAATAATGTCCCAGAAAATGGTAAAACAATAATCACCCTAAATAGATTACGATGTAATAGAATGAGTGTAATATTACAACCTTTGTACATTATCAATATGCTTCTGTTCTTCTTCTTCTTCTTCAATGGCGCTACAGCCCATTTCGAGCCTTGGCCTCCTTTAACATGAGCCCCCACCGCCCTCTGTCCTCAGCCGTCGTCTTCCAATCTGCAACATGGAGTAGTCCTCTGGCATCTTTCCTGACATCGTCCTCCCATCTCAGCCTAGGTCTGCCCGCCTTTTGTTTGCCTCCCGGGTGTCCTGTTAGAACCTTCTTTGGTACACATGTGCTTGGCATTCGGTGCACATGTCCGGCCCATCTTAGTCTTTGGAGCCGTAAATGAGTAGAGAGTCTGGGAGCTTGGTAGATGTCATATAGCTCCTTATTGTGGCGGATTCTCCATGCCTCTCCCTCTCGCACCTCTCCTAAGATTCTTCGAAGTACCTTTCTTTCGAAGGTGTCCAGCCGTTCCGCAGACTTTGCTGTCAGTGTTCCCGCCTCACATCCATAGGCCAAGACCGTTCTAATAATATGCTTCTGTTATGAATTAATAATTATTATTATTGTATTTTAAAACAATGTAAAAGGGCGAGGTTTTAATTATTTAATAAAATATATTGTTAGCATGTTGAATGTTAATTATAAATTTTTTTAATTTAGTGAGAGGATGGAAACCTTCGGGAAATTGTATCTTTTTTCCCTTAAAGATTGATAATTTAAGTGCTGTGAATTCATTCAAATTTATGGACACCATTTTTTGACACTTTATTCTGACTTTAACGTAGGTTGTTTGAATTAATAATAATTTTATTGTAAAATGTAAGAGTTGAATTTGGCAACTGTGGAATTGTTATGGCTAAATCTTATGTTATAAAATGTAATTTACAAAATGTTCTTTATGGTTTGGTTTTGGAGTTCAACTAGAAATAAAGTAGGAAACACATTTTGTAGCAAGTTTAAATAATTAGAATTCAAAACATTCAGACTTTACCTCTTCAATACCATCATATAATAGAAGACAAAAGGGGTTAAAAAATACAAATTAAACTTACTTAATGATATTTACCCCATATTATTAAAGTGTGTCATTTGGCTTCATTTAATTTTAAGCCCAATGAAAACAAAAATTATATCCTCAATCAGGTTGAAATTATAAAATTACATAAGTTTATATAATTTAATAAACATTTCTCAACATCTAATTTTCAAATACTTTTTGGCAATCAACTTTACGCGCTTCTTTAAAAAAATATTGTTATCAGTTCAAAATCTAAAAATTGTTATTTACTTTCAATAAGAATACTGAGTAGCATTACATATATTTTCATTTGCTACTAACCTTTATTTTATACGATCCTAAAAATTTACAATAATTATTGGATCTATTCCTCTTGACAAAACAATATAATATGTAAAAACTAAAGATTAATGGCAAGAATTTAATTTCATTACAAAAAATTGAATGAGAAGCCAGTGATTAGGAAAAACCATATTAGTATTATTGGACCAAAATAGTTAACTTGACTGTTTAATGAATTTGATATTTTAAACGCCTTATATTCCTTGTATAATGAACCATAGTTCAATCAACTGGCTCACAGTAAACACAAAATAATATACTTATTCAAAATATTTAATAAAATTACATTCCCTTATTTTGAAATATACAAATCATTTATCACACAACTTAAAAATGAGATTCACATAAGTATTAAACCTAAAATATAGTATTAAAGTTTGAAATTGAAAATTCTAAATGAGCACCATCTTAAAATAATAATTTTCGAGATCAAAATTTTATATGAATTAAAATAAATCTTAAATGGAGTGTTAAAAGAAAATTATTTGTAGACATATTTGCTTACAATTGCCATGCATATTTTTTAAACTATTATAATTGCAGAAATTCAAAACAGTTTTTATCTTTGAGATTCTAAATTAATATTTTCATTAAAATTATATATTAATAATGAAGCTATTTGTAGAAAATAACGGCCATTGTTCCCAACTTTAAGATCGATCAATCTGAGGCTCCAATCAGCCAAGCTATTTATTCAGTAATGCTCGATTCGCCTGTTTCCAAACATCTTTATCGTTGATAATCTTAAGTGGCCCCGCCTACTTTCATAAAATGTTAAATTAATATTGATGAGTTAATATTTTACTTATTAATAAGGATAATTAGTTTTAAGTACCGTAATACATAAACCGACATTTTATATTTCTTAACCAACGCATGTAAATATGTTAAAAATAAAGCCTTAGCTTGACTTATACTAGTGCTGCGAAAGTGCGAAAATACATTTATACAAATTTGACGATTGATGTTTCTCCTCCGTCTGTTAACATGAAACTAAGCAACTTGGACAAAATAAAAACCAAAAGTAGCAAGAACTTCACGCAGAATGGGAATATGAATATTGTGGAGTTTACAACATCATCCAGCATTCGAAAGGGAATTTTTGAAAATCGAAGTAATTTTTTGCTCACTTTTTATAACTAAACCTCTTACTAAGCCAGAGGTTAATCTAGCTGTTTGGTTCCTCTAGCTCGATAGGAAAGTTGCATTGGGAAGAGCGTAATTGTGCATTAGAGGAATGTTGAGCTAAAATTTCGGTTCAACAGTTGATTAGTAGGATTGGGAACAACAGCCGTAAGTCTTACTTTCCTTTAAATCGCAAAAATTTATGACGAAATCCAAGTAGCACAACTTTTCCATTAATTTGACAAAACTGAATGAGGAATTTTAATTTATTCTGTTACTACAGATTTGGAATTGAACTCTGCCAGTGGTGTAATAATGTACTTACCAGCGGTCATGACCTGCTAACAAGTTTCTACTGTTTCTAAAATTTCTTGCCAACTGCCAAATGATTAGTCATTAATATGAATTACATTGTAATTATTACTTCTTCACTTATGTACAAGAAGTTAATAATTATTGTTATTTAATTTGAATTAGGAACTATTTTTTCTTAAGGCATTGTAAGCAAATAGGTATACTAATTTCAACAGCAGATGATGCAAAGTAAAATGTTAACATTATTTCTCACCAAGTCCATTCCCAATATTTTAATATTTTGCAGCCTTCAACTCGTCATGTCTACTCACAACACAATAAGAATAATATATTAATATTTCAGATATTTTTTATAGGAACTACTGTAAATTAAAGTAGGTAAAAATAAAAATTTATCTAATTTTAATAATCTCTTCTTTGAATAAATATAAAATGAATCAGTTGATTCTCAAAACCAAGCAGTCACTAAAAAAATAATTTCCATTCATAATACCAAGAGTAGGAAATAAAAAAAATAAATTTAAAATACGAAATTGCACAAATTTGTGTTGGCGGCATTTAATCATATATTAGTGTATTTCACATATTATGTAATTCATTATTCTAAGATGGGAGGACTCATGAGTATAAGTCCATTTTTGGTCATTTTGAGATAAGTATCAAAATATGTATTTAAAGGTTTTCGTGGTTTTATTTTTTATATTTATATATTAAATACAATACAAAAACATTATTTAAATGTTAAATTATCACAAGCTAATAATAATTTTCTTCAATTTGTTTTTGCTCTACTGTAAAGTTGTTGCTTTGTGCTTATACTCATAAGTCCTCCGCCATAGATTTATTACCGCACTTAGTGATCAATTACTATACTTAATAAAAATTAAAGAATTAATTATGAAGAAAAAAAAACTATTTTAGATCGGTGGTAATAAAGCACACTTCTGAAATGGTCTGATCCTTCGGCCGGGAGAAACGGCAAAAAAATTATGAAAAGAACTCTTGATAATTTCTATTTAAGTAAATCAATAAAGATTACATCTTCCATAAAGACAGCTGTTATATTATGATCTAATCTGATAAGATCCCTTTATCTTATGACCAGTTAACTCGTTATTAGAATAAGAGTAAAATAATTGATGATCTTAATTTGGGAAAAGTTGCGATAACAGTTGTTAATTGTCATTCTGAAAATCTTCTCAAACCCTTATTAGGAACTAGTTAGTTGGATATAGATAAACACAAATATTCATAATCTTATATAAAAAAGAAATCTAAAAATTATAGTATAAAAATGTGGAAAGTAAAAATGTTTAATATTTAAATATAATTCAAAAGGACTGGAACGTAATTGAAGTTTTCAACCAGGATAAATAACATATTCTGTATTACCATTATTCACAGATCATAATATCTTTCAGCCAAAATCTTGACTAGAATCATGCCGAAGAAGACCATCTCTATTAGAAGACGTACCAAAGACCTTAATTCATACATAAATCCTCTTTCATATTAAGTGTATGACATATACCTACAACTGGAATAGCATTACAAAGATAATTGTCTAAATGTGACACTCAATAATGGTTGTCATCATTAAGTTCTCCAGACTCCGCCATTGCATTCAGGCATGCCTCAGGCTCTTGTAGCGGTCCTTCTCGTGGTGGTCGTACGGACCCTCTCTCTCAAATGTGGCGAGCTCCATTCCTGCAAATGCGGTCAAATACAATTTTACAACATACAATGCTAATTCATAATTCCGATTAAATATGCTGAAGTGTCCATGAGATAAGATTATTTTACGAGACGCGGTTAACGCTTCATTTATGGTGCTAAATTATACCGCGCTCGGTGCCAGACTCTGAGTTACCCCATACAAATTCATAATAACAATAATGCTTTTTTACAACAAAAATAATAACATTAACTATCAACAGTAGTTATGAAAGCGACGTAGTTCTTCTTGCACTGGTATAAGCACATTGACTTTGCTTGTAATATCGCGCAATCATAAACCAAACATAAATGTGTCGAGTAAAATATGTATAAGTTTAGCTGAAATTATTTATTGAAATAAACATTTTACATTGGTGATCAGCATTTGGAATATGTTACACAATATAATATACATTTGGGTACCATAATATACCTATATGTACATATGTATTTATTTTTTTACAATAATTATAAATTCTAACAGCCTTATAAAAAAAAGTGGTGTAAATATTATGCAGCGCGTGAGTTTAGAACAGTGAAAAACTTGACTTACCATGGCGCTTGTTCGGTTAAAATGTTCTTAAACCAGGCTCGAGGCCGGCTTTACCACCAACGTTGAACAGGTGTTTAAGAATCGAATTAGTTCAATACTATATTAGTTTCGACGGTAAGTGATTATGATAATACGTAATTATAACTGCAAAATTGAAAAGACTTATAAAAGTAGCACCTTTACGTGTAAATTTTTTACTACAGGAAAATGTAAAAAACTTTTACCTTGAAACTAATTTTGCTACAAGTAATAAAAGAACTTATAGGTAATGTGTAGGAAATTAGATATATTATAAGTGCAAAAGAAAATAAAATAAATAATGCAACAATATTTTTCGCAAGAAACACAATATTTATTTTTTATTTTATTTTATTTTATTTATTTATTTAACGCCCAGAGGGCTTTTACATGTGGGTGGTACAAATTTAATGACAGTTTTGAAACATAAGAAAGAAAAGAAAGAAATAATAAAAATAAAATTACATAAGTATATGCGAGAAACAAAATTAAAAATATCAAGAACATAAATTAAAAAATACAGCGATTTGACTGGTTTACAAAAATATAACTTCCATTTAGGAATACATAGTATTGAAATAGGTCTTAGTTAATGTTAAATATATCGACATCACCTAAGTATTGGTTTCCCATAGTGTGAAACCGTTGTATTGGGGAGTTCGCAATGTAATTTCGCTTATGTGTGTTGCAGTGGAATAGTGTATTTTGTCGTGTTGTTATTGTAGGTATTCGTAAGTTTATGAGTTGCAGAAGTTCGCAACAGTCGAATTTAGAGTTTAGAATCTTGAATAAAAAAGTAAATCGTTTATTTTACGCCTGTCTTCCAATGTGTGTATTTTTAGAGTATTTAATAAGAAATGATATTGTAAGTCTTCTAGTGGGATATTTAATTTAAAATTTATAAAACGCAGAATTTTTTTTTGTATTCGCTCAATGTTATTAATGTGAATTTTGTAAGAGGGAGACCAAACTACTGAGTTGTATTCAATTATGCTTCTAACTAGAGATATGTATAACAGTTTAATGGCTTGTATGGAGTTAAAGTTTTTAGTTGTTCTTAATACGAAGCCTAGTGTTTTCATGCCTTTGTTTACAATTTGGTGGATATGATTGGCGAAACTTAGTTTTTCATCCAAAATAATTCCGAGATCTCTCATTTCCGTGACTCTTTCTAAAGCTGTATTGTTAATGGAATATTCAAATAAAACAGGATTTTTATTTCTGCAGAAAGTCAGGGTTTTGCATTTGTCTACATTTAAAAACAGATTATTTTGTACGCACCAATCTTTAAACTTATTAATATTTGATTGTAGTATTTGGCAATGATTTACATCAGTTATTTTTTTGTATAGCTTGATGTCATCAGCAAAGAGCAATACCTCGACATCGTCGAAGCAATTTGTTATATCGTTAATGAAAATGAGAAACAAAACGGGACCAAGGTGACTACCTTGCGGTAGGCCACTGGTCGCACAGAAAGCTTTCGATAGCAAAGATTTTATTTTAACAAATAGTTTACGATTAGTTAAATAGCTAGTAAACCATTTTAGCATGTTGTCTCTTACTCCTAGGGCAAATAGTTTTCGGGTTAGTAGTTTATGGGATACTTTGTCGAATGCTTTTGAAAAGTCTGTATATATGCAGTCGACTTGTTTATTTTTTGCAAAAGATTCTAATATAAAGTTTTGAAATATTGTTACGTTAGTTGCGGTTGATCTACCTTTGATAAAACCGTGTTGTTTTTGGTCGATTAGTTTTATTAATTTGGGATAGATTTCATCAAGGACCATTGATTCAAAAAGCTTAGAAAGTACTGACTGTATACAAATGGGGCGATAATTGGTTATGTCAGTGTCGTCTCCTTTTTTGAGGACAGGTGTAATGAAGCTCGATTTCCAGCGGCTTGGAAAATATCCAAGGAACAAGAGGCGGTAAGTACACAATACAAGTTATAAGTTATAAGTTACAATAGTACTGTAAGCGGTTTAGATAATGCATTGGAGCATTTTTTAAGGAATATTGGTGGAATGTTGTCTGGGCCAGCAGATTTTTCAGTGTCTAAGGAAAGTAATTTCTGTTCGCAAGATTTTTGTGTGATATGGTTATATATATATGTAAGTAAAAGGTTTCTAAATATTCCGATATAACCTAACCTTACTTAAAACATATTTGAGGTAACTAGGTATCATAATTATAAAGTTTTATCTTCTTATTTTTAAGCAAAACCTTAAAGATACTCCAATCAGAATTTTCCTTCAGTTATGTGTAGCCTGTTTTTCAGGCATGTAACTTTTATCTGAACAGGGACTATATTATTATGTAAATATATTTGTAATAGACGTGTAAATAAAGAGAACGCTGTATTTCTACATGATTCTTCAAGCTCAGCTTTCCTAAGTGAATGCCTTATATCAATCTGAATGTAAGAAGCTGATTTTTTATTGTTTCTGAAGAAATAAACAAGCAACGCCAAGGAACCAAAGTTTTGCTAATCTTAATATGCATTCATAAATAACATTAAAGAAAATCACATCGCAAATAAAGTTTCCGCCAATGTATAAACATAAAATACAATGAAACTCGCCTACATAGAAGGATTTAAGGTAGCTGATAAAATGTCCTAAGCATGAAAACTGAGAAAATGGGAACCTTATGTGAGGGTTTTACTGTACTGATATTTACTAAATTAATATATATATTGCGCAACCCCAAAATTAATAAACAGTTTTACATTATTGCCAAATGTGAGATAATTTTATTACAGGAATATATAATAAGTTTTTGTTTCTTATCACTTAATACTTACGCAAGCTGTAATACAGGATTTCATATAGGATCAGTTAATAACCAAGCAAAATTGGAGTCAGTATTGAATGCAAAGTGATGGGTGATTGATGTTGGTACCTTGCTGGGTCAGCACCGGAGTGGTCAGCAGGTAGTTCCAGGTGGAGTCGTGGCGAGAGATGCCGGTCTCCATGTGGACGCGCAACAGCTGTTCGGACACGTGGCGGGCCAGGGCGCGGCACTTGTCCAGATTGATACGATTTCCAGACACTCTATAATTGAAATATACATAGCACATTAATGCAGGTCCATGTAGCAAGTAACAAAATAGTGGAACATTTAGATGATAAATTTGTTATGTTAATTAGGAGGTTAGATCTAGAAAAAAACCCGCGGAGCGGGTTTTTAACTGCTAGTAATAAATAATTATTAAATTCGCTCAGCACACGTAACCTCAAAAACTTGTTCGATTTATGCTCCGTGACTGACTGCAACGCGCGGTGCTTGTCAAAAAATGATTTTTTTTTCCCTTGCCTTCCCCGTTTCAAATGCGCAGAGAATGTTTTCCATCTGTCACATTACATTGCATTTTAAACAAAATTGTGTAAGGCAACGCCCCTATTTCAAATATTTGTGGTAATGTTGGAGATAATGTTTGTGGAAACAGTCGCAAAAGACACCGTTTTAAGCAAACATAATTTTTGTTTTAATAGAAATTTTACTTTTTAATAGGACTAAAATGTACGGATATATTCCACTTTTTGAATTTTTTTTTTTCAAATATTTAAAATTTCAAATTTATTTTCAAAATATTCACTTAAAATTGCCTCACGTAAAAAAAAAGGATTGGTACACATTTTTTTGTGAAAATGCTTCGCAATTTGGGGTTACATGCGGTCTACATAACAAAACTTGTGATTACATAGATTTACATAATTCAGTGCCTTTTCTGAGTCAGCCAAAATTCAATTTTTCATATAATCTACCAGATGATGCAATTGACAAATCTTTATTCCTGAAGGCACTTTGTTGAAGTGGTGAGTCGAAATAAACCTCTACTTGTGAACCATCAATGAAAACCTCGATACAGGCTTAGGACGGGTTGTTTCGGAGAATTTGAACAATTCATCAAATTTCAACGTTCATTTTCGGGTTCTGTGAAAGACTTATTCAAGTTCTGTTATTATATCATTGTAGGCTAGTTGCTTGACAAAACTGAAATAAAACAGAACTTGAAAAAATCTTTCACAGAACTTGAAAATGAACGCTGAAATTTGATGAATTGTTCAAATTCTCCGAAACAACCCGTCCTAAGCCTTTATCGAGGTTAACAATTTACATTTGAATGAAGCAAACAAAAGAGTAACCACAAACATAAAGCAATTCTACATACAAACACAAAATATTTCAAAATTAAAGAAAAAATTGGATGTGTTACCAGATGGGTAATTTGACAGCATATTGTAACAATATTTGAACAATGAAATTTGTCATCGTCGAAAAAGGATACGGTATATTTCTGCTAAGATACAAAACCATAAAAAGTATGACCTTTTTAGGTGGGTTCGATATTTTACTGACACAAGATTGACATTGATGGATCACAAGAGGACAATCACACTCGAATGAGTTGCTTACGACTCGGTTTTGTAGTCGACAGCTTGGCTGTAGAATGATTTGCCGGCTTCTTTATTTACTACCTCTTATAACATGCGTCTCTTCAAGACCCAGGTTCACACCTTTCTTTCCTCAATAAGACTTCACAACAGTATCCCAAAAAAATAAAATAAGTGATGGAAACATTACCAAAGTACTTCGAATTGAGAATGTACCTGGTGGAGGCTGCCTGGTTGATGAAGTGAAGGTCGCGGCAGGTGACGCTGAAGCACGGAACGGCAGGCTGAGTAGAGGCAGCGGCGGCAGCCAGCGCTGAGCGATAGCGAGCGTGATTGCTGCCAGGCTCCATGCAGCGTTCCAGCGGGGGTAGCTGTTGGGCCACATTGCCGCACCGGCCCCACTGAAAATATCAATCAATCATGTAATCGTTATAAGACCTGGCAGTTACTTAGGACAAGTTTATTGGAAACTTCAACCATTCATCTTATAATAACAAGGTTCCTAAGGTATTTAAATCTAAAAGTAGCAATCCAAGTCCAATTCGACATTTGACAAAAAATCGAGCCAGTGCCCGAAATAACGTTTTCACATGAAAATATTTTCGTTTTGAGAAAACTAGAAAAAATGAAACCGGTTGAAATTTTTTTTGTTTCCCTGTGTGGACGTAATGTAAAAAAAAAAAGTGCAATTGAATATTATTTATTTGAGTATTGTATGAACATATTTAAGGCTTAAAACCATTGAGAACATGACCATTCTGAATCTGTCCCATTAAAGCATGTTGGCATTCAACAGAAATAAGTGTATATATACCATAACCACATAAAGCTGTGTAATAGGTATATTATGTAATATAGAAAATAGTCTTACAGTTTTCTTCAGACGAGAGATGGGTGTCATATTCAGGGCCCCCACGATGGCCATGAGCGAGTTGAAGTTGCCGAGGTTGAAACACTCGCGGGCGCACAGTACCCAGTGCTCCAGTACACGAGCACGCTGCTTGGTCTTCAGGGCCTGAAAAGTCATCAGTACTAATTTAATTAATACTTATCTTATGTCTTCTGTAAATTGTAGAAAACAAAGTAGCTATCCACGTCTGTCTGTTGATTTTAATAGGGTTATCACTGTCATTTAGAGAATTTCTTCCGGAAGGTTTACTTATATAATTCATGCATATTATATTTAAACAATGTAAAGAATAGCCGATGTTTTGTAATCAACTCGTTTATACTAAAATAAAGTCGCTATCTGCGTCTGTCTGTTCACTTAGTTGTTCTAAGCTATGCAACGGTTTTTGATAGGGTTTTCACTATCATTTAGAGAATTTCTTCAGGAAGGTTAATAAATATATTACATGAATATTATATTTATAGAAAGTAAAGAAAAATCAATCAACGCCGGGTACTTGTCAGCTAGTTTAATACTATTTCTGATTTGGTAATAATTATCACTTCAGTTCAATAAATTTCATTCTCTTGTATGTACTCCTCTTTTAAAACTTTTCATTAAAAATGGTGACGAATACCTACTATTGTTATTGTTTGTGAATCAATAATTTTTTTGTCTATAAAATATGTACCAAACTAGAACACATCATCCCTGATCATGCAAAACTCACCAATACATATAATAATTAAGTCAGAAAATGTAGTTTGAAAGTTAGGATACGAAGGTAAAATCAGATGACATGATTTGAGTTTTTTCACCCCCGATGATGGACACTGTAATGCTGTCAACGTTGGCTTAAGAAAGAGGTAGCATAACACGGCGTAAAACCCCAAAATAAATCCCTACAGTAAAATCAGAGACCTTTACATTTTATCTGCCTACGTGAATAATAATAGATGAGCTTGAAAATCATACAAATTTCCAACGTTAAAAGACATATGGTTAGTTTTAAAACATCAAAGAAGAGCCATTACATAATGTTTCAAAGTCTCAGTTTTGTTTTTTGCCCTAAAACTGCAAACATGTTCACTTGCTTCCCGGTAAATATGTAGTAGAACCTCGTTAATTCGAAATCCACGGGACATCAAAAATCAAATTTCGAATTAACGAATTCCCACGTAATTCGAAATTTTATAAAAAAAAAACGGCGATAATCGATTTTCTCGGCCGCCTCTTCAAATCCGGGTGGTATTTTAGCTGTAAATTCGTATTAATACCAATTATTTATTTATTTTCGCGGCCGATTACCGTAGCGGCAGGCCCTTTAAATTCAGATATTCGCAATAAATTCGTAAAAATGCTATATATTTACGCTTAAATCGAGATTTCGCTGCCGATTTCGGTCGCGGCCTACCCTTTAAATTGAGATATTCGTAAAAATACGATATATTTCCGCGTAAATAGAGATTTCGCGGTAATTTTCCGTCGCGGCCGACCCTTTATTTCAAATATCTGAATTTAAATTCGTAAAAATACGATATATTTCCGCGTAAAACGAGAATTCGCGGCCGTATTCCGTCGCAGCCGACTCTTTAAATTCAGATATTCGAAATAAATTCGCAAAAATACGATATATTTCCGTGTAAATCGAGAATGCGCGGCCGACCCTTTAGATTCAGATATTTGATATAAATTCTTAAAAATATGATATATTTCCGCGTAAATCGAATTTTATCGGCAGTTTTTCGTCGCGGCCGGCCTTTTAAGTTCAGATATTTGAAGTAAATTCGTAAAAATATGTCATATTTCGGCGTGAATCGAAATTTATCGGCCGATTTCCGTCGCGCATTTTTAGCGTATTTTTTAACTTGGATATTCGAAGTAAAGCTAATAAAAATACGATATATTTCCGCGTAAATTGAAATTTCGCGTCCGATTTCCGTCGCGGCGGGCCCTTTAAAATTCAGATATTCGAAATAAATTCGTAAAAATACGATATATCTACGCGTAAATCGAAATTTAGTTGCCGATTTCCGTCGTAGCGGGCCATTTAAATTCAAATATTCGAAATAAATTCGTAAATATACGATACATTTACGCGTAAATCGAAATTTCGCGGCCGAGTTTCGTCGCGGCCGACCCTTTAAATTCAGATATTTGGTGTAAACTCGTAAAACTACGACATGTATTTGCGTAAAACGTATTTTCTCGGCCCTTCAAACTCACATATAAGAAATAAATTTGAAAAAGTACCTACGACATTCCAGTGTAAATCGATTCAGATTTACAAAATAATAATACTTATATTAGGACGATGTATAACCACGTAAAAATACATTTTTCGGCGTTTTACCGCCACGGCTGACTTTTAGATTCAGATTTACGAAATATTATGATTTATTTTCGCAAAAATCAAATTTTTTCGAATTCCACGAAAAAAATTGTCGTGGGTTATTTTTATAAATTTAGAATTACGAATTAACGAATTTCGAATTAAAAAATATTTTGTATGAAAAAATTTTTCGGCGGAAATTTTTTTGGCGAATATTTAGAATTACGCGTTTTTTCGAATTATCTGGGTTCGAATTAACGGGGTTCTATGTATAGATATTCAGAAGAAGCAAAAGGTCACAGAGAGGTTAATAATAATTTTACAGAATAGAGATAGATATTTCTCTCCATATTATCGTGTTTTCTATTATCAAAGGGAACAAAAACCAAAGAAAAGTAGTTGTTTTTGACAGGTTGATGGTTGGTGGAAAACTGTGGGGTAAAACGGTTATGGTTACAGTGGAATAAGTGATGTGAATTAAGTAGAACAAACAGAAGAAATTTTATTTTTCATATTAATTCCACACAAGAGGCTCTGAGGTTTGCCTCCGAGCATTTATGTGTGCAGGATCGTTTTAAGGAAAGGAAGGACGTCTCGAAGAGACCAAGTTGTAGGACGGAGGAAACGTGAAAAAATGCACAGTTGGTTGTGCAAAAGAAAGACTTCTCAGGTGCATTTGCAAATGAAAGATGTATTTTTGGCACGTCTCCAACTGTAACAGTGCCAAAGGGATCAATAATGTCAGATATTAGTGCACCTTTTATTGAAATACCAGTAAAACCGACAGCATTCGCATTTGACATGTATTTTAAAAACTTTAAAAAAAAAATTATGAGGCAGTATTATCAGTTTAATATAAAGAGCCGTATACAGCAAACTATACCTTGAGTATGTCAGAAACGACCAAGTAGCTAAGACGGTTGAACCAGTCAGCATAGGCCTCCAAGTTCTTGGTTTTCTTGGGCTCGTGCAGTCCCTCCTTACTACTGGAGGGCTGAATGAAGGACTGGATGAACTCCTCCGGACCAACGAAGGACAGCCGGTGCAGCTCGATAAGAGTCAGCTGCCTGGCCAGCGCCAGTGGCACCAGCCCAGTGGATAGAATGTCCATCTGAAACGTCAATTGTGTCATAAGAATGTCTTGTTCTATCATGGTGGTGGGGGGTTTACCAAACTACCCCTCTCTCTTCAGCCTTAAAAAATACTGCAATTGGGGATTCCATAGTTCCTCTGACTCCAGACAGGAAACCTGTGAATTTCGTATATGTCTTGGAATTTAAAAGTCCACCAGGGAGTAAATACACAGAAAACGAGCTGGGAAGCTTTCTGAAAAGGTAGTATGTTGCCCAGATTTTCAATTTGTTTATTTGCTAAAAATGTTCTGTGGAATAAATTAATGCACCAAACCCTTTAAAATGCGGTTTTCAATTCTCTTTAAGAAAAGACACATAAAAATAGCTTTTATGTGGTTAGGTTTTCTATGAAATGCAAATGTTAATTTATTTTGCAGAAAATATCTATAAATTTTTATTAGCAGAATATTTGAATTTATGCAGATTTCATATGTGTGTAGGTTAGAGGGAATTGGAAGTAATTTAGTTCGAAAATATCTAACTAGGTACTATAAATAATACAAAATGAAAAGCGGAGTAATAATTCATGTTGTTAAATGTATTTTTTTATTTATTTTTCAAGGTTTTGTCCAAATCTCTATATTTTTTATTTATCTAATATAACTGTTAATGATTCTTCATCCACAGTATCACCTCCAGTAAAGTACTTTAATTTCGGGAGGTGATTCTACCTGATGGTAGAAGAAAAAAATATTTTTTATAAACTTTTTTCGAAATTCCTATGGTTATTTTCTCATAGAAAAATATTTTTTCCGTAGAAGTTTTTTCATACAAACAATTCACCTTTTTTACCAAAAAAACTACCATAAAACGTTTTTTTGAATCTTTTTTACTTGTACTAACATGTAGAATCACCCCCCGAAGTTAGCGCCCTTTACCCCGGACACTTGTATATCATGGAACTGCGAGTTCGTAAGATTTCGATTTCGTTAGCAGATCGTAAAATGTGCTAAGTGTAAAGTGATTACAGTGTGTGTAGAAATATAAAGATACGAGTATGAGTACCAACAACTCTGCCATAGGTCACCCCAAGTGGTTCACTTGGCGACTTAGCAGGGGATTCCCGGGTTCTACCCAACTACCACGTGGCGGGCCGGATTCGGAGAGACTGTTTGATTTTACCTCTCCAGCAGAGACTCTCTCTTGCACCGCAGTGGGGGGGATGAATTCAAACATCTGACCCCCAAAATCCTATCCACCCCTCAAACCTGTTTCCTTCCCAGATCTTCCTCACCTTCCTTTCCTTAAAAAAACCCACGCAGACCCAAGATGACATAAGCCCTGAGGGAATTTATTTTCCTCAGGGCTTCCTGTGTGGAGCTAATGTAAAAGAAAACATATTTTATACATATTACGAATCCGATACACAAAAAGTGTTTTATTTTCAATCTATCGAATGGCTTCATTCCACAGAAGGACCAAAATGTCCTGCAAATTCATTACGATAATCATAACTCCTTTTATAACATGTACTAGCTCTTGTTTTAAGGGCCAAGTTAAATCGTTACCAGCAGCAGGATTCCAAGCCCATCGCTTCCAGCTGGGGGAGATTGAACAAGGGGGGCAGAACGTTACCTGGGTGAGCTGGTCCACGCTTGAGACGGGCTGTATGTCCGCCAGGGACTCTTCGTAGCGCTCCAGTGAGGTGAGGCGGTCCAACAGCTTCTGCAACAGCACGGACACCTCGTCGCGGATCGTGGCCATGTCCTCGGCGGCGCAACTGGAACAATGTTTAAAACGATACTTAATACAACAATAAAAATTCATGCACAATCTATTTTTGCGAACTACTTATTAGCATTATCCACAATCCGCACGGCAAGCATTGGAGGCAGTTCCCAACAAAACATAAGTTTGCAGTCAAAAGGACAAAATAAAAGTGTTCATCATTTGTAACTATTAAAATATATTCGACCCTTTCCAATATCTATCCAACAATATAATAGCCTTTAATATAGGTGTAAAGTTACAAGTACAAAATTTAAAGTGCAACAAAATATAAAAATACAAAAGTTAGGAGAAAACAAAAAATGTTAAAATTACGAATTAATGAAATATATCAGATAATAAACAAGGCAGTTAAAATACCTGGATCAAAAACAAGAAAAAGTCTTCACAATTGTCATATCAAAGAACTATACTTTGCATATGCATGAATTAAGAGTTTGCATCGACTATGTGGTTTTCATTTATGCTTTACATACTATTATAAAAAAGTATAATATATTAAATAAATAAAATGAATCTAATCGGAAAATAAATAATGAAATACATTTCTTACAAATCGCACAATCTATCTTATAATTAATTATCTTGTTGTAACTGTGTTTTTTATGAATTTGATTCTTTGAATTTGCAGATATTATTAAATAAAATCGTAAACAACTTTACTTTTCTGAATGTTCTGAATTATTAAATGTAATTGAATTGAAAATAACCACGCGGCACACGCATTTGTTGTGTATTTGTTGCGTATTGAACAATGCCATAAGACTATCTCCAGAATGCTATAAATTCAAGCAAAACAAAAGTAAAAACAAATACAGGGGACAAAAGACTGAACAATACTCCATGGTTTGATGCTGAACTTGATACACTTATTAAAAAACGAAATAGTATATTTAAACTTTGGAAACAAAATCAAGAAAGTATTCCTTTGACAATAGAAAAAAATAAAGCTCGTAATACTGTCACCAACTATAGAAGATACATTAAATCTAAATATTATACGAAATTGATTAATGAAAACATTAATAAGCCACAACGAACATGGAAAACAATCAATTCCATTCTATCAAATAGCTCGCGAAACCCAACAATAGCTTGTAAATCTCTAGTCATAAATGACAAAGAAGTAAAGGGACCAAAAGAGATTGCAACTGCATGTAACACATTTTTTCTCTCAGTTGGGGAAAGTTTAGCATCAGTCATAAAAACCTCAAAAACTGATGTAAATACGATCTACACGGAACTTCAAGCAAAACAATCTTTTAACATGATCAGGACAAATAAGAAGGAAATCTTACGGATCATATCTAACCTTAAGTCTAAAGCAGCAGCTGGTTCCGATGGTGTAACCTCTCTCCTTCTCAAAAACTGCAAGGGTGAACTGGTGGATGACCTCATTTACTTAATAAATCTCTCTCTATCAAAGGGTATATTTACAGATAAACTAAAAATTGCAAAAATTATTCCTGTACATAAAGATGAATGTAAAAAAAATGTCCAAAATTATCGTCCAATCTCTATACTTCCAGCTATCTCTAAAATTTTTGAATGTGTCATTAAAGAAAAACTATTGAAATATCTCGAACACAACAAAATTCTAACGTCAAAACAATATGGTTTCAGACGACGATCTAACACTAAATGTGCAGCTTTCGATTTTATATCAAATCTGCAGAAACATATAGATGACGGTGATTTTACGGCGGCAATATTTATTGATCTAAAGAAGACGTTTGACACGGTGGATCATAACGTATTGATCGAAAAACTGAAGCATTTGGGTATTGTTGGTACACCTCTGGAGCTTTTCCGATCTTACTTATCAAATCGCTTTTCGGCAGTAGAATTTGGAGGAGAAATGAGTGAATTAGGTAAAATAACATGTGGAGTACCACAGGGATCAATTCTTGGACCGTTGCTATTCCTAATCTACGTGAATGACATAACAAAGTGGGGTATTAAAGGAACCATACAATTTTATGCTGACGATACGGTAATTTTTTACAATAAACTGAAACTAGCGGAGCTTGAAACGGAGATGAATGCTGATATTTCCCATCTCACAAACTGGTTGAGAATAAACAAACTAACTCTTAACGCAAAAAAAACTCATTATATACTTTTCGGTAACAAGAAAATTTCGGCCTCGATTTAAAATTGGAGACAACTGCCTCGAAAAGAAAATGAACACAAAATATTTGGGTCTGATCGTAGATTCCCAACTCTCGTGGGATCTCCATATAAATCATATAAAAGAGAAAATTACCCCTATAACTGGTGTACTATATAGGCTTCAAGGATTACTACCCATTCCTTTACTAACTTCAGTATACTATGCCATGGTACATTCACACCTTTCCTATCTCTGCTGTATCTGGGGTTTTGCCTCAAAGAAATTGATAGCTGACCTGCAGGTGGTTCAAAACCGAGCTCTCAGAAATGTGTTTGAACTTCCATGGGACACTCATGTTAGGGACATCTATTCAGTTTCTGGTATCCTTCCAATTACAATCCTTCCTAAATATGAAATCACAAGCACCATCCTACAAATTACCCAAAAATCTACTCACACCAACATCAAGCCACTTTACAATCAAGACATCCACAACCACAATACTCGAAATAACAATAAAATCCGCATTCCTCAAACACACACTACAAAATATGGGTTAAAATCACTGAACTATATTGCCTATACACTATATAATTCGCTTCCAGATATGTACAAACACATCCACCATAATAAAAAAATTACAAAGCAATGCTTTAAAAGAATATTTTTTAACTACATTTAAAAATGAAAATATGTAACTGTGTTGTCATTTCTTGTTGTATCTTATCCATGTTTTTCTTTTTTCTTTCTGTACTTGTTTTCTATTGTTGTTTGTTCTACTTAACGTGTCATTATTTTAATTTATAATTTTTATGATGTATGTGAAACTTATATTTGTGCAGAGCGCATAGAAACTGCGTCTCTCATTCCCTGTGGAAGTGTACGACAGTGAATTTGTGTGAACAAATAAAAAATAACAGGATATTCAGCCGCATGCAACACTGAATTATTGTTCCCAGTCAAAAACGTGGAAAAAACTGAGAGTCTAACGAGGCGTCTAATTTCAAGGGGTTAGCGTACAGTGATATTAGACTGATTATGGATAAATAAAGTGGTATATTACGCTTTAGTGCAATCGCTCATACAGTACGGAATTATCGGGTGGGGAAGGGTTTATAAAACAGCTCTACAACCATTAATTACTATCCAAAAAACTACTTATTAAAATCATCCTAAAAACCATATGACTTCCCTACCCTAGAATATTTTCGAGAATTTCAAGAATTTATGGTATACTGACATAACATTACTAACAACCACACGAATACAAGGAAAATGTTGATATAGATCTCATTACATTGTATTTTATTGTGTCGAACCTTCGAGTGATGATGTACAAAAATTTTAATAAAAATACGTAAAATAGGACAGCGAAAAAAAAATCTGAGAAATATTACATATTTTTTATTGTTTTATACCGAAATGAGAGGAACGAAAAAAATTAAAACAAGGAGATATTATAAAAACGTACCTACATAACACTGGACAACAAAAATACGTAAAACAAGATAAACAAGTATTCTAATTTCAAGGAATTGACACTATGACCTGAAACTGATGTTTCATATTCACTATTATGTAATGGAGGTGAATAATTAAACATACTATGACTCAAAATAAGTAGTGTAGGTCAAACGACGCGTTTAGTTTCAATAATCTGGCATCCAGTGATCTAAAATAAAGCAGTTAAAAAATGATGACAAATCAGTAGTGAAAAGGTTAATAATTTAGTAGATTCATACCGTTGAGTGATTGAGCGCAGCAGAGCCATAACGCGGTCATCGCGGAAGTCATACGGGAAGCTGCGCGTCCACTCGCCCAGGAGGCGGATCAGGGACGTCATCTCCGAGAGAAGGGCCTCTCCGGCGGCTGTCCCGGGCACAGTGACCTAGTGAATAAAACAACACAATAATGCAGACTCCTAATCGTGGCAATTGGCAAAATAAACTAACGCACTTCGCTTGCTCGAAATAACGCAAATGCGGCTATCATTTCGCCAAATACTGTCACCAAATTAACTTTCAACTCTACCGGTATTTATGGCCCAGTCGTTTGAAATCTTGCCACATGAATTTAACGTCGTCAGATCGGCATTGAGTGCCATTGGAAATTTCCCTGTTAAGATAAGATCCGTCAATAGTTTGTCAAACACTTACGGGCCGAGATTCGGCAGTTAAGGTTAAACGCAACGCTCGTTGTATTCTACGTGCTCACAGATGGCGTTAATTAATTAATTTTGTTTAAATACGCTTTTGCAAGGTATTGCTTTACAGTATTAAGACAAATTATTTGTATGCGCCCTCATATACGCAATATGAATATGAATAAATAGTTTTGTCCATATAAAAACTCAATTCTATCGAGAAAGGCATACAAATACAATATTGGATTGAATCATCGGTAAAATATTGTATTTGTGTGCCTTTCTCGAAAGAATTGAGTCTTTAAACGAACAAAACTATTGATTCATATTCATATTGCGTATATACGGGCGCAAACAAATGATTTGTCTTAATATTGTAAAGCAATACCTTGCAAAAGCGTATTTAAACAAAATTAATTAATTAACGCCATCTGTGAACACGTAGAATACAACGAGCGTTGCGTTTAACCTTAACGGGGACCGTTCAAATGTCACACATTCAAATTGTTACTAAAAGTCCATTTAAAGATGGCATGTGTGACGTAGGTTCAAATAACTAGGTATAAGAGAGTAGTATACAAAATACATCGAAAACCATGGAAAACAGTAACTTTATGTACATATAGATCACATTATTTAGGTTTATGAATACGAAAACCCGCAAAGTTAATAATCAGCCCTGATCGGACTCTGACAAAAACAAACTTACGACGAAACAGATGTGGGTTTTCATACAAATTTAATAAAGTACGCGAAGTTAGTTTCTCATTAAACATAATATTGTTCCTTCATAAAGTTACCAATGTCCAAAATTAATTAATATACCTATATTGCTATTTGAAGTTTCATTTTGTTGCCGGCAGAGTTAGCTTAGGGGCAGTTTTGATTACCACACACAACAAATGTTATGCAATATATTCGCCACGAGTTCTCATTTCACTACAGAAAAAGGTTATTCAGTTGAAAATTCACCGCAGGTCGCGTGTAGCTTGATAGACCCAAGTACAATAAAACTTTTATACAGATTTGTTGTAGTCGAACCTTCAATATTATCGAATCGATAATAATAATAAACATATAAACCACGATGATCCTCTTACATGCATTTTCATTTTTTTATTTTTTTTATTTATTTATTCATTTTCGTGAAATCGTAATCGAAATCGTTTACATGTAATCAGTTTGTACATAAGTATAGGGTTTTCCAATAAGAGGTGTTATTTTGAATAGCCCGCTATTTCGGTAGATGTTACTTTTGAAGCTTCATTTTTTGACATTTGACAAGTAGAAACTACGCCATTAATAAAAATGGAACGATACACGCTTCAACAATGCATTGAAATTATTCAAATTCACTTGAGTGAATCAAATGCAAATCATCTCGAGTGATGAGGCCCATTTCCACCTCGGTGGCTTCGTCAGCAAGCAAAATTGTCGCATCTGGGGCTCGGAAAACCCAAGAGTTATTGTTGAAAAGCCTCTCTATCCTCGTGTGAGACGTGTGACTGTTTGGTGCGGTTTATGGTCCGGCAGAGTCATTGGACCTTACTTTTTCGAAAATGAGGCTGGAGCAACAGTTACGGTGAATGGATTGCGCTATCGAGTGATGATCAATGATTTTTTATGGCCGAAATGGGATGGTATTGATCTGGACAACGTTTATTTTTAACAAGACGGCGCTACGTGCCACATAAGCAACGAAACCATTGATCTTTTACGATTGAATATCAAAATAACACCTCTTATTGGAAAACCCTGTATTATGTAGTTAAATAAAACCAATTCTGGATTTTCTCACCTTACCTCTACCGAGACAGCATTCTATGCAATAAGTAAATTAAGTGAATTAGAAGAAGTGCGTGAACAATTTTTTATACCGAATATATAGATACGCAATTTTTTAAATAGGTAGGTTCGCGTATTTAATGTTGTAATAAATCCTTGTTTATAGCTCGTGACCTCGCAGTATTTTAAAATGAACAGATTTTGATATTATTTTTATAAAACTTAACAAAGACAATCCACAACAAAAGTATCTATGGAAAACTAGGTCGGCCTATAAAATTTACGATTGATAGTTTATAGCAAGAATCGACGCTTAGCGGGACCTTTCAAGTGAAAAAAAAGCAAAATATCGCTGATCGTCTTTTCTGATGATGTCAAATGTGACGGTCGGTCAAACAACCGAGCCATAGAAATCCTAAACCGAGCAATAATCGTGCAAGTAACCCATTTTGACGTCAAAATACTTTTAGATATAATTGCAAATGAGCATTGACTATACGATTATTTGGACTGGTAAGCAGAAGGCAGGCCTTTTAAACTTGTGCAACAGTAGACATAAGTAGACAACTACACTTTGATGGATATATTGTATTATGTAGATATATCAGATGCCAGTTCCATTAAATTCTACTTTAGTGTAACTGAAGTAATCAACTGCTCTCAGGTTAATTGCACTCAACTGGAGACATCATCAAGCGAAAAAAGAGAATTCGTGGAAAATTCAATTCAGGGGCGAATTATATAAGGGAGGGTTTAGGGGTTTCAACCGCCCCCTCCACCATTGGCCGCAGATTTGCGTAGGAAAAGATAAAAATAGTACTAGCAGATTGCATTCCTGGAAAACAATGTTATTTTTAACATATTTTTAATCAATTTAATTAATAAGCTGTAACAACTCAGAAATTCGACTCCATTGGATCGCGCACAATACTTTAATTGAATATTTCCGTCAGAACGAACCTCTTGTATTCATAATATTATATATCTACAGTTGCAGGTATTAACGTGTAGCTTTATCTCATTTGTAAAAGTGTCGTATTATTGTATCTGGTAATTTCTCAAATGATTCGGCATTTTTTGAAGTACGTAGGTTTGAAACAATAATCATTATAACACATCAAACCAAATGTCAGTTGAGAACAAACAAACACAGCAAATCACATGCACATAATATTATTTAAAAATACAAGTCATTCAACAAAAACAGTTATAACCAAAAACGCTAAATTTGCAAGTGTTCCAATTCCTCCGCTTAGTCAGTTTACAATAATCACTTCTTGGTGAAATGCTAAATCGTTGAGCGGTTTACTGTTTGTAGTTATACACACTGAGGAGATGTTTATACCTCTGCGCGGATAAAATAAAATGATAATGTTATTTAACAATTCGGAAAACGTTTAAGCTTTTATTGATATGTTTAATATCTTCGTCTAACCGTGTTTCATGATGAAATACACCAACGCGTAAAAGTAAGTAGTGATAACTATTAAGTTTACAGATGTCGGGATATAAAATCTCTCTTTTAGTCTCACAGAAATCGTTGTCTCCTTTACTGTCATGGTGAGAAATATGATCTATACGTGTTAGAAAGAGAAAAACCACGCTTTATATTCAAATCTAGAAGTTAACCCAGAATTAGAATATGCACCTTTACGAAACCAAAGGTATCGATTACAATTTTAAAAAAGAGACTTGTTAATTTTAAATGAATCGACAAAAAAGTGAGGACACAGTGTTTTATTTTTGGGGTATATGCTTTGTTGCGATACCTTCTTCTTTAGGCAACGTTTCGGATAGCCTTACAATATCCATCATCAGGACAAAGCTGTCCAAAACGTTGCCTAAAGAAGGAGGTATCGCAACAAATATGTATATGTATCGGGGTATTTGGGGTATTGGGGCATGAAGCAAAAAAAGGTTATTTTTTAACCTCCAATTGACGTCCAACGCTCCCAAGGCCTTTACAAAAACTATCTTATATTTAAGCTATTTAAAAAAAACGTTTAAAAAAAACATACCGTAAAATCTTACCGGGGAAATCACTTTTTTGTTGTAACTTTTGAATGAATTATGGAAAGTTACATCATAATGGTGTAAGTACCTAATGCGTTTACAACGCAGTACGGACCAATCGTTTAATTTTCAATGCATAAAGTAGGTATTTCGGATGTCAAAAAATAAAACAAACAAAAAAATGGTGTTTCCCGGGGATCGCGGACTGGTGTTACGCCACTGCAGAGAGTGCACAATAACTTCATTTCGGAGCGGCGCGCGGCGTGATTTACTCCTGAGTACACTTTACCGGAGAGCTCGCCCAGTATTTACTTCGGAAATTTTGGTTCAGCTAAACCAATCATTCCCAAAAAGGTCTATATCGACAAAATTGTAAATGGGGTTTTGTTACCAGTAGAAACGCGTTGCGCACATATACTCAATAGCAACGTTTGACCAAACTTGTACAAGAGCTTTGCAAGGATGGTGCAGACTTGAACTAATTGTGCTTGAATGGACTTCGTAGCAGAATATTAATACGTCAAACATTGTAAAACTTTAAGAAGACTTTTGACAATTTAATTTAATTATTACTATTACTAGATTTGTATTTTATGTTTTCCTTAAAAAATGTGTAACTATAAAACAACATTTATTATTTATTTAACAATTTTCCACCCCAAAGTAAACCCTATAATGTTTCAGCTTCAAAAACATTGAAGTTGATGAATTCGTAAAATATAAATACTACCCAAAGCATAAAAAATCGTTACGTGGTGTACGGGATAAAAAAGTTTGGGAACCTCTGAGCTAAACCTTAGAATATTTCACGGTGAATCGATGTAAAAGTTTCTTTGAAGTACAAAAATATCTCTCGAGTAATTTTGAAACGGCACACCAGTAATGAATGAAAAGTACCAATTCATGAACAGGAGATAACTGAAAATTGCATAATCTTTCAGAGAAAGCATCATTTTGCGTTCTCAACGTGAACTAATCATGTCTTTCATGTCTAATGCTACTATATTTAATATATAAAGTCCTTGTTCACAGTTTAAGATACAGCTCCATTATTTGGGTTCCTTCTGAACAAAATCATATCCTAGAAATAGAAAACGTACAAAAGAGGTGTATGTTTTACCTGCATTACATTCCTTGCTCAAAATAAGAATGCCCAATTTCAATACCTTGGAAGCACGCTGAAAATCTAAACCAAACGTGAACAAGACGTGCGATAAATGAAAATTCTTCTTTTTTTTAATGAAATAAAAATATCATCGGAATTCAAAATTACAGCAAATATGCTCAGAAATCGCTGGTTAAAATCCCTTTTGCTGATACGTAGTATATATCGTAATCTAACAACGTAGTTTCTGGTTTGTGACATAGTACCCCGGGTATACAGTACAGACAGAGGGTGCTTGTACGATGTCACACAAATCTGTTGTACCTATTCTATTTGTCAATATTCTCAAAACACTTTCTGAAGCTTTTCAAAGCAGATATTCAGTATTCAGTATTCTAGTATTTCGAGACAACAGAGAGACTGCCTATTGAATTTTTGACGAGTTTGTGAACTTTGACGATGAATAGTTAAGTTTGTAAGTAAATAATTGTACGGAATGACGGACGAAGCGATGCGACGCGGCGGTTCACTGTAATAAGTCACCTAGGTAAGCAAACTAAATAAAATTTGACGAGGAGCGCTGTAATCTATCGATGTTAGACCCTCGGCTGACGGGATTTAATTGCCGTGGACAAAAGCTTTAATTCGGTTGGATATTTTCGGATTTCAAGTGGATAAAACAAAGTTAACTCGCTGTAATGGCCGTGAAGCTTTTTTGTTAAGCTTTTTCTATCCGAATTAATTTCTTCGAAATGAGAACATTTTAAATTTTCGTAATATCGGAGTAATTCGTTAGTCACTATAATTTAAGCTTTTTCCAAAATAAACATGATATTATTAATATAGGCTGTTCGGTGATTATACACTACACTGTGGGTGATAAATTACTTGGTGTAAAGGAAAGATGGTTGACTACGGGTCGAAGTTTCTCGACTTCTTTCAAAAGGTCTCCCTCAACCAGTCTCTCGCGATCCGGCGCGCCACGCAGCAGGTGGGTAAACACTTCCGCCGCCAAGACCTAGCCTTTTTTAATCATAGCGAATCACTTGGGGGTGACCTATGGCAGGGGTGTTGGTTATCCAATAAATGGTTCCCGGGCCGGCGGTACCTATTAATCTATCTATCAATATATTAATAAAGAAGAGTGGCTTGTGGATACGTTTTTTTTTTTAAATTACTCTCTAGATCTGATTTAGAAAAACTGTGTGTTAAGTGCGGGCAACACCGGGGACTTTGACTATTTATTTATAAATTAGATTGAAATAGCTCGTTCTTTCTAAGTTTGGTCTCACCCTGCATGCCGCAAGTCCCGAAAACCCTTCTGGATGGAAGGAGAGAGAAATGTCCATCTCGTACACGACCCCACTGGATTCTCACTGCACAATGGGTTAAGGTCCTCCCACAGCCGCTGTACCCATATGATGCACAGGCAGTGCCTTAAAGAGTCTGCGACGTTTGCATTAGGTGCGGCGCAGACCACCGAATGCCCGCTGATTATTTGTTAATAAGTCTGTGTAAACTTTGTATTGGGGAATGTAAGCCATAGTTAGAATGGAATATATTATACAAAAGTGAAATTTTTATGTTTATCCAGTGGTCCAGTCGTTATTTTAGAAAAGTGTAGATCGATTGAATGCAGGAGTTCAGAACGATCAAATTTAGAGTGTAATAATTTTAACAAAAAGGAAGGTTGGAATATTTAAAATACTCATTACGATGAGCTAAATTACTTATTCTGAAGGATGTTATGTTTCTATTTTCTTTGGATTCTTTCCACATTATGATTATGAATTTCATAGAAGGGCGACCATATACTTTTCAATTCTAATTGATAATGCATAATGAAAGATTATGTCGGTAGTTTTAAAATAAGCGTTGCTCAAGATTAAGTATTGAAATGAGATACCACAAATTTAAATGAGATTCGTCAAAAAGAGAATCAAAAACGAGGGAGATTCACAAAATACTATTACGAACTAAGTTTAGTACGGAGCAACATCGTTTGGTCAAAATAAACTCAAAGAAATAATATTAAGCGTGTGGGGAACATTAAAAAGCGATTATACCAAATTAAACATTATTAAGCAATTAAATGGAATAAAGCAGTCTTGCAAAACTTTATTTACTGTCGTTACAATAAAGGTAAATAGCAAAGACTAAAAGAGACCAAGACATCGCTTCTAAACTAGTCCCAGCGAGAGAACTAGACACCGTGCTAGCCGACCTGGATAGGCTGGGGGAGAAAGGATTGTTGGAAGCAAAAATAAATTAATTGTCGTAGGTGGAATGGCTTCATGGAGGGAACAGCTCTTCTTACCAGACTTTAATTAGTAGAGATTCAATGAGGCTGGAACTGAGTCATTTAGATACTCGATTATATTTTGTGTATACACTATAAATAAAACAAATAAAGAATATTCTTTAAGTTAACATAGAAGAAATATTTAAATATACATTCAGAATAGCACCAGTGATTAGCCACGAAATCGATACCGAAAATTGAAAAATTACGAAAAACAGATAATACGTTTTCTCGGTAGATCTTTATACCCAAGTTCTCCCAACACGAGATTTATAATGTCATTTTTAAATGTTTGTATATTCGAGGGCGTATAATTAAATAAAAACACACGAGAGAGCGTCGCTAAAAATTCAATTACGAGAATAACTGCCACAAACCAAAATAAGACATCATACCGAAGGGCCAAAGCATCGTAACTTATTATTGTTAACATTGCAGTAAAGCAAGACGGCTACAAGTCGTAACCATTACTTCAGCTATGTGGGCAAATATACTTTATTCGCAATAAAAAAAATGAAGCCGGGAAACGCATCTGGCATTAAAAACAGTTAATTTCATTTAATGACAAAAAGCGCATTGTTGTAGAACATAACCCGGCAGTAAAACACTCCACGTATAAGAGAAAAACGTACTAAATGTGTAGCCCAGTGGGGATGAAGACGCGCAGAGTGGAATGACATGTGTCTTTTACATTTTAGGTATTCCCTCTAAATCTGGCTAAGGTTTAATTATTTTAAGACAGTCAAAAACATTGTTTGTAGTAGATCATTTGTTGGGTAGTAGATCCTTGTTTTGAAAAGGAATTATTTACTCACTGTTGGATTCAATCGTGATCTAAAAAAATACCTTACCTAATATAATATTTATCATCAATTAGGTATCAACTCAAAATGTATTTTCAAAAGTCAAGTTTCAGGCTTCAAGTCCAGGTGACGCCAGATTTCTGTAAAGTTTCTGTAAATTCTGTTATTTTTATAATATTCAACAATAATTGCAATTATTTTTTAGAAAATACATTAAATGGTAATGGCTGCGCGTTAAAAAATGTTATCTTTATAAATGTTTGAGGTTTATCTTAATTTATCTGGTTTACGTTAAAGTGTTTCTTGTTACAAGCTTAGGATCAGTCTTCCGTACAAAGCCTCCTTCGTTTCATGTAACATTAGTGAAAAAAATACTATAAGCTAATAATCCATCAAATAATGCTTGTCGAACCACTTTTCTAAAGCATGTTATCTTCTAAAAGTGTAACGTCATCTTGTGAAACGTTCAATCTCTAGAATAAAGCAGATAATCTTTTTGGATATCTTCACTAAGAAAGACTATCGAACGGTGAGTTGCGATGTCATGCAATGTATCGAAACATTATAGGTATTTATAATTTAAAAAATATATCTATCGTCTATAATGACTCAATTATGTTTTAAACTATTTAATATTTTTATAAAATTAATATAATACATTCCATATCCATATTTTCGTAGGCAAATGATATTTCTAAAAAGTCATTTATTTTATCGCAAAAAATATTCTGGGTTCATCCTCTGTTTTCTGAAGCAGTGAAAACTTGTACGTTGAGCTCTAGTGTTTTAGAATATTTTTCTACCCGATATTAACACCTATTTTCAGGTAGTAAAATTATTTCCAGGAAGAATTATTTATCTTTGAAATATCCATTTTATGGTTTTACAGAGTCTTAAGACTAGTCATTGCTTGTACTATTTTAAAGGGCGAAATTAAGTAATTAGACTTAGTCGGCTAGCAATTAATTCTAGTTATAAAATAATTACAAAATGAAAAAGATTTTTTGTTTTAAACCACTTAATTTTATTATATACGTCGACCGGTGTCGGTTGTTCCCAGCCTTCTTCAGGACAATAAATATATAAACTGGTTTACCGGTTATAATAAAATTAAGTGGTTTAAAACAAAAAATCTTTTTCATTTTGTATAATGTCAAGCCACAAAGTGTTTTCTTTCTTCGATAATATAAAATAATTCATATTTTTTTCCCAACCGTATAAAAGTGAAGGTATATCTAAAATACCATAAATTTTCGAATGAAATTAAACACAAATACGTTACAACCACGAAAATCTTCAAAGATATTGAAAAGCAAAAAACATACATAATATTAAATAATTAGTTACATTTTCTCAAGACGGCTTACATATTGAGCAATGTACACTTGTCTACTTGACTTAAAAATAAATATTTGCCTGATTTTTACCCCGTTATATCTGGGTTCACAGAAATATTTTATAACTGTGTCATGGACGTCATCAATGTGCAAAATACATAACATAGAATATAAACTGTGAAAGAACTTGTTATATTAATTAATTAGAGAACTTGCGAAATGGCAGCCTTAGTCGGAAGGTTGTATTCGTGCGGATAATTTCTATGACGCAATATTGTGGAAAATTTCAGAAATCTCTCATATTTCAGAAATTTCCGTGCGCAAAGCTACATTTAATTACTATGAAATTATTTTTGGAAAATATAATGTTAAGTAATAAAAAGGATTTCTTCTAACCTTTAAAAGACTTTCTTAAAAGTATTTTCCAATCGATCATTGTTAATAATATTTACATTGATTGTTTTTATGAAAAATCGATGGCAATATATAAATCCATACAATTTGTTTAAATACCGTTTATTCACCGTTGAGATTTATCAAAATAATGGAACTGGATACTACGAGTAATAGAAAGCGAAAAAAACACAAGAAATGAATTATTTCCGAACGTTTGTATTGCTTTATCCGGTTCAATCATAAAAACAAAACATTACAAATCGGTCAATAATATTATAAAATTGGAACGGAATATTTGATGAACTTTATACAGGGTGTATCGGCACGTACCCGACAAACTTTAACAAGCTATTCCTTAGCATATTTGGAGTAAAAAATCTTATGTGCACTTTGCTGTCCGGTAACGTTTTTTTTAATAAAAAATTTACCATTCATATTTTCACCACATGTCACCACAGTTTTATCCTTTGTCAAAGTTTGAAAACCCATCTGGCAATATTTTATTCGAATTCCGTTGAATAATGTACGTGTGTACCTATATTGGCGCGCTTTTACAATCACAACGAAATGGCACGGCACCATTCGTCTCATTTTTAACTATTATTATTTAGTGTGTGCGAAAGAGCGAAGACGCTTTTCGACATACTTGCTTATAACAGCTGTTTAACACGAAAAGCAATGCCAATGACAGTGATGTAGTGTGGAAATTTTTATTATTTTTGTTTTTAATTGAAAAAAAAATGCTACCGGACAGCAAAGTGCCCATAACATTTTTACTCCAAATGTGCTAAGGAATAGCTGGTTAAAGTTTGTCGGGTTAGTGCCTATACACCCTGTATACAGTGTAATAATAATAATAATAATAATATTACGTGTATTTCTTAAACGTAGTATATCTATTTATTTTCGAAACTGTTGTGTCTCTTTCAAATTGGATACATCGTTTCAGTCCTGTCGTTGACGCATGTACTGAAGTTTTAACTAGCTCCAAAATGATTATTTATTTTAGTTATTTTCCATGGAGTATTTATAAAGTAGATGCAAAATTTTAAGCTGAAAAAAATATCATACCTTAGAAATTCGCAACATGTGTTCCGTGATTGATTTTTTTTGTGTAACTACCTATATTTCATAAAAATTAACATGCATATTAATAATAGAAAATTTTCAATTGCGCTAAGAATCCTCTTATATATTTGATTTAAAAACAATAAAAACAAAAGTTCAGAAATTCGGAAAGGTCGCTAAACCTTTCATATTATTAATGTCATTATTCATCCGAGCGAATAAAATCTTTTACGGTGTATCCAAAATATGAAAACATAATAATATTTCAATATAGAATTTCATCTCCTCATATTGTGATTAATTGACACGGGTTATAATCACGCCGGATGAATAGGTCAAAATGTGATAAATATATTATAACAGCGAGGTAGTGAAAATGTCAAATGTGTCGTTTCTCATCAATGAACACAGTTTCATATTTTATGAGAGTGTTTCTCATTTAAAAAGTAGGTACCTACATAAACAAACACCTTTGACGTGCGGCGACTTTTTACAACATTTAGAGAGGTTTTTTTTAGTTTTTGCATGTAAAAAGTCTGTTGGGATATATTTTAAGTTTATTCATATATAATGATCGAATTATAAAAAATAATATTTCGGATATAAAACAACCAGTTACAAACATTTTCTTCTAGAAAACGATTCTACCCTAGAATGAGGGGGTAGGAAAAAAGAGTTTACAATTAAATTAATTACATATTGACGTGGAAAGCATTGAATTTCGGATTCAACAATAGATTTTTTTAAACCCAACCTTACCTTATCGTTGACGATATAACAAAATACAATCACAACATAAAGTAAAGTTCATAAACATATGTTATTGTAATAAAAATATCATTTTATAACTAGTTCGTGTATTCATTCTGACATTAATTGGACGATTTATAAATGCCTTTGTAATAAAAACCTTATTAATTACACATTGTTAATTTGAGTACATTATTTTATTAGCATTACGTTACCGAACAAACAATATAGTATACACAAAATTATAGTGTTTTATTTAATAATGAACTTTACAAATCAACTATTTTCAAAAACAAATATAAAATTGTTAACATGGAGTACACCCGTACGTAGAAAAAAATATGATATTAAGATATAAAACTTCGCAAAATTACTTTGTTTAGGTAAAAATATGTTAAGAATTAATTATTTTGTTTTCTGAAACTGCGACTCCTCTGTATTAGTAAATTGGTGTTAGGAGGTGCTGCTGGAATAAGCCCTGCGCAAGTCACCCGAAGGACCAGCCCCAGAACTATGTTTATTGTAATTGTGTTATTGGGACAATTTATTCTATGCATCCGCTAAACTTGCTAGACAGTATTCCTCAATGTTTAAACCCGAGCTTCTGGAACATAAGACGAGCCAATATAGCCATTGGAGTATAGGAAAAAAGAGTAACTCACCCGTCCCAGATTCTCGAAAAATGAATGTTAAAATATAAAATAACCATATCTTATTTCGTGGTAGTGGTTATTTTATACAACAATCCTCCCTGTCTGAGGTATTATTTTACACTGACGTCTAATGAGCTTCAAATAACCGTAAAGTCACTTTATTGACATCTTGCAGAAATTATACCTGTCATTGGGACATTTTGAGATTTTGAGATTTTGAGATTTCCTATCCCCAAGTCTTTGCGAATGCATACCTACCAATCCCATACATATTAGGTCAACTGGTATTTTCTTCCAATGGTAATGTATAGGTACTGTGTGCGATAATAATTTGTGCAAAAATTCCAGTATAAAAATTAGATTTAAACAATTTATGACATTCCTCTATATTATTTTTGTACATTTACTGGACCGGGATTACCCTAGAAAAATTAAGACAAATGAGGAAGTCATAAGGTTTTTAAATCTAATTATTACAGTATTCAAAGGTTCGCAATTAATGGCGCTAAAGGCTCTGTTGTGACCTCTCCCGTTTTCGCATAAGCGATGCATGTAACAGAACGAGAGGTTACAATGGAGCTGAATTATGGCTAGTCAAATCGGATTTCAAATCATATTCCACATTCTCATAAGCGACGCAAGTAAAACATAGAAGAGTTACAACGGAGTTCTAAGCAACAATACCATAACCATGACCGGTACAAACAATATCTAAAGACATAGATATTATGATGCCTCACCGCTAATAGCTTCTTTGAAGCATGTCTCTTTTTCTTATACGCGACGCGTGCATCAGAACAAAAGAGCTTACAACTGAGCGGTAGAACAATAACCACGGCCCGTCAAATAGTATCAAAAGGCAGACCATGGATAACTCCATTTATCCCATTTTTCGTCATTAATAGCTACAGGAATAAAACCAATAACCATGGTCCTTTAAATCGTTACCTATCTAAAGGTGTAAGTGAGAGCTCCGTTCTAACCTCCCATTTTTTTAAAGATAAAGACTCATGAAATAGAAATATACATTACAACGGATATCGGAACATGATATTTCACACTATCCGCCAAATCGATACCTAAAGTCGAACCGCTGATAACTCCTCCGAAAGATGTTTCTTTTTCTTCTGCAACGAATGGATCATCATCCAAATACGTCGACTCCTTAGAATAAAAAGGATCTATTTAATTCTGAAATGTAACACGGTATTAGAGCCTATTACCGTATAAACATTTTGTATCTGATGAAGCCTCGTTTTTCTACTAAAACGAACTTCGGCATCGAATACATAGACGCACATGTAACAGAAAGAGATCTCACAACAGAGTTCACACTTGACGCATGACTTGACGGTATCTACCTGTCCGGCGGAGGTATGCCGCTTGCACAGCATGGCGAGCAGCTCATGCGGCCGTACGTATAGACGGCTGCAGAGTAGAAAGGCGAACAGGAAGCCACGGTCAGCGCCAGGACGCAGCAGGTCTACCAGCGCCTCGAGGGTGCCGCTGACCAGCTGCCCATCACGGTACTCTAGCTCGGACACGACCATCGAGCCATCTCCAGAAGAAGACATCTGTAACAATAACTACAATTAGCACGTAATGTACACGAACCTATTAAATCATGTAAAATGCACAAGTTTGCCATTGAATTTAGTTATTGGAAATGTTTTAATTGAAGCAAATTTTTATGTTTAAAGGCACAAATTGTTGCGCCTTAGTAAATCAGTTTTGGGGATAAATTTGAGTATTACAGTATTTCTGTATGCCTACTTACTAATGAGTAGGTAATACGATTTTTTTTTAAATTTAATAACGTAAGAGTGTATCTACTCGTAAACATACAACTTGATTGACAGTCCTGCCATCGTTTCCACTATTAAATTACATGTGCCGACCAGGAAAAACCCAGACAAAATGTAACATTCTTCTGCAATACATACACAACCAACTATCAAACACACTCACATACCAATAGGATGCGTTACCTGGGTAACAAGTTTGAGGGTACTATTGATATATTTATTGACTCCATTTATAGAACTAAGCATAATCTATACCAGCACTTTGTTGAATCCTACAAATTATAGTAGCGTTGGTAATGTGGTAGTATTGTTCTAGTATATATATTACTGTTATATATTTTACTAATATAGTTTCATAATCAGGATATCAGTTTACTGTTATATCATGCATTTAAAATGAAAGTATAATTTTCGATAGTTATATTCCGTTCTTTAAATCTATATAAGAGGCCGGCTGGGAGTAAAATCAAATAAAATAAAAATAGAATTACAAGCTACGAAGCTTTTCCAAGAAATGCAATTTGTGTAACTTTATTGGATACTTTTAAAAATGAAAAATTCATAATATTATGTCTTTATTTTTAGATGATAATTTTATAGAGCCGAAATGGTTTTTTTATGAAGAAGCTCTCTAACGAAGAACTCGAACGTCGCAAAATTTGAAAAACAAGTCAAAAATGAAGACATAACGCCATAAAGTATGATTTTTTAACTCCACACAGGCCCTGGAAGCCCTCGGGGCCTACGTCATCTTGGGGATGCCGTGTAGAGGATATAAGAGGCAAGTGAGGAGTGAAGCTGGGTCATGAAGAGACAGTGCAACACAGAGGCCGGCAAATCAGTATACAACCGAGCTGTTGAACTTTAAGCACTCATCAATAGAAACGATCCGTTATAATGTGACAAATTTCAACTTTTTACAAATGTTTGGCGTGTTCCCCGACATTACACCGGTGCCGAGAGGACCAATGACGCTTTTTGACGTTATTAAAATATCGGTAGAACAAGAACGGTTATTGCATTCCCACCCGACGCCTTTGTTCTAAAAAATTAAGTTAATTTATTTATTGATACATTATAAGTATATATACCCGTGCTGAGGCCCCCATTTTACAATTTTATGTGACAAACTGTGTATGTAAAAAAAAATTACTGAAATGTATTAAAATTGTGTAAAATTAAACGAATTTAAATGACATAGTAAGAAATAAAATAAATAAAGTAAAGTAAATTTATAAAAATAAAATAATTAAGGCAGTTATAAAAACTAAGCAATATCTATGTAATTATTGGTCCGGCTGTGAATAATATGTGTACTACGTGGGTATGTTTTTTGTTCTTTTAAGATAATTTTATTTTTGTAATGTATCCAGTTTTGGTCTTTAAACATATTTTAATTTTGTTTGTGGAATGTTTTGTTGTTTGAAATTAAGGTAAGAGAATCAGCGCAGTTTCAGCAGTAGTTAAAATATAAATAATAAAAAAAATAAATCATTTCAAAATCAGAATAAACTTGCCAATTGAATGGTTTTAACACTATTTTTTTATTTATCCTTGCCTCATTCACATTCATAGAGCGCCTCATAAATACTCTTATATTATTCTGACACTTGACTTTTGCTACCATTCACATTTGCGTCATATATTCTCCTTACACTCCTTTCTTCGCTCATTCGCTCTACATGCCCAGACCATCTAAGCGTCCCTTTCTTAATCTTACTCATTACACTTACATCAGCCTTGCATTGTTTGCGGATCTCCACATTTCTTACACGATCGTACATGGTTTTACCACACACACGCCTCAGGGATCTTATTTCTACAGCATTTAGTCGACTTTCATCCTTCCTCTGCCAGTTCCATGTCTCACTTCCATACTGTTAATTCAATTAACATTTCCCTAATTGAGAATAACTCGTGTTTAGGGAGGGATATACCTATATGAGTTATGTTGTCTGAAACGTTTTCCGAGCCCTGGCCTAGGGCAATAATGATCGGGATCATTAGTATTGAAGTGCGCTCCGTATCGCTAGCGAGGCGCCACGTAGGTGGTGTTTAGCCTCGGGTAGAGGAACCGATTAACTAATCAATACATTTTGACGTGGAACAGATGAGATGAGCGTGTTGGGGTGGATTTATCCAGATTTAGGCGAGAAGTAGGATTTTTGCACCAACATTATAAATATTATTCCAGCTTCCACACTTGTGTGTAACCATCTTCCACACTTTTGGTACCATTTTTAAAAATTTGGATTCCATCCTCCACGCATTGTAATTCCATCTTCCACACTTTTTCAATCCATCTATCACACTTTAGAGTCCACCTTCCTCGATGCATTGATTATCCATCTTCTATAACCTAGTTCCATCTTTCAGACTTCAACCCTTTTTGATTCATCATCGACACATTGTTGTTTCATCTTCCATGTCTTGTTTCCACCTTCTATACTATTTGATTCCAGCTTCCACACTTTTTGATGAAATACTATTTCCGTTTATTTCTTAAAACCTCGTTTAAAACTGAAGACATAAAGATAGCGCTTTATATTTAAATTTACCAAGATGCATACGAGAATCTATCCCTATAATGTTGTTATATCAATATCTACTTATATGCCTAACATATTATTTTATCGAATCACCTTTTAATAAACATAGCTAATAGTTATTCATGCAAAGTGCATCTCAATCAAGTTTATCGTCGATTGAAAACAACAATCACATTGATAAAAAAACACAATTCCCATAATTGAAATAAACAATTAGGTGCATCGAATTACAATTCAAAAGCATTCCCTGTTTTCATAAATATTTATGTCCAATGTACAAAATTCAGCATTCAGGAGATTGTATCGGTCAGTTTATGTGGCGTTAACTCACAATAGAGATCACAGACCGCCAACCGAGAATTTAATCTCTTTGTTCAACATTAATGTTCCGCTAAATGTTTTACGAATTTTGGTGGTTTTCCAGAGCAAAATGTTTAGCTTTAAAAACTTTAATAATAAATCAGGTTTATGTATATAATACTTTTCACAGCTGTAATGTTAGTTTTGTAAATTTCAAAATGTCACTATTCAAGAAAGCTGCTTTCCAATTGTATCAATGCTCCCACAATTTGTTGGTTATTAACTACTGAATTAATATGAAGCATTTCACAAAACAAAACCACGTAATATCATTAGTGTCAACAATGCCAATATAATTAGGGATGGCTAGCTGTATTTGATTTGTAGATAGATATACAAATTCAGGGTGTCCGGGGGCAAAGTGCATAAACTTCGGGAGATGATTATACATGATGGTAAGAGTAAAAAAGGTTAATAACTTTTTCAGAAATTTCGTTTTTGTTTTTCCATACAAAAATATTTTTCCACTAGAGAACATTATTTTCTCCACACAAACAATTCAACTTTTATACCTTAAAACGTTGAAATTTCTAAAAATATATTTTTCCTTTTTACTTGTACCCCGGACATCCTGTTTGTACATTTTAGACTAGATACGTTGGCACTCTTTGATTAATTAATCAAAATAAGCCGCATAAACCAATTTCCCAAATAACTTCTCTAAATGCATGCGGTATTGGTATAATGCTAATTACTAAACAAACTTGTTTAAAAATATACAAACTATTTTAAATATCAGTGTTGGGTATTAATATGAACTATTTTTTTCTTTCTTCGGAATTAACCAACAAAAATTTGAAATATTTTTATTTATTTATTTATCGTTTCTTTACCTTTTTTAAGTTAGAATTTTTAACCTCACTAGGACAAGCCTGTGTTGAGGTATATGTTTATTTGAGGAGTTTTATTTTGTACTGTACTCTTGTCACACATGTTTTACAATTCGATTTAAAAAATAAATAACAATATTAATAATAAACCTATCATTTCTTTTATACTTAATGAGAACATCCGAAAATGACGCAAGTCTACGTAGTGAAATGAGTACGTTTGTTAACTGCTCGGAGGAAACGAAAACATATTTCCGTATGACTTGTAGAAGTTTCTGATCGAAACGAACTCTCTATTATTTTAAGTTATCATGTGAACTATATTTTCTGGTCTGTGTTTTAGTTTTCACAATGTTTTTTTTTAAAACTGTTTTTTTAATTTTTTTGTCATATTAATAAATAAACATCACTTCATCAATAACGGCAAAATAATTTAAATATATATATCTATCAGGGAGCGAAAAACCTACTCAATTTCAGTTAGTAGAGTACATTGATTTTTTTAAGACAGGCAAACATTCCCGGGTTACTAATAACCTGACAATATTTTCTATTGCTCGTGTCGTGATGGAGGACTTAGCCAGTCGAGGACTTGAACTCACGACGCCTGGGTGAGACCCAGACGCGATGCCATCCTAGCCACAGACCGGTCTGATTGAACCTTGAAAATTTCCCACGGGGATTCTGAAAGTTTTTGTTTATAAGTTTGTCCTATTCTAAAGACAACAGCTTAACGGAATCCGCACAGATATAATTAATCCGATCTTACGTGGTCGCTCACCGATGTATTGGTGATCTTTGGAAGCGTCGCTGACACAATAAGTATTTGTTTGAGGTGATCATTAATTCCCAGCTATGAGGTAAGCTTAGCTTAGTCTGGGTGTAATCACTTGAGGACAGAGACCATTTAATACGGACTCACCACAACTAATCCAATAGGACTAGCTCGGGTCAACATGCAAATATGTAGATCTAAGTCTTCACACTTACGGAGTATGGACCCACATACGTGTGAATGTAAACCTGTAAATGTCATTAGACATTATTTTTTTTAAATTTAATGCTAATTGGTCTATGTCTATGTAGTATGGGCGAATTCTTTAAGCCGTACCTTTTGACAGGAATGCGGAAAAAACTTAGAAAGTAACATTATCATACAGCTCAATTTCCAATACAAGAAGATAAAATTTCCATCTATTAATGAAAAATTTGTTTACGAATGTTGTAAACATCGAATTTGTTATGTTGAAAATATCGATATTTTTTGTAAACTCGTTTGTTCAACTATTTAGGTGAGGAATTAGCGAGTTTGTTTCATAATTTATATGTTAACAGTGACAACGAAAAAGGTCCTAATGTGGCGAGTAGGTACTCTTATGTTAAATACACAGGAGTTCGCAACAGTCAAGCCAATTTCACAATATAAAAACAGAAAAATTAGACGCTTATCCTTCGTCGATCCTAAAGTTCATATATGTTTTAGGTAACTAATGAGTCAAGTAGAATTTTTATGACAGAAAGTTCTAATGGTTCTCAGCAAAAATCCTAATGTATTCATGCTATTGTTTTTAATGTGATTTATATGATTTACAAATTGTAGTTTTCTATCAAAAGTCTCAAATTTTAGTTGACATCTAAAGTTGTATATAGTGTATCGCATAATTTAATTGTATTAGAGATTTGTTTCAAGAGAAAGCTATCGTTTTACAACTGTTAATATTTAGAAATAAATTGTTGGTTACACACCAATTATAATATTCATTTAGGTTTGATATAAGCTCTTGGTAACCAAATTAACAATTTGCCCTATCTTCCTAAATTCTTTAGTTTGTGAAGAAGTCATTTATGTGATATTTTATCAAATACCGGAAATCGGTATATAATAGATTGCGAACCAAATTAGAAATTTGATCTTTATTCCTAAGTCCTTTGTGAAATCTGTATATAATATCGTCGATTTGATTTTTTTTTATAAATGCATTAGAAAAGTAATATAAAAGAAAAAATGGCAAAATCTAAGCATATGTTATATGCATTTTCGGGTTCTAAAAGATTAGATTTCCCAGTGTATTGGATCTTCCTACATAGTTGAAAATATAGCCCATATTATACATAACATTTGGAAACCGCTGGTACTAAATTTAAGAAAATTTAATTTCATTCATATACAAGAGTTCTAAAAGATTATATCTTCCTTCAACTTGTCATATAGCAAACTTGCGTATTCAATTTCTGAAATACGTGTGTGTGTTGATCGACTTCCACGTGTCATGTTTCGCCAAAGAGAAGCTTTAGATCAAGGCTGCCCAACCTTTTTAACAGTTGGGCCAAATTGACGATTTTGAATCACTGGCGGGCCACCACCACTGAATACCTGACGGTTCCTATTTCCATGGGGGGGGGGTTGTTAGAGAATTTCGCTGAGAAAAAATTCCATATGTGATATGTGATACAGAAAAAACATCATATGTGATTCCCCACAACAATTTTTCGAATTCCATGGGGGGGGGGGTGGCTACAAGATTCCATTTCGGAAGCAAAAAATACTACATCAAAACCGGTGTATTTTTGTTTAAAAAGTAAGTTCAACAGGTTAGATTTTTTCGTCGCTGATTCTCGTTCTGAGTAGCCCAAATAGCGATAAATGGCCTTCGTTGGCAACACTGGTGACCGCGCGCAAGCGGCATGGTTTGTTTTACCGCGGGCCCGCGACACTTTTTCGAATTGGCGGATTGGCGGGTTTTTTGAAAATGGTTTACGCGGGCCACTTATAATTCGTTCGCGGGCCACTTTATGGCTTCGAGGGAAAATGGGGGGTGGCAAAAGACTACAAGTGGGCTGTGAAAAGCTGAAATGGCGGTCAGAGGATTTAAAAAAACATCTTAATTTATTCAATATTAGTCTTACGTATATCGTTTATCTTTGCGAAAATCTTGCATTTGATCCTTATTTGAACCGTTTATTTAGAGAATAGGTATCTATTAATAATGGATGAATAGTATTTTTTGTTATTTAGATAATATTGCTTAAAAAAAAATTTTTTTTAATTAAGAAACAGACATTTCCGGGTTACAAATAATATCAAAATGTTGAAAATCCACCGATTTCCATCATTTTAAGTGGAAAATTTGGATTGTGCAATGATGGAGGATCAAGTAAAGGATCGAACCCCCAACATCCGAGTGGAACCAATAACTACCAGGCTACCGACCGGTTGGTTGTGATTTCAAAACATGTGGTTTTCGCTTAAATTTTCGCTCTTTCCGTGAGTTTTGACATATTTTTTAATGTTAAGGTGGGGGAAGGGGCATGGCAGAAAAATAAACTTATGAAGTGGGCTGTCAGTCAGGTTGGGAACCACTGCTTTAGATAATATGAAACACCAAAACGCCACATAAGAAATAATTTCACATAAACAGGTTCGAACAGATACGATCTCAATAAATTGGCGAGAAAACTCATACACACAAATTTTATTAACCAATAAGGCATTGAGAGAATTTCACGTATCATGTATCGCAAGTCACAAAATGAGAATCTTTATATAATAATATGATACGTATATGCGACATAGTATGAGAAACAAAGCCCGCAAAATAAGGAACCTAGCCGTTATAACACCATATAATGGCATTAAATGGGGTTGATTTAAACTTTCCGGCATCATTAAGCGTGTAATCCCTTGGAAAGACTTTTCCCGTCGCATCCGCCAATGCGGTGAGGAAGCCGCAGCCAGAATCTCGAATGCTGTTAGCAGGAACAAAAGATTGCCACGTGGAATATTGTGATAGTCCGCACTCCGAAGAGATGAAGTAATATGAAGATAAGCATAGAAATACAAATAGTGTTGGAAGTGGTCTATTAAGAATTCAAATATAAACTGATTTCTCCTATCTCCAGCCCCTTTGACTCCTAGTCCCCAGACGGGCCAAGAAATTGAGCATCTGTTTGAGAAATAACTTCGGTGTTTAAAAATATTTTGATCAATTTCATCGGAAGTAAGACTGAATTGACCTTACTTCGGGTTACTGTCATGCCCACTGCATGTATATCGGTTTGTCTCTCCAATGAAGATAAAATTACGAAAAATAATTCTTGGGTCACAATTTGAAAATGTTTATTACGGACCTCATTAATATTAATTGTTTTTTTTTTGTAACTTCCAATTTTTTTTTTTTTAATTATCGAACTTCTTACTCAGATTATTTCTATTTTTTTCTTCTTTAAATCTTCAACAAATAAATAACTTCTGCTGACAAGTGACCGTCTTATAATAATCCACTGTATACAGTATCTACCTACATACCTTGGTATGGTACGTGGTATGTGATGTACAATTGGTCAACGTCTGTATTTAAAGAAATCATTAACGTACGTTTTTCACATAAATAATCTAAGTAAAATATTGTTAATAAAATCTAAAAACTTTTATATGTGTATATATAAAAAAATTGTATTTTTATATATCAATGCTAGTTCCTCCAACCTAACTAATCTAATAAATCATTATACGATACATTAAACACTCACCTAGAACATTCAGTTTATCGTATTTTCCACCCTGTTAAATTTGATGTGATTAATTTAATTTACTTTAATTGATATAATCAATTAATTTAAACTTTTATTTAAATTTAATTATTTATAATTTTATTTATTTATTTTAATAAATTTACCAATTTATAATTTAATTTAAAAATCTTTAAAAGACAACAATATCACGCATTTTATGATAGGATACCTATCCGTTATGATTGCAAAAGTGACGATATATCGAATAAAGATATTATTTTTGCTTGGTAAAACTATACATATTATTATTAAAAAACTTCATAACTTTATTTTTTTTTCAAACATCGATATTGTTAAATTTTCTGAGGGTAATTGATGTCAATACATAACAAACAAACATATTTATTTTTAAAATGCGTCAAACATAAAATTACATCCAATAAGTTCATCGGAGTGTATTAATAAACTAAAATTCAATTAAATGTAATGAAATAAGTCTACACAACGTTCCAGTTGCATTGGATTTCTGATGGTGTCCCGCCCTGTCGCACTTCCGAAGCGCTCTGTGGAATGCACTGTACGGCGCGTGCGGTGTGTCTAATCATGTGAGTGTTAATTCGATACCGGTTAATCTGTATGTCATGTAATAAGTATCGGTTGGTAAAGGATTGATTCAAAATCAATGGACTATGATTTCTGAAACACCAGCCATAGAGAGAAAATTTTAAAAAATTCAACGATATAATTTAATTGAAATGTACGAGCAAATATTGGCGAACTTCTGTCTTCGTCACGTTTTTAGTTTGAATTTATAAAACGGAAAAGTTTTATCGGGGCGAACTGAACATGTGTATTTTTGTTTAATATAATCGCAACGTGGAATGAATTTATTCGTGTGACACAGTTCATAATTTTTATGCGAAAATGTTTTTACTTTACTTTTCTGAATTGACTGGAGTCCTGTTTTATCTCGATCATTTGACATTTCAACGCACTGTATATTTGTTTACATAGGTCTCAATCGTAACAGATTAGGATAACTAACAGAAAGGATTGCTTTGATATTGAATAAAAGAAAGATGAAGTTAACTTAATTTATTTAAAACAAATAGTAATATGAGACTCTCAAATTGGCATGGTTTACATATTCTCAAGGGTGTGTGCTGCGAAACGAAGATCGCAAGCACGGTTGGAATTAATGGTAGCAATTTACAATTTGTGACAAACGTTTACAAAGAATATTGTCTGACCTGTTTCTCAGATGGGCGCCACACAGCTCTTAGAAAAGAACTGTAAAACTTATAAAGGTTTACATGATGACCAGCGATTACATCAGTCAAATCAAATCAGCCATCAAAATCTCCCGTAAAGTTTGTCGTCTGGAGCAGTTGCTCGAATCCTTCCAGAAGAACATGATATATAATGCGAAAAAAACAGCACTGTTGGTCATAAAACACGGGGAAGGCCCAAAAAACATTCCCCCAGTCTTTTTGAATGGTGAGATTCTGAAAACAGTAGAAACCACAAAATATCTAGGACATATCATCAACAACAAGTTAACGGATGATGAAGATATTGACAGGCAGAGGCGTGTACTGAGTATAAAATGTAACATACTCAGTAGAAGATTTCGGCTCTGTAGTCCACGAGTGAAAAGGACGCTCTTCTTAGCCTTTTGCACCACCCTGTACACATGCGAGCTCTGGGCTAATTTCAAGAAAAGAACAATGGAAAGGCTTCGGGTGCAATATAACAACGCTTACCGATTGATGTTCGGACTCCCCAGGCACTGCAGTGCCTCCTCAATGTTTGCAGAAGGGCGAGTTCCAGGATTTACAGCTCTGTTAAGAACCAGGATTGCAGGACTGAGGGAAAGGATAAACCATTCCAGAAACATTATTATCATAAAATCCCGTCTGACTTCAGGATCGAGCATCGAAGACCATTGGAGAAAGATACTTGCTCCCACAATCTCAGATCCGATGGATTCCCGTGCTTCTCTGCTTTAACTTAATTTCATTTTCTATTTAATTTTTTAATTTATTAATCTCTTTTTATTTATTTTACTATATGTAAATACTATTTGTACTTATATCCTCTATGGGATGTGTGGGATTGCACTAACCTCCCCACATCCTGGAATAAAGAATTTATTATTAATATTATATATAGAGGTGTTTTATTTTGGCACGTTCAGGGTTGCCACCGTCCTCAAGAGATGTATTTTTTGGCTTGATTTTAGCTAGATAAGTTTGCGAACATGAGTTGTAAATTCCGATATCACGTATATTTTTCGGATTCCATAATGCTGGATCCCTTAATATAGATGTAAATACTTCCGATGTTATTATTCCATTCGTATTTAAAGTTAGTTCGAGGGGTTGGTGGTCAGTCCAATCAACATCGTAATGTATTTTCATATCGATAATTTGTTTGTAAATATTTTTCGTAACTAGACAGTGGTCTAACCACCTGGTAGTACTATGCGCGTCACTGACGTATGTGTAAGAATTCTCAGGTAAAATTTCGGTGTCGGCACAAATGTATTCGAATTCTTGACAAAAAGATTTTAGTTCTATTCCAAAGAGTGAGTCGGGATTAGCGTTGAAGTCTCCGATAATAATTGAATTGATATAATCTTTGTCGTCAATGATCGTTTGTATGGAGGCCAGGCAGTTGGTAAACTCCAGAAAGTTGTCAGTTAAGCAAGTCGGCATATAGATCGTGAAGATGGTTAAATTTTCAGTATTCAGACTCACCTCGATTCCGGCCATACGACAATTGTCCATCGGGATTGTGGTAACCCTTAAATTTTGCTTGTAAATTATCCCAACTCCGCCGTACGGCCTACCTAGTAGGGGACCGTTAGCTATATTGACGGCAGAGGTGCCCAAGCTATTGAAATGCGGATGAATATTAGACAAAAATTCAATCTCTGTTGGGAGTAGCCACGTTTCTTGGACTAGTATAATGTCATATGATTCGCAGAGATCGTGAATAAATTTTTCGGAGCTACGGACCGATCTGCAGTTAATCGAAATAATTCTTAATTTATCGGTTGTCATTTTGATTTTTGGTTGATGTACGCGATTCTATATATTTACGGAATACAATTCCTTCCGGCCATAGTTCTTCCACCAGGTATTTCGGCCCTTCAGTTGCTCTTACAGAAAGTTTAAAGGTGTTAAATGGCGTAGGACGGTAAGGCTTAATTTTTTCGATCTTAGTATTTTCGAGACCATTATCTGCAAGGTAGGTCTTTACGTCGTCCTCGGTAGTTTCCAATGTAAACCTTGAAATATAAATTGACGTAATTAAATCTGCCGACTTCAGTGTCGTTGAGGTTGCTTTTCCTCTCAAGTTGCGTTTGGGTTTTCTAGTTACTAATGTAAATCCTCTCTCATCTTCCGCAGGAGGCCGAGGCCGCGGACCGCGGTCACGCGATACCTGTTTATTATTTTGTTTTAAAGCGTGTGCGAAGTTCATTCCCGGCTGCACTGGACTATTTGTAGTGTGTTCGTTCATTGTCTTTGTGTGTGTGGTTAACACTGCATTACTAGAACCAGTCGATAAGTAGGATGCGCCGCCCGTCGGTATTTGTTTATTATCTGGAAATGGTCGCTTACCCACATTTAAGTGGTTAATAATTACTTCCGAATTCCCAGTTAAGTCACTTTGTTTGTTTGGGACCTGAATATTTGCAATTTGCTCTCTTATTAGTGCCAGTTCTTGTTTTATGTCTTCATTTTTTGTGGTCGATGAATCTTTTAGTTCGGTTTTTATATGAGTTATTTCCGTTTTCAGTGCATTGAGTTCCTTAAGGAGTTTGGACACATCTATGCTGTCGAAGTTGATGGGAGGCAATTTATGCAATTGTTTAGCAGCGAACACTGGTAGCTTATCAGGATCGGTCTCCTTCAATGCTCTCAGGATGTCCTGGAGGTCTCGGCTGATTCTGCCATCTCCTTTCCGCAAAGTACGTTTATCCGGAAGCTTTTCAAACAGGATAGTTTTCGCCTCCTTTATTTCCTCTTCGGAGTAAGTAGAGATGCATAATTGTGTAATTGCAATCTCATCCAGAGTGTCTGCTTTGTTTTGAATGAACGTAAGACACTCGTTTATAATTATATTACATGAGTTACACGACATAGCGATGCGATACCTTCTTCTCTCGCGACAATGTCTATATATATTTTTTAACATGAAAATTCATTTACTTTAGTATAAATTTTTAATCAATTATTTAGATCGCAATGAAGTGTGTTTTTACCATGTCCCATTTCTGCATTCAATTTAAAAAAATTAGGCATGTAAGTTTTTTGTATAAATTTGGAACAACATCGAACAAAATCAAGAACATTTCTGGTAAACAATCCGTTGGTTCCATTCCGTGACCACATTTATTCATTTTTAAAGCTTTTTTAGTGGCTTTTAAAGAAATTTATTTAATATATGTTCAATTGTATTACTGTGAAATGTTATTTTATTTTTTTATACATAACTGAAGTGTCCCATCAACAATCTATTGTATCTATCAATAAATTGAAGATTTTCTCTGAAGAATACACACAATTACCATTCATTAGCATGCTAGGCCTTGAGAAGTACATATTATGGTACATAGGTCTCAGAATATCAGCACTGAAAATCCCAACTTCTAGTAATCTGGTATTGGTGGAAATGTTTAAATAAAACTTAAAATTAACTAATTAAAAGTATAAAAATTGTAAAATAATGAACAAATTTTGGCGAAAAAGCCATTATACTGCAGACACTTCTCGATCTATCTGCTGGCGCTTGGCGGTGAATATTCCCCGATTAGATTTTCCAGCAAACTACCACTCGGTGACCGGAATGCAAACCTGCCCGGATGCGCCAGTATCCGGCTCATCTCTATCTGAATTCAATTTGGACTTAATCGGTTGGGAATTTTGCTTAGATTTGGGTCACTTCGTGTGGCGTGTAAATATATTGATTTAAGATTTTTTTGTATACAGTCATGTGTCAATATAAGCATCGGTACTTGGAATATCACACATTCAATCTGGGAACAGAATTCAGTTAACCCTTAGGATACGACCAACTACAATTGCAGTTCAGTGAAATCATGACTACCTTAAGGTGCACTGCGATATTTGGGTCACTTCGTGTGGCGTGTAAATGTATTGATTTAGGATTTTTTGTTTACAGTCATATTGTGTCAATAAAGGCATCGGTTTTTTTTAATGTCACACATTCAATCTGGGAACAGAATTCAGTTGATCCTTAAGATACGACCAACTACAATAGCAGTATAGTGAAAGCATCACGCAGGCCCCATTGATATCATACAAATTGGTGCACTATGTAATCGGAAAAACTTTTAATATCAATTTGCATAGCGACGTTTTTGTGAAAAAAATTACTTACCTTCTTGACTTTATCTTATTATGTGCAAATAGATACATTACCATAGTTTGTAGCAGTTCACATTCGCCTCGCTACATTTATGGAATTCTTTACACAACTCTATCTGAAGACCGCTTTCCTCTATGGGACTCGCGGTCTATGGTTGATCGCAGGGAGCGCGACGGAGAGCAGTACCAAACGGGCGGCTTTGGAGCGAAGACAGGTGAACGGGACGGTCAAAGGATTCGAGCAACTGCTCCAGACGACAAACTTTACGGGAGATTTTGATGGCTGATTTGATTTGACTGATGTAATCGCTGGTCATCATGTAAACCTTTATAAGTTTTACAGTTCTTTTCTAAGAGCTGTGTGGCGCCCATCTGAGAAACAGGTCAGACAATATTCTTTGTAAACGTTTGTCACAAATTGTAAATTGCTACCATTAATTCCAACCGTGCTTGCGATCTTCGTTTCGCAGCACACACCCTTGAGAATATGTAAACCATGCCAATTTGAGAGTCTCATATTACTATTTGTTTTAAATAAATTAAGTTAACTTCATCTTTCTTTTATTCAATATCAAAGCAATCCTTTCTGTTAGTTATCCTAATCTGTTACGATGGAGACCTATGTAGTTTGATTTAACATAATTGAAATACAAATGTTACAATGGCGACCAACGTGTCATATAATTAATATTAGCCAAAAATATTGCGTTACAAGTTCCCTCGAGTATAACTGAACTTTTATAAATTAATAATTATTTATTTTTATACAGGGTATCCGGGAGTACTTCAGGAAGTGATTTTACGTGCGGTAGAAATGAAATAAAAAAATAGAAAATTCATAGTTTTTTTTTTATACAAACATTTTTCCGTGCGAACAATTCAACTACTTAAAAACGTTAGAATTTTGTAAAAAGGTATTCTTAAATTTTTACTTGTATTATCGTGTAGAATCACCGCCTGAAGTTAGACCTTGTATTATTTGTTAATAACAATGTAGTGGACCGTTTTAGACTTTTTGTATGGCAGTAGATCAACGCATTTGCGCACTATTGCATGATATGACACTCTGTAAATGTCTTTAGGTAGGTAGGTTTTTTCTGCGAATACCGCACATGAGTCCCAACTGCTCCCAACCGTCTGAAGCCAGTGAGGCTGAAGATATTGAGGTGGAAAAGGGCATGAATAAAATAATTTGTAATCTATTCTTTCGTAGATGGCGCTAATTTAATTATTTTAGAAAAAACACTTTTTGCAAATTATCTTTTAAAATAGAAGGAGAATTTGTTTGCGCCCGTAAATAAGCAATATGAATATGAGTAAATACTTGTGTCCGTACACAAAATCAATTTCTTCGAGAAATCCATTTATTTATTTTACAATACTGTATGCAAATCCATTGTTATATGTGTATATCTTTCTTGAAAGAATTGATATTGTACGGATAAAACCATTTTGTTCATGTTCATAATAGATATATACGGGCGCGAAAATTGATCGTAATGCTTTAAATCATAACAAAGTTTTTTTACTAAAATAATTAAATTATTGTGATCTATAAAACAGCAAATTATGAATAATTCAATTATTGCCATCTACAAAACATAAAATTGTGAATAATTTAATTATTATCATATGTAAAACAGCAAAATATGAATAATTCAATTATTGTCGTCTATAAAACAGCAAATTATATGCATCCCTATAACGTCAGCGAGAATATGAATTAATTCATCTAAAATATTGGAACACAGCGTTCAGAATCACTGCAATTTTATTTAACCTCATTGGGATGACCCCGTGGCTAAAAGTTTCGTTACCTATCGAAACTTCACAAATCAGTCGTTTAAATAAAAATTACCACCATTTGCATCCTCCAAATAATTTACGTATAAATAATGAATCTTGAAATCTAATATTTCGATTAGGTAGGTAGAAGATGGGTAATCTGGCCACTAATGAGAATGCAAACATACCACATAATTGAGCACCATAATATAATCACGTATCGTGTTTAAGTATTACCACTCGCATCCCAGTAGGAGATCTAATTCTATGTCAGGTTGTAAATAATGTATTGTTTGCGCCATCCATCGGGTCCCCGTGGAATGAAATGCAATCGGCCAGGTATAATTCAACACACTCCCCTGAGTGGCGTGTTTGTTGTTATTTCTCAGCGAACAGTGAAAAACATGAGGGAACAACGAAGAATAACAATCTCCAAATAGAAAAACATGAGAAAGCTTAGTTGTATGTGACGAGTAATCAAAATAGCAGTTTGTTCATTACAATAATATAAATTGTTTACAAAATTATCATAATACTTGTGTTTAGATACTTGCAGAATAATTATTGATACCTGTACTATGTAGTGTATTAGCGACATTATATAATATACATTGTCACCATGAATACACCATTTTCTGCAGGGAAATATATAATTTATAACCTTTTTGAACATATTATTAAAAGTTCGTTTTCTACAGTGGGATTTACAATGCAGAAACTACGAACAGTTGATTGGAGCTGTTCCGAAAGGAAAGTCAATACTCAATCAGCCAGGAGGAAGCCGGACGTCAGTACAGAAGGTTCTTAGAATGCAGGTTGCTTCAAATCATAGCACTGTTGCCGATACTAGAGTGTTCGAAGTAAACAAACATTTGTACTTGTTGTTTGACGCAATCTTAACAGTTTCTTGAGAATTGTAATGGCTTTCCTACATACAATCGTATATATTCGTAATTTACTAAAAAATTATCAGGAAACCTGTAAATTCATTTATTAATCCCGTTTTTAATCGAATTACCAATAATTTGAGGATTCTTAATAAATTCGCAATACTCATATTTTTTCTGGGCTGAAAAAAATTGCGCCCATAACTGATACTGATACTGACCTACTACAAAGGCTTCAGGGATTACTTCTCATACCTTTACTAAATTTTTAACTATCTATGCTACATCTGTAGCTTCGTCTCAAAGAAGCTGATCTGCAAAACGAGCTTTGTGAAAAGTTCTTCGTCTTTCAAGGGACGGTTCCATGATAACTCAACACAGTGACAATTCAAAACACCTTTAAAAAGTGACATAAAGTCATTAGAAACGATGAAAAAAAATTTAAACCTAACAACCTACTTAACCAATTTAATAAAGTTTTTGTTTCATCACTTTCTATGACTTTATATAACTTTTTAAAGATGTGATGAATTATCATTTTGATGATTTATCCGGTCACCGACAACCTTATATCCACAACTACTAACTAGAAAAAAAAAATCCGCATTCCTCTAACACACAATACACATAATGGGATAAATTCTTTGAACTAGTTTACCTCGACGCCATATACATAATTAACTCTCTTTCAAGTAGTTATAAAAACAGCCAACACATAAAAAAAACATTTAGAACATTTAAAAATGAAAATACATAATTTAACATGTTTTGGTTCGACTTGTTTCTTTCATTCTCTCCTTTTGTTTTTCAGTATTTGTATTATTGTGTTCATTCTATTTTGATATATGTGTCTGGATATCCTATTTTTGTAAATTCCTTTTTGGGTTTGTGTTTATTGTGTATCTTGTTTATTGTTATTTTTTTCTTGTTGTTCGTTCTGCTTAACCTCAATTTTATTTTATTTTGTACTGTATTGCGTGTAATATATAATTTCGAATTGTCTTAAAATAGCTATGTAAAAAAGTATCACCGCCCACGTGTATTATGTAATATATATAATATTTTATAAAGCATCAAGATTGCTCTGTAATAATGAAAAAGAAATGAAAAAACACAATCTTTGATCAAAAATACTTTTTGCAATTTTGTGGCCAGAGCGCAAAAGATTTTGATACATGAAAATAATTTGGCTGATTTTGAAATTGCTTTTAGAAAAACATATTCAAATCAATTATGGTAACAATGTGATTTTCTTTAAATCTGTAAAAAAAACATGTAGTTATTTGAAATATCTTTTATTACAAAAATAGAAAACACTTGAAAAATAAATATTTATGGAGGTAAATTTAATGTGTAAGTATATTTGAAAAAATTCAACTGTTTTTTTTTATATTCTTGATATTTATCGGAGAAATTGTTTTCCAGTAAGGCTTCAATTCAAACGCACGAATGATTTGCGGCAATACTAGACTGGCATATTGACGGGTTTTCGAGATTTTTGACAGCCGGTTTTGTATTTGATAAAACCCGTAACGATGGTTTACTTTGCGGTGCCATTTTCACTTTCAGACACAAAATTAAAATCAACGGATAAAATAATACTAGGTATTAGGTTCTAAGTAAAGATATTTATAAATTACTAAACCAAATCCTAATGGATGGGATCGATATTTATTTCTAATATCAACTGATGGATATTTTTATAATGTCAACCAATTTCAGTAAATGCGTTTGTGAGCGCGTGTGTGTGCGTGGAGAACTATATTTGATAAAAACATATAAGATTTGGGAGACGGGTTTGAATACCGCCGCTCCGGGAACCATTTGTTGGATAAACAACACCTCTTATTTTCCACAGGGTCTACTGTGCGGGGTTGATAAATATAAATGTATAATAAGTTGACAGAATGCATTGTCACGGACAACGAGCCTATCTCCCCAGTTTCAGCTCCGTCGGATGTCGGGAAGTGGGTTAATTTCAACTTCAAGATTCCATTTTTATTTATTCATCCATTCAAGAAAAAAAAAACGAAATTCAAATACATGTATTTGAAAATGATCGTACTTGGAAAAAAACAATTGAAAATATTATTAATTATTATTTTTTTTGGTAAACTAATGTTTTTAAAACAAGATTTTTTATGCATAGCACAAAGGGTAACAATTATTTTACAAGCAATAATTATTAGCCTGAAACACTCATCCACATTGAAAAATCTTCTGATAAAAGATACATGACGCCAACGGGACTCGAACCCGTGTCCTTTAAAATAAAGTTGGTTGTTTTCAGGTGAAAAATGTAACAAGCAGTAATTGTTGAATGAAACACTAGTATATATTGAATAATTTCGCGGGTAAGAGATAAGCCGCCATAGCTCAGTGGTCAGAGCTGTCGACCGGAAATCGAAGGGACACGGGTTCGAGTCCCGTTGGCGTCATGTATCTTTTATCAGGAGATTTTTCAATGTGGATGAGTGTTTCAGGCGAATAATTATTGCTTGTAAAATAATTGAAAATATTATTGTTAAACATAAAGTAACTTGGTAACTAACTAATCATCAATCACGCGTTTGGTTGAGCGTGGCGAAGTTCTGTTTTAAGTCAACTATTTAGCACTTCGAATGTCTGTATATTTTTTTGTACGTTCCGTTTCCAGTTCAATAAGGTGGCCATTTTAATGGATCAGTAACGATTATTTTTTCAAATGTGAAGTAGTCGTGTAAATTTTTACTTTCTTATGCGTGTTTTTAGTTAGTTTTTTTTCTGGAAAAATTCTATAATAATACCTTATTTAGAAAAATAAAAATTAGATTTATAATTTTTTTTACTATATATATATATACAGTTTTACTAATAAAAAACCACTTACATCCGTTAAACGGTGTTTTTGTCACACGTTGTACAATCTCAGTACATTTTTTTAAATTCGATTTATCACCAACAAAAAATGTGTTTTATTGGCTGCGTAAGATTTGGCAACACAGCACTTTGGCAGGTCCACGCATGTGCCTGACGTGCTATGCGTGTGTTTTTCACGAGAATATTGACAGCTTCGCTTTTTGATTTATAATGTCATTTAAAACATATTTCGTTAATAATTTCTATTCTAATGACCAATTCGTTATTATATTAGTATAATTCAATATATTAACTATTATTTGTGTTAATTTTCGTTAGTTTTAATCCATTAAGAACATCATATTGTGAACATAGTTTTATGATACCCGAAAAGAGGGTTTTTTGTACATATATTTTTTTAATTGACTTTTACCGCGTGGTTTTAATAAAAATTTCATGAAAGTACAGTTTTATAATAACATAAATGCCTTGAGAATGTGAATCATTATTATAATTTTTACATTTTTTGATTGTATGAACGAGATAAATAATAAGTAATAGTAATGTTTTCACATACGCGGTCGTTTTTCAAATTAATAAAATTTATACCACGTTTTTTAGTAAGACCGTCAGTATTTACTCACTCAAAAACCTCAAAATTATAACATTTAAATCTCAAATAAAAAGCTGGATACTTAATATAGGGAGATCTGAAATAGAAAATATACTGATATCAAACACAGAGTAAAACCGAATCTACTAAACTGAACTATACAAAAAAACACTATCTTACTTATTTTAAAATTATTTAAAAGAAAAATTATACTACATGATTTATGTTTATAATTAAATTCATATGTTACTTTGTTGTAATATTATTTTCTTATAATTAAATTATAATATGTAAACGAAATCCTCAGCACGAGAGATCCCAGTGAAGATATCATTATGTCTATATGTTACTAAGAAAAGAAGACAATAAATCATTATTATTATTATTTAGCACCTAAATACATATCTTGTGATTTCAAAGAATTTTGTTTTTTTTTACTAAATAAGACAACATTAGATAAATACTGCGAGGTACACAGAACTACTAGTATAATAGGTTCTTTTATACTAGTTTTTTTACCTGCGTTCATTATTCAGTCGCAGTTAAAATACGATAGAATTGATAAAATCCCATCTATCATAATTAGTGAAAGGATTAATTAAAATTTAACAAACCAAATTCATTATTTTCATTTATAATTTATGTTACACATTCGCGATATATTATAAAACATTACTCTTGCATTTGTGATACTGCGAAATAATAAATTATTAGCGAAAATCCATTTGTAGCATCAAAATGTTTTGATTCAGAAACGAGAGATATACATTATTATTAACTACCTGCATTTGGGATGTGTAGAGCGCCCCAAAGAGGGTCAATATCAATTGTCAGTGATTATTACGTAGTTTCTATAGCGTTTTATGTTTTTATGGAAAAGCTTTCTGACTTAGAATTGAACTTTCTTAAATCCACATAACATCGAGACATCGACATTACAATCTGGTACAAGATCATCGGCGTGTAGAGGGTTCGCCTTAATTTGCAAAATCTAATAAATACTTTGAAGATACGTAGATAACTCACAGCATCCTAAATAAGTTTCAAAACTACATTCTGTTCCCTTTTACGAGTATATCTTAACGCTTGATAGCAGATTTATTATATCAAAGAATATCTATTAGGTTACCAAATTCCGCGCATCCGATTGTAGGCTAAATTCAAAAGCAGTAAAATAACGGTTTAATTATTTCTGGATTAGGTTGAGAATCCAGGAAAAAAACACAAACAAATTCATTTGTAATCGTAAATAAGGATTATTGTCTACTTTTATCGTATAACTTAAATGCATTTAAAAAATAAAAATAAAATAAATAAAAATGAAAGACATAGAAACATTGAAGATCAAATATATATATATATATATATATATATATATATATATATATATATATATATATATATATATATATATATATATATATATATTTTTTTTTTTTTAATGATAAAGCATGTCTTATAAACATTAGTTTATTATTTAAAATATATATATGTTTAATTCACCAACAAATGAAGATATAATATGTCTCGACGCCAAGTCAAAAATATTTCACCAACAAATGAAGATATAATATATCTCGACGCCATCTATCTAGAAATTTAGCACTAACAAAGCCTTTCCTACAAAAATAAAGTTGGTTGTTTACAGGTGGAAAAAATATAATAAGCAGTAATTGTTGATTGAGGTACTATTACATATTGAATTATTGGGCGATGGCGATATTTTGTATTGATATTATTTGTTATCCTTTATGCTTTGCATAAAACCTTGTCTTATAAACATTCGTTTATCATTTAAAAAATATATATATGCTAAAACAAGTTTGTGTGGTGGTTCATCCTTAAAAAAACGGAACGATCGTTAGTTAGTTAGGCCGAAATACACGTGTGGTGGTCGGGTATGTAGAAGGGTGCAATGTGCATTGATCTACCAAAAATGTTATTCGAGCCATTTGCAGCTGTGCAGAAACAAGGAAGATATTTTTTTTGTAATTACAAAACTAACGACTATGATACTATGATGCTATGATTTTACTAAGAAAGAAAAAAAAGAAATTGTTTAAGTGACAAGTCGTGTATTCCGTTCATGTTCAATGCATATGTTTCCACGCTCACACCGCGAAACCTGGGGATTCATGAAAAAGTTAAAAAAATTTTTTTGTTCATTTACGTTAATATTTGTGTACGTTACAAGGCGTTCAAATAAAAATACCTTTTTAATAATTATTTCTTCACACGGTGAACCTGTTTGTTGAAAAGGATCAAACACATTAACCGTTTTAAAGAATATTTATTTAATTATTGAAGACAATATTAGCGATTTCTAAACGAAAATCTGAAACAGAAAAATCAGAAAACGTTTCCATTCAAAAAAACTTTCCGTGTCCCGGAAAGACAAGGGTCCTGGGTTCGTGTCCTAGATGTGACCGTATCCTTTTCTGATTTTTCTGTTTCAGATTTTCGTTTAGAAATCGCTTATATTGTCTTCAATAATTAAATATTACAATTTGAGGTTTTACTCAATAAAGTTATTCCGAAAAATAAAAAAAAAGAATATTTATTATTTTTATACATTTCCTACTGTTTGTTGGTACTCGTAAGTTGACTAGAACAAACACCCAACAACTCAAATAGAATACTGTTAACTAATTAATCAACCATCTGAATTTATACGTTCTAAAGTTGATCAAGTAAATAAATGGACAAAAATTAATAATATGTTAATATTTTCCGAAAGGAGTTGCAGGTTGTAAGATTATAATAATGTACATTATTTTCAGATTAACCTTTTCGATAACTTATGGCCCGACTCAAGTATCTGATTCACTTAATCGTACCATGTTTTCCTCTGGCGTCCTCGACTTTTGCTACCATTCGCATTTGCATCATATATCTTCCTTACACTTCTTTCTTCGCTCATTCGCTCTACGTGCCCAAACTTTCTTAATCTTCTTCAAATTTTGCAAATTCACTTTGTGGCACCATTTTATTAATAAAATAATTAAAACACTTTGTTTTTACCACAATAATCTTTATTTTTTATATAAAGTCAAATTGAAAAAAGTTTTGGTTTAACATTAAGACATTTAAGTAAATCCTGGGTTAAGTCATTAGGCAATTTCGAGGAATTAAGTAAGTTATTTATAATTGTTTTGCTTTCTTCAACTGGGACACTTGGGAACAGGTTGACGACATCAAAGGATACTAATAATCAAACTAATTTTGTGAATAACCCTGTCTTTAACATATTTCCATTGAAATTTTTGGTCTTTGATCTTCTAAGCACCTCCCCTTTCCACCTCTCACCCCCCCCGCCCCTCAACAACCATCCACACTACTTCCTTTTCTACCCACACCTGTCTCTATATACTTGACAATTTAGTTTTTAGTACATTAATTGTCCTGATGAAGAGAACATCGTTCTCGAAACATGTTGACTTTATATAAAAAATAAAGATTATTGTGGTAAAAACAAAGTGTTTCAATTATTTTATTTCTTAATCTTACTCATTACGCTTACATCAGCCTTGCACTCTTTGCGGATCTCCACATTCCCCACACGATCAAACGTGGTTTTACCACACATACGCCTCAGGGATCTCATTTTAACAGCAGACAATCTACTTTCATCCTTTCTCTGTCAGTTCCATGCCTCACTTCCATACATCAGGGTATGTACCAGGGTAGGTAGGTACGGTTATTACATTTTTATTAATATAGATGGTGGCCGTATTCGAAACTGCCGTCTTATCCTGCCAGAGTTCGCATTAGCGTGGATCCTTCTAGGAGCTGTCAAATTGACATAAGAAATGCTATAAAAATTGTGTAATTCTTTATTAAAAATCTCATAATTTCAGAGGAAATTTAATTTTTTTTTTTTCATCGAAAAATTTAAGAGAATATATATTTTTTTTAGACAATGTATAGATAGTCCCGCGAAGCTGCCACATCGCTGCAGGTTTTATCTCAATATACAATTATAATACAATATAAGTCTCCCGTTATATAAAATAAATAACAGACCCTTACATACAATCATAGAACTCACTAAAGCGCGTCCCAAGTACACTAACACTTTGAATGACAATACGATAACGTACATTCAAAAGTACAAGACAATATAGCACACAGATAACACACATTCAAAAGTAAGACAATACGATAACACACATTGAAAGTGAATATAAAATTCTAGTTAACTAAGTGAAAAAACCTTTTTTTTTCTGGAATAAAAAGCTTGTAAGTGAAAAAAAAATAAATACATTAATTTATATTGGAATTAAAACTTTCAAATAATGTCTTTCCTTTTCTTCTTTGTTTACTCTATTTTTTTATAGATATACAGATTTTTCATTTATAAGCCACATCTTTACAGTTTTCATGCTTAAACTTTTATTTTCTCCAAAAGCAAATTTATTTTTGAGCTTATTAAAAATCACTGGTAGTATAGTGGTTTTGATATATTAAATAAGATAAGTTTAAAATCATATTTTTTTGGAAGCCTGGTCTACTGTTCTCAGAACTACTTGTATTTTTAAAACAAGTTCTCTTATACAACTTTTTTGTGTAAAAAGATTTTTAAAACTATTCGAAACCTTGAAACTAAACAGGTTAAGGTTTACAGAATTGGAGTTTTAAATCTATCCGAGATTCTATTCCTTGCTATGGTTGGTAAATAAATAACTTTATTAATGCACGGCTCGGCTCGTAGCGGCAGCCTGCAAAACTGCGGCCGGGCTCGTTCGCTCATTGGGCGAACAGGCAGCACAGATTCTTCGCCAGACAGTTTGTTACCGGAGGTGGAGGCACGCAAGGGAATCGCTGTAATTAATTGTGAAGGGTTGGAACATACTCCGCGCTAACTGAATTAACCCTTGCATATCGACTTACTTTGTATTATGTACACACGCTCAGACGGTAGACAGCAAAGTTGGCTTATGATCTCTCAAACGTTTTTAAGGCGAAACTTAATGATAAATCACTATTTTCGAATAGTCTTAATAACAAATTGGTTTACATTATGAAAACAAAAAAATATGCCTTAGATAAATTGAAGATTTTTCTATCGTTTCAATTTCTCCAATGATATGAATTTATTGTTTTGTATTTGTGTTACATTACTTACTTCATATCAACCTATCAATTTGATTGTCCTGGAACGGGAAACCTTCCCAGTTGGATATTCATAGATTATTCTGTAATTGCATTTTTTATTATATAATAAATAAATATATTATGACTAAGCATTTCATTGCACGCAGCAGTAGACAATTTTTTTTCCAAAATACAAAAAACGGAGTAGGTACACCGAAAAAATCATTAATTTGAGAAATTATAGATAAATCAATGATTCATGTGAAGTTATCAGCAATTATCCTTTCCTGAAAACCTTTAAATGATTTGTTATTTTCAACTGCCCAATTTTTTAAATTCCTACTTTAAATAACTGACTGAGCGTAGCGAGGTCCTGTTTTCACTCAATCATTTGGCATTTCATCTATCGATTGATTTGTTTGTTACGTTCAGGTTTCAGTTCAAGATGGTTACCATTTTAATGAATCAGTAAAGATTATTTTTCAAACGTAAAATCGTCGTGTTTTTTAATAAAGTAGGTACGCGTTCAAGTACCTACTTACAAATCTTGTGATTTTAGAGGAAAATTTTGGTTTTGATTTTGATTTAAAGTAAGAGATTATTAAACTTATTTGAATGCGAAATTGCAAAACTACTAGTGTAGTAGGCATAACATTTATCGCACTGTCGCCTCTCATCATCACTTTCTAAGTATAATTTCTAACTCCGCCAATACCTAATTGGAAAACGCAGATCTATACTCCACAAGCCACAAAACGAATAAAGCTCCCTTGTTGATTTCTAGTTGACCATCCGATCCCGGGTGGTTACATCAAAGAGGAAGTGGTATCCTAGAGATATAAAGTTATTCCCTGTGTTATATTTTCCGTGCTCAAATATCTATTTATAGAAGACGTAGGAAGAAGGTTTGGCCTACCGAAAGACTATATTAATATTCCATATTATAACATAGTCCCAGTTCCGGTAAAGGAATGCCAACCCCGAAACATTTTTAAGATGACAAAATTAATAAAAAGCTTTTGCAGTATTATAACGGTCATTATTATTGTTTACCCATCATACTTGATTGGTAAAAAACTTTGAAAGGAATTCTATAAATGAAGGAAATTAAAAGTTACTTTTCCTTAATATTGATGGGCCAGAGAGTTCCGATAGTGCGGCCATAGAAACATATAACTCACTCTAAATAGCCCCACATAAAACGACAAACGGCTTGATGAAAACCATATCAGGATTATCTAATAAACCGCTTGAGAAAAAAAAACATTGACTACCGCTGATAAATGCATCACCACTACAATACTTCCAAAAAATGGTACTTAATATTTTTTGATGGTGAAAGCCAAAAAAATATATATTGTCGATTGTAGGCAGGAACTAAATAATGTATTCCAACACATTGTTCTAAATAAGTAATTCTATCACGTTGGAGGAAATGAGATGTTCAATCATATTTATTGTACTTGATAAAATGATCAATCACATTACCATATATTGATTTCACGTGCGAATATGGCAATGACGAATATGATGCGTTTCTAATTGGGTGATGAAAAAATTATACATAGTTTTCTTAAATATACTAATCAATGGTAATTATTATCTAATACAACAGTTATAAAAATGTACGCGTAATTATTTAACGTTTTTTTCTTAAATTTTATTTTTTTTTACCTTTGTACAAAAAGTGATGAGCGTGGAATTTTGTCCACACGGTTACTAATTTTATGGTATTTATTTTATTGACTACTAAAATATACTCAACTTCAATTGTCCCAATGTTCGCGAATAAAGTGTGATAATATTTGCAACAACCTTCAAATAACTATAAGAAAGTATACATGCTCCGATACAATTTAATGACTGAAATATCTTAGTAAAAATGAGAAATTTCAGAAAAGAGTAGAAATCAGATAACCTGTATATCCAACTAAAACCAATTACTGCGAGGTGCGCGCAATGTCATTTCCATAATGAGGTGTGGAGATTTGATATTTTTAAGGGCTAAAAAAAGGAGAAGACGGATATTTTTCCATATTAAATTGTCTAATTTTTTTTCATAATGTTAAAACAACGAGGGTTAAATTTACTGGTGGCATAATTGGTTTCAGCGTTGTTATTTCGTTCAAGCACAGGGTTAAAACACATAAGATGGAGCATTTTATTTTAAAAAACTACAATAAAATTTAGGGCGATTGTTCACTTTTTCGTAACACATAAGATGGAGCATTTTATTTAAAAAAACTACATTAAAATTTTGGGCGATTGTTTACTTGCATGAAAAACAATTAGGCGTTTACCACAGACATAGGAATTAATAGACGAGAAGATAATGGCGAGGGGTAAAATCAACTGTTGAAGAACGAAGGGAGTAAGGCTGACTGTGATTCGTCAATAAATCAATCTGACAGTAAATAGGCATCTCGCATTATAATATCACCATTTAGTTCTTAAAAGTAAAATCTGCTTTTGAATGAATAGACATTTCTACATGGGAGCGCAAATTACTCGCCACGTTATGAACTAATTTGCGAAGTCCAAATTCGGCAAAGTAAGGCAGCTTCTATTTTCAGAGTCGTAGTTAGTTTCAGAGTATTTAGTTAAGACACTTTTACAAATGTCTCATAATTTACTTACCCCAGTAAACAACGATGAGCACACTTGAGAATCGCTACATTGTGATGTGATAGTATATGTTTCTAAAACTGATCCATATAATACGGTGTGAATAAGCTTAAAATAAAGTAAAATAATGCTTACTTATGGAATGTAATACGACAATTGGGTTTATTCTCTTTTTCACATCTATTTTTACAAGTTTTCATATCACAAGTCAACATTTTGCCGTGTTATTTCGTAAAATGAACCGATGATGCCTCGACCATAGTTCGCACAAGAATGATGACGTCACGTTTTCAAATTTCACTTGAGGCCATACGCGAGCACAGCCGGCTCCAATGGAACCGGTATGGGGAGTGGGGATAATACGCTTTTAATCACTTAGGGCAGGTCTACTAATATTCATATGTCTATGGCGTTTACTCACTTTCTTATCAAATCTCCTAAAAAAACACGAATAAATCGACAATAATATGTGGGGCACTTTAAGTATCCTCCAACATCTGTGTATATAAAACGTAATTTCCATATGTGTGTGCCCTATAGACTCAAAAACTAGTGGACCGATTACGCTGAAAATTTGAAAGTTTGTTTTTGTTAATACCAGGAGTGTTTAGAGAGTAGTATGAATGTAAGAAGAAGTCGGAGACGCCCGAAGAAGACTTGTAGCACTATCTCTGATTTGTAAAGAAATACGTAGTCGAATTAAAGCTAATAATGTAGTTTTTTAACGGTAACAATGTGGATTTCACGGTACTAAATGAAGTGCATAGTAGAAAAAGTCGGGGGAGCCCAATGAAGACTCTTCCTTGGACGGCTCGTAACTTTCGGGTGTTCTAGAATGCTAACATTAAAAAACTGACACGATTTTTTTTAAATTTTTTTTTTATAGTGAATACCTCACAAGAGTCACAACTGCTCCCGTCTGGAGCCAGTGAGACTATGGCATCCCCAATTGGGGGATGTTGTGAGGCTGAAGGTAAGTGGGGAAGGGAAAGAGGAAGGTGGGGAAGTACCTGGCTATTCAGATCTAGTCACTAAACACGGCTAAAGCCATTTGGAGCAACGTTTCAATTCCGAATGGTGGTCTTACACCAGGGCGATACTGGTAGTATCTTCCACTCTGGAACGTGCCGCAAATATACTATATATTATTTTAATTAATTAATTGTGAAATATCACAAATTAATCAAATAAAATGTATTTGCCCACGCCGGGTTCGAACCCGCGACCTTCGGAATGGCAGTCCAATGCGTTACCACTGGACTATGCCGGCCGTCAAAATTGACATGTTGAATGACCTTGACCTTGACCTTGATGTAGTAGAATATGTTTTGTTTTTGAAAATTCGGATTTTGTATGAAGATTTTTAGGAAATCTGTGCAGCGCACTGCCAAACTAATATGTCCTGAAAATCTTCATGCGAAAAACGTTTTAAACTAAAAAAAACACCCATAATGTCGAATTTTTCAAATTTAGCGACCAATCACACTCAAAAGTCCAGGAGGACATGAATCATATAATTATTTGTCGTAAAATAAGGAGTACGTGATGAACCAAAAAAAGAGATGTGTGAAGATTCTATATCGTGGATATGAGGTCGGAAACACCCGAGGAAGCCATGAAAAAAATGATTATGTATGGTAAAATTAGCTGTGTTTGATGAACGAAGAAAGGGGTGTAAGTAAAATGTATGAAGAAGACGGGGACGCCCGGGGAAGACATGGCACAATCAAGTGAAAAATTAAATACTTTTAAAAGTAAATTCTTTCAATTCTTTACAATAATATATCCACCTTAAAGAAACACTCCAGTTTTCAGGTACACTAGAATTCACAACATCAAATTTCTACTCAAGATCATTTATAACCCTGAGCAACGCCGGGTACACGACAGCTAGATCGTGATAAAGTATGGCAACAATTGCAACCGCCTTGAAACGACTAAAAGAAAAATAAAAGGTGCAGCGGGATGTAAACTAATAACTTGGGAAAGATGAGCAAAAATTAGCAAGGCATAAATGCTCTTTGCGATATCTGGGATGGGTAAGAACCAGTGGCGGTTCTTCCCTTAGGTCAACTGGTGTTTGACCCCCAAAATTATAAGACAACAATAATAATCAATTATGTTCATCAAAACAACTGGTCTTATACTTAATGTATTTAAAAATGTAAATGTAAACAGATGCGGCGGCGAGTGACTAGCAGTGATTTCTGTTGTCTCTAATAGAAGCTTTCATTCACAAGTCCACACGATTCGCTGGGTCAATTTAAAGAATGTCCACTTTTGCATCTTCTGTCCCTATGCGCGCCATAGAATAAACAAGATGGCACTTTATTTTTCGTCGAAGTAAATATTAGGTTCCGAAGAAAGCTTAAGGACGCTTAGGTCATGATAGTGAGGGAGGGAACACGATGAATACTATACAATTTACAGAGATGGTGACATAAACAAATGTCGGTATTTCATTTTACACGCTTGTTGTGTGTGGAACAATGTTTTTTTTCAATTGGATAGTTCGGGAAAGGTTCGGAACAATTATTTATATTGCTATCGATTTAGAATGAAGCTGAAGAATGAAACAAAACAAAAAACGTAAAAGATCATTGTCAAATAGAATCAAACTCTTATTTTATTTACTTTAATGCTGTGCACAACTACATTAAAGCATTAAATATCTGCATTAAAATATCTTAAAAGTGATTTGCCGTACATGGATTGTGTTTTTATTTCCAATTTACTATATTAACATAATATGTATTTAGAGCCGTGGACTCACCACTGGATCCTTAGAGCCGCCTCTGGTAGGTACATAACTTTACATCTTTTTAAATGTGTTCTTTTTCGATTAAAAAATAAGACGTAATGTCACCATTCTGATAGAACAGTAAAATTTACCAACATAAAGATTAATTCATGTTAGTCTATCATCATTCTGTTGATCCGGGTTGCGTTGGTAAATTTTTTTGAAAAAAAATTTATTACAAAAATCTGTTTAAATTGTCATGATTAGCAACTCACATCTTTGAATTATTATTAAGTTTTAATCTTAATTACCGTAAATTGTCAAGTTGGTGTTATCATGATTACAAATATATTTTTAAAAAATCAGAGAAATTTCCTTTCTAACTTCTAACTTCTAACGATTATTTTCGACCCAGCTTTTTTCTCTCATAACGACAACAATAAATTAAATGCCAATTTATAATTAATGATACAATTTAAGATGCACGATGTCTACACAGAGCTAACAGTGTTACAATATATTATAAACTAACTACTACTTCGGGTAGAGAATCCGAACTCTCCGAGCAAAGCGTGAGACTTCAAAACTTAGAAGCCGGCTAATTGCGTACACATTATTATCGTCAACAGATTGTTAAGTATATTATATATTATGACACGTGATTTAAGTACGTTTTGGCGTAAGATACCAGGCTAGCAGAAGCGCGCAGGTGTGATGCGGCCCCGTTAATGAACGGGAAGGAACGGGGATGAACGGGAGGGCGTGTTATGAATCTGATGGGTTGACATAAGGAAATTATACCCTACAACGTGGCGACGGCGATGGGCGTTACCTGCGATCAATATGCTCCCGGCGATGGGTTCTTTGATCACATCCATCAGCCTGCAGGCAAATTACACCGATGAATAGTTCGCAAATAGATTTCGAATGGATTGCGACCCATTATGTTCCAACAAACCTCCCCCCGTTGAATACAAACCGTTGCCCATTGAGCGATTAATTATGGGATAGATAAACTGTTGGAATGCGTTGAAACCTTTTTAAACAATAAAATTTGCGTAATATTTATAAATTTAAAAAAGTAATCTCAATTATGTATAATATGTTTTGTTAGTGTGGATATAATTTAAAGAAACATGGCTTTTTACCCTACTAAGAGAATAGGAGAAACTATTCTTGAGTTTATGCTCATTTCGATCTTTATTAATAAAAGTGCTGCAATTTGGGTACAGTTTTGTAGGTGCAACACACAGAGTCCAAAGCCACAACATTACAAGATCTGAAGACCCAAAATACTTGAAAAAGTATTGAGACATGGGCGGTCCGTTTGATCGATTTCCCAATCTTAACAAACGGATTGAAATCTTTTGGGCACAAGCGTCAAACTGGAATGCTGTCTATGTTTTGCCGGTATTTCAATGGAAGATGCTCACAGGAATTAGTGTAATTGATCTATTTGGCTTCAGTGCGCAGTCGGGAAAAAAGCTAAACGCGCGTCTATCATTTCTACGACTTGTTTGTCAAGACCCATATTCATTCTTCCCCCCCCTCCCCCCAACCTGTGTGGAGTTAATATTTTTTGAAATAATAGGTTTGGATAACGTACATAATTGATATATGCGCATTTGACAAAACAGAAAACCAACTTTCAGAGATTGCTCTCGTGAAACTCGTCTTCTATCAGCACTTCTTTTTTTTCATTTCTAAATCGCATTATAACTAGTACCTACCTACCAACCTACAAACTGTGGACATTTTTGTCGTAATTTTTACGTTAATTATTCGGTCTGTCCAGGGAATTTCCAGTTCGTGACCATACATATATTAAAGGCATCTTTTTCTTCGTGTTGCTTTTCCCGGGGTCCACGCTTCTAATCCATATATGAGTGACTAGAAAAGTATATTTAAAAGATATTTCTGATGCTAAATCATTTATTCATCTAAATGATAATATTTCTACTAATTTATACTGGTAATTCACTTAATTTATTGGGTATGGTCCTAAAGATACATAAATCGTACTAAAAAACATGCTTTATTTTGTAATATTTACAAAAGATATTAAGATATTTGTTTAAAAAAAAACTACTTATAGTCTCATTATTAAGTTACAGCCTATTGGAATAACATTATAATATTAAAAATATAACTGTATACAGGGAGTCCGGGGTAAAGAGCGCTAACTTCGGGAGCTGATTCTACAGACACCCTGTACTGTTACGATTAACAACAGGAAAACAATCACAACATCTACGCGCACAAAACAGCGTCCTAAAATTTGATTAGTTTTGTTTTATTCTGGAATACAAATATGAAGAAATACCACTGAAGAAGAAGATAATACTAAAAAATCTAAAACATGAAACAGTACAAGACAGATAAAAATAAAAAGATAACGGTCACAAGTAGGAATCGAACCCAGGATTTCTTGTCTTACCGGAACCAGTACGACTTCTGTTTCATGTTACGTTTAGATTTATTAAATGCTATATTACATTGACGGGTATGATCTTCAGAATCAGTTAAAAATAAAAAAAGTTGTTCTCAAATATGTACGTTTATAGCGATGGACGGAGCTTTGAAAAATATTAATTTAACTTAAAAAATATAAGACGTTTTACCATTTTAAGAAGCTCTTTTCAGTATAGCTCTGAAGAAGTGTGTTAAAATGCCGAGAAAAGCCAGCTACAAAAACAAGTTTAAATAAAACAACGATAAATGTTATTCAATCGAGGAATTCCTTTAAACTAAAGAATATTAAGGACGGGCTGTTTCGGAGAATTTGAAGAATTCTTCAAATTTCAAAGTTAATTTTCAAGTTCTGTGAAAGATTTTTTCAAGTTCTGTTATTATTTCAGTTTTTTCAAGGAACTAGCCTATAATGATTTAATAACATAACTTAAATAGGACTTTTACAGAACCCGAAAACGAATGTTGAAATTTGATGAATTGTTCAAATTCTCCGAAAAAACCAGTCCTTAGTATTCGAATAAGTAAAAATGTTGTTGAGTAGAGTGCTGACAAAAATATTATGCAGAGAGCAGGGTGCAGCTTTGCATTGGAAAGTTTGCTTAGCTGTGTAAATTGACCTTCGCACCGTAGTCATAGCTGTGCATAGCGAAACACATTAAGGAAAAACCCGTGGCTGTTCCGTCCCTCGGTAATGTACATACTCAGTCGAGTCGCTCTTGTTTGAAGCAATTAGCAATCCACCCAGTTAATGGCCAAGCTGTCGAGTTAGAAACATTTACCTATGCATACGATAGAGGTCAGGACTAACACAGCGAAGCACATATTAACGAACTTCGGGCGGGATGGATAGTTTTACCTTTTACGCCGGTCCCAACTATATGTATATGTTTTTAAAAATGTGAACAATACCTTCCTCATCCTCTAATTCTTGTCTTGTGTTGAAGAATATTTCATCAATAGGAAACTATACTTAAACCCATAGAACAGGTAGTAAACCAATAGATCCTTACAGTTATCGCATCGGATTTAATTTTTGTATTGATTTGTGTGGAAAAAAAAAATAACTAAATGGCCCACCACTGACTCCAACTTCATTTTATGTTATAGTATGCTTTAATTTCAGGCAATAATATTACAGGTGGGGTGTGGTGAGTACTAGGTAAAAACGTATTAGAATAAATGTATTATTTTTAAAGATTTCGCTGTTTAAAGCAAAATTCATTTTCTCGAATGCGACCCTTGTTTATGCCCACTTGAAATATATTTTTGTCAACAGGGAAATAAAGCCACAATAATAATAATTAAATAATAACAATGGTGTTTCTGCTATCGTGGTACGAGAACACGCCGTCAGATGGAATGCAGGAAAACACTTCTTCTTCTTGACATATAAATTTATTAATTCACAATATATTTGCAGAGGATCTTATTTTCCTCTGCTAAAACTTAAACTGAAAGAAATAAAGGTCTAGTTTCCTCTATTCTTCAGTTTTTCCTAGGTTTACATAAACCTAGTAATTATCTCACGACTGACTGCCTAGGTACGTCTGTACCTACCAGTTATAGCAACACTCTAATACTGTCTCCTGCGTAGGTACGTCTGTACCTACCAGTTATATGAATACTGCCCTTTTTCTGGGAGGTATCTGTATTTAAACTAAATTCTGAAGGACATTTTACCAAAATAAAGATGTTCCACCCGCTCGTTGGCAAACAACATTCTTAACATAAAATGAAATGCAATCAACTATTTTTAATGATACAGACGTGATTTAAACAATAGAAATATTTTAAAGGAATTATTTTGAGGGAGATGAAACTTTATTTGGGGTTTTTATTACTATGGGACAGGGGTGGGAAAGGTATTGGCAAATATTTTTAGGCATAATGGTTTAACTAGGGTGATCATAAAATATAAAGCGAACAGCTCTATTTGAAAGCCGCCGCCGCTTGCAGTAAAATGTCACTAATTCTTAAATCATAAATGATACAAACAAGGCAATATGTTTATAAAAATACCAGGCCAATGAATTGTTTTATTGTAGGGTCGAATCTGCAAATGTGGGAAGCTACATTAACTTTGAAAATACGAACTATGGGAACGGGCCTCCTGAAGGCTAAATTTTATTGAGCAATATGTAAACGTCGCATTCTGGAAGATACATACCTCCTCCCGTGAAGGTACTTCACAAAATAGGCAAAGAATGCGACTGTTATCTTTATTAGGTACCTACTGCTTGTCTACGAAAATTACCGGTTAAATTTATCAAATGTCTAAAATACAAATATTTATGCTACTCTTAAAACTCGAAATTCCGTGAAATATGTAAATCTTATGACTAAAAATTGTGTAGTAGGTAATGTCTTAAAACTAGAAATTCCGTAAAAAATGTAAATCTTATGACTAAAAATTGTGTAGTAGGTAATGTATTAAAACTAGAAATCCCGTAAAAATGTATATCTTATGACTAAATAGTTGTAGTAGGTAATTTCGCATTCACCTCCCCCTTTAAACCCGCCTTGAGCATGTATGTATGTAATATCTTGTATTAATTTCTTCGCACTTTCTACTGAATTTACACTATCTAAATAGTCGTCCATGTAATGTTTTGTTTTTATTGCTTCGACGGCCTGGGGAAACTGAGATACAAATTGATCCGCGTTTTTATTTTTTACGAATTGCGCCGAACAAGGTGATGATTTTGCGCCAAAAATCATTGAATTCATAGCGTATACAGACGGGGCTACCTTACGATCTTTTCCTCTCCATAAAAACAACTGAAACGGTGTATCTTCATCAATAATTTTAATTTGTAAAAACATTTCTTGGATATCGGCGGTGAATGCAATTTTGTTTTGCCTAAATTTAAAAAGCATTCCTAGCAGAGAATTATATAGATCGGGCCCGGTTAAAAGCCTATCATTCAAAGAAATTCCCTTTGATTTTGCCGCCGCATCAAATACAACCCTAAGCTTTCCTGGCTTATTTGGGTTGTAAACAGCAAAATGTGGTAAATAAAATTTATCCGAGCTATCCGGATACCTACCACTGAAATTGAATTTTTTTGCATATCTTTTATCTAAATAATGTTGTATTTTGTTGCAGTAGGCTTCCGCAAATTCAGGGTCTTTGTCCATTCTCTTTTCTAAAGTTTTTAATCTATTTTCCGCAACCTGAAGACTATCAGGAAAATATCTTTCTTCTTCCTTCCACAGCAAACCCGTCTCCCAATGACACCCCTGACTAGCGCGTTTTGTGGTACTTTCTAACAGGGAATATGCACGTTTATCATCTTTGCATATTTTCGGGCTCACTACTCCCATCTCGTCTATCTTAAAACTCTCTTTGATAATTTCATGCAATTCGCTATTTTCGTTTTCCTGAACATGAAAATTGAATTCCACACTATTTCCCGTTTTATTTGAAATATGGCCGAGTGCGACCCAACCAAGCTTTGTATAAGATAATGATACTTTATTTTTATCTCCCTGAACTATTTTTCTGGAAATAATTAATTCCCAGTTGTTTTGCCCAATTAACATTTGGGGTTTTACATTCCTATCAAAGCGAGGAGCGTTCTTTAAGTGTTTATTACTCGCAATGTAAGAATTAGATAGCGCCATTTGAGCTGGTATCTTTAAATCCCGAACGGTTCGAGCACTAGCTATGTACGATTCTACTTCGTTTTTACCTTTTATTTTTACATTTATTGACATAGAATCCGCGTTGTTGGAGCTCATTTCATTGACTCCATGCAATGAGAGGTCACTAACTGGTCCAGACAAACCGATTTGTTTGGCTACTTCTTGGTCTAACAATGTGACGGTTGACCCATCGTCTAATAGCGCATGAATATCTCGGCTTCCGAGTGGCCCGTATACCGTAATCGGAATAATTTTTAAAAGTACTTGATTACTTTCCCACGTGTTTGTGACAACTTCATCGGTTTCCACCCGATTGTGATTAACCAATAAATCATGAAATTTTTTGTTTGGTGATTTTAAATTTACTTTACAATTAAAACGGGAATGTCCGTACCCTAAGCACTTATAACAAACATTATTATATTTAGCAATTTCCCATCTTTGCGTTATTGGGACATTTTTAAATTTCTCACATTGCCAAATCTGGTGTTCTCCTTTGCAAACACAGCACGGTGGTTTTCCATTATTAGTGGTGTGATAAAGGAATTTTTTTGACGTATCGTACGAACGTTCGAAATGATTATTTTTGGATGCATAAGGCCTATTAAAATTTTGTTTATTTTGATGTTGATTAGCTTGCCGTGGATGATAATTATTACTATACTGCTTGAAATGGTTATTGGAAGCGAATTTAGTTTCGTTACTGATTTTAGAATTAAAACTTATTCCTGAGTCACGTGAATTAATGACGATTTCTTCCAGCCAAAGTGATAAATAGCAGAGTATTGGCTGTGTTGTGTTCCGCCTATCTTTGTCTGTAAGCCACAACGTTCGTAGTGTACTAGGCAGTTTACCGATTAATGTCGACAACAAATCTGGATTGTGCAAATGTCCGATATTTTTAAATGATTTTAACATAGAAATTAAATTTTTTACTTTACAAGAAAATCGAATTATGGCGTCTGAACTGGTATTCTCATCTAATTTACTTAAATTTCGGATCTCACCAATAGTTTTTTGTATGATGTGATCCGTGTTGCCAAAAATATTTTCTAACGTATTTATTATTTCCTTGACATTGCAAGGAGATAATAGAAGGGAAGAAACCGCGTCACGCGCCTCTCCTTTTAACGCTTTTTGTAATCTATATAAATTTTCGCTGTCAGATACTTTTAAGAAGTCTGTGGTATGATGGTATATTGATTTGAATGCAATCCATTCAATTGGATTGCCGTTAAATGTGGGAAGATCATTAACTTTGGGCCTGGTATTATATAAAGACATTGCCTTACCAATTGATTCCGCGAGACGGTCTTCAGTTATAGCAGGTGTTGGTCCCTGGAATCGGCCCTGCGACTCTGGCCACTGTTGCCCGTCGCGTTGCTCTGCTAAGTTGAATGGCTGCTCTGATGTAGGCAGCTCCCAGTAGCTACTGCTTGGCTGCTGAGGCTGCGTCGACTGCAGCTGAAGAGATTGCCCTACCGAGGGCTGCTGATGCGATGTTCCTCTGGGTGGGAGTAGCTCGTACCGCCCGCCCTGCTGCTGCTGCTCCAACCGCTGTCCCAAGTGCAGCGGAAGAGTCTGCTCTGCCCGAGGCTCCAATTGCGATGGGAGAGTCTGCCCTGCCAAGGGCTGCTGCTCTGAGGATCCTTTTGGTGGGAGTGATGTGTACCGCCCACCCTTGTTCTGCTCCAACCGCTGTTCCAATTGCAGCGGATGAGCTTGTTCTACCCGAGACTCCATTTGCGACGGGAGAGTCTGCCCTGCCAAGGGCTGTTGCTGTGCAGTTCTTGTGGGCGGTTGTAGTGATGACCGCCCATCATGGAGCAGTTCCTGTTGCTGCTCCATTTGATCTCGAAGAGGCTGTTCATCGCGATTTCCAAGTTCTGATGATGAACTGTGATGTGACTGGTCCACCCAGTCATTGACTCTATCCTCGAGAGTCCGTTGCGAAGTCCTTGATGCAGCTTCTAAAACGAGCGCCGCATGTTGCTCCTCTGCTTCCAAGACTGACATTGCTGCAGCCATCTTTGCTTCGGCAGCCTTTGCTTCAGCCATCTCCGTAAGTAGGCGGGCCTTTTGTCTCGTGATGTGCACCTTGGTTGCTGAAGCTTTTATTTGAGCCTCCATCCAGCTGCTGCTGGTTCCCGCCTTGCTGCCGCAGACAGATGACGTCTTTGAGTGCTGTCCCGCTTCCATGATGCTGCTGTTCCCGATCCGGCTCGAAGGACCATATGTTTCTGCTATCGTGGTACGAGAACACGCCGTCAGATGGAATGCAGGAAAACACTTCTTCTTCTTGACATATAAATTTATTAATTCACAATATATTTGCAGAGGATCTTATTTTCCTCTGCTAAAACTTAAACTGAAAGAAATAAAGGTCTAGTTTCCTCTATTCTTCAGTTTTTCCTAGGTTTACATAAACCTAGTAATTATCTCACGACTGACTGCCTAGGTACGTCTGTACCTACCAGTTATAGCAACACTCTAATACTGTCTCCTGCGTAGGTACGTCTGTACCTACCAGTTATATGAATACTGCCCTTTTTCTGGGAGGTATCTGTATTTAAACTAAATTCTGAAGGACATTTTACCAAAATAAAGATGTTCCACCCGCTCGTTGGCAAACAACATTCTTAACATAAAATGAAATGCAATCAACTATTTTTAATGATACAGACGTGATTTAAACAATAGAAATATTTTAAAGGAATTATTTTGAGGGAGATGAAACTTTATTTGGGGTTTTTATTACTATGGGACAGGGGTGGGAAAGGTATTGGCAAATATTTTTAGGCATAATGGTTTAACTAGGGTGATCATAAAATATAAAGCGAACAGCTCTATTTGAAAGCCGCCGCCGCTTGCAGTAAAATGTCACTAATTCTTAAATCATAAATGATACAAACAAGGCAATATGTTTATAAAAATACCAGGCCAATGAATTGTTTTATTGTAGGGTCGAATCTGCAAATGTGGGAAGCTACATTAACTTTGAAAATACGAACTATGGGAACGGGCCTCCTGAAGGCTAAATTTTATTGAGCAATATGTAAACGTCGCATTCTGGAAGATACAAATGGTATTCTGAACCGTGCGGTTTCGTTTCGTGAATTACCATTACCAGTACGGAAAATCTCTATTTTTAAATACATGTATTTGTATTTTGATTTTGTGTCCTGAAATAATGTGATCGAGCTGATATTCTGCAAATACACGTTGTCGAGGACAATGCATTATATCAACTTTTGGTGGTAATGCAATAAAATATGCGTATGTGTTCGCATGGTATATTTTTCGGGAATTGGATGACAGTACAGCAGTAAATATACGAAATAAATGTCGGTCCTACCCAATAGGGATTTGGCTCGGTTGTTAGCGCGGTTGAATCCAGTCCTTGACCTGTGTACATTATATATGTGTTGGCAAATTATATGTAGGTAACTTACTAACTTACATAAATATATGAAAAGGTCATATTTTCGCAGGGTGACCGGATAAATCATCACAATGATAACTCATCACATCTTTAAAAAGTTATATAAAGTCATGGAAAGTGATGAAACAAAAACTTTATTACATGGGTTAAGTAGGTTAGGTTAAAAAAAAATTTCGTCGTTTCTAATGACTTTATATCTCTTTTTAAAAGTGTGTTGAATTGTCACTGTGTTGAGTTATCATGGAACCTGTTCGCAGATACAACAAATAATAATGTTATAATAGTCACAATTTGTAAAAATATAGATGAGAATAAATCGAGAAATAATGCTGCAGTAATTGAATAACTGTTATTATACTCCTTTTTACAACTAAGGTACCATCTACAATAATGTATCTACATATAAAATCCATTAAGACGCGACTGTATAATATACATATATTATTCAAGTCTAAGCATATATATTTGTTAATATGGAATTCGAAAGCACTGGAAGTAAAGCCACAATTATTGTGGAACCAAACTTGATTACTTATGAAAATGGTCACAGCTTGAGGCATTATTTGTAAATACGGGAAAAAATACGAGAAATAAAGTCATAGCAGTTGTACCAGACTAACTCATTTACATTTATATTTATATTAAAGAAGTCACATGCCAAGCACATATTGCAAATACGGAATTCGATCATCCGGGAAATCAAGCTTCAATTGTCGAACAAGACCGACTCAAGTATATGTATGCACATTTGAAATAGAAAAAACATGAATAAATAAACCTAGAAATAAACCGATAATAGTTGGACTAGACTGGTTCAGGATCTGAATTACCTCTAAAATAGATACCTCTTTGTGTACCTTCTGTATTTGTAGAGTTTTTGATATGTATTTATTATTATAATACGTGTACCTTATACTAATTAACAATATTATCTGTGCACACAGTCAATAGACGAACGAACGACAATTTTTTTTACAAACTTGCAACAATAACTGTTTCTTTCCGTTTTCTGGCTTTCACTCTTCAAGCAGTAATACGGTGTTGCAGAGTTACAATTATTTCTCTGGGAAGTGGTTAGTTCAAATACATTTACCAAAAGCCATCAAGCATCTGCATAAAAGTCACCAACTAATACTTGTGATGTTTTGGACATCCACAAAAATAAACGATAAATAATAAAATAACGTGCTCTAAAAATTTTTTGTTTAAACAACGACGGAAGATTTATTGACAGACAGGCCTTGAGTAAACAGATTCCCACGGGAAAGGAGAGACCGGAGGACAGTCAGGTTTGGAACTTGAGTGCGTTGACAGCTCCATGAAATCGATACAAATGAGAAGTGTTGTGTGAAATTGCAGTGAATTAGTGGATTCAGATGGTGTTAATAGTATTGTGGAATTTTGAACTAAAGTGAAATATTATTGAACCGGATTTTGTGCGAAGTGAAAGTGGTTGGACTCAGTGAGAAAACAATTAATAATAATGACAATAATAATAATTGGATGATTTGTAGAGCGCCGTTTTGTAAAAACCCACCTCAGGGGCGCCAGGTGTTGTGCAATCGCGATTGTGTTATAAAGTTGTGTTGATTTAAACGTGATTTCGTATACAGTTCGAACTAGATTGCTTGTCTTAAAACATGAAAATAATAAAAATATTGATTGCGTTTTAAAATAGAGTGAATGTACTTAAAGGCAGGAAGTGTTTAATCGGGCTAAGTTATTGATTTGGCGAGATGGCGTTCTATCCACGGAGACCGAAAACCAGAGAATCAAATAGATTATTAACTGTGGGTTCGAATCCTAACAGATTAGGGAGGTACAATTTTATTTACAGGAATATTTAATTACCCTTTTATAAGCGTAGGGAGGAGGTCGAAAATTAAAGTGATTTAGCTATATAGTGTAACCAGGTAAGCTTCACGCTGAGAATGAGAGGTGCCTAACTGGGTGAGTTTTTCATATTATTTATTAAATTCCAGAGGACCCCCTTTAAAAGACGGATACAACTAAGTTTACGACACCTGCCGCCCAAATAATGTTATCATTAAAAGGAATACCCTAGACGGATTGTCAATCAGCTGTGAGTGAGAGACAGGCCAATGACTTTTCATATATAGGCCGAGAGGCGCGGAGTACAGTCAGTCAAAGGGGAAGTTTTGCTAGCGTATGCCGTCCCAAATTGAAAGCGTTCGGATACAACCAGACGGAACGAAATGAAAACTTTTCTTCTGTTATTTGACCTTCTAATTTAATACTTTCATCTATTGTTTGACTTTCTAAGTTACGAATTGGGATGCACAAAAACAAATCTAAAGTCGAAAGAGGGAGATGGTAATCTCCGAAATAAAACTACCAACCGAACAACTTTTCTCAACAGGTATCTTTCGAGAGGTAGGCAGCCTCTTTAAATTAAATGCAAAAAATCAAACCAATTATCCGTTTATACCTTACCTGAGAGGATAGGTATTCAGTAGAAGTTACCCATACCTAATACACGAGGATGCTAGTAACCTCATAAAATAAATACTGGAACCAAATATTAAAATACAGACAGTCCTCATCCCAAATTTGGCATATCGAGTAGACCTTACATATATCTCACATGATAATTGGCTGAATGGGTAGGCACACAACCTATCGTTAATAAGCAGGCAGAATGTCGACAAGATCGTCGTGTGTTATATGTGTATTGACCTAGAAAGGGATGTAAATCCCCGACGGCGTGGGAGTTACAACGTTTTCTGGAGGTGGCACGTAACTTAGGACCTTGCGTGTCACATTTTCGCGACTAGATTCGTGATAAAGGGATGTTATGGTTTTCCCCTTCTACACTCAGTAAAGTAGTTTATCCTGGAGGTGTTTGAGATTGGGGCAATTCTGAAATTGGTGATGAGACCTGGTTTTCTTTATTCTGGCGTGAAGGTTGCCGATTTGGAACAAGGGGAGACCCGGCCGGTTGTGATATCCAGACACGCAGATATCGATCGCCTTGCTCAAATTATCATCCATCAGTTTTGTTTGGTAAGAGGAGGAGTCAATCTTAACTTGAAAAAAATTCATTTCCTTTCCTCTCCTTCCCCTCCCAAAATATATACATGGATGGCGCCGACAACTAACACCATAAATTTATCGTATGTATATCACATATATAAAATCTAACACTTTATTATATTCACATTACCCTACGATAGGTAGAATCGAGTAGCTAGGGGGGGGTGAGCAGGCGACTTAGAAGATAAGGTTTATAAAATGGTTTTGAAAAACAGCGGTAATGGATTCAACTCACTCTATCTCAAAAGAACCAAGGGATACCACACAAAACATAAATAACTAGGTTTCTAAACCGAGAAACAAAAACCCAACACAACGTTCGGTGAAGCCTTTTTATACTGAACCGTCACGTGAAATGAGTACGTTCAAGGTCGTACGTCACGTAGACAAACTAGGATGTACACACTTGAAGGGGTGTGTAATAAAGAAAAGACGGCAGGGAGGACCTTCCTACCCCGGATATATATATAACCAAAGCCTTATGGAAAAGTTACCTACGGGACTTAAGGAAAATGTATCGTAGAAAGAAGAGAAGGAAAAGTTTGAAGTAGAAAGGGCGAATCATTACATCTGATGCCGCAAACCAGGAGAGATAGATATACAAGCTGGTTTGAATTCATTACTGTTGTTGAAAAAAAAAAAATGGATTTCATAAACCTTATTAATTCACATTAACAGCAAAAGAAATGGTACCTATCGTCAAAAATGATAACAGAGACATCGTACTTCAAAGGCAAAATAGAATAAACAGACAGACCCGGAAAACATTGAATTCATTGTGACGACAAAAAACATCTAAAATGTTCATAAACAACGAAGCCAAAGGATAAACAAACATCGAAATCGGATTAATTATAACACAAGAATAAGATAGCTGGGACAAATCTAAAATAAACATTGCATTCAGATATCGTGAAGTATATGGCATATTTTATACCGTTGATATTTGAATAAATGTAAACAATTATTGTTTATTCCAGATCTAAAAGGCAGAGAATGTTTAAGACATAAATAATAAAAGACAGACAAAACCATCGGATCACCGCCGAGGACACAAAATAAAAACAAATCAACATGAAAATAAATAACACTCGAACATAATACAAATAACGTATTGAGGTGAAACAACACTGTTTAAACAAATAACTCAGAGTTTAAAAATAAACAAGTGTGACATGACATATTGAATTTCTACCCATAGAGACACAAAAACACTTGAAAAGCTGAGGGCGGAAAAAAACTCACCAGTAGAACAAGCCGATAATCACGGGAACCAAAAAAATAAACAGATGCTAGGTTAGAAACGAAGAACAGGGGCGCTCAACATTTTGGAAGAATTAAAATAAAATTTAAAATAAAAATAAAAAATAAATACAGAGGTATTCGAGAAACGTAAATTATCTATAGTTATTTCTAATCCCATCGACTAACACGAGGAAGCGAGATTACCCGTTGGGCTTAGAACTAAAGGGAGGCTGTGATGTTTTGGACATCCACAAAAATAAACGATAAATAATAAAATAACGTGCTCTAAAAATTTTTTGTTTAAACAACGACGGAAGATTTATTGACAGACAGGCCTTGAGTAAACAGATTCCCACGGGAAAGGAGAGACCGGAGGACAGTCAGGTTTGGAACTTGAGTGCGTTGACAGCTCCATGAAATCGATACAAATGAGAAGTGTTGTGTGAAATTGCAGTGAATTAGTGGATTCAGATGGTGTTAATAGTATTGTGGAATTTTGAACTAAAGTGAAATATTATTGAACCGGATTTTGTGCGAAGTGAAAGTGGTTGGACTCAGTGAGAAAACAATTAATAATAATGACAATAATAATAATTGGATGATTTGTAGAGCGCCGTTTTGTAAAAACCCACCTCAGGGGCGCCAGGTGTTGTGCAATCGCGATTGTGTTATAAAGTTGTGTTGATTTAAACGTGATTTCGTATACAGTTCGAACTAGATTGCTTGTCTTAAAACATGAAAATAATAAAAATATTGATTGCGTTTTAAAATAGAGTGAATGTACTTAAAGGCAGGAAGTGTTTAATCGGGCTAAGTTATTGATTTGGCGAGATGGCGTTCTATCCACGGAGACCGAAAACCAGAGAATCAAATAGATTATTAACTGTGGGTTCGAATCCTAACAGATTAGGGAGGTACAATTTTATTTACAGGAATATTTAATTACCCTTTTATAAGCGTAGGGAGGAGGTCGAAAATTAAAGTGATTTAGCTATATAGTGTAACCAGGTAAGCTTCACGCTGAGAATGAGAGGTGCCTAACTGGGTGAGTTTTTCATATTATTTATTAAATTCCAGAGGACCCCCTTTAAAAGACGGATACAACTAAGTTTACGACACCTGCCGCCCAAATAATGTTATCATTAAAAGGAATACCCTAGACGGATTGTCAATCAGCTGTGAGTGAGAGACAGGCCAATGACTTTTCATATATAGGCCGAGAGGCGCGGAGTACAGTCAGTCAAAGGGGAAGTTTTGCTAGCGTATGCCGTCCCAAATTGAAAGCGTTCGGATACAACCAGACGGAACGAAATGAAAACTTTTCTTCTGTTATTTGACCTTCTAATTTAATACTTTCATCTATTGTTTGACTTTCTAAGTTACGAATTGGGATGCACAAAAACAAATCTAAAGTCGAAAGAGGGAGATGGTAATCTCCGAAATAAAACTACCAACCGAACAACTTTTCTCAACAGGTATCTTTCGAGAGGTAGGCAGCCTCTTTAAATTAAATGCAAAAAATCAAACCAATTATCCGTTTATACCTTACCTGAGAGGATAGGTATTCAGTAGAAGTTACCCATACCTAATACACGAGGATGCTAGTAACCTCATAAAATAAATACTGGAACCAAATATTAAAATACAGACAGTCCTCATCCCAAATTTGGCATATCGAGTAGACCTTACATATATCTCACATGATAATTGGCTGAATGGGTAGGCACACAACCTATCGTTAATAAGCAGGCAGAATGTCGACAAGATCGTCGTGTGTTATATGTGTATTGACCTAGAAAGGGATGTAAATCCCCGACGGCGTGGGAGTTACAACGTTTTCTGGAGGTGGCACGTAACTTAGGACCTTGCGTGTCACATTTTCGCGACTAGATTCGTGATAAAGGGATGTTATGGTTTTCCCCTTCTACACTCAGTAAAGTAGTTTATCCTGGAGGTGTTTGAGATTGGGGCAATTCTGAAATTGGTGATGAGACCTGGTTTTCTTTATTCTGGCGTGAAGGTTGCCGATTTGGAACAAGGGGAGACCCGGCCGGTTGTGATATCCAGACACGCAGATATCGATCGCCTTGCTCAAATTATCATCCATCAGTTTTGTTTGGTAAGAGGAGGAGTCAATCTTAACTTGAAAAAAATTCATTTCCTTTCCTCTCCTTCCCCTCCCAAAATATATACATGGATGGCGCCGACAACTAACACCATAAATTTATCGTATGTATATCACATATATAAAATCTAACACTTTATTATATTCACATTACCCTACGATAGGTAGAATCGAGTAGCTAGGGGGGGGTGAGCAGGCGACTTAGAAGATAAGGTTTATAAAATGGTTTTGAAAAACAGCGGTAATGGATTCAACTCACTCTATCTCAAAAGAACCAAGGGATACCACACAAAACATAAATAACTAGGTTTCTAAACCGAGAAACAAAAACCCAACACAACGTTCGGTGAAGCCTTTTTATACTGAACCGTCACGTGAAATGAGTACGTTCAAGGTCGTACGTCACGTAGACAAACTAGGATGTACACACTTGAAGGGGTGTGTAATAAAGAAAAGACGGCAGGGAGGACCTTCCTACCCCGGATATATATATAACCAAAGCCTTATGGAAAAGTTACCTACGGGACTTAAGGAAAATGTATCGTAGAAAGAAGAGAAGGAAAAGTTTGAAGTAGAAAGGGCGAATCATTACATACTAAAATATTTCTGACTAAACAGAACTAAATACGTTCATTGTTTTCCAATGTGATTGTTTACACCTAAGAAAACGTTGTGTCCTGCCTGAAGTAAGTCAACACTCGTTAAAACTGCGCGCAGTTGTTTGCCATAGAACAAACACCCTCTACGCTCTGCGCTCTACGCCAACTGCAAACGGCGCTACGGTAAGCGATTGCTACAAATAAACCTTTCTGTGTTACCTGCCAGCAAAATTTAACGATTTTCCGTTGTAATGATTTAAAATAGATCAAAATAAGACGGAACATTTTTAATACAGAATATTCAGGGGTAAATTAATGCAAAGGTTTTGAAACTTTATAAATAACCATGTTTAGTCATACTCAGTGTTGACTTCAAAATTCCGAGAGGTAATGCCGCCATCTTGGATACGTGTGTAATCTTTCTAATCTTGGTTAGAATTTAATAACTAATAACTGTAATAAGCGGTTGTAAATCAACATACCTACGGAAAAACAATTATGGCTTTTTGATTGCTATTTACCGCAACACAGAAGCATGAAATATTTTATACAGAACAGATTTTTTTGAAAAGGGTTGCATTCTATTTGCGGCCATAATTTAAAATAAGGAGTAAAATAAAAACATTAAATTAATATTAGACACATTTTAACTATTTCACTTTGTCTTGAAGGGAAGGTTTGAATGTGATTTCTTAAGAAAAATAAGAATTGTGCAAATTACATTGGTTGGCGAGGAATCCAAAGATTGAGCAAAGCGTGATTTTGTAATAACACATCAAATTTATATGGCGCAAACCGATTTGTTTTATTCTGGATTAAGATATAATGCAACCGTTATCAAAGGTAATTAAAGCGACGAATTCCCAGGAGACAATCATTGGTGAATGAAAATTCTATATACGCCATGATATAGAAGTTAAAAGTGCATTGAGAGCTGAATTGTATTTAACCTCCTGCGAATAATTTAAGAGTAGAGTTGAAACGCGGGCAGGGAGAACACTGACCCGGGAAAGGATATGCATAATAAAAAAGTTAACCCATGGGAACCGGAACATATTGGATGCTAACAGAATACTACTTTTTGCATTGAATAGACCCCGTTCTAACGAGGGTTAGTTAAATATGATTTATTTCGAAAAATAGTTAAATGAAAGTGTGATGGAACTTCATTGAATGAAATATTTCCAGCAATTCTATGTACTTAACTTTACTTTATTACAGTACGTCAACCGGCAGGTAAATGTGGACTTAAAGCTCCGCAGTAAGAATTCAAAGAAAGTTTGAAAGGGAGATATGTAAATGCGAATGTTAGAGGAAGCGTGCTAATATTAAAAAAAAACGATAATAATTAAGCGGAAATGGTGAAAATATTTAATAAAACACGACTCGTTTGAAAAAGAACAAAAATCTCTCGACAAATGCTTTAGTTGCATTTAAAGATCCGCTGTGAACTTGTTCATATCTATAACATATTAAATAAAAGAAAAAACGTGATTTTAATAATTTTAGGAAACTATTTGCGATTTTTTTTCTATCGAAGGAATTTCATATAAGTACCGTTTCGGCTTTACAGATGTATACATATTGTCTTCAAAAATAACATAAAGTGTAAGGAAGAGAAATATGTTTTAGAATAAATTCAGAAGGCGAGGGCTTAAAACCCCCGCATTCTGAATTTCTACCTACATAAATATAACATACTTCCCAAAAATACTTTTTCCCAAAAGTATTTAAGCTCTAAGATAATTTCTATTCGTTCGCCGAGGTAATTATATATATAAAACTCCCTACGAAGATTATAAAAAACACGTGGGACCGTTATTTGACTTTTAAAGGTGTGAATAAACTCCCATTTCTTGAAATGCTACTTAAAACATTTGTCGAGAATTTTTGCTTTATTTTAAATAATTGGTGGTATATTAAATATTAGTTTGTTTGTTGTATAGTAGTTCCTTAATTTGCTACATGAGAAATTTTATGTAACTCTCAGGACGTGTTGTTTCACAGATTTTGAACGATTCATCAAATTTCAAAGTAAATTTTCAAATTTTGTGAAAGTCCTATTCACGTTCTGTTATTATATCGTAATAGGCTAGTTGCGTGTTAGAACTGAAATAATAATAGAACTTGAAAAAATCTTTCACAGAACATGAACATTAACTTTGAAATTTGAAGAATTGTTCAAATTCTCAGAAACAACCCGTCCTAAAAAATTAAATCGTTCTTCAATTAAGCAACTGATCTCCAAAGCTATTAAAGCTTGTCATTATGCTTTCTCGAATATTGATCTATTTTGAGTTCTATTGTAGTTATGTTATCATATCATTATTGGCCACCTTCAAAAATTACTTTTAAATTTTATGAATTCTAAATAATCGTACGAAGGTATACTATGAAAGCATAATAATATACGTACAAGAGAATTCGGCAACAACCTAAAAATATTTATTTAATATATCTTCTCAAATGAATCCTACAAATTATAGTAGCGTTGGTAATGTAGTTTTAGTAATTTATCTTAAATGTTGTATTGTTCTAGTTTCTATTTTTTTTTTTTTACTATTTTTTTTTTCATTATATGATTTTCATTGTAATCACAGAATTATATTTGTGTATTCAAAGATCTATTTTGTACCTACTTTATAATGGATTACGTCTTCATTCTTTTATCATTTCCTATATAATACAGATCCATAAAAGAATATTTCTCTGATGGTTTGTGAATAATGTCTCTATTGTTTATATTTCTATTATGATTAGATTTATTTCTACAACCTGTCTCAATGGCTATAAATGTTTTGTTTCGTATTTTTCGTTCGATATAATCTTTTGTTTTGAATACATTTTAAAATTCATATTCCTTTCTTACTAATTTAATTTACTTATTCCTTATTATGTTGTCTCAGTAGAGGTAAAGTCACAAAGAGGATATTTATAATTGGTTTTATTTTGGCTAAATAATACTTATGTGCAAACTGAAATAAATGTAAACTGTCGATTTCCAGAAAATTAATAAATAAATAAATTTTATGAGGCACTCTTGTGAGGTATCACCTAAAAATAAAATAGATTATTTAAAAAATTAAATGACGCTGGACTCGCCGATTGTGCTAATTACAATGAAGATATACTAATTCAGATATAATATAAGAGAATTCGATGTAGGTTATTAAGTCTACCCTTCAGAAATTCAATGGTGTGATTTCACTTCTGATAAATTTTCCTACGTAAGTGAAGAAAAATATTTGTCTTCATTTCAATTTCCGTGTTATTATTCCAATTATTGAAACGTGCGCCAGCATACAACAACAAAGAAATATGAAAAGTGAAACAGTGCAGCGCCTTCAGTTAAATATAAACATTAACGTAGAACCCAGGAGGCACAAATTGCACCTGGAAATGGATTACTTTTCACGAATCTCGTTTTCATCTGCTAAATCTTTTGAATCCTGTGTAGCTACAACTGCAGGTACAATGTGCATAATAGGGGGAAGTTCAATTATTTACGAACATGTTATTTTTGTTGAAATCAAATGTTCACTGAGCGAAGTTGCCCTTCAAGGCGAATTGAAATGAAAGCCATGTTTCCATTTTACCGACTGTAATATACAAACGTATTAAGCTAATAAAATTCAGTAGGTGTAATTCTCTTCATGTGTATTTCGTACAAGTGTAATTCCATCCGTGTGTAATATTAGCAATGTAATATTGGTACGTCGAATTCAAAATATTACAAGGGGGAAGATATTAGAATGTTACAACATCACATAAGTGGGAATAGTAAGGAAATATATTTCTGAAAAATTAAATGTAATTTTTAACTTCAGTGGTTTGCTTCAATGACATACATTTAAAACAATGACAGCATTGCGTGTATTGTCTGCCCATTTAATAGATGCCTTTTTGTATGGATTACAGTGATTTATTTTATTTTAAGAAAATGGGATTGATCTTCAGTAGAAGCGTTGTAAAAGATAGAATCCACAAAAGCCAGAAGAAAAGGAAAGAGTCGTAAAAATAACCCGTTCACTAAGTGCATATATTTCCACCGCATAACTCTCGTAAACCGGTGCCGAAAGGATTTAAGTTCTTCAGAAGTTCTCTTTTTGATATACAGAACAAACAAAAATAGTAACATGTTGTCTTTTATGGTAGTAATATTGCAAACTGGTCGTTAACGAAAAGAAGACATTTCAAGTTCATTTTCGCATAATCAAGATTTGTAATCAAAAAGTGGCTACAAAACTCAACAGTATGTTGCACTTGAAACTTTCACAGGATCAACACTTATTTTACGGGTAATATAATAGTATCTGCGGTTTGTGTAAGTTTGCTCAATTTTTGAGACAAAATGAACTCTAGATGAAATTGAGCCATTGTTTCTTAGCTGGTCACACCGAGTTACACTGGAGATGTTAATCAAAAGCTTGTTAGTTCTTACCACACAAAAATTTTCTTTGTAAAATGTCAAAAAAGACCATAAGCTATGGAAGAATAATTCTGCTGGTTGTATTGTTCTAATTGTTACAGAAATTCAGAACAATCCGTGCTACCAAACGGATAATGCAATATATTCACTGGTAGCAAGTGAAACGATTCTTGTAGATTTAAAGAAAAACTCATAGATATATGTAATAAAAGCATACCAATCTTAAAATAATAGATTCACGTCTTATTAAATGATGTAACGGACATAGTGAATGGAATAATAGTGAACGTAAGTATCTAATGAATGTGGGTGGGTTAGTAGTTATCTTCCATTTTGACAATCATATCCTGTAATGGAACAGAACCTATAATGTATTGTACTCTCCATTAAGAAAACATAGACATTATAAATAATAGTCACAGACTTTAATGCACGTCACAACGTTTTATGAGAAGAATGTAAAGGAAAATTTCCTTAAAAAGATTTAAAAAAGTTTCATAGCAATACCATTTTATTCTTATCACTATAATTAGTTTTCATTGTAATGTTTATCTTTTTTACCAACCTTTTTTAATATTTAATAAGGTAAACTCATGCAATTCACTATTCTCTCATACGCAACACAAACAGATTATTAAATTTCGTTTGAGCATCAAAGCCATGAAAAACATGTTTTTATTTATTTTTAATTTGCAGAATTTTTTGCATAAGAAACCTCATTATTATTTCTCCCAGAAGCTGTGCGACTGCGCATATAAATATCAAACACCTCAAGTCAGGCCGGAACACTGAATCAAATTGACCTGTTAACTTCTAAGAGATCATTCGACTGAACAAACCAACTCATACCAACCGGTATCTACACGCAGAATCGCATTACCATCCAGCGCAGAAGAGAGGACTTATCCACACGTTGGTGACCCGAGCAACAAGAATATGTGAAGAGGCAGAAATCGGATCCGAACTTATAAAATTAACTGATGCACTAGAGCGTAACGGTTACCCCGCAAAACAGATTAGGCAAATCATAAGAGCCAAATTTACCCCAAACGAAGACAGAATTGAACAAGAGTCAAAAGGCTGCGCTTTCTTACCTTATGTTCACAATGTGACAGACAGAACCGCTAGGATACTGAGGAAAGAAAGCATCAAGACTGTCTTCGAAAACACAACTAAAATACAGGACTTACTAAGGCCTGCAAAAACTAAGTTTCCTCTGGAAACAGATGGAGTTTACAAACTCAACGGTTCTGGATGTGACAAGGTTTATGTCGGTCAGAAAGAACGGACAATCTCCAAAAGGATATCTGAACACTCCAGAGCTTGTAAACTCGGCCACAAATCGGTAATTTCCGAGCATTTAATTGAAACCGGGCATTACTTTGGATTTGTTCCTAAAGTCCTGGGGAGACCCTAATCTTATAGAGCACGGCTGATTACGGAGGCAATGAAATTCACAAAAATCCCATAAATATTAATAGAGACGATGGAGATAAGCGCAATAGTTCTTGGTATCCGGCAATAGACGGCTACACCAGAGCTAAACGCAGAAAAACACTTTAAAATTATACGTTGATGTCAGCTCTTAAAGGGTTGGAGCTGGCAACACGATATCACATCTTCATACATAAGCTCACATTTCACCCCAACTTTAGATAACACATCTGCCCTGATGATGGACACTGCAATGCTATCTAAAGGTTGGCTAAAGAATATAACATAACATAATACCCCAAATACAAATCACTATAAGATCATTAACTGTTATTTTTTTTAAATATTTTTCATTAGCTAATAAATAGGTTTCATATATTCCCCGTGTACAAATTTTGTTATTAATATGTTGAATAATTAGAACTTGTACTCCTGAATTAGAATTTGCACTAAATATACATTCCGCGTGTATTCACGTGGAATGTATTTCTTCCGACGGCACAAGTCGGTTGACCTAAAACCACCTCAAAGCAGGCCGGGACACTGAATTAAATGAGCCTATTAACTTTTAAGAGATCATTCAATTATTTTTAATTAACTGATAAATAAAAATATTGAAAGATCTCTTAAAAGTTAAGAGGCCGATTTAATTCAGTGTCCCGGCCTGGTTTGAGGTAGTTTTAGACCAACCGTATTGTAGGAAATACATTCCACGTGAATAATTAAATGCTAAAGGAAATCGCATCATATCATGCCGTAATGAAATTCAAGTGTGCTATGAATTGGCGCACTTATTGGCGCCGCAGGTATTTAGGGCGAATTCTAGCTCAAGAGCACAAGTTCTAATTATCCAACATACTCGTATCAATAACAAAATTTGTACACGTGGAATATATGGGAACCTTTTATGTACATTTGTAGCTTTAGTACCAAATTTCGAACTTTTTACAGCAATCTTTTGTTTCATTATGTTAGATGTGTGGTTTTCGTGGTCAATGTGATAAAGGGAATGTGTATCTGAAAGTTTACTGAAAACCAAACTGAAATATTCTGAAAATGCTCTTGCATGTTCCGTTGGCTTCGAGTTTCCCAAATACAAAATATGTACATTCCGGAACACCTTTGACGATACAAGATTTGACGTAGTTCCAAAAGTTTTTCGCGTAAAAGATATATTAGTTTCCTTATTGGATAGCGAAATTTTTTTACGCGACTTAATTTTTAATGTCTTGACGGAGAGAAAATGTGTCGCAGTGAGCTCGGTTTTTGATTTTCTTATGTTTATTAAAATACTAATTTTTTTTTCTTGGTAACATTGATAAGGGCTGCATTATAACGTGGAGGACATTTCAAATACAGCGAAAATTTATGGAGAGTACGAATATGCGTTGGGAGAGTTACAGAAATATTTGATTTAAAATTTGATGACGGAAATGATTTAAAGATCAGAAATAAGTTACACTTGAACTAGAAATTCTCGATGCTGTATAACAGTGGTGATTTCAGTCAAGGCAAGAAAGCTCTCCGTTCTATATAAATATTTTTTGCATAGAATACCCATTGACAAGTTGAAAAAGCTGAGTTAAACTAGAGATTTTCGACATAAAAGCTATGCCTTTTTCAATATACCGGAATCACTGATCGAGGGAATCCAATGTTTAATAGTAACAGTTTTCCAACATAATCCTTACAGTTTTGTTTTTCTGAGTGGAAAAAACATTATTTCCACAGAGCAGGTGAAACTGCCCTATGCCAGAGCGAATTCAATTTCCCACAAACTTAATGTGACGGAAAGTGGGATACCAACATCAGTTGCATCAAGTAGAAATACATTTCAGACATGTTAGGAATCTTTCGGCCTGAATTCACGTCTTGTGAATTCAGGCCGAAAGTTCAGTCGAGTTCAACTGTGACGGATATGATTTCTCGGAACGTTTATGCTGCATGGGAAATTTTAAGTCATAAGTTTAATATGGAACTGTGTACACTTCTCCTTCTCCCGCTTTCCGATACATTCGTAGGTATGCACATATATATGCGTATATGAATTTACATAACCTAGGAATGACAAAATTGTAAAATATAAATTCATAGTTGTCATAAGTCATTTGATTTATCAAAGGAGAAGCGAATCCAGAGGCTGTACCAGGAGAGGGCCTCTGTGGGCGGAGTCAGCTAAAGTAGGGCAGGTCATGGGTTTCTGAAGACTCCTTTCCGAGGCCACGGGTCCCTGACCCGAATAAGACAAGGAAAAGAAGTAAAAACGGTGAGTTCTGAGGTCATAAAATTTTTAAATGTTTTTTTTTCTGTAATTTTAATGATTCAGCTTTCAATTTGATTTTGTCGATTTAACTGGCGAAAATTATAAAAAAACACTATTCTATTTCATGTAAGAATTTTGAAACATTATTAATTTGATTTATACTTCATATATTTTGTGTGCTTCATCGGAAAGAAAATTAAAAAAACATAAAGTTGAACTCAAACCAAATTTTTTTACAGAACACAAATATGTTTTGCAATATGTCAGTGTTTTTTTACGTTAGCAGAATCTGAAAATATATCAAGATAGTGATGTCGTTAATAAATTGTCAAAACTGAAAAATGTCGGCAACCCTACATAATTTTAACGTCCAACTTATCCAGAACAGAATAATCTCTAAAACTATTACTAGTGTGATACAATATTTGATTTATGAACTGAAAAATGATGTCAACGTTATATAATTTCATATGCAACTTCTATGAACAGAACAATCTCACGACACTATTCGGTAGGGTGCTCTATATGATCCTACTTGTTCCCGACCCCCAAAGGAAAATATTTGTTGGATTTCGAATAAAAGCTTTCTAGCGTAAGTCGGGTCGAAGCAGCGCCGAGTATGAGTCCGGGTGGGAAAAGACAACAGGGAGTCGCATTAGACTTATGTCTGATACAACTTTAAGTCAGATCAGATTCCGATACCTAATAGATCTTTGTCCAAATGAGGAACGGGATCGAACCGCCCAGCGCTAAGTCAGGGTGGTTTACGTTGTTTCTGATGATTTTCACGATAAATATTATACGAAAGCATATTCGTGTCAGATAAAACTCAATGCAGTATCAAATATACAAACCATAATGTATGTCCGATTATCAGAGGAATATAAAAGTACTTTGGTAATTGATTAATTCTAAAAAACGTATTTTTTTTTAAATAAATGGAAATTCACTTATTTTATGTACAGAGATTCCTAAATGATAATGATAATCGTGTATATAAAAATATCAATCGTAATGCATTTAAAATATTTAAATACATCATAAAAAGGTAAAACAGATGCTGTACCGTTACTTAAAACTAATGAGTTTGTGTACGAAATAATGTTTATTTTAATTTTTATCAAGAAAATACCGCATATCAATATTCGTAATATTTACAAACCTTAAAATATATCATGCATAAGTACACGGTGTCCGGAAACTCGCAGTACAAGTGGGATCACATTGAATCTGCAACACATTTGGTGTCGATTTTTAATATAATTTTTTTGATTGGGGATTTCGTTTTCGAGTAAATCGTGTCCGAATAAAAAAAAAAAAGTGGGTGTGTCAAGCCTACGCAAGACAGAAGTGAAACTTCTAGTTTCAGCTGATGCTTGGCGTGGCGCAGTTCGCTGGTGTCTGAGAGAGAGGAAAGAAGAGAAGAGAGAGAACGTTCGTGAGCGGCTCCCCCACCTCAACAAGGTTTCACTTCAAAAATGCCACAGCCGAGAATCGAACCTCGCTTAACTGATTGAAAGCCAACCACGCTGAGCACCAACTGTAAGCAAAGCCGCATAAATTGATTATATTATGTAGGTTCTGAAAATATGAGAGCTTGTTATGTTTTATAATGTTACCTACATCACACCCAAAATATAATATATTTTTAAAAATAATGTACAATGTACAGAAATAGAATCCCACACAAGATCGCGTAGTGCGCTCTAGCGAACGGATATTTTATCAGAGGGAGATAGTTTTAATTTTTTTTTCTGTAAATTATTACATATTATCAAAATAAATAAATTAATTAAATAAATGTAATACAATTATCATAATATACGGATTAGATAATAATTTTAATCCAACACAATAACGCAAAGCGCGCTCTAGCGGAGTAATGTTTTATCACAGTGAGATAAGTGTTTTTATTATTTTGCAATATTATTTTCTTTTAAAAAATGTTCTGACCTACTAAAAAATAAGATATTGAATGAAAAAGGCGTTAAAAACAAAAAAAATAATGTGCGATGGCCGAGAATCGAACTCGGATCAACTGCTTGGAAGTCAACTATGCTGACCATTACACCACCAACGCCAGTTGTCGAGATGAGCTAAGAAGCATTTATATGTTACTTCAAAACTTTGACTAGATCAAATGAACTTTAATCGGTGGTGGGGGTACCCGCATTTTCGTTTCGGTCATGAGTCGGTTTTACTCCGGTCCTAGAAATTGCATGACGCGCGTAAAGAAGTTTCACTTCAAAAATTGTTCGCTAGAGGGATAATATAAGCTGTTTTAAATAGATTTTTTTCGTAGACGGACCGTCAATTCGCGCTGATCCAAAAAAAGGGTTTTCTGTATGTTGCAACACAGTGGGTAAACCCCACCCCTTGCCTTCGGCATCTGACCGTAAAAATAGTCGGGATACTATTTGCAAGTCAGTGCCATATCAAACGGAATTCCCAATTCGTGAAACCAACAATGGGAGACGGTGGCAATCCACTTGGAAGAAAAGAATGGGGAAGATGGAACTATGAAGAAAGCTGTGCAAGTATAGCTACTTGAAATAAAGGAAACTTTCCAAACAGATTTGCGATCTTTCATATCAACTATATCTGTGGTAAGACTTGTGTTTAGTAGCGCTCTCAACAAATTATTATTTCAAGCTTTGAGGATGCGCATGAAAAAAGTCGCTCGGAAAACGAATTAATTCAACATTTCAGACCTAAGAAACCAAAGGTATTATTAGGATTACTCTATAATAAATAAATAGAGAATAATTAAAAAATATATATTTATCTTTATACCTAGGATATTTAACGATGCGCAGTGAAACTTTCTTCGAATTTTGTCAATATCTGAAACCAACGTTATTTCTTGTAATTTAAGTAAGAAAAAACATTTCGTTGGCGTATACCCTATAGCCGTTACCGTAGTGTACATTATTCAAGTGCGAAATTTAAAGAAGAAAAAAATTGTTATGGAAAATTAAGAGAGTTAAATAAATTATGTAAGGATATACTCGTATGTACATCGTTAGCAATTATGTAGGGGTCTTGTTAGGTTCTAAATTTTTAAAATACGAGACTGCCGATTTTCGCAAAATCGGATATCTTACTCGACTACGACAATTTCAATCGGAAACTGAAAGCTTATGTCACTTATATGCAAATGTATAAGGATCTCAAACTGTAATCTTTTGAATTCTATGAAATGTACAAAATATCTGTGAAAGGTGCAGTTTGAAAACCAGTGAAAGAATTTTCGAACGGTTTACGAAAATTCCAGTACATATTTTTCGCATAGAACTTAAAAGCTAACAGTCTTAAAACTTTTTCACCGAAAACCTTATTAATTTTCCTAAAAACCCATATAGAATATCAAGATAAATCATTCGTAGCTTTTGTTGCGTTAGCAGATTCCAATGTGTGTATTTTTCAGTGCTGACCGTTAGCAGAATTTGCAGGTTATAGTACTGACGATGAAGCATGCTGAATATTGGAATTTTTTTCAAGATGTGATCGTATAAAAGTACCATATCATAGCTGGAACAATTATAATATGTTCCTGATACCCTCTTCCCACTTGTTAAATGGTTCTTGCTTCCGAATAAAAAAGTATAATATGCAGGATATTATACAGGGTTTTCCAATAAGAGGTGTTATTTTGAATAGCCCGCTATTTCGGTGGATGTTAATTTTGAAGCTGCCATCTTTTGACATTTGACAAGTAGAAACTACGCCATTAATAAAAATGGAACGATACACGCTTCAACAACGCATTGAAATTATTAAAATTCATTTGAGTGAATCAAATGCAAATCATCTTGAGTGATGAGGCCCATTTCCACCTCGGTGGCTTCGTCAACAAGCAAAATTGTCGCAACTGGGGCTCGGAAAACCAAAGAGTTATTGTTGAAAAGCCTCTCTATTCTCAACGTGTGACTGTTTGGTGCGGTTTATGGTCAGTCATTGGACCTTACTTTTTCGAAAATGAGGCTGGAGCAACAGTTACGGTGAATAGATTGCGCTATCGAGAGACGATTAATGATTTATGGCCGGAATTGGATGGTATTGATCTGGACAACGTTTACTTTCAACAATACGGCGCTACATGCCACACAAGCAACGAAACCATTGATCTTTTACGATTGAATATCAAAATAACACCTCTTATTGGAAAACCCTGTACTTACGGTTGACCATGATGTATAACCTATTTTTCACGAGGAGAACCCGCTTTAACATTTACATGCTGCATTAATTCGAATTTTTTCAAAAACATTCCCTTTATTGGAGGGTGCCTGTTTCCAAACTAACCTTAGTATAATATGCAAGATATTATACTCACGATAAACCCTTTCACACAAATACCACGTCGCCTTATCCTCGGCGGGTCGGGGACCCGGCAGCGCACGGATCTCACGGGGCTGACCGAGGAAGAACGGATCGTCTTGGTCTCCCACTCCTTGACATTGAAGTAGTCACCAATGCTCCGGAATACAGCGCATGTGGAGCACACCTTGAAAGAGGGGAACTACAGAAGCCAAGGTATTTGACAGTAGTGTGGATAGTCAAAAGCAGGTGAACATCAGTGTATATTTATATATGTACCTATATTTTACAATATATAGTACTAACACGTCGAACTTGCTTGCTTTTGTAGAGGGACACTGCTCGGATATCTATGAAGGGTCGCACGGATGGCTAAACCATTCAAATTCGATAGTTCCCTCGGACAAAGTGGTATTCCGTTATTTCAAATTATTCAGCACTGACCATTTATACCTTCACTTGTAAATTAGATTCACCCCAATTTTGCAATGCGGTTTTTCAGTACAAAAATAAATATACGAGAAAAAACAAATCCGAGAAGATTTTTTTTCTATATATGAGAACAGAGCTCTAAGCGGGGAAGAAAAAATGCTTTCTTTTTGGACCGATGTTTGTAGACGACTTTTAATAAACACGGTCAATTAATTGCATGGGCGAGGGGGCCATGTAAAACCCTGGGTTAAAAGCTCTACTAGTTAGCACTAAAAAGGGTTGAAAATTCTTCTCCATTACATTTTTTTGCTACAATTTTGTAGCCATTTCATCAAACAACCACACTGCAAAACATGGGATGGTATTTTTTAACCCTTATATTTTACAGGCATATTTGTAATCCTGATGAACTCCTCTCCAAGCATCCCATTCCTTATTTTCCAAAGTGGTTCTGGGCTTGACCATAATGAACAAGTGTGTGACGTTACAATACCCAGACGATATTTTTTAAGTATTTATACGAGATGTAATTGCACCACTCAACCTCTAGTCGTCTATTGAGATTTAATCTATTTAAAATAAATATGTGTTGATGTTCAAATGACAAATTACTCATCTTATTTCTAAAAGCTGTATTAATATTATTATTAAATTAAACACAACATTCATATCCTGTTTGTAAAAAGTGAACACAAAACTAATTAATTATTAAAAGCAATAATTACTCACCTGAACTAGCCACACAAATTGAATATATCTCCCAAGGGCATTGACCCCGCAACTTCTGATTGCCAACCCGCCAAATAATTCAATATATACTAGTATTTCAATTGAATATTACTCTTTATTATATTTTTTCACCTATAAACAACCAACTTTATGTTTTCCGTAATTCCCGTCGGTGGCATTTATTTTTAGTCGGGAGATATTTTCAATTGGTATGGATATTTCAGGCGACTAATTATTGCTTATAATATTTTTTTATCCTTTGTGCCATGTATAAAAAAAACTTGTTTTATAAACATTACTTTGTCATAAAAAATTACAAAAGGTAATTGAATTATTTTGCAGGTGAAATTATTTGATGGAGGATTTTATTTAATACAAAATTTTTTTAAATCTTTTTTAGCCTGCACTTGACTCCACGGGAGTAACGGCAAAATTGAAAAATATCTAGTCAAATTTTCAACAATCTATTTTTCAATAGTAGGGGAGAAAAAAATAACTAGCCAAATTTTCAACAATCTAGTTACAATAGTAGGGGAGAAAAATAACTGGTCAAATTTTCAACAATCTGGTTTAGAATAGTAGGGGAGAAAAAAATGCTCGTATTTGCCGTTCCGATACACATTAATAGTATAGTATATAATATTTCCGATCTCAAAAGGTTAAGCATTCTCGGAAAGAAGCGAGAGCATAAATTGTCTATTTTCAACGGAAACCTTTTAATTAAGTTTTACACTTTCATACTTTTCAAATCGGAAATAAAATACACTTTTCAGAGGAAATTAAATTTTACTCCTTTCCAATTGTTAAATGGTTTGTTGTCTTTGTGAAATTACTTCTTTTTTTTACTCAGTAGAATAAAGAAGAACACAAGAAACACGTCTTGTGGACATGTTCCTTGATTCAAATATTTGTCCATTCAAGACTTAAATTTCTAATACGAAATTGTGTTTACGAAATTCAAATGGGATGGAGATTACGATGTCAAGCGAGTGTATTTTTAATTTTTATTAAAGGCACTTCTAGTTTTCTTCCCTTTCTTTAATGTGTTTTTAATTTTCCACAAATGACAAACAACCAGTAATGCTTTGAAAATGAATGTTTATCAGTTGTGTAAAATTTTGAACATTTTAACACTTTAATTATTAAGATGGTATGATTTAAAACACAAAAGTTGAGGTGAGTAAAATAACGTGAGACAGTTATTTAAAAACCGTGAAAAACTAATAAATAAATGAGTACAACGGAACACAATTCGTTTGAGAATTCCGCGCTTAATTTAATAACCTTTTAAAATGCATTAATCGCAATTAAAGAAACACGTAGTTAGTTAAGTACATATGCGATTAAAACATAAGAATGTATTGTTTTGATTAACTGTTTATATTTAAAAACGCAAACGGTTTCGGTTATTTTGAAAAATAAACTAAAACACGTCCACCTCTATCCTTAGGTGTTTCGTAATCTACACTTGTTTCCACAAGTAGATGTCGACCACCGTGGGTTTATTTATCTTAAGTGTATACCTTCTTTTCTTTATTTATTAAGTTTCTCTAAGGCGGTAATTCATCTTATAAATATTATCAAACATCGCTTATCGCTTTGCCCGGCGGCGACCCTGGAGAAAGAATAAAAAGTTATTGATATTAATTCATAAACATCTGTGGAGCATGTTATGGGTAAGTCTCTGCGCTATCGGTAGGCTCCAGGAACTTCAATTCAAAGCAAAGCAATTCAAGTTATTTATGTAACAAAAGTCATACTTATTCCTTTTTTAATTCCGTATAGTATTGTAATTGAGAACAGGGTGAGCCAAAGCAAAGCGAATGACGTTAATAATTTCAAAACTCACCGCAAGGCCTTCGGGAAACTCAAAATGAAAAGAGGTGTTCATGAAAAGGTATATTTATAAATATATACAAGTTTATAATTATATACCTTTTATACATAAAATTATAAATATATATAAACATAACATTTTATTATATATGTAATGAAATGTTATTAAATGACTACAAAAACAACCCTTATTGGACAAGGTGTAGGTGTATTAGAATGATTTTTGATATGTAATAAAAATTAAACAAACAAAGGAGATGATTCTAAGATTTTTTTTAACGATAGGAAGAAATGTGAAAAGCGTTTTTTTTCCGAAAGGCTTTTTAAAATTTTATTAGCGTGAACATAAAGTTGACATAGCGCTAACGACCAATAACAGTGTATGGAACATCAAATTACAACTAGATTAAAACTTGTTACCACCCACTGGTCACTTACTTACAAAGTGAAGTGAACAACTGCGAGTTTGATGACCTCTTTTTCCAAATCATGATATTTACCAGTTGAAAAATGATTCAAAAACAATGTGTTACCATGCGGCAATATGACTGTATCGAACATGATACTGTTCGATGACCCTATTTTCAAAAACGAAATCATAATACAAAGGGCAAAAGCTGTTACTAGGCGAGAAATTATTGGCGCGCAATATTAAAACTGAAAAACATGTTGTTTTGCAAGCTGACGTCGACGTCAAACAAACACCCGTGGATAACACTGTAAATATCTCACTAAAACCTGCTGGCTACCTACTGAATTAGCCACTGCTGATGATCACCTAGAGGCTGGCCAATCCCTGCTGCTGCCGATTGCTGGTCACTGATGCTGACGACCTGGAGGCTGCCATTTCTTCCTGGCGACCGACTGAACCAGCCACAGATGCTGACAACCTAAAGGCTGACGAATTCCTGCTGGCTATAGACTGAATTAGCCACTGCTGCTGATCACCTAGAGGCTGGCCAATCCCTGCTGCTGCCGATTGCTGGTAACTTATGCTGACAACCTGGAGGCTGGCCAATTCCTCATGGATACCGACTGAACCAGCCACAGATGCTGACAACCTAAAGGCTGACGAATTCCTGCTGGCTACCGACTGAATTAGCCACTGATGCTGACAACCTAGAGGCTGGCCAATTCCTCTTGGCTACTGACTGAATCAGCCACTGATGCTGACAACATAGAGGCTGGCCAATTCCTGCTGGCTACGGACTGAATTAGCCAACGATGCTGCAACCTAAAGGCTGGCCAATTCCTGCTGCTGGCCACCGCTGTTGATCACCTAAAAGCTGGCCAATTCCTGCTGGCTACCGATTGAACTGGCCACTGCTGCAGCAGTTGCGCGCCATTTGCTGTATCGTATGGCGCGATGATGCACAATGTGCTCCAATCTGAAATTATCGCTGAAAGAATTTCGATTGTCTCAGTTTCTATCTGCGTATTAAAACCCAGTTGTATTGAAATACATATAACTATTTCTTGTGAATTGGGTTGGCTGTAAGAAATAAAAAGTACCTATAAGCTACACCCCTTTGTACTTTCTGTATACCAGTACAATACATCTAATTCAAATGTGAATTTTGATTTGAATCGTCTTTCTTTTATGATGGTTTGGATAGAACACCTCACGGTGGTTTACTTAAATCATTACCCAGGTTGAGGGACAAGGTGCAGGCAAACACGTCCCGTACAAAAAGTACAACAATATGTAATAATAAAATCAAATAAATAGGTAATCAAACGTAGTATTTATCGAAAGGATTATTTATTTTAATGAGTTGAAAAAGAATAAAACAAAAGATTTCAAAGATCAAAATTATAAATTTTAAAAATTATTTAAAAAAATCGATTTACGTTGTTTTGCCATTTTTTTATTTATTGTTTTTGTGTTTAATTCGTAGAACTCCATTTAATTTTTTTATAAATTTAATTTAGATTAAATTTGATAATATTATTATTAAGTTCTGCAAGTGTTTTAGTTTTTTATTATTGTGACAGCTGTTTCATGCTGATCATGTCATCGGTGTAACCAGTAATAAATCAATGTATGCACCTTCAAAATTTACATTTGAAATAGTATAAAAACGTCGTCTCAATGTGGACTAACCACAGTTTGAAAATGGCCTTGTAAGCCGAAACAGCTGTCACAATAATAAAAAACTAAAACACTTGCAGAACTTAATAATAATATTATCAAATTTAATCTAAATTAAATTTATAAAAAAATTGTTTTGCCATGTTTGTGAGTGTCAAATGGGAAAGTAGTCTTCGAAGGGGAAGAACCCAGATCCGATTTAAATTAAATTAACCCATTGATAAATATATTTAACAGCATAATATATTTTATACGAATCTTTCTATGAAAAATTCAAATACAAAGTAAGTAGCTTGGGATCCCCATATTAATGAAAAGTTTTATATTAAAAAGTTCTAGAATATTACTCCGAGATGTCGGTATAAAAAATAGTAGTTGATATTCTTTCTCCGTATTATTCCTAAATTTAATCATGATTCGATACCTTTTTAATTTAACTTTTATTATTTATCATTTCTAAATATTTAACATGATAATAATGCATCTTTATAATATATATTCAGAGGTAAAATAACAATAATAAAACAATGTACAAGTATTAACTGCCGCAAGATATTATTAAATTTTTTTTTCAATTTTATTGTCGAATTATGGTTTGTTCAACCTAACCTAACCTACCTTGCCTACCAATCAAAAGTAGCATAACCTAACATAACGACATTTTTTACATTTAAACTTCCTTGTTTAAGGCAGTTAAAAAACGAATCGAATAGATTATACTATAATATACCTGGCTCTAAGAAGCATTAGATTAAAGTAGGTAAAACTTAAGTTAGGTTAAAGAGTGGTAAACATTAAGATATTAAATTAAGGCTAGGTTAAGCAGAAAGAATGTAGATTAAGTGATATTTAAAATGTACAATAAGTTAAGCTAAAGTTGAAGCTTAAGATAGGTTAACCTGAAGTTCAGTGAAGCTTAAGATAGGTTACTGAAGGTCAGTTAATCTTAATATAAGTTAAGCTAAAATTAATTTAAGGCTTAAGCTAGATTAAGCTGAAGTTCAATGACTTAAGATAGGATAAGTTGAAGTTCAGTGAAGCTTAAGGTAAACAAAGCTAAAGATAGTTTAAGCTTAAGCTAGGTTAAGCTGAAGTACCATAACTTAAGAAAGGATAAGTTGAAGTTGAGTGATTCTTAAGGTAAACTAATCATTAAGCTTAAATAGGTTAAGCTGAAGTTTAACGACATGTTAAATTGAAGTTCAGTCAAACTTAAGTTAAGCTAGATTGAGTTCCGGCTTAAGAAAGGTAGATTAGAAGGGTGGTCTTACCTGAGTGGGCTCATCAGCCTCGCTGGGCAGCGCGGGCACGGAGGTGGAAGGGGCTCCGCCGCCGTTCATGCCGCCGGGACGCCGCGCCCCTCCCTTGGCGCCGGGAGGCGACTGCGAAGACTGCGAAGACTGCTGCTGGGCTCCTCCCTGCAACATCATGATGGATTATAAATACAGCTCTATCGTGTGGTTGTACTGAATGGCATAGAAGCAAGCCGAGAAAGAAGTGGACCAGCGTCAACATCAAAGTCAACATAAGTCCAGAAACTCTCAGTATCGCCCTGGTCAAAGACCACCACCTTTCAAGAACCTTTCCTACATCTCCTTCCCACTCCAATGGGACCGACTCCGTTCTTATCATATTTGAACAAATTTCTCAATCCTGATATTAGATTTTTTGTTTTCAGCAAAACATCGAGCATCCGGACTCCACCAGAAATTACTTTCCGATCCCTGATTAAGTGGATGTAAATTAACATTTAATATTTTATAACTGGCAAGCCGTCAAATTAAACTATGCTAGCAGCCTACCACGGAGATCTGATACAGTTTCCAAACTGGAAAAATAAGGATGATAATATAAATAAGATTTCTGAGGTATACACCTCAAATGAATACCTTACATAAATTAAATACCTCTGTTTTTTTTTTTTATTTATATACATTTAATAATAATAATACCTGGATGACTTTTATAGCACCGTTTTTGTGCAAAAACACCTCAAGGGCGCTGTAGTTAACATATAATTGTTGGGTTATGTAATATAATGTTTTTTTTTGTGTTAGCTGGAAGTAATAGGATGTAACCTATAAGCTATACCCTTTGTATTTTTGTGCAATAAATATTTTTTTGAATTTGAATTTATACGTGTCTCAGCCAGTGTACGCGTAACGAAGAACATTCAGAAAGGAATCATTAAAGGTTTGGAGAATTAAGACAGATGAAAAGAGAATTCTGAATGGTGGTCTTAAACCAGGGCGATACTGAGAGTACTTTGCACTCTGGAACGTGCCACTAGCATATTTTATATATTTTTTAAATTAGTAATTTGTAAAAGAACTAAACTTAATCAATTAAAACTAATTTTCGCACGCCGGGATTCAACCCGCAACTTCCATCGGGTTATATTAATAATGAAGAGTGTTTATGATGGGACGATTTATGTAATTCAATCATGGTTTCCACGTGAAAAGCAGAAATCTATAAAATACATTATACGTAGACACACCAAAATAAAACGCCACCATCAACATAATACATCAATTTCACTTATACATCATGTCCGAGGGTAAAGTGCGGGTAATAATTCTATATAGTAGCAGTACCTAATAATTCCAAGGTTTTAGGGTAGGTTTCAGCTTAAAAAACTACGAAAATTTGAAAAAGGTTATTTTTTTTTTACTTCTACCAACATGTATAATCATCTAAAGAAGTTATTACACTATACCCCCGAACAACATGGTTTTGGAGTTTTTCTTCATATACGCAAGGGTTATACTTAAGAAACGCTCAAAATGATCGAAAATAGGGGATAAAAACTAGGGATTATCTTAAATTAATCATAATAATGTCGCTTTGCAACATTGATAAGATTATCGATCAACGCCGGGAATCGCAAATACTTAATACATAAACGCCAATATTTTAATTGCAAATAATAAAATTCATCAAATTAAATCCATTAATCTTACTTTGTATGATCTCGGCGACTGTGACGAGACCGACTCCTCCATCGGCAGCACACAACACTTTAAGCAGCTAAACATGATTAAAGTCTACAACACCACAGATCACTATTTTTTAAAGGATGAACAAAAAAATATTAAGTAATATTTAAAATTTCTAAATAAAGTCAAGGTATGTTACATTAAATCGGATTTTCTTTTTCTTTTGGCCTTGTTTTATTTAAATTTTTATCAAGCAAACAATATTATTATATTTTGGGTGAAGGTTAAACATTCCAAAATAATAGTTCTAAATGTTTAAAAAAATATATGATTTTATCAATAATCAACCTAATAAATATTCGTATTACACGCGGTGAAAAGGTAACGCGGCACGTTAGGTCGAAACAGTGAAAATCTTGACTTATTACCACTGCATTTGTATGATTAAAACGTCCTTAAACCAGGATTCTGCCAACTTTACCATATCAACGTTAAACCGGAGTATAACGAGAAAGATCAAGAAAGGGACGCTTAGAAGGTTTGGGCTTGTGAAAAGAAGAGTATAACGAAAATTCTTGAAGCGAATGTTAATGGTAGAAGAATTCGGGGATGTCCGGGGAAGACACATCACGATCAAATGAACCAAATACTTGAGTCGGGCCATTTCAAGAATCAGAATTCCAGAAGGATATATGTGAGAGGATGTATGAATGTAAATGAAGCAAGGAGTGTGTGTGTTCGGTTGTCCGTCCTCTCTGCCTACCCCTGCGGGGAAAGGGCATGATGGATAGTTAATATTTTTTAGCTAAATATAAATTAATGATTAGATAAGAAAATCCGACATAAATGACTTTGACCCAATTAAACACTAGTCATAATTGTTCAATTCAATTGTTGAAAACTTCGACACCGCATAAAATCAAAAGATTAAATTTGCAGACATATTATTATTCAATAATCAAAAATTTTTTAAATAAGTATAAACACATGGAGTAAGGAAAAGAATATCGCGAAACCGCTGGCTTAAAGTTTAAAAAAGCCTCGAAAAGTTTTAAGTTCGGTCGCGGAAAACAACTGCATTGAACGCAATTCAAGAAATTTTGACGATACAGTGATGAACCTGACGGGAATCGTATCGATATGCGAAGGTACCAACGTCAACGTCTGGAGTCCGCGCTTCCACTGCCCCGAGTGACATGAAGGAAAAATTCATTTCAACTTATACCGTTTTGTTTACTAAAGACGTGGTGGGTTGATGAAGCCCGTATTACCAGGAGCAATTTTATTTGCACATCGCTTTTATATCGCAATCTTGAACGTAAAAATTATACATCGCTGCAAAAACTGAATAGCAATCGATTTATAAACATTTTAATCTACTTCTTAAACATATTAATTGCTTATTTTCTCCGTATTAGTTTTCGTTGGGATTTGTTTTTCATAACCGAAAGGTAGTTTTTTAATTACAAATTTAAGTAGGATTTTTTAAAAATGTATGTTATTCTTTTAAAGGTATCTTCAAACGCAATTATTTAGAGAAAGGATATTGATATTTTTAAAAAGTTAATTAATTTTTTACTCTAAAATATCACATTTATGACTTTTTTAGGAAAAACAGAGATAAACAAGAACGGTTGTCAAGAGTAAATAGTACAAAATTATAAATTTTTCTACGAAATGAAATAATCACTGTTTGAATTTTTTTTTAAAACGCCCAATTGGTTTTAAATAACCAACCGGTTTCCTTTTAGGCAAGTTTTAATATATCCCTGATAAAGCTTGTCCAAAGCAAAACCGGTTGGTTACTGAAAATAAAGTTGGTTACTTCAAATAAAGTATTTACACTGTTTTTTTTTTTAATGTCACTAAAATTAACGATAATGAAGGCATTTTTAAGTAGCCGAATAAATTTTCTATAACCTTTTAAAATGTTTAATTATTGATTTTCCGCCAATACGACATGTTATTTATTGTTTGGTAAATGACGTTGCAGTGGTCACATCGTCCAACGTTGGTGACTGCCGTCTTACCAGCCAGTAGCGTTTTCCACGTCATAATGATGTTGTAGCCGAACAGTCTACACAAGCACGCTAACAATAATGGAACCCGAGTGATTGATTTCGCAGAATCAAGAAACCTAATCGTGGCCTCGACTCAATTTCCAAGAAAAGACATACACAAACGGACCTGGACGTCGCCAGATGGTAGACACCATAACCAAATTGATCATGTCCTGATAGAAAGAAGGGGGGCAACGAGCATCACAAACGTAAGGACGTATAGGGGTGCCAACTGTGATTCAGACCACTACATGGTGGTGGCCACCTATAGGAGCCGAATTGCAAACAACAGGACACAAAAATCACCAACTATTCCAAAAATCAATACGGAAGCTCTAAAAACACCAGAAGGCAAAGAGCAGTATCACAACGCCCTTGTAAATAGACTACCAGATCAGATCACTGAGCAGAACTCCCAAGAATCACTCGAAAAAGATTGGAATGATATAAAAGAAGCAATCGTAAGAGCAGTGGAATCAAGTGTCGGAAACATGCCCAGACAGCCCAGGAACCCGTGGTTTGATGAAGAGTGTGAAAGAAAGATAGCTGAAAAGAATATACTCAGAAAAAAGTACTTGGAAACGTCAACAAGAAACAAAAAACAGGCGTACGAACAAGCGAGAAAAGAAACGAATAAGCTGATACGGGGAAAGAAAAGAAAATTCTTGAATGATATACTGCTAAAAATGGAACAGGACTTTGTCAATAATAATCCTAGAGAAGCATATAGGGGAGTAAACTTCTTCAAGAAGGGTTTCAAACCGAATACAACACTATGCAAAGACGCTGATGGATCAATTATATCAGATAAGGAACAAATAAAAACAGTGTGGAAAAACTACTTCTATAAACTTCTCAACCCTAATAGCGACCTGAGAAGTCACCCTACCAACATCCCCACTGAATCAAGTAATGAAGAATCAGCGAATCCACCAACAATGCAAGAAATAAATGCTGCACTAAAGAAACTTAAAAACAACAAATCACCTGGGAAAGACAACCTCCCGGCAGAGTTGTTCAAATATGGAAATGAGCATCTGAGAAATCTGCTACTCAATTTAATAACTAAAATATGGACACTGGAAAAAATCCCAGAGGAATGGCAAATAAGCATAATATGCCCAATTCACAAGAAAGGTGATAAATTAAAATGCGAAAATCATAGAGGCATATCACTCCTATGCACAGCATATAAAATCTACACCATGATACTGAAACAAAGAATTGATAAATATGCAGAAAACCTACTGGGAGAGTATCAGGCAGGCTTCCGCACCGGTAGATCCACAACAGACCAACTGTTCACCGTCAGACAGATCTTGGCAAAGTGCTGGGAATTTGACATAGACATACACCAACTATTCATTGATTTCAAGCAAGCATATGATAGCATAGATCGGGAGTGTCTATATGACATACTACTACAATTCCAGATTCCACCTAAATTGGTTAGGCTCATAAAAGCCACAATGTCAGACTCAAGATGTCAGGTCAAAATAGACGGAGAATTGTCGGAAGAATTTACAGTATCACAGGGACTTAAACAGGGGGACAGTCTGGCTCCCACTCTCTTCAACATTGTGCTCGAACATGTAATACGAAAAACACTAATAGACACTGGCTCCAATATTTGTTTCAAGAGCAGTCAAGTTGTCGGATATGCGGATGACATCAACATTGTCGGAAGATCAATTTCAGCCATTAAGGAGGTCTTCGACCCTTTAGAAATAGCGGCGCGGGAAGTAGGACTGCGAGTTAATGTTGACAAAACAAAAATGATGGTACAGAGCAGGAACCCTTCGCACAGAAGAAGAAGTAGTGCACTATTTAAAGACAACTACTCATACGAAGTGGTCGATCAATTCACCTACCTGGGCTCCAGCCTGACAGAGAACAATGAGGATCCAGCAGAAATCAAAAGAAGAATCACAGCAGCCAACAAAACATACTTCTCTTTGGTGCCAGTGTTTAAGTCACGTAGTGTCCACAGAAAAACCAAAATAACCATATATAAGACCATTGTAAGAACTGTATTGGCATATGGATGTGAGGCGCTGACACTGACAGTAAAGATGGCTGAAATGCTGGATACTTTTGAAAGAAAGGTGCTGAGAAGAATATGTGGACCGGTGAAAGAGGACGAACAGTGGCGTATCCGGCACAATAGAGAATTGTACGATATATATAAGGCCCCTAGCATCTCTGCACACATGAGACTCCTCAGGCTGAGATGGGCTGGTCATGTACAGAGAATGCCGGATACACGCGTCCCAAAAAGAATTCTGACTGGTCACCCAGGTGGAAAGAGAAAAGTGGGAAGACCCAGACTGAGGTGGGAAGATGAGGTAAGAGGGGATGCAGCACAGCTTCTCCAGGTGACAAACTGGAAGTCAGCCGCTGAGGACAGGAGGAGTTGGAGGCGACTGTTGCAGGAGGCCAAAGCTCGATATGGGCTGTAGCGCCATCGAAGAAGAAGAGAATGATGTTGTAGCCAGTTAGAATCGATTCGGAACATTCGGTTTGAATGGTTTAAACAATAATTGATTATAATCTGAACTATAAACTTAAAAAAATTTAAATTTTAAAAATTTAAATTTCCACATATTTTTAATGGTGTTCATGGTTTATGAAAATACCCCATCCATGTCCCATGTAAAACGGGCAGTGGAAAAGAGCTGCACACGTCGTCGCCAAGGAAATAGGCTTTTATAAGCATCAACGTCACAGAAGCTCCGATAGCTATGATGGGCTACGCGGCAGCTTTCCTTTGAAAAGGATCCTACTTAGGTATGCCAGCTACGCCGCGAATTATCGCTTTAGATAGTAATGAATTCGAACCTTACCATTTAAAACAGCACTCGAAGCTAACAATACGTTAATGTTAAAAACAAAACATATACTTAGTAAATAATATTTTCATAAAAATCTACGGTTGTCCGCTTTTTAAACTCCACACATCATTGACCTCTAATCGGAATTGTATATTTTAGCACAAATGTATATTTAAGACAAAGAAATAAATAAATAAACCATGGCGACGATATTTTATAAAATAATTTAAACGTTTTAGGTCGACCGAATTTCGTTAGACCATAAAAAATATTTCTGCTTCTTTTGATATCATTTCCCATCAGACTCTGGGAAATCTAGCTAGTGCAGGCTGCAGTTCAGAAAAACTCTATGGAACTACTAATTCGTACTAGTTATAGATGTTTCAAAAGTCATTAAGTGTGGTTTATTTTATATTCCCCTTGATTATCCATAAGATATGTATTTGCGTCACCGCGTGATGTGACAAAGTTATCTGATTTTTTGAATCGCTAGTGCAATTTGTAAAATTTTGGAATATTTCTTTATCCCATCTTTCTCAGGGGTTTTCACACCATTTTTTGGCGCGTCCGATTGCTTAATATATACATACATGTCTTATAGATGTCTTAAGTTAATATTAAGCCCCGTTGAAACTTGGGTTGGTTACATTATAATAAACTTCAATAATTTGAAGCTGTAAAATAAATAAAAAACAATCAAAAACATTTCAACAAACTAAACCCGACAGCAATAAAATTAAATTAAATAGTGATATGAAACACAATTATTGTGTATTATGTTATCAGTTATCGCATTGTTATCGACTACCACACATTGTGAATATGTAGGTTACATAACACTGCTGTGTCTAGATCCTTATCAATAAAGAATTTAAATCGCAGGCTTTTTCATAACAAAACTCACGAGACAATTGGGATACATTCGCTCGTAGGTTTCACCCGATAAAACTTGAGCAAAGTGCACAGTCTGTTGGATAAATATACCGAATAATGTTATGTAACGTAAAAATATGGAAAATATACTGAAGAGGCGAGACATGCTATACATCCCTCCCCCCCGCTTTGAACATAGGCATTGCAGGGGAATTCTAAATCGTTATTTTAAAGAACTAATTTAAAATACCGTTCAAAAATTTGGTCCCCATACTATATAAAAGCACATCAATTAAATTGAGTTCAACATACATTTTTAACGTTCATCAATTTCAAAGTATCCATTACGTTAATTTAATGAAACTACTTAATTTAACCGACAAACCTTGCAGAAATAACATGAGTTACTTAATAAAAACATAAAACTGATAACTTTCCGAGTACCAAATGGTAACACAACAGTTCCAGAGTTGTTGTTTGTGAATTCGTCGAAAACAAACTATTTCATTCGTTCCCTAGTCACAAGGCTACGTTCACACGCTTGGTAAATTCAGTACCGTTGATGTTTTAAAATATTAATAAGAAATTTCCAATATTTTTGTAATTATGTTGATTTTTACCCTTTAGTATACTTTTTCTTAAGGTTTTTCCATTTAATATGGGCTACAGGTAACATTTTTTTTAATACTTCTATTTGAATTTCGATTTTGTTTTCTTGAATAGTAAATTAATGAATGAAATGGAATTTTGGAAGTAGAAATTAACCCACTTCCCGACATCCGATCAATCCGAAACTCGGCTGATAGACTCGTTGAAGTTGCATTTTTCTAATTTGCATTCATTCATTCCCGAAAATAATAGTGAAATTCAAATAGATATATATTTTTAGTAGATAGTATTTCGTTGGGACTTTCTTAAAAGACCAATAAAAGTTTTAGGCAAAAAAAGACTTGTAAATAGGCAATACAACATCATATTCAAAGAGTAATTTTCATAATCATCGTCGCCCTTCAAACCTTCACACTCCTTCCTGTCTAATGTATTCGTTGAATCCTGCAGGAGCCAGTTTAGAAATCGTGTGCCTCCGGAACTTTATGCTTCCATTCGCTTTAAATGTCGGATTCTCCCGTATTCTCGAGTTATTAAAGTGAGTGGAGGTGTCCACCATAAATTTATACCATTTGGACAGTGCAGCACACAAGTGGGTAGTTAGTTTTTGTTATGGTACTGGAATAGTTTTCTATAACCGGTGCTTTTCGGATGGTATCTTTATTGTATTTTCAACGAAAACCTTGGATACATTTTTAAGGTTTTTCAGCTAGCCGGTGTGGGTAAAAGAAATGTTGTATTAAACCCAACCACGAGGTTTAATACAACATTACTAGTCAGTGTGGGTAAAAGTAATGTTGTATAAAAAAATCAACAATATATGTTTAGCGATTTAATCTCAGAAATTAAAACCTATGAACAATTCGAACACATTCTAAACTCGCGAAGTGTAGCTTTTTGGCACCGTGTAATTTAGGTAACTTTTTATGATGAGTATTTCATAATCATGAGTTACGGAGCTTTGCAGAGTATATACAGATTTTTTAAAAATAAAATAACGTTGAAGCTCGGACAAAGGGCGAAATAAGTAGTTTAAAACTTCCGAGGTTGAGTTAAGCCGTATTAAACATCAAAGTTGGGTTTTGTCTTATTAAACTTCGTAGTTGGGTTAAGTCGTACTAATCTTTGAGGTTGGGTTAAGCTGTTTTAAACTTTGAGGTTGGGTTTTGTCTTATTAAACTTCGTGGTTGGGTTAAGCTGTAATAAACTTTGAGGTTGGGTTTTGTCGTATTAAACCTCGTGGATTGGGTTAAGCCGTATTAAACTTTGAGGTTGGGTTAAGCCGTATTAAACCTCGTGGGTTGGGTTAAGCCGTATTAAACATTGAGGTTGGGTTTTGTCTTATTAAATTTCGTGGTTGGTTAAGCCGTACTAAGTTTCGAGGTTTTGTTTAGCTATTAAACTGAATTCATGTTGTTGATTTGATATGAATAAATGGTAAGTAAATAGATCATGTTCTTCCGTAATGCTGACTTTACTTTTATTTTAATGTTATGGATTAGTTTTATGTAAAAATATGCAATGGATGCAGTTTTTTTTTCAATTTAAACGATATTTCCTTCCTCTCTGTTCTTTCACAATTATCAACAACAGTACAACCAAAACCAACAATACATGAATAAATAATTGGACCGACATGGTTGGAATGCACGAAAAAAGCAATTGTCAGCAATAATATGTTTGCACTACAATCGAGGCCACAACAACAACATATTTTGCAGAATATTTATTAATTTTCAAAACAATTTTTTTGCGAAATATGCTACATTATTGCGTAAATACAAATGAGTGTTATTATATTTTCCCGTAATTGGTTGCACAACAATTTTGATCAATTATTTACCAATGAAAAATTACGTAGGTATTTATACATGAAAACATTGTTTTTCTCAAAGGTTTGAATGTGGGAGGCGGGAGTGGGTACCGCCATCACGGGAACTGTTAATTGGATTGGATAACCAACACCTCTGCCATAGGATACCCCAAGTTGCGACTTAGCAGGTGACTGATCCGGGTTCATGGGACGAGGTACAACCAGGGCTTGGTGAATGCGTCTGTCTACCAGTGAGGCGGGCTGGATCGGGAGGCGTTGGTTATGGGAGACCCTTTGACCTTTACAGCCGAATTCTCTCGACCCAATTGTGGTAAGGATGGATTCATACGTCACACACTGATCCTCAAATTCCGACCCACTCTCCACAACCCTTTCCTTTCAAGAACTTCATCTCATTCCTTTACTTAAAAAGACCTTCCACACAAGATCCCCAATGATAACACAGAACCAAAGGAAATTATTCTCCTCGGGGCCTCCCATGTGGAGTTAAAGAATTTTTTTAAAGTTTCTAAAATTCACTGCAACCATCTCTAAATTGCACCTAGTTTTGATTCAATGAAAGCTCCACTCCGAACACTTTTCTCTCCCTGTGATTTCCAGCTTTTTCATCCAGAGAGGTTTTATCGCTCTTCACTTTTTTAACATATTGAATCCCTTTACTGAACAATCCATTCTGAATAGCTAGCGTTGATTACGGGATCAACTCCAGCCGTATAGGCAAATTTATTTTAAGAGAGTTTATTAAATAATTCGCATTAAAACAATCAAATAATCAAACTGAACATTATCTTACTAAAATATGTTTTAAAGGGTGACCGAATAAATCATCACAATGATAATTCATCACATATTTAAAAAGTTATATAAAGTCATGGAAAATGATGAAACAAAAACTTTATTAACTGGGTTAAGTAGGTTAGGTTAGGTTAAAAAAAAAATTTTCATCGTTACTAATGACTTTATATCACGTTTTAAAAGTGTGTTGAATTGTCACTTTGTTGAGTTATCATGGAACCGTTTAAAAGAAATGTGACAGAAGTGACTGTGACACAATATAATTAAGGAAATTAAGCCCCATCTAATGTGGTTTCAACACAAAAGGTTAAAACAAAAACGGAACGAAAATAATTTAGGTTTTGAAACAAAATAATATATTCAAAGAGAATAATGTACTTTTTTATTATTATTTATTTATTTATTGGATGATTTGTATAGCGCCGCTTTTGTGAGATATCACCTCAGGGGCGCTTTACAGTAGTTAATGCAGATATTGCAAAAAATATATAAATATTACAAATTGAAATTGAAATTAAGTTAAATAAAATAAAGAACAGAAACAGGTGACACGAAGATGGAGAATCTGCTGCAAGAATCCTGCTGGTGAGGAAACTGGACCAGCTGCTGCAGCGAGAGAGTCCACCGCGTCCACCAACAGTGCTAGCAAGAGGTTCGTCATCCGTCCAGGTATGTGTCTGCTGCTAATAGAGCGCTGACACAATGTCCTCTCATGGATTCCAGACCTTGGCAGCACCGCTGTGACATTCGACGAAGATAGAGGATGGAGACTCTGCAGCAAGAATCCTAGGTGGTGAGGAAACTGGACCAGCTGCTGCAGCGAGAGAGTGCGCGGCGTCCACCAACAGTGCCAGCACGAGGTTCGTCATCCGTCCAGGTATGTGTCTGCTGCTAATTAAGCGCTGTCACAGTATCCTCACATAGATAACAAACCTTGGCAGCACCGCTGTGAGGTTCGGCAAGTCCATCTCCTTGTACAGTTGTTCCTGGTGATTATGTTAGTGGTGCATTGTCCCGCAATAAAAGGCGACGGACGGGATACTTATTGTAGATTGAAATGGTATTACGATATGGATTCTTTTCAAGTTAGTTTCAGCCTCTTTAAAGTGTGCTTAAGGATAGCCACTGTTCCGATGGCATCAATGGAGACGTTTCGGGTGGTTTTCATTGGTAATAAAAATACTTTTGGCGGTTTTTTACTTCCAATGAACCGCAATCCGGCGTGCAAAGCAGCCTCTCCCGGAGGAGTTGACTCGGGAACAAGTAGCCCAGACCTCAACCCTTGAATGGAAAAGGGAATAATGAGAATACTGGCTGCATATTCTAAAGGAAAGCCTGTGTAAATGCTGAACTAAAGAGCAGGGGGTTTTGTAAAGCAAAGAAAACATTGAACGCTATGAGCCATGTTTGGAGAAAATTTTATATGCTGTTGTTTATTTGACTAATTCAAACTGAAATATCACCATAATGTATTTACGGAAAATACGAAATATTTTTAAATAATACCTTCTGATTTACCTTAATTACTATAAAAGGAATCGAACAGCATTTGGGAAATTTTTAACTTTAGCTTTTTAATTTTTAATTACGTAAAATGAAAATTCGCTTTCGCTGTATGGGATGACAGCCTGAATAATTAATGTTGATAACATTTTCTTTTGTCGATATTCCTGAAATGTACGGCTAGAGACAATTGAAAAACGTAAATTAAAAAGTTATAATGTAATACAATATTCCGGTAAAATAGTGCCTACTTAAAAAGCACAAATGATTTATTTCGCTATTATTATCATTATTATTTTATTTAACCTAACCTATAATAATCCAGCCTAACCTATAAAAATCCAACCTAACCTATAATAACCCAACCTAACCTAACCCCTAATAACCCAAACTAACGTTACCTAACCTAACATAACCTGACTTATCCTAACCTATAATAATCCAACTTAATGTAACCTAACCTATAAACTAACTTGAACTATACTAATCCAACCTAACCTAACCTAACCTAGCATAACCCAACCTAACCTATAATAACCTTTTTTTTAAATATTTCCTTACTTGTAAAAGAAACCAAAATACCTTTATTTTATTTTTCGAGCTTGGCTAAAATAGTACCACTTACCTAGTATTTGCATAGAGTAAATGGTAAAAATTCTAGCCACTCATATCAGGAATACCAAAAAAAGAAAATATCATCAATAGAAATTATTCCGGCTGTCATCCAATACAACGAAAGCTAATTTTAATTTTACGTAATTAAAAATTAAAATGCTAAAATTAAAAAATTCCCAAATGCATTCAGATTCGTTTTATATTAATTAAGGTAAATCCGAAGAATTATTTAAAAATATTTCATATTTTCCTTGTCCAGCGATTCCGAATAATACCTTAATATATATTATATTCCTGGCAAAATGATTGTTTTATTATACATATAAGTACATGTCAGATTAGAGATTTGTTGGCTAATTTTACAATCAACGAAGCGTTTCTATCTTCCGATTGTCTTTCATGTTATTTTATTGGGTTGGCAGTGCCTATACTTCCGGGTATTGTTAACTTCATGTCGGTGTTCTGTCAAATAGTGCGAAATTATTATTTACGTAAATAATATTAAATATCAATATTTTTCAAAATCGTACATGCAAAGACTTGTTGTTTATTGTCATTAAGTTGAATCAAATGTTTGTTTTATTTGTAAATGCGTATTAAAACTGTAGTTTCACGTAAATAATTACCGTTGTTTGAATAAATGAAATTGTACGTATTTGTATATCGCTCTTATGCGCTCTGTCGGCCAATAGAGAAACTACTCCAGCGGCCGGTAAAGGAGGGATTGACATTTTTAAGGAACCTTGGAATGTTTGATTCTTGACAAACGTCAAATATATAAAACGTAATTGTGAATAATTTTTACTGTAATGTAATTAATCCAAAGCATTGTGAACTTTCTAAAACATATTTTCTTCGATATTATCCAAAAATTATTTGAGCAGAAAAGATGCTTTTGAAGAAATCTGCGGATCCTATTTTAGTATTAAATCGGGTCATAATTTTCAAGTTAGCGGAATTTAACCGAAACAAACAATTTAAATTTGACCAATCAGAGGGCCTACATCGTCCAGACGCTAGGACAATAATACTGTCAGATAGTAGATTTTTTTTTCTTTATTCATAAAATATATTTGAATATAGTTTTTTACATGCTTTTCGACTACCACACTAGACACATGTCCGTATTATGGTAGTCGAGTCGGTAGATGTATTAATACTGTAGTAGATAAAATAGATGTATTAGTACTGTATTGAGTTTAGTATTTATAAAAAACCTTCGATTTTTAAACGGGTTGATTTTTTACCTGTTTAATGTTATTCTTTTAGGCATGCATTCTACTCTTTTTTTCACACAGATGCTAATGATACTTTTGAGATGCTGCGTGAAGGGTCTTTTTTAAGGAAAGGAAGGAAAGGAAGTTCTCGGGAATTTAGGTATCAGTGTGTCAAGGAGTGATGGACATATCCCTCCATCCATCCAGAAGACGGATCCAGAGACCAATTGGAGAGGTGAAGGGTCTCCCCAAACCAGCCTTTCCCGATCTGGCAGGCCAAGCATCTGATGGGCAGGCGCATCCTGAACACACCTTACCCCTGCTAATTCACCTAAAACAGCTCTCCAATTAACTGACTGATGAGGTGTTGGTTATCTAATAAATGGTGCCCGCGGCGGCGGTACCCAAACCCTCCTCCCAAATTGAAATAGGGTGCCTTATTTTTAGGTCATAACATATTTGTCATAAAAACGTTTCACATATTACATGATTTGTTTGTAGTTCCGCTGCCCACAGAGGAATTACAATACCCCAAACAGCAAAACTATTGTGTGAAAGTGTAGATGCATAGGTTGTTAATAAAGCTAGCGCCATTTCAAAGTAAAGTTTTGACTCTTTGAAGCTATGTGTGGCTGAAACAAAACTAGGTCATTTCTGAAATGAAAGCTTACCTCTAAACACTCATTAGCAAATAATTAGCAGAGATGAATACATTACAAGGGTAACGTCCTAATGATTTTTACCGCGGGTTTCTGTGGCGATATCAAATTGTATCATCCCGAGTTAGCTGACCCACGTCGTACACCCCGTCATAATGATGTTATGAATATTCAGCACCGCTGAGATTAAAATACAACCACTTGGATAGTGCGGGACTTGACACGCAGTCAGCGATAAAATCTAGGCCATCGCGTCCGGGAGTAAAGTCGGGAGACACAACTGTGTTATTTTTTTACAAATAGTTGCTAGGAAGCCTCCAAACTCCGTCGTTTTGAGGATTATTGAACACCATCAAAGTAAGTTATGATTTGAGAATTTCACGGCGAAATGAATTATAGTGATTTATTTTTGGGGTATTATGCCTTGTTGCCGGGTGGAGTATTTTTTAATTCCACAATAATTATGCTTAAATAATAATGACAAAAATCTTTTCCGCCTTCAAAGAGTAATCTCCACAAATTTATTTTATCAAAAACCCATATTTTGCTAATTAAGAATATCGATAAAGAATTACTGCAGCCTTGCTCAACAATGCTACTTAAACGCCAAAGTAATTAATCTGATATTTATTAACCTTTTTATATCACAATACAATGTAAAAGCCCCGAAATATAAATATAATATAATATGATGTAAAAGCCACGAAAAGGGGCGTTAATTAATAAATAAATAAAATAATATTATAAAGATTAGGGAAAAAACAGAAAGATTTGAATTTGTTTTATTCTTCATCCAGGCTCCGTAGAGTATCTACGCATTTGACGTAGTCCGATCGTAGATACTCTACGTAGTAGATCGATCATTTTTCACGACACACTTGCGAAGTGATCGAGTCAAAAAGATTCAATCGATGCGCTGCATACCGTATTGACGAAGACCATATCAGCCGTAGTCGTCGACACGACTTATTCAAAATACCATACGGCAGAACAGATATTCTAGCACAACATAGCATGACAAGAGGAATGGTGCTATTGAATGAAATCTCAGAAGCACTAGATATATATAATTCTTCTTTAAATAGCCTAAAGATTTTTTTGTATAATAATTATCTTCATAGGTGTTAAGATTGTCAAATTGAGAAAAAAAAAGTTTTTTTTGTATAATAATTATCTTCATAGGTGTTAAGATTGTCAAATTGAGAATTGTACAGTAATTGGATAATCTATCTGTTGGGCAGTAAATAAAAAAAAATAAAAAAAGAAGTTATAGAAAATATGCCTTAGATATCGATCAATCGATGCACCATGTACCGTGTTGAAATAGACTGGAGATTTATACATTTCACACCAGGCGTGGCGAGCCTCAGATTTATTCTTCCTTACCCAGAGATTTGCTAGCCATGCCCTTCCCCAAGAAAAAGTTTTCAAAATACGAACATATTCATTTCGATCAACCTTCCCGCCATCGGCAACCGGTTCCAAAATTATCTGTAAAAAATAAGCCTTCATGGCCATAGCCATATCGCTTTTCGGTAACCGGAACCGTAATGAGAGCCTATTTCAGATTGCAACCATCTCTAATTCTTTGCCAATCTCGATGATCGGAATCGAGACGCACAATCACGGGTGCTGAGTTCACAGCTGATCGGTCGAATGATTAAATCTTTTTTACCATTGTGACTCGATCAATCATAGATGGTTCGTGATCGAATCAAATCGCGTTCAGCCCAGGTCTAATTATTTGACTCCGTCTCGGATTCTTGCGGGATTGTTTGTCGAGAAATGTAAAAAACACATATAGAATATTAGATTATTTTATTAACGGCATGAAACAAAGATAAATCAGTTAACAATCCTCGATTTATTATTGGCCCTCCAAAATTTTTACTATAATGTACCTGAGTAACAAACAAAGCTGAAAGAAGCACTTTTAACTCACAAATTTAGTTACATTGCCTTATAGTAATCGGTTTATTAAATATATTCGTTTTTTTAGGTTTCAGGTTCGAATTCTTCCACTCAGAAAGAAAACATTTACTTTCGAAAAAAATTATCTATTCTATCTATCTATCTATTCCGTGCATTAAAAAAAGGTACACATATATATTTCTTCCGGAAAATTGTATATATGTATACAATTAGGTACTGTTATAATTTTCGTATTATCAAATAAGTTTTCTAATGCACCGTAAGTTTGATCAAAAACCAACGCTTATTAATAAGCGCTGCTCTAAAATTGTATTTCAAACGAAAATCACTGCAGGATGTAAACTTTTTTCTTGTTGTTTTGTAAATTTAAATTTATAAACGTAATATTATTTTAAAGTGCTGCTTCAACTAGCGAAGTTTCCATTGTGCATTTACCACTAAACTTTATTAAGTCACTCCGGCGAATTCATTAATTTAATATGCACTTTCTAGTGCATTTATTGTAGTAAAACATTAAGGACGAAATGTTTCACAGAATTTCAAAATTATCATCAAATTTCAAGTTCTGTAAACGTTCTATTCAAGTTATATTATTATATAATTATTGGCCAGTTGTTTCACACGCTGACATAATAACAGAACTAATAGAACCTTTACAAAACTTGAAAATTAACTTTGATATTTGATGAATTGTTGAAATGCAGTGAAACAACACGTCTTAAGATCAATCAAGTCTACTTTATCGCACTTAGGCTAGAAAATATTACCAGACGCGATGGGAAAAAAATCCGTTTCTCCCGGAAAACCTTCAAGTGCGGATGCAGGCTGCAGAGCTGGCCGACGGGTTCAAAGACCTCAAAACTCAAAGGGGTCAATGATATTTTTTCATACATCGAGATGAGGTCGTTACAGCATAGTTAAGGCTATGTCCTAAAAATTAAATGAAGGTATGCAGGCACTATTAATAGATGCAGGCATAAATTAATATTTTTCCTATCGCTAATCGCTAAAATTGTCTTCAATAATTAAATATTACAATTTGAGGTTTTACTCAACAAATTTATTCCGAAAAAAAAATATATATATATATCCTAGACTTGCAGAAAAGTCAACAGATGTCGCATTTTAAAATAAAAATAATAAGACAGGTTTATCTAAAAGACGCTGTCTAGATTGCATTTAGTTCGGGTTAAATCTTGCGATCATATATAAAGATAGTTGCCAATAAAAAATGTGCGGTAAAAAAATGAAGACAATGTTGGAAGTTCTTATTCGAAGTATGATACAGTTAAATGTGAACGAAGGGGATATGATCGCATTAGCTCAGTGGTAGAGCTGTGTCCGTATCCTTTTCTGTTTTATTATTATTATTAAATCGCTAATATTGTCTTCAATAATTTAATTTAAAATATTTCCCATCTGGATTTCTGGAAGTTAATTAAGTTTTCACTTTCACAAAAAAAATTGGCAAAGGAATACAACTTTGGGAGATTTTTTAAATAAATTAATATTTTATTTTGACTTATTTGTTGTATAAATTTACACATTAAATTATTTTTTAACTCTACCGACTATCATATTAGGTTCATACCGTGTAATAGAAAAGTAAATTCTAACGTTAGGACATCTTCAGGACGAGAAAACAACATAGATATAAGATGTACCTACGTGATATTTAGTCAGTTAGGTTTCTATAGCGTAAAAGTGTTTTGGTTAATCTGCTTTGGTTGCATTTTTTTAATAAATGTAGGCTCTCGACTATATTCTTTTAAATTAATTACAGGTTACATTATTTTTCACAATTGTATTGAATATTGTAAAGCGCTGTTAAGCCACGTATGTTCAGTTTGTTACAAAAAAATAGAAAGGCAAAGGAACATAAAGGAAATGATAAAACAACGGTTCCATGATAACTCAACACAGTGACAAATGAACACACTTTTAAAAAGTTTAAATATAAAGACAATAGAAATTATGAAAAAAATATTTTTTTTTACCTAACTTAACCTAACCTAACTTAACCTAACCTAATCTACTTAACCCAGTTAATAAAGTTTTTGTTTCATAACTTTCCATGACTTTATATAACTTTTTAAAGATGTGATGAATTATCATTGTGATGATTTATCCGGTCACCTAAAAAAGCAACCCGTAAAAAACACGTTTTTTATCGATTTTTATTAATACATGTATTTAAAAATACGTTTTTTCTTCTTTTGGTTCAAACCAAAGTTTGGTTCAATCCAATCAACTGAGGATTGAACCGTCATCCCCAGGGACTGGAGTCAACCGCACTAACAACTTAGCCAAATCATGTTTGATAATGCCAAGAACCGACATTTATTTCAGATAATAAGTATTATAATATCACCAAAAGTTGATAGAACTCATTGTCATCGATAACGAGTTTATGTGCAGAGTTTGGTTAAGTGTGTTAATTTCCATTTTCAATATTTGCATTCATTCTTTCATTCACGAAAACAAAATTGTAATTCAAATAGGTGTTTTTTTTAAATGTTAATATTTTCTTCTTTGTGGGTGTTTTTTAAAAGATTATTTCATTTACAGTATTATTATTAGTATGTTTGGTCATTTTCGACTGTATAATCTTTGCAAATTTTGAACTAAAATTTCTATTATTATAATCTTAAAAACTTATTTGTAACGTCTATAGTGCGCGTAGTGGGTTAGTTATAATCTAGTTTCGTTTTAAATGCATTCTCCTCTTTTAGATATTTGTTATCAGTTAAATATTCTGCATGCGTAAAATGTTTATAATTTCGTATGAAATAAATAATTAGGTGTAACATGAAAACAATCTATAATTTTCGAAATATCTTTGGATCGATTAGTAAAGCCTGGTGAACAAATAGTTTTTGATTGGGAACTGAATGAAATGAAATGCTCTCCATTGAAAAATATCATTAAATGCTTAAGGTAAGTATCTCAGACTGGTAAGTATCAGCGCTCGGTATCAGGCAGCGGTTGGGGTAAATATCAGCTCGAGTAAATCTGACTCCAAAGAAACTGGGCTTTTTAAATAGAGCAAGCAGATTCTTCAATAGTGCAAACCCTTTAAAATCTCAAATAAATCCAACAATTTGGGAGCTCCTCTGGGAATCGATTCTCCAATTCAGGCCATTGGTCGACATTCTAATTCTTGAGTTTCGTCGAATACACACTAACATACGCCAATCGTCAAGAGTCATTCCACTCGAACAATGAGTGGGTCGAACCACTCGTTGTTCGAGTGGAATGACTTCGTCGAGAACTGATGCCCTGGGGAACCCCAAATTGGGTCTGTTCAAAGGAAGGCGGTCTGTCTGATTGACAATCTAATGCACGGGCGCAATATAGGCACGCTGCATTTGTTTTATGGAGCCTGCTCGAAGAGACTGGCACCTGTGCACTGGTGCACGTAGGAAAAACACTATTAATGTCGGCTTCACGAGAACGGGTAGATTCTGTGACTCGTTTTTTGCAAGTCAGCAGCATACACGCTGAACTATTGGCATCTGTTTACCGTTTTCCTAAAAAATATAAAATTTAAAATATAAATTCCTTCCTACGGCCACTACCTTAACCCGCCTCACAACTCTTCCCAACTGTGTGGCGATATAGTATTTACTCTGTACAGACAGGGGAGCTCTTGTGAGATGTAACATAAAATAAATGTTTGAATCACGATTTAAGCCTAATCTCCTGATCGTTTACAGTTCTCAATGTAAAACGAGTCACAATAAAAGCTCAGCATTTAATAAAGACAAATGACTATCAAGGTTCAGAATGCAAGCTAAGGTAATAACCCCCTACAACCTACCGGCTCCCCCATCAGAGAAATACCCACCCCCTTTCAGCGGAGAAATAAAAAGACGTCTTACAATCTCGGAGCACGGAGTTCTATCACAATCAGAGTTAACCCCGGACTGGGAAGCGATCAAACATGTGTTTGTAAATACAAATACAAATACCAACTCTGGACTGTGCAAATTTTTAAATACATTATTTGAATTTCGATTTTGTGATTGAATAAATTAATGAATAAAATGAAATCTTGGAAGTGGAAATTACCCCACTTGAAACTCGACAGATAAACACGTTGTCGATAGTGGCACTCACACACACATTTTCCTGAAATTGGTTGACATGTATTTACCACCCAATTAGGTTTTGGTATAGGTGGATACCATGATAACTCAACACAGTGACAATTCAACACAGTAACAATTCAACACAGTGACAATTCAACACAGTGACAATTCAACACAGTGACAATTCAACACACTTTTAAAAAGTGCTATAAAGTCATTAGAAACGATGAAATATAAAAAAAAATTAAACCTAACCTTACTTAACCCAGTTAATAAAGTTTTTGTTTCATCACTTTCCATGACTTTATACAGGGTGTCCGGAAACTCGTAGTACAAGCGGGAAATCGGTGAATCTACAACACATTTGGAGTCGATTTTGTAGTATTTTTTTTTTTATTTGAGCTTTCGTTATCGAGTAAATCGAGTTAGGAGTTGATTTTTTTTTTTTTTTTTAATCAAATTCTTATAAATTATTACTGAAGATCAAATTACCCAACTAATTAAAACTATTTGAAAGTAAAACAAATGAAGAAACTCGGATTTGAAGCATTATTTTGAAATCACCCTTCATTTAATCCGGTGTAATCATAAAATATTTCTGCTATGCAGGGTTAAAACATCTGTTGTTCAACCCTAAACACCAGAAAAAACTTTAACCCTAAAATAGCCGAAAAATATATATATATTTTTTTTTGTGAAAATGCTCAAATCAAAAAACTTTATGTTTATTTGGGTTCCCCATATGGTGTAGATTCTCCAGTTTCCCGCTTGTACTACGAGTTTCCGGACACCGTGTATAACTTTTTAAAGATGTAATGAATTATCATTTTGACGAGTTATCCGGTCACCGTATAGGTGATGTCGTCATTGAATTCAGTCTCTGGGGAGGAAGGATCAATCATCAGTCAAACCAATTTTTTTAAATTAAGTTTTAATAGACATTTTAAAAATTCACAGCAGTTTAAGAGCCAGTCCATAGGGAAAAAGGTTCAATCATCAGTAAAATAAAATCTCTGAAATTGACTACTTGCCGGACCTAGAGATGGCTCAATTCGATCGAAAATTGAAAATAGAAATAAAAAAAATTATTTTGTTTTTGAGAACTTTGAATACAAGTTTTATTAAATGTGTAATCTGTGATGTAACTTCACAAAAAGAAACGTATGGGTACTAACTGGACTAAGGCGTATCCAACCCGCGTTCCAGGGCACCTAATGATGACAGCATAATCGTTAATCTTATGGCGTTAATATTATAATAATCGTTAATCTTATGGCGTTATTATAATATTAACGCCATAAGATTAAAGATTATGCTAATGATGATAGCATAATCGTTAATCTTATGACTTTATTGTAATATTAACGCCATAAGATTAACGATTATGCTAATGATGACAGCAAAATCGTTAATCTTATGACGTTATTATAATATTAACGCCATAAGATTAACGATTATGCAACGGACCGGTCGGTGGCCGAGTTGACATCGCGCTTGGGTCCCACTCGGGCGTAGTGTGTTCAATTCCTCGGCTGGCTAAGTCCTCCATCACAACACAAGCAACATTTTCAGTTTACTGTGGTGGTAGTAGGAGATTTTCAAATATTGTCAGGTTATTAGTAACCCGGGAATGTATGTTTTTCTTTTTAAAAAAATGATGACAGCATAATCGTTAATCTCTTGACGTTATTATAATCTATTGGCGTTAATATTATAATAACATATATTTGCTAATAAGTACATCATTTATGTAACGTATCATAATACGGGCAAAAGATTGGGTGGTGGTCAATAGAAATAAAATATTAATGCAACACGTTAAGAGAACAGTAAATAAAATTGAAACTATTTTCAAAATTAAGATAATCTTTAAGTACCTGAAGGTAAAAATTAACGTACGATCCGACGGGGGTCCCTAAGGTACCCCAATAAAATCACGTTGGTTGTAATAAATCAATGTTTGCTGAAAAACACAATAAGTAAAACTCGAGTCTTAGGTACTTGATATGTGGTTGTGAATAGTCTGTCTATTGGTATTTAGTCACTAAACTTAAACAATAATGATATTTAAACTCCCGAGGGTGACATTGAGAATATAATTTACTCAGGAACAAGGTGCACATACCTATATGTATGCTAGAATTTAAATTAATCAAATTCTACGTGTGGGATTCGAATCCTATGATGCCAAGCCTGAGGGCTTACTCACGGCCACAGAGATCATAAGAACGGATATATTATATATTATTTATGTAAATAATATAGATATATTATTTTTTTCGACATTATGTCCGGGTTAAATCTTCCCCACAGGAAAAACTAAACCCTTCCACACACTTTTCCACAAATGATCATCTAGTCAATCCAAATTATGCAACTGCATTATATAAGCATAATAAATACAAAATAATACAAGAACAACACGTCAAATCACCAGAGATCAAATGGGATAATAATTTACCGACTCCAGATATTTTCATATCAGGGGGTTCGGCTCGGTATAACTTCTAATTGGGCCTATCAATCCTACTGATCCCTCAATATAAATATTTAAAAAAATCTTTCATATAATCTTACATGTATTTAAAATGACTGATTTTTTCATTTTTATAAATAAATTCTTTGACAGATCTAATACGCCTAAATTTTGAATGAGAGAGCTACATAAAATGCCAGTAGCCGAGATAACAAATGGTAATATTTTTATAGTCTGAGAATGCCAAATTCTTTTATTAATTTATTTAATCAAATGTTATTTACATTATTATTAAGACGAATTTTATTAGTTGCACAAAACAACCACAAAAAAGCTAGCCAAAATAAATCATCCCCAATCCTCGCTCAGAATAGAACGAAGCACCTACAAATCATCTACAAATCTTCTACAAATAAACAAACACAAAGGAACAATTCAGAAGGATTGGAAAATTTTCTCAATAAATAAAATAAATCGATGCAACAAAGGAAGAAAAGCCACATTCCTTTTGTGTAAAATGCATTATTATTTTTTGCCATCAAAAGGTATATTATCCAGTTCAGTTGCCGGTTTTCCAAAGCAAAGAATGTTACAAATTTTAAAAAGTATTTTGCTTTCGCAGCGATCATAACAATGTCGCATGTTTTGTATGATGTTCTACCCACATTCGTCTAGTTTTATAAAGAAATGGATTTATTACCCCACGGTTGTTGGATTTGTATGCTTTAGTAAGCCTACCATTTGTACTTTGTAGTTTTAAAACAGGTTTAAAATAAACTACGCAGTGAAAAGAGAATATATTTTTTTCTATTCTTCAGTTGTCTACTACCTAATAATTTCAAATGCTCCACAGTCAATATCAGAATGAGACATGATTAAACTCGCTGGTATCGGCGTACAAAGGTATTTTATCCAAATATAAGTTTATTAATACTGACCCCTGGAATCTATCGAGAAAATTTTTGTATTTTTTTAAATCTTTTCCAATAAGCTTAATCAAACAGGAATATTTATAAGGCAACATGTCGTAAGAAGAAGTAACGAAGTTGATGTTTACTCCTCAGCTTTGTCTGAATATCAACTATTTTTTAAAATATTTTCACTGTAGATACTAAACAATTTAAAAATACAAATATTTAGTTTGCATATCTTGTTATGTGACAAACATTTCAAAGATACATATGCTCAATACAGATATTACGCTTTGAGTTGAAAATATTTGCGTTGACCTGTAAATACTATACAAAAAATCTGTGTAAATTTCAGCATACCAGAGTTCACCGTACTCTATATCTGAACATGTGTTTACGTAGGTGTCCTTTTCCGAATAAATATAATGAACGAAATGCGAAAAAAAAATATTTTTGAAGAACACGTGTTCCGACTTCCTCATAACTTATTCGTGCTTTACTGATAGTTTGTTATGAAATTTGTCAAATCATTCGTTGTAGGCCTCCAGTCCCGTTTTTAAAAAGAAAACCAATAATTTTACCAGATTTTTAATAAATTAAATATATTTTCTATCAGTAAGTGATACGTGTAATATACATAACAACTAAAACAAAGGATTATAAATTTCCATTATCCTCCGCTCTGACTTAGCCAATATCTTTCTTCACTAAAACTGTAAAGGAGAAAGCATATGAGAATATGAGAAAAATTAAGATTCGTAGTATTCTCAACAGTGCGCGCTAGAATGAGGGGAAAAGTCTTGAAAATTAAAAGAAAACCTTTTTTATAATAGCATCATTTATATATATATATATATATAATATTAATAAATATTGTATATAAACATTATAAACACTCTGTATATATATATAAATATATATATATATATATATATATATATATATATATATATATATATATATATATATATATAAATATATATACAGAGTGTAACAGGACGTGTCCAACAGAATTAAACCAATTAGTGGAAAACATTTCTAGACTAGCCTTTTTTTATCTCCGGTGACACAAAAATATATTTCTGAAGCAATCATATTCATTATATTAGAAAAACAAACCGAAAAGAAAAAAGGCAAAAAAGAAGAAAGATTGAGAGAACTACGAAATTCCGGCTATTTCTGTTTGGGTTGAAAAATAATTTCTTGAGCGTAGTGAAGTCATGTTTTAACTGGAACGTTTTGCTTTCGTCTGTCTGTAAATTCTCACTAGATCGATATCTTTGGGCTTTTTGTACGAAACAAATTGGCCCTAAAAGCATAGATATGCCAATATATAGAAAGTGCAATTCTAATTCGGAGCCTACTTATACATCAATGAAAAACTCTGAAAGTTTAATCCATAGACTATCAGAGTTTTTCATTGGTGGATATAGTTAGGCAATAATATGACGTCACAATATTCATGTTTCCGATTTTCGATCGGAGTTATAGGGGGTATAATATATACCCAGGGGGCTGGGTCCACTTATAAAATCTTATGATTTCGGAGGAAATTTTGGTTTTGATTTACAATATAAAATCAGAAACATACATTTTTGGACGCCAGGTCTACTAACTGTTTTCAAATATTTTGGTTACAGCATTTTGAATAAATATTCATTCATTTGCAGGTTTCACTTGAATTCTCTATAGCAAACTTCTCTCTTACCAAATCTCTCTCAAGGATCATTTAACGAATTATATTAGAATCTACGAAGTGCAACTATCAGCGATTTTCTTTTGAGCAATCATTTCCTTACAGATATCCCCTTGTGACAGGTTGTTGGAGAAAGCCATCGTCATTACTATATTCAGGTAAAGGACAGAGAAAATGGTTCACGTAAGTGAAACTAGGTTTATGAGTAGAATGATCTGAAGAAAACAGAGGAAATAATTACGATTATTTTTGTTGAATTTTGTTCGAGGAATGTTCTACATTTATGGCTGTGAAAAACTCGTACGTAGAAAGAAAGTATTTACATGGACTTCTGTATAAAGCCTTACAATTGGTATATTCTTTGATATAGATATTTATTACTATAATATTATACTAGCTGTCCACAACGTTGCCAGGGCTTTGGCCAGAGCTTTTCTAAATCAGAGATCGAGAATTATTTTCCTAAGGTTCATTAATTTCTATTATGAACGTCAAGTGTTAAAAATTTCATTAAGGAAATTCAAAATTCTGTTTTAAGAGTGAGAAAGAGAGTGACAAATAAAATACAATAATAATAAAATATAATAATAAAAATATAAATCTCGAAATAAAACTGTGTATTCCGATAAAAAAGGCACACCAGATATATTCTTCTTTTTCGTTGCAGGGAGGAGAATTGAAAATTTTAATCATGCCATGACTTCCTAGGGCATCCTCGTCCTATTCTGCCATTCACTTTCACTTCATACATTCTCCTTAGTCATTTAGTTCACTTATTTGATCAATTTGTCCCCGACTTTTTCTATAATTCACTTCATGTAGTATAATAAAGTATGCAACATTGTAACTACATTATATTGATTTGAATTGGACTCAATCCCTCGTTGTATATCATTTCAGTGCGAAGATAATGTGTAAGTATTTTTCGGGAGTCTCCTACTTCGTCTAACATTCAAACTACTGTCTAAAAACTCCTCGCATTAATAAGAAAAAACGTTGAAATTTTCAGCGAAATTATTCGAGTAGTTTTTGAGCCTACGGGTCATACATTATATTATACGACGTACAAGGCCTTTTATTTGTAAAGATAGATTAAAACCGATAACTATTTGATTTTTATTCAATGATATGGATGATGAAAACTTTATTTTTTAGTTCCACATCACGTGAAATTTGCAGAGAAAATTCTGAAAATTTTGTTAGTAAAAAGGAACATAACGGGATCATTATAAAATAAAAGAAAACGATTGCAAGATTACCTAAAAGATTAATGAATTATACACAGATCGTCTGTGCAAATTTAAAGTCTGAATCAAGTTTAAAAAACACCATTTAAACTCCTAACAAAATGGGATTTCCATTAGATAAAGTATCAAAATTTCAATAATCCTACGTTGCAATATTGACCAAAAATTAAAGCACAGATTTGTGTCAAAGGGTCAAAAGCTCTCGCAGGTGTACTCAGGCTAAATTCATATTCCCACGGAATCGGACTGCAAGGACCACTAATTAATCCTCGCTGTTTGCAGCACACCGGAAACATTGAAAGGGTGGCCCAGTAGCTATCCTACCACGCCGCGGACTATCAACTATCGGAGACTCGGTTCTCAGTAACACAACCACTGTTCGGTGCTAATGTCCAGTTACTACGAGACGTGTTGACGAAGTGGCGGTAGAGGAAATTTCCGATATTAATATTTGCCTACGACGGACATGGTCAATCTACGGAAATCAGGCGAAATGTACGGCAAATTCAGGTACTACGGTTTTGAAAGCTAATTTCATTAACGTTTGAGTCAAGTTCAAGGGCAACGGCAATTCGTTTCTACGACACGTTCTTTAGTTCAATAGCTCGGTTGTGGAACTCATGTTCACTCCCTAAATAAAAATACTCTTCACACAGCATCCTCAAAGATTACATAGGCCATGAGTGAAATTATTTTCTTAAGGTCCTCCTTTGTGGAGTAAATGTAAAAAAAAGACCAATTTGTGCAACTTACAAAAAAAACTCTCAAATAAATAACATTCAATATTACTCAATATACACTAGATCCATCCACTTCCCCTGCCTCCTACCATTCCATTCCCATGGGCTAATGTTACTCTTAAGATACATATGTTCACTAAATTAAGATACATCAGTATACATTATAAAATATTACAACTGTTGGTTTTCCGAAATAAGATAAAATAAGAAACAACAAAGTTATTATATACGAACGTAGAGATAAATATTGAAACAGTATAAACATTCAAAATATTATATGACTATGAAAAGGGGGAAAACGACACGTGTCACGTGGCCTTTCGACAAAAGGTAGTAAAAAAAGGGGAAAACGACACGTGTCACGCGGCCTTTCGACAAAAGGTAGTAAAAAAATAACTTTAAAAAAATTGAACATTTAAAAAGCTCCATTCGAAAAGGGGAGCTTTTGAGCGAAATGCAATTATCGTCAACCTGATTTTGTATGGAATGTGACGGGCGCGACGTATATAATAGAATCATAGCGGCAATTTCACCGCGCGTTTCGCTAAATACTAAAAACTTCACTGGTTTTTGTTTGCTGAAGTACGAAACTGCCGCTTCACAAACTGTCACATTTTTTTTAAAATTTTTATCTGATCAACGGTTTATATTTGTATTTTTACCGGGTATAATCTTCTGCAAACTTTGCCAAGTATAAAAAGGTATGCAGCGTGGTTAGGAATCCGGGGTCAGTGTGTCCAGTACTGACGTTTGAATTCATCCCTCCCACTACGGAGATGATTTGAGAGAGTTTTGCTGGAGAGGTAAAAAGATCTTCCTCAACCAGTCTCTCCAAATCCAGCCTGCCACACAGTAGGTGAGCAGACGAATCCGCCGCCAAGACCTAGTCGATCCTCACCCCATGAACCTGGGAACAATTAATGGTTCCCGGGGCGGCGGTACCATACCCGCCTCCCAAATTGGAAATTCGTTGAAATGAAAAGCTGAAAGAAAACGAGCTGAAAGAAAACTGGCATCTCCAAACTACAGACCTTTCGACTACTAGGACACAGACAGGCAAATTAAATATATTGTCTGTTCAAGAAAGATTTCCTATGTGAAAATGATAGATCAATTACATGAGCAGTAAAGAAAAATCTTATTTCGGTCACACGGACACGCCCACAACACAATTTCATCGGTTTATCTCTGCAGTTATAAAATGTACCTATGTGTTATAAAAATTAATGAATATATATGTTTTCAATTTTTTTTAGTTCTAATAATATATTTTTAACAAATTTTACGAATTAAATTCATTTATTGTGTTTTCTCGACCAAACCACAGATACCACTATCGTGATACAGGCGCATGTATCATGGTAGTGGTAAAGCAACGAGAAAGATAATATTTTGTAAAACAAAAAATAAATACAGTAATAAAAAAAATATTTTAACAACAATAAAAAATAAAGCTAAACTTCTTTTAATTTTACGTAAAAAAAAAAATTACAGTACATTTTTTAGTATTTTTTCACCTACCGTGCTAGGAATGTCCCTGTAATGTAGCGGTGAAGTTTGCAGATTGAAATAATGACATGCATATATAATTATTATTAAATTATACAATTAAGATTATAAATATATGTTAATTTAATCAAGAAAATTGGATAATGTGAGCGATGTATGCAGGGATATTAATTGTATATTTATGTCCTTACATACATGGCGTTATTTGATTTTGAAAGTATGGAGTCGGTTATCGGTTTTTAAGTTATTATGCAGAAGATTGAAGATTTTAATAGCTAGGTAGATGAATTTTCTTTGTGCTGGCGTAGTTTGGGCATATTGTAGGACCGGTTGGTTATAGAAGGTGCCCGGGGTAAGGGAGTGATTCTCCCTGATGGTAGAAGTAAAAAAGATAAATAACTTTTTTCTTAATGTAGAAGATACTCCCAATTCTACAATTCAATTTTTTAACGTAAAAACTACCTAAAAACATTGAAATTTCTAAAAACTTTATTGTGTTTTTACTTTCTATTTACGAGTATATATAACGTTAAGAGGACTCAGAGGGCTTGAGACATAGTCTGTGTTCGTAGTTCAAGCACCATATTGTTGGGTGAATCATAAAAATACTTCAAGCCTTAAAAAAAGTCTAACAAAGGTTACGTATACGTTTTAAATATATCGGAAAATAAGAAATCTTTAAAGAAAGTAAGCTTGGCGAGCGTGGTTCGGAAAAATATAATAAGGAATTAGGGAATCAAAAACAAAATTTCAAATTACATTCAAAACACTACCCTTATGGTTGAAATTATTTTTCTGATTTGCTACATGCTTCCAAAAACACGCGACAGTGACTATGATTGCGAAACAATAATTCCCCGATGAAAAGTCGTTCGTTATTTATTTATTTACTAGCGGACCGTGTCCAATTACAACACAGTACATATTACACGAAGTTAATACACGGAGAAATGTTACAATAAAGGATAATTAAAAAAAAATGCTGCTACGACGAAAATAGGGCACATAAACAATAAATATAATGTCAAGTCAAGACAAGAACAAGGTTTTGATGGAGTTCACGACTTTTGCCACATTAATATAAAATATTAATTGCAAAAATCATTAAGACTTATACCAAAATTTAAGGTCCTGATCCTGGTCCGGAATCCATAATTACACGAGCGTTGATTGAGGACAATCAAATCATTATTTCTGAGTCTACGGGAAGGGATATTGAAAAGGACGAGTTCCAACAAAGTAGGTGACTCAATTACACTATTAATGATTTTAAAAATGCAGAGGAGATCAAAGTCCTTCCAACGTTTTTCTAAAGAAGGAAAAGTTATAAAACTTGAATCACGAGGCGTAGGAATAAAAATATCTTAAAACTGAAGAGTCTCGATGAACTTGCAGAAAGATGAAACTTCAAAAACTTGCATAAATTACAAACGAAATTCGAAAAAGTTATCATTAAAAAGCAAGGCTCGCGACCGTGTTTTTTCGAACAGAAGTTAATATTGCCATTATGTACCCCTCCAACAGGTTCAAGAAACTTCTCATTTCGAATGGAAAACTCTAGGAAGAGAATCTTCAAATCTTCCTAACATCACAGCGTATTGAAATAATATTATCATTTGATTCAACTCCGGGAAATGCACTGCTTGAGTTGGGTGAATTGGGGTTAAGATTGTCGCTTTAATGTAAATAAAAACGATATAATAATATAGGTTTCACACCTACGAGTTTGTTCTTTTTAAATATTCAATAAATATTTATTTTAAAAATGCACCTAATAGGATAAAACATCAATAACCCAGTATGCATATAATATATATATATATATATAATATATATTTTAATCTCGTCGAATTTAATGTTTTAAAGACCCAATCCTGTCTGATTACGTCTAAAAGGGATCCAAATGATAATCTAGTCTCCTTCAACGGAAGCAATCTTCCGAACAGGCCTTCCATTGATATGCTTGGTGTAACTATAAGTGACCAGCTCAGGTATGGGGGCTCCATCGAAGCCAGAGTAAAGTTGGCCTCTCAGAAGCTGGGCGTACTGTACAGGGCCCGCAGATACTTTAATAGTACACAACTGCTCACCCTATACAAATCGCAAGTGCGCCCTACTGTCGAATTTGGCAGCCATCTCTGGTCTGGATCCCCAAAATACCTGAAAAAACCCTTGACTCTGTGCAGAAACGGGCGGTCCGTTTGATAGATTCCCAAATCTTAACAAACGGACTGCAATCTTTAGAGCACAGGCGTCAGGTAGGTATGCTGTCCTTGTTCTATCGGTATTACAATGGAAGATGCTCTGAGGAACTAGCGTCATTGATCCCTTCGGCACCGGTGCGTAGTTGGGATACACTACTAAACAACTGGGAAAAACTGTGCTGAGGTGATCACGCGTGTTCATGTTTTATAGATGTGAATTAAGTATTAAGATCAAGAATAAAATAAATATTGTAAGAAAGCAAAAACAATACAGATAATAATTATATTTGATGTTTTTCTGTTACGTTAGCTTTGGTGTTATAAAGTAATGAAAAAAGCACTTATTGTTGATATCAAAACCGAAACAATATATTTAATTATACGGTTTGGTGTATTCTGTGTGGATTTTTTGAATCATGTAAACATCTGATTATTGAAGAAAATTGCGTAATACTTAAAACGTATTTGGGTCCTGTATTATGTATTAATGTCCGTGGGTGGTATATTTTAATTTGATATTAAGGGTGTTTTTTTGTTGATGTTCTGGTTATTTTTGGGCCTTTAATGGAACGTGAAAATTGGATTTTATGAGATAAAGGTTTGCGGATTTAGCATAAAATTGCCTAATTGTAATAATGTTTAAAATATCCGTATTTAAGAATAACTTTTTTGATAATTGTGTTTCGTGCTTGTAATAATGGGATTATGTAAATATTGGTTTGACTTCTCCAAGACAGTATGTTAAACACATATTTTTTTGTCATGTGTTTTCCATTTTACCCTACCATTAAAATGAATTCCAACATTTACTGAACATTATTCAAATTTACCTGTAAATTTTGTTCACTTTTTGAGATCTGTATTAACAAACAAACCCATGAAGTATTGCATCCACCAAACTATGTTTTTCTATATGTGAGCAATACATGTCTTCACATGTGAAATAAAATATTTGTGGATACTTTATGTAGGTGATACCTACCTTCCTCTTCCATATCTCCTTCTCTTCCCCACTAACTTCACCCGCACAACATACCTACTCCAATTTGGGATCCGATCTTAATAGCTCCGGTTCGCAGTAGTTGGGACTCTTGTACGGTAGCACTAACACAAAATTAATTATGAAAAATGTATACCTAATTTTTGCAAGCAGCAAGGTCATATTTCATACAAGGAATTTGAAAAGAAATATCTGTTAGGCCATGAAAACACTGGCTATTGAAACAACACACAAGGAATGTGCCTTGCATATGATGAACTTACGCAATTATTATTTGAAAGTTTTGGAACAAAGTTCTTTGAAAATGGTCTAGTGATGCTAATGGAAAAGCGAATGAGCAGACAAGAGGGGACGGGATTAGCATTCCATTGGATTCACCGCCACACTTCTGGTGTGCAAAATTATACCATTTTCCATTCCAATAAGTCCCTAGCAACTACTTCTCCCGCTGTAAATACATCATCGCCAGCACCGCCTTCGTTTAATCAAGCGCATAATACATACATCGTAATACCGGAAGTATTGTCGTACGTTTTGTGGATTAATAACTCGAGTGCTTTCTGTGTTAAAGAAACATAGAATAATAGAATCACTCTGATGGAAATCCAATACTTTTCATTATATCCAATCAATTAGTTAGCCACACAAAAAGCACTCACTCCTCGACATTCCATAAAAAACAAAGCGAATCCCCACCCTACACGACTATGAGGATCGCTTTCCACACCTAGACATATTACAGAGGTACTTAATAAAGATACATGAATGTGCCTTATTTATTAAATGGCTATAAATGACGGAAATATATAAGGTTTCGGAAGTTCAATTGATAGAGACTATAGATTCTGAGTTTGAGTCTCAACGATTTTCTCAATGATATTATTTTCAATAATTAATATTACTATCAAATGTAAAGCTTCAATATGTAAATCCTAATTTTTATTAAAATTTTCTTTTTAGTTATGTATATGTACAAAGCACGCGTGGCTTAAATTTGATTTTAATAAAAATCTACAGTTTTATTCCGAAACTGGAGGGGCCCCACCACTTAACTAAGGAAACTGATTGTTAACCTCCTTCGTCTTACACGTCAAAACTATATATTTTTTTAATAAAACGACGCTACTTTTAATTGTTATGAACGACTTTAGACCCTCCAGTATCCCTGCATACAGCGTTTGTTATTATACACATTTAAACTCACTAACAAATAAACAGTAGGTTAAAAAATAAAATAAAACAATAAAAAGTAAATTCTCCTTATTATCGGATCTAAATAGAAACAAAATGTAAAAAGTTTTTAAATTAATTTGTATGCATAATTTGGCAATAAAAAGATATCTAGTGCAATTTAACTTACTATCTCAGGGCTCTTCCATTGAAATTGTTTATTTATAAATAATATAAAATAAATTACCATTTATTTCGAGACAAAGTCATGAAATTGTGCACACTTGACCTTCAAAACAAGAGGAAATGTCTACATGAAATTTCGTAAAACTCTGCGTAAAGCCAGGCAACGCCGAGGAAGCTAGTTCAGCTAGTTGTTTTATAAAGGAAAAATATGACGTAGGTATGTTGAATTACCCTTTTAGAGCGTATACATCCTCCTGTGTTCTGTTGGATTAATTATTGAAATATGCAATAATGGATACACTTATATCTCGTTAAAAATGAATAACATACCTCTCTGAAAAGTGAAGGCACATCTAACTTAGATACTCATGCACAAAAACGACGTTAAAAGTTGGGGGAGAGGGATACTGATATTCAAGTATGATGTTTCCCCACCATCCGAAAAAAAAAAACAATGAGTGGTAGATATGAAATTCTACAATATTTTTAGTAGGTATTGGAAATGATCTACTTTGTTAAAGAAGTCTACATTATTGACATCCCCATGGGACTGAAACTCACTTCACGGATGTTTCTGCATATTCTGTTCCGGGATAGTGATTCAACACTGGTCCCTTTGTTAAGGAATTCAGACACATTTCACACAAAACAATTGATTTAACTTTGGAGTTGGTAGAACTAGGTTCGAGAATATGTTATGCTAACATCGAACGGATGTTTTAATTAGACATTAAAAAGTTAGTTCGTGTTTACTCTTACGATTGGTAGCAAAACTTTTGCGCGCGTTTAATTTCCATATTTTTCTTTTTATCGTTCTTAAGTCGTTGGTAAGCATAAAATATATTAATGGCATAAAAATATGTCAAGCATAACATGTAAATAGTACCAATAATAAGTACAAAAGAGTAAGATAAAATCTACCCGATTTACCTAATGTTTCTGTTGCTGACAACTAACTTTGGCTTTCTAGGAATTTCTTTCAAGCTTCACCATTTCAAAGTTCAGTAATTGAACTATGTTATACTATCAAAAATACAAGTTGATACCTAAACCACCACTAATAATATGAGAATACCAAAACTGGTTCACAATAATCCTCTCCACCACTTCCAACAATGGATATTATTATTTAACCCTCCAATGAGCAATGTGGTCTGGCCAGGCTATTTTGATTTACAAATGTGGTTTTCTTTTTTTTCCGTTGGCTTTTTGGATACCTTTACTATACAACTTGGTGCTATTGCCGATGAGTTTGCGTTTAGTTGTTAGGATAAAAAAATAATACAAACACTTCCAAGGATGTACCACATGGCCTGCAGCATCAAGATCTGGTGGGTCTGCGATTCAGATACCAACTACCCGCTGAATGGTAAAATTTACACCAGAAAACTTCGAGATTCTGATCGTGAAGTGAATGAAGAATACCGACCGAAAATTATACATGAATAACTTTTTTACGTGAAGAAAAGTACTTGCCGCCGTTGGTACTGTACGCTCTAACAGGGTGTGGGACTACTTTAACTCATCCCACATATGATAACACTTGTATAATTACTCCGCCGCCTGAAGCCCCGGAAGAGCTAGGCGCGAACGGGAAGATAACTCTCCGTCATTCTAGTTTCAACTTTCGACCAGACCACCACTCTCCACTACCACCGTCTCCGCGTTCGCATTACTTGTAAATTCATTCTCGCAAATAAATTCAACGAAGATCGCAGACCTTTATCTTTCAATCATCCAAATTCCTTGAACACTGATTTACGGTACCGGCAGCCACCGTAAATTACACTCCACACATCGCTACCATACTGGCGACCCCTCGCTGCCATAAGGGTGTCCGTCACGTTATATACACATTTACAACATATTGACCCGTTTTACACTCTGTCCACACCTGTCTCTGTTTAAAACTTGTTTGATAGCCCAAACCCCTTATATGGCCTAGCCAGGCCACATTGCCAATCCAAAGGTGTAAAAGTACATTGCCCATCGGATGGTTAATTATTTCAGAGCTACGCAAGTATTTATTTTTGTTGTTGTAATAATCCAAACGATTGAACATAATAATCAATATTGAATACGGGTGCAAATAATTAAGCCAACACTGACTTCAGACTACCGGAGATTAAAAAAATCTTCTCGAACCAAAGCTTTTAAACGAACAGGGAATAGGGTTTATCAATTTTTTATTAATTGTTCGATTTTACCTTCGTTTTAATCCTGTGTCGTGCAGGCTTTGTTGCATGCTTTAATTCAGAATTTCGCGTCGCATTATTTCGCTTTAAAATAATAAACTAAAACTTGTGACAGGTATATATATACTTGAATAAGGAAATGTATATATATATTTGTTAGGTTAAGAAATATTTTAAATGTGAAAATACTAAAAAATGTATATTATGCTCTTGTCCACTCCCTGCTTATTTACGGAATCATAGGTTGGGGAGGATCTTATAAAAACAACCTACACTCAGTAAAAGTCTCACAAAAAATTATTATAAAGGTAATACTTAAAAAAAACTCTACTTTCCCAACAAAATTGCTTTTTAAATTGTTTCCAGTACCAAATATTGATGATATATTTAAGCAAACTTCAATTATAAAAATGTGTAAAGAAAAAAATAACACAGAATATCAAGAATTTTACAAACTGATGAGAAATGGAAATCAATTTATTACGCCAATCTTTAAAACAACTCAAATGCAAAACCATTATATTTACCAAGCCATAAAAAACTACAATAATCTCCCTTCCGAATTGCGCTGTATTACGAACCAACAAGAACAAATAAATAAAATCAAACTTTTTTTCCAAAAAAACTTATATTAAAAAAAATATGTATATATATATATATTATATTTATATTTTACACATAACATTGAATCTAAGTAAGAATCGTGGCTCCCTTATCAGGCACAAGAGCTCCTCTTTTCTGATAAGGTATACATGACCAACTGTGTACCTAAATATGATATATTGCAAAATATGTATGATTTAATGTAACTATGATCTATATTAAAATAATAAAAAAATAAAAATAAAATAAAATAAAAGGTTTTCTAATGGCAGAAAAAACAGGGTTGCGGTTCGGAACAGGAGATAAAGCTTGTAGTGAACAGGATGTCACATTAATCCGTTGTCCAGTGTTTTGTGCGGGGCTAATTTACTCATACTCGAGCCCCATGGGTAAACCAATAGATATGTTGGGTAAACTGAACATTATAGCGGAGTTGACCGAAACAGTCAGATTCAACTGCGCCGATGACGGTTTTATAATTACTAATTTATAATTTGCAACACCGTTGTCCAAATGGAATCATTTACTCTTGTTTTTGTTCAAGAGCTTTCTGGTATCCAGCTTTGGACACATGCCTTCCTCAATAGTTTGCAGATATTGGTGGCTCTCGCCCATCTTTATGGTTCATGCCCAGCATTCCACTTAAGGTTGGAGATTGTGATTGTAATGTCAAATGACATGTTGTGAAGGGTCAACTTTCCCTGTTTCCGCAATCCAATTCCTCTTCCACCCCAAATATTTCCAGTACTTATTTTGGTTCCATAGTCCAACGGTTGGCATTATTACGTAGTTAGTAAAAAAATTAATGTCAATAGTTAACAATTACTTTCAAAGTATGAATAGAGCCAAGATATACAAGCATAATAATTTTATGTTCAAAAGGCCGTTAAAAGAGTCAGCAATGAACACACATATTACCTTGTTTCCTCTGCATCTGCAATATCAACAGCAGCGACGCACCCGACTACATTGATGCTATATGTTTGTACATAGAATAGTAAATCTCGCGTCCAAAAAAGTATATTTCTAATTTTCTTCTATTTAATAAATTGAATAAATTTATAGTAAAAAGTTAAATACCTACATACTTAAATATAAACCGTAAACATCCCGCGAACTCTAAATATAAATGATATAAAGGTAGTATCCAAGAAGCCCGCCCTCTTGAACCGGAACCGGAACGTAACAAAAAAAATTACAGACAAATTAAATGCCAAATGATTAAAGCTAAAACATTTAAACATACTTCCCAGCGCTTAGTCAGTTATAGATGTAAATCAAAGATTTGTTCAGATCTGGTCACTCAAAACGGTAGATGTCATTTTAAGCAACTTTTATCTTTTTCACCAGGACGACGCTGAGATTATTTACTTCTCCGGAACTTGTTAGAAAAAAATGTATACAAAATTGAAAACTTGACATAAAATATAGGTAACTTGAGAATATGTTGTATTATATTGTCGTTTATTCGAAGAAATGAATTCTCGTGGAAATATTTCCTGAAAATCCGCATGGATGCTTCAAACCTCGTAAGGATTGCACGAGCTTAGACGACAGTAGTTTGAATTTTCAGCTTAGTGAAAAGAATTCCATATTTTATTTTGCATTGTGCTCCTGAAAAAGCAATTATTTTTCAATGTATCTTGATTGTGGATCTGTTTGTTGCTAAAACTAATATTCAATAGCTCAAAATAACTTTTGAGGCTCATACACATCAATGTACAAGTAATTTGTCATCGAAGCGTGTGATGTTTTTGTCAATTATTATATTACTTGTACGCCTATCATTTAAGTTATAGTTTCCTCTGGGAAGAAGATTCTACCACTTTGAAGGATTGTTGCTAACAATGGGCACAATTTTTTTCTTTCTACTGTCCTCAAAAATGGTTTTGTATCTTTTCGATAGGCACTAGTTTATTTAGATGTAGAAAATGTAGCTTCTTATTAAATTGAAAACGTCTACATCTTATTTGCTTAGCGTGTTAATAAAATCAGTATTCAGATAAAGGTGTATCTTAAGTTCGTTTTTCGCTTTTATTTTAAGTCGATCGTAATCGATAAAATCTTGATTGATTTGGGATACTATGTCGTGTTGCGCTTCATCCTCCTTTAGCCAACGTTTCGGACAGCCTTACAGTATCTATAATTTGCCCTGCCACATCTGCCCAGATGATGGACACTGTACATACGAGGGTGGTCTGAAAAGTTTCCGACCTCGACGCAAAGATGGCGATACTCGTCAATAAAAGCTAGTGGATATAGTTGTGCATCTTTTGACAGTTACTCACCAAAGTTTCGGCCATTTTGGATGCGCAGTTTTTAGTTGACAGTCGTTTGAGTGAGAAAAAATTTTGTGTCGAGCTGTTATTAATTTTTTGTTTTGGAAAGGCAATACGCCTATGCAAATCAAAGATGAGTTGGACTCTGTGTATGAGGACTCTACACCATCATTTACCTCGGTGAAATTTTGGGCTTATATTAGTATATATTCCAAAAAATAATCACTAAATCCTTTTTGATAATCGATATCTATAATCTATAAAATACAAAATAGGCTTCTAAACTGTTATTGGGAAGCAGGTTTACCCGGGGAAACTATATGGATGTTTCAAGCATTTACGAGGAAGGAAGGAAGAAGTAAGTTTAAGTTCTAGGTACTTGACACTAACAATCCTGGATAACATGAGTTCATTTATAACGGAAGAATCAAAAAAATATATACTAGCTAGGTGGACAAGACAAAGGCTGCAATATTATATTAAGAAAATAAATTTATAGGAAATTATAAAAATTTAATGAACAGCAAAATAAAAATGGAAACACAATAACAATAAAGCAAACTAAATAAATCAGTATGGTTAGTATAGTCTGAATTAGAGGAGAGGAGTATTTATCGTACCCAGTAAAAGTACCTACCGGGTATTTTACTTTGTACTTGTGGCAAATCTCCAAAATACCTGGTTCCAAAATATTCACATGTATTTTATACTAGGACTGAGTATTTATTACTTTCTGTCCCCAGTCCCCAGACAGGTATAAAATACTTGTGAGTATTTTGTAACCGGTATTTTTTTTACCTGTACTCACTGTACCCAGTAACAAAAAGTAGTCACAGGACCCATTTCTAGCCTGCATCCATCTCTCATTAAGAGGAGAACTGATCCACGTTACTAGGAGCTAGGTTGATTCAATTGCAAAATGGTATTAGAAAAAACAATGTTCGTAAATGCAGGAGTGTGTTGGTACGTATATCGCAAATAATAAGTATTTTAATCTATAACAAATAATTATAAGCAATAATTAGTCATCCGAAATACTAATACAAATTTAAAATATCTCCCGAGTAAAAATAAATGCCGCCAACGGGAATTGAACCCTTGCCTTCTGATGTCCGGTAAGGTGCTCTGTATCCACTGAGATATGTCGGATTATTTCCAACCCGCCAAATGATTCAATATGTACTAGTACCTCAATCAACAATGACTGCTTAGTATTACAGCAAAAAAAAATACAGCATTGAAATTTTACAGTTAAATTCCCGTTGGAGGCATTTATTTTTACTCGGGAGATATTTTTAATTTGTATTGATATTACAAAAATATTTGGCTCGGCAATTAGATTTTTTTATTTGGAATATATTTTGCCCCGTTATAAACAGATTCTTACCGCATAAATAAACAAATGAATTAATTCAGCGGTGATTAAATTATGAAATGAACGTTATAGAAAGGTTTTTCGCTACAACGGGAGAAGAACTGAAATTAACTGTCAATTTTCATGTCCTCTGGCATGCCAAGATGGGAAAAAAACAAGTGTTTTTAGTTTTATTTTTACTTTGTACCGCAAAGAGTTACAACTGACCGATTTCCAAAGATAAGAGATATTTATAATTAAGATTAATAAAAACAGTACCTTACCAATAAAACAATAAACATAAAACGGTTGAAAATATTATACAACTATAAAATTAGCAAAGGACAAGATTTTATTTTTCTAGACTATGAATTAGTAACTTCGAGAGGAATTAAATTAGAAACATCTGAGATTTTAGTAATACGTTTACCAGGATGTATTAAAAACGGTAACCGGATATATCATCACATCTTTAAAAAGTTATATAAAGTCATGGAAAGTGATGAAACAAAAACTTTATTAACTGGATTATGTAGGTTAGGTTAGGTTAAAAAAAAAATTTTTTCATCGTTTCTAATGACTTTATATCATTTTTTAAAAGTGTGTTGAATTGTCACTGTGTTGAGTTATCATGGAACTATTAAAAACAACCCCGCGGAACGATCACAGGGTTGACAGGGCCAATTCGACCGTAGGGCCAATGCGCCGGGTTATGAGAAGAATATTTTTGTACACGCCTCCTTCACTTAAATCGTTAAGATTCCCAATTTATTTTAGAGTATTGTATCGTCTTGATGGGATGTTATGATGCTGAATGATGGATACGGATGGAGAAGATAACGGTGATGTGTGATCTAGTCTGATCTAGTCACTAAAGTAATTAAAAGTATTTCTTTTGGACATTTAATGTGAAATGTCGGTATCTCGCCGGGGCGACACTGAGAGCCGAGAGAACCTACCTATATTTATGGAATAAGGCAATCAAATATTTAACGATTTATACATTTATATTTCAATGCGTAGAACTACCTTCTTTTTTGTTTTATGAAACAGATACTTTGTGATGTGACATTATATTTTAAAATAAAAACAATACCTTAGTAAACACGACCTTTATTTTTTTATATCCTAATAAATACCTTATTAATAGGTATATTAAAATTCATCCTGCGTATGTTTGTGTTCGCAAAACTCGAAAAGTTGTAGACCGATGTGACTGAAAATGTAATGGAACCAAAAGTTGTAGACCGATGTGACTGAAAATTTGATGGAACCAAAAGTTGTAGACCGATGTGACTGAAAATTTGATGGAACCAAAAGTTGTAGACCGATGTGACTGAAAATTTGATGGAACCAAAAGTTGTAGACCGATGTGACTGAAAATTTGATGGAACCAAAAGTTGTAGACCGATGTGACTGAAAATTAGATGGAACCAAAAGTTGTAGACCGATGTGACTGAAAATTTGATGGAACCAAAAGTTGTAGACCGATGTGACTGAAAATTAGATGGAACCAAAAGTTGTAGACCGATGTGACTGAAAATTTGATGGAACCAAAAGTTGTAGACCGATGTGACTGAAAATTAGATGGAACCAAAAGTTGTAGACCGATGTGACTGAAAATTAGATGGAACCAAAAGTTGTAGACCGATGTGACTGAAAATTAGATGGAACCAAAAGTTGTAGACCGATGTGACTGAAAATTAGATGGAACCAAAAGTTGTAGACCGATGTGACTGAAAATTAGATGGAACCAAAAGTTGTAGACCGATGTGACTGAAAATTTCCAAGTTTGTTCTTATCAGTGCCAGGAGTGTTTAAAGAGTGGTTTGAATGGAATTGACCGGTCAGTGGCCGAGTTGACATCGCGTTTGGGTCCCACCCAGGCGTAGTGTGTTGAATTCCTCGGCTGGCTAAGTCCTCTATCACAACACAAGCAACATTTTCAGCTTACTGTGGTGGTAGTAGGGGATTTTCAGATATTGTCAGGTTATTCGTATCCTGGGAATGTTTGACTTTCTTTTTCGTGAGGAATATTTCACGCAATGTCTCTGCACTGTAATGAGATACGCTGTCGAAAAATGTAAAAACATACCAACAAGTCTACATTTCGTCGACTTTCGAAGTCGACGAAATGTAGATTTTTAAGAGTAACATTGTGCTATACAATAAAGAATGGTGGAAGAAGATGAGAAGCCCCAGAAAGACATTAGCAATAGAGTTTTAGTTCACTAGCTTTACATATGAATAGTTGTAGACGGTTCTATGATAACTCAACACAGTGACAATTCAACACATTTTTAAAAAGTGATATAAAGTCATTAGAAACGATGAAAATAGTTTTTTTTAACCTAACCTTACCTACATAATCCAGTTAATAAAGTTTTTGTTTCATCACTTTCTATGACTTTTTATAACTTTTTAAAGATGTGATGAATTATCATTGTGATGATTTATCCGGTCACCGAATAGCGTATGTAGCTAGAGTAAGTGTCTACATAAGATTTTTAAAAACCACCGCATCTCCTTTTCAATTACTATCAGTTTTCTCAGAATTTTGGTAATGCATCTTCAAAGTTTAATTGGATTAAATTAAAAAGAAAACCGTGTAAGGAAGGTGGTTTATGGGTGCCAGCTCGGTGCATTGAAAGCTTTCCTTCGTTGAAAGCTTTTAACAAACTCAAGCAGAGCGAGCGCTGAAACTCCTCATAAATGGCAGCGTAATTAAAACGAAAAGTTGTTGTTGAAAATAATAGGTACTTTTGTAAATGGCAATAATTAAATCAAGATTTATATTCTACTTTTATTTGAGTTCCTTCATCCCACAAACATAATAAAATACAAAAGTTAATGTACGCTAAACCAAGTTGACGACATCCCTGGCACAAACCGGCTCCAGAGGTGACGGGTCCGAAACTCGAAGAATAAATAATTATAATACATTTTGTATCGATTCTCCAATCCATTGGTCGACATTCTTATTCTGGAGTATCATCGAAGGTTACATTAGTACATATGCCAAACGTCAAAAGACATTCCACTCGAACATTGAATGATTTCGTCGAGAATCGAAGCCCTGGTGAAAGAAAGACATTCAGAATAGACCCGTTGCTTGAAATAGCTGGTTTAATGCCAATCTTCTTCTTCGAAAACTATTAACACTTCCCCACTCCTTTCAACCTTATAACAAACCCAAATTCCGATTGCCATAGTTACAAAAGCTCCGAGCGATTGAGACACATGTGCAGTATTCATATTCGTATTAAGAAAATACGACATAAATCTGATTTTTTTTTCACACAAACGCGTTTATTTAAAAAAACAAACTACTTTCAATTTCTAAAAGCATTTTACCAAAGTATTTTAAAGTTTTATGGTAACGATGACAAATGTTACCACATTTTAAATTCGATGTGCGTACCTACTCGTGCAATAAAGGTAATTTTTAACGCTTGACATACAAACATTTGGTTTTGAATTTGAAAATTGATTTGTGTTTTTTTTTGTATCGATAACAAGCAATAATGTTATAACTGACTCGGAAGTAGCACTACACACAATGTACTGATCTTGAAAATTTTAGTCGGAATTTTTTTTTACTAACAGGAAAAAGTTGGAGAACCATGATTGTACAAAGAAAATCAAATTTCCCCTTTGTAAAAGGCACTAATTTTAGATTGGTATCTGGTATAAAACCTTCGCATCTTAAAATAACTTTAAAATGAAATACAACAACTTTGTGTACATCACTTCATATAAGATGTTACGTTAGGGCCCGTTCCCACTTCCGTTTTCAAATCGGAGGCGGGTCCCGTTTTAAAAACGGATGCTCTACGGCCCTTCACACCTCCGTTTTAAAACGGATCCGTTTTAAAATCGGATCATACTCAACGAAAACAAATAATTTTCATTAATAAAATAATTAAAATAATTAATAATTCCCTACAATTAGTAGAACACTTAAAATGTTTGGAAATCCCCGATAATGCATTATTAGTATCCTTTGATGTCGTCAACCTGTCCAAAGTGTCCCAGTTGAAGAAAGCAAAACAATTATAAATAACTTATTTAATTCCTCGAAATTGCCTAATGACTTAACCCAGGATTTACTTAAATGTCAATTTGATAACAAAATTTTCAAACAAAAAGACGGCTTGGCAATGGGTTCAAGTACCAGTCCTTTAGTAGGTGATATATTTTTAAACCATGTAGAAAATAAAATCTTTAATAGCTCTGCCTTATTACTAAAATATGTGTTCCTTTGGAAACGATACGTAGATGACATTTTTTGTATATGGACCGGTATCAAAAGACAACTTCAAATGTTCCTTAATTTTTTGAACAAACTTCATAAAAACATTAAATTTACATTAGAAATAGGAATTAATTGTAGCATAAATTTCTTGGATTTAAACCTAACTATAGTTAATAATAAGATTGAATTTAATATTTTCCGAAAAGAAACATACGCTGATATAATTATACACAACTCATCTAACCATCCATTTTCACAAAAACTCTTAGCTTTCCATCATTTGATCAATAGATTAATTAATATCCCGTTATCCCCAAATAATTTCAAAGCTGAACTTATCACCATTAAAATAATAGCATCTAATAATGGTTATAACTCCAAATTAATAAACGACATACTAAACAAAAAATATAAGAAAAAATTTCATTTGTCCTACATTTACCCATTGCTTAGGGATAATATTAAAAAGCAATGGAGAAAAATATTGTTTGTAAATCATCAAACATCTAATTTAATAGGGGAAAAAAATCCTATTACAATACAGCCAGCTTTTTATACGAATAATAAATTGAAAAATTATATTCTAAATAACAAGGACAAAGTCTTAAAAATGAAAAAATCCGGAGTTTACCAATTGAATTGCAATGGTTGTAACCATTTTCACATAGGTAAAACTTGCAGAAATTTTGAAACAAGGATTAAGGAACATTTGAGATGTCTAAATAGCAATAATTATTCGGAATTTGCTAACCATCTAATTGAATTCAACCATTCATTTGACATAAATACTGGTTTTAAAATTTTACACACTAATGTTGGTGGTTTTCAGTCAGACCTTTTAGAAATATTAGAAATTAGGAAAAATTTCAATAGAAATTTAAATATTATTAATAATCAAACTAATTTTGTGAATAACCCTGTCTTAAACATATTTCCATTGTAATTTTTTGTCTTTGATCTTCTAAGCACCTCCCCTTTCCACCTCTCACCCCTCCCCTCAACCCCCCCCCCCACACTACTTCCTTTTCTACCCACACCTGTCTCTATATACTTGACAATTTAGTTTTTAGTACATTAATTGTCCTGATGAAGAGAACATCGTTCTCGAAACATGTTGATTTATATTTAAAAAAAAGATTATCGTGGTAAAAACAAAGTGTTTTAATTATTTTATTAATAAAATGGTGCCACAAAGTGAAATTGCAAAATTTGAAGAAATAATTTTCAATTCAACCAAAACATTTTATTTGCTCATTTTTCAGTAGACGATCGTGCGCAATGGACGACGATGAAGCTCTTGTTGTCATGTGGTACTTATTAAAAAGAAAGAAAAAAGTGAAAAGAAAATTTTGGGTAAAAGATTTTCTGTAGGAACTTTCGAAGTGTTAATAGGTTAGTTGAGAAGTGATTAACTAAAGTTCTTTAATTATTTTAGAATTTCTATCACTTCCTTTAACCATCTACTGGAACAAATTTCAGAGAGCTTAACGCATCAAAAAACAAAATTGAGAGAGTGCATTTGTCCTGCAGAAAGGCAATCGATATTTTTAAGGTAAAAAAATAATTACAGCTCAAATATTTTTTTATTGTGAGTTTACTAAACCAATGCGCTCTTCCGAGCATCGTACAGCTCATTTAAGCTTTAAAATAAAGAAAAATAAGTAAAGTTTAAAAAATAAAACATAAACTTTGAAACATGTTAATAATTTTGATATATAAAAGTTGTGTACACCAAGCGTTTTGTTTTTATTTAATTAAAAATAAAATATTGTAGTTTGTTGGATACTGGGTCTTCCAGTGGCGGTCCGTGAGTTTTTAGCGAGCTAGATTGCTAGGATAAAAATACGTTTTATATATTTACTTAACAAAATAACGAAATACAAGCACGCAGCTTGCCTGCTTCCTTGCGACTGGGATCGGGCGGGGAGGGGTCGGGGCGTGGCGGGGACTCTGCCGGAACGACTAGGCGACAAGTGTAAACAGCTCCATACAAAACTATGAGCGAGCGAGTTCCGACACCGTACCAAAATGTCGGATCCGTTTTCAAATCGTGTCATACAAGTGTGAAAAGCTCCATACATCCACTAGAGCCGCTAGGGCATTTGTTTTTAAAACGGGACCCGCCTCCGATTTGAAAACGGAAGTGAGAACGGGCCCTTACACGTTACACAAATACCTCAACATGGGCCGCCCTTTAGAAGGAATATGCCACTCTGTACCACAGCGCCCACGCCGCAAATCCCAAATGCAGCGACCGGTGACCCGCTGGCAAAGCCCAAAATGTCGATCTTGACATTGTCTTGACGTGGTCTAGACATGGTCTTGACCTTCGCCCCTCTCACAAAGCACGCGACGATTGCAAAAGCAGTCGCCCGCTTCCGAAGGCCCACCAAAATGACCACCGCACAGTTTCCCACTGCGGGGATTCTAGCTTCCTTTTGCTCTACTTAAAGGTACGATAGCACACCCTTTGGTTTCGTGGGTCAATTCGTGTGCACATACCAGTAATTGCAGTGCATTTCGCTCTTCCTGAAGAAGCTGAGAACGCGTTGAACTTGACTCACGCCGTCGTCATAGACCCGGACGCCCGCCGTAATGGGTGTCGAATACACTCTTTGCCCACCTATGAATCTGTTAAATTGTAACTTACTATATTGTTCAGAGAGACTAACCCGTGAAATATAGCTAGGTTTATATGAGTGAACTATGTACCCTCCTGTTATAAAGTGACAAAATAAAGCATGTACCCAACTAGGTATAGGTAATTATTTCCATCGAGTAGAATAAGACCCCCGTTTCTAGTGATCTATGACGAGAACCCGAGTCTGTACTGCCCGCCACCTGGCGACAGTGGAGAATCCTATGCCCCTGACTGTCCACTGCTAGTCGAGGTACCCCAAATCAGTCACCAGGGCCAGACCTTTCCCCGTCAGACCTGGCTGGGCCAAGACAACCCACCAAACCCCGATTTACAGGTTCACCGTGGAACGTAGAACCTTATGGTGCAGCGCCGCCAAAGCCGACGACCCTGCCAAGGTAAAGTGAATGTGCACGCCTTAAATACCTGGCTCCTGAGGGACATTTTACCATAAACCTAACCCTGACATCTTTTCTACACTCTGAATCCCATTTTTAAAAAGTCAAAACGAACCCGCCAATCAGTTAAGGAACATCCCTGCCTTCTTCGGAATAGATTTAACTTTGCATCTCCTTTACTCTTTTTTTTTAATTTATAATTTGACTTTGGTGATTTAACATTATGTCTGCTCTGACGAATACACGACTGTACCAAAGCCAGACATCGTGTTCGATAGAATACACAAATAAACGTTTTTTTTTATTATTTTAAAACTTTGTATAACAGAGTTACGTATTTCCAAAAAAAATAATTAATTCAGCGCCCTTGATATATATCAAATATATATAGCGCCCTATACACTTATGATTTATCGCAAACACCCAACAAATCTAGGAGAGAAAAGTTTCACGGGAATCACATCAGGAAGTTCCGATTTATATACGAGTAGGTAGCGGGAAAACTAAATCTATGCGCGGAGAGTAAGGAAAGTTCCGTGCAAATAATCGTTCATCGAGAGAAAGTTCTAACGAAGCTCACGGTAAACTAACTGAATGTTTAATATAGTTAAACGGGACCGCTATTTTATTGTCGTTGGGGGTTAATTTAATTACAATGTTCATAATATTTTCCTGGAATAATATTTAGTAAAACATTAAGATGTTCTGCTGGTTTGTGTTAAGCGTTTTGTTTTACAGCTGTTTTGGCGGATAAGACCATCTTCAAACGGTGGTCACGTCAAGTGAACTTAGTTACCCGTACCCCCTTGTAATGGGAAGTTATTTTTTTTTATTTCTATAAACGTAAAACTCATGTATGGTATACATAAAACTTACGGAAAAAATCTCTAAATTGTTAAATCTCTAGTAGTTTAGAATAACTAAGCGCACAAACAAACAGACGCGGATAGCGACTTTATGTTATACTATTTAGAGAAAAGAACTTACTTTTTTTTTAAAGACGTTACACATTAGTTTGACGGGGCCAACAACTTTCTCCTGAGTGCTGCGATGCTTGAGTCTGGGCTTGAGAATATTTTTGGAGTTGTTTGTCCTCTCCCTTAAACCTGCTCGCCCTTCCGTGAGCATGTTGGAAGCACTGCAGTATATGGAAAGGCCAAACATCATGCTAGTGGCAGCTTTGTCATAATTATTATATAATGAGTGTAAGTACTACACTTGATTTCCCAAGTTACTTAATACTTTTCACCGTCTCTGTAAATGATTAGGTACAATTTAGTACGCACCTTAGATTATTATTTGATACCAAAAAAAATATTTTACTAATTTGAAGTCATTTAAAATAATATGGAGTTCTGCAAATAAATACGTTAGGTGGTTCGAAATAAGTGACAAACCAAGTGAATAGATAATTCACACACACCTCAAATATAAATGCCTTCCAAGTATATTTGAATGATATTTTATTAATTTGTATATTCGAATGAAAACGAATGTCACCACTGGCAAAGGTAACTTTGACAATAAGATCGAGACAGCCGATCAATATTGCGTACTATGTCTCGCGTACCGCCTAACAACGTATTCGCCATTACCTACATTTGATTATGGATTTGTACTGAGATATCGAATTTACGATATCTTGGGAGAATATTTGGATCGTGAAACACGTCCACAACTCCTTTCTTGTGTTTGTTATTCTACAGTCACAACACATAAATCTTTTTTCACTGTGGCAATAACTACATAAGACATTATGTTTACCTAATTTCGATAAGATTTAGTTAGGTATCTAGGCAGTTTACCGCCTATTAAACGATGACCCCACCGAGAGACAGCCTGGGTTCTCGTTGCCTCGCAAAACCTGGTCCGCCATCAATAGGTTATATCTCCCATAGCCGCTGTACATACATGATGCACTGATGGGGCCTTAAAGAGTCGGCGATGTGTGAATGTGGTGCGGTGCAGACCACCAAACATGTGGTCAACGAATGCCCGCTCCATTCATTCCCGGGCGGGATTAATGAGGTCCACATGGCGACGCCTGAGGCCCTAGATTGGCTCGCCGACCTGGATGTCCCATTCTGACCCCCCCACCATACGAAAGAAGAAGAACGATGTCCTTTAAGAAGCAACAAATTATGAACAAACATTACTATTCATGTTTTTAAACCATTTCATTTTCAACCATCCAATCCATGATAGCCATATTAAATGTCACGGTTCTACGCTAAGGTGTACTGTTGAATGCCGAACAACATACAATATATTTCACATTATCACAGTACGAAAATCATCTCACAAAGATATCATACAATAGGTACCTAAACTAACTTGCAAAGCGACTGTGCCTATGTTCGCAGAAATTCGTTTTGTATTACAAATATTACCATATCACGGACGGCATTCGGACGTTTAAGTAAGGAACGGTTTGTTCAGAGGCTTGTTAAACGGGACCGCGTTTGTGTGATATTGTTGTCAATTTTGTGGCTCCAATTTAACATCTACTCTGTTTTCAACCATTGTTCCACTAACAGCTTTCTTCAATGCAATCTGCCACATGTATCATTATGAGATGAGCGCTTAGTAGTCAGTTCAGCGATAGTTAGTAACGAGTTCAGTTTTGAAAAATCTACCGAAATCCTTGAAAATTTACCGAATTCACATAATGTCTACAGAAAACGTAGCGAAGTTTTTGAATCCTTGGATGAAACTTTTGAAATTTCCCGAAATTCTCTAGCCGCCCATCGGGCTTTTAATACACATAGTGTACAACAACATTGTAAAGATTAAAAGTACATAATAAGTAGTAATCACAATAACATATTAATTGTATGACAATGCAAGCAAATAAATACGTATGTGTAGTACAAACCTGTAGTACAACAAATAATAATTTACCGACTGGTAAGATATTATTATAATAGATCTTATTTTTATTATAGCGAATAATTAAATATTCTACATACAAAATACGATAGTGAATACATGTATAGTAAATTGTATTCATTAGCCTTCCTCACTAGGGTGAGGCAAACTAAAAATATTAATTTCTGTTTTATTTGTTTTCTATGTCGTTTTTAAAGTTTTTTCGTTAATCTCTTTCAGCAAGAATTTTATTCTTGATTTGTAATCATTACATATCGCTATATATTTGAGGGAAGGATGTTGTGGAGTTTTGTCGCAAAATAACAGAATAGAAAATTTGAATGATTACAAATCAAGAATAAAAATCTGGCTGAAAGAGATTAATGAAAAAACATTAAAAACGACACAGAAAACTAATAAAACAGAAATGAATAACTGTCCGCCTCAGCACAGGTCACCCTAGTGAGGACTAAGAAACACATTTTACTATACATATATTTAAAATCACATTTTGTATGTACAATGTTTTAATAGTGGCTATAATAAAAATAAATGCAATTTATTTGTCCGAATGTGATTTTATGACCTGGAATTATTACTTTTATTATGTCATTGTGATTTGACCTAGTGTGATGAAAATGGATTCAGTATTTTTTAATAGTTTCAATAGTAGATTTTTAGCATATATTTGTTGTATATTTGGTACATCAAAACTATGGAAAATTTCAATCTAAGGCGTTTTTATGGGTACTTTCAGTACGGTCTTTATGATTTCTTTTTGAATTGTGTTCAGGTTATGAATATACTTAGATAGATTTCTTAGATTTTAAAGAAGTATATGAGTTATGTAAGTTTCGTAATACGGTTTTCTGCATCGTGCAGAGAATCTAATTTCCGGGTCCCGTTGGCGCCATTACATATTGAATACCCCGCAGAAAATATTATGTGCATCCTCATGCACATAATATGAACAAATGCACCTCCCCTTTCTTAAATAATAAATAAATGTAAGAGCGGACGCAGCACTTTTAGGGCCTAAGGACGGGTTGTTTCACAGAATTTTAACAATTCATCAAATTTCAAAGTTAATTTTCAAGTTCTGTAAAGGTTCTGTTATGATGTAATCGTTGGTCAGTTGTTTCAGATAACTGAAACAGTAACATAATTTGAATATAGTTTCACAGAACTTGAAAAATAACTTCGTAATTTGATGAATTTGTCAAATTCTGTAAAATAACGCGTCCTAAGTCTTCGAACATTCAGTTTGAATTCCAAATGGAATTCTTTACGCGTAAACTTAACGTATGTTATAATCTACGCGTACGTGAATGGCGTTAATTGAATTATTTAATAAAATACACTTTTGATTTCAAGCAAAAAACTGGATTTTATTTATTTTGTAAAGAATTTTATAAGAAAGCAAGTAAGTTAATCAAGTGAAACTGTCACAGATAATCTTAGCTATAATACCTACTGTATTTTTTTTAACTTGTTTCCTTTACGCGTTCATACATTTCTATTAAAAAAAAAATTGTAGTTTACAATTATATTTTTTGTTGAGTAATTTATTTTTTATTCGTATTATACACAAGCGAAACAATAGGACAATCTTCAATTTATCTAAAGCATATTTTTGGTATTCATAATGTACACCAATTCGTTATAATGATTAATCAAAATAGTGATTTTTCATTTGTAGTGTGGCAATGAGGCGTCCTACCCACTGTGTGGGTAATACCATATTGTACCGCCAGTTCTAGAATAAACTCATTTGCAAGCTGATGTGCCTTTCAATTATACCTCCGTACATTACAGCATTAAGCCTAGCCTTAATGTTTTTTTATTATATTTATAATTTATTTGGACGTACATATTACTACAAGTTATACGGTTCTAAATTAAATTATATTTAATTAATATGTGAATTATGTATGTACTTAATGATTTTTTAATTTCAAGGGTAAAAAAATGATGCTGCTTATTTAGTTAAAGACAGCAAATACCTTGTCACACGAAGCTTCTGTGTGAACGGGGCTTTAGGCTTAGTGGGAATAAGACATCGAGGTTATGGTTGATAGATATTGAAAACCATGTGATTTCGGCGCCCTTGAGGTGATTTAAGAAAAAAATCTAATTTATCATTGTTATTTTGCCACTATTAGATGGAGCGAATAGAGGAATGGTATAACCGGTCATGACAATATTCGACAGTTAAGGACTGCGGGATTTGATTCTGGAAGATTCGATTAGAAAAACATCAACGTATTATGTAATATACCTAATGTGTGTTCTTGAAGAAAATTTATAAAAACATTTTACACTTTCAGCAATCTGTTATTGTGTCTGAATTTAAAACGGATGTTTTTTATAGATCTTGGGGTCGCGAAATTGCAACTCCATTCTATCAGTTGTAACACACCCGAATTATGTTAATGGCTATGTTATATTGGACAATTTATTTTTAATGCATCCGCTAAACTTGATAGACAGTATTCCTCAATGTTTAAACCTGATCTTCTGTAAAATAAGTAAAGCCCGGATTGTATTATAGGATTTAACTAAATTAAGTCACCCGTCGTACTTGGGACCAGTCTGCCAGATTCTGGATGCACTCGAAATATGATAATATATACCTACTATTAAATTATATTCATAATGATTTCTTCATGTTATACGTCCATCCTCCTGTCTAAGGTATTTTATACTGAGCCCTGCAGAGCACCAAATGAGCATAATGTCACTTTATTCACATTTTGCAACAACATCCAGTCATTATAACATTTTTGGACGGGTACATTGGGTACGTAGAACAATTGCAGGATTTGAGATTTCCTATCCACCAATTGTTCGCAAATGCATACCTACCATTCCCATATATATTGCGTGAACAAATCTTTAGCGCTGAAAGTATAAATATTTATAAAAACTCAAAACACATGTCTGAGACGATGTTTTATTGTATTTTTTAATAGCCATTACGTGACAAGAGCGTCGTCCCGTCTTGCCACACAATAGTCAGTTTTAACCCCTAGATGATTCACATTCAAAAGTGAAATCGATTTTGCATCCTACGAATTGGAATAATTAGGCAAAGTTCCACCTAAATCAGCCTTTTCAATGCAGGAGATATTTAGATTCAACTAACATTGGACAAGTTGATGCTTTGACTATTGTAGGGGGAATGGAACACCAATATGCTAAGGTGAACGTTGATACTATTCACGAATATAGAAGTTTCAATACCATCGTGTGTAGTCTAACTAAACATCAAAGCCAGTTCTCAGTCGATCGCAGTTGCCTTTAGGACTGAGTTTGGTTTATAGGTCAATGCAAAGCCGAAATGGAAAACCGCAAATGAGCATTTAATATAGAGCTTACGGTGACCGGATAAAGCATCAAAATGAAAATACATCACATCTTTAAAAAGTTATATAAAGTCATGGAAAGTGATGAAACAAAAACTTTATTAACTGGGTTAAGTAGGTTAGGTTAGGTTTAAAATAATTTTTCATCGTTTCTAATGACTTTATATCACTTTTTAAAGGTGTGTTGAATTGTCGATGTGTTGGTTTATCGTGGAACCATAGCTTACATGTATAATGAAACAGTTATACCATTGTGATATCAATATTTTAAATACCTGTTTAATTTCACTTTTATTAAAACTAAATAAATAAATAAAAAACTTAATCAATTTTAAAAATAATGTACCTACCAGATTTTGTTTTGTATTCGTCACAGTTATTAGAAAGTGAGAAGTAAAATTATTTCAATAAGGCATTTGTACATAATACAGACTCTCAATAACAGTGATACTGCAAGAAGATCACAACATGTGCGCAGTACTAGATTGGGTTCTTCTTTAATGTATCTGCCGGTGAACACCAGAACATCCTTTGGACAAAGGAGTTTTTCTTCTAAAGCTCCGTTTCTATATACTATGCTCGGTGAAAATATAAAAACTATAGGTTCGTTGAATCTTTTCGAGAAAATGGTAAAAAATTCAATACTAGCTGATTGAAGGTGATTTTGGATTGCCCATATCGTGGCTTCTGTCATGGGTTATTAGGTGCCCCATATTCAATGTGATCCATCTATGGTTGTGTTATGTGATTTTCTTATTTGATTGAACATAAGTGTAAAGCTGTTCATCTCGACACAGGATTCACTAATAAGATGAGCAGCGGAGGACAAATAAAAATAAAAACAACGTAAGAAATAATAAATGAGAAATAACGTAATGTTGATACGTTTCCTCCAAATACATACTGTTTTTTTTTAATTTAAATATTACTGGTGTTTTCAATTAAAATAAACTAGCGTTCCTCTACACGGTTTTGCCCGAAATTAAAATTTTTCAATTTTTATTATTATTATTATTATTAAACGAATTCTCTTTAAAACACAGAAATACTTAAAACTTGAAAAAAGGTAAACGAAGTAAAAAGGTTTTCTAAAATACTTCGTTTGGGAAATATTAAGTATTGGTTTGATAATATAATATGTTATTACTTTAACTCGAAGAGCGCATGTATAAAATCATAATTACTTGAGGCTTTTTTGTGCTAAAGATTATCCTATAATCCGATAATACAAAAAAATGCTTTAAAAATGTTTTCAAAGTAATTTCTAGTTTGAAATGGCGGCTATGTTTGTTTTGCTTAAGGCAAATTGCCTTCACAATTTGTCTGTAATTTGAGTATTTTGTTAATTAACAATTTATACTTTTATTAGACTCAGACATGTTTTTCTATGCCCAAAACTAAATACGTCTTTTGCACAACATCATTATACTTACCAGGGAAGAACTTTTTTCAATCGTCTACCAGAAGAAATCAAAAGCATTAATGATAAAACCCGAATACTGCTCTCTGTCAAGAGACACTTTAAAAATATTCTGAAAAAAAAAAAACTACTGTCACTTAATTAATTTCACAAATATCCTTAGTTTTCCATAACTTCCTTTCTTTTTTATAAATTTATTATATTAATATATTATCCTTCACTACTATAAAAAAAATACTACAGCAAACATACATTTATGTACGATGAATTATTTAAGTACTAACTAACAACAACATTTATGTACACTCCCCTTCCATACACAAGCAAATCCTTTCAATGGAAGAGTAGTAAAAAGACCCAAGATGTAAAATGAATTATGTACCATGTAAACATATTATTAAAAATAAAAAATAATTACAAAAATAAAAAAATAAAATTAGATTGAATGCTGCTGAAATGAGATCCCTGAGGCGTATGTGTGGTAAAACCATGTATTATCGTGTGAGGAATGTGGAGATCCGCAAAGAGTGCAAGGCTGATGTAAGCGTAATGAGTAAAATCAAGAAAGGGACGCTTAGATGGTTTGGGCATGTAGAGTGAATGAGCGAAGAAAGGAGTGTAAGGAGAATACACGATAAAAATGTGAATGGTAGCAGAAGTCGGGGACGCCCGAGGAAGACATGGCATGACCAAGTGAATCAGATACTTGAGTCAGGCCATGTCATGAGTCAGAACAATAGAAGAGTATGCATGAGATGATGTATGAATGTGAATGAGGCAAGGAGTGTTTGCCAAGACTGAGTTGTTTGGCGGTCCGTCCTTTCTGCCTACCCCTGCGGGGAAACGGCGTGATGGTTAGTTATTTACCCTTTTACATACCATCAGTGAATATTAACAGACAGTTTTGGCGGCATGAATTTCCGCAGCTTTTTCTGTTAACAATTTATGGATCAACTTAACCACTTTCGGCAACATCATTTCCGTCAATAGTTATGTAATAATAATACAATTATTTGGAATATAACAGATTAGCAAATAACATATTATGTAATACGTAGTAACATTTCATCTTCATAATTAAATATGTATATTTTTATTTAAAGATGTACCGCCATAATAAGATATGATTTTGTGTACGAGTACTAGGGGGTGTTAATTATTGAGTGCATGAAGATTTCGATTGAATAAATAAATAGCACTCATACAGACAAGCTTTTTATGGGGTACATCATTAAATAAAAAAATATAGATTAATAATGATTATGAAAATAAAAGGTTAACATTATTGTCAAAAAATAAAACTCTATACGCCATATTGTTCGTTTATCTTTTTTATTAAAAAAATTATTGCATTGAAATTGGGGAAAAATCAGGTAGTAAAGTTGTAATTTATAAACTCTTGCAACACGTGCATTTAATGGTAAAAAATTCATCATACCATAGCGCACACTAATTAAATAATCCATTGGCAAAAGAGAAAGTTAGCGTTTTCACACAAAAAATCTTTACTCTGCTTTACACTAGTTTTAAAAAAGCAAATCTGCTGAAATTCTAGAGAAGTAAGATCCTTTCGAATTACGCTTTACTTTACGAAGAGAAACAAAATAAAATTCAAGCTCTTTCAGACTTTCACTTACAATGAATGCACTTACTTAATTAAATAAGAAGAAAACCAGAAAAAAGAACTCAAAATATAATTAATAAAAGCAAATTTGTGAGACATTTGTCGGTTTCTTCGATTAAAATCGGTCCAAAAGATTTTCGAGGAAGGTAAACACATTTTACCGTGGAACTTTCAGTCTGGATTTCCGACAAACATAATAAAAGAGAACCGATTCCATTTCACAAAATGGTCCACTATTGATGGTAAAACTGGCTAATCGCATTAGAATTCCGCGGAAGTAATATTGGATGGGAGGATTAGCGGACCACATAATCCTACAAACAGCGGGGTTCGCACTTCAGGGACTTTAAATAAAGTAATAAAGGACGAAGGGCATCAGACTAATGCAAAACCCGAACGCTCGAAGTAAGCACTTAGAAAATTCGAGGGCAAAGTTGGCTCAAATGCATAGATACATGCACATAAATGTGTATATTATATTTGTGCAGGTGCCCCACCCTGTGGTGGGGCAAAAGTAATCACCCTATTAGAAAACGCTATAACTTTTGCAAATAGCGCCAAATGTCAATTCGGTTTTGACATTTGTGAAGTAAACAAACGCAGAGTACAAATTGACAAGACATGAATCGGTGTACTCCGCAGGAACGCGGAATAACAAAAAGTACCAAAGTTTATCTTAAAAAAAATTACAGCAAAAAAAACATCGGGTGATTACTTATAGATATAAATTAATATTTCGGTACGGCTGCGATATTAAATGTCGGGTTACAAACAACAGTTACTGAATTATATAAAGGAATGTAGCTGAATATTATCAATGAATGCATTCAACAAATCACAGGAAAACTGAAATTAATTATTACACTATAGTAGGAGGGGAGAAAATTAAAAATATGCGAAGAGATATTTTATATTTTTTTATCATCAACATAGAGGCTACAATCATTGAGTCTTAGAACATGGGCAGTCTAACATGTCATACATTTCAAAGAAAGCTTTTCAGAGCACGTCTGACTCTCATCTGGTTCCATGACAAAAACGATCAGTGAAAAAAAAAAACATTGATAAAAAGTGATGAAAAAACGAACCTGGACATGGTAGCATCGTGAGTCGTGAGTAATGATTTGAGTATTACTTGGCAAAACAAGGACCGACCCTATTGTTAACCTCACTAACCTAATTCCTACAATAATCAGAGTATTGGCACATTGCTAGTCATTCGAAGGGAGCCTACTATGGCTCGATACAAAGGGATATCCCATCAATACCATGTTTTCAAAAAATCCCCCATTTTTTCAAAAATATATTTCCTCACGTATTCAATTGAGAATTATTGGTCGTAGCTCCACTCCTTACCACGCTCACGTTGTATTTTTTGTGGCTCTCTAAACATTAAAAAATTGCCTCCCCTCCGTTTAACATCGAATTTCTTCCAATTCCGAACTCGACTCCAATCCTCCGTATAGTTACGAAATTTACCTTTTTTAGTAAAATTAACATATAAATTCGCCTTCCCTCTATCCATAATATGAATTAATGAAAATTGAAAGAAAAAAACCTTAATTGAACATGTTCTATTTTGCCACTGTTCTGTTTTCTCGGTTACCCTCCCATCTTAAACCTCATCATTGAAATTGCGTTAAGATGTTTCTTCTTTACAATTAATATAATAAAATTAAAGAGTTCAAATCCCAGATTTGATTGATTTGTGTTATTTATTAATTAAACATAATATATGCTAATATTCCAAAGTGGTAGATACTCTATAATAAATATCACAAAGAAATGTGGCTTGAATTGTCTTTTGTCGCGTTCGGTGACGAGATCTTAATACCCAGGTACTTTACCACCATCCTTTTCCTCATCTCCATCCCCTCCTCACGACATATCCCAATTAGGGATGTTATTGTTTCTCTGACTCCAAACGGTTAGGAGCAATTGGGACTTTTGTGCTATACTCACATAAAAAAGCTCGATAAAACTCTTAAAATATGCGCTTTTTACAGTTTACTTAATTTGGAAGCGTCTCATATAATTATGTTATTTTTCCCACGAAAATTTTAATTTCATAAGTAAATATGTTGGCATACGAAATTGAATACCTAAGTCAAATAATATTACATTTTTGATATAATGGGTCTTGATATCGGTTACAACGGCCGGGAATCCCAGATAAGAGCGGCAAAAACTGTGTCTTTGAAGTTCCTTGTTCATTCCACCAACTCGAGTTTCCCGACCAACTAGCGCCGAGGTACGAACGAGGAAGACTTTTTAATTATTCCGGATCATGTTTGCTCTCAGTCCGTCTAAGTTCTAAGTTCATAATGAGTAATGAAGTTTCAATTAAAATACAGTAACATATTGTTGTTTGCGTTGTGCAAAAATTACATGACAAATAAGTCAAGCATACAAGCGAGTGAATCTCTTTAGTTCATTGTGGCTCAATACAAAGTTGAAGAAAACTTTTAAAGGGAAACTCAATTTATTTTCGGGCGTGAAAACTGAAATAAGTGATGGTTGAAATAAATTAAGTAGTTATAAAAGCAAAGGGCTTAATTTATTAAAAAAAGTTTATTTGATGATATTAATAGTTTTAAAGGAAGCAGAATCCATGACAAGGTACATATCAAACCTTACCAATTCGGGTTTACCTAAAAGAGATGACTTCATCATTAATATACTTTATTATCTTTTGAGTTAAAATGCCAGAATTAAGATTAATGATGCGTACATAAATTTATCAATCTTTCACGGCTGAATGATTTTGAAGTTTCGCAGAGTCGTTCAAAATCTTCACATGAATTAAAATTTATGGTTTATTTCAATATTAAAAACAAAGGTCATTCTGAAACTTATCGAAGTGACACTTGGTAGAAAGTCGTAAAAAAATATATTTAATTTATTAAGATTGGAATATAATGGACAATGGATGTCAATGATACTAAATTACAGTATTTTATGCCGCTATCGTGTGGTCGACTTTTATACACAAAAGTTTCGGCGAGAGAATATGAAAAGGGATTCACATAAATTTGGTTGGTCTCAGTTAATTTAGTAAAGAATGATCAGATCTAGTGATATAATGTTAGGTTAAATTTGGTCAGTTCTAGAATAGTGTGTTTAGTTTCATTGAGATATTAAGGTTAGGTTAGGCTTAGTTAGGTTTAGTGATGTGAAGTACGTAAGGTAAAGTTTGAACAGGTCTAGTAAATTAAAACTAGATTATATGTTGTCTGGTCTTGTGAAGTAAGTTTAGGTTATATTTGATCAGTCCTGGCGAAGTTATGTTAGATCAGGTCTAGTGTCGTAAGATTAGGTTACCCTTGGTCAGGTCTGGTGAAGAGAGATGGGAGAAAGTTTGGCCAGGTAGAGTGAACAGAGGTTTCGTCAGATAGTTTATGGTGACGTAAGATTGGGTTTTATTGGTCAGGTCTGCAGAGGGGTCAGGAAAAGTTTGGTCAGGTCGAGTAAAGCCGATGCTTGTGCTCAGAGGAGGAAAACTTATATATCACCAACTACTTGTGTATATTATTGAGAAAAGTTATAAAATTAAAAATATCAAAGGTAAGTTATGTAAGATTGGATTCGGTTTGGTCAGGTCTGGTGATGTGAGTTAGGTCAAGTTATGTGGGGTTAGATTATGTTTGTATTTAAAATGTCTAAAACAAAGGAGATTGGAGAAACAAGAGATGAGGAGACAAAGTGAATCGACTTACCACGCAGTATAGTCCACTGGCGCTCGTCCTACCGGAAGAGGGCCCGGGCTGCGGGGCGGGCGGCGGCGGCGGGGGCGTCCTGCGGTGACACCCGCTGCAGGAGGCCACGTCGTTCAGCTTGCTGGCATAATAATACATTGCCATGCAAGCACAACTGGGGTTGGTTTGGAGGGTGATCGTTGGTGAGACGGGGCCGGGGGCGCTAGCGCCTCCTAGCCAAGAGTGTCCGCAGTTGCTTCAAACAGTTTTCAGTCGCCTGCAAAGAAAATATACCTCGATCAGCTTTGACGAAACGAATTACAACATAAATCTTTTATCAGACAGGCCAAAATATGGAAAGCTACTGCCCAATGAAGAGGTAGCAGAGATTCTGATAATGATGGGCAATAAACACTAAATCGCACTTGAAATGTTTAATAACATCTACGAATTACGAATTGGATAATTACACCAATGCATCTAACACACCGTTAGTCTACCTACCAAAAACAACTCGAAATATGAGAATTCCATTCAAAAAAATAATCATAAGTTTGCTGTGGACACGGAGAAGTTTGGTAGGATGGTTGCCAACATGTTCTAAAGACTGGGTCACCACAAAAACTTAAATTTCGAATGGTATGGTCGGCTGCTTTTAACATTTCTATTCTCAATTTACGTATTGCATCTCACTATCAACCTCACTAGGACTAAGCATTTATTATTTTAATTACGATACAAGGGAATTCTATGTTACTAAGGTACGAAACTTTTCCAGATCAATTTCACTTATTTATTTCTTTACGCACTGAAAGATTTCTTCGCTTGATGAAAGATACATATAACCTATAATGAGAAATATATTTTACTGGCAGAACTTATTGGTTAATAAATAAAGTATCGTGGTTTCATAACGATTGTTAGCTTTATTATTATATATCATTTCACATTATAACGTATCATGAAAAAACAGTCCAAATAATACCCAACTCAAAGGTCTGTCGCGTGTTTAATGGAATCGGTAAAAAACATTATATTCACTTAATTGGATACTTTCTACGTGCCAGCTTAGTGTGTTACAACGGAAATGCCTAAAATAATTAAGCGAAGGTCAAAAAATTGTCAACAGTTGTTAACTCCTCAGGCCTTTGTGAGAAGGTCGGATAATTACCGCTTTGCAATAAAATCCAAATTTAATAAAATATTTCTGAATATATCTGAAAATTAAAAACTGCCTTTAAAAGGTGATAAAATAAGCTTTTAAATTTTATTGATATATTATTTTTTTTAATGCGAACATAAAAAATAAATTAATAATGGCACACCTTACGTTTTTTGTAACTAAAATAACTGATAAAGAAAAAAAATATATATTTACATTTTGTTGACAAGTTTATTAAGAACATTATGGTCACTTCACTTTTGGTCATTTCATATTAAAAAAATTTAAAATTTCTATTTTTTTTTTCAAATTGCGTTCGGAACCTTTGGTTTCATAAAGGTTGCACATTTTATTTCTTTTGTGATTTATTATTATAAATATATAACATTGACATTATAAAATTGAGATATTGCATTAAAGAGGAAATAATTTTGTTTTTTTACAAATTATCCTTTTCTGAATATTACGAACTGAGGAAAATAATTTCCATCAGGACCTATAACATCTTTGAGGATGCTGTATGTCAATATCTTCGTCTTCGAATCGTAACTTCAATGTGGGCTCGTATAAAGTCCTAATGAGATTGATTATTATGTTAAAAGCAATGGTTTATGTTCTACGAGAAGCGATAAGTAAATAAAAATGTAGGATTAAATGGGATTTTTATTGAACCAAACAAACATTTTTTTAGTTCATCCTCCGCTCTTTTCCCCTATTGACTTAAGGCGATGCCATACGTAGTAATGCAAAATCATGTGTTTTTGGTTTGAAAATTTGGTCGCCTAGAAATGTTTCAGGTGCTTTAATTAAATAATGCGAGTAGAATACATCTTGACCTTTGAAATAATCGAATATTTTTAATAAGTCTTTTTATAAGCCCAGAAAAAAAGAATGTATAAGGCTTATAAAAACTGCTTTAAAGTTCAAAATCTCCTACTTACGAACCCATTTTCTGTTATGATTTTAGTGTATAATGTGGTAAATTAAGTAATTTATAAAATGATCGGAAAAAAATAATTATTTATGCCTGAACATCCACAAAATAAAATAAAAGGCACTTTTTGGCCGTGTTTTTTTCTTACATAAATCAAAACAGGGGGATGGTGTTAAGCGGGAATTTAAACCTTATCGCCATCTACATAAGGGGTGTTATCGATAACGGCTCGATTTATATATATTACACGACGTAGTGCATCGCCTTAATTCATTTATTATCTAAAACTAAAAAAGATGGGACACATAGATTTTCTAAGGATGATCTCTAGAATCTAGACCTGTGCCTGCTGCAAGAAGTCTCTGGTGTTCACTTTAAATAATTCCTATTCAAAAAAATATAACAGGGATACAGTGACGTTGGTGTACAGTAACGCAGCGTAGTGAGTGTGAGTGACTGATATTTTTGAAAAGTTGAAACGCTTTAAATTTAAGCCTGCAAAGAGTAAAAAATAATATAATTACAATACCAGTAAATTTAAAATCTATCGCTGACGAGGTAGAACTGTGGATCAGAAAAGTTAAAAACTCACAGCTTGATTGCTTCCCCAGCTGTAGACGCTTCCTCAAACCAATTTAAATTTTGCCCGAAGTATAGAGGATATCAGAAAGCCATTCTTACTCTTTTTCCTAGTATTATTTATCACTTGATTATCAAATTTACCAGTAGCTCGTGAATCCGCAAGATTCGACGGTACATACCTGACAAAAACAGAGGAGAAAATATGAAGGGATCTAAAAAACTACTGAGTTGTCTGCATTATGGAAATCGCTTTGGAGTCAATATTCTCGATTGGCTACATCAACAATTAAATTTCTGTCGAAGTTTGGATCGTTGTATCTTTGCGAATTAGGTTTTTAAGCGCTCGTGGAAATGAAATCTAAAAACGAGACCGCTTACAGATGGTAGTTGAGGAGTTACGTGTTTGTTCATCAAATTTTGAACCGCAATTCGGAAGAATTTTTTCGAAAATTCAATAATAAAATTATTACCACCTATGTACCACCATATAATTATTACCAAAAAAATGGTTACATGCATTTTGATTTCCTTTATTCATATTCATAAAGTACATTTACTTTTTTAAATAATTTTTATTTGGTTGCCGCGGAACAAATCCCATTCACCAGTGTGTCGAGAAGCAAATAAATTTGGCAAACACTAGACTATTACCATTTGATTTCATTGCCGTAAACACGGATGACTATTATTTTAATACATCCAAACAGTACCACGTATTTACACAGCTGTCGTGTTGTGGAATATGAAAACTGAAAATTATCCCCAGACAATTTAATAGTTTACTGGTTACCCGCCTAATTTTATAAACTCCAAAAAGTTATTGGTCGCCCATTCAAATTATTTCGAAGATATTACGACCACGTTACACAGCCTATAGTGAAAATGTGAATGGTTGCAGAATCCTGCAATATTTCGAAGCATGAAATTCGGCTAGGGATATTTCAGCAAATATAACGTAGCCACGTTAACAGACATTTATTCGGTTTGACAAGCTTTTAAATCAAACTATGTTTGGATAAGATTTATCACCGTAGGAAAAACTGATTCAGATACTGCTATCATGTTTCAGTAATATTAATCATAAAGCAGAGAAATTGAAGGTATGGAACAGAAACCTACTCAACGCTGAGTGTAGTTCCGACTGGAATTTTTAGGTCACATGTAAACAATTTTCACGAGCTTTTGTAATACACATTTAACATTAAAAAAACTAAGAAAACAACCCATATTGTTTTTTTTTCCATTTTTTAAAAGGTTTAATAGAAAACAGATTCATGAGACATGCCTAAGAATAAATACATATATTTGTTGTAGGTCTCACTCAAAGAATTCTTTCTTATTTTACTGCTACTCTATTTGTATTTCATTTTGCTTAAATAATGTTATCTTTAATATTTAGAAAATAAAAACAAGGGTCGGGTTATCTATCTAAGCAAACTATAAATATACATTTAAACTTTAAACTAAAGTATATTAAAAAACTGAGAGATTTAATAAATCATTTTAAAGAAACTCATAATTCGGTTTTATAAGACTTTCATACATTATGACCCATACTGTTTTTCCCATTTTTTTAAAGGTTCCATAGAAAACAGATTCATGAGACATGCCTAAGAATAAATACATATATTTGTTCTTGGTCTCATTCAAAAAATTCTTTCTTATTTTACTTCTCCTCTATTTGTGTTTCATACACACAACAACAGTAAACTTAACCAGTCACGATTTTTTTCTGTCCACAAAATATTTAAAATAAAACTTAACACACTATTCCTGTGCCATTGTGTTCCAGTGTAAAAGTTGTGAATCTGTTCATTTCTTTGTGTCCTCAACAATAAAATAAAAGCCCGAAGATTTAATAACAAATAATAATAACTTTACTTAAATTCAATATTTAATATTATTGTTACACCAAAGGCAGGTAATCTGCATTTCCGCACGCCTTGTGACCGTAGTAGGTACTGATACCTACTTATTACTACTTGTAAGTGAACTAATCAGGTGAGTTCAACCTACTATTAAGTTTTATTAACCTAAATCCGAACTTATCATGAATGCGCAGACATACATATCCCTTGCACAAGATGCCATCAATGCACTAACTAATACTGTGATGGATCCCAATAACAAATTTACAAAGGAGCATATTGCCAAAATAATGCCCAAAACTAATTATATCCTAGGGTCCATAGGCCAAATGGCTGCAAGAATGGCTACCCTAGAAGGCGAATTATCAGTGTACAAAAATATTCCTCCTGCTGTAACCACTAATAATTTGCAAACAAATAACATCTGTGATATTATTGCTGAGATGAATGATCAAAATTTAAGGGGAAAAAATATTATAATATGTAACTTCCCCGAAAGCGAAGCAATAACCCAGACTGATAATATGAAAGACGAAACTACCAGCATAAAAAAAAATCATTTTCGACCTGGACAACTCTACCAATTCTCTTGACCTGAAAGTTTACAGAATCGGGAAAAGGGATAGGTACTAATAAACCGAGGGGTGTAAAAGTCGTATTCCCTGAGTCTAAATGGCCGAAAATCCTACTCGGCACAAAACACTCGCTGAAGAATAACATCCGCATGTACCCTGACCAATCAGTTGCTCAAAGGAACTATCTAAATAATTTACGAATCGAACTATAAAATAGGCAATCATCAGGTGAGAAAGACATTACAATCAAGTACATCAATAATCACCCAACAATTGTAAAATTAAATCCAAAAACTTACCCACAAACTAATAATATATTATCAAACTGTAAGAGGACTGAGAACGAAACTTTAAGAACTAAAATGCACATTACCTACGATGAATTACGAAATGTATGCCCTTACTGAAACATGGCTCAATGTTGACATAAACTATCAAGAGCTGGGGTTTTTTGATCATTTCATTTACAGAAACGACAGATGTCAAAGTTCCAGCAATAAAACAAGAGGTGGCGGCGTACTATTGTCAGTATCAACCAAACTGACTTCGAAGAAACTGAAATGCCTTCACAAACATCTTGAACAAGTGTTTGTAATGGTTTCCTTAAAAAAATGAAAAACTTATAATCGGTTGCACATATAAACCACCATCCTCCGGCCTGCAAACATATAAGGAGCATCACCTTGAAGTTGAAACTATGCGAAGAAAATTTCCTGATGCTACATTTATTCTGATGGGTGACTACAACCTTCCAAATATTGTATGGGACATTGAGAACATCACGTCCTCGAGTCCGGACAACATCAATCATGGCTCACATGAAATTATAGAAATGTCGAACTTTTTAAATCTGCATCAGAAAAACCATGTGTACAACATCAATTCTCGTCTTCTCGATCTTGTCTTTACAAATTCTTCTAGTGTTAATGTGTATGCCTCTGATGAAATGATTCTTCCAATCGATAAATACCACCCCCCTCTAATAATCAATTACCTCAATACTTATGTTATGGTAATTGACCCCACGATTGTCAAGCGTTTATTAAAAAAGCAGATTACCCAAAGATTATAGGATTTTTATCTACTTATAATTGGGCTTATGATCTCACTTGTAAGAGCTCAAGTTTAAATGAGGCCTTAGAATACTTTTACACTGTAATTTATCAAGCAATCGATAGCTTTGTACCGCTACAAAAATATTACACTTCTAAATTCCCTAAATGTTTCGATTCTGAACTAATTAATCTAACGTACGATAAAAAAATTGCCCACAAACGTTATAAAATAAATAGAACGCTAGATTGTGCTAGGAAATCGAAAGTATGTTTCAAGAAATACACCAACAATGTTGAAAATTCTATTTTAACAAATATTAATAAATTTTGGAATTAACTCCTTTCGGAAAAATAACTCTAACTTTCCCGGTACAATGTTTTACGGGAAAAAAGTGGGTCATGACAAAAACGATATTGTAAATTTATTTGCAGATTTCTTCAAGAATGTATATGTTGAAGACAATGACAACATATTATCTGATAAACCCCAATTTACCGAAAGCTCACTCAACTTGCATAACATCCATGTGGTAGTAAATGATGTTGTGACTTTTATCAAACAGCTGGATATCAGGTCGAATTCGGGGCCAGATATGATTCCTTAAATATTACTTAAAAACTGTATTCATGTTCTAGCTCTTCATATTACTATAATTTTCAATTTATCCTTGTCTACAGGTTGTTTTCCTGAAATTTGGAAAAGTAGCTTTATAACACCTATTTTTAAAAAAGGATATAAATGTCAAATTAAAAATTGTAGACCCATATGTATTATGTCATCACTAGCTAAACTTTTAGAAAAGATTATATTAAGTAAAATCATGCATCAAATTAAACCAATTATATCAACATTTCAACATGGTTTTATGCCAGACAGATCTACGTCATCTAACTTATTGCTTTACGAAAATTTTATTTCTAATGCACTGTCCAAGGGTCTTCAAGTTGATACAATTTATACTGACTTTAGCAAAGCCTTTGATACTGTTTCTCATCGCATTTTAATGGAAAAATTAGAACACTTGGGAATAAGTGGCAACTTTCTCGAATGGCTTAGAAGTTACTTATCATACAGAAAATTATCTGTAAAAATTACCTCCACAACTTCTTACACTTTTTTGCCTTAAGTGGGGTCCCCCAAGGTTCCCACCTAGGACCAATTCTTTTCCTACTATTTATTAATGACATTTCACTGATTTTCGATAATATTCACTTTCTTCTATTCGCCGACGGTCTAAAGATGTTTAAATCGATCGGTAATTCTTCTGATTGTTTAACTCTACAAATGAACTTAAATAAACTTTGTGAATGGTGCATCGTAAACAAATTACATCTTAATATCAACAAATGCCAAACGATCAGTTTCCATAGATCTAAAATCCCTTTATTATTCGACTACTCGTTATGTACTTAAAAGCCCAATAGGGCGTCAATAAATAAATAAATAAATTATGCTTAAATAATGTTATCTTTAATATTTAGAAAATTAAAAAAACAAGGGTCACGTTATCTATCTAAGTAAACTATAAGTATAAATTTAAACTATAAACTAAAGTATATTAAAAAACTGAGAGGTTTGCATCTAAGATCTGTTATACATTTTCCCTCTTTGTAATAATTTGGCGTACTGAACAATCGTTTTACTGTGACGTAAAAAAATAAACACATTTAATACATCATCAATCTTTCAACTATGACATTGGACTTGGCTTTATTTTCGATTCCAAATTTAATTTTCTATTCCAAATCAACCCAGTAACAAACAAAGGATTAAAAAGCTTAGCTACATTCTCCGTAATAACCAAGACATTTATCGACATTAAAAATCTTGTATTCTTCTTTAGTTTGAATTCAAGTCGAATATAATTCTTCAATCTGGTCCCATCACTTCGAAATCCACTCCGATTCCATTAAAAAAATCAGCAATTTCTAAGATATATTAACTAAAAACTGGGTCTAACAATAGAAACTATAAATTACAACTAGTTGATGAAATAATTAAAAATATTAAAACTCTCAGGTAGAAGACTTGTTTCACACTTTTATTTTTAAAATTATTAACGTAATTAAAGATAGCCCTGATCTAGTCTAATCACCTTCAATATACAACTAAAAAACTTCAAATTATTAAATAATTTTTATATCAGGACTGAGTCATTTAGATACTCGCTTGTACCTAGATTGCATGATGTTGATAACACTTTCGCAGAAATAGAAGATATGTTCAACTGCACGGAACATAGTTACAAGAAGGCTGTAATAAAATGGTGACCGGATAAATCATCACAATGATAATTCATCACATCTTTAAAAAGTTATATAAAGTCATGGAAAGTGATGAAACAAAAACTTTATTAACTGGGTTAAGTAGGTTAGGTTAGGTTAATTTTTTTTCATCGTTTCTAATGACTTTATATTACTTTTTGAAGTGAAACTTCTTTAGGCGCGTAATTCGGGGACGGAGTAAAACCGAGTTAGGATCGACACGAAAATGCGGGTACCCCCACCACCGCTCACCGTTCACTGTCCCTCTCTCACCATATGCGCTTGTTGAGGTGGGGGAGCCGCTCACGAACGTTCTCTCTCTTCTCTTCTTTCCTCTCTCTCAGACACCAGCGAACTGCGCCACGCCAAGCATCAGCTGCTTGGTTAGTATACTGCGTCGTGAGTGTAATACGAGTGAAATACGTAATTGATTGTGGTTCATACGGTTTGGTACAGAATTTCAGTGTTAAAAATGAGTAGTGACGAGATAGAGGTGATGAACACATCAGTGGCACAAGAGGAAATATCCCCTGAGAATCACCAAAGAAGAGGAGAGTCTGATTCACACAGTGATGACATTAAAATAAGGTAAATATAACCTATAAGAGTTGATAAATATTTCACAATATAGTAGTATTGTTGGAATGTATATATCTCGCACTTTAGTTACCATAACCCAATTATCACGACATTAGGAAATGATATTCATGAAATTGACAATGAAAATGGCACATGATTGGTAAATTGTCATTGTAATTTCTTTGTAATTTTTAATTGTAATATTGTTATTTATGTAATATTGTATACTTGTGAATAAATTGAAAATTTTTGGAACTATACATTAATCGAACGTCATTCATCTATAAGAAAATATTAGAAAAAGCAAATCCATGCTTCGTCGTTGAATTATTTAACCTCTAATTTTCAAACTAACCTAAGAGAGAAAATAGAGATGATGAAATGAAAATAGAGAGAGAGGAATACTAGAAGTTTCACTTCTGTCTTGCGTAGGCTTGACACACCCACTTTTTTGAAATTGTGTTGAATTGTCACTGTGTCGAGTTATCATGGAACCAATAAAATACCTCAGTAATAATAACAAATAAGGTTAGCTTAATACTATTCTTCTGCGTGGGTTATATATAATTTTAAATGAATTTTTTATTTTTGATTACTTTTCCACTGAATTATTATGTACATGTTCGTAAAGGCCCGTATAGGCGTACGATATAGAAATAAATACTTGATTTTTAAATAGATAACAATAATGAAAAACCACCTGACCCAGCTTCTGTGGAATGTTAATTCGGGGGCATTCAGTTCCAGAGCAAACGCGCCGGCAGCCCTCCGCCAAGCGAGAACTCAGACTAGCGCTAAGCACTTTAATTTGTCACATTCGTTCTCCAGCCATCGCATTGCCATCGATCTGTTCCGAAGGTGTGCTGAAACGACTATAATTTATTCCCTATCGGGGACACGCACGTCGGACGTTTTTCAGTCGCATACACATTTAGCGCAGATATAAAACGGGAATTCTATTCATTCTGTTCCGCCGAAACAATGGAAGATTTATAGGAAGGTTTGAATCATTTATTCGAATGGATATGGTCCAATCAAAGAGTAACAGGAAAAGCCGCGTTTGACAAGAGCTTTCTAATGCCAAAAAAATTATCGAAAAAAATTTCATTGAGATTTCAATCAATTTTTTTTCAGCTAAGCGGATACTTTACGTCTTCGGTAACAGCGGATTTTCTATATTAGTATATAAGTAATAGTAACCGAGTCGACAAATACAGGCATTTCCAAATGTTCACATTTGAAAAATTCCTGTTAACTGACGATTCTAATAACCGGTACGGTGTTTGATTTAATGTTGATTACCGTTATCTATTATTGATGGCTTAATCAATGGCTAATATAATAACACAGATTAAGTTATAATAAAATAATACACAAATAACTTGGTTTACATCACTATAATAAATATATCCTCTACATGTTTCATGAACAATGTTCACCTCATCAGGAGCAAGTATATACTAAAGTCAAAAATTAAATGTAGATTACGATTAAACAGTGGAAGAATTGGGGAGGGGAATTGTCTAATTGAAGAATTAGACAACCCAATTTTGAAAAACTCCGCACACTCTTACCCCCCCCCCCACTTCTTCCACTGTTCAATTGTAATCTATATTTAATGTTGACTTTAGTATATACTTGCTCCTGATGAGGTGAACATTGTTCATGAAACATGTAGAGGTTATATATGTTAAAGTGATGTAAACAAAGTTATTTGTGAATTATTCTAATAAATAATGACATCACAAAGTGATAAGCTTTCAGAAGAAAGACCGGCCTAGAATCGACGACTAACGGGTACCGTTCAAAAGTTTAAAAAAAATTGTAATATGCGGAACGCTGCATTTGCAACACGATCTAAAATGGTTGATACCAAAGATATTAGAAGAAAGAGATATGCTATGTAGGCCGCCGGACCGTAGGCGGAGTACTACCTAATTAGGGTACTTTGAACGGTATCGGGACGTGTACGCACAGAAATCTGTTCTCTGTATTAGTGCGGATACCTTAGCGTAAGCGAAGGTGTGCAGTAGTATTGGTGAACAAAACCGGAGACACTGGGCGAAACAATTCCACACAGTATGAACTGCTCATAGCACATCTCGTTCTTCTAATATCTTTGGTTGATACTCTCAGTGACGCCCCGGCGAAAGACCACAATTCACAATCGATGCGTTGCTTGAAATACTTCCCCACCTTCCTCTTTCTAATCACATTCCCCTCCCTTCAGCCTCGCGACATACCCCAATTGGGGAAGCCATTGTTCTTCCCTCTCCGAGCAGTTGCGACACGCCCTACCCTCATAAAAAGTGCAATAAAATAATGTTGTCCTAACAAAGCGACAAAATGAAAACTTGGTAAAAGAAATGGAATCGGTTTGGTTATAAGTTAGGTAAAGTCAGAATGGGTTTCAAGGAGAAACACTTTTTTAATCTATTTCAACACACATTTTGTAGATTGTCTATTAAGTAATAATGATTCAAATTATTAATAAAATACTATTAGTACAGCGCCCTTGAGGTGATTATGCGCAAAAACGGCGTTATACAAATCATCCAAATATTATTATTATTATCAGCCATCCATATATGCATCACGGGCAAGAGTCTGTGAAGAGTGGTGGAGAACTAAAATAAAATGTAACATGTATTAAACAAAATAAAATCATTTAATCCTGTACCGACACACAATGGCTGGCAAATAAGTAATTCGCCCAGTCTCAATATCTCTGTATTCAAATGTTAGCGGACGAGCTCAAGTGCGAATTTCTAAGAGATATCTGTATTCATATCGCTAAATGGATAATTCAAAAATAATGACCAACTCTGAATAGAAAATGGTGTTGATGTGCGTAGCATTGGCGTGTTGTGACTTTCTTACAATTTTATACTTGTTTAATGGTTGCCCGGACGCTATTCCTTAATTTATTTATTACTTATTTATATTTATATTGTTAAATGATTATAAATGTTGGTTCATAATATGAGAAATAATGTAAATTGTTAAAAACATTTTTTTTTAATTATTCAAAATTATACAAACCACATGTAATTGCTTAATTTTTGTTGAAATTTCATAATGAAATTACTATTGGGAAATCTAAATACTCATATCCATAGATGAATAATTGGAAAACAGTGATAACTAAATCTGAATTAAAAAGGACAATGATGTGTGATGAATTAGTAAAATTAGTGGTACATACAAAATCATTGGAAAAAAATTGTGTACCTAAAGACACTTATTAATACTGCCTTTACCCGGTTTTACGTATTTTTTTTACAATTTATCTGTAATTTTATTGTAAGATTTGGCGGACATCGTACATAAGAGAATTGGAATTCTTGTTTTTTTTCTTTTTAACGTAAAGCATTTGGGAGAGAAAACAGCGCGCCCAGGGGGGTAAAACCGACTCTTGCGTAGCAAGCGTGGCAATACGAGACGATGCTCTTCAACTGAACAACGCTTCATTCGGTCAGCTTCGTCTTCTTCTTCTTTCGTATGGTGAGCTTCGTAACTGGTAAGCTCTTTCCGCCCGGCCGCCAAAACTTTGTGCGGTAAATTTGTTTCTATTCTCAAAAAATGGCAATGTATCTATTCTAAATGATTGTTTTATCATCAAATAATATATAAAGACTTGTTTACATTCATTTTAACTTCCTTCAATAAAAATCAATGTCAATGTTTCACATCTGCCAGGCATCCCGTGAAGGCTATTTTTTTCCTTATTAAATATTTATTTGACAAATGCATTTTCTTGTGTAATTTTTTTTATTTAATAATATTTTTTTGTTACATACATAAATATATAAATTAAATATAAATTTTATATTAAGTAAAAAATAAAAAAAAAACTATAAAACTATTTTTTTATCTTATATGTAGATATAAGATTGAAAAAAAAATAAAAATTATACAATTAAATAAAAAATATAGTACAATAATATTCATATATGTATAATATCAAAAAATCCCACATAGGCATCGCCAGTTCGTGGGTATACTTTATATAATTATAAATTATAATATTACGTTTTAAAATATTAAGAAAATATTTATAAAACAAATAATTCCGTATTTGTAAAGTTACAGCAGGTAGGATTTTATAGCAGGTATGTATTTGGCAGTAAATAATATTAACAATACGATAACAACAATATATACATAATGATAAAAAATATTGGTTTTAGAAAGTTTTTAAAATCTAATTACAAACTATTAACAAAATTAAGTACTGCGCAAGAGAGGTTGGTACCTTAGAGTAATAATATACACTCTAAGGTTGGTACACAGGAAAAGCTAGTGACAGAGCAAAGTGGGTTAGAAGCGCGGTCAAAGTGGCAAGTTGGTTTAGGTACCTACGGAGAAGTGGCGAAAGGTCGGTATCACCGTCACGCACTACGCCAAGATTTTTTTTCGTTTGATTTTAATGTAATATTGATTGGATTATTGTATTATTGTATAATAGCGTCGTTTTCGTAGAGATGCATCCTTTACTAGCTATGTGTGTAATATATTTTATTCGTGCTTTACCCCAGAGAACTAAAAATAAATCATTTAAATACATTTTTGTTTATTGAACATGTAGGTACTTTTTTATGTATTTTTTACTCGACATGCCATTATAAATATCTGTTCCATGATAAATCAACACAGTGGCAATTCAACACACCTTTAAAAATTCTTATAGTCATTAGAACCGATGAAAAAATAATAATTTAAACCTAACCCAACCTACTTAACCCAGTTAATAAAGTTTTTGTTTCATCATTCCATGACTTTATATAACTTTTTAAAGGTGTGATCATTGTGATGATTTATCCGGTCACCATAAATATCTTACCATATTTTTTCGTAATTTATAAAAAACCAAAGGCTAGAAAGAGATGTGATAACGGCCGGCATAGTCCAGTGGTAACGCATTGGACTGCCATTTCGAAGGTCGCGGGTTCGAACCCGGCGTGCGCAAATAAATTTTATTTGATTAATTTGTGTTATTTCACAATTAATTAATTAAAATAATATATAGTATATTTGCGGCACGTTCCAGAGTGGAAGATACTACCAGTATCGCCCTGGTGTAAGACCACCATTCAGAATTGAAACGTTGCTCCAAATGGCTTTAGCCGTGTTTAGTGACTAGATCTGAATAGCCAGGTACTTCCCCACCTTCCTCTTTCTCTTCCCAACTTACCTTCAGCCTCACAACATCCCCCAATTGGGGATGCCATAGTCTCACTGGCTCCAGACGGGAGCAGTTGGGACTCTTGTGAGGTATTCACTATAAAAAAAATAAAAAAAAGATGTAACAGACATTGGTTTGATAAGTAAATGCGGGAAGTGCTTACCTATTCAGATATTGTCGCTAAACAAAGCTAAAATCAATGCAAATAACGTTTCTACTAGAGCGATACTGAAACTGTCTTCGACTCTTGAATAATTCTACCTACAGGTAAATGGCCCAGAAGTTCAAAGCGTGGCATCCACGAGTCGCGGGTTTAATCCTCGGCTAAGACCCCGCATTTAAAATATCTACCGACATATTACATATTTCCCATAAACACGTGTTTTTAATATACGTAATTTTTAAAGATAATCTCTATTCAGATGCCAATTTGAAAAATAAATTATAAGAAATTCCCTAAAAATAAAAAAATCGCAATACCTCCGAACATTATAGAGATGCTTTATACTAGGCGAGGACGTCAATCAATACCTAATCAATGGCTGGCTACCCCACAAGAAAAAGTGCGCCCTACTGTCGAATTTGGCAGCCATCTCTGGTCCGGAGCCCCTAAATACCTGTAGCGTCATTGATCCCTTCGGCACCGGTGCGTAGTCGGGATACACGCCAAACGCGCGCCCAACATTTGTACACAGTTGACATTTGTCACATGAGAACGGATCGCTTCTACGATTCGTTCTTAAGTTCAACAGCTCGGCTGTGGAACGAACTGCCGGCCTCTGTGTTTCCTCCCTCCTACAACATGGGACTCTTCAAGACCCATGTTCACTCCTTCCTCTCCACAATAAGACCCTCCACACAGCATCCCCAAAGATGACATAGGCCCTGAGGGAAATTATTTTCTTCAGGGCCTTAATATAAAAGGAGTTAATATAAAAAAAATAAAAAAAAAATGTGGATTTTAGACTTCTGAAAACAAATCTTTTATGTAAAGGTTTTAAGATATATTATAATGAACTATCGACAAATGGTAAAGAAAATAAAAGTCTTGCAGCTTCTTCGTGGGTTATGCCTAATTCTCTAAAAAAAAGGTTTTGTTTTTATAATGTTTTATAATTTTGTAATTTTTTTATGACTGAATAAAAAAATAGTAATAGTAATCCAATGTGGCATGTAGATTTAGTATTACTTTAGATTATGTGTATCAATCAAAATAATCGGTATATTTACATATACTTATTTTTACATTGTAATTGAAAATAAATAAGAAAATTTATTTATGAATATAAAGTAGGTACACGCTCCCTCTGATCATCCATATAGTACCAGAGACAATACCCTAAAATAAAGCCAGAATCTTAACGACTTAAGTGAAGCAGGCGGTTGTATTTGCCCTATCAAATCTCTAAAATAAAGTGGGAATCTTAACGACGTAAGTGATGAAGTCAAGTAAAAACAATATTCGGCGCGCGGCCCGGCGTAATGGACGTACGTACGGTCGACTTTGCCCTAGCCTAGAAAATCGATATTTCCGCGGGGTTTACTTTAATTATTTCTGATGAACGTATTACTAAAATCTCAAATGTTTTTAGAGGTATCCCTCGGGGAGTTACTAATTCATCGTACATAAAAATAAAATCTGGTGCCTACCGGTAATTTTATAGTTGAAAAACGTTTTATAAAATTTTCAAACCGTTTCATATGAAATATTTTAATGGTAAGGTCCTGCTTTTAATAATCTTATGAATAAATAACTTACATTCGTAAATATCCCTCTCAAAGTATTTGTGATTTTAGTAATACGTTCATCAGAAAAAAATAGAATGTGAGCGTCGCGCAAATCCCGTTTGTTAGTCATATATCGCCTTAAGTTTGTAGCAGAAGAATCCAGATTAATTCATTAATAATAAGCAGCTCGACGCTACTTAGGTACGTACTTGCTACTTGCTACTTAGGTACGTACTCGCAGTCGAAATCAAAACAGAGCAACCTACGTACTACAAGCACCTACTTGTCTATCGACGACAATAATATCGCAAGTCCGTCTTTCACATTACGAGAACTCACCATAAGGTTTGAGTCTACCGACTAGGCATAATTGCCGCGCCGCCGAAAGTTCGCGAAAGGCCCAGATTGAGCGAGTGCCTCGAATTTAGTTGCAATCCAACTACCTGCTGTTGCCGCCGGACGAACAGTATAAATAAGCCCGACGCAGCGAGTCAGTCAGTCAGTTATCTATCAGCCGTCAGTCAACGAGGCTCAACGAGTGATCACCCGCGCTCCTCTTACTAGCGCGAAGGACAACGTACTCGGCTTCGCCCGTACCATCATGGATTCTATCGGGACATCATCTTAGCGCCTTGTCCAGATCGCCGTCCCTGGCAAGCGCTACTCGGATTACAAGCGCCCTGGTTCCAGCGTCTCTGACCAGCGCTTCTTCCACGCCACCATGACCACCACGAGGACACGCAGCATCCTCACTGGTCTACGCCACTCCCGCTCTACCGCCTACAAGGTCCACCGCACCTTCGGCCTTCCGTCAGCACTGGAGTATTGATTCCCCAGATCGCCAGTGCCTGACAGTCATCGAGTCCCGGTCACCAGCGCCCGGCGTCGACTCACTGACCCGCGTTTGACCACCACACCATCGCAGCAACCGGAGTATTCAACATCTGTCCTACGTCATCTCCTCGTCTCGCAAACTGACTCAATAAACACAGTGAACTTCACGACACGCCTTTTATTTCGTGCCTTCACCACTGATCCCCAAAAGTTAATCTTCATATTTTTTAAAGTTTATAATGGATCCTTAACTAAGTCTTTCATTCACAAGCCATACTTGACGCTGGGAGAATTAAAATGATGGGAATGATGGGAGAATTAAAATATGCCAGATTATTATAACAGGGGAATGAATATATATTTTTTGTTTAAAACATGTGTTCGTTTGTTAGAAATAAGTATTAGAATGGCATTATTATAGTGCATTAATATGATATAAATGATGCAGGCAACAATAATTTATTGTTTATCCACTTTTATTTACCATGGGCTTAAACTGTTTAACATTATTAAAAAATGCGTTAAAGTAAATTCTAGTGACCGGTGGGGATTAGTACTCTGGGAAGTTCGTCCCGGCCACCGTTAAATCACATTATTCGTAAAGCGCATAAGCTCGTAGGGAAAGCCAAAGGGTGGAGCCTCAAATTAGTTACCCTCAACGAAGGGAACTAAGCGAAGTTTGTTATGTATTGTTGAATGTTGGTTACGGCAAAAAATTTTTTTAACCTTTTTGTGATAATCGTCCAATTTTCGCATCACTTCACATGTAGGACGGTGTAGCGATCTATGTATATTGTATCAGTACGAATACTAGTAATATAATAACAAATAATAAAGGATTCAAAAATATTTAAAAATCTGTTAATGAAAAAATAAGAAAGTACACAGATTTAAGAAATGAGATAAAAAGAATTTGGCATTCTCAGACTATAAAAATATTACCATTTTTTATTTCGGCTATTGGCATTATACCTAGCTCTCTCATTTAAATTTATAAATTAAAATGCAAACATCAGTCACTTTAAATACATGTAAGATTTTTACGAAAGATTTTAAATATAATTTAATTATAAGTAGAGTTGATACTATTAAATATCTTGGTATTCAAATAGACGATCTTCTTAAATGGAATGTACATGTTGCAAACCTAACGACAAAACTGAGGAAACTCATCTATTTCTTTAAAAATGTTAGGGATATTTTAAATAAAAAACAACTGAAACAAGTTTACTGTGCTCTTGTTCAATCGTCTCTTGAATATGGTATTGTCAGTTGGGGTAGTGCCACACATACTTGTCTGGAGCCATTAGCAAAGATTCAAAAAATAATTCTGAAGGTTATTCTAAAAGTCCCATCAAGAACAAATACTGATTTTATTTTTAAGACACTAAGGACGGGTTGTTTCGGAGAATTTGAACAATTCATCAAATTTCAACGTTTATTTTCAAGTTCTGTGAAAGATTTTTTCAAGCTCTGTTTTTATTTCAGTTTTGTCAAGCAACTAGCCTATAATGATATAATATAAACCCGTCCTAAATGTTCCAAACCTGAAAAAATTATATTAAAAAAATATCCTGCTTCATCAATTTAAAAATACCCATATGTATGAAGAACGAACAAGCACTAGAGCCTTGAGATATTCACATGTAAAATCTTTTGACATCCCAATTTGTCAAACTTCTTATGGACAAAAAAGCTTCAAATACAATGCTATTAAGCTATTCAATTCTCTACCTATTGACATTAGAAATACACAAATCAAAACTTTATTTAAAAATGAAATCATTGATTACCTCCAATAAAATATACATTGAACTATTTCATAACATACTAAAAATTGTGCCTACTGTGTATATATGTATAATACGCCTTTTGGTCAAACAGAAACTTTATTAATTAATTACTAAAAATTATTATTGCTTCGTTTCCACTGTCTACATTCATTCTTGAATTGTATAATTTAAAAAAAAAAAAAAAAAAAAATACTGATTTTATGTGATTAACAACCACTATGTAAATTGCCATCTCAACACAGGCGTTCCACACCTAGTGAGATGGGTCACTATAAAAGTATAATAAAAATAAAAGTGTGCTAATAAATAAAAATAAATAAATAAATTTATGTTGAGGGATCAGTAGGATTTATAGGCCCTGTTAGGAGTTCTACCGAGCCGAACCCTCTGATATGAAAATATCTGGAGTAGGTGAATTATTTTCCCATTTGATCTCTGGTAATTTGACGTGTTGTTTGTTCTTGGATTATTTTGTATTTATTATGCTTATATAATGCACTTGCATAATTTAGATTGATTAGATAATCATTGGTTGAAAAGTGTGTGGAAGGGGTTCGTTTTTCCTGTGGGGAAGATTTAACCCGGATATAAAGTCGGATAAATAAATATAGAAGAAAAAATCAGTTATTGCCATTTTCCACCGACTCGTGTTATTGATAATCCTCCTAAAGTTCTTCCTTAAAAATCTTCCTTCTCACACGTTTTGAATAAAAAGGAAAAAGACAGAAGATACTTGATTGATGTCGTCACGTACGACCTTTTTCTGGGAATAATTTATGCTTACCGGTGTTAATTTTAGCGTTTGTTGACTTACCGAAACGAAAATACTGGTTCTACCATATCAAGGAACTCGAATGTATTCGTTTTATGTTAGTATTTTTTGTGTTTGCCAAACGCATACCATAAGATTCCCAACCTATAACAATAGTTAATAATTCTCAATAATGTAGTAAGCAGTATATTGCATCCCTAATTTCAGGTAATTTCAAAGTGTGACGCTGAAGGAAGTGGAGAAGGGAAGAAGTTTGTAAATTGAAGTGATTTGGTAAGACATGGCATGTTTAAGTATATCTTTTTATGTCTATACTGCACAAGAGTCCCAACTGCTCCCAACCCTCTAGAGTTAGACTATGGCATCCACAAGGTAGTACACAAAAATTTATTAAAATTTAAGAACAATAGGAAAACCAAAATTGATTTTATTTTAGCTATATTATACTTATGTACAAACTGATTAAATGTGAACTGTCGATTTCTCAAAAATTAATAAATAAAAAATAAAATAAAAAATTTCAAAAAATTCTCCAATGTTTCTGCATGATAACTTTTTCGCAATCTATTAAGACACTGTGGCGAAGCCACCGACAAACAAATATTATTACTTTTTTTTAATAAAACGAGAATTTTTAATGTACTTACCAACTTCTAATGACAATAATTTTTATGATTATATAAATATCTTTGTTTTGTCCACTTACAGAATATATTATGCCGTCAATTGTTTGTTTCAACCAACCGTTAGTATTTCAGTTGCAAGTATGCGCTTTCCGAAGCTTTACTAATTCAACAAATGCAGAAATTAACGAAGAAAAGTTAACTGAAAACCTCATTAAAATAATACCATTCCTTATTACGTTGGTTGTATAGATACATTGACGTGGTGTTTTCGATACCGAGTGTACAGCGTATTGGGACAGAAAACAGGATAAATCAATTGGAGTTTCCAGGTAAAGCATATACATTTTTAGTATCCACTGGATTAATTTACTTTGAATTTTTGTGAGTAAAAACTAGGAAAACAATAATTATTATTATTATTCTCAATAATTATTTTACAAGTCTAACTCCGGGACGAATTTATTTTGTACATCTCCTAGGACGAAATTTCAAAATAAATTCGCTTTCAAATCTTGACACTGAATGTGTCAACGATATATTTTTTAAAGATACCACTGCTTATCTGAGGTAGTTGAATGTAATGAAGATAGTAAAGTTTATTTTTTACTTTTGCTTTTTTTAAAATGGTATCGCGAAAGTGAAATGTAGTATAAGTCCGGGACGCACGAGAAAGACGATCCAGTGAATCAAAAATACTTACCAAACAATACCATGTCAAGAGTAACATAAGATAACAGAAGAGTGTATATCTCGGAGTAGTAATTAAATTTTATATTTGGGACCTACACATCAAAGGTATTTTGGAAAAACTCATAAAGTTTCTTTAAAAATCTAAGAAAAATGGTAAATAAAAAAAGTGGGTGTGTCAAGCCTACGCAAGACAGAAGTGAAACTTCTAGTATTCCTCTCTCTCTATTTTCATTTCATCATCTCTATTTTCTCTCTTAGGTTAGTTTGAAAATTAGAGGTTAAATAATTCAACGACGAAGCATGGATTTGCTTTTTCTAATATTTTCTTATAGATGAATGACGTTCGATTAATGTATAGTTCCAAAAATTTTCAATTTATTCACAAGTATACAATATTACATAAATAACAATATTACAATTAAAAATTACAAAGAAATTACAATGACAATTTACCAATCATGTGCCATTTTCATTGTCAATTTCATGAATATCATTTCCTAATGTCGTGATAATTGGGTTATGGTAACTAAAGTGCGAGATATATACATGAGCACTTAAATCCTTAATGAATCGTGCAAAAACTGCATCGATTGTTGTCCCGTGTCGGGAGAGAACGTTCGTGAGCGGCTCCCCCACCTCAACAAGCGCATATGGTGAGAGAGGGACAGTGAACGGTGAGCGGTGGTGGGGGTACCCGCATTTTCGTGTCGATCCTGACTCGGTTTTACTCCGTCCCAGAAAATTCATTACGCGCCTAAAGAAGTTTCACTTCAAAAAGATAGGAATAAGTCTATTACGTATTATCTAATTCTTGGATCGAATCCGGCATTGTAGGATAGGGATCTGCTACATGTAGGTACTGCACGAGTTCCTTTCATAACCTGAATATAAATCTAAAAAGAAACATAAAGACCATACTGAAAATATCCACAAGAACGCCTTTGATTGAAATTTTCAATAGTTTTGTCGTACCAAATGTACACAGATATGCACAAATATGTTTTATTTAAATTATACAAATATACCGAATTCTCTACTTGACCGGGTATCCATCACACTAGATCGAATCAAAATGACATAAAAAACATTCCAAGTTATAAAACCACATTCGGAGAAAGAAACTAAATTTATTTTGTAACATACCTCCACAAAATTCTTCCCCCAGATAAAAAAATAAATGAGTATAAATGAAGAATTAAAATCAGTCTGGAAGTGGTCAATAAAAAAAAAACAAAAACAAAAAACACTAAAACGACAAAGAGGAAAAATAAAATAGAATTAAATAAATTTATTCCGCCTCAGCTTGGCCTCTGCACAGAATACCTTAGTGAGAAGGGCTAATTCACCATAATATTTTGTATGTACAATGTTTTATACAGGGTGTATCGGCACGTACCCGACAAACTTTAACCAGCTATTCCTTAGCACATTTGGAGTAAAAAATGTTGCGTGCACTTTCCTGTCCGGTACACGAGTAAAGGGTTTTTTTCAAGTATTTTGGGGCTCCAGACCAGAGGTGGCTGCCAAATCCAACAGTGGGGCGCACTTGCAATGTGTACAGGGTCAGCAGTTGTATACTATTAAAGTATTTGCGGACCCTGTAAAGTACGCCCAGCTTCTAAGAGGCTAACTGACTTCAATGGATCCTAACTGCATATAAATTTTACATAATTACAAATTAAATGGCCGAAATTGGATGGTATTGATTTGGACAACGTTTACTTTCAACAAGACGGCGCTACGTGCCACACAAGCAACGAAACCATTGATCTTTTATGATTGAATATCAAAATAACACCTCTTATTGGAAAACCCTGTACTTTAATAAGATTATGGCAAGAACCGGAATAACAGAAAAGTACGTATGAAACGATTAATAAATGTGAATGAAGCTTGAGTGTATGCCAAGACAGAGTTGTGTGGCGGTCTATCCTCTGCGTAACCATGCAGACAAACAGCGTGATGGTTAGTTAATTAATTACGTCACGGTTTAAACATTCCATTAGAGGATATTTAATTGGCTATTAGAACACATACAATTGGAAAAGGTCAAGAAAACATGTTCTAAAAATAGTTTCGTTTGAAAGTTATGTATTTCCATCAGGTTTGGCCAATGTTGTATAGATTTTGTTTTACAATAAAAATGTCGGATTATGTACGTTAACTTAATAAAATTGCGAATTAATTAACATTTCGACTGTTTACTTGGATTTCATATAAAATTTGTGAGAACTAATTAATATTATTTCTGGTTTCAGAGTAGGTATTATTATATTAAGTACCTCCTTTATAACAAGAAGAACGAGTCGTTCGCATTGAAATATTTTTCCAGATTCTATATTAAAATAAAACCAAAATTTAAACCACTCAAATTAAAAATGAATAATGAACTTCCAAGAATTCATCCTATGAAACTAAATTTAATCCCGAAAAAATATGTAATTATTTAATTTTGTCTGAATTTTAATCTGTACTTGATGTGAATAATGTAATGAAAAGTCGCACTGGGTTCAATTTGATGATTGTACAGTGAATGTAAATTTGATGCACACATCTGCCCTGATGATGGACACTGCAATGCTGTCCGAAACGTTGGCTAAAGAAGGAGTTAGCGCAACACGGCATAATACCCCAAAAACAAATAACAAAAATACTTTTGGCCGTGAAAATCTCAAATCATATTTGATGCAAGGGTAGTTTCAAATGATTATTTATGTAACTACTTTTTGTTTCTGTATTCATTCCATCCATAGAAAAAAGAATTACACTAGAAATGCTTTCCATTAAACATATTTGCATTTCCCAGCGCTACTTCTCCCTCACACTTGACATTGTACATCTCCATCCCATTTGAGTTTCGTAAATACATTTTTGTATTGGAAATTTATGCCTTGATTATGCCCATAAGGCACTTATTCTTCATTCTATGGTCTGCTTTTACCCGCGGCTTGGCTCGCGTGGTATTGAGGACAAATTACGAAAGTAATGTTTTTCCGGGATGAAAAGTAGCACATGTCACTTCCCGGTCATCCGACTTACTATGCAAAAAAAAATGGAATTTTCGTCGTATTTTGGAAATTTTTAACTTTGATGAAACCCTGTAACTGTAGGTTATAGTTATGTCAAACGGTTCGCCAAGACCATGCATTCGTCAAGGATGATTTTCATTTACTTTTATGTGAATATTTCACAAGAGTCTCAACTTCCCAACCCTCTGGAACCAATGAGACTATGCTATTCCCAATTAGGTTATGTTGTGGGGCTGAAGGTAGTGGGCAGAAGGAAGAGATGGCAAAGAGAAAGGTGGGGTAAGTACCTACATATTTTAATCTGGTTAACAAACATGGCTATAGCCATTTCTGGTGGTCTTTCACCAGGGCGATACTGATACTATATTCCATTGTGGAACGTGCCGCAAATACCCTACATATTTAAAAAATAATAATTTTGAAACAACTTAAGTTTAATAAATAAAATTTATTGCGCACCCCGTTATTTTAATCCGCGACCCATGTATTCATGACCAGGGAGGATGAGTCGCGGTGATATGAACTGTGAAACGTATTTTATATACGACCTGACGACGGCACTATTGTGCTAAAATGTATTGGCACAAAATTACAGTGTTTCATAATATTATGGTGGACTTATAAAAAATATTTAAATCATTTTTAAGTTTTCTGAAAAGTCTGTTTGATTTATTGTGTTTAATTCGTAGAACTCCATTTAATATTTATGTTTTTTTTTTTAATTTAGTGTAAATCAAATTGAATAATATTATGTTTCTATGGCATTGAAACTGGCTTTCAAAGCCATTTTCAAACAGTATGAAAATGGCCTTGAAAGCCGAAACAGCTGTAACAATAACAAAAACCAAAAATACTTGCAGAACTTAATAATAATATTAATAAATTTTATTTACATTAAATTTAAAAAATAAATAAAAAAATCTGTATGACCCAACTATTCGTGTATCCGAAGTGATGGCGCTAGCGAGTTAATCAACAATCAACAGTGAGCCAACCCGTCACGGTTAGGGATGAGAAGGGAAAAGGATGGAACAGGAACTGGCTGCAGGCCAACTTCCTCCCCCCTCCCCCTTACCCCGGGGGCCGGGTTAATCTGCACTAGGACGCATCGATCCGATTGCACTTCGGACCCATGGAGCAGAAATCATGCTCGTGCTTTTCATTATTTTTCCAACTTTCAGTAGTTACATTCGAACTGATGAAATAGTTCTTATTTTAAGGGGGCTCTGCCTAATCTGTAGCTCATTTTAGCAATACTCTTTTATTTACACAGATCAAAGTATACATTTCAAACATAATCGTACTCGTGCTTTTCAATATTTTTCCAACTTTCGGTAGTTACATTCGAACTCATTTATTTATACTGGGTTTTTACATTCGAACTCATTTATTTATTTATTTATACGTAAAATTCATAAACCAAAAAAATAATAATATAAAATTATACGTAAGCTCATTAAACTGCAAATGATACTAGGAGAGACAAGAGACACGAGAGTTACATTGATACATAATATTATTATCTAAACATATTATTTTGCAGCAGCAGAAGTTTTTTTTGTGTCTGTATATCGACGAAAATATCTACTTCAGCACAATCAATCTTATTATATAGTCGACACATTTGGGTCAGAGGGCTAAAATAGGCGATATTATTTTTGAAAATATTCAGGTGAAAAATGCTACGGTGTCTTAAACAATGGGAATTGGGGACATTTATTTCAATATTGCTAAGACATCAAGAGTAATTCCTAGATCTCTTAAAGAAGACACTTTTTTAAGAATAATCTTATTAATGACAGGCAAAATTCTTTATAACCTTATTTCGAGTGAAATTTAAAATGTAGCATTTTTCAACATTTAAGTGAATATCATTGACAGTATAGCAGTTATTTAGTATATCGAGATCCATTTGAAGCAGTAGATGATCGGTAACAGACTTAATTTTACGAAACATTTTAAGATCATCGGCGAAAAAAGCATAATCAAGAGATTAATTTCGAGCCAAGGTCATTTATGAATATAAGAAAAAGCAGGGGGCCAAGATTTGACCCCTGTGGAACTCCAGAAGTTACAAATATAGGAGATGATTTGTATCCGTTAATAAGCACTAGTGGTGTTCTATTACATAATATGATTTAATCCAGCGCAAAACGTCTCCATGTATTCCTATTATTTCTAGTTTATTTAGTAAGATGGAATGGTGAACTTCTAAAGCTTTTTGGGAATCAGTATAAATTGCATTTACTTGTATGGTGGCTATAGAAACAAAAAACTGTAATCTTTTAAATTTTTATGAATAAAGAAACAAAAAAAAAACTGTAATCATTCATTAAAAGAATTACACACATAATTACAAAATTCCAAAAGATTTGAGTTGATAGATCTACGAGGAACAAACCCATGTTGCCTAGTGCAGAGAATAGACTTAAAATGTGAAAAAAAAATTGTATATCAACGATTCGAAAACCTTGGTAAAACATGACAGTATACTAATTGGTCTGTAGTTTTTTTATCAAAGATTGGTCACCTGATTTGAAAACTGGTACCACATGTGCTTCTTTCCACAAGTCAGGAAAAGTTCCCGTAGTCAAAGATGCATTAAAGTAATGAACAGCGGTAAACATAAAGAATTTGCACAGCAACTGACAAACAACTAGTGAAATATTTCTAATTTTAATGGGGCTCTGTCTAATCTGTACCTTGTTTTAGTAAACTCTCTTTTATTTACACAGATATATATAGTTGTCTAGGAATTTGAAAAAGTGGATTTAAATGCTGAGGATTATATCATACTGTAGACTTTTTTAAATTCGCGTGTCCAAACCGAATAGAGATATTTATAAAATTAAATCAAAGGATTAATAAAAAGTATGGCCGGGAAGTGTGGCTGTGACGCAGCTGCGCGGGTAGATGAGAAGTAGCGAGAAGGAAACACGAAACAAGAACATAAAAGGAACAAGCAAGGACTAAAGGAAAGAAGCCCTATCAGAATATAATTAATTTTAGGAGAGAGAGGAAAGCTGTTTATGGCCCTGGGTTGGTTGATTACCCATTAAGTATCAATGATTTCATTTAAACCTCAACTAACGGCACATAATTTTTAACGCAGTATTCTAAAAACCATATTATTCACATGTTTTACAAATTGATTACCAATCGGCCGATTGAGTTCAACTTGTGTACCTATATAGCGTCAGTAAACTGATTTTAACGGTGGTAGGAGAATTGGGTCAATTTCAACTCTATAAAAAAAATCAAAATTTATATTAAGCGTGCTGCCGTTTATTTTAAAATATGTGTATTGCGAATCTGCTACCTATGATCACAAAACTCAAAGATTTAGAATATGTAGAAACCTTCAATTTCCGGAAGAACGGTTGTCATTAAGGGGTGTATACAAATAAACAAAACCATAAAACAATGAATGTATTTTTAACTACAAAATTAGTACCTATAAGTTCTTAAAGGCATAATAAATGTGTACAAAAATCAAAGTAAAACGGTTTAGGAATGATTAAATCCTTAAAATCAACTACTAAATAATACACCGAAGGTTGTAGATATTATACCTCACAATTATAATAATTCCCATCTGTGATACTCTTTAAAAGCTCTCTCTTAATTACATAGATCCATTTGCACCATGGAACCTTACAGCATTATCTTGCTCGTGCTTTTCATTAATCCTTTTACAAATTAGTTCATTCAAAAACATAGAAGTCTTGTGATATTTTTATTTCGGTGCGTTTCATAATTTATGTTTCGATTCGACAATTCCCCATCTCTCTCCCTTATGTACGCAGATTCAATTAGAAACGATCCTTCGGAATACTTCAACCTCTTGTAGTCAGATACCTTGAGCTTCAGTGCATTGCAGTGAGGTTAATCACTATTTTATATTAAAAAATAGTGTGCTTTTTTCCCTAGATTTTTTAGACAGATTAAAAAATATTTTTATTGCATTTGAAAATTGTACATTGGGATGTTTTTGTGGAATCCATAATTTTCTACGAATCATGGGAACAACACAAATTTAATTTAAATTTCCCAATTTGGGTTTTCACCGATGTCGCCTGAGGACACCACCACCAATTAACAGGTTCGGCGGGAATCATTCGAAGATTGTTTTGTTATGAGGGAATTTTAACTTTTGGTTTGTATGAAAATCGGTTTGACCGTTTAAAATCCCAATAGTGACAAACGTGATTTCATTATATACATAAAACAAACTTCAAACTTCATCAATCCCCTAACTAGATCAAGAAAGTTGGAAACTGTGACTTATAGATATGTCCACCGGTGAAGAAAACTAGCTCCGCTAATTTCATTTTCGAATAAATTTATTTTATGTGACGGCTTGCCTGCTTTCGTTCCCCTTCATAATAATTTTATGGCCGTTAGTGATAGCGAGAGTGCCTGCTTTCGAACATTTTCCATGATCGAAGAAATGGCGGATTCATTTATGATGGATCATTTTACGAAATATTTATGGTCGCGCATTTCATAATTTGACAATTTATTTTTCTTACATTCTTCTATTTCGTTGGGCCCGTGGATACTGTTGGTCTTTTTTGATTAACTTCCTAGGTCGTTTTTGGTGTGAAATTCATATTGAAATAAAATAGTTCAGGATAGCTTGGAAATTTAGCGTGTTGTCATTTCTTTTGATGTTTGGTCATTTTGGTTTATTTGATTTTGGAACGCCAGAGAAGCAACTTTAGAAGTATTTTTTCGAGATATGTAGAAAAATTATTTTATTGTATTTATTTACTTGAGACACAAATAGAACATATATAGAACATGCTTGTACGTAATTAAAAAAATATGAGGATTCAATTATAAGCGTCCCTAGACTAATGCCTAATTGCTGATATGGAACAACATAACAAATAAGCTGTAATACAGCTATACACAGCTATTATTGTGCTGAATCTTCTGTATAAACTTTGATAGAAGTAAATTCTGTTAAAACCGTTAAAAGATTTATAAAAATAACTTTACATTCTGATTGAACCAGGTAAAATCAATAAATATATTTTTTTAATGATAAACTAATGTTTAAAGCATAAAAGATAATAAATTATTATAAGCAATAATTAGTCGCCTGTAATTTCAATACAAATCGAAAATATTTCCCGAGTAAAAATTAATGCCGCCGACGGGAATTGAACCCGCGCCTTCTGATATCCGGTCAGGTGCTCTGGACCACTGAGCCACGTCAGCTTATTTCCAACACGCACAATAATCCAATATGTACTAGTACTTCAATCAACATCAATTATAATAATTTAGAATCAATAAAGTAACTTAGTATGCTGATAAATCTATCAATAATTCTGGATCTCAGAGGATGATCATTTGAAGACCAATCTGAATTTCTTAACACACGCAAAAAATAGAGCATTTAAGGACTGTACATGTTCATTGGTGAAGTTTTAGGGACGGAAACAAAGTTATTGGTGAAGTTTTATCCTCTTATCCTAAAACCCTTCTTGTAAAAAGCAAACAAAATGCTAAAGAAGCTAAATTTCAATTTGAATGGTTTCGCAATAATGAAATTCGTGTGAAAACCCAGAACTATCCTTAAGAGTTCTAATCATTAAACACGCAGAAGACTTGAATCAATTGTCTTAATCATCACTCAGAGACTGTCATTTTTATTTTTAAAAAAAGAAAAATTATATTTATAACATAATTGATTTAACTGACAATGATGAATAATATGCCTAGTATATTAATCAAAAATAAAATGTGAAGCAAAACATTCAGGTAACTGTTGAGGAAATTTCTCTCCCCATTGCCAACTGTTTGAAAATGCAATTTTATAATTCAATATGTTTAATATCTATAAATATATCTCCATCTCAAACTAATATAAATAACTTTCTCTATACATTGGATAAATTGCTTGACTCTGTTTCCTTACAAAAGGAGATAATATTATGTGGAGACTTTAATATTGATATTGTAGATTTGAAGAAAATCAAAACACAAAAATATCGCTTCTGGCATTTCGTAGTATTAAGCCCAATAAGAGTTTCTGGTAACGAATCAATCTGCATTGATCATATTATGACAAAATCAAAATCAAAACCACAGGGAGCGGCTTTTACTAATGGCATAACAGACCATGGTGCAATTTTGATGAAGTTTACGAACTTAACTCTTAAGAATATTTCAAATAATAATGGAAAACAAAAACTTGTTGTTGACAACAACCTTTTGAAGACCAAATTAAATGAGGAAACCTGGGATATGGTTCTATCAATGAACGACGTCAATCGGGCCACTGATAATTTAATTACATGTTCGAAAACTCATGTGCAAAGTTTTACGTCAGTATAAATAAAGAAACATAATAGAAAATATCTAAAATGTTGGAATAATCAAATGCTTCAGAACACGTGATAAATTGCAGAATAAATGTAGAAGAGAAATCTATGACATAGAACTGTTGGAATACTATAAAAGATATCGGAACTGGTGTACAAAGATAATACGAGCAGCAAAGCAAGCACACTACAGAAGAAAATTAGATTAAGAAAATTTGTAACATTAAACAACAGTTGAGATTATAAAGGAGGCCATCAGCCTAGAAAAGGAACAAACCATAAAAAATTGAAAATGAATAATATAAATACTTCAATGGAAGAGAGTCCAAATATAATTACTAATCATATAAATAACTTCTTCAGTGACATTGGTCCAAGCTTCGCTATTCATTTGTGCAGTTCTAATAAAACTAGTGAGATGTGTCTTGTGAATGATTTTAATCTAAACTTCACGTTACTAGCATTTCTGAAGTCACAAAAGTGATAAATGATTTAAAAATGTCTTTTTCGTGTGGTATTGATTATTTAAGTGTATAAAATGCAGGTTTCCGAATTAGCTGGTTCCATATCTCACAGTATAAATATTAGCTTCGAGAATGGGATTTTCCCTTCTTAAGTAAGCTAAAGTAATTTTAAGAGTGGAGGTCGTCTAGATGTCAATAATTACAGACGTATATAGAGAGATTGGCTAAGTCGAGATTGGTATCATTCTTAGAAACATGTAATATACTCTCTAGCAATCAGCTCGGTTTCAGAGAGATAACAATAGATGTTATTGTCCAAAGTCACTAGTGCCTTGGACTATGAAAACAAACATTTAGCTGTGTTTTTAGATCTATCAAATGAATTTGATAGGTTTACAATGGATTAATCCTCAAAAATATATCTCTCTTGGCATTAACAGTACAGCATTAGGCTGGTTCATAAATATGTGATTTAGGATTAAGAGCAGTAAAGAGTTGGCTGAATAATAACATATTAACTTTGAATACAATAAAAATTATTCATCATTCTCTGCAGAATTGTAATTTCCACCCAGGCGTAAAGATTGATAATTTTTTAATATTTAATGACCATATCGATATGTTAACAAATAATATCAGGAGACTTACACTTATTTTTAAAGAACTTCGACACATATGGGACAAAGAGAAATTAAAAACCATTTTGCCTTATATCAATCTCTACTTTCTTACAACATAGTATATTGGGGATCATGTCTGAAGTCCAATATAGAGCCACTAAATATTACTCAAAAATTCATCGTTAAAATTATGTCCAAAAAAATCTGTTATCCATCCAACCTACTTTACGAGGAATGTAACGTTATGTGTATAAAACAGCTGTATATCACTCAAATACTTTGTCGATTTATATCAATGTCTAATTTGCAGAAAGAACAACAAACCCGTTCAACTAGAATTGGCTCTACATTGAACTTTATGGCCGTACATATTAAAACTTCTTTCGGTCAAAGAAAATATTTATATCAGGCACCACTTATGTTTAACATTCTTCCAAATCTTATTAGGACGGGTTGTTTCGGAGAATTTGAACAATTCTTCAAATTTCAAAGTTAATTTTCAGGTTCTGTGAAAGATTTTTTCAAGTTCTGTTTTTATTTCAGTTCTGTCAAGCAACTACCCTATGCTGATATAATAACAGAACTTGAATAGGACTTTCACAGAACCCGGAAATCAACATTGAAATTTGAACAATTTATCAAATTTCAATGTTGATTTCCGGGTTCTGTGAAAGTCCTATTCAAGTTCTGTTATTTAAGTCTACCAATTTCTTAGTTAAATTTAAAAAGTTAGTTCAGATGTTTGTATTGACAGACGAATGACTATTTTTTCATCATTGTCCTTTCTTAAATAATAAGATTTTATTAAAGTCCCATTTGCTAAAAACTGAATGTCAACTTAGCTGTCTTTATTATCTAGTTTGTTTCTTCTTAGGAATAATGATTAATGTTTAGTTATGGTTCAAATATTTTTACAATATACTGTCTAATTACCCATACGGTAACTCATCTAATTCCATTTGTTTTTCTTTTTTGTATATTTTGTGTTTGTACTTATTACTTTATGTTTGTGATTACTCTATGTTTCCTTCACTCAAGTGAAAATCGTTAACCTCGAAACAGGCTTAGTCCTAGTGAGGTTGTTTTGGTTTGAGAAAAAACATGATTTATGTATAGTTAGATGTAATAAATAAATGCTACTGAAGCATTCACATTTGCACATACATAAAAATACACATTTATATAAAATTTTGACAGTTCTGTGACGGTGGGCCAATACCCATACAAAGACCGATTATAATATTATTTAGAATGCTATACATTCCATATATCAAAATATGGAATGCATTGCATTGCACTACCCCTATATACGTTCTGGAATAAACTATTATTATTATTACTTATATGCATAATCTCTCTGTGTTGGATTTTCCTCCGCCACATCACTGTTTACATAGAAAATATAGGAAAAAAAACAATATCACTGAAGAAAATAAACATTTAAAAAAAATAATCTATCAATCTATATACTAATAATACAATCTATAATCTAATCTAATAACCTCTTACCAGAGGGCTCACTAGCAAACACCGCCACCGAAAAGGCTAACTTATTAGGGAAAATGTTTGCGGAAAACTCGACCCTCGATGACGGAGGTGCTGTTCCACCGTCGGTTCCTCACTGCGGCTTCTATATGAAAAAGCTGAGGATCCGGCATCGGGATGTACTCCACGTTATACGGGGGCTCGATGTTAACAAAGCTAGTGGACCTGATGGAATACCTGCCCTGGTATTGCAGAGATGTGCTGCGGAAATAGTTCCAGTTTTGACAAAGCTCTTCAAAATGTCCCTGAAGTCACTTCACTGTGCCCTCTGGTTGGAAAAAAGCTGTCATTCACACTATTCCCAAGAAAGGTGACCGCTCCAACCCGGCCAACTACCGCCCCATAGCGATCACATCAGTTCTGTCCAAAGTGATGGAACGTGTGATCAACGACAAACTGCTCACATACCTCGAGAAGAACAAAATTATCAACGACCGTCAATACGGATTCCAGCGGAACCGCTCGTGCGGTGATCTTCTCGCGTATGTGTCGCATGTTTGGGGGCGGTGCCTGGAACGTCACGGTGAGACCCAAACGGTCGCACTAGACATATCCAAGGCCTTTGACCGGGTCTGGCACCGAGGACTTGTCAACAAATTGCCTTCTTACGGACTTCCCGCATCCCTGTGTACGTGGATTGCTGACTTTTTAAGGGATAGGTCGATTCAGGCAGTTGCTGACGGTTTCACCTCTTCCTCACACTCTATAAATGCTGGCGTCCCACAGGGATCGGTTCTGTCTCCGACTTTGTTTTTGTTGCACATCAATGACCTTTTGACATGTGCACCGATTCATTGTTACGCGGATGACAGTACAGTTCATGATAGCTTTTTGTTTGACAAGCCCCCAAAGGGCGCACAAACTCCAACGGCTCGGAGGGCTTTGAAGCAGAGAATGGACGGTTATCTCGAGAGTATTTTCTCCTGGGGTAAAAATAATCTCGTCGAATTTAATGTTTCAAAGACCCAATCCTGTCTGATTACGTCTAAAAGGGATCTAAATGATAATCTAGTCTCCTTCAACGGAAGCAATCTTCCGAACAGGCCTTCCATTGATATGCTTGGTGTAACTATAAGTGACCAGCTCAGGTATGGGGCTCCATCGAAGCCAGAGTAAAGCTGGCCTCTCAGAAGCTGGGCGTACTGTACAGGGCCCGCAGATACTTTAATAGTACACAACTGCTGACCCTGTACAAATCGCAAGTGCGCCCTACTGTCGAATTTCGCAGCCATCTCTGGTCCCGAGCCCCTAAATACCTGGAAAAAACCCTTGACTCTGTGCAAAAACGGGCGGTCCGTTTGATAGATTCCCCAATCTTAACAAACGGACTGCAATCTTTAGAGCACAGGCGTCAGGTAGGTATGCTGTCCTTGTTCTATCGATATTAAAATGGAAGATGCTATGAGGAACTAGCGTCATTGATCCCTTCGGCACCGGTGCGTAGTCGGGATACACGCCAAACGCGCGCCCAACATTTGTACACGGTTGACATTTGTCACATGAGAACGGGTCGCTTCTACGATTCGTTCTTAAGTTCAACAGCTCGGCTGTGGAACGAACTGCCGGCCTCTGTGTTTCCTCCCTCCTACAAGATGGGACTCTTCAAGACCCATGTTCACTCCTTCCTCTCCACAAAAAGACCCTCCAAACAGCATCCCCAAAGATTACATAGGCCCTGAGGGAAATTATTTTCTTCAGGGCCTCCTGTGTGGAGTTAATATAAAAAATAATACAATTTTACAAAAATAACATTCCTTAATGTAAATGAACATTATATGCATGATATCTTTTGAAACAAACTAAATAATTTGAAAAAAATATCTATGGTGCTGTGCGTTTTAGCAAGGTCGTTGTATGTCGGAGACATTCTAGACATAGGATTAAAATTATCCACCGTTATTGGAAAAAAATTCGGTTCAAAATATGTTAGGATTACGTTAGGTTATATTATATTATATAACATGATTTGATTGATTAAATTACTATCTACTCGATTATTCACATTTTCATGAAACAAAAAGAGGTTATTTATTTTTGTCTTTTAACTAGACTCTCTAATTTGAAATATGTAAGTCTTTGTTCATAAACGTCCAGTAGATGGTAAAAACCTGTTCTTTAAAACCAAATCTGCGAAAATTTTCTTTGAACAGATTGAAGTGTAGATACATCTCTAGAAAGATTTATTGTCATCAAAGAGGTTGGAATATAACCTCTTCCTAATATGAACTTCCTAATCTGTAAATCATCAATTCAGTTGTTTCTGTGGAGATGTTGATTAAAACTCTCGAATTTACTAACGATAAATAATATTTTTTAAAGAGGATTCACGCGAAACTCGCGATGTAACGACGGTGGGGAGTAGGCAATCGCAGGGTTACGATACAGAATGAATTATGCCAGTCACGGTTAGCAGCTACTGCTCTAGCAGTGATACCAGTGGTATAAAATATTGTCATGGAAAAATATTACATAATGCAAATTAACGCAGTCCTTCTACACATCTATCTATATGTATATAAATGAATGTTTATTGGTTTATGCCCAATAAACTCCAGAACTGCTGGACCGATTTTGCTCATAATTTCAAAGTTTGTTCTAATTAGTTCCAGGAGTATTAAGAGAGTAGTTTGAAGGGTAGAAGGAGTCGGGGACGACCGAGGAAGAGAAGGATCGAATAATTATTTCTGGTAAAATGAGGGGTACCTACATGATGAACGATGAAAAAGGTGTAAGAAGAATGTATGATGTGTAAGAGAATGGTATAAGAACAAGTAAAAGAAAAGTATCGGGCACGGAACGATCAAGTGAAACAAATACTCATGTTCGGCAAAATACTTATATTTGGTTAAAACTTTACTCTAAACCATTAATACTTACGAGCAACGATGGCTAAACGTCAGCTAGTGTGTAATATAATTTTTTTTTTTTTTTTTTTTTATTAATATCAATAGCAAAATTTGTACATTATGTAGGTTTAAAGTATAATATAAGTATATTTTTTGTATTTTTTTCACAGTCCTCCTCACTAGGGTTTCCTGTTCTGAGGCGGCCTGTAGTTTTTCTTAAATTTTTGTATTTAGTTTTGAATTGTCTTTACATTGTCTTCATAATGTTTGTAAGTTGATTGTTACTTTGATCTCTAAGCCATGTTTTGACTTTTGTTTTAAATATACTCATTTCGTTTATTTTTTTGGTTTCATTTCATAGTTTACGTATACGTATAATATGAAACATATACAGGGAAATATATAGAATAGCACGAATACAGGCATTTCATAGCCGTTGAAAGTATTATTAGATAGTAGCTATGTATAAACAGAATAACATACAGTATAATGTGACAAGGTTTACTGTTTTCAGTTCTTTAATTAAGCAAAATTCAAGTCTTCATACGCCTTTCTAGAGTACATCCTCTCATTAGGTATCCATTAAATTAGAAAGCTATATATATATATATCCTACCAACTCCTTCCGTTCCCCGGGAACACCATCACACCTACGAGCCTGGCTATTCGAGAGGGTTGTACTAGACAGGGAACAGAGGCGGAGCGGCCGCCCCAGAACAGTATGAACTCGTGAAACTCGTAGTACACGAGCGGAACACCCGTTCACGGTTGATGTTGGCTTCTAGAACACGGGCCGCTTCTTCGACTGTTTTTTTTTTGTTGGACGGTATGTGGAACGAGCGACCGGCATCTATGTTTCTTCCTTCATATAATCCGGGTCTCTCGGCATTAATAAATGTGTTCTCACAGCCCCTACCTTCACCAACCTCACAACGCTTCTCAAACGGGTGGCCACATAGCTTCCCCGCCTTTGGAGACTGCTCTCTTGTGAGGTGTCACATAAAAAATAAATAAAGTTTTATACCTTTTGTTGAGCGATGAGACAACCGAAGGCTTTTCTTCTGGTGCCGATCTTACTGGAAGCCCAGACAACTCGTGTCAGTCTAAGAGGTTTCGAATGTAGAAGTGCGCCAACATCTTATTTTTTACCGTTCATGTTCTTCAGTCGAAACATTCATTTTCATTTCAAATTACCAAACATCACGGTGGTCTCAAAATCATTAAGCACTGTTAGTTGACTGACCGTAGTGGACTCATTTTTTAACTCGATTGTTTTGCATTTTGGCCGTCTATAAATGTGTTTGTACCTTCCGTTTCTATTTCAATAGTTCAGTAAAGATCAATTTTCAAATTTTAAATAGTTGTGTTTATTTGGATTTCCATATTAGCATTTTTTTTAATTTTGTAGAACCTACCTGACTGAAGAAAGTTTACAAAAGAAGGTATATAACAAATTCCCACTTAGTATCAAACAATTCAAAACAAAAAATAACTACTAAGCATAGAAGTCGTTGAAAAACTTCCAAAACCTAGTCCCCCTCAACACAGGATCTCCTAGTGAGGAGGATTACGAATATATATATATATATAAATATACATATTCTTGTAAAAATGTAAAAAAAATAAAAAAAATTGTCATTGATTTTGTGACTTTTATTTGATCAAATTGTTTAATTCTGTATTTGGATTTTTTTTTAAATATACAAAATATATGGTTCATAATTAAGTAGGTAGGTATTTAAGAACCTACTTACAAATATTATGATTTCGGAGGTAATTTTGTTTGAATTTTTTAAATAAGAGAAAATAAGAAACATACTTTTATGGATGCGAAGTCTAATGTTTACAGAACTACTATTTTAGGAGCCATCTGTGCTATTGTCCAAGTCAGTTTAACCTGTAAATTGGATTGGCCATTTTCAGCATTTTAGACGTAGCGCCGCGCTGTCTCAATTCGGTTCTGTGCTTTATTAAGGCTGTGAAGTCATGCACTTTTCCATCCGAAAACAAATGCGACGCGCTCTTAATCTTATGTTTGGTGTTACACTCCCCTCTGAACAATCAGATTATCGATTAAGATATGTTTCCATGATTCTTTGATGTTCGTGACTGACATAATTCATACACGTCTTTGTTTGACTGTGAAAAATATTGAAAACAATCTATTGCTCTATTACAACTCTTCTCGTTGCCACAAATTAATTTTATTTCTCCCAATCAAATTAAGAATCATTCTGATTATTGACTGATTACTAGCAGTTAAAAGATGAAAATTGCTGATGTAACGGTTTACATCTGGTATAAATTACGTGAGGCTAGTATTTTAATGTCAAAATTGGCAAAAGTGAGTTATTGCCACTGTGGGATCTAAAATAATACGTATTAATGTTCTCTTAAAAAGACCGATGTCGAGTGACTTTTTAATCCTTTTGAAAATTGTTTTGTAAAATGACCAATCTAGACGTTGGATAAGTATGAAAACATTTCATGAATTCCAAAAGGACCAGTGTCAATATCCGTTTATATTGCAACTAACTAACTATTAGGCCGTTTCCCGCAGGAGTAGGACGAGAGGATGGACTGCCAAACAACTCGGTCTTTGCACACACTTCTTGCTTCAGTCACATTGAGACATCGTCTCATACTTACCATTCTGTTATTCTTGTCATTACCTGACTCAAATATTTGGTTCACCAGGCGTACCAGATTTCTTCTACTATTCGCATTCGCATCGTGCATTGTCCTCAGTTATTTGTATTTTTCATTATTCATGCACTGTACGTGTCCAAACCATCTAAGTGTCCCTGTCTTAATATGGCTCATTACATGTAAATTCTTTATCCTCGCATTCCTTGCGGATTTGCATATTTTTAACACGGTCAAACATGGTTTTACAACACATTCGCCTCAGGATCTAATTTCTCCAGAATGCAGTTTACTTTCATCCTTCCTCTTCTAGTTCCATGATTTTTTTTTTTTTTTTTTTTTTATTTAATATATATATAAAGTGGGTACAGGATATAATGTGAGTACATAAGGTATATATTTACATTACAAAATATATTTATGTTCGCAATCTCACCAATGAAGAAACTGGTTCTTGTGCTTGGTGAGAGAGTTACACTAATTATAAGATAAATAGAATATCATTATGCTATGAGTAAGTATATAAATGATAGTAACAATAAATAAAGAGACAAAATCTAATTACAGTGGAGATGAGTATAGACTGATAATAAAATCAATGAATATCAATGAAGGGAAAAACAGGCAATTATTTAATTGATTATTTCTGAAAGAGTAACTTTAGTTTTAGTTTAAGTATGTTAATATCCTTTAATTTCTTTATTTCAATCGGAAGGTTGTTGAAATACTTTATTCCTAAATATTTATAGTTATGATATAAATAAAGGTTTTGCAAGTAAATACCAATATATCAATAACCATATATCATGTGGTATATATATGATTTACGTCATTTTAATTTATATTCTAACGGACGAATCATTGTATAATCAAAAACAACATTTAAAACTAAGTGCTTCAATATTATTTAATTAAAAGGGGGGTCACATAGTACTTTTACTTATTTAATTATTGTAGGAAATAATATTTGATGTAATTCATACGACAACAATCCGAATGACAACAATATAAACGAAACAGATTTTTGTTAGCATGTTTACAATTAAATCAATTTTACGGTATAAAATACACGAATTATTTCCGCAAGCACAAATCGAACAGAAACAGGAAATGCTTACGTTTCAAAGATTACCAACAGAGGAGAAGCGTCCTAAATTCGGCTCGACCTTACCGACACCGCGTTGAGGAAAGTGATAGTAGCCCCTCGCTTATCTCATTTATCTTAAAAACAAACAAGTATCTTTTCAAAAACTCACCCAGATACAATCTTGGACGACAATCCGATGCACGGGTGGGCTGCACAAAATAGTTCACATTCAAGTTTCGATTGTTAGCGATGAAAAGGTTAGTTTCAGATTCCGTGAACACAATAACAAGTCAAGGCGGGGCGAGTCAGCGTCCGTAGATCGGGGGTAACGGGGCGACACTGGCTGTGCTGGCTGGCGGCTGGCGGGGGCGAACGGCGGCGGGGCGCATGCGCAGAGCCGGGGGCGCCGCGCCGCCAAACATGAACGCCGGGACGCCCCCAGAAGGGGATGAAAGAAGAATTCACGGTCACCGCGGAGCTTGCGAGCCGAATATCCGAGAGATTGACAGTTCCTGTATTGCGGAAGTCCCCAAAAGATGCTGGGACCATTTTGTTATAATATGTTTCCACCATCACCGAATGAGAGCCTGCGCTGCGAAAACTGACGGACTCCGCGCGGAAAAAGTTTTCTTGTTTTTTGAGAATCCGAGAACTTTGACGTTGCCCGAAGAATATGAACAGAAAGCCAAATGATATTATTTATACCTGAGAGATTGTTAGAGCCTGTTATTGCCATGTTTAATATTACGAAAGACTTTGAACACTGCTTTTGTTAAAATATTGTTCGACTATTACAGATTTAAACAGAGAGCTTACGCCGCACATCGGAAAAGTGTAGTAGCTTGGCTCTATAACTATTCTTTCTTTCTGAATATTGTGCTGAAAATATCCAGAAATATGAGCATCCATAATTCCATGCTTTCAAAAGATTTCATATTATATTTATGAATACTTCCAGAGCTTTTGCACCGTGGCTTTGAGCTTTCTTCTGAGGGATCCGAAAGATTAACGGTTTCTACGGTACTGCGGAAAAGGCAAAAGTACCCACAATTCCGGGCATGGGCTTTTTGTTTCATAATCACTCCCAACCGCATAGCATACGTTATTATTATTATTATTATTACACTAGCTTTTTGCTCGTTGCAGGCAACCAATAGGTAAAAAATATGCGTGTAAACTTATGTACAAAGAAATAATATGTGTTTTGGTGAGTGTGTGCCTACAAATATATTAAAATATGTATACAATAAAAAGATGTAAATTTGTTTTAGACCACTTTAATTTTAATTACACTTTACCGGTTTCGGAAGCACCCTTCTTTCGTCAGGAGAATATTAAAACGATATTTTTAATAGTTTTAATATTCTCCTGACGTAGGAAGGGTGCTTCCGAAACCGGTAGAGTGCAATTAAAATTAAAGTGGTCTAAAACAAATTTATATCTTTTTATTGTAAATTATGACGAGCCACAAAGTAAATGCTTATTACAAATATGTATGTTTGAATGTGGATGAAACAAGGAGTGTGTGCCAACACTTTCCTTTTTGCCCGTTTCAGGCAACTAATATAAAAATGTAAATGATATATTAAAAATTAAATTAAATGTTTTCATAAAAAAAAACTCTGTGTTGGATTGTGGAAGAATCAAGTAGCGTTTGCCTTCACAATGGGTCCAGGGAGTTAACCGCTCAATTATGTATACATGCAACCGAGCCACTTCGATCGCCCGGGTCAAGGCGTTCAGAATGAGTCAAAAAAAGGCCTATGAGCTTACCGCTTTTCACTGAGCCAATCGGGTTGCGTAGTTCGATACGCTTAGTTCGATGGCCAACTCGGGTACTTTACGGTTCCATTAATTGAACATGTAAAGAAAAATAGTTCCATTACCAGTACCTATCTACAGTACATGCGAAACATCACTGAGAAACAGTAATTTGTGAATGACACTTATACGGATTTCGTAATCAACGGGTAACTAAACGCTCGGGACTCTTGCAGAGGTGTTGGACATCCAATTAATGGGTCCCGTAAACATGCAAAATGTAAAAACGACGTACATATATTTAACACTAAAAAAGAAATTTGTATAATCCAACATATTAAATGAATTTTTATTAAAATTTTACCATGTCAAAGTTCTGTGCTCCTGGTATATTGTACAGACCCCTTGAGGTGATTATTTGCATAAATGACTCCGTACATATCGTAATTGAGAAACAAAAAAAATATTCATACAAGATGTAAAAAAAATGGAAATTTGAAACTCTTTTTGGAATTTGTTTCAATTTTTTTTTAAATTAAAAAAATTTTGAAATTCAAATTTTTTTTCAAAAATGATTTTTTTTATGTATGGTAGTTTTTGATATTTGTAATGCTTATCTAAGTAGGTACCCAGTGTGTGGCAAAAAAAAGATTTTCAATTAAATAATACGTTTTGAATAATATTTTACTTCCCTAACTTCTGTGCTCCTGGTAGATTACTTCGTCCTCGAAATAATTTATCGAAGAAGGAGATTGTTATATCAAATTAAATTTAATTTCATTAAAAAAATACCGAAAACTGTGTCGTATACAATAAATATATACAATAATATATAAAATAAATATAATTTTTTTAATTGTCAGAATGTGCAACGAACCTACTTATTTCGATGCGTAAATGAAAAATCTTTAGCATATTATTTACGCTTTTAGTACCTGCCTACCTAGTACCTACCCAGCACCATCAGTGTAGGTACCTACAACTAATTTTATTTAAGCATTTGGAAAGAAAAAAAACAGTTTTCTCAGAAATTTTACCGATTTGGGTTGCATTGCCAACGGGTAGAAAGAGAACTAAGACATTTGAATTTTTCTTCAGTAAATAAAGCTTACTTCGATTTCTTACCGCTAGATGTCTTTAATAAAAACTTGGAACATCAATATATTTTGTTGGCATTGCTTTTTTTTCTTAATTTGCAAAATGTCTAAACTTTATTATATTATTGTGGAATAAACGAAAAGTAGTAAATGCAAACAATTCTTATGTTTATAAATGCTTTTGTCGACAATGTTTTACGAAATTTTTAACCTTAAAGTCGGCCTTTTCTTCGCAATCCTGTATTTCAAATCCTGTTTTTTAAATAATGGCGTGCCTGACCTGCCACAAAATTGAGTGCGCTGTCTTGCAAAAATGAACCGTAGAGTCGTCCGACTTGGGGCACCAAGGTCACTTTTCGCGGGCCAGAAATTCGTAATCTGTCGTCTGGAAAAATGAACAGTAGAGTCTTCTAAACTCTAAGGGTGGAGAGGTCAATTTTCCCGGACAGCAATCGTGGGATTGCGTTCAAACATATAGTATTCTACTACTTTATACTGACATGACGCCTCAAAACAGTGTAATAATCTCGCGAACATCTGTTCAGAATGACAAACATAGTTTTCACGCGGTCGGGAAATATTCCGAACTACGCCCTTAAAAGTGGGTACTGAAGTCGAATAGTCGAATTTTTAAAAGTCAATCACAGCAACGTGAAAAGCCGGTTACTTATTTTGGATTTAAGGAAAATAAAGTTGTATTTTCACGAGAGCGCCCCTGTCTGTACAGTGTAAAGAAAGTGGAACTTTGTCACCACTAGGTTGGGCAACATTGTGGTAAGGGTAATAAGAAGCCATTTATTATTGCACGTCTTGAAGAGACCCGGATTGTATGAAGGGGGAAGAACATATCAATATATATTTTTTTAAATTTATTAACTTATTATCTATTTTCATTGATTATTTTCTTTGCCAGTTTTACTAGCCGCGTTTGCTGGAGTTCAAACAATCATTTGGCACAATAATTTGTACTAGTTGAAAAACAAATTGCAAAATGGCGTCGGCTGATATTTATGGATAACATTTGCTGGATATTAAATAAATCGTAACATTTACATGGTAACGTAACATTTCAGCCATAAAAAACTCGGCAAATTTTATGAATCCAGAACTCACCGATCGAGAGTTGTTACTGCTTGTATATAACATAACATACAGATTTTAACTAAAACAAAAAGTCTATATAAGAATTAAATTTTCATCATCTTAAGGCGATGCCATACGTAGTAATGCAAAATCATGTGTTTTTGGTTTGAACATGAATCATGTGTTTTCTGTCCGAGTATACATATATTTAGGCATAATCAAGTTTTAAAAATAATTCACCAAAATTAGTACCATATTATGAATACGAACCAAATTCATTTTTAGAAAATTAATTTTATAAAATATATTATGATAAAACTATACTAAGGAGGGATTGTTTCGGAGGATTTGAACAATTCATCAAATTTCAATGTTGATTTCCGGGTTCTGTGAAAGTCCTATTCAAGTTCTGTTATTATATCAGCATAGGGTAGTTGCTTGACAGAACTGAAATAAAAACAGAACTTGAAAAAATCTTTCACAGAACCTGAAAATTAACTTTGAAATTTGAAGAATTGTTCAAATTCTCCGAAACAACCCGTCCTAAGGAGACCGAACGATTAGTCATAAAATAGACCCGATATTGTTTTACATGACAAAATTAATAAAAATAACATTGATGTCGCTATTCCAAATTCCTGTAATATTCAAAAATCTGTTTCTGAAAAAATAAGAAAATACACAGATTTAGGAAATGAAATTAAAATAATTTGTCATTCGCAGACTATTGAAATATTACCATTTGCTATTTCGGCTACTGGCATTATACCTAGCTCTCTCATTCAAAATGTAGGCGTATTAGATCTGTCAAAGAATTTACATTTAAAATGCAAAAATCAGTCAATTTAAATACATGTAGGATTACGAAAGATTTTTTAAAAATTTATGTTGAGCGATCAGTAGGATTTATAGGTCCAATTAGAAGTTCTACCGAACCGAACCCTTTGAGATGAATATCTGTGAATTATTTTCCCATTTGATCTCTGGTGATTAGACGTATTGTTTTGTATTATTTTGTATTTATTATGCTTATATAATGCACTTGCATAATGTGCATTGACTAGATGATCATTTGTGGAAAAGTGTGTGGAAGGGTTTAGTTTTTCCTGTGGAAGATTTAACCCGGATATAAAGTCGGTACATTCTAGCATCACGTTCATCAATAAAATGCATTGTACATAGGTATAGCTTTGTATTGGTGATCGACGAACCGGTTAATGCCATAAATTGATAATATTTTGACTAGTCTGTAGTTAGTACTAAGCTAGAAAATTGTAGAAATGTATCATATATTTTTACAGCGCCCTTGAGGTGATTTTGCACAAAAACGGCGCTATACAACACACACACACACACTTTTATGTGTACAGTTATATAAGTAAAAATACCAATAGTTCTTATTTTTTGAGTACCCGTGACGTAACATAATATGGAGTATGATTTAAAACAGAAAATATCATTAAAATTATAATTATATATATTTAATTTATAATATCATATATTTTATTATAATTTCAGGCTTAAGTGCTCAAACCACTCCACAATCCAGATCGCTAACGCATTCCTTCAGAGTGGACGCATCACGCGTTCCGAACGAAATGCCCTCTGATGTTCGGAACACCCCTCTCAAATGCCTCTTTTACGGCTGAACGATAAAGATTATTTTAATTCCCACCAATTTAAAGCTTAAATACTACCCACGATTATTAGGTAGGTACTTTTTTCACTATTTAAAAAAAAAAAAAAAAACATTATTTGATAATGTGGGCTTCACTGAGTGTTTTGCACATGCTGCCGCCTCCATTTTACAATTTAATAATATTGAATAAAAAGATAATATTATGAAACAATTAATTGAAATAAAATAGAGGCTGTAACGAAAAATAATTAAACCTATTAAATATTATGAGATACGGATGTATATAATGATGTGTGCATTGAAATGGTGCTATGTATATATATATATATATATATATATATATATATACGGATGTATATAATGATGTGTGCATTGAAATGGTGCTATGTATATATATATATATATATATATATTAGAGTTTAGCGGTCAAAAATGGTTTTTTTTATTCATAATAATAATAAAGAAGGATAGTGTCCCAAAAATAAATCACGATAAATGCGGCATTCATCAAGTTAAAACGGATATTTCGACGCTTCATAGCTCATGATGAAAATGCAAATTAATTTAACTTCCTATTTCGAATCGAGGATGTTGGAAAAACAAACCCTCGTGCTATTATAAAAGGAAAGGTAGATGAATTATCGAAGTAGTACATCCAGAGTTCAATGACATGCTTTGACACATCTTTTAGCACGCCTAATGGGGTAAAACCGACTCTTGCTTAGCAAGACGTGGCATCATTCTTGCACGGAACGATGCTTCATTCGGTCAGCCTCGTGACGCGTCGGCTCTTTCCGCCCGGCCGCCAAAACTCTGTGCGGTATATTTGCTTCTATTCTCACTAAAATTGGCAATGCTTTTATTTTGAATGATGATGAATTTTCAATTTGTGTATAATATTAGTAACAAAAATTTTAATCAAAAAATATAAAGACTTGTTTACTTTCATTTTCACTTCATTCCATTAAGGCGATGTCATACGTAGAAATGAAAAATCATGTGTTTTTGGTTTGATAATTTGGTCGCTTAGAAATGTTTCACATGCTTTAATTAAATTCTGTGAGTAGAATACATCTTGGCCTTTGAAATAATCGAGTATTTTTTGGATAAGTCTTATTATAACCCCAGAAAAAAATAATATAATAGCCTATGAAAACTGCTTTTAAGTTCAAAATCTCCTACTTACAAACCTATTTTCGGTTATAATTTTATTGTATAATGTGGTAAATTAAGTTATTTATAAAATGATCGAAAAAAAATTAAATATTTATGCCTGAACATCCAAAAAATAAAATAAAGGCACTTTTTGGCCAAGTTTTTTCCTTGCATAAATCAAAACAGGCGGATGGTGTTAAGCGGGAATTTAAACCTTATCGCCATCTACGTAGGGGTTGTTATTGATAGCGGCTCAATTTAAAATATTACACGACGTAGTGCATCGCCTTAAAATCAATATCGATGACGGCTATTTTTTTAACTTACTGTCAAATCTAAATTCAAACAAAGGGTTAAGTTTAAAATTTCTACTGGTAAATAATTTTTCTTGGCTGTTTAAATTTAAATTGGACATTGCAAATAGGTATTAATTAGGTCGCGCAATTATAGTTGATAAAAACTCATAATATGGGTCAATAAAAACTGCCAAAATATGGGTCTTGTAGTAAACCAGCAGAAGACCAAATACATGGCCGTAGGATGTACCCAACAAACCCCATCTCTCGTATGTGGAAGCCAAAATTTTGAAACGGTACCAAGATTCACATACCTGGGCTCCCTGATAACAAACAATAACAACACTACAGAGGAGATCTAGAAGCGCATAGTGAATGCAAACCGCTGCTATTTCCGCCTACAAAAACAAATAAAATCCAGACTGCTTTCCAGAACCACCAAGGTATTAGTGTACAAAACACTTATTAGACCAGTGCTTACGTACGCAGCCGAGACGTGGGTTCTAACTAAGAAAAATGAGCGAACACTGGACGTTTTTGAAAGGAAAATTTTGAGGCGCATCTTCGGACCGGTTCTAGAAAATGGATTCTGGCGCAGACGTTATAACAATGAGCTCTATACTCTGTTTAAGGAGCTAAACGTCACAAAGTTCATAAAACTGGGAAGACTTCGGTGGCTAGGTCATGTGAAGAGAATTACCGAGCATCAAGAACCAAAGTCCCTGCTGAGCTCAAGACCGATAGGGAGAAGGAGCGTGGGAAGGCCAAGGTTAAGATGGAGCGACAACGTCCTCAAAGATTTGTCTGCCTTGGAGCTTCGAAACTGGAGAGAGCTGGCGCGGGACCGAGATGAGTGGAGGAAGACTCTTGAGGAGGCCAAGACCCACCAGGGGTTGTAGAGCCAAAAGTGATGATGATGATGATGATGAAAAACACATATGCTTACGGTTGTAGAATTACTGAAACAGCATTTTGTCTTGCTTTTTTAATGTGAAACCGCACAACAGTCTTAACCGTTCCTAACCGTCTGGAGCCAGTGAGATATATGAGACTATGGCATCCCCAATTGCTTAAGCCTTGAATTTAAATAAGCAAAGAGTTAGTTATTTTCTTCTTAAAATTATTTAATTTAGTAGTATTGATAGTACAACGCTCCAGACGAAGTTCAAGTTGCCAACGATCAAAGCCTCCCCCACTCCCAATGCCGTCAAGAGTTTAAGTGGCACCTAGTTTAAAGGGTGCTTCTGTCCGAGTGCGAGAGCGGATCAACTCTACCTGCCCGCTGAAGTCGGTGATTTGATCCTCAATTCATGGCTCGATAACCGCAAGACGCGATGGGAGCTTTGAGAGCCATTGCCTTCACTCTACAAATCTGTACAGTCTCGTCACTAATGTTATGATGAACTACGTCTATCGGAATATACAAAGAAAGCAAACTTAATACGTCTATAAGGGGTGTTAAGGCAAGCATCAGACTAAGTTTAAGAGGAAGCTACAAGCCAAAAATGTGTATATTCTTTGTATACCTTATATTGTAGGTAATAGGCATTCAAATCACTTGACAAAAGGAGTCTAGAAACGTTCGATTTCAAGGACAAAACTGGTTTTTATTTATTTTGTAAATAATTTTATAAGAAAGTAAAAAAATTAATCCAGTGAAACTGTCACAGATAATCTTAGCTATAAGTTCATACATTTCTATTGAATAAATATATTTTTTAGTAGTTTACATTTATTTATTTTTTTTGAGTAATTTTTTTTTTTATTTGTGTTCTACTCAAGCGAAACGACAGGAAAACCTTCAATCTATTTAAATCGTATTTTTTGGTATTCATAATGTACACCAATTCGTTATAAAGATGAAACAAAATACTGATTTGGCACTAAGCTTCGCCTTAACAGTGATTTCTGACATTATTTGCAATAAAAAATATGAACGAAATTTTGACTACCAGTGATTTTTTTATGTTTACTTAACTTCCTTTGACAATATATGTACCATAGATATCATACTTAAAGAACCAAGGGAGATGGGCAAATAAATAATTAAGCCATCAAAAGGGAAATAAAGTGTACGAATTTATTAATAATAATCGTATATTCGGACATTTTCATTAATGTAATCAATGAAGACAATACTAATGACGAAAGTTGATCGATGATTAATAGTTGGCCGAATCAGTTCAGTGGTCAGAGCACTTCCCGGATAGGAAGATCCCCTGGGTTCAATAACCAGAAGCTACAACTCCGACCGAGAAGAAACCACCAACTTAAGCCATTCTATTCATATTAAACGAAGCTATAAGCATTTTTTTATAATAATTATTTATTATAGTTGAAGAAATTTACATATTTTGCTTTATAAATACATAATACTATTTCTTAACTATCAAATTGTTATTTCCTATTTTACTTATAATAAGGTATCATACACTTAATAAGGATCTAAATAATAATTAAAAAATAAATTAAAAATTCTGCAACAGAAACACCAAAACGTGATAATTTAAAAATGTGACTGAACGCCATTGGTACTTATAACTTATAACCCACCCAGCAATGTCCAGCATAGAATTGATTTTACAAATAAATAATTGCCCTAAAATCACTATTCTACAACGCTGCGACAAAGCAACGGCATGTAAAGTATTATCTCTACTATCTGTACTTGAAATCAGTGACAACTTACAGCAAACATTACCAAAAAATGTTTCCACTTTGAGTAGGCGCTGTCACATTATTTGACGTGAGAATAATGTTAGTCAGACATGCGACCACACATAATAATTACGGTCGCACCAGTACTAAATTCTGGGTTCACTAGCCAATAAAATCCACTAAAATTGTGGGCAACGCTATTTGCTAGAAAAGACTTAACCATTGTTGAATCCCGAACGTCTTTAGAAAACACCTCTATTTGAATTTCACTTTGGTTTTCGGGAATAATTAAATGCAAATGGAAGCGGAAATTATCCCACTCCGCGACATCCGATCGAGCTGAGACTCGGAAGATAGACTGGTTGTGAATGACAATGCATTCTATTTTGGTGGCTTTATGTTTAGATCTCCCAACGCTCCTTCATCTGGCAGCATTATAAAGAAGCCTCTTCGGTAGTCGTCTTCCATTCTCTATCTCTGTTCTACAGATTTGCGAATTACAATCTACAATCGATATAGCTGGTGATAGCCTAATGTCCGTCAGAAACTATTTTCTTGAATGACTCCGAAAATTCTTCACAGTTCCCAGCAAACCGATTCTTAGCTTAGCACCGGTCTGTGAATGTTTTATAGAAATTACTTTTATTGCTTCTCGTGAGCAGTCTCGATTTGACTTGTATTTGGAGATCGTAGTAGGATCTTTTGCCCTGGGGGCAAAATGGGTTAAAGAAAACCCAGCTGTCGATGGTGTGAATATCGCACCTTGATAGAAAGAAGGCTGATGAACTTTATTCATGGAGGATCTATGTTACAGTGAAAACAATGATATATAGAATACGCGAGATTTTTTAAGTATCCACCACACCATTTGTATAAGTATCAGTGCTTACAGGAACTAGTTAGTTATGGAATTAGTAATATTAATAATTAAGTAATGCACTTCAATGCGGAATTCATTATTACTTTTAGTAGCAATAGACAGAACTAGAGGAAACAAATAAATTGCTTACTAAAATAACATGACTACGCCTTGCCAATAAACATAATAATATGATCGATTTATGCAGTGAATTGTGGTTACCCCAAAAGAAGATAAACACGAAAATCGCGTGCACCGCGTTCGAACACAAAAACCCCCACAGCAGTACAAAACAATACTCACAATGACTCACGGGTCGTTTTTATGGAAAAGTCAAACAAGTTCCCCTTCGTGACGATAAGGTGAAGCACTTATGAAGGTAACTTGTAGATATTTCAAAGAAAGTTTTTAGAACGAAGAATCTTAATATACGACATCAACAACAACGGTATATTCCTTTTATCGGCTGGTAAGTCGAGAATCAAAATTAAGTGTCATTTGATTTTCTGCCAAAATGCCTAAGAAACTGGGTCGCAAAGTAATAATTTGTAAAATATATTCTTAACCCTGTTGTAGTGTAATTATTTTTCTTTATAAACTTTATTTAATTTTAAACGCTCTTCGAACCTGCCCTAATTTGAGCATAGGCCCGGAGTACTCATTCACGTTTCATTAAACAGGAGATGAATTAGAGCAGATTGCAGCACGGCTCCGTAGTAAACACAGCAAAACTTCGCGAGCAATCTGCACAATTCAAGAGCGCGGTTAATAAGCCGCCATTTAACAATGTGCAGCTGATTGCGATCAAACTGCGTGCAAACAGTATCTACTTGGATCTAAACATCATAAACTTTGAAAGATTATTGTCATTTTCTGAGTAACGTGGCTAACATTATAAATTCAAGGCAACATTCCGGCGAGGAATTTATAATTGTAAATTGGAACTACGCAACATCATATTACAGCTTGACATAATAAATTTATTTATATATATTATGTGCCCATATGGGCTAATAATATAAAGAAAAATACAGAATATCTTTAAAGCTTATATATTTTTAAGTCTCAGCCATTACGGACAATGAAGCCAAGCATTTTTAATAATTTGTTTGTTACTGTGTTGATGTGAAAAAAAAATTAGAATCGAAAATAATGCCAAGATCATTTATTTCATTGACCGAGGTGAGGGAAAAATTATAAATTTTATATTGATAGTTGAATGGTTGATTTTTCTAAAATATATAATTATTTGGCATTTGTTAATGTTCAGATACAGTTTTTTTTAAGTTTGCACCAATCTGGTAATTTATTTTAATTTAATTGAATGTGAATACAATTATCTATAGATTTTTACAAGTTTAAAGAGCTAAATTATTATCAAATACAGTATAAAAAGATATCGTTTATAAACAGTAAAGAAGTATTGGACCTAAATGCGACCCTTGAGGTACACCGCTTGTAGCCTATGACATGAGGTTAGAATTTTTTGTCACTTGAAGAATTCTATTAGTTAGGTATAATCCAATAATTTACCCTCTATTCTGAATTTTGAGTTTATTTAGAAGAATTTTACGGGTTATTTTGTCGAATGCTTTTACGAAGTCGGTATATATTCAGTCGACGTGGGTTTTATTTCCAAATGCAAATCATCTTGAGTGATGAGGCCCATTTCCACCTCGGTGGCTTCGTCAACAAGCAAAATTGTCGCATCTGGTGCTCGGAAAACCCAATAGTTATTGTTGAAAAGCCTCTCTATCCTCAACGTGTGACTGTTTGGTGCGGTTTATGGTCCGGCGGAGTCAATGTACCTTACTTTTTCGAAAATGAGGCTGGAGCAACAGTTACGGTGAATGGATTGCGCTATTGAGAGATGATTAATGATTGTTTATGGCCGGAAATGGATGGTATTCATCTGGACAACGTTTAATTTCAACAAGACGGCGCTACGTGCCACACAAGCTACGAAACCATTGATCTTTTACGGTTGAATATCAAAATAACACCTCTTATTGGAAAACCCTTTATATTGCTATTCAAACTTCAAGACAAACACACTAAATAAAAATCAATATTATTATCCACCTATTATAAAATCTTTTTACTGTTTCAGGCGAAGACCACACAGAAAACCCCTCGTGATCCCAAATGGGGTAGCGACTCATAGAATTGCAAAAGAATTACAATTAATCTTTATAACGAATTGGTGTACATTATGAATGCCAAAAATATGCTTTAGATAAATTGAAGGTTTTCCTATCGTTTCGCTTGAGTAGAATACAAATAAATTACTGAATAAAAAATATAAATGTAAACTACTAAAAAATATATTTTTGCAATAGAAGTATGAACGCATAAAGGAAACCACTTTTAAAAATACAGTATTATAGCTAAGATTATCTGTGACAGTTTCATATGATTTACTTTTTTTGCTTTCTTATAAAATTATTTTTTAAATAAATAAAAACCAGTTTTGTGGTTGAAATCGAACGTTTCTAGACTCCGTTTTTCAAACGATTTTAATGTCTTTTACAATTACATAGAATTGCAGTTCTTAATCAGAACTCAAATTTACATCACAAAATTATTACACTGGTGTGTAACAAATGTACACTTATTAAGTTTAAACCTGCCTCTTGGACTGTCAACCAGCTTGCGCTTTCACTAGTAACAGGTAATTGTAATTACGGGCACGCGAATGCCGCACAAAATAATAATTCCCATGGAAATGCGGGCTCTGAACCAAATAGCCCAAGCAGAACTCGCTAAATGCACCAACCGGAGGAGTAGGGGCAATCTCACCAAACATCACACATACCAAAATAATTATTCAATTCCATAATTCTTCGAAACTGCATTCACAATAATGTTTATTTTTTATTTTATTTTAACTGTATTTTACTTTCCCATATCGCTAAAATGTACCTACTACTTATTGACTGACCCCCTGGAGTCCTGATTTGACTCGACCGTATTGCATTTCGTTTGTCCGTAAATTTGTTTGTAAGTTCTGTTTCGTTTCAAGATGGTGGCCCGTTCAGTTTATCAGTAAAAATATTTTTTGTCAAATGTGAAATCGTTGTATATTTTTAACTTTCTTATTCGCATTTTTTCTTTGTTGTGAAACTTACCTGTCTGAAGAAGTTTGAGAAAAAAAAAATCATTGCTAAAGTGATATTTCTATTTCTATCTAATAATATTATGATGCTGCTCAACAGATGGCAGTGATACTTCAATAATGTCATGTAATATTCTAACTAATGTTATTTGTTGATGATTGAAACATGCTTACACATTTACAGTGGATCGAGTGTTAGAATGGTTTATTGTAGCTCGAAGCGGCAGGTAGGTACCTACCCGCTTCACCGACTTTCAGCTCTGTGACAAAAAGCGTTGACGAAGAATCCGAGAACCGTTAAATTGTGACACCGGCATTCGACCGTACGAAAATTGCCTACACAAAGTAAACGGTAACTTTTACATTATTTATTGTAAAATGAAAAGTTGACAGCTGAATGAAAAAACGGAGAAAATGAGCCGCGGTTGAAACTACGTAGAACTATCTACAGCGGCCATAGAATAGAGAAGAACCTAAGAAATGCTTTGTCGGGGTGTTTCGTGATTCAATCGGGCCTTAAATTATTTCAAATAAAGATCTGTGTTTCATCATCGTTATGAATCTTTCAATTTGATCAAATGGGATGGCCATATACCTACCTATGATGTCAGGCAAGTGTAAGAGATACAGAGCGCGTACTAAATGGAATAGAACCATCGACCAAATGCTAGAACCAAAAGTCAGTGGCGACTGGCAACATTTGTTTCCAATCAAATCTACATGGAAGGCATTTCTAGTGTGTGTTATCTATTCATTGGCGGTGGCCAACTGACATTTAGAATCTAACTGATTTTTTGAAAGGGCCTCGTACCACAGTTAAAAATAATTAAACTGTTTAAAAATTGTCATTTCAACTCTCGAAAGGTGCGAGAACGTTAAGATACGAAAGTGAACGGTAGAAGTCCGGGAAGACATGGCACGATCGAGTGAATTCTTGAGTCAGTTGATTGTAAGAATCAGAATAACCGAAGAGTAGTCGACGATGTATAAATATAAATGAAGCTAGAAATATACGCCAAAATAGAGTTATTTATTTATTTTTATTTAAGTACATAAAACAGGCATGGTGCCCTAAAATTTACATACATAATAATAACAAAGTGATGATAACAAAAATAGTAACAAAATGAATAAGCTAAATATGCAGAAGTAAATGACAAATAAGAATGGACAAAAGGTAAATACAAATATGTTCATAAACGATTTGTTATTGTCACACCTGTACTGGTAAGACACTGATTAGGTAGGTACAATTTTGCTTCTCTTAAATAAAGGACTTCATCACTCAATATCAGCTTAATAGATTAAAGGTAATACGTTTTTTTTTAATGTTTAAATTGGTCATTAAAAATGTCTATTTCATTATTAGAGCCATGTATAATGTTATAATTTCTTAATATTCGCGGTACAGGGGAAAAATATCTCATTGATTATTTATGTGGTAGGCTTTAACATAGAAAATGTCTTTCATCCTCCTTGTTGATTTTCTTGATGGTATATTGATGTTAATTTGGGATAAAATGTTTGGTGTATCAACTGATGCATGTATAATTTTGTGTAGAAGCAGTAAGTCAGAAAGTTTACGTCTGACCGTCAGTGAGTGTAGTTTATAGTGCAAAATTCGGTCATTATATGTTCCAAATTGACCAGATAAACCTTCACGATAAGCAATTACACGGGTTAGTTTCCTTTGTATGGATTCAATCCTATAATTATGAATCTCATAATTGGGAGACCAAATTGTTGATGCGTATTCGAGAATACTTCGCACAATTGATTTATACATATAATGTTAAAGTTAATTCTGTTCTTTTAGAACAATTCGTGATTCTTAGCGTTAATCCTAATACTTGTGATGCACTTTTTGAAATTGTATCTACATGTTTATTAAAGCTAAGTGACGAGATAAATGTCACGCCTAAGTCTTTGATTGAAGTTGTGTTTAGTAAAGGGATATTGTTAATGTGATATGTGTTTGAGAATTTATTAATGTTCTTTGTGAATGAAATTACGGCACATTTGTTTTCATTAAAATATAAATCATTTAGTGAGCACCATTCATGAAGTGATGATAAGTCTTTTTGCAAATCGGTGCAATCTTCTAATGATGTAATTTTTTGTACAACTTGGTCATCGGCAAACAGGAGATATTTTAATGTTTTTATTCTTAAAATTATTTCGTTGATAAAGATTAAAAACAGCAAAGGTCCAAGATGCGAGTTCTCTCTTTCTGTCACATGTTTCGCGTATGAGCAAGAAGAGTTCAGAGGTTTACATCTAATGTTACAAAATAAATATATATATATTAACATGGCGGGTAAATATCACACAAATTTTGATGTAAATTGTGTCGAACTTATTGTACGATCCATATTCGTTAGTTTTTACTACCCGAAAATTATTTGATTTGATTTGATTTATATCCCGAAAACCTTCTGAATTTTCCTATTCAAAGTACACCCGCTGTATTTCCATGCTTAAAGTGTACCGCACCGTGCAGAATGCCTGGTCACCAAATAGCATCACAGGTGTTCATATAGGTGTGCAGAATGTATCTATATGAGTATGTATGGGTATATAGAGCCAGAGTCACCGCTGTAATTCTAGAAGCTAGAAGCCTAGGCAACTGGTCCAAATTACGGAGTTCAGCCATCGATCGCCGATATTTTGGAAGGGTGTTTGGGGGAATACAAAATAAACACATTCTGTGCATTATGAGTACGACCAGTGATGGAGGACAAAACTTTGCAGATTCTGAGTAGGTCGCCTTTTGAAATTCCGCTGGTTCATTCCGTATTGCAATCTACTGCACTAGGTTTTTAGAGCGATGCAAATATTATAATTGCAGATTCTCTTTGGAATCTGACGATATTTTCGCCGAGTGGCTATTGCAAACAAATTTGAAAAAAAACTGTTCTTCGCATTGGTCATTGGAGAGAACTATAGTTTTCGTCCTTTTTTCAACGTCTAAGGTTGTGTTACCCAGTGTTACAATTATGAGACTACTTCATAGCCATAAAGGATTAAGAAAAATATCTTGTTACTACTTTTTTAAATGCAGGTTTGTGCATACACCCTTTTCTGTAACTTTGAGAGAAATAATTTACTGTTAAATTACCATTGAGAGTGCATTCTGTTTGAAGTGTAATGCGAATAAAAATGCTATATTCATATGAATTTTGAAAAAAACCTTCTAGTTCGGATAACTCAGGGAAGGTTAATCCCCAGTGCTACCAATACACACATATCCCTAAAAATATAGAAGAACACACAGATATATAATAAAACATTCAAATAATATATTTTTTTATAATTAATATATACATTATAACTCATAACACATCTCTCGTAAGTGGTACCATCTCGACATTAACTACCATTCCCGCGAGGCTTGCACCGCACTCTGAGCGTTCTGGCAATCACATAAGCAGAATGATTTTTTTTACGTTTTTTAAAACTGAACTCTATTTTAGGGCGGCGCGCATGCAGTTATATTTTTGACATTAATTGGCTATTTTTCAGGGACGTAAAATAGAATGCAAAAAATTGAATGAAAAATGCACCACTGCACATTGCCGATTATTAAAAGCCAGCTCGTATCGTAGTTTATTATTAAATTGTAACGATTTGTATGATCTCATGACAAGCCAGCTTGACATAGGTCTAACGTAACGTTATGTTTTATTTAATTAAAAAATATATTTTTTTAATAAATAATGCCGTCACAAAGTGAAAACCGGTTAGAAGAAGGTTTCTTCGAAAAATAATCTGTCATATTTTCACTTCTCACAATTCATCCTCAATGAATTTCCTACTATTGGTTCTTTAGACACATCTTTACAAAAGTCTTATTGCTGATACACATGATTCTGCCATTGAGACTTTCGTTGTATAATCTAAGAAAACTGTTACGTGCAATATTTATAAGAGGGAGAGGTTTCAATTCATCTCTCAAAACAACATTTTATCCATGGTTTCCAGTCCACATTGCGTAATTATCTGACGTGCTCAAGATTTGGAAACATCAATCAAACCATACAAGCCACCTACCTGGATCATTTTTTCAAAGAAGACGGGCGGTTATAATATACATGTTTTTCGTGCAAAGACTTTATTTCAGTTTCAGAAAGAAAGTACCTACGTTACGATCTGCAGCGTTTCTGCTGTTTCCCGAAGGCAGGAAATTGCCTCCCTCTTGAGGCACCGGCAATGGGTTGCTAGTTGCTAGTCTAAAGAAAATGCTCGACAAGTACAATAACTGTATAGTTCGAGCATCGTCCAGGATGAGTGGATCAATTAACAAGGAATAGCACTAGTATTGTAAAGTTTCAATTTGCACCGAAATTGAAACTTTACATTACGAAATACGAACAAACATACCTCTTTTATATTATACACGGTGTCCGAAAACTCGTACCTAGTACAAGTCGGAAACTGGTGCATCTACATCACCTTTGGAGTTCATTTTGCGGTATAACTTTTTGATTTGAGCTTTCGTTTTCGAATCAATAATCCGAAGCTGGAATTTTTTACGTCAAATTAAAAAAAAATCGATAGCTCAGGGGTTAATATCAGCTGCAAAATAAATGCATCAGTTTTTTTAACCTTTAGTGCGGAAAAAATGGAAAAAAGGTATTTTTAAATGGAATTTTTTTTTGCTTCTCAACGTGATGTAGATTTTCCATTAGTTTCCCGCTTGTATATTACGAGTATATTCTTTCATTTTCACACTGGAATAAAAATTATTATTACTATGAATTAAATTAAAGTTCGAGTGGCGGTTGAAGTGTTGATATTTTTCTATTGAAAAAAATACATATTTGTGTCATTATTTTATTTTTCATATTTTAAAAATTTTATAATTATTTGAAATATTTTTGTGGAACAAGAAATATTACGCCACCGGAATTAAAATAAATTTTATTAGAAGAGTTATTGCCATTTCAATTTTTTTTTAACCTCCCAGATTCTCTTCTCCTCCCAGATAACCATTGTATTTGTAAAATTAGTACTTTCATCAGATTCAAAAGATGTTGGCTTCGATTCACGCAGAGAGCAGGTCGCTAGTCTGCTGGCAACTATAAAAACCCCTACAGACCACAGAATTTGGTTGGTTCAGGTTGAGTGTTGCGATGCGATGGTTGGTCAATTTCGTCAGTTTCTCCTCTGGGAAACACGCGAAACATGTTTCCAAATTCAACAAAATAAAGAAAAAAAATCGATTGCTCTGGTAGCATCGTTAACTATTAATATGAAAAGAAGAAGACAGAGGTGGACAAAAAAATGGATAGTGGAACGAAAAAAATCAGTAATATGATGATACTAAAAGAATAAAAATGTGGCTTTTTACAATTTTAATCGTTGCATCTTTTTCGATACATTTGAACTGCTCCAAAAGGATCGCAAGAACTTCATTCCTGGTATCTCTATCAGAGTACATCTTGCTTGTGCTATACAATCTTCACACAATGTTTTAAAAAATCCGTCAGAACCTAATGATCGTTAACCTATCATTCGTCATGCCTGTCATTTTATTATTTTAACAACTCCGCACAGCGGCTTCCTAGGCAGACTGAGTAAAGTTGGTTCAACTCAACCACGCTACAGACGAATCAACTCGGTTAGCGGTTGGGTGATTGGATGGTGGTTGGGCACTCTGGCGGTGCAACCGTTCAGTTTGATAGCAACGCCCCCTTATCACGTTCAACTCAACCAAATTGATACAAGCACTCAACCAAATTGAATGTTATGTAACGCCCATTAAAATAAGCCTCCTTCAATTGCTGAAGCTAATGATAAGTGCAATTGAAATTAAAGAATCGTAGATGGTCCAGTATTATATTCGGCCTGCCATTTTACGGTTACACACAATACATAAATACGGGACGAGAAATGCTAAATGCATTAGATTAAATGCAATCATCGATTTTGTAGATGCGTACGAGGAAAAACATTTATAATGAACTATGACTTTGCCGCCCGGGAACCGTTTGGATAACCAACACCTTTGCCGTAGGTCACACCATGTCGTTCGCTACGTTTGGTGACTTAGCAGGGTAGCCGGGACCTTGGGTTGAGGTGTGTCTAGGTCTTGGCGGCGGATGCGGGCAAACCCGTCTATTACGTGGCGGGTCGGATACAGGTTGAGGGAGACCTTTTGACCTCTCCAGCCGGACTCTCTCATGACCCATCACATTGCACCGCAGCGGGTGGGATGGATTCATACTCCGTCACTCCTGGAGACATTGACCAGAATCCTACCCACCTCTCATACATTTTTCCTTCCCAAAGCTTTCTCTCCTTCATTTCCTTAAAAATACCCTTCACATAGCATCCCCAGAGATGACATAGGCTCTGAAGGATTTTTTTTCCTAAGAGCCTCCTGTGTGGAGATAATGTATACAAAAATCACGGCAAAGATTTGATCTATGCAGAGATTTTTTTACAATGCAAATAATTTTACGATGATTGAAATTAATATATTGTACATATAGTATGAATCCTATAATTTCTATACCCGCTATATCCGATTTTTTGACAAAATGATCTGAGTATGACATCTTGTTCACATTTTTGCGAGCAACAAGAGGAGCCTAAAATTGAGTTTCAAAACCCTCCTTATCACGACCAAAAACCATGTTAAAACTGCGAGTGAGAAACCAAATCCGCTATATCATACAGAAAGTTACTATCAAAACGCGCTATATCGGATTCAACCAATCACAAGCAGTTATTTTGCCAAAATACAATATGGCCGCCGCTCTGACGCCACGCTCGTGTGTCAAAATGATCTACGCGTGAGTTTCTAAACCCGCCATGTCGCCTCAGTTGACTTTCAAAATCACGAAGTGAGTATCAAAATCCGCTATATCCATTTTATTTATCGAAATTACTTAATTATTGCTAGACATATATAGAAAAATAAATGCTTTTCGAAATTTTATTACTCCAATTCATTATATAAAAAATTGTAATGCATTTACTTATGTACGCTAGAGATGTGACAGTTTTTTGCGGTTTTCTCCAAATCAATGAAAGTTGATATAGCGGGTATAGAAATTACACGACTCAGTTAACCTTTTATAGTGACACGGAGAGCACACTCAATTTTACGCTTAAAACAATTTAATATTTTACGGTATTTTTAAACAGTGAAACTAACAAGTTAACGAGTCATCGAGAGACTGCAAGTTTAAGGAAGTCGGAGAGCAATCCTGCTGGTTCCTAAATTCATAACTGAGTGAGCATTGTCAATATAATTAAAAGTCAAAACATTAAGTATTATTGTCACCCAAACTACTACCGCGCGGCTGGGTCCCTAGTATCTACTTCAAATCACTCCACCTTAAATACAGGCTGACCCATCCTCCATTTTTCCAAAAAAAAAAAAAAATTTAAGTTAATAAAATGGATTCCCAAGGATTCATCAATCTGGCTAGAAACGCGGTTGAGGCCCTCACTGAATTAATAATTGACCCAACAAGCAAATTAAACAAAGATCAAATTGCAAAAATGGTACCAAAAACAAATGCTATTCTCGGAACCATTGCCCAAATGGCTGCCAAAATGGCAGCACTCGAGGGTGAGCTGTCAGCTTTTAAAGCATTATCCAATAAACCTAACTCAGGAGTATCTACTTGTGAAGCAGCCGACGAACTCGAAGAAAGAAAAAAAAGAGCAAATAATCTAATAATCATAAATATTCCTGAAAGCTCTAAGCTCAACCAAATAGAAAAAATACAAGATGACAAAATACAAATTACAAATATATTGAATAAGATTGATAGTAACATTGAAATTAACTCTATCAACACTTTACGCCTTGGAGCAGTGAGGCCGGATAAACCTAGGCCCGTTAAGGTTATTCTAAAGAACTCCACTGAAGCAATAAATATCCTCAGGAGAAAGAACTTTTATCTGACCAACTCCAGTGTTAAAATCTTTTCCGACCAAACACCGAACCAACGAAAATTCTTGTCGGACCTCCGCCAAGAATTGGAAACTCGGATAAAGGGAGGAGAAGTTGGGTTAACAATAAAATATATGAATAACAAGCCCACAATAATAAGGTCAACTTCAAAAAACTCAAACACATCATCGGATACGGCCAAAATATCCGAGGCTGCGGTACCAAACTCATAGAGCTACAAACTACTCTTCCACTACTCCAACACATTGAAGTTTTTCTTCTTACCGAAACTTGGCTTGATCCTGATATTCACACCGAGGAACTTGGATTTTCATCTCACAACACCTACCGCCTTGACAGAAATCCAGCCACTAGTACTAAAACCAGAGGAGGAGGAGTTCTTATATCCGTTACAAAATTACTGCCATCCACTCGATTAATTTGTAAACATCTGGACGTGGAACAGGTATTCGTTTTACTAAAAACTAAATCAGGCAAAATTCTACTGGGATGTGTCTACATTCCTCCTGGATCCAATATCACAGTCTACAGAAACCACATAGATGACCTCGAAACCTTTAAAAATAAATACCCTGATGCCAGAACAATTTTATTTGGTGACTATAATACCCCTTGCATTGATTGGATGAATAAGGACTCTTATAACAACTTAAGCCTACCAGAAAATGCCCGCGAAATAATAGATATGACGAACTTACTCTCTCTACATCAAGTCAATCAAGTCTACAATACCAATAATCGGCTGCTGGATTTAGTATTCTGCAGTGATACCTCAGTCCATATTGCTAAATCAGTTGACGAGCTTCTCCCCCTAGACTGCCACCACCCCGCCCTAAGCATAACCATCACTACTAATAACTCACCAGATGACACAACTGTTCTTCCTAACCTAACTTATAATTTCTCCAAAGCTGACTATTCTAACATGAATCAATATCTTGCAAATGAAGACTGGTCATTTCTTCACAAAAATAATACTATTAACTATAATTTTGAATTATTTTACAAAATTATTAATAAGGCCATTGAAAGCTTTGTACCACTTTCACACTTCAAGGAAGCGAAGTTCCCAAAATGGTTCAGTGGCGAGCTAATAAACCTAGTTATCTGTAAAAAAATTGCACACAAAAACTTTAAAGAATCGAACTCTCTTATCGACTACAAGATATTTCACAACTATAGAACTCAATGTAAAAAACTATCAAGAAATTCATATTTCAATTATATAAATGGAATCGAAAACTCTATACCTTCTAATATACAAAACTTTTTCACTCACGTTAACTCTCTTAGAAAAAACAAACAAGGTTTACCCCTTTCAATGCACTTCAAAGAAAAGAGTAGTACTGACATGAATGTAAAAGTTAACTATTTTGCTGATTATTTTAAAAGCGTCTATGACGAAGATATCCCAGACAATTATATACCACCTTCGTCGCTTAACGAGAGCATACATATCCCTGCCATACACATCAACATAAACGATGTTATAAGTAAAATCAAATCCTTAGACAAAAACAAAAAGGCTGGACCTGATAATGTACATCCCAATATCCTGATAAATTGCATTACTTCACTGGCTGAGCCGATTTTTCTATTGTTTAATCAATCCCTTGACACAGGGTGCTTCCCTGATATTTGGAAATGTTGTTATCTAACTCCTATATTTAAAAAGGGTAATAAAAGTGATGTTACTAACTATAGACCAATATGTAAGCTATCTGTAATTCCTAAACTTTTTGAAAAACTATTACTTGATTAAATTTCGCCATGTATTAAACATCTCATTGTTCCGAATCAACACGGATTTTTGTCAGGTAGATCAACTCTGACAAATCTCTCGTTATATGAAAACTATATATCAAACGCATTAGCTAACAGAACTCAAGTCGATTCCATATATACGGACTTTATCAAGGCCTTTGACAAAGTATGCCATAAAATTCTCCTGATCTAACTACGTAAGCTCGGTATTGGCGGAAAACTTTTAGAATGGTTTGCTAGCTATCTAACTAATAGAGTTTTACTTGTAAAAATCAATTTGTTCATTTCCAATCAATTTATAGCTACCAGTGGTGTACCACAGGGGTCTCATTTAGGCCCAATATTATTTTTACTGTTCATAAATGATATTGTAAATATATTTGATGAAGATATTAATACGTTACTTTTCGCAGATGATTTAAAAATATTTAAAATAATCAAAAGTGCTGAAGATTGTATCTGTCTACAAAATAATTTGAACAGGTTAATTAATTGGTGTTCTCTTAACAAACTTCACCTGAACATAAATAAGTGTTATTCAATTAAATTTTACAGAATAAATCAACCAATTATTCATTCATATAAACTCAATAACTCAATCCTTACCTCTGTCGAAGAAATTAATGACCTGGGGATAACTTTCGACTCTAAATTAAACTTCATATCGCATATAAATAATATTAATAATAAAGGAATGAAAATGCTAGGCTTCATTCTTCGAAATTCCAGAGGTTTCAAGAATATTTCAACATTAAAAATTTTGTATACATCCCTGGTTCGTAGTCAAGTCGAATATAACTCCTCGATCTGGTCCCCCCACTACAAATTACATTCAGATTCAATCGAAAAAATTCAACATAAATTCCTAAGACACATTAATTTTAAACTCGGTATTTCCATTGAAAATATAAATTATAATTACTTGATGAAAAATCTAAATTTATTAAAACTCTCAGATCGAAGAATTATATCCGACTTAATATTTATGTTCAAAATTGTAAATGGTAGTATAGACAGTCCTGATTTAATTAACCTCATTGAATTTCATATACCCACAAGAGCTACTCGTTCTAAAATTTTGTTTAAATGCAACAATATCAGGACTGAGTATTCCAAACACTCGCTTGTACCTAGGTTGCATGAAGTTAGTAATAGATATGCAGATGTGGCAGATCTATTTAACTGCACGCAAGGTAGGTACAAGAGGGCTATGCTATCAAATCTTTTCAATCAATATTAATTTAATCTAATTCTACCTTATTTGCACTATACAAACGTATGTACTTGTATCTCTTGTTTACTTACTTACCTACTTACTCTCTAATGTCATTTCACAATCAAATGCCACATATATTTGTAATTCTTTTTTTTAAATATTTTAACTGTGACATGTTATCATTGTTTATGGTATATTTATACCGTTGATATTAAATAAATTAAATAAATAATTAAGCCTCGGCATATGCTGTTTGGAATTGCGATTTGGGTAACACCCACCTTTTTTAGTTTTCACAACTGCGCATAGGGTTTTGATTGTCGCTAAGATAGCAATTTTAGATATTTCACTTCTTGCGTTTGCTACATCTGTTGATATTATTGAGAACTAAAATTAATTTTACCAAAAGTTGGACATACTCTCCAAATTCGCCGTGCATTTAACGGCAACACGTAGTAAGGGTCGACAAAAGTCCGCCGATCGTTAGGTATTTGGTACTTGATAAATAAACTTTTATTTCGGTGGACAAATACTAGCGACGTTACTTGACCTGGACGCGCGCGGAACTTAAAACGCCTACAATTCTCAAACTGATTGACGATCCGTCAGATTGACAATCCGTTGTTAACAGACCGATTGCCTTCTCTGATGCATAGACGCAATGTAGGCATGCTGTGTCTGTTCTACAGGTATTTCAATGGAGCCTGCTCCAAGGAGCTAGCAGCATTGATTCCTGATGCACCGGTGCACGTGCGCGAAACTCGACGGACACGAACTGAACACCCGTTCACGGTTGACGTTGGCTTCATGAGAACGGACCGTTTTTACGACTCGTTTTTGTGTAAGTCGGCTCGTATGTGGAACGAGCTACCGGAATCTGTTTTTCCTCCCTCCTATAATCCGAGCCTCTTCAAGGCCCGCATTAACAAATCCCTTCCTACAGCCCCTACCTTACTCCGCCTCACAACGCCGCCCAACCGGGTGGTGACATAGTTCCCCTGTCTGTGCACTGCACAGGCAGGGACACTCTTGTGAGGTGTCACATAAAAAAAAAAAAAAAAAAAAAAAACTAAGGATATTACAGATTTAATTAATTAAATCTTTTTTTATATTATATTAAAATGTAACTTATGTTTATACTTTTATAAAAGTATATACATAAGTAAATAATTACATATTTAAAAGATATTTTTTATTGTTTTAAGCTTTTTTATATCAACAGGGTTTGAACTCTAGGTTCCTCCTAGGGACTTTTTGTAATTATTTATTTATTCATTTAAACAGTACAATAATTATAAAGAGTTATCTAATATGTTTGCATTATAACATTATGAACTACAATCTACCATATTTTACCCCATTACGACGTCTATGTGCTGACGGAAAATCGGCTCTACTCGGAAATAAAATCAACAGAACTCGGACTAAAGGCGAAGCTCAATTAATGCTAAATAGTGATTTTCCATTAATCTTTATAACGAATTTGTTTACATTATGAATACCAAATAAAATGCTTTATATAAATTGATGCTTTTCTTATCTTTTCCCTTGAGGAGAATTCAAATGAAAAAATTATTTACTCCATATAAAATATAAATGTAAGCTACTAAAAAATGTATTTATTCAATAAAAATGTATGAATGCACAAATGAATCAACTTTTAAAAAATAACATATTATGGGTAAGATTATCTGTGACAGTTTCCTTTGATTAATTTTTTGCGTACTTATAAATTTGTATACAAAATAAATAAAAACCACTTTTGCGCATGAAATCGAGTGTTTCTTGACTCCATTTTCCAAGAGATTTTAATGCCTACTACCTGTGTATTTGTCACGAAATAAGGCAAACAAAGAATATACATATTTTTGGCTTGTAGCTTCCTCTTAAGACGCGGCATTCTGCATTTCGAATTGTAGATGAGCGACGCCCACCACTTTTACTTATCAAAGAGTTCGTATAGGGTGACGAATCCATTGAATTTTTTTCCTATAGAACAATAAAAACATGGAAAAATATCTATTTATCCTTTAGTTTATTAACTTATTTACCTGAAATCTACCTTAAAGCGTTGGAATTTTGAAAAATTAACATTTTATTTTTTACTTGTACAATCACGCAGAATTACCTGCATCCTGTACGTAACAAAAACACCATCATCATTTAATGGCCAATACAAAACAAACTTACTCGGTTTTTCCAGTTATCAATGCATTAAATATGTCTTTAAATGGACGCATTCTAAGAAATAATATAAAATTATAAAAACAACTGGAAAAAGTTGAATATGTTTTGTAATACAGAGTTGTCCCTTGAGGATAATTTCTAATACTCGATTTTTTGCTTTACTTCACTTTTTTCTTTTTTAAATAAAAATTGAATTTCATAAAGATATTCGTAAATTTTATAAAAGTATACGTGATAGATACATTTGAATTAAATATGTTATTCAAAATATTTTTTTGTTTTAAACCACTTTATTTTGCTATATACGTCGACCGGTTTCGGTTGATCTCAACCTACTACTATTTCTAATTCTTCTAAATTATTAAGGCGTATTCCTATTTTATTTTTATGTATAATTTTGACTCCTGTATTTTTATCAAAAGTATGGTTAGTATTAATTAAATGTTCGGCAAAGTCTGAATAACCAGTATTTGTTAAACACCTGACGTGTTTTACTCTAATATTTCCAGAGTGGCAAAAAACGACTGCGGAATTCATTCAAGAAATAATCTCACAGTTTTAGAACAAACAGCTTCCATCGCCTTGTAGCAAACGAATTTTTGGCGACTCGGTATGCTTTTGTACACAAGCCGCGGCCTTTGGAGATTTCATATATTTCATATATTTCTCATTTTTGAAAAACAATATTATTTAACCGATAAATGCAATATTCACGTTAAATAAGGTATTCAAATATTTTAAATTAAATATTATTTACAAGAAATCACGTAATTTTAGATACCAAAAATTCTGACACACGTCCACTATGCCTGCCGACTGCGCGGGGACTTATTTATTTTTATTTATTTATTAATCTTAAGTTAGCTCACATCTTCGTGTGTGCTAATAGTTTTATAAACATGTACATTGTTTGGCAAACATAATCTTTCTTTAAATATTTCAATAAAGTCACAAAAAAAGAAACATTAATAATTGAGATAGACATATTTTCTTAATTCATTTTTGAACTTATTAATATTTTCTATCACAGCAATTTCCTTCGGGATTTTGTTATAGAGTTGAACGGCCTGGTACATCAGAGATTTTTGGGTGCTTGCATAGACATATGAATATTAGTAGACCTGCCCTAAGTGATTAAAAGCGTATTATCCCCACTCCCCATACCGGTTCCATTGGAGCCGGCTGTGCTCGCGTATGGCCTCAAGTGAAATTTGAAAACGTGACGTCATCATTCTTGTGCGAACTATGGTCGAGGCATCATCGGTTCATTTTACGAAATAACACTGCAAAATGTTGACTTGTGATATGAAAACTTGTAAAAATAGATGTGAAAAAGAGAATAAACCCAATTGTCGTATTACATTCCATAAGTAAGCATTATTTTACTTTATTTTAAGCTTATTCACACCGTATTATATGGATCAGTTTTAGAAACATATACTATCACATCACAATGTAGCGATTCTCAAGTGTGCTCATCGTTGTTTACTGGGGTAAGTAAATTATGAAACATTTGTAAAAGTGTCTTAACTAAATACTCTGAAACTAACTACGACTCTGAAAATAGAAGCTGCCTTACTTTGCCGAATTTGGACTTCGCAAATTTGTTCATAACGTGGCGAGTAATTTGCGCTCCCATGTAAAAATGTCTATTCATTCAAAAGCAGATTTTACTTTTAAGAACTAAATGGTGATATTATAATGCGAGATGCCTATTTACTGTCAAATTGATTTATTGACGAATCACAGTCAGCCTTACCCCCTTCGTTCTTCAACAGTTGATTTTACCCCTCGCCATTATCTTCTCGTCTATTAATTCCTATGTCTGTGGGTGCTTGTTTTTTTTCTTGTTGGCAATCTAATTTGCTTAGAATTTCTCGTCCCGTGTCCGTGTATCTCGTTATTGTAATTTATTTTTCTTTTCAGTTCCTTAGACATCATCCCTATGTTAATTTTATGTATAAAAATAAGTACATTCAAATACATTAATCAAATACATTCACTGACGAATGTTTGAAATGGTCTTATGTAAATCTTAATGTTAGAAAGAGCGCGCTAATATTTAACGTGATTGAAATGAACAGACGTAAGCGACTGCTGAGAAAATATTTAATAAAACACGACACATTTAAAATAGAAAAAAAATCTCTCGATATAGTTTTATTTGCATTTAAACATACACTCTAAATTTTTTTCATTCCTTTAACATATTAAATAACAGAACAAAACGTGTTTTTAATAAGTTTCGGAGCTTACTTTGCGATTTTTTTCTATCGAGGGAATTTCATATAGTTAACGTTTCGGCAAAACAAATGTATAGATATAATCTTCAAAAATAACATTTATTTTTTTTGGAACTTCAAGACTTAAGGAGTTAGCGAGAAACTGCTTATAAATCGGTAGAAATTGAAAATGCCGGGTCTTAAGTACCTAATTGTTCAATCTGGTTCAACAAGCCTTATCAATTTCTGAAGTTCCTTGAAGCACAAACGAAAATCAAAATGCTTCTGAAATTCAATTACCTCCGATGGAAATTTAATTTACCCAGTGGTGTGGGTGGGAGTACTTGGTTAAGTAGGAACATTGATTTCGCCGTTAACTTCAATAATGGCTAACGTGAAACGAATTCGTTAAGGCGCCTTATCCGGCACTACCTACCACTTAACCTCCCCAATAATATATACAATAGAACGTAGGTACGTACACCTTAGAACCTTAGTAGGCTTGTAATGAAAAATTCCGTATTTTATCAATTTCTTTCTTTATAAATGCATTGTCTTTTATAAAGTTATGGTACTTTTGCTTAATGAAGACTACACTCTCGACTGCAAGTTGTAGAAGTGAGATCCCCGAGGCGTATGTGTGTAAAACCATGTCTGATCGTATGTGAAATATGGAGTTCTGCAAAAAATGCAAAGCAGATGTAAGCGTACTGAGTACGATTGAGAATGGGACCCTTAGATGTTTTTGGCATGTAGATCGAATGAACGAAGAAAGGAGTATAAGGGGCATATATGATGCAAATATGAATACTAGCAGTAGTAGGAACGCTCGTGAAATACATGGCACGATCAAGTGAATCAGATACTTGAGTCGGACCATGTCAAGAGAATAATAGAAGAGTATGCATGAGACGATGTATGAATGTGGGTTGCATGATAAATCAACACAGTGACAATTCAACACACCTTTAAAAAGTGATATAAAGTCATTATAAGCGATGAAAAAAAAAATTAAACCTAACCTAAACTACTTAACCCAATTAATAAAGTTTTTGTTTCACCACTTTCCATGACTTTATATAACTTTTTAAAGATGAGATGAATTATCATTTTGATGATTTATCCGGTCACCATGAATGTGAATGTGGTCAGTAGTGTGTGCCTATACCGAGTTTTTGGCGGTACGTCATTTCTGCCTACCCCTTCGGAGAAACGGTGTAATGGTTAGTTGGTTTTAAATCTTCTAAACAGTCCAATGTGGAAATATAACCATTTTAGCTTCAAATTCTCAATCTCACTGTCTAGTGACATTTCGGTCGGTTACCATGACGTCACAAGCCTTTAGATCACACCCCCCCCCCTCAACCTTTCCCCACCCTACATCATATCAGTCTTTGTGGACGTATCAGATTCTGTTTTTGTTCTTTGCGAATGACAACGGAGACAGTCATAATATATTTGTAGCAAAACAACATATCATAAAAACATCGAACCGTTAATCTCTAGCATTACCAAATTTTAACAGCTTTTCTGTCCGGTATTTGAAAATAAGCCTTTATTTAACTGCATAAAAAGTCACGAACAACGACGCTATGGAGGTATCTAGTATCCACGAAAAATGAATTTATTAACGGTTGAAAAAATAAGAAAAAGGATTTATTTAAAAATAATGTCGAAACTCTGTTAAAGCCTGGTACTAAAAGAAGCATTGAATAAAATTAATGCTAAATCCTAATACAGGGTTTTCCATTGTCATTTTTTGACATTTGACAAGTAGAAACTACGCCATTAATAAAAATGGAACGATACACGCTTCAACAACGCATTGAAATTATTAAAATTCACTTGAGTGAATCAAATGCAAATCATCTTGAGTGATGAGGCCCATTTCAACCTCGGTGGCTTCGTCAACAAGCAAAATTGTCGCATCTGGGGCTCGGAAAACCCAAGAGTTATTGTTGAAAAGCCTCTCTATCTTCAACGTGTGACTGGTGCAGGTTATGGTCCGGCGGAGTCATTGGACCTTACTTTTTCAAAAAAAGGGCTGGAGCAACAGTTACGGTGAATGGATTACGCTATCGAGAGATGATTAATGATTTTTTATGGCCGGAATTGGATGGTATTGATCTGGACAACGTTTACTTTCAACAAGACGGCGCTACGTGCCACACAAGCAACAAAACCATTGATCTTTTACGATTGAATATCAAAATAACACATTTTATTGGAGAAGCCTGTAGTATCCACGAAAAATGAACTTATTAACCGTTGAAAAAAAATAAGAAAAATTATTCATTTAAAAATAATGTCGAAACTCTGTTAAAGCCTGGTACTAAAAGAAGCATTGAATAAAATTAATGCTAAATCCTAATAGTAGATGTTTCCTTTTTTAACTCTCTAATCACTCAAGCTGTTGGGAACACGCTTGTTTTCGTATTCAGTTAGAACATAACGAATCCGTTAACAATGAATCATTAGCGGCCATTAGGGAGGTAGGCCGAAATAAGTATGTATTTAAGCCTCACATCGAGACTTAACTGGATTATGATTAATTCACAAAGAGTAAGCGTGTTCGTTTACTTATGTCGTTTTACATTATGTGCGTTACTAGTTTTTTTTCTTGTGAAATACCGCAAGTGTTCCAACTGCCTGGAGCATCCCCAATTGTGTTATGCTGCAGTAAGAAGAGGGAGTAAATGGAGAATAGGAAGGTAGTAAAGTAGCTCACTATTCAGATGTGGTCACCAAACACGTCTCAAGTCATTTCAAACAACAACGGCCTCCGTAGTCGAGGGGTGACATTTAAAAATTATATACAGGGTGTATCGGCACTAACCCGACAAACTTTAACCAGCTATTCCTTAGCACATTTGGAGTAAAAAATATTATGGGCACCTTGCTGTCCGGTAGCATTTTTTTTTCAATTAAAAACAAAAAAAATAAAAATTTCCACACTACATCACTGTCATTGGCATTGATTTTCGTGTTCAACAGCTGTTATAAGCAAGTATGTCGAAAAGCGTCTTCGCTCTTTCGCACACACCAAATAATAATACTTAAAAATGAGACGAATGATGCCGTGCCATTTCGTTGTGATTGTAAAAGTGCGCCAATATAGGTACACACGTACATTATTCAACGGAATTCGAATAAAATATTGCCAGATGGGTTTTCAAACTTTGACAAAGGATAAAACATTGGTGACATGTGGTGAAAATATGAATAATAATTTTTTTATTAAAAAAAAACGTTACCGGACAGCAAAGTGCACATAAGATTTTTTACTCCAAATATGCTAAGGAATAGCTGGTTAAAGTTTGTCGGGTACGTGCCGATACACCCTGTATAGTATACTTGTGGCGCGTTCCAGAGTGGAAGATACTCTCAGTAATGCCCTGGTGTACCACCACCATTCAGAATTGAAACTTTGCTTAAAATAGCTTAAGCCGTGTTTGGTGATTAGATTTGAATAGCCAGGTACTCCCCCCCCCTTCCTCTTTCCCATCTCCGTCACCACTACCTTCAGCCGCACAACATACCCCAATTGGGAATGCCATACTCTCACCGACTCCAGACGGTCGGGAGCAGTTGGGACTTTTGTGCGGTCTTAAATAATTCTGCATGAAATCGCATAATTGTAACAAACCACAATATTTGTTTCTTTTCTAATAAAGTTATAACTGATAGAATAATAGAGTGATAGTTGTATATAGTATAATATTATAATTCTGAGAGCATCTACTGCTCTGGTCCTCTTGTGCTAATAAAATACTAACTAGAAATTCGATCAAAGTATCTTTGTAATTGCAACAACGATATTAGGAATCAGGAGTATGTCATTGAGACGCTCGCTTGAACCTAGATTACATGCAGTTGGCAATACTTTTTCAGAAATATTAGATGTGATCAACTGCACGGAATTTAGTTACAAGAAGGCTGTAAAAACATACCTAGTGAATAAATATTAATATTAGCTTTTATTATTCATTTGCATGTGTTCTTTTTTTATAATTTCTTATAATTTTTTTAAACAAATATTACTCTATTATCTATATCACATAGTTTTTAAAAGCCCGTATGGGCGTACAATATTATTAAATCAATAACTAAAATCCTACTTGTTTATAATAAATTAACAATAAAACAACTTTCTTGAAAACATACAAAAAAAAATTTTCACCACAAAATCTCAAAAAAAGTTAAGTGAAGAAGAATGTTTTTGGGGGCAATGCACGATTTTTTAAAATCATTAATATTTGTTAGTTTTTTTTGTTAACAAATCGCAACCTGAAATTCCAATAAATAAATATGACAACACTAATGCAAATGTCAACAGGGCGCGTATTAATAGGTAATTAATTCGTATGTTTGTGGGCTTGTATTATTTATTAACTGTTAGGTATCTACCTATCCGTAAAAAAATAATGAAATACTTGGTGAGTTTCCCCTTTCAAAATATGCTAATTTCACTTTAAAATATGTTTTTAAAGTGAAATTAGTTTTCACTTTTCCACTAATTCAAAATATGTTTTTTTTCTTATGGGGGGAGGGATAAGAATTTTTTTTTGGCGCTAAATAGAAGACAGCATAAAAACAAACTTGAGACATACTGATTACATAGAGAGAAAGGTGACGATTCCCACGACACGACGAAAAATCCTTTCGGTCAACCGTCGTTATTTGTGTTTATAATCCGGTAAGCGTGCTTCAGACTGATCGCGTGCGGCCTGCGGTGCGTCAATTGTACCGATAATCGTAACTCTGTGCAGGCACGTCCCAGTAGATTAGTATAAACAAACAATAACATTGCAATCGTTGTTATGATTATAATTTTTTGTTAAACTTTTTAAGATACCTACCTACATATAAAGTACAAATAAAGTGAGTCACGTGGGTATATACCGTCGCTTTACTAGGAAAACCTTATATAAAACCAAACCGTGTATTTTTCAAAACTTAATGATAAAGACTTCGTGGAGAGCTGAATACTTGCAATTCAATGCCGTATCTTAATAATGTTATAAAAAGAAACCCGTGTTTCCCTACCCGCCTAATTATTTTTACAACCAGCCACTACCACCCACCGGTGGATATGGTGGTAGATAGCCCTTGGTGTCACATCGAAAGTAAGAGAATTTGGTAAGGGTGGCTAAGCGTGGACGGGAGTGAGTGACGAAAATGTACTTTACTATGGGAAGTGGGAATGGCTGCGAATGCTTAAAATTATTTCAGAATGGGCCTGCCGACTAATATCATCCCAAAAATAACAGTCAAACTTTTCGGTTTCAATTTAGATTCGGTCTTTTCGTTTAAAAGTGAAATAAATAGGACCGAAAGCATCGGTTTCTTTATCTAAGACAACTCAAGTCTGTCCGAAGAAACCTTCCTACAGAGGCAATAAAACTACTTATCAACTCTTACGTAGTCTCACGTCTCGATTACTGCAACGGCATTTATGCCAGCCTTCCAAAATATCGAATTGCCAAACTTCAATCAGTGTTTAATGCAGCAGCACGGCTGCTAATAATTCTAATAATTCTCTAACAATTCGCACTTATAAGAACACCTACGAAACTTTCACTGGCTCAAGTGCCAGAAAGTAAAGAATCCAGTACAATTTGTGCTGGATGGTGTTTAAATCCATCAATGAAATGGCCCCACCCTATACACCTCTGAACTACGCTTTCCGGAAACCACTGGTCTGGTGCAGTCAACTTTTAGATCAACAACATCATCAGCTGGAGGCAGACTGATGGAACCTAAGCGCAAGCCAAATACTAAGTTTGGTGATCGTGCTTTCGGAGCATCTGGGCCGAAGGCTTGGAATAAATTCCCTCCGGAACTAAGGTGCATAACAAGTCCTACATAATTCAGGTCTAAACAACAAAACATAACTTTTTAGGCTCTCATAACCTTAAATTAAATATACCTGCCTGAAACTAGCCTTCTTGTATTGCCTATAATACATCCTAATCACACTTTTCTTATTGGATTTATATCATTCGAAATCTGTCTTATACCGAGGGAATTCAGGAAAATGAATTCTGATCAAAACCTTCTACTCTGGTACCGCTCAGCATAAAGATTTATTTTCCTTTCCTAAACACGCTCATTAAAGAACATAAATACAAATTATTAAAATAAATACCGGAAAGTCCAAATACGTCCTGTGCGTTCGAACCGTATCTAGATTTCTCTAATACAATAAACAGTGTTAATCTGGACCTATCAGTCAAGTGAGTCAAGTATGATACTGAATATTATCTGCCTGTATAAAATGTAAATAAATAATAACAATAACATGTGTACATTCTAGCATTACGTTCATCACTAAAATGCATTATACAATAAAACTATTTACTGGGTTTTCCCAATATTTGAATTTCTATTCCTACTTACTCTTTTTTAACCTGTAAGGTCATAGTATATAATACTGTTGAATTGCTACGCAAAGGCCCCTCGGAAAAAAATAAGAGGAAGGTCACTGTCTACATTAAATTCCAAAAAAAAATTTGCATGAAGCACGGCCAACGCCGGGGAATTCAGCTAGTTAATAAATAAATGGTAAATAAATGTTCAGACGACATCCTGTCAACTCCGAAGGCACTCATCGCATTACACCAACCCAACCAAAACTGCTACCGTAACGTGATGGTTATGCAAGTGCCGAATAAGATCACAGTTGTATTAATTGTTGCACTTTGCGTTGGCGAAAGCGACTGACGTAAACGAGCTGGTTTCAAAATAGAATTGGGAAATAATAAAACAATAACAGGAACTTAACTCAGATGTAGCATCATTTACAGATAAAAACAAATTATTGTACAAGTACGCAGAAAGTTAAAAGGGTGTAGCTTGCAAGTACATCCTACTCCTTACAGCTAACCCAATTCACAAGAAGTAGGGTACATAATATTATGTACAGAGTCCCAACTGCTCCCAACCGACTGGAGGCCGGAGGTAGAGGGGAGAAGGGTGGGATGGGGAAGACGAACTTGGTGAAGTACCTGGATATTAAGATCTCGTCACCAAATACGGCAAAAGCCAATTTAAGACAAAATTAGATTCTGAATGGTGATCTTTCACCAGGGCAATACTAAAAATATCTAAAAAAAAAATTTAAATTTTCTAACTTATTTCCATATGCGACGTGGCAAGAATTATGAGGTTTCAACATGTATGTTGATGAAACGTAAGCAGACATGATGTATTTCCTCTTGGCTTAGTTCACTCTGAGGCCTATCTTCCAGCTTTTCCATCCGCAATGAATGCTCCCATTAGTACTGCTAAAAACAAAGAAGGGGAGGCTCATTTCCAAGCTTGCCGGGCGAGTTTTTCTGTCAATCCTCAACATAGTCATATTTATATTATATATACTCTTGCTTCAGCTTCTCTACAACATTTTAACTTATGCAAGTAAAGGAATTGGCTGATGCTCCCCATGCGCCATTGTAACTATTCACATTAGTAAATGAGACATTTTCCGTAATCCGATAACATCTCATCCAACTGAATTACTTGCCGGAGCACGAATTCCATCCAATGTTCCAGGAAAATAATCCGAATGAGTGCACCTCTGAAGTTCGGGGATTACCAACTGGCTGAATATCACATTTTAAATATTTTACCAGATGCGTTGTAAGGCACGCACCGTGGATTTGTCGGGCTTGGACGCGTTTCGTCTGTAACCACTGATTAACATTGTTCTTGTCGCAACAAATATTATGTAATACGACAGTTCTAACTAAGAAACCATTTTCACTTACCACATTTTAAACTTTTTGACTACTCTTGAACATGAAATCACTCAGAGTTAAAATGGAGAAAGCTGTGTAGGCAATATAGGAACACCGACAGTAGCTCTGTTGTAACTTCACCATCTGATTCACTAATTTAAAAAAAATAACTGGTCCTGCTTCTCAGTGCTTATAGTGGAGCACTGAGAAGCAGGACCAGGGCATATGTGTCTTGAAGATGTATACAATATATTTGTGTCCCCCCAAACCCCTTAATAAATTGGGCAAAATTAGGAATGTGATTCAAAGACATAATTACGGTTAGGTACTAGATACACATTATGTTGATATAACTTTTAATTTATGAATAGCGTACCTGTTAGCGTTGTTATTGCTAATTAATCTAATTAAGATCATTAATTATCTCTTCAAATTAATGGTAATCCGTTTAAAAACGGTACTGATTTACCTAACTTTTAGTGAATTTATAATAATATCACGTGTTCATGAACCTGCGTTTGTCTGCACAATATATATTTAAGAATTGCGATAATGTGACATCGTGACCATACATAGATATTTTACTAAAATTTATCAGGAAACCTTTCAATTCATTCGTTAAGAGCATGCAATTCCGTTTTTAAACCATTACGAATAATTTGATAAGATTCTTAATAAATTAGCAATACTTTTTATTAGAAAGTTTTCTCCGTGTGGTGTGATAATAGTTAGGTACACTTGTATTCGATTCGAATAAACTGTGAATTGCCACCCAAAAGCAAGTTTTAATTCCAGCAGCGATACAGCCTTCTCTAAGATGACCATATAAATTATTGCGTAACGTAAATTATTTTATACGCAAACGTATTTCTACGTTAATCGAAGCGTGTATTTGTTAATAATCTGTTCTACTTAGTATCACTAGGTTGTAGGCACCTACCTATTTGTCCATAATATTCTTTTCCGTGTATTTTAATATTATTGTTACAGTTGTCCGTTCCGCAATTAAGTTGGCCAAGGCGTCCAATTGTTCACACATTGTTAGGAACAAATAGAAGACAGGTGGTAAAGTGATGAAGTGCCTACTGAGAAACGATGCCTACGGGCTGATTATTCTGTTCTACAGACGACCTGACAAACTAAGAGTTCTAGAGTTATTCCGGTGATTCAGAAACTGGGTGGTAGAACCCGTCTGGGGTGCTGGGGATGCTTGAAAGCGGTGCATATATATATGCCTGTGGGGTTTTAGGGAAAAGCGCGAGCGGTAGTAGCTAATAGTTCCGTACAATCAGACAACTCTGGTTAGTATTTACTCTAATGAATTAACAATGTAGATTGATGGTTCTTTCATTTTATTTGAAATACATTTACAACGGTATATAGTTAAGTATAATTGGTAATTGTTTTTTATATAATACCAGTATAATGCACATCTTATTGCGAAAGGAAAAAAAAAAGTTTTGAATTTCGTTCTCAATAGTGCATAACTCTGTCGACAGTGCTAAATTAAAGGTTTATGTTATTTGTGAACCCATAGTTGCATCGGGAGTTTAAATCCCAGCAGACATTCCGCAATTCTGCGATAAGCAGTCATCAACATTTTCAATATTATCAGTTCCAAACATCAAAATATGAACACGAGTAAATACATTGGTAGCATCATTTATGAATTTATGATAAAAAGAAAGGTCCAAGATGCGAACCCTGAGGCACGCCACCTGTAGCTTTAAATGTGTAAGACAATTGATATTTGAAGAGAAGATAAATAATATTCTTAAAAATTTAATAAGTTTCCGTTTATTCTAAGTTTCAACAGAATTTAATTCGTCATTTTAATTTTATGGCAAACCTTACAAAGACATTATAGGTATGACATGAAAAGGAGATGGAGAAATGAGGGATCGAAGTACGGATTGTAGGGTTTTTGGGATTATTTGAACCTAAACCTTTTGATGAAATAAGTAAAACGTTTTTAAATGTTTCGAACATTTTGGATGGAGTTATTGTTCACAATAAAATCAACTGAGGTTATTCACGTGTGTTTAAAATCATTGGTACGTTATAAAAACAATGTAGTTTGTTAATATTTTAAATAAAACACCTTGTTTTAAAAAACTTACAATCTTATCTCTCAATAATCACACAATGGTTGTGCAGTATTTTAGATCCACTGTTACAAAATCAGAAATTGGAGAAAGAATTGAATGCATTAGTGAGTTCCACGAATGCACTAATGAGTTCCATATTAAGCATGACAAAATCACACTCCAAAAAGCTACACGTGTATCGAATGGTAAATAGGTCAAGAATGGTACTAATAATAAAAACGTAGTGTACAGTCACCATTAACCTATTAAAACATCTGTTATTCTAGCAAGAATTACAAAGCATAATTTCGGATGCGTCTACGAACGCACGAGTGACTCCCAGAAACAAACAAGGCATGCCGAAATCAAATCATTAAGCATAATATGTATCAAACTGTGTTAGTACCTACGCAAAAACTTAATTTAATTTATTCTCACATTACATAGAAATCACCTACTTTCATTGTTCAGTAATAGAGATTTGTGAATAGTTAGTAGGTACCTGGCATCGGCCCAGTTTAACACTTTCTTTTCGTTTTGAAAAACATTGAAAACTCGTTCATTGATCGGCACATGATGGAAATGAGGATATAAGCCGAAAAAAGTAGCCTTGGCCTTGATATTCTAGAAAAATAATCTGCGAAAATTTCTAAACGGTAAAGCTAAATCGATCAAAGTGGTAGGTACTCTGAGAATCTGATTAGTGAAAGACTACCCATCAGAATCGAAACGATGAGCAAAATGGTTCTAGCTGTCTGATTGTCCTAATCTGAATGGCTACACAGAGAAAACTTACTTCAAATTTATTAATTATAAAATTATTCGTTTCCCGGTTAAAACGGGACTGCAGGCCATTAACGAATGAATTGACATATTTCTTAATAAACTATCAGTAAATAACATGGCGATGTCGAAACATGGGTTCACAAAAATTCTAATATTTTCGCATTTCGTCATTGTATACTGAACAAACGCAGGTGCATGATATATTATGAATGTACTAAAAGTTTATTAGGAAATCAGCAATACTCATGTTTCTGTATTCCATCCTCCCCCCCTCCCCTTTCCCTTCAGAATCACAACTTATCCCAATTGGGGTTTGCATAGTCTCACTGGCTCTGGGCATTTGGAACTTTTGTGCAGCGTTTACTCATATATTGTGTACAAGTAAAGTTATATAAATAGGCACCTACTCGCAAGTACATAAAGTTTTACCGTTTTTTGCGAATTAGATTTAAACTTTTTCATGTGTACTATCAAAGAAGCATATTTTTTTTAACCCACAGTACATAAAATATTTCAATTTAATTGTAAATTTTAAATACATTTTAGAAGTGTCCACCAAATACATTATTAAAAAAATAAAAAAAAATATAGAAACAGTCGTGTAAATTTTTTTGGTTATTTTCATTAAAAATCAATTATATTTAAATAACCAAGTAAATATTAAAATAATCCCCTCACACGCGCACTAAAATATTTCAGTTCGATGGTAGCTGGTTCTGATCGCCGACAGCAGCATCGCACCCCTCGTGTTGATCGCACCCTCGGCCGCGGGGAGGTTGCAGGGGGGCGGGGCATACATTACCGAAGGGTGATCGCCATCTTGGACCCCTGCGTTACATGACATCATCATTCCCCAAGCAAGCACTACCTCGCGCCTCAGACGCCCAACACAACAAGATGTATTGGTTAATCACAGCAATGAGGAGCGAATATTTTTTTGTTTGAATTTTTCGTTCTTTATTCATCAAAAGTCCAAAGGCTAGGAATGCTAGGAAATAAATTCAATTCAGCAATTTCTAACATTGTTATATTATATATTGTAGGATTTGAACCTGCGACTTTAGTATTGCTAGTCGAGAACCTTACTCCTCGATCACAGAAACCGCCAGAAATGACAACATGAATATATTACTTTTATTTCATATTTCTTTCTTACTAAATTTAATTTACTTATTCCTCATTATACTGTCCCAGTAGAGGTAAAGTCGCAAGGAGGAAATCCATAATTGGTTTAATTTTGGCTATATAATAATAATAATAATAATAAAGTGTTTATTCCGGTATGTGGGGAGGTTAGTGCAGTCCCACACATTCCATATAGAGATACAATAAAATATATAATCAAAAACAAAAAGATAGAACAGAGAACCAAAGAAAAGAAAACAGAATAAATTGAGAATAAAATAGAATAAAATGATAAAATAATAGAATAATAGAAAGTTGAAGCCTTTAGGGAGCCGTGACTATATTAGGAGCTAGTATTTTTCTCCAGTGTGCGTCAATGCTGGAGGATGGAATGAGGCGGGCTTCCATAGTGAGGATATTTCCAGAGCTTCTTATCCTTTCCCTCATTCCTGCCACCCTGGATCTAATAAGGGCTGCATATCCGGGAACTCGCCCCTCCGTGAACATACGGGAAGCGCTGCAGTATCTGGGGAGACAAAACATTGTGCGGAAGGCGTTGTTGTACTGGACCCGTAGTCTTTCTATACTACTCTTTTTGTAGTTTGCCCATAGTTCGCACGTGTACAACGTTGCGCAGAAGGAAAGGAAGAGCGTCCTTTTTACTGCGGTACTACAAAGGCGAAATCTTCTGCTGAGCATGTTTGCTTTAACGCTGAGAGCTCTCCTTTGTCTATCAATATCATCATCGTCCATCAGATTACTGGTGATTATGTGCCCAAGGTATTTAGTTCCTTCGGTCACCTTCAAGTTCACACCGTTCAAGGTAGCTGGAGGAATATTTTTCGGGCCTTGCCCATGTCTTATGACCAATAGTGCCGTTTTAGCAGGGTTATATAACATATTTGTTTCTTCAGCATACTCTTCACAGATTTTCAGAAGAATGCGCAGTCCCCTTATAGATGGTGCCATCAGGACCATATCGTCCGCATAACTGACGTTATTCAGACACTGTCCTCCGATGTGGCAGCCTACTCCTGCATTGTTTAGCCTTTCGGTGAGTTCGTCCATGTACAGATTGAACAATATCGGTGACATGCATCCTCCCTGTCTGACGCCACTCTTTAGGAGGAAAGGTTCGGAAAAATCATCCCTCCATCTTACTAAGTTTTCCTGCTGTCTGTGCCACGAGTCGTGGATATGTATGACCTCCGATGATATGCCTCTTTCTCTGAGTTTAGCCCATAGCAGAGGGTGAGAAACCCTGTCGAAGGCCTTGCTCAGGTCTAAGAAACATGCATATGAGGTAGTCTTTTTATTCCTGTAGTATTCCAGGGTTCTTTTTACCGTAAAAATAGCAGTATCGGTAGCAGTTTGCTTTTTGAATCCTATTTGGTTGTCATGGGTTTCCAGACTGGGTCCGATACTGTTTAATAATAGACGTTCGAATAATCGTGCGATGGTAGTGGCAATTGAGATAGGTCTATTGCTGTCTTGAGAGTAATAGTATAATAGGTGCAAACTGAAACAAATGTAAACTGTCGATTTCAAGAAAATTTAAAAATAAATAATTCCTTTATTTTAAAACATTATTTGATAAAGTTGGGATTACTAGGCGCTTTACCCAGTGTGGGGCCCTGAATAAAATACAATAAAAAAGGCGGTAATGAAAATTAAGCAATATATCTTCATGGTAAGTATAAGGAACATAAATAAAAAAACTTCAATCACAAAAATATAATTCAATTAAAAATGGGTTTTTGTTACTTAATCACCCAATAAAAGTAATCACAGTTTATAAATTTGAAATCGCTATTTTACTTGTATGCTAAGCATGATATATATATATATCGTGAGGTACGATGTATTTTGTATTATGTGTGTGTTTTAGGTCAGTTTTGAATTGCAGTTTTATTCTTCTAAGATATGAAATTTGTGTAAAATCGCCTCTTTTGTACTTTAATCTAAATCTTAATTATCCGTTTAAAATGTTTCCATTTTATGCTTCCGCCATTTTTTTATTTTTATTTAAATACCGCGCAAGTGTTTTAACCTCTCCCAACCGTCTGGAATCAGTGGCTAATGCAGACAGACTATGGCACCCCCATCTGCCAATGTTGTGAGGCTGAAGGTAATAGGGAGGGGAAAGAGTATCGAGTGTATGATATTTAAAAGCTTTTATTGCCTGATATTTATGAAGTCTTTGTCCAAAGCTTGTATTTATCGACGTACTTTTTTATATGTTATGCATGCGCATATCTAACTGGTCTATAGAAGTTAGTTTGTATTTGTTGAAATTTTGGATTAATAGTGTACATTCCAATAGTATTAATATTTCTACTTGTAGACACTCAGTTGGCAACAATATGCTCTCTTTTTTACCTGAAACAATCCCCAATTTTGGCGCAAATACTTCCAAAGACCCTCAATGTCAAATCGATCAGCTCAACATCTTAACTACAACATTGAGCAAACGTCGCAGTTTTGTGATGCTATATAAAATGTGTTTATTTCACCGGCATTGGCTGTGGGCCTAATTAGTAATCATTATATGTAGGATGATGTGTGGGAGAGATGCTGAATGGATCTAACTTAAATACTGGAATATACAATTTAGGTTTAATAATAAATATTCTAGCTACCATTGAACCTGAAATAAAATCTTTTGATCAATAGATACTTCGTCGTCGTACGAAAGTGAAACACTTACTAAAACTTCATCGTCCTCGTTCCCTGGAACGAAAATCCGAATAAAGGTTATAAACCACCCAAATGTATTCCGGTGCGCAAATGTGCGATAGTCATTATGAACTGATCATTCTGCATTATCTCTCTATAGACTAAAAGACCAAATCGTGGTATAAAACTAGGCGAAAAAGAGGCCCCTGGTGTTAACTGCCATAAAATATTGCGTAAGCAGCTATAACTAAAAGAAAAAGGACTGAGAAATCAGTGAAATGATTTTAGTTTCATTGGTAAAAAATTACGAGTTATCAATAAAGTAATATAAAAACTGAAAATATAAGTACAAAAACAACGGCATCAATGTTGTTAGAATCTTAAGCAAATATATAAAAAATAGCTTATTTGAACACTCCTGGTAGGAAAGATTACGAAATACTTCAACAATAAAAATACGAGTGACCGCGAGATGGTGAAGAAAAATCATCAAACTGTAAACATTTCGGAACACCTCCATCATGACCAGGGTTATCAAATGATTTCAAAATACATGTTTGTTTCATTCAAAAATGTTTGTGGATTAATTATCGTGGAAGATTTTCGTATTCGTTTTTTTAAATAGAACCTAGTCTCCTTTATTTGCCAGTTAAAATTAGTCAACAATGTTCAACATTACAAGAAATTAATAAATTTGAAACGTATGTTCTCTTGAAACAAATAACTTTTATCAAAAATAGGCAGCTCTGAAAGGTTGGACAAAACAGGTATGATTTGAAATTTTCACGGCCAAAAGTATTATAGTGTTTTGATTTTTGCGTATTATGCCGTGTTGCGCTACCTACTTCTTTAGCCAACGTTTCGGACAGCACTGCAGTGTCCATCATCACACATCTGCCCTGTTGATAAGAAAGAGGTAGCGCAACACGGCATACTACCCCAAAACAAATCACTATAGTGTGACAAAATAGTTAAAATTTACACCAAGCCGTAAGTATACTTTAATGTTGACGTTAGTGTTTTCTTTCGCATACATATTCTAGTAGTGACACGGAGAGCACACTCAATTTTACGCTTAACACAATTTAATATTTTACAGTATTTTTAAACAGTGAAACTAACAATTTAACGAGTCATTGAGAGACTGCAAGTTTAAGGAAGTCGGAGAGCAATCCTGCTGGTTCCGAAATTCATAACTGAGTGAGCATTTTCAATATAATTAAAAGTCAAAACATTAAGTATTATTGTCACCCAAACTAATACCGCGCGGCTGGGTCCCAAGTATCTACTTCAAATCACTCCACCTTAAATACAGGCTGACCCATCCTCCATTTTTCCAAAAAAAAAAAATTTTTTTTTTTAAAGCTAATAAAATGGATTCCCAAGGATTCATCAATCTGGCGAGAAACACGGTTGAGGCCCTCACTGAATTAATAATTGACCCGACAAGCAAATTAAACAAAGATCAAATCGCAAAAATGGTACAAATTCTATTCTCGGAACCATTGCTCAAATGGCTGCCAAAATGGCAGCACTCGAGGGTGAGCTGTCAGCTTTTAAAGCATTATCCAATAAACCTAACTCAGTAGTATCTACTTGTGAAGCAGCCGACGAACTCGAAGAAAGAAAAAAAGAGCAAATAATCTAATAATCATAAATATTCCTGAAAGCTCTAAGCTCAACCAAATAGAAAAAATACAAGATGACAAAATACAAATTTCAAATATCTTGAATAAGATTGATAGTAACATTGAAATTAACTCTATCAACACTTTACGCCTTGGAGCAGTGAGGCCGGATAAACCAAGGCCCGTTAAGGTTATTCTAAAGAACTCCACTGAAGCAATATATATCCTCAGGAGAAAGAACTTTTATCTGACGAACTCCACTGTTAAAATCTTTTCCGACCAAACACCGAACCAACGAAAATTCTTGTCGGACCTCCGCCAAGAATTGGAAACTCGGATAAAGGGAGGAGAAGCTGGGTTAACAATAAAATATATGAATAACAAGCCCACAATAATAAGGTCAACTTCAAAAAACTCAAACACATCATCGGATACGGCCAAAATATCCGAGGCTGCGGTACCAAACTCATAGAGCTACAAACTACTCTTCCACTACTCCAACACATTGAAGTTTTTCTTCTTACCGAAACTTGGCTTGATCCTGATATTCACACCGAGGAACTTGGATTTTCATCTCACAACACCTACCGCCTTGACAGAAATCCAGCCACTAGTACTAAAACCAGAGGAGGAGGAGTTCTTATATCCGTTACAAAATTACTGCCATCCACTCGATTAATTTGTAAACATCTGGACGTGGAACAGGTATTCGTTTTACTAAAAACTAAATCAGGCAAAATTCTACTGGGATGTGTCTACATTCCTCCTGGATCCAATATCACAGTCTACAGAAACCACATAGATGACCTCGAAACCTTTAAAAATAAATACCCTGATGCCAGAACAATTTTATTTGGTGACTATAATACCCCTTGCATTGATTGGATGAATAAGGACTCTGCCACCACCCCGCCCTAAGCATAACCATCACTACTAATAACTCACCAGATGACACAACTGTTCTTCCTAACCTAACTCATCAAGTCTACAATACCAATAATCGGCTGCTGGATTTAGTATTCTGCAGTGATACCTCAGTCCATATTGCTAAATCAGTTGACGAGCTTCTCCCCCTAGACTGCCACCACCCCGCCCTAAGCATAACCATCACTACTAATAACTCACCAGATGACACAACTGTTCTTCCTAACCTAACTTATAATTTCTCCAAAGCTGACTATTCTAACATGAATCAATATCTTGCAAATGAAGACTGGTCATTTCTTCACAAAAATAATACTATTAACTATAATTTTGAATTATTTTACAAAATTATTAATAAGGCCATTGAAAGCTTTGTACCACTTTCACACTTCAAGGAAGCGAAGTTCCCAAAATGGTTCAGTGGCGAGCTAATAAACCTAGTTATCTGTAAAAAAATTGCACACAAAAACTTTAAAGAATCGAACTCTCTTATCGACTACAAGATATTTCACAACTATAGAACTCAATGTAAAAAACTATCAAGAAATTCATATTTCAATTATATAAATGGAATCGAAAACTCTATACCTTCTAATATACAAAACTTTTTCACTCACGTTAACTCTCTTAGAAAAAACAAACAAGGTTTACCCCTTTCAATGCACTTCAAAGAAAAGAGTAGTACTGACATGAATGTAAAAGTTAACTATTTTGCTGATTATTTTAAAAGCGTCTATGACGAAGATATCCCAGACAATTATATACCACCTTCGTCGCTTAACGAGAGCATACATATCCCTGCCATACACATCAACATAAACGATGTTATAAGTAAAATCAAATCCTTAGACAAAAACAAAAAGGCTGGACCTGATAATGTACATCCCAATATCCTGATAAATTGCATTACTTCACTGGCTGAGCCGATTTTTCTATTATTTAATCAATCCCTTGACACAGGGTGCTTCCCTGATATTTGGAAAAGTTGTTATCTAACTCCTATATTTAAAAAGGGTAATAAAAGTGATGTTACTAACTATAGACCAATATGTAAGCTATCCGTAATTCCAAAACTTTTTGAAAAACTATTACTTGATAAAATTTCACCATGTATTAACCATCTCATTGTTCCGAATCAGCACGGATTTTTGTCGGGTTGACAACTCTGACAAATCTCTCGTTATATAAAAACTATATATCAAACGCATTAGCTAACAGAACCCAAGTCGATTCCATATATACGGACTTTACCAAGGCCTTTGACAAAGTATGCCATAAAATTTTCCTGATCAAACTGCGTAAGCTCGGTATTGACGGAAAACTTTTAGAATGGTTTGCTAGCTATCTAACTGATAGATTTTTACTTGTAAAAATCAATTTGTTCATTTCCAATTAATTTATAGCTACCAGTGGTGTACCACAGGGGTCTCATTTAGGCCCAATATTATTTTTACTGTTCATAAATGATATTGTAAATATATTTGATGAAGATATTAATGCGTTACGTTTCGCAGATGATTTAAAAATATTTAAAACAATCAAAAGCGCTGAAGATTGTATCTGTCTACAAAATAATTTGAACAGGTTAATTAATTGGTGTTCTCTTAACAAACTTCATCTGAACATAAATAAGTGTTATTCAATAATATTTTACAGAATAAATCAACCAATTATTCATTCATATAAACTCAATAAATTCTTACCTATGTCGAAGAAATTAATGACCTGGGGATAACTTTCGACTCTAAATTAAACTTTATATCGCATATAAATAATATTAATAATAAATGAATGAAAATGCTAGGCTTCATTCTTCGAAATTCCAGAGGATTCAAGAATATTTCAACATTAAAAATTTTGTATACATCCCTGGTTCGTAGTCAAGTCGAATATAACTCCTCGATCTGGTCCCCCCACTACAAATTACATTCAGATTCAATCGAAAAAATTCAACATAAATTCCTAAGACACATTAATAAACTCGGTATTCCCATTGAAAATATAAACTATAATTACTTGAAAACTCTCAGATCGAAGAATTATATCCGACTTAATATTTATGTTCAAAATTGTAAATGGTAGTATAGACAGACCTGATTTAATTAACCTCATTGAATTTCATATACCCACGAGAGCTACTCGTTCTAAAATTTTGTTTAAATGCAACAATATCAGGACTGAGTATTCCAAACACTCGCTTGTACCTAGGTTGCATGAAGTTAGTAATAGATACGCAGATGTGGCAGATCTATTTAACTGCACGCAAGGTAGGTACAAGAGGGCTATGCTATCAAATCTTTTCAATCAATATTAATTTAATCTAATTCTAGCTTATTTGCACTATAGAAACTTATGTACTTGTATCTCTTGTGTACTTACTTACTTACTCTCTAATGTCATTTCACAATCAAATGCCACATATATTTGTAATTCTTTTTTTTAAATATTTCTACGATTTTAACTGTCACATGTTATCATTGTTTATGGTATATTTATACAGTTGATATTAAATAAATAAAGGTGTAAAAACGCCCTGATTTCACAATACATTAATTGAGATCGATTCAACAGCTTGTCATCCTTCAGCATTTTGTTCAACTGGTAAACAAGATCTCGACGTACCGTGAATTGTTACGTGGTAGCTCGATTGCGTAAGCAAAACCAATTATTAAGGACGATAATTAAGTCCTGGATTCCGGCGAGCTGTCAGTAATAATTGTAGTTGATATTTCGTTATATAATCACGCGATGAAGACAAAAATGAATACGGCGTATGACATTGGTACATACCGAGGAGAAACGTTTTTATTAAAAACAAAAATAATTCATTTATAACACACGCACCAATTGGATGTTTTGGTTTCCAGTTTCACAAAATTTTAAATTATATACAAATACCAACTATTTTATATTTATATAACTGTTATATTGTGAATATTTCAATCAATTTTTAATAATAAGTATGACCTTGTTTTAAATGAATACCTATCTACTGCACTGTTTTTTTATGAATATAGTACTGTTTTAGGTACCTACTTCTCTGTAATAAGTGCGTGATTTCTGTACCACTCACTTATTTGTATAGGTACCTATTATTTATGTGCTCACGGCCTTAGCATTCTGCGAAGTCATCGGAATATTTTCATAATCAAAACTGTTTAGTTCACAGATTTTTTTAAACAAACTTTAACCCCATTTGGAGCTGCCATGGCGAGACTGCATTAAAATTTCTCTTATTTTAATTTGGCACCTTTTTATTGGTTTATGTCTCGATACTTGCTGTTAGTTAATCTTAGTCGACTAAAAGAATATTGATGGTCTTTGTGAACAATAAAAAATGCCTGGCTTTTTGAATTTATAGAACAAAATATATTCACAATAAACATTAGAAATATCTTTATTTGGAAATTATTGAATAATGTCTTTGTATATTTAATTACAAAAAAATTTTAAATGACTAAATATCAGTGAAACGTGGATCAATGGTAGTAACTATATTAGGAATTGTTAAACACTACGGTAAAAATACTATTAACCTTCCTACTTACCTAAATATGTTAAAAATTATATACACTGACTATCCTGTTTAAGTCCTTTTTATCTATTTGAATGAATGCAAATCTTGGGAGTGGAGATTAACCCACTTGCCGACTCCGATCGAGCTAAAACTCGGCAGAAAGACTCATCGTCGTTGACAATGCATACTATCAACTTTTGATGGCAACACAAACGCTGACATAAACGTATTTATCTGAAATCGGATGACATTACAGCAGTTAATATACTAAATAAATGTCGGTCCTACCCGATCTGCATTTAGCGAGGTTGGTGTGGAGTTGTTAACTCCAGTTCATGTGAATGAAGGTACAAGACTGCCTCCCCAAAAAAAAAATTATAAACAATAATTATAAATTGCATCGAAAGAGATTTCCGTCAGTGACAACAAAAAAATACCCAAATAAGATTTTATATAAGTCCCATTTGCTAAAAACTAAATGTCACCCTGTCTGTCTTTATTATCTACTTTGCTGCTTCTTTTAAATAATGATTAATGATTAGTTATGGTTCAAATATTGTTATAATATACTGTCAAATTACCCATCTTGTAACACATCTAATACTTATTTTTCTTTAATTTTGAAATATTTTGTGTTTGTATGTAGAATTACTTCATGTTTGTGATTACTCTTATGTTTGCTTCACTATAATGTAAATTGTTAACCTCGATACAGGCTTAGTCCTAGTGAGGTTGATTTTTATGTGAAAAAAAAGTGTTTTATTTATATTGAGATACAATAAATAAATAAAATATTAATACAAATATTTTTGGCAGTTTTATTTCCAAAACAACTGTGTATTTTTTTATTAATGTACACAGTTATGAATCGAGCAAGTATTTCATATACATATATTATATACATCGATGATGAGGGTCAGCAATCAAAAATGCCCTCTTTGAAGAATGATTAATCTGTAAATTCCATATAAAAAGTTAGAAAAATTTCCAAACAAAAGTTCTTACTTAGATTGTAAGCTTCTTCTATAAGTTGTATAGAATAACTTGTAGGCCCGGGCAGAAGTTATCCTGTCAAAGACTGCCTTCTATGTAGGGAAGTTAAAATTAGTACGTAATTTTGGTTGACAAAACTGAAAAAAAATAAAATTCGTTGAAAAAAAATTTTTTTTTAGATGTCGCACTACTTATATAGTACAAATTATTCTTTATTTGAAGCTGGAAAACCAACCACAGACGTTCACAAAGTTTCATTGAAATCGGTTGGGCGTTTTCGGAGATTAGCGTGTACGAACACCGTGACTCGTGATTTTTATATTTTAAGAAGATTATATGTGAAATTAGATTAGACTGGAATTTTAGGTATAACGTTCAAAAATACCTTGGCTAGTTTTCAAACTGCACATATTTACAGACAATTAATTTACATGCAATTAATTTACGGGCAGTTAACTTTGGTATTTTCATTGAATTTAAAACATAACTGTTTGAGGATTTTTGTCACTGGAAATCTTGGATATTTTCCTAACTGCCTATGTTTCACATTATCTCTGAATTATATATATATATATATATATATATGTTTATAGTATCTAAGTACATCGATGACCGTTACTAAACAAATGAAAAAATAATCTGTTTTATCGTTATTTTATTTGAACTGTATAAAAAACCGACAACCACAATACGGGCAATATGAGAAGCCACTTAGTCTGGTGTTGAAATATAATTAATGTAATATAAATGTAAATTTGAAATAAACATATTATAAATTCTGTGGGAATGCTTAGTAAGTACTCTCTAGCCGAGTATTCGTTTGTTATTAAAATATTAATCTTATAAGCCATACGAGTAGGAGTATGTGGTGTTCTAGAATTCATAAATAGTTAAGTTAGTAATCCAGCATAAATAATTAGACCTATTATAGATTTCCATGGTATTTTCTTTGGCATCTAATGATGCGTCTTGTTATTCAAGTTATCTGATAATCACGCCACTCTAATGAGCCTGATCGAATCCTTCACCTGTCAATTATTTACTTCGGCTGTAAACATTACGTTTGGTATCATCTCGTATCGCCAGCCTTGCTCTGAAGCTGCTTGCATGATGTTTATTTTAATTTGATTTTTCGTATCTTTATTTCTAGTATTTTTTTTTCACTCTTCAAGCTTTTAAGTACATCTGTTTGAACGTTGATTTTGTGTTCTTGATAGAATGAATAAATGAATGATAAGTGAATGAATGAAATGGAATCTTAGAAATAAAAATCAACCCAATTTTCCATTTGTTGAGCTGAAACGCAGAGCGATTCGTTGTCGATGACAATGCACTTTTGGTGGCAATCACGCTTACACACTTGGATGACATTACAACAGTTAATATACTAAATAAATGTCGGTCGCACCCAATCAAGATTTTGCTCGGTTGTTAAATCTTTTAGTTTCCTTAAATCTATCTACTCTATTTCTTAAAGTGAGTTAAAGCTATTTTTATCACTTATGTTAAAAAATAACAAAAAGACACATTTTCGTTTTCAAGAATTTTAAAAATAGATTTACATTATTTTTTTCCAAACCAGTTAAAAAAGCATGCAAGTTGCCCATTAAGATAATTTATTAAAAGCACCATCTTAATTATTCACATATTATTAATCTCATCATATTGAACGCCATAATGTGACGTCTGCCACGGTCCCGCCGCTGATAGCTCAGCTGTAACGTCTCTTTCCGTTACGCACGTCGTTTACAAGAAAGAGGGAGAGGTTACAACGGATCTATCAGCGGTGTCACGATACACACTCTTGGACCAATAGAAATGTTTGAATCACTGTCATTCTTTTAATTAATTATTTATGGACAGAGGCCAAATGTAATAATAATAATGTAAGACAATTTCGTGAAGTTCGCTGCGTGGATTATAATTTTATCATCGAAATTTTAATATCCAACTTTATAACTTTTGTGGAATTTTCCTCACGGACGCTCTGCTTACTGCCTTATTATCACGGTCCTGCCGACAAGAGCTGTGTTGTTTACATAATAATATGTATACATCACAATAATATATGATATATCGCAAGTATAGCAAGAGTTCGGTAATCAGGCCTTCCATAGTTCGACACGCTCAGTGATGACAATGCAATTCAATAAATACTCCAACATTACTCATATTATGTACGAAGAGTATATTATATAAATGTTTACAAAATCTTTATAAATAAAATAATAATAATAATAATAAGCCTTTTATTCTGAACTTCTTAATATAAATAAAAGGATAGAATAAAAACTTCTCGAACATTTTCACTGCATAGTTCAAAGTTCTTATTAATGCCAGGAGTGTTTCGTTATTGATTTGCATGGTTGAAGCAGTCGAGGACGCTCGAATAAGACTAAATCATTATCTTTGCGCTGGAATGAGATAAATATAGTTTTTTTAACAACTAGAAGACATAAATCAAAAAAAAATATTTTTGGTAAAATTATGCGTATAAAGGGGTGTATGGAGAATGTGCGATGTACAAGCGAATGGTTGAAGGAGCCGGGGACGGCCGAGAAGGACATGACACTAAGAATAAATCGAATACTCGGGTATGTATAGTAAAATGTGGCGTGTGTGATGAATGAAGAATGGGTTGTAAAGATAATGTTTGACGTGGAAGCGAATGGTAAATCAAGGTTGCCCGAAGAAGACATGGCACGATCAAGCGAAACAAATACTTAAATAAAATACTTTTTCAATTCGTAATAATAATATTATTTCCACAATTTTCAGGTATATTAGAATGTATAACTTCAAACTGTATTAAAAAAAACACCCAATGATACTACAGTTAAAATTACAAACAAAACTAAGTTAAATATCGTGCTCGAAATAAACAAATAGAATAATTACAGCGCAATTTCCATGACGATCACTTACTTTTTAGATGGTGTGTATCACACAGTTTCTTCTAGCGGGTAGGCAGATGGTTCCATTCATTATTTTTGACCCAGCGTACAAACAATGCTTCTTTCATATCCATCGCCTCCTGACACACTTTCGATTATTTCCGTATTTTACGAATGTGCCCTCGTTCATTGCTCCAGTAGTCCAGTCCAGTACAGTAGGCCGAAATCTCCATCGAACATCTCCCTCAACAATCACAACATCTACCATCTATTCTACACCCACGTTATTTCTCTTTATCATTCGTTCCTCGTGTATAGGTACATAATATTATAACTCATTGTTATTTTTATGATGTACATATTATATATAATAAGAGTGTCTGTTGCAGGCGGCATGGTTTTTATTTAAAATAAGAGGAAGGTGACTGTCTATATGATATTTTGAAGAACCACCGCATCCCTCTTTCCCATTCCTCAAAGCAAATTTTTGATAGTTGATGAAATTTTGCACACTAGACGTTCATATTCGCAACGCCGGAGACCTCAACAAGTCATCCTATAAATGTGACTAATTATTACTTTATAAGAATATAAGTGCAATTAGTAATCAATTAATATTTTAAGTTATTATGAATTCATTTCTTTTGGCCTTCCTTTGTCAGTTCAAAGCTTCACTCTCACTGCTATTTATATACATCAGGACAGGTATCAAAACTTCATTATGAACTGAGAGTAAATAAAAAATAAATCATGATAACAAGAAAAAAACTGCGCATAAATACACATTTATGTCTTTATTGCGGTAACCGGATTGCGCATTTAATCTATATCATGTCAGGTGTAATTTATTAGGTTTTGTGCGCTATTTATGTTTTGTATATTGAATTTGTTTGTATTCTTATATACTTGCACAATACAATATAATAAGTTAGGTTTTGTTTGTGCAAAATCCTTTTCGAAGCCGTTATTATTTCAGTTCATGGACTTTATTTTATTAATCCAGGACTTAAATGGTTTAGGTTTTGCATATGATTAAGCACAAACTAAAGCTATTATATTCGTCACTGTGGATGAAATGGTATAGGCTTTGTAAATGATTTCTCACAAATAAACGCATAGTATAGTTGTCTCCGTCACTGAAATAGTATAGGATTTGTAAATGATTTCTCACAAATAAACTACTATATTATAAATAGTCGTCACCTTAACTGAAATGGTATGGCTTTTGTAAATAAATTTGCACGAACAAATGCTACTCTATTACAATATATGTATATTCGTAACGTCGTGATGATAAAGACTGGTCCAGGCAACCCTTTCCCAAAGTTGTTTACAATGATCAATTTATTGACAAAGTAAAATACATTTATAAAAAATGTGAAAAATGCACATTAAAATAGACAATTATAATAATGTCTTAAGTGAGAACCCAGAATGGTAGATATTTTCAGTATCTCCCTGGTGAAAGTCCGCTATTCAAAATGAAAAAGTTACGTAAAATGGCTTTAACCGTGTTTAGTGACAAGATCTGAATAGCCGGATGCTTCCAAACCTTCATATTCTCCATCTCCTTCCCTTCCCACTTTCTACAGACTCACAAAATAAGCAAATTGAGGATGCAGTATGCAGTAGTCCCACTGCCTTCGGACTTTTGGCGGTATTCGCAGACACAAAACTAGGTAAACTTGACTTACCAAGAGGAAAACTATGAAATTTAAACATTTCTAAAAAAGAAATAAAATCAATAGTCTGGTAAAATATAATCTTATTATAGGCACCTCGGTAGGTATTTTATCACTTATCTCGATTTGAGAATATTATGTAATAATTTGATGATTTTCAATACATCAAACACACAGGTGTACCTACATCAGTTCCAATTTTGAAAATGTCATGGAAACTTGAAACTCGATGTGTTTAGCCAGTTTAGTGCGAATATATCGAATGTATTTGTCGGTGGATTTGGAAGTTCGATGTTTTATTCAGTTCTGTGGTAAGTACTTTTATAGTTATTAGTCGATAGCGGGAAAAGGCTTATTGTTAAAATTAAAACAGATCATAATAAAACCCTGCAATATTTGTTGTATGCTGTATTTATGATCGTAAGCCGCGTATTACAGCGTAGTATCTGTAATCTGTACGGGTCCGAGTATAGGTACATCGTTCTGGCGTACGTTTGGAAAGCGCGGAGAAAGTTGAGACAATAAAATGAATTCATATCGTAAAACAGTAAATATAGTAGTAACTAACTGTGTTACGTTATGGTCTCAAAATTTTCAGTTACTTGTTTTCTCATTTATTTTTTCATAAACTTGATTTTTTTAAATAATCTATACTTTAAGTATATATTATGTTAAAGAGTTTGTGCAAAAATGTTGTAAATTCATACAATATAAATTAGTTATTCTTAGTTGTTGTTCTTACCTGGATCGTAAAATTCAGTTTGTTTATAAATAAGTAGGTGGCTGTCTCCGTTCCGCACGCGAAGTTCTCATACTTTAATTTATAAACAATATAACACAAACACATCACAGATCAGCAATTTAAATACACAAGGCTGTACAAAGTCACCACTGATCGTATAAAACATTATTTCTTGGTTAACTTCAGTGCTTCAGTCCCACCTGGAAAGGTGTTTGGCGAAGAAGGTAATAACTACTTGCACAAAATGCCAAGTTATTCGGCGCGTACTTATAGATTTATATATGAAATGTGTTCCGAAAAGGCTCACTTAACACTGGTATTGTTCACTTGTTTCACTTGAAACATTTTAACACTTGGAAAACAGTTATTTCTAAAACATTTTGGCCGATTTTAGGGTAATCTGACACTTCTTGTAAATATTACAGCCCGCGCAAGAAGTACCTCCTACCTACAAACCGATTGTGCACGAGAAAACATAGCGATTATACCTACACCTACCGATTTGTATACATCACGAGCATTCCATAGAAGTATGCATTCGTAGAATGGTAACTTATAGAAGGTTAATTTTATAATTTTCCTGCTTTTTAAATCATTTAGTTTATTTTTTGCGTTAGCGTCTGCAAAATTGTGCAATTTATTTACCTCGTATAACCTTTTGTTCAGATACATATTGTATATGCACTATCGATTGCTTAATTAAGTGTCATAATCTAGCTATGATTGCAGTATAAACGAAGTGAGTAGTTGTTTGTTGTATCTACCCTTTATATCCCGACAAAAATTGATAACTGATAAAATGGAGACAGACTACACTCACTACGGTAAGAACTTACAAAGAAAATAAATCATTCACTTTTTATTGCATCGTCGTGTTCTGTGTCAGATAACATAATCTACCCGTTTTAGAAGCTAGAAGGGTTTTAAATAATGTTTTTTTTAAATAAAAACTAACTAACCAACCACCAAATAACTGGGTTTCTTCACACACTTCTTGCCTCATTCACATTTATACATCGTCTCATGCAATGTCTTCTATTATTCTGACTCTTGAATATCTGATTCATTTGACCGTGCCATGTCTTCGTGTACGAACACAAAGAACGCGTGTTTCGGCTTTCAGATTAGCCGGCGAGTAAGGGGTAGGGTTGCCATCCGTCCCGATATATCGGGACTGTCACCTATATTAAGCTGTCTGTCCCGACGTCCCGACAAAAGCCTTAAATGTCCCGATTGAAATTACGCAGTGCAAATTTTAATTTTCCGTGCGTCCAATAGCCCAGAGACTGCGGAGTCAATTTTACATTGTCAAGTCAATTATAACATGACTTGTACAGAGTTCTACAATTATGTTAAAAGGTACCCAGAGTTGTTGAGAAAAGCGAAATCTTCTGAAAAGTATGGCCAGCCAAGTACTTCTGCTAGTACCAATTAAAGTAACCTATAAAACAAACATATTTACTTACTTATTATAAAATAAAGAAATTGTTTGAGTATTACAAAATTTTTATTTGCTCCATGCTGCAACGTCCCGACGAGACCCTGGCCGAATATGGCAACCCTAGTAAGGGGCCGACTGGCGCAGGCGCGCCGACAATAATGTTTCTATCTAAACGTGTGAGAACGCACATAGTGAAGGCAGGTTCAGATTTGTGTCAGCGCGCTGGCGCGCCGAGAAGCTTTACCGGAATGAATTCTTAATTCCTACTCGCCGGTGCGGCCGGTTAGTGAAGCTTGTTTTGGAAGCTAGTGTCAAAACATAAATAAACAAGTCCTGTCAAAATGAGCGACTAATTGCTGCTGTTTTTAACAAATCGCCGATCTTGGATCAAAGAAGTTTACATAGCAACAGAAATGTTGTCGACAAGTGCTGGAAAGAAATCAGCAAGGATATGAATGAAAACGGTACGAACTAAGAAAAATTTATAATAACCTCAAATGTCACGAGTGAAATAAGGTATATTTAAAAAATCTTTCATTAATAAATAAAATTCATAAATTCACCATGAATTTTTCTACTACTATTGATTGGATGAATACCAATTGTTTTATTTCTTAATTTCAAGAAAGAATTCTCCAAAAGTAAAAAATCTTTTTCCGACGAGCTTGACAATTTGTTAAAACTGACAGCTGCTATCAGGCTACCGCGCAAATGGCGCGGATTTAACCGGCGTTCTATGTGTCCACAACTCGGCGCCTATCTTCTCCGGCGGACTCAGGCACTGAGTGCTGGTAATCTGAAAGCCGAAACACGCGTTCTTTGTGTTCGTACACTTCCTCGGGCGTCCTTGATTTCTGCTACCATTACCATTCGCATCATATATTCTCATTACACTATTTTTTTCGCTCATTAGCTCTCCATGCCCTAACCATCTAAGTGTCCTTTTCTTAATCTTACTCATGACGCTTACATCAGCTTTGAACTCTTTACGGATCTCCACATTTCTCACACAATCATGCATGGTTTTACCACACATGCGCCTCAGGAATCTCATTTCAACAGCATTCAGTCTACTTTCACCCTTTCTCTGCCAGTTCCATGCTTCACTTACTTACATCAGGGTAGGTACCAGCATTCCATTGTGGACATTTTTTCATAAATAATATAAATTTGCCTAGTAGTAGCGGCAGGATAATAACAAACAATGGATAATATTGGGATACATTTTTTCATGAGAATAAAACAAAAACACAACTTGGTATTATTTTTTAACCTTTCGCAACAATAATTTGTGGCAAAACAAATTCTAAAAAACTAAAAATGAAATGTCTAATATATGTGTTGACCGTCAAAAATATTAATTCATATATAATTTGAGTTTATATTAATTAAATGAATCATACGCAAGCCCGCGGTTTGTAGTTGGTTAACTATCTTTGTGGCTTGCGTATGATTCATTTAATTAATATACAATAATTAAATGAATCATACGCAAGCCCGCGGTTTGTAGTTGGTTAACTATCTTTGTTGTAATTGAGAATTTAAAATTATAATACCCTTTAAAATAGATTTGCGTAAGATGCACTTTAAATTTTACCAGCGTAATTTTATGACGTATTTTTAACATATCGTGAACCTAAAACTTAAAAAAATTGAGTTAGGTACTTTTATACTTTAATAACTCCTAACGTAATTTTTACTCCTTGTAGTATTGCGAGCTAAAAAACATTTTATCTATGGCAATGCCTAATGAAATGTCAAATTGAGATTTGACATAATATTTATCTTTGTTGAAAACAAAACATTCAAGACCGTTGATTATTTATGCCGTTGAAAATAATGCATTTCAATATTATTTCAGTATCCCGTTCTCCGGAAGATATGATTAACGTGCCTTAAAAAGTATGCCAAAGTTGGAATACTTTCTTACCCCATAATTATGAAGAAAAATGGTGAACCTCCCCAAATTTCGATAATGCAGTAGGTATGGTCGAGGGAACCCACTACTTTCCCGAACCATTTTAAGGATCACATATCTATATCAGTTCTCACGTCAAGACTCTAGTTTTGTTTAAACAATGCTTCTATTAAATTATTCTAAAAGTCCCCGACTGTCCTTACATGGTATAACATACAATTTTTTATACCAAAAACCAAGTGTTTTCATCCAAGGCAGCCTCTTCTTCTTCTTGTAGCCAGTGGAGAGTCAACAGTTATAAAGAGGAACATACATCAGAAAGTACTAAAGAAAGGAAAATCAAAACAAGCACGTTTCCATGGCAGCATACAACACAAGAACACTATCAGTTTCTGCCGCACCACAGGCAATTCCGACGAGAAACAGTGAGCAGTAGGAAGGGAAGGCGCTGTCCCCGGCAGCGCAGTGACCAGACGTGACCCCTATGAAGACGGTGGGACAGTGAAGAAGAGACTTCTGAACCTTGGTGACTAAGATCGGGGCTGAAGGGAACCTTCACTTTCACTGCTACTGCTATGTCAAAGGTGGCGCAGTGGATAGTGCATAAAACAAAGTGTTACAAAAGACAGTAAATAAAGGCACTTCCTGTTCCAGGCTGGGTCAAGGGGCTATTGCACCTCCTTATGGGGAGGGTGTTACAGTACAGACAAAGAAGCAGTACAATTCTAACCAATAAGATAAAAAGTAAAAATATTAAACCGATTACAGTGTCATTCCTAGAAGAAGATAAAATAAAAGCAAAGAAGTTCATAATGTTAAAACCTATTTTATATTACCTGGGCGATAAGTACATAAATAAAAACATTCGTACAGTATGCAGTTAGTAAGACAATAGAAGCAGAACAAAATAAATAACATAAAATAATAATTTAAGTTACATAACATCAATCATAGCGTACGATTCAAAAGGTAGTGAAAATATTTCTGATTCCCAAGGATACTAGTCCCTGATAGAGCAGCACATCTGACACCTGAAACAAAGTAATGATTCATTTTCAGTAATTGAAAAAATTCACCTTGTTCGATATGAGGTCGGAATTCCAAACCGGCCTAGTAGTAATGCCTTGCAAACCCTCATGCATTTCCTCTCGAGCATCCATCATGTTCTGACAGTGCCACAGAATGTGCATGACCGATTGGTTTTTCTCACAAAGGTCCATCCTGCTTGCAGAGAGTGACTGAGGCTAGACGGTCTTCCCCAAAAATTATCCATTGGGCATAGGCGCATTTCAACCACGGGTTACTTTCGACAGTATGAATAATTTTATTTTAATAGAAAAAATTAAAGTACGTAAACATATTGAATCACTTGGAAACCATTCTCATGTTACGTTTGTAATTATTAATCCAAAAATTCATTCTGGAAGGTTGTCATAGTGGCGTACACCCAAACCTAATTCCTCCAATAGAATTTTCGAAATCTTTTAGAAAGCATGAATGGTTTTTACTAAATGAACTTGAATTTCATACCACAAATATTTCACTTTAGAATGGTTTTTCCAAAAATTGGAAGAGAGAAAAAATGATCTAACCATAAACTTAAATTTGATAGATTGAAGATACTTTTTGTTTTAGAAATAAATATTTCATATTATTCTTTGCCTTTGTGTGTTTTTTTCTTCATTTTCCCTTTGATAATTTAAGTTCTAGTTGATTTGACTTTTTTGCAAGCATTATAATTCATAATTAATCTTTCCTAGCTGGGAACGTAATTTATTTTCAACACAACAAAACAATTTCTAATATTGTTTAACAGGTCCAATAAAATTCATGATATCCCAGTTAAATGTAGCTTTGGTGGCCTCCATGGTCAACGGGTAAGGGTCTCGACTAGCAAGCCAGAGGCTCCAGACGGTTGGTAGCAGTTGGGACTCTTGTCTGGTTTCACATTAAAAAAAGCTTTATAACAAGCATTATTAAAATAATGCTTCGTAAGTCCAACTTTTAGAAGGAATTGGATAAAGGAAATATTATATTTTTCATTTCAGTAAAAACAAATTAACTTGTCTGTATTATACCAAAATGTTTTTAAAAATGGGATACTTTAGATGTCAATTTACAATAACATACTCAAAATACAGCAAGGCTAATTTCTTCCTTGTAGTTAATATTTTTAGTAGAACTAGAATTACTATTTATTTTGTACAAAAAAAATTTGAAATTATATTATATAAACTTATAGAAAAATTCATCCGAAATTAACCATCTGTTGGGTATTCGTCAAAACATTTCGCCGGAAAGGTGAGGATCCACGACTACAAAAAAGCTTTAAATGAAATTGATTAGATGTCACTAGTATTTTAAGTAAAACACCTACTCGGTTTGTATGTGCTCCTGGGATCGCGAAAAAAAAATTTCAGGCAGGGTCGTCCGGTCAGCTCATGTGAAGGAATTTAAATTTAATGATCATTCCTAGGGAGTAAATAATCTTTTTACAGGTACAAATATCTCGATACAAACGATTTTTCCCTTTTATTGTACTATACCGCATGTTTTATATCCTCGGAATATGGAATATTGTTTGTAAGAAAAATAATCTCACATGACAAAAATCGAAAGAATTTAATTTTTGACATCCTTTCAAAGGGGATAGTTTTATAGTTTGTGGTCAGTAGAAATAGATTGATATTTTTTTGTTTACCATCTAACTTTTTCCTATGCAATGGTTTGTTTCTATTTTGTACGGAGAGCAAATTCTTTGATTTGACTGTTCGCGTCATGAACGTTTGGTTCGCTGAAACGCCGCCGTGGCGCAGTGTCATCGCTCTTGACCAATCATATAAATCGACAGATGTCATTCATTGGTTGAGAAAATAGGTAATCTTTAGTTAGCCTCCTCGGTTTTATGCGATCCGGCAGGGGCGTATAACTCTCGCATAACCTTGTAACCCTGATGGGAGGAGTTATCCTCAACCCAAATTCTTATAGACAAAGCTGTTGTGGCTGAAAGCTCAGATCTCATTGGCTCAGAGCAAAAATTGTATCTTGATCTCTCGCTCTCTACCGTAGCGACTCGTGTAACAGAAAGAGAAGCTAAACATGTGTTATGCTCCGATAAAAAAATAACGGTAATTTCCAAGACGTCATTTCGCAGATTGAACTCAGTTGAAGGTTTTAGCGTAAATATTTTGAATTTTCTTTCACCCATCTAAAAATAATGTTGCGTGCTAGAATTCTTCAAGGTGATAAATTAATGCCGTGTTGTGTTAAAGGTTGCTCAAATGGATTCGATAATCCAGTGCTAGGAAGAAGCAGCAAGAAATACGTTTGTTTGTGTGTGCCATTTCGCGATTGAAATCAAAAATACGGTACTTTTGGGATTAAAAAATAATGCGTTGCCAACGCTTAATCTTCCAATCATCATAAAATATCCGGTCTATCTCCACCAATTGAAAGAAGGATCCGATCACGTTGTTAAATACAGGTACTAACCTCTCGTTCTTTGATACAATGTTCATGATTCCTTAATGTACTTCATTGGCTAATAATTTGATTAATTTTCCTTTTCAGACCTATCCGTATTCCGACGCGATCTTATACCACGTATTAGGAGACTAAAATTGCTAAACAAAGCCACGATTACATCAAACAAGTTCATTTAAACCTCTCCAGAATTACATCATGTAAGTACCAGTATTTTCAATGATGTTTGCTGACGACAAAGCTGTGAAAATTATATGAAACCCTTGCAGGAGAACTTGAATAACTTCTAGTGCTATTTTGTGTATATATTCTTGTATTTTTGTGCAAGGTCAAATTAAATCCTATAAGGGTATTAAGTTGTTGCAGTAAGACAGAAATCCTGGGTTCGATTCCTAGTTGAGACTGTTACTTTTTATTTTTTTGTGTCTTGTTCTGTTTCATGTTTTGTTTAGATATATTAGTATTATCTTCTACTTCAATGATAAATCAATGCTCAATACATCGGTTGTACTGACCCTGTTCTGTATTACTGTCCATTGTCTTTTTGAAAATATAAAATATTTTGATGTGTGCATAGCTGTGGGTTTTTTTTATTTTCCTTTTCCTGCATTCCAGTATTTTTTTATTATATAAATGTTTTGGGCTAGTGAATGAACGATGTTAGCTGGGTGCAGGTATATTGTCTATGTTTGCTCTTTTTTTAAATGACCTTGAGATTTCTTTATGGTCCACCATATATTTACCTGTCTGGACCAAACGACCGTTTTATCTGTGGTCGTCTGTGGTTAAGGGGGTGACAAAATGGCGCCATACAAAAAGCCCGAAGATATCGATCTAGAGAGTGGTTTATTTATGCGATCCGGGGAGCCACAAAAAATATTGTCCGTACGGTAAAATTTTACTGAAATTTTCATCCGTTGGAGTTTGGACGGGGGCGGGCGGCGTGGTTTGCTACAAAACGGCCCTAACCGTAGGGAAAATCAGTATAATGGAACACAAAAAGGTTTTAAAAAGGTATGCATACTATTTTAAGTGTAATTAAATTATAATTATTAGTTACGTTTATTTTAGTAAAAAAAGCAACGTAAAATCGATCATCGAAAATACAAAAGAGAAGAATATAAAGTTTTTTGTTTGTCGATAGTACCAATAATTAGTTTCTTTGCCACAGAAAGTTATAAATGTGGTATGCCAAGATCATTATATCGAGTGCTTAAAATTAAAACAATGGTATTTACAAACAACAAACAAATAATAATTCTAGGTCTTACAGTCAAACAATAAACCACACAAAATACAGAGAGAGACCCACAAAAGACCTAATAATTATTATTATTAACCCAATAATCATTATACCTTCATTAAAAATTACAATTATTAACTATTACAATTGGCTATTGATACTATTATAAAAATAATTTATACGTTACAAATATATGTAATTGTTTTAATTGATACTTCAAGCAAATTTTGTAATGTTGGCAATTACATTTTTACTGGTATTTACTTTTAAAACGAAATATTGAGTAATATTTATTTAAATTTCTTTTTTGGGAGAATGGGAGATGTCTGGCGTTTTGGAAATTTGATGAAGAATTATATTTCCTTGGGCCATGTAGCCGAAGCCATTTAAGAAGATTCACCCCGAAACCCCCTCAACCTTGAAAAAGAATCGTGGGCTAAAGAAGCTTCGAAGAAGACTTTGGAGATAATTTCAATTATAAGAACCCATACATCCAGCGGCGTAGCTACCTAGGGGCTACGCGGGGCAGTGCCCCGGGGCCCTCAAGCTCAGGGGGCCCTCGAATCTTTGCCAGAAATCTCGATCAAACTGAACTTTTGGAAATTTCTCCCATTTTCAAAATAAATATGACAGGTTACAACTTGCAACCCCACTTTAATCATGACAACTCAGTTGAGAGAAATTCAAAAGTTATGCCCAGGGAATTCCCCTAAATTCTTTCTGTAGGTTGGCAGTGATAGTGATAATATGGATAAAAAGAAGAAACCCAGTGGTGCATAACGCAAACAACAAATCGACGGAACACAAAGCAAATCGACGGAATTTATTTAACCCCTCCGAAAATCGCCATGTAAGCACTTTAACTGTCTTTAACGAAATGACATTTTACGAAAACTTTTTGTTATTACCGCTTCACAATTAAAGCTCTATAAATGAAACATTTCTGAACGTAGCCGAATAGTAAAAACTGTTTTAGAAAAGTTACAAAATAAGCTTTCAAATTATTATATTACAAATAAATATTAGCATTTTTAAATATTAAAATTTAGAACGCAAACATTAAAAATAGGTTAAAAATGACTCACGTCATGTTTTTAGGTGAAAATGGTACTAAAATCACAGATTATGTAAACAAAAATATTTATTCTATTGTATATATGTGTAATAAACACTTTTATCACCTCATTTTTTTATCATTTCATATAAAAATATTTTATAAAAATTTAATATGTGAAGCGCGCGGCGCTACCGGCAGACATTTTGCGCGGATAAAAATTTTGTGTCAATTATGCGACTGTCAGCAGATTCCTGTTTTGTATTTCCATAGACAACTTGGTAGTGATGTGTAGCTTGATCTATAATCGACCTTTTAGTTTTTGTTTGAGGGATGTAACTAAAATAATAACGGAGTAAGAACGATTTCTATGGAGAGACACGCGTTGACGTGTAAACACGCTTATTGTACTTGACTGCTGTCGTATTTTTAACGCATATATCTGCTTACGTTGCTGAGGGGTTAAACAATTATTCAAGAGGAACAGTTTTACGGCTGCTGAAAATTGCACCGAAGTAGTTTGGTATTTTTTTCTGTGTGTATCTTATTGTTTCCATGCTAAGATTTGTCTCCGTCTTGTATTACTAACATAAAATTCTTTAATTTGAATGTTTGCGCCTCGAAGTTTGGTTCGCTGAAATGCCCCCACTGTTGTGCAGCGTCATTGCTCTCGACCAATCACATTCAAACAGATTGTATTAGAACAGCTAACCTTCAGTTATCAATACCTCTTCGGTTTTATACAATCCGTGGAGCCGCAAAAATAATTGCCCGTCTCATCCTAAGGAACAATCTCAGAAATAAAATTGTTATAATACATATTTTATTTTTAATTATTATTTATTATTTTATTATAAATAGTTAAAAAAAAATGACAATGGGATAATTTATTGTATCGCCTTTTCTTTCGGTAATTGTCTTCCCTGGAGTTATCTAATGAATGAAAAATGAAATATTTTTTGTTAAAAATTGTAGGTAAATAAATAATTTTTTTGTAATTACTATTTATTTATAATAAAACTTAGTCAAAAATTCATCTAAAATAAACCATCTTTTGGGCATTCGTTGAAACATTTCACCAGAAAGGTGAGGATCCACGGCTACAAAAAAGCTTTAAATGAAATTGATTAGATGTCACTGGAATTTTAAATAAAACACTACTCGGTTTGTATGTGCTCCTGGGATCGCGAAAAAAAAAATTCAGGCAGGGTCGTCCGGTCAGCGCAAGTCAAGGAATTTAAATTTAATGATCATTTCAAGGAAGTAAATCATCTTCATACAGGTACAAATATTTCGATACAAACGATTTTTCCTTTTTATTGTACTATACCGCATGTTTTATCTTACTCGGAATATGGAATACTGTTTGAATGTTGGAAATCGCATTTAGCAAATCGAAAGAATTTAATTTTTGACGTTCTTTCAAAAGAGACAGTTTTACAGTATATGTCAGTAGAAATAGCTAGGAAGTAGTATGAAATTTTTCTAACTGTTTCCAATGCCATGGTTTGTTTTTATCTTCTACGGAGAGCAAATTCTTTGATTTAAATATTCGCGCCAATATTCTTTTGGTTCGCTATGGGTTCGCTGAAACGTCGCACGGCGTCATCGCTCTTGTTCAACCAAATTCAAACCATTGCTTGAGAAAATAGGTAATCTTCGGTAAACCTCCTCAGTTTTATGCGATCCGGGGAGCCACAAAAAATGTCCGTACGGTAAAATTTTACTGAAATTTTCATCATGACTACCATACATAATATGGAGTTAATTAATTGAATTTTTTATTCCTGTCTCATAATTATCACAATACACTATGTTTAATTTTTATCTTATACAAAATGAAGTCCAGACTCTTGACTACTTGCAACACGGCCCCAATCGGAAGCATGTAGGGAAAATTAGTATAATGGAACACAAAAATGTTTAGTTATAGTAAATTAAGTGTAATTAAATAATATTATTAGTTTAGTTAATCTTAGTAAAAAAAATACAAATGTAGCGCCCTTGAGGTGATTTTGCACAAAACGTCATCCAATTATTATTATTATTATTACTTTATGTTTTTAGCAAATGGGACTTATATAAAATCTTATTATTAAAAAACGTACAGGCATGGAAAAATATTAAGACTGTATTGTATTGTATTATAGTCAGCAACAATATTGTCGCAACCTATATATTATATAATATGTAGGTTGCAACAATACTGTTGTTGAGTGAAGTTTATAATATAAACATCTTGCTTAATATTTTTTTTGAACTTAAAGGAAAGTCTCCAAGCAACGCCGACTACATGTATTGTCAGCGAGTAGTATTATAAAAAATACATGTAAAAAAATATTATAATGTATCCAATGAAAAGAAAAAAAGATCGTTCTGGACTTCGAGCTACGTCGCGTGCTTGCGACCGACCCGATGCGTTTTTTTCCGAAAATTGCCTCTATGAGTATATATTTTCTACGAACCTTGCAGCTAGATGGCTCGTACGAAATCAATGTAAGTAAAAACACAATTAATATATGCACGTGTATAAATACATATTTTTGACAACCGAACGGTGTTCAGAAATTAGTGGTAGATACTTTCCGAAAGAAGATGAAACTACATCATATTCTAAGAAAAAGTTATGATAATTTTTTTTAAATTTCTGTTATCTATTTTATTACCTCCGAAATTCCGAAATAACAAAGAAACAAAAAATGAAAGGTAGGCATTTAATTTTAATTATTTCAATGAATTTTCCGCCTGGCAATGATTGCCAGCCATAAAAAACATTACATATCTCGCATCTTTGTGGCAATACTGTCAATAAATGTCACTTAAATGTCACATTGAATTGCATCAGCTTTATAATTTTTACATGAATGATAATATTGTTGATGTATTGTTCTTTCTGAAGACGGTCTACTAGTTCGCATATATAACACAGGAATGCATAAAATCCAATTTTCGTGCCTACAACAAACGTCATTCTGCGTTGAGTTTCGACCTAGTTAAAAGCCAAACTTAGGTTTACCCTGTATTTTTCTCTCAGCTGTGAAATTATCATTAGTGGCAACTTGGATAATTTTTAAGCAAAACTATCATTACTTCAAAACAAATAATTAAGTCAACATGTCTGGTAGCAGTGTCAACAAGAGAAAGTGCCTTTCGATTCGTGAGAAAGTTGAAATCATCAATGAATTAGAACGTGGGAAGAAAAATGTTGATGTGTGTAAAAGGTTTTCTTTGACCTCTTCAACAGTGTCAACACTGTGGAAAAATAAAGATGTCTACAAATCCGCAATGGAAAACAATTTAACAAAAACAAAAAAATTTCGTAGGTGTGAGCGTGCCGACATCGATGAAGCATTGATCCAATGGTTCACTGAACAGAAACGGGCTGGGTTTCCCACTGACGGTCCCACCTTAAAAGCTCAAGCTGAAACATTTGCTGTCCAATTTGGATGCGATAACTTTGTATGTAATAATGGTTGGCTCGATCGCTTCAAAAACCGTCACAACATTTTATACGCAAAAGTTTCTGGGAAATCTGAAACAACGCAAATGATTGACAATAATTTATATCATAGTGCAGAAAGTGACATTATAGATGTTGCTCTCAAAAAAGATGACAGAGACAACGATAGTAATAAATTCCCAAGTGAATCAATCTCGATGCCTACAATTTCACAAGCTCAAGATGCAATGGACACATTAATGAATTTTTTTGAAGCCACTCAGCCAAACAGTAATGAAGTTTTTGATGCAATGAGTGTTTTAAGAGGAAATTTAAGAAACATTCAAGTAACATTGTTGAAACAATCAATTTTATCTATTTTAAATAAGAAGACTGAATAAATTTTTGTGTGTGCATTCAACACAATTGTAATTTATTATATTATTAAATGCATGCCTGTATGTATTATGTACTAGGAAATCATTTAAAAAAAGACACATTTATTTGTGCACACTGATAGTATTGAATGTTTCAAAATAGTTTCCAACACCCGACCGCAGACCCCTCGTACCCTGCAAATAACCAAAGATACTTGCTGTGTAGCCTTGTTTTTCAATTATTATTATATTATATTTTGGCATTTTGAACATAACCCCTTTGCCATCTCTGAATATACTTCGGCCGCCGAGATATTAACCCTTATCAATTAATGTTGCGTTAAAAACAAATAACATATTATTTCTACAAATTTTGCAAATTCACTTTGTGGCACCATTTTATTAATGAAATAACTAAAAACACTTTGTTGAGAGATCATTGTTCTCGAAACAAGTTGATTTAATAAAAAAAAAAAAGATTATCGTGGTAAAAACAAAGTTTTTTGAATTATTTTGATCTCTGGAGTAGTTCACGAATCTCTCTTCGTGTAATTTATTTTCTTTGGTATTTTAGTAAAAACATAGAAAATCTCTTTTGCTTACCTGCTAAAACATAACACTTAATAAAAATTAAATGAAAATCATTTCATGGGTCTTCGTTGGTATTTGTATTCATAAAAAAGAGTCATACTTAATATGGTGAGTTCGGACATGACCACGAAAGGTTTAAGGTTTGAGGGATATTCTTTATAAAATTTTGGAAAAGCCGATAAAAGTTATCCATTAGAGGTGAAGTGTAAAATATTATGTAGGTTTCTGAAAGCACAAATACTGGATTGATCATTAAAATTCGCCTGGTGAAGACAATTAAACAAATAGAATAGGAAAAAGAGAGCAGTCCTGCAAAATGGTGGATTTTCGAGGATGATTGAGCACTTTGGAATTAATTGATTCCGAGACACCCGGAAATTTGGCAGCTGGGTCAGATCATCGGGAATTTCTGCTTTCGATCATGGAAAAGTTCTTCAATGCAATCCTCACAGATAAGAAAACAACTCTGAAGCGAGTGGTATAGATCAATCTTGGATAGAAACCTGCACATCTCTTCTGGAGGATGCTAAATCAACTACAGGGTTTTCCAATAAGGTGTTATTTTGAATAGCCCGCTATTTCGGTAGATGTTACTTTTGAAGCTGTCATTTTTTGACATTTGACAAGTAGAAACTACGCCATTAATAAAAATGGAACGATACACGCTTCAACAACGCATTGAAATTATTAAAATTCACTTGAGTGAATCAAATGCAAATCATCTTAAGTGCTGAGGCCCATTTCCACCTCGGTGGCTTCGTCAACAAGCAAAATTGTCGTATCTGGGGCTCGGAAAACCCAAGAGTTATTGTTGGAAAGCCTCTCTATCCTCAACGTGTGACTGTTTGGTGCGGTTTATGGTCCATCGGAGTCATTGGACCTTACTTTTTCGAAAATGAGGTAGTATTAATTAATAATTCGATAGTAAACCAGCAAAAAAAAACAAGGGAAACGGATTGATGTTCCAGCCGGACAATTGTTTCTTAATATTTTCATATAATTTTGTGTTATGTGTTTTAATCTTTGAACCCATTAATGAATTTTTTATTTAAGTACATAAATTCAGGCATTGTGCCCAAAAATTTACATACATGGATGTTTAAAAAATGTACTTGTATTTAGTCAATTTTTGGACCACCATAAATTGGGTTTGATAAACAAATATACGCGTGAATATGGAATGTGGGGTGTTTAGTAAAGTTTACAGATATAATTAAGCTGTTTGGAGTTATACGTCAATAACAATATTTCTCACACGGGCACCAATAATTTACTATAATAGTTATAAATATATAATTATTTGGATATTAAGTTTCAAAGATATTTATTCAAATATTTAAACCTTTTTTATCTACTAGTTTTTTTTTTATCTAGAATTTAAAAAAGTCACATTATTCTGCTGTATCCAATTTGCGCTAAAAATAAATGAATGTTGAAGAAAATAGTGTAGAATTTTGTTCCTAATAATTTCATGAAAAGAGACATCTATTGGGCAAATACTAAAACTTATCACCGAAAAGGTGAGGTTCTTCGGTCAGCTAGAAGTTGTTATAAAATTCGCTAGATGACAATAATTTACAAGATAAACATCGCTTTCTCCGTGCAGAAAGTAGCTTCAAATTTTTTCCGCATTTACTGGTTCGGATGTGATACTTATCTCAACTCAAACCTCAAACCATTTCATGGACATGTTAAAGTCGATGATATTATTATTTCATGCTTTTTCTTGCTTGAAAAACATTGAATGAAGTGTCGCGTCTTCGTAAACATCGACGGAAGAGTTTAACAGCTCTCTGTCACAGAGTTGTTTGATACTATTTTTGTGCTTTTCGTGAAGTCTTTCAATTTCAAATACTGTGGTTAGGTTTACCTATTCCAGTTTCTGTGTTTGTTATCATGATTATTTGAAATACATAATTTTCTTCATCAAATAATTTATAAAATGCGTATGTACGTGGTACCGAAAAAAAGCACTAGGTATTCGTTATATAAGGTTCGTTGGCGGGGATGAAATGTGCCTACATACTTACCTAGTTGAATGATGGTTGTGCTTACAATCGACATCTTATCAGCCAAACGGCGCCTAGCGCTAGTAGAAGTGCTAGGGCGATGGATAGGTGTTAGGTATTATCTCTCGTCTCTTTGGCTCCTTGGTTTGCCCGCTCTGATTGCGCCTGTACAGGACCGGCCCTGCCTATTGTTCACCAAGTGTTGTATTCATGGCACCCTTTCAGATGATTATTTATTGAGCAATAGTTTGCCATCCATACTATTTTGCAATATATTTCTGCATTCAATCCATTGGAAGCATTGACTCGTTTCATAACCGTTTAGGAAAAGATCGGGACGTCGGAGGAGATAAATTTATTGTGATAAAGAGGTCGTCGATGATTTTAGAATCGATCGTAGAAGAAGAACATTACGCATTATTGGCCTTAACGTGGTGTAAATTTTAAGCAATTGATACACAACCGTGTACGTAAAAAAACTTACTAATAGAAATTGACATTTAACAACCGCAAAATAGGTTATGGAAAGATATATACATTGTTTATTCAGCAAAAGCGGGGTGATTTATCTGATGTATAAACTCATTTCTCGTCGAATTTCGGAATATTCTAAAGGAAGTTTTAATGTGCTAAAGTAAAAAACAGTAATATTAACAAATTGGAAAATTTAGATTAAAAAAATCCATGTATATTTTTACTATTTCGAAAAATTGATATAAGTTCGAAATTAAGAAAACACATTTTCTTTATTTAGGAAAACTGCAAGAAAATTGTAACTTCGTTGTTTATATTGTTTCCACAATTAAAAAATATAATATAGGTAACCCAGAGAACGACCAAATAATTGTCATGTTAGATTCATTGTTTTGCGCAACATAAACGTTGATTTCTTGGAATTGTATTTAGACGGAAAACACATGTATTAGTGTGCCAAAATGCGAAGTTGCCAGCTCATTCACAGCCCAGTTGAAGATTTTTTTAAAAAATTAATAATAACTCAAATCCGAGCTCTTACAGTCTTTGTGCAATGTTTACCTTACACACCATTTAATGATTGGGAAGGGTTATTTATTTATTTATTTATTTCATTTTATTAACGCCTAGAAGGCTTTTATATATACATGTTATGGGTTTTGTTGTTCAGTAGCATTATAAAATATTTTAATTACATAGCATAATAAATTGAGTATGAACTTACATAACAATGTGTAGGGTTATTGTTATGGTGTTATTATTTTATAAACATAAGCAAGCAAAGTTTATTGTACAAAGTACGTCGGTTGAATATTTTACAGAACATAGGTTAAACTAATACATAAACTTGAGAAAAATATAACAGATATAGGTAGGTAGTTAAGTAGATACAATTCAAGTATATAGTTACGGTGTTATTGGAATTTGGACAATGAGTTCGATAAGTTTATATAAATATAGTGTAGTTACAAGAGTACAATAATGTAAGTAGGTAATACACACAAGACAGGTAAGTTTGTTATTATTATTATAAAGATAAACACTACAGTTTGTTGTAAACCATCTTTGTAATCATCAATCTTTATTTTGCCCGATTGGGAATTTTACAAAACAAAGCTTAGTTAATGAAACAATAAAATATGCGTTTGAAAAAAAAATATGAATCTGTTACAAACATTCTAGTATACTGTATTTTAGTTTGTATACTGATTGATGATGATAAACATCAATTGAGCTATACTTATTACCGAGTATGTGAAGTCTTTGAATAGGTGAGTTTTGAAAATAATTGTTAGCAGATATGGGAACATTATATAGAGCGGTCTGTCGAGTGTCGCGCGTAGGTACACGGAGCGATATAAGACTCGTCAAATCAATGGCGTCCAGTCTGCCATTCGAAATTTTGAAAAGAGATACTAAGTCGCACACTGTGCGTCTCAATGATAAATCGGTTAAATTTAATAAGTTCATGAGGAAAGTGTAATTAAGATATTCGTTTGGGATTCCTAATTTATAATTAATAAATCGCAGAAATTTATGTTGCACTCTTTCAATTTTTAATTGGTGAATCTTATAAAATGGAGACCAGATTGTTGAGTTATACTCTAGATTACTTCTAACTAAACCAGTGAATAGCAGTTTGAAGGAATTTATTAATTTAAAATCTTTCGTTGTCCTTAATATAAAACCCAAACATTTCATGGCCTTGTTGGTTATTTCGTTTATATGAGGAACAAATGTTAGTTGCCTGTCAAAAATAATACCAAGATCCTTAATATTCAACTCTTTTTAGGAAAATGTTGTTGATGCTATATTGATGCGTAATGGGATTTTTGATTCGGGAAAAAGTTATCGTTTGACATTTATCAATATTGAGAAATAGTTCATTGTGGGTGCACCACTCTTGTAGCCTCACAAGATTAAATTGTAGTACGTAACAGTCATGAATATTTGTAATGGTTTTATAAATTTTGAGATCATCTGCAAATAAGAGAATCATAACTCCATCAAAAACCGTAGTTATATCATTGATAAACAATAAAAATAGTACTGGTCCTAAATGAGACCCCTGTGGGACGCCGGTAAAGACTTCGAACTGGTGTGAATAGTGTGAGTTGAGTTTAACACATATTTTTCTTTTATGCAGATAACTCTCAAACCATCTCAAAATATTCCCTGTTATTCCAAGGGCACTAAGTTTATGTATGAAAATTTTATGTGAGACTTTGTCGAATGCCTTACTAAAGTCAGTATACACTACGTCTGTTTGAAGACGCTTTTGCGTTGTATTAAATAGGTATTCCTGATAGATCATCAAGTTTGTAAAAGTAGATCTTTTTGCCATGAAACCATGTTGACGATGTGAAATAACTTTGTTAATCTCAGGCGAGAGTTTAGAAAGCAGAGCAGATTCAAATAGTTTAGGGATTGACGATTGGATACATATAGGTCTATAGTTAGAGATATCTGATCTATTTCCTTTCTTAAAGATTGGAAATAGAAAACTGGTTTTCCATTTTTGTGGAAAGGTACCAATTTTTAGAGACAAGTTAAAAAGTTTAGTTAGAGGTAATGTTAAAACTGATAAGCATTTTGATAAGAAAATTGGAGGAATGTTATCGGGACCAGCCGATTTATTAATATCAAGGGATTTTAATTTAGTTCTAATATCGCTTTCTTTGAATATACATTGGCTAAAATCGATCTTGTTGTCATTGTTAGCTGTAGTTGTATCGAATAATGGAGAGTTGTTTGCAGTATCATAGACTTTGCTGAAAAATTCAGCAAACAGATTGACGACTTCTTGGGGGGTATCGGCCATTTTATTATCTAAATACATGTTTGACGGAATACTAGAGTCATTATTATTGAGCATGTTCGCAAATTTATAAATATTCTGAGGATTAGCTGTTGCCAATTCTTCGCAGTTTTCGACACACCTTTTGTAACATAACTTGGACATATTTTTAGTTGTCTTTCTTAGTTCACAAAATTTTACATAATCTTTAGGATCACGTGACGATTTATAAACTTTATGAGCAATTTTTTTGTCTCTAATTATTTTGATAAGGTCGTTGCTAAACCATTTTGGGTAGTTGTGCACAGTGATTTTAGTGACGGGTACAAACAATTCAATTGCATTATTTAAAATTAAGTAAAATTTGTCTACCATTACATTTAGGTTTTCTTCAAAGTCAAGAAAGTTCCAGTCAGTAGACAATAGAAGATTTGTGATTTGCTTAAAATCAGCTTTGAAAAAGTTTAATTTTGTTGATGGAGATGGATATTTTTCTATTTTTGAACTGTAGCATTCGATAAAGGAGGGTGATACTTGTCGATTGGGAGAATATCTTCAGCAGATGCGGATACTTTTACAGAAGAAGAATTGGAAAACAATAGATCGAGAAGACGAGCGTTAACATTGTAGACATAGTTTAACTGCCGGAGACTTAAAAAATTTGACATCTCGATTATATCATGGGAACCATGATTGATGTTGTCCGTGCATGAAGTTTTATTGTTTTCTGTGTCCCACGTTACATTAGGTAGATTGTAGTCTCCTGTTAATATCAAAGTGGCATCTGGAAATTTTCTTCGTATTGTTTCAGCTTCGAGGTAGTGGTCTTTGTATAATTGAGCATCAGAAGAAGGGGGTATATATAAGCAGCCAACAATAATTTTTTCCTTATTGGTAGACACCATGATGAATAGTTGTTCCAGATGAGTGTAGATGCATTTGAGTTTTCTTGAGTTGAATTTCTTATTTACGGATATTAACACACCACCTCCTCTAGTTTTATTGCTATTGCTTCTATCTTGTCTGTACACTGTGTGTTCAAAGAAACCCAATTCCGTAGTATCAATGTTTTTGTTCAGCCATGTCTCAGTGAAAGCGTAAGAATCGTAATCCAGAGTAGGTAAGGTTGATTTCAGGTCCTGTAATTTTGTTCTTAGTCCACGTACGTTTTGATAAAATATTTTTATTTTAGAATTTAGTTTTTTGGGTTTGATTTGACTATCGACGGATTATTATTTATGTATTTTATCGTGATATCCGTTTCACCAGAAGATTTTCTATTTTCCAATTCATTTCTTAGGTCACTCAATTGTTTCCGCTGCATAAATGACTGATCTTGGTAAATACGTATATTATTTTTTAATGCGTGTTTCTTGCTTAATAGTATTTTCGGCCATTTAGCTTCCGGAAACTCGATTTTAATTCCTCTTGGTTTATCGGCACGCCTTTGACCCAATCTGTAGATTTTCAAGTCAAGATTTAATGTTGACATATCTAAATCTGAAATTATTTTTTTCACTGACACTATGTCGCTATTTATTGATTCAGTCTGAGATAACGATGTATTCTCCGGAATATTATGAATAATCAAATTTTTATCTCTGTAACTTTGTTCTTTGATTTCGGCGAGGATATCACAGACACTCTGAGTTTGTGAAACTGAGGGGGTGCACACATTAGGGGTTGCAGTTTTAAGAGCTGTTAATTCACCCTCAAGATTCGCCATTTTAACAGCCATTTGGCCAATTGTTCCTAATATGTCATTGGTTCTAGGAATAATTTTAGCGATATGTTCTTTCGTGAATTTATTATTGGGATCCATAATCATGTTGGTCAGTAAGTTCACTGCGTCCTTTGGGAGACAAATATATGCCTGAGCATCCATATTAAGAATGGTTTTTGGAAAGAAAAAGTTGTAATTATTTACTTGCAGATGTGGCTAATGGATGACAGCCTAGATATCTCATCGCACTCGGAACCAATATGTTAGTAGGTACTATACTGGCCAATACACTACTCACTGCGGCTTCGGTATAGGTAGATACCCACAAAGTTAACAATAAAAATACTAAATTGTTTGACACTTGGCGTATTCAAATATTAGTTTTGGATTATTATGAGTTGGTTAAGTGTGAATTAAATAATGCACAATGCAAGCTCTTACACTTCGCCACTTCGAGGTACCAAAATTTTACAGTGAATTTCGGTAAAACTCTTTAAATTTAAATATCTTTGTAATGACAATTTTTTGCGTCTGAACAGCAATAATAAAACTATAAATCATGACTATCAATCAGTTATGTGGTAAGGTTGTAAGGTCTTAAGGACTTTTCACTTGTAAGTTATATAACGTTGTTACATGATGGGGATGACGCAGACGGTGGTATGAATAAAATAATGAATCATTTAAAAACATTTATTTGATAAAGTATTATCATAGATAATAGTCACAAATTATAAGACTTTAAAGTGTGATTTGTTTGCTTAATTATATATAATACATATATATTAATATATACCCATTCGTTAACGATGGAAATGCGATAGACTGGCCAGTGGAAATATCTGCGGCCAACAGTGACACGGTGGGGAAGATTTCCCGGCTGAGACTTTTCGACTGGCCAGGGTCATTACACTCTTGCGGTCCGTATAGCGAACAGTTTATATAAAATTAGTATATTTCTCATCTATAAAATTAGTTAGTTTATCACCTCCAATAATCTCGTACACGGGATATATAACTAAACATAATCGAATGGCATCGTTAAAAAATATTATGCGTTCACTGAAACAAAACACGCAAATGAAAAGTGCACCTGATACTGAAATGACGTGTGGCGGCTATGCGCTCGGTGAGTGACTGTATAATGTAGGCATAATAAAAAAATGATATAAATAATACGAAGTAAGTATATCGCATTGCTTGCAAATAATGTCGCCGGTGTTATTAAGTTTACGATGTGTAGTGTAAATGTAAAGCTCTCCTTATTCGTTGGATACAGTTCTGGTCTCTTGCACGAGGTAGACCTGGGAGCCGGGCACGTTGGAGGAGGTGACGAAGGTGCGGTGCTTGGCGCGGATGAGGGTCAGGTTGCTCTCGGCGTTGTCGGCGCGGTCCTCGGCGGCCTCAAGCTCGCGTTGGAAGCGACGCACGCGGGTTACGTTCTGCTGGGATGTTCCCTCCTGAGACACACAAATACATATATTACATCAGTACTGCCACTTCACATACATACATTCATACACATCGTCATATCCACAAGGTTAACGCACCTGTTCTTGCAGCTGTCGTTTGTAAATGTTCACTTTCTGTGTGGTCTTATCCAGGGAGTCTTGCAGCAGAGAGATGTTCTTCTGGTCCTCTTCGCACTGGATGATCACCTCCTTGACGGTGCGCTCCTTCTTGCGCAGGATCTTGATTGTCTCGGCGTGCCTCCTCTTCTCCTCGTCAAGTTCAAGCTCGAGATCACGCATGCGTGCCTCCAGTTTGCTGATGATGCGCTTTCCACCAACGATGGCGTTGGCCTCGACTTCCTCCAGACGGACGGCGAGGTTCTATAAAACAAATATCATTAGTTTTGCTGAATTCGTTATCATTCGCGTCGCACTAGTGAAAGTTCTTAACAAAATGTGACTTGGTCGTGAGTTTGACTGTCCTGCAACGGAAATTCCTTCTAGTTGAACAGTCAAAACATTTTACAGATGTATAATATGCACAAAGTGTACTAAATAAATAAATAAATATAATAATACACATTAGAAGTTTGTTATTACCTTGACTTCAATCTCCAGAGACTTCTTGATGGTTTCAATCTTGACAATCCTTTCCTGTTCCTCGTGCAGAATCTCTACGGTGTGCTTGAGTTCGACCTATGGAACAAAACACAATTTGAGTAAAAAGCAAGTATGAATGTACCTAGTCCATACATCTGGTACAATGCATTATAATAAGTTTCAAGAAATTATCGCATCGATGTCTTTACCTGGACGCGTTGGTATCTCTCGTCGCTGATTCTCAATTCCTTTGTGATTTCATCGTAATCTCCAGCGATGGTGGAAAGCTCTTGTTCAAGCTTGGACTTGATGCTGGCCAGATTTACGTTGACAACGGTAAGCTCATTGATGCGAGTTACAGACTCCTCGTACTGAATCTCAACTGCCTTTTTGGAGCGGAGTGCCTGTGAATAGGGTTCATTATTAGTTGTGTGAAATTGTAAGGAATTATGTTATTTTGTTATCATAATCATTCTCTACGCAATTAAGTAAAATTAAAAGATCAAACTTACTGATTCGTAGTTTCCGCGAACCTCCTCAATCTCTCCAGTGAGGGACTGAAGGCGACGCTGGGCAATTCCGTACTGGTCGAGGGTAACTTGCAATTGGCGCTGAACTTCATCGTAGTGGGCTTGGATCTCAGTGAGCTGAAGAAAAAACAAGTTTTAAACTACCAAAAAAAAACTAATACTGTGACCCTTTATCTTCTACAGTTTGGCAAATTGAACATAATTTGCAATTTAAGTTTATCCATCCATGAACAAGGATAAAACAAATAGATTTAGCCCTTCACAAATGTGAATGTCAACCAGTTGCGAGCGGTCTATAAAGGTTGTAAAGATGTGCCAACTCTATGAAATATTAACAATTAAAGAAAATAAATAAATTTTTGATCAAATCGAATTATTTTACCATTAGTTTGTGAATATTTTTTATCTGATAATTGTTCTCGATAAAATCTTTCTAAATGACAAACTTAAACTTTTTGGTCAGATAATAAAAAACATTTTCAAATGGTCAATGCGCAATTCATACCGCAACTTGAAAAATTACCCACGAATTGAATCCATGCTCAAAATATCTTTGTTCATTTTGACATACCTGCAGAGATTGCTTCTTGATGGTCTTTTGCAAGTCAATGTTGGTCTTGTTGGCGACATCCAGGGACATTTCCAATTCGGTGATGTGGATCTGCATCTTCTTCTTGATCCTGATGACTTCGGTCTTCAACCTTGTCTCGGCCTCGACGACGCGAGCGCTGAGCTGCTCGATCTCAATGCTGGTCTGTTTGCTGAGGAAGGGAAATCAAATGGGTCAGTTTTACATTGCAGAAGTAACTTTAATTCTACAATTCCAAAAAAACAAAACTTTTTAGCAATATCCACTGTACAGAACCTCTGATAAAGTTACCAGCTTTGTATTGAAACAGGTGTAAAGAATTCAGAATAGTTTAATGATTTATGCATTCACGTACTTTCCAGAAGTGGATAAGCAAGTAGAAGCAGTTACTAGGTCACCTCAGAACGAAAAATTCGGGGTTAAAAATCATCAGTCAATAAATCTTGGTATATTAATTATTTTTTTTATTTATTTTAAGGGAAGTACAAGTAACTGTAGATTATAAAACTTCAGTTTAAAAGTTAACACAGAAAGATCTACTAAAATAATAAATACCACACTAAGTTCAACAATTTATTGTGATGTAAATATGTTTTATATCATTTCGATTTATTTCTACATAAGTACACAACATGATTGTTAACATAGGAAACTAGATGCGACTGATAATGAAACGTAAACCGACATCCGATATTAATAATGGAAATATGTACGAATATTACAGGGATATTTTAATAACCTTGTATCCATGAAATAATTTGAGCTTTTATGATCAAATGACTTAAGATCGCATTTCAAACAAGTGAGGGGTTGCAAAAAGCTTTCATCCAAATTAGTTGTGGTTTCGGTTTCCACCATCTTGGTGAACATCCGTGCTTTATGGGCAGCAACTTTTTGTTGACTTTCAAAAGTCTTAATTTTCATCGCGTCCATTTCCGTAGCGTCAGAAATATTCTTCAAACTACGCGTAACGAGTGTATCCGCGATGCTCTTAGCAGATTTTCCGCGCAACATTTTCGCTGTGTTTCTAAATTCCGCATCTTCACTGATCGACGAAGCGATAGGTTGCTGCATTCTTAGGAGATGTTCGTTTCTTCTGTTTTCGTCAAAGGTTTCTAGATTCCTCCTGTTGATCCTCCTTTTGGTTCTGGTGACAGCACTTTCGGCCCCGACGTGTTTTATAACGTTCACCGCGGACGCCGCCTTCGAGACTGAGAACGCCGACCGCCTAAGCACTTGGTACTGGGTGTTGGACGCGCTGCTCTTGGCGTGCTCGGCTGCTTCCCGAGCCAGGCGCCCCAGGTCCCGCTCGCTGTAGCATCGCACGCGGTTCCCGGGCCTGTAGGCCGGCAGCGCGCGCTCGTTATTCCAAGGCAGGTGCGGCGGTTCAGCGGGATGTCCCCTCTCTTTGGAGTTCAGATAATCTATCATCGGTTGGTAATAGTTTATTCCATATCCGTAATTGTCTTCATATACTGCTGTTGCTGGCCTCTCCCACTTCTTGTACGGTCTAATGATGTGTGACATTTTGTTATACTATTGTACAACTCATTCAATCGGCACCTCAAAGCAATCAAGGTTAACCTGCTAATCTCAACTACGGCTCTCACCACCAATACGTTTCTTTAGTAGTTTTTGGTCAAACTTGATGTGCCAACTTTAGGATAAATTTAATACATTAATCAGTCCCTGTCGATTTGTTGGCTATATTCTATTTACGGCCCATTCTTTAGCTAGACATAAATAATATCGGGGACGTTGGAGCTGCACTGTGCTAATACATAACACATAATCGTATTTGTAACCTCGATGGCTCATTTCACTGCTGCATACCAATGTTCAATTGCAGTTGCTCATGCAATTCGTTACAATGTTGCGGTGATACTTTAGTCTAGTCCGATGTTCATTAATAACGAGTTCTTGACACAAAACGCTACAATGAGTGTTTAGATTGAGAAGACGATAAACTGACGATTATGTTTAAACCGGCCATAGCACGTAATATTTTGCGATTGCGAGTTTGCTAATTAAAATATTATAAATTTGTTCCGACGAATCATTGTTAATTTAGTATGTTTTTTTGTAATTGACCAGAGTGAAATATATTATTTTTGTACAAACCTTTCAATTCATTTCAAGCTTTAAGTGTTTTGAAACCAAGCCAAGAATTAAGACAATTGTGTTGTGTGTATGTAGGTATTACAGATAGAGTCTATTTTTATACAACGCTACGAATGATTTGTAATGTGTGTATTCACTATCATTAACAGTGCCATTGACGTGTTACGGTCGTCTGAATCTCCATAATTATTTTGTGATTTTGTCCTCTTTCTTCTTCTTCTTGCTTTACTTCTCGCTTTCTAAAGCACTTGTTACATTAACATCGATGTCAAATTATTAATGCGGTGATGGATTATCGCTGAGTCACATAATTAAAATGATGACGATAAAAAAATCGTGCCAATGACATCATAGTCGATATCATTCGACAAGTCACCCTAACGAGTGGGTTGATTCTTGCGAAAAACATTTTTACGTGATGAATTTTCGCGTTGCCCAATTATAACTTTCAATTTAATTCTTGTCTTGACACGCTTTTGCCAGAGACACTTTACGGACATATTCTGACATCAAAAAACATATTATTTATGTTTGTAATTATTAAAATGTTGGTTCAACGATATCGTTGAACCAACATTTTAATTTTATCTTCTCTCAGGAGATTACGAGGCCGGTGTGCGTCAACCGAAAAGATTTTTCTTTCATAAAGGTTTGTGAAACAAAAGTAAGATATAATGTGGCTTTAGAGTTAAAGCAGTAAAATTAAAACTTACCGGATGGATTCAATTTCCTCGTCCTTCTCTTGCAGACGACGCTCAGCCTCGTGGCGGAACTGGCCGAGCTCGGCGGCCAGCCTCTGGGCACGCTGTTCCTCGGCCTTGCGACCCTGGCAAAAGTAACAAAATAAAGATTAATATTACGTTCCCCCCCAACATATAATAAGTTCGTTATAAAAACGATTGGTTCATAATAACAAAAACTTATACTATTGCCTAAGATCCACGATCCGTGATTTTGACCTCATGTAATATTTGTCTCAAAAGGTATTGTTCTTTTCATAATAAATACCTATGACAAACGAACTGGATTCTGTTTTCAACGTACGCAAATATGAATACATTATTATTCCACTAAAAAAGATCATTTTTAAGACTTGTGGTAAACTTAACTAAACTTAAAAGACTTACCTTGCTAAGCTCTGAGATAAACATACAATTTCAATGGAATTTCAAAATCTGTGGCTCAGTACCTACTACGTGTATTACTCAATGGCAGGATCTATAATTTAATGATAGCAACGTGACTCACGAAGTAGCAAATGTTTTGGCAAGGAGTGCAGATTCGGTCATTCTCAAGATGCGAACATTTTTTTTCTAAATCTTTCTGCTTCCATCAAATCAGTGAGTAGTTTTAGAGGACTGAGCTAGTAGAAGCTTAACCCCGTAATGTCAAGATGTGATTTGAGCCACTTATTGAGCCATTTTGATAATATAAATGATTGAACTTACGGCTTCAGCCTCCTTGTAAGCGGCGGTCAGTTCTTCGCGCTCGTTCTCCAGGCGACGAAGTTCCAACTCCAGCTCGTGCATGCGACGGGTGAGGTCGGTCAGCTGGTTGCGGGCATCGTGAAGTTCATCTAAGATCACAAACAAGGTATAAATTGTTAATTAACGTATTTAATTCGTCATATTCTCAATACTGGACACTCTTTGAACTCCTTAAAGGTGTTTGAATGTCTATGTTAATATTTCTACTGCATTTGAAAAACGCAGCATGCAACAATTACCTTCATATACTACTGTTCCGTATTATAAATAACAATAAAGTCCAAAACTTATAAAGCTTGTTTTGTAACAGTTTCCATATGAAAATGGCTTTGAATCTCATTTAATCTCAAAAAAATACTAAAGCTTAAGAAAATTCAGCAAAAGCTCATGATTTCCACTTACCACCAATCTTCTTGTTCTCCCTAGCCAATGTATCCTTCTGCTCCCTGGTCTTGTCAAGCTCGTGGGTGATGCGCTGGATTTCAGTAATCTTGATGCGCAGATCCCTCTGGGACTGCTCATAGATCAGCACGGTCTCGTCCAGCCTTGTCTTGATCTCGATGTTGATGCGCTCGAGCTGTTCGGTGCGCTTCTGGAGTTCCCGAGCGGTGCTGTTTGCCTTCTCCAAGTCGATGATGAGGACCTCGACCTAAGGACATGAAAATATGCTTAGTTGCATGTTTGTGGTAGCTAAACTAAATAATCTAATCTCTTTTTTATTATTCAGATAGTAGTAGAGTACGATACTCATAGAAGGTAAATATTTACTTAATCCCTTAACTTAATGCTCGTGAAATGACTTCTTAAGATTTTCGTAAATATCATACTTTTTGATGGTAAGTGATTTTTAACTGTTAATGCTATTCCGTTTAAAGATTTCCCATTTCCTGGAATAGGAGTTCGAGAAGAATTTTTGATACAAAGGTTTAGGTATAGATTATGAATTAAAATTACCAAATATTAATATTAATTATTTGACGTTTCACCTCGGATTGCAGGCGAGACTTCTGTTTCTCAATGTTGTTGATCTTGATGATCAGAGTCTCGATCTGCTCCTCCTGTTCCTGGATGCGGCAAGAGTACTTGCGGCGGATCTCCTCAATCTCCTCGGCTCTGGCGGCGGCTTCAGTCTCGTACTTGGACCTCCACTGCAGGGCCTCGCCGTTAGACTTGACCAGCTGCCTCTCGAGGTCCAGTCGAGCCTCGGACTCTTCCTCGAGCTGCACGCGCACGGACTCAAGTTCGATCTCAACCTATGAAAAATACAATAGTTTTTAACAAGTCTCCAATATTGCTGGTTAGCAAGATAATCACCATAAAATACTGTAACTATTCAAACACCGCTGATTACAAAATATTGTCATGGAGTCTGCTTCCATAACATTTATAAAGAGGTAAATGTGTGTATATTACCTGGTGGAGGGACGCCTCCAAGATGGAGCGGCGACGCTCGTCATCTTCAAGACGCCTGCGGGCATCTTCCAGCTGGCCGGCGATCTGGCTCCTCAGGTAGATGACATTCTCGATGTTGACCTGTGGAGTAAAATGTGACAGTCAGTGTCGAGTGCCGTTAGAAGAATATAGGCGGTTAATGTCCGACTAATGTAGAAAATGTGAATAAGGAAACCTTTCGCACTTTCAAAGCTAAAAGTTGAAAATTACGAACTACCCATACGTTAAACTAACTTTTTTGGAATGATCCGAACATTGACAACAATCAAATAAATATTTGAAGATACATCGCATCTGATTTGAAAACGAGTATTAAAAATGCATAACGTCATAGATTTATGAATTATTATTCACAATATCTTAAAAAGGGTCAATGAATTTCATTTTATTGGCTGCCGACTATGTTTGATATGCGTCAACATACTATATATAGATAGCCAGCCAGAGGGTGAATCACCGGTTGTAAGAAAATGTTATTCTTTTGGCTAGGAACTAACGTCTCGTATAACCGAGGGAAGGCACATTCTCCAACTCGAAACTAGAGCAATGAAAAGAGATGAATTACCTTCAAGTCCTGGACTTCCTTGACCAGCTCGATGTTCTCCTGGGACAGGCGGGTCTTGTGGGAGGTGATGTCAACGATGGTGCGGTTGAGCTCCTCAATCTTGATGTGAAGTTCGTTGACGGTGATCTCCAGGCGTTCCACATGCTTGATGCTGATCAGGCGCTCCTTGGTTACGCTCTCAACCTGGGCCAACAACTCGTACACCTCAGCCTGGAACTTGGCCTTTTCCTTGTCGCTCCTGGAATTAGCTTGGATTTAGTATCTTGTCGTTGCTCAAATCCTGCCTACTTACTATAATATTGTCCCTAAAAAATGTTTGTTGCTAAGCAGTATCTACAAAAATACACTTAAACAAACAAATATCATTACTCTTCTTTTTTCTTTGATTGTTCTTTATTATTTATTCGATACTCTAAAAGTGATCAATTTATTTTGGAGTGAGAATATTAGACGAGGTGTACTGTACTAACTATATCTGTAAAGTTTTTAAAACAAAATTCTTTATATTATAAACTATGTTTTGTTAAATAGTGTGTTGCTCGAAAATATATTGATCCTAGAACTTTTCAAACAAAGCCTTGGTCCTAATTGTAGTAATATACGAATTCATAGTTGGTGGTTTCGATCGAACTCTTTTCTACGAATGATGTTTTGAATGTCCTGCGGTGGAAATCAGGTATGAGTTGGTTCTTTTGTTTATTTCATCCTTTTTAAATTATTGGACTAAGTCAGAATTTTAGAATGTAAAAATTTTTACTCTAAAACATAAAATTATTTTTAGGATGCTATTTTTTATATCACCTAGTTAACTATGAGTTCCACTTAGTATATCAGAATTTTTTTAAATATTTTTTATTATTTTATTGGTATAATCGTTTGTGTCATTTATTTATTTTTATATTTTTCTTATAATATTATTATTTTGATAAGATAACATAATAATCTTAGATACCCTGTATGATCAAAATTAACATATAATTCGCAATGCAAACTCAAATTCCGAGTTTGTAACTTATTAAATAATCATTATTTTTTGGTAAACTAATGTTTAAGACAAGATTTTTTATGCATAGCACAAAGGGTAACAATTATTTTTTATAAGCAATAAACCAAATAAAGTTGGTTGTTTCAGGTGGAAAAAATGTAACAAGCAGTAATTGTTGAATGAGACACTAGTATATATTGAATTATTTCGCGGATAAGAGATAAGCCGCCATAGCTCAGTAGTCAGAGCTGTCGACCGGAAATCGAGAGGACACGGGTTCAAGTCCCGTTGGCGTCATGTATCTTTTATCAGGAGATTTTTCAATGTGGATGAGTGTTTCAGGCTAATAATTATTGCTTGTAAAAAATAATTATTAAATAATCATTCACAATCGCTGAACCCAACTGCAAAAAAATATATTTACAGCAATGTCATAAGTCAATCGCTCTTCAGAAAAAAAAACATCGCATATAAACACAGGCGAAAATATACATTACATAATATTATAACTATCGCAACAGATTAAACATCGCATGTAAAAAAAATGTACATGAATCTAATATTTAATAATCAATCGCTAATCATATTTAAAATTTTGTTTTTATAAGTCATGTTTTATATATTTAACACTACAAAATATTATTAGTTTTCGTTTTTTTCAGAGGTAGTAAAATTCCGTTCAATTTTTTATAGAAAAAAATAAGATTTAGTCGATGAATGTTGCATGATACAATGAAACATTTAACTTTGTGCGTTTTTTCTGCTATCGAAAGCACTGCCGTATGAAATTAACTTAAATTCGATTTCTTAATAATACTTTCTTACTCACTAAACCAGTAACTAGCGGAGTCGAAATTTTAACAAAATAATATGTCACAGAAGATGTGAAATGGGAAAACCAAATTCTATAATATTATTATATTATTTTTGGTTCCGTTTGAAAAATTAGAGCGATTTTAAATCATTGATTGTTTAAGTTTCAAGTTCACTAGTTTCACGGGGTGTTTTGATGCTAACCTGGCCTTCGCCTTGGAGAGGACATCAATCTGTTCCTGGAAGTCGATGACGATCTCCTGGTGTTTCTTCTTCAGCAGATGGGCTGTCTCCTCGGACTCGAGGTGCACATCCTCAAGCAGCTTGCGAAGTTTTCCCAACTCGGTGTCGCGCTTCCTGTTAATCTCGAACTGCAAACATTCAAAAGACAAACACGTTAGCTGGAAAAGATTTTAACACAATCTACTTTATGATCACCTTTCGCTTGTCCCTTATAGTGGTTTATTTTTATTATAATTTATGTTTAATTAATTTATTTTTTATTTTCTTTATGTTTTAGAAATAATTAAGTATGAAGTTTAGTGGCGCCTATTCTGGAGCGAGTACAATTTTATCTAATTTAAAAAAAAACTATTCGTTGTTTACTTTGACCCATAGAGGGTTGGCTATTTGCAACCTACAATAAATTATTTAACTGTTTGCGCAATATATATTTTGATTTTTATTTTATATTTGTACGTCTTTTTATCAATACTACACATTTTCTTGAGTAAATCTAAACAGGAGAAATGATTGAATTTAAATGGTTTAATGTAAGAATAACATGAAAAAAATAGTATTAAAGTAATTTCTATAATGAAACTAAACATTGACGGAAAAGGGTCGCATTAATATCATTACATAAAACAGCAAATACAATAAAATGGTAAATTAGTTTGACCTGCTCCAAAACTGCAATATCTGCATACCAAATCGTTATAGCTGTGAAAAAATATGATTAGCGCAAATCCAACGGCAAATAATAATACATTAATAAAAATAATAAATATTCGCATTAAATCGCATGTCAGATATATTTAGTAAATGTTCTAATTTATTTTATAAATATTTTTCCTGAATCGAGTAAACAATTTATTATTATTACCAAAAAAACATTAATTTATATTATTATCGATTTGATATAGAGAATGTACACTATTATTAATTTAAACTATTATACTATTCTTGGTTTGTAAAACATATAACCATTAAATTTTTAATAAAAATTCATGCTGTAAGTCTCAAATTACTGACTTATTATTTGAGGGAAGTAATTATTTTAGTATATAAAAATAATATCCTGCTTATTTTAACTTAAATTAAATCATACATAGGTACTTTACCTGCTTCCTCATCCTTCAAAAACGAGAGCATGAATTTATGAATGAATTAATATTAATAAAAATGTTTTTTCAAATATAAAAAATGGATGAAACTGAAAACTTGAATCTAACAATTATGCATTAAAAATAATTTGGACGAAGGGCTTAAAGCAATTTTGAAGAAACACTTTAAAAATCAAAATATTGATTATGCTAATTCCCAAAATCATGAAAAATCAGATAAATTTTTTTTTTTGTATTTTAATTTTTTTTTTTATTATGCGATTATGATTTGATTGATTGATACAAAATATAATAATTTGGGATGATCGTGGTTGATGGAAGGATAAAGATGTTGGTGTTGTTTACCTGGCTTTCGGCACCACCCTCAGCTTCTTCAAGGCGTTCCGACAACTGGATCACTTGGACGCTGAGGTCGGCTTTCTCCCTTTCGATCTAAGAGAATAAAAAAGATTTATAAGAAATTTTCCGATTTATTCTCTCAATGTTAAATATTTCAAAAGCTTGCACTCTTAACTTGTTAAGAATTATTTGGTACATTTTCAGCATCCTGTAGCATTATTAAAGCGTTATATTAAGTTGCATTGATCCATTCATCATCTGCCGAAATAAATACTGTTGTTATGAGTATCTATCTATGAGTACCTAATCTTTTGCTAATGTACACTACTTTATATTGTCTCAGCATATATTTCCTTCATTTGGTAAAAAAAAATCATCTTGGAATTCCTCAGCACAATATAAAAAATACATAATTTGATCTTTAACTTTCAGAGTTCAATATAAGAGTCCTAATAATCTCACGCATGGTGTCCCGTTCAACTAACCAAACAGCTATTAACTAAAAAATATATCCATTAGGTACGATTACTATATATTTGGAGATTAATAAATTTAACATTTAAATTCCAGAGAAACTGATTTTTCCGAAACAGCTGAACTACTAATATACGTTGAAATCATCAGGCCCTGCGAAGTCAATAAGGAAATTATTAGGAAGACAATAACTTGTGTACTAAACACAGATGGCGCTGGTAAGCAATTTTTGGTGGATTTAAAAATCCAAATTGTATTTTAGGAAATTACACCCAGTTCGATTGTCGATGTATCAATTAATGTTAGCAAATAAAAAGTAGCAGAACTGACCTGTTATATGTCCATATGACTAATTAGGACTAATAAAAAATAAGTTTTGGTAATAAAATGTTGCAACACTAAGGTAAGTACCACATTTCCGGGATAGAGTCGTTCAATTCAACCGGTGTGCATCTTTGTATTTATAACCCGCCAGGTATTATTAATGTCCCTTGTCATAACCGGGGCTGGCAGGCTTCCGGCCGCTGCAAGTCCGGAGAGGTAAGTCGATGGAACTCAAATAGACGGAATGTTCTAGGCGGCCGGACTTTATTGTTTGTGTCGAATTTCCCCAGTTATTCAACACGCAAGGTCACTTGGCCCACATTCAACTAGTGGAGGCAGCTTTCCCGAAATGGAACGGCTGAATCAGTGGAACGACTGAACCAGTGAAACTGTGGAATTTGTTCACGCTTTCCCACGCACTCCACGAGCCCACTTGCGCAATACCGACAATGGTACGACCAACTCGTACGACCCAGAAACAAAGTGAAATAGAGTCGCGAATATAGATTTAAAATTAACTAAAATTAATTATGAAATAGTAAAAAGGATTAATTTCATACTTTTAAAGCTTTATGATATAAAACGACAAGACTCGTTACGTTTTCCGAAAATCACAAGCTTGTAGTTATAACTTGGATGAAAGCTAATAATAAATTTAACGAAGTTAAGTTAATTTTATTGTTAGATGTCGTTGAAGTGAAGCATTCTTAAGGCTCATTTCGAGGATACAAATTTAGTATTGTTTATCGACCTTGTAATCGATTTTAGAATATTTCCAAAAGTAGATCTTCACCGTTGTCCGTCAGTCATTGCGTAACTTTAAATCCTCAAAATAAATACTTAAATGACGTGTACATTGAAAACCGCTTTTCAAAGAATTATGTTTTAACTCTAATGATTTATAATAATCTTTTGTTGTGATTATGTGATTGATGTGTTACGGAAAACAATAAGGAAATAGGTGTAAATGGATTTATTAAGTAATAAATATAAACATGCCAAGTAATTTCAACAAAACATTTCAAAACAGTTTTATTCATGGTTTTAGTCACAGCATCAAAAACAAAAAAAAAGCAAAAAATAGTAAAAAATGTTAATCCATACCTAATTATATTTCAACGGTGGTAAAGAATTGTTGGAAAGTTGAAGAAAATATCATGAAAGTTTCGAAAATATCAAAATCTTGATATTACAAATATCTGAACGGTTTAGCAAATTATTAGATTATGGAAATGATATAAAGAACCTCAGAGGGTTGAGTGAGATTTCTTGCACTGGTGAATCATTTGCCCGAATAATATTTAAAAAAAACTGTAAAATGAAATTTAAAGAAAATGAAAATATGTTAATGTTAATAAGGTGTGATGACAGCTTAACATGTCTGAACACATTTCACTTAAATGTCACCAAAACCTAAAAAAACTATTTCCACAAACATAATATAAGTAGTAAAACCAATAAAATTTGATTTTTTGGTTAAAAGAATTGTGGAGAAAAGATTGTAGTTTTGCAATTACTCAATAATTGAGTGAGAAGTTGTTGTTGTTGGAGAAAAGGCAGAATTGATTGGAAGTTATGTGATTTGATCAGGTTCGGCTGGCGCGCAGCGACCAAGGATCGCTTGAGCGGACTCGCTGGGACTGGGCGGCCAGAAATAGCGCGCGGAAGATATACGGTTTCACCATCGCCACTTCCCGAATGAGGATTTGGTTGGCTATATTTATATCTATTTACATTTGCACATTCCACTCGCTGCAAAATTTAACCACCGAGAACTTTTCTGGGTTTAGTAAATACATACTAGTTTAATAAATGTTATTGATAAGGGGAAAATAGATTTTGGTTATAGAAGGGGCAGTAAGAAGTTTGTAAATTAAATTGTTTTGAACATAAGCAGTTAGACTGCAAATATTTCGTTTTAATCACAATTTCGAATGGTTTTTCTTAAGCATATTTTGTTGTTTTAATTGTTAGCCGAATCTTCGGAAGTAGGGGGCGAAGCGATATGTTTTAACTTAGAAGTAGAACTTATCATATAAGCACAATAATCCTTTGTTCTTCGTTGTTACAATTCACAGTTCACAAGCAACTTAGGTATAGCGATCCACGCTCGGGCAAAGAGTTTTTTAGAGTTTCGCGTTGACAGCTCGGACAAAGTTAGTAGCGAAAAGCTGAGTTCACACTCGTTAGACGCTGGCGAAGGTGTTCTTACCCTCTGGCGCAACTCCCTTTCGGATTCCAGATCGTCATGAAGCAGACGAATCTTGTCCTGAAAAAGAAAACATGGATATCTTATATTCGGGGTGCACCACACACAGGGTATTATATATGTATACGACACACTTCACAAAGCACTTGTCACGTTAGGGAATAGGGCGCACCTCCAATCTGGAGAGCGCGCTCAGGTCGGCGCTGTATTCGATGCTGACGTCGGCGCTCCCGCCTCCCGTCGAGCGGTACGAGTACTTGGAGGTCTTGGCTACTGCTGAGGACGACATGATGTGGACTGCGCCGCTCCGCTCACAACAGAATGCCGGTCTCGGCTCGACTGAGCGCCGCGACGGCCGCGCTGTCGGCGCCAGGCTTCTCTGCGTGCGCATGCGCGTCTATTCTAGGCGGCTATTCCAGCCACGGCTATCGGGTTACCCGCCCGCCTTTTATAGGCAGGGTCCGCGCAGGTGCTCCAGCCCACCTGGCCTGGAGGCTAGTTCTTCCTACCTCTCCCCCATCCTGCTGGATGAACCTTCTTCATCACGACGTCAGGAAGTTCTTCCTTTCTCAGCGGTCCACTCCTTTGCCAAATACCCTTCTAACTCATGAACACATCCTTTACCGATATTTTACTAGTTTTTGTTTTTTGTTAATCGATCTTCAACCCATAACATTATAACATAAATAGTGGTAAATATGGATGTTTACTATAAATTGTTACTACTGAGGAATCTGTTTAGTCTTTATACAATGTTAGTATGTTTTGTCCGAAGACACAATACTCTTTCATTGTGTTTATTCATCAGTTTTCTTATATGGGGTGAAAGTACTGTTTTATTATCGAATCCAATTGTGCTTTATTATGATTCATTTCCAACATGGAAACAAAACATGGGGCGGATGCGGAAGGAGCCCAGCTTAGCTTTGTAAACATTGTTTTGTTTATCGAACAATGCTTACCATTTAAAACTATTGACTAGTTGCATATAACCACAGTGATATTACAAACATTTATATAAATGAATATTACAAACTCGATTAATGTAAGTATTGTTTACTACTTAAAATATAGAAATTTAAATTCGTTATAGTAAAATATTCAAATTATTTGATTTATTCATGTTTAGTGTTTTTTTTAGTGGAAACTTCGGGTACTGACAAATTTGCAACTTTTTTAGGCATTTAAAAATGTCAAAATTTGATGTATACCGCGTTTTTGGTAGTTAATCTTTATGAATAGATAATGTATGCAGTGTGATGGTGCAACAAATATGGAAATAAACAACGCATGGTTTGGAAACAAAGTCAGGGTCAATGGGTTGTTATGTATAACGCACAAGTGGATATAAGATGGAGTTAGAAGTCCTATAAATACGAACCTATCATATGAACCAAGTATTTGAGTGGGGTAAAGCAATGAGTGTGTGCCCAGTGTCGTACAGTCCTAAGAAAAATGAAAAAAAAATTGTATTTTTTTAACGAATATGGAAGGAACTTGTATAGCCAATTATTTATTTGTCAGGTATATCGGCGGAAGATGGTGATAAAATAAAATTTTCAAATTTTCATATGCAAACATGAAAAACTACACATAGCCATTGCGGGCGCCAATTAGAATTTTCTGCCTACTCCTACGGAGAAATGGCATGATAGTTATGTACGTTATTTTACCGATTGAAAAAGAAATTTACTGTACTTTTTGAGAATGGATTTTTAAATAAATAAAATATCTTGGCGATAATTAACGTTTCGTCTCTAAAAAGCATTGATACATTATTAATTGATTAAGGTGATGCACTACGTAGTGTAGTATTTTTAATTAAGCCGCTATCAATAACAACCCTTACGTAGATGGCGATTAGGTTTAAATTCCCACTTATCCACATCATCCGCCTGTTTTGATTTATGCAAGAAAAAAACATGGCCAAAAAGTGCCTTTTATTTTATTTTGTGGATGTTCAGGCATAAATATTTTTTTTCCTATCATTTTATAAATAACTTAATTTGCCACATTATACAATAAAATTATAACCGAAAATGGGTTCGTAAGTAGGAGATTTTGAACTTTAAAGCAGTTTTCATATGCCTATACATTATTTTTTGCTGGGCTTATAAAAAGATTAATATAAAAAATACTCGATTATTTCAAAGGTCAAGATGTATTCTACTCGCAGTATTTAATTAAAGCATCTGAAACATTTCTAGGCGACCAAAATTTCAAACCAAAAACACATGATTTTGCATTACTACGTTTGGCATCGCCTTAACATAAAATTTTCGGGAAAATTAAAAGAATGGAAAAATAATGTAGGCCTCTAGTCAAAGATGGAAAAAATTGTGTCGAGTATATAAAGGAAAAGGTGAAGATGTTAAATTAAAAAACTTAAGTTTTCTAATAATTATCACCTAAAAATAATATTTTAATTCTTATTTTGAATTTCTGAATTTTTTGAATTTCTTAGCTGAATTGGACGTGATTCTAATTTATTCGGATATTAATATTATGAATCTTCCTAGATAGCTTTAGAATGGATCACTATGATATGTACAGGACCAACCTGTCAATAACTCGGCCTGTTAGAATCGTGAATCTTTTTGCACAGTGAGACTCACATTCCCAAATAATGTTTTATAAAAAAAGTACAGCTAATGAATCAATAATAACAATTATACAGGGTTTTCCAATAAGAGGTGTTATTTTGATATTCAATCGTAAAAGATCAATGGTATCGTTGCTTGTGTGGCATGTAGCGCCGTCTTCTTGATAGTAAACGTTGTTTAGATCAATACCATCCTATTCCGGCCATAAAAAAACATTAATCATCTCTCGATAGCGATCCATTCACCGTAACTGTTGCTCCACCCTCATTTTCGAAATTGTAAGGTCCATTGACTCCGCCGGACCATAAACCGCACCAAACAGTCACACGTTGAGGATATAGAGGCTTTTCAACAATAACTCTTGGGTTTTCCGAGACCCAGATGCGACAATTTAGCTTGTTGACGAAGCCACCGAGGTGGAAATGGGCCTCATCACTCAAGATTATTTGCATTTGATTCACTCAAGTGAATTTTAATAATTTCAATGCGTTGTTGAAGCAAGTATCGTTCCATTTTTATTAATGGCGTAGCTTTTATTGGTCATGTGTTAAAAATGACAGCTTCAAAAGTAACATCTACCGAAATAGCGGGCTATTTAAAATAACACCTGTATTGGAAAACACTGTATGTATATAATAAGCTAGAAGCCATAATATGTTTCACTGGACTTCCTTATATGTCGTAAGGCTAAAGGTAGTGGAGAGGCGATGGAGATGAGAAAGAGGAAGGATGAGAAGTACCTGACTGCTCAGAGCTGGTCACTAAACACGGATAAAGAGATTTAAACTACTTCTCGATTTCGATTTTTTGTAAGAGATTGCTAATTTTAGTGGGAATAGAAGTAAACATACCGCACAGAGTTTTGGCAGCCGGGAGGAAAGAGCCGACGAGGCACGAGGCTGGCCGAATTAAGTGTCGTATTTGGAAACCACATTATTGCAAGTATGAAAACATTATAGAATCGGTTAAAAAAATGCTTAGACTATTATATTTCAAATGTGGACTACATGACCATCTTAGATCATACGACGCACGTCGTGAATACTTTAAGATTACACTTAAAATAAGAAGGCAGTTGACTGACCTAATATGTTTGCATAAAATTATCCACGGTCATCTTGATACCTCATTAGCAATATTGAAATAAATGTCCCCGATTCCCATTGTTTAAACACCATAGCATTTTTCAAAAATAATATCGCCTATTTTAGCCCTCTGACCCAAAATTCACCCCTCTGACTCAATCTAAATAAGATTGAGTGTGCTGAAGTAGATAATTTATATGGATTCAGAAAAAAATACTGGTATTGTTAATAAATATGTTGCACTGATTATATTATGTATTACCTACTTGCGTCTCTTACTTTTCTGTAATATTTGTGTTTCATATTTCATATTTCCGGGAATCCTTCCTAGTTGGACAGTCAAAAGCATAAAATGTAATCAATATTATAAAAAATAAAAATAAATAAAAATATATTTTTAATTTTGAATTTTTATTTTTATTTGTTTTATATTTTAATCTTTATTTAGGTATATGAATATTGTGTCCTATGGCTGAGATAATGTTGGTAATTGTTGAACCAATTTGTATATTAACTGAGTTTTTATAACTAGATTGTTCTCACGTAAGTGAGATCGTCTGTAAAAACCCAGTATAAATAAATAAGTAAATAGGTGCAAGGGCGTCGTCCCGTCTTGCCGCGCTTGCTTTGCAAGAGTCGATTTTACCCCAAAAGGTGCGCTAAAAGATGTTTGACATTTAAAAAATAGAATCGCACTGTTTGAAAAATTTCGATGGCTTCGTTCAGACAGTTCACACAATGCCACACAAATTCCCAACTAGCAAATAAATAGTTAAAAGGGCAAAATAAAGAGTATGAAATCATTCATGACCAAAATAACATAATGTATTCGGATATTTAAATTAGTGTTTATCTACACATATTAAGGCTTTGTAGTAAGCCTTCAAACATGGTTTGAAAGGGAGATATGTAAATATGAATGATAGAGAGAGCGCGCTAATATTAAAAAAACGATAATAGTTATAAAGCGAAAATGGTCAAAATATTTAATAAAACAAATATTTTTTTTTGAAAATTAAAACCTTAAAGAGTTAACGAAGAACTTGTTATAAATCGGTAGAAATTGGGTATGCGGGGCTTAACACTAGTCTAGGCACGCTTCCAATAGTCCGGACTACGACATTAGGATATTTTTATGCAATATGGTGAATAATCCTCCTGTTTCTCCTTGGATACCATTCCAAACCAAGGCATAAAATGGTATAACATACAAATAAATTTTGTTTATCATTATGTCTAGGTGGATGTTACAACTCTCTGAGTAATCCATATAACTTGCTCCGCGCACAATACACAGAGTTTAGTATTTTGGCAAAGTATTGGCGTATGACTCAATGGAGTGTTCTCTCCGTTAGCTCCAGGGATAGATCTGTTATAAGGCGTAGGTTTTACATACATTCCAGCTTCCAAGTCATGGTTTCAAAAATTATCCTTGGAATAGAGATGAAGATATCAACATCCTATCGACCTTCGCACCGTTTGATGATTTTGATGACAGTTTAAATGCCCCGAGTGACTAGCTGCGATGAAGTAATTTACCTAATTCTTATTTATTTACTAGTTTGTTTGGAAAATAAAGCGATATAATAGCACTTTCATGTTGAAAAACCAAAAATTTAAATCGAAAAATAGTTTTAAATTTCTTTTTATTAGGCTCTTTCCTCCCGGCTCCCAAAACTCTGTGCGGTATGTTTACTTCTATTCCCACTAAAATTAGCAATCTCTTATAAAAAATTGAAATCGAGAGGTAGTTTTAAATCTCTTTATCCGTGTTTGGTTACTAGCTCTAAGCAGTCAGGTACTTCTCCTCCTTCCTCTTTCTCATCTCCATCGCCTCCCCTCCCGACATACCGTAATAAGGAAGTCCAGTGAAACATATTATGGCTTTAAGCAAAATATATTCATACAAATACCGAATTTGAATAAATAAGTTTTAATATGCATTATTATACCGAAACTTTATTTATTTTTCGGAATAACTTTATTGAGTAAAACCTCAAATTGTAATATTTAAATATTGAAGACAATATTAGTGATTTCTAAACGAAAATCTGAAACAGAAAAATCAGAAAAGGAAACGGTCACATCTGGGACTCGAACCCAGGACCCTTGTCTTTCCAGGACAGTGCTCTACCAACTGAGCTAATGGGACCCTATTCCCCTCGGTCACTTTTAACTGTATCATACTTCGAATAAGAACTACTAAACATTGTCTTCATTTTTTCACCGCACATTTTTATGGGCAACTATCTTTATGTATGATCGCAAGATTCAACCCGAACTAAATGCAATCCAGACAGCGTCTTTTTAGATAAACCTATCTTATTTTTTTTTTTTTTTTTAATGTGCGACATCTGTTGACTTTTCTGCAAGTCTAGAATGAATATTTATTTTTCGGAATAACTTTATTGAGTAAAACCTCAAATTGTAATATTTAAATATTGAAGACAATATTAGTGATTTCTGAACGAAAAGTTGGTAGAGCACTGTTCCGGAAAGACAAGGGTCCTGGGTTCGAGTCCCAGATGTGACCGTTTCCTTGTGTCATTTCCTCGCACACTCTTTGCGTAGCAATGTCACACGGTTGATATTGGTGCATTTGTTTCCGATTTTCAACAAAAATCTCTGATTTTTAATTGAATTTGAATACTATGCAAAATTTTATTTTTTAATTCAGTACATAAATGTATGACGGAGGAATTCCTAAAATCTGAACCCAGAATTTGTTATATTTATAGAGTTGTTAAAGTTATTAGAAGTAATGTTTAGTAAATACACACCACAGATAAAGAAAGGTTAATAATGTGGGTATGCTCGACGCTCACATTTTAATTATTTCTGATGAACATATTACTAAAATATGAAATGTTTCTATTGGTATCCCTACGGATATAAGTTATTTATATTTAAGATTAATAAAAACAAGACCTAACCATTAAAATATTTTATGTAAAAACTATGAAAATAGAGGTAAGTATTAGATTTTATTTTTCTAGACGATGCATTCGTGTCTTCCCGAGGAATCTCAAGAAAAAATTGAGATTTTAGTAATATATTCATCGTAAATAATTAAAATAAGCGGAAAGATCGGTTTTCTAGGGCTGCTTTGGCACCGTATGTCATTTTAACGTTTTAACTCGCCTTCATCACTTACGTCGTTAACATTCCCACTTTATTTTAGAGATTTGATAGGGAAAATTCAACCATTTTCTAAAATTTGTGTACGGCCACTTCACTTAAGATTCTGGCTAAGGTTCTTTATTTTAGGGCATTGTCTCGTCTTAAATACATGTTCATATATTATTAATTACTGCAATAATGTGCGCTCCTCTTCCAACCACAAGCAAATACTTCTAATAGAAGAGTAGTGTTAAAATCTCATTTGTGAAAACTAAAAAAAAAAAAAAAAAAAAAAACTTATTAGGTACTCAAAATTAAATGTGCCACCAGATTCGGTTTTAAGAGGTATTCACAAAACTCTTCTGTTGAAAATGGTTTACAAGATTTTGATAAAACGTATTTAAAAGTGTTTTCTAAGGACGGATTGATTTATAGAATTTGAACAACAGATCTTTTAAAGAACTTGAAAATTAACTCCTAATTTTGACGAATTATTCAAATTCTACGAAACAAACCGTCCTTAATATAATGTTCTGTTTGGTTTAGATTTGGACTCATTCAAACATCGTAGTATTCACAATTTGGGAAATGGTAAAAATAATAAATTGTAATAGGACATGCTTTAGTTTAGAAGAATCAGCCATAACATTAATAATTAGGCCTCAACATTCTGGCAAGCAAACCGTCTTTTCGTAGGATGTTGCATATAAATTTTATTTCGTAATAATTATTAGATATTATCATTAGTGTGAATACGCGTGGTATTTATGGACCCTTAATGTCTGGTTTTGATTACTTTTTAATGATATTGCGCTAATCAAGTGTGTGGCTTTTCATTTACATCAATTTTTAAAGCACTCATGCAACGATGTACCAAAAGGATATTAATTCCATTTTCCTAATACTCAAGTGGTCAGATCACGAGACGAGATATGAGAGACCAAATACTTTCCAAACTTCTTCCCAGTAATGTTGATATAAATCGTTTTCTCATTTTGTTCACAAACAGATAGAGCAGATGAATGTTCACAAACGTTCATCTGCTCTAAACCCGTGGAACCATAACACCCTGATTAGAGATACCCTGATAATGAATGAGTAATTAAAAAAGTGGAGAGTTCTGGCTAAACTTCATGAATTTTGAATAGTGATTATTCATATCATAGCTTTAATCTTCCACCACCCTTCGAATGATTTTAGTTGAATTAAGACTTCCACAAACATGCTCATCGTGTAAGTTTATAGCTTCTTCCCAATTAAACGTTAAATGTCTTGACTGGATACCTACATTACTATTATGATTGATGTGAACAAAATCATTTAACGATTCAAATAATCTAGAAGCAACTGCTGCCAGCTGCCTTCAAATAATATTATCCCCGGCGTTCTGGATTATAAGGGGGTACCAATATTATTTATTAGTATGTAATAATAATCATCATCATTATTTTTATTACATTTTAAGAAGGTAACCAAATCTGAGTATCTGTGCAATTCCCAGAACTTCGTCTTCCACTGGCACTATATTCCGCAACAGTTTGTGCAAATATATTGATGATTTCGGACAGTTTTCACTGCATGTTGTTTTCAGCATAGGTGTTTTCACAATGATTTTTATTTATTTATTGGACAATTTGTATAGCGCCGCTTTTTGTGAGATATCACTTCAGGGGCGCTTTACAGTAAAGTTGACGCAGGTATTACCTAAAATATAAATATTACAAAAATAAAGTGAAGTTAAGTTAAGTAAAATGAAGTACAGGAACATGTGACACGAAGATAGAGGATGGAGACTTTGCAGCAAGAATCCTAGGTGGTGAGGAAACTGGTCCAGCTGCTGCAGCGAAAGAGTCCACCGCGTCCACCAACAGTGCCAGCACGAGGTTCGTCATCCGTCCAGGTATGTGTCTGCTCCTAACAAAGCGCTGACACAATATCCTCACACAAATACCAGACGAAGTTAGGGAAATAAATTAATAAAGAAACCATTGGTTTCGAAACATGAAGTTTATTTTGATTAAATAGTGGTGTACAGGAATTGATTTTTTTAAATTAAATTAAAATGACGCCACAAAGTGAATTAGAGATTTTTGGAGAAATCATTATTGTATTTATATTATTAAAAATATATTACTATTTTATAATATAATATTTTATTTTCTTTAGTTATATTTTATCATACCTTGTTTTTATTTCGTTTATTATAAACACATTAATTAACGAAAATAATATAGAACAAAAGATAAAAGACCCAATATACTACTGTTAAGTAGTTTGTCAGTAATACAATTATGCTGTATATTACGTTTAAGATGATTGAAATACCAACAAGCCGTCTTAAATTTAAAACTTTCTAAGATACCTTCTATACATTATGGATTAAAACGTGGAAAGAAAGCTGTTTGTTTGTAAAAGTACGCTTGCAAAGCTAAAATTTTTAACACCTGGACAAAACGTCAGTATGTTTTTTCAGGTAAAAAAATACAAATTAACTATGTTAAAATTGTTTTTCTATATCTAGTGAACAATTAAAATTGCAGCTGTTTAATTTAGGTACTGATACACAATTCTTGAAATTATTGGGATGCCCTTACCAAAAAAATAAGTTCGGAAGTACAAGTCATTCAAAATGGAGCCATAAGGAATATATATAATTTGCCATGGGATACACATGTCAAAGATATATACTCACAGACACAAATACTTCCTTTTACGATCCTGCCAAAGTATAACATCACAACTGCCATTCTACAAATAATTCAACACTCCTCACACACCAACACTAAACCATTCATTAATTCTGACATACACCAGCACAAACCACGATCACAAAATCAAATACACTTATCGTCATCTACTTACACGACCAAATTTGGAATTAACTCCTTACAATACATTGCACATAAACATACAACGCATTACCTAGTAATCTAAAACTTAACGAACAAAAAAACATTGGCAAAAGGTCTTAAAAGCTATTTCCTCAGCAGTTTTATTAATGACTAACACAATCTTTCTTTGGAACTCCATAATAACATCTGCGTTTATTTATTTTAATGTCTTTATCTTGTCTTGTATTCAATCGAATGTTGTCTTTCTCGAAATGAGTTTTGTAAACTCACTGGGAATAATACATCATAAGTTTGTTATTATTTTATAATGTTTTATCTTGTAATATAAAAAAAATTGTAAACTTTTGTTTTTTACTTCTCACTACAATATAAAATATATTGCAACAAATCAAAATTTCCATTACACACTTGATTGTTCTATTTTTATTTTAATTATAAACATAAATTCTACATAAAAAACTAGTATATTAAACATAATAATTAATTTAACTACTTGCTAATTTTTGGTGATATTAACCATACACAGGCAGCGCCTTAGTGGGTTCTCATTACTTGCTTTATTTTATATTTATATATTATAACATGTTTATACTAATGAAAAAAAATGTTTACCTACTTACGTAAGTACGAACTAATAATGGGAAAAATAAAGGGTATTAAATAAATGATTGCAATTATCAACTACTAGTTTAAGAATGCACTTTCATTAGCGATAATATCTAATGATTGCTTGGCAGGTGTTGTTGCAATGTGGCTATACCCGTTATCCAATTCATACTACTTGAAACCTAATTTCTTCTGTAATGCAATGACAATGAAACTCCAGCTAAGAATCAATGTCAATACTCGGGAGCAGTAGCTTGCAGGTGGCTGTGAAATGCAAATTACTCGACCCCATGAGCCGCAGCAAATATCAAATGAAATTCACTTTCAGCTAGCGATGTCAAGAAGTCCAAGAAGCGCCCCACCATACCCAGGAAGTATGTGGCTCCTTGCCAATTAGGTTTATCTATTTGTCGGAGTATTCTCTCTGCGCTTCCCACTCTGCGATAAACTTCCCCAGTGGGAAGACTCGACAGGGAGTCCTCTAGAATAACTGTCCTTTCTTCTCTAGCAATAACTTTGCATTTATTGTTACATACTTATTCGCAGCAGCTTTCTGAAATCACACGTTAAAACTATCGTGGAAATGGGAGCGGAGTTTATGTTCGAATATTTTGATAGCGCTATTGAAATTAATGATTATTGTTTACGGAGCGGGCAGGAATTTTTGCGTAATAATAAAATTTATATTTTTCTTGATAAATTTTCTACAATATGAGAATAATATAAAGTATTCTCTTTCCTAAAAGAATTATCTTCGAAATGGTTAGTTTTACCATATGAAAAAAAGTATTCTTATCATTAGCTTAATACTTAATTTTCTTAAAAACTATTAAAAAGGGGAATAAATTCTCGGCAGACCAGTGATATCTAAGTAAGTACCCAGACGTTTTTTTCAACTTCTCATGTTTTCATAATGAATATGCTTTCATTGAAAAATCAGTGTCTTGTGAACAAACGATAAAACTTTTATTTTTATTATGAAAGATTAATTATAACTAACTCACCGTAATAAATAGGAACATTATTTATGATAACATCAAAAATTTAGAAAAAATCGAAAATGTACCTTCTAGATATACTCGTAAATTACGTACCTTGACATTTATTCGCGCTTTCATAATTTTACAGATTAAATCATTATCTCCAGAATAAGTGGTAAAAACATAAGAAAGAAAATTTAAAAAGATCATAGAAACCTATAGAAGCATGTTTTAGGTGTGTCTTGTGTATCCGAAAAAAACGAAAATTTCCCCTTCTTTGAGTGAAATGAAACTTTTTCAAATACATACTGAAATTCTTTCTTGACCAGATCTCTTGATTTTATTTGCTGTGTGGGTTATAGGAACCAAAATCTTATATGAATTTATCATATCCATTTTCTGTTGTGTAGATCACAGTTGTAAGGATTATCTGTTGTTCAGAGGGGAAGATACTGTTGCTATCTCCCTGGTAAAAACAACCATCCGGAATCGAAACGTCACTCGAAATGGCTTTAACCGTGCTTAGCTAGGTACTTCCCAACCTTCCTTTTCTCTATATCCTTCTCTTCCCCGATTCCTTCAGCTTCACAACATCACAACACAACCCAATTAGGGATGCCACTGGCACATGAACTTGTGCGGTATTCACCTAAAAAGTGACTACAATAGTAAATTGTAAATTCCTGCCAACGAAAACTCCATTGTAATTTATCTTACCGAAAAAAAGATTTGCAACTGATCTATAAGCGGTAAGCCTTTACACCGGCTTTATCTTTATTCAACGGAGGAGAATGAACACAACATTCTAGAAGTTTATTTTTGAGTTTTTGTCTTATTGCTGATTATCGTGATCCCACTTTAACCCGAAGTTTAGATACAAAATAAAAGAGATGAAAAATTATTCCACATTTCCTTAACATTTAGAAAAAGTGATTTATTGGAAAGCCATTATTCATAATATGAATTATGTATTATTTTTCCAAAACCAGAATGAGATAATTTTATTCTGTAAATAATATTGAGAGCCAATTCCACATGTGCTTATTCCCAAGACGAAGACTGTTAGATGGGTTTTATTATTTGGTAATTTGGAGATTTGGTTGAAAAGCCGTAAGCAATGTCGGCCAATAATATTGCGATTTGCGATCTACACACCAACTGGCCTCCCGAAATACCAACTGACGCGTCACTTCCTCCCAGTGGTCGGCAGTTTACATTGTGAGAGCTATTTAAATCTATAACAAAATGTTTTTACTGGTTGCTTTACACCAATAATCCAATACAATATTAAAAACATGAAAATAATATCACATCATGTCAAAATACATCCGACAAGAGAAATATCAGATGAAACCTCAGAAATATACATATTTATGACCGTGTTAAAACTATTAAGATCCGAAAAGAGTGCAAGGCTGATGTAAACGTAATGGATAAGGTTGAGAAAGGAACGCTTGGATATTTTGGGCATGTAAAACAAATGCGCAAATTAAGGAGAATATTACATGAGGTGGAAGTGAATGGTAAAACAAAGTCATATCAAGTTAATAAAGTACCTACTTAACAATTATTTTATCAGCAATAATTATTAGCCAGAAACACTCATCCACATTGAAAAATCTCCTGATAAAAGATACATTGGTGTCATGTATCGTTTATCAGGAGATTTTTCAATGTGGATGAGTGTTTCTGGCTAATAATTATTGCTTGTAAAATAATTGTTACCCTTTGTGCTATGCATAAAAAATCTTGTCTTAAACATTAGTTTACCAAAAAAATAATAAAGTACCTACTTAAGTAGGACCATGTCAAAGTAACAGAAGATGTATGATTGTGTATGAAGAGAGGGGTACGTGCCGAGAAAGAGAGAGACTGAATTTCCTCTCTGCCTACTCTAGTTGAGAAACGGCTTGATTGTTAGTTAGTAGGTTTTATGGTTTGTAATTTGAAACCAAAAAAAGTTGCACTGGGTATGTTTTTTTTTTCTTTTAGGAACCATTACGCGACCAAAATAAAATATATTTTTTAACAAAATTTCATTGATTGGCATTAATATATAATTTCGTAATAATATATTACAGAAACATCCACACAGGAGGAAAAAATTCTTACGGTATAAAAACTGTAAAAAAATCAAACGAATTTTTTGTGATAGTTTAGATATTTTTTTATTATTAATGTTTGTATTTTTTTACAATAAATGTACAATGATTACATGTTATCAATTATAAACAATCATATAAATAATAAAAAATATATTGTAAATAGTAACAAAAAAGATAAAAGTATTAAAAAAACAAGATTTATAAACAATAGATTTTAATATTTTTTTATGTAATAACACATATGTGGACCCTTATAGTAGTGTAAGATATTTTTTCAATTTTATCTGAAATTCATGAATATTTTAGATAATTTTTAGATTTAAAGAAAGGAGATCCGCAAAGAGTGCAAGTCTGATATAAGCGTAATGAGTAAGATCAAGAAAGGGACGCTTAGATGGTTTGGGCATGTAGAGCGAAAGAGCGAAGAAAAGAGTGTAAGGAGAATATACGATGCAAATGTGAATGGTAGCAGAAGTCGGGGACGCCCGAAGAAGACATGGCACGACCAAGTGAATCGGATACTTGAGTCGGGCCATGTCAAGAGTCAGAATAATAGAAGAGTATGTATGAGACGATGTATGAACGTCTAAAGGAATGTGTGCCAAGACCAAGTTGTTTGGCGGTCCGTCTTCTCTGCCTACCCCTGCGGGGAAACGGCGTGATGGTTAGATAGTTAATTAGTTAAAGGAAGGTTGTTAAAGTAAGTTATGCCTAGATAGAGATAAGTATTTTGAATATGTTTGATATTTTAAAATTATTCGGATATTTTTCTGATATATTAAATTGTAAGTTATTTAATTGCTTTTCCTAAAAATATGTTGTATTGAATATTTTTTATACATTTTGTCTATTGTTGGTACTTTGAATATTAAAAAGAGAATTTCGGTGGAAAAGTAGATGGTTTTTTCAAGATTTTTATTAAATATAAAATATTTTCATATGTTCCCTAGCCGATAATAACATGTATTTTTTTATGTAGATTGAACAATTGCATTGTACACGTTTTATAGGTTTTCTTGTCTACGAATATTTATTCTTCTTGTAAAAATATAAATACATTTTCTAATTCTTTTCGCAAGTTAATATGTGTTCTATTTAAAATCTTTATCTATATATATATACTCGTATATAAGACAAAATATTTCATCTTGTAAGTTGGACTATATATAGAACATGCTTGATTGCAATTAGTTCTGCTACATTTACTTTGGTGATTGATAAAGATGGGATAAGTTTTGTTTTTTCAGTGCTTAAGAACACAGTGCTTAAGTTATCCACCGCTTACCCGCCCTGGTATAAGTTACAGATGGTTACTCCTTCAGGGCTCTCAAAAGGACTTTATTTTGGTTAAACGACATTTATTATAAAAATAATCTAGACCCCCAATATCCTTGTATAGTGGTTATGCTGCAGGATGCATACAATATACATAAACACACTATTAAAAGAGCTTAAGGATAGGAAAATTTTATCGAACGAGTTTTTCAATATATTAACATAACATCATTCCAGTCCGTTCCTTAAATTATTATGACAGTGTCATCATCGTAAGATATAATTTACGATTTAGCATTTTTTTTAAATGTCATTAACATGGATGATAAACACTAACGGTCCAGATATAAAGAAAATACTAGATATACTGTATCGTATGTGAAACTTATAATTTTGATATCAAAATACCAATGTAAAATTGTACCTATTAACTTCTACCTGTAAGTTCCTATCGTCCTACAATGAGTTTTGTAACTCATTGGGATTGATCTAGCAAGTAATAAAAAAATAGCCAGATAATGGATAAAAGATAAAGAGATAATGTAAATAAATCTATTTCCATTGTCTTTTTCGTTGGTTTGCTTGAGGATTGAACCTTCTTCCCCAGGAACTGGATTCTACCGCGCTAAAAATTGAGTCAAATCCCGATTGGGTAAGATTTATTTATTTCCACTTCCAGATTTGCATTCATTCATTCATTCAACAAAACCAAATCTTTTCAAATAGATGTATTTAAAAAGCCTTACGCCACCTAACCAAAAAGGATTTTTGTGTGGTAAAAAAACAGTCTGCATAATATCTAAAAACCTTTTCAAAACTTAAAAGCCATCTTTCATCGGGATGAAACAGAAATAATAATATTATTTTAATGGTAGTTAGTGTCACCTTTAGTTGCTCCTTTCCTCTGACCATTCAACAATACAGAGACGAAAATCGTCATTTGATACTTAAAAATCCCACTGCCTCGGAGAATTCAAACTTCGGAGATTTCTTAATCTTAAACATTCTTTACCTCAGGCATAAAAAAACACAGAAATATTTCAAATCCCAAGCATGTCAAAACAGTCGAGAATAATAGTTGATAAGATACTCTGCGCGACACTTAAAAAGCCCATGCTTGGGACAAATCAAACTGTAGAGAACGCTTTAATAACCCATGCCCCAGGCAATCAAAATACACAGTGAAGATTATATATTTATCCCCTTTTTATGTGAATACTGCACAAGAGTCCAAAATGCTCCCAACCGTCTGGAGCCAGTACGACTATTAAATTCCGGATCGGGTATGTTCTAAGGCTGAATCTACTGGGGGAAGAAAGGAAACGGGGAAGAGGAAAGCTTGGAACTACCTGGATTTTCGGATCTGGTCGTCAAACACATCTAAAGCCATCTCAAGCAACCTTTCGATTCTTAATGATGGTTTTTTTATGTGAATAACGTACAAGAATTCCAACTGCTCCCGACCGTCTGGAGCCAATGAGCCAGCATCCTCAAACGGGGAATGTTGTGAGTATGATGGTAGTGATGATGGGAAGAATATTGGAAAAAGGAAGGTGAAGGATTATCTGTTCTCCTAACACGGATAAAGCCATTTCAAGCAACCTTTCAAATCTGAATGATGTTTTTACACCACTGTGAGAGTATCTCCATTCTGGTATATATATCTTCCGCAAGTATACTATATATTATTTTAAGTGAATACATTGTGAAATTACACAAATTGGGACTTGAACTCGCAACCTTCAGCTTGCTAATCGAGAGCCTTACGTCTCGACCAGAAGATTATCTTCCACTTTGTAATCATGGCTCGGGCAAAAGAAAACTTCAGATATATGCTGGGTAAGTGGGTGCCAGAGCAATCGCGAGATTTCCGCATAATCACTGAGTATTTTCCGCCGACCAGGAGAATTCATTCCACGGCGTGGGCCGCCCGACCGCCCAACCCGGAGATCTAAATATATTTCCGGGCGGAGGTGAGATGATTAATTTCAGTGACTCAGTGGTTGTGCAAATACTCGGTAGACTGACGAAAAAATCAGAGAGAAATTATTTCACCTCATTAGGCTAATATACTATATTTATTTTCTCTTTGATATATTTACTAAATTAAGATAAATCAGTGAAAACCTATTATTGGTCGAATAATTATAAATATTGCACTCAACATTATGAAATAATAAAATAAGTAGGTAGGGTGTTAGGGGACTTACTTAATTGATAAACCTTAACCAGCTATTACAAAACTTAATTCAAGTTTTAAAAAAATACGATATTTTGGTCTCCGGTAACTCGAATAAGCTCAGGAATCAGTTAGAGTTTGTCAGGTACGTCCTACCGTTTCACACACAAATTATGAAACCTGGTTGGAAAATTCTCTTTTTTTTAAGCTTGACTGTTTTAATTTTTTGTTTGTTTTAATATTCCTGGGTACCCAGTTAGAAACTGTCATCTGTAGTGGACATTGTGGGTATTGTTCGCTGGTGCTTGCAAATCATGTTTACCGAATCATCTAGTTTAGCATACAGGACGGCATGTCTGTGAAAAGCTCCATTTGAAATTTTCTACCTAATGAAACGGCATTGCATCTGCTGTCGTCTCCACGGGGTCACGTGTTCGAAAGGGTTTTAACATCTGTTTAGTTTTTAGCAATGTCTCACAAGGGTTCAAACTGATTCCAAGCGGTTGAGAGGGATGCTTTAGTATATTCCCTGTGGAGTCTTGGGGAGTGTTGTGATGCTGTATAAAATGAAAGACAGAAAGGAGATGATTTAAAATAGATTGGTCACTAAATAAAGGTAAAGTTATTTCAGCCCCGGCAAGTCTGAGTTAAATTCTTAGATGCGACCGAATCTCTTTCTGATTTTTCTATTTCATATTTTTGGTATGAGATTTGTATTATCTACATCAATTAAATATATCAATTTAAGCTTTTACTCAGTAAGTTATTTTATTATTATTAAATATGTGGTTTTCCAACAAGAGGTGTTATTTTGATATTCAATCGTAAAAAATCAATGGTTTCGTTGCTTGTGTGGCACGTAGCGCCGTCTTGTTGAAAGTAAACGTTGTTCAGATCAATACCATCCAATTCCGGCCATAAAAAATCACGAATCATCTCTCGATAGCGATCCATTCACCGTAACTGTTGCTCCAGCCTCATTTTCGAAAAAGTAAGGTCTAATGACTTCGCCGGACCACAAACCGCACCCAACAGTCACACGTTGAGAATAGAGAGGCTTTTCAACAATAATTTTTGGGTTTTCCGAGCCCCAGATGCGACAATTTTGCTTGTTGACGAAACCACCGAGGTGGAAATGGTTCTCATCACTCAAGATGATTTGCATTTGATTCACTCAAGTGAATTTTAATAATTTCAATGCGTTGTTGAAGCGTAGTTATTGACGGCCGGCATAGTCCAGTGGTAACGCATTGGACTGCCATTCCGAAGGTCGCGGGTTCGAACCCGGCGTGCGCAAATAAATTTTATTTGATTGATTTGTGTTATTTCACAATTAATTAATTAAAATAATATATAGTATATTTGCGGCACGTTCCAGAGTGGAAGATACTACCAGTATCGCCCTGGTGTAAGACCACCATTCAGAATTGAAACGTTGCTCCACATGGCTTTAGCCGTGTTTAGTGACTAGATCTGAATAGCCAGGTACTTCCCCACCTTCCTCTTTCCCTTCCCCACTTACCTTCAGCCTCACAACATCCCCCAATTGGGGATGCCATAGTCTCGCTGGCTCCAGACGGGAGCAGTTGGGACTCTTGTGAGGTATTCACTATAAAAAATAAAAAAAAAGTTTCTACTTGTCAACTGTGAAAAAATAACAGCTTTAAAAGTAACATCTACCGAAATAGCGGGGTATTCAAAATAACTCCTCTTATTGGAAAACTTTGTAGTATAAAATAATATCGCTATCCGTGTCTGTCTGTTTATGCGCTTAGTTCTTAACCACGTAACGGACTTTGATAATGTTTTCACTATCATTTAGAAAATGTCTTCTAAAAGGTTTGTATATATAAGTCATGCATATTTTATTTATAGAAAGTAGAGAAAAGTCAATGTTTTCTAATCAAGTCGTAAAAAAATATTTTCGAATGCTTATATTGTTAACGCTGGCTAAAGCTCACTAGATACTATAATATGGTGTACTACGGAATTCTATATGTTAAAAAGGCCTACAGAATAGTCCACTGTGGTGATTGTCTATCTCCCCAGGATAAACCCCAGCAACGCCGGGTAAACATCAGCTTGTTTTATTATAAAAAAATTAAAATACATTTAATGTACGCCTAGGTCCAAAGCCAAATAATTAACCGCCCCGCCAAAAAAGTCTTCAAGTGTAACTACAAGAGTGACTGAATAAGATACCCTCTTCTATGTTCACTACAGGTATTTTTTAGCTTCGTTTTAAATACATGCTCCTCCTCATTGGCTATACCTTCCTGTAAGGTTTAGACATAGACGGCGTATATTTTTCTTTATTAACATCATCACTAGTTTCATAGTTTTATTTATCTTCAGTATTTGTATCGATTTTTTTGGCAGGGTCATTAATTTGACAGCTAAATAATTCACATGTGTCAATTATAACAGAAATAAATACATTTATATTTTCTGAGAGAAATTTTCTATTATTTCAGACATTTGGTTGTAGACTATCGTGTGAACTATCTTTCATAATAATTTTTCTAAATTATGTAGCTTGCAGAATTGCCAGCAGTTCAAAGGCAGAGACGATACATTAACCATTCACACGCTCCATATATTTGACTTCCTGCATAGAATACTAAATTATTTAACTTTAATGACGTCGTCAAATTTCGAAACAATCTCGAAAAGGTACGACTAACTGACCCAAAGATGCATTAATTTCGTCATTTTTATTACAAAACCTGATTTTATAAAAGTTCTAGCAGAAGTCCCGGTCGTTACGAATGGGGTTATGAATGACTTGGAGTAAATTTTTGAGATTGCAAATTTTAGTAAATTGGGTGTAGCTTAAAGAAAATTCATAAAAGCCATGTAATCTCTTAATACCCCCTTCTTTATAAGCCTCAACTTACCTCAGATAAGTGTTTGTTTCATGTCTTCCTCGGGTGACCTCTACTTCTTCATTCACCATTCACTAATACATGTTATACATCCTGCTTACACACCTTTCTTTGTTCATCACGTACGCCTAATTTTACAAACATAATTATTTGATTCACTTGATCTTGCTATTCCTCGGATATTCCCAATTTTATTCACCGTCCACTTCATAATTTAATCAAATCGTGCAATCCCGGTCTGCCATATAACACGAGAAAAAATATAATAAATTACATTTCAATAAAGTCAAATAAATAATAGGAAGTAGCTAGGTAATAATTAATGATTACATAAAACATTGAAATAAATTAAATAAAAATTAACGGATCTTCATAATCTGCATCCATCGCTCATTGAGTGGAGAGCTAAACCACAACAATAACGTTGGTTGAAGCTTTGAGCTTTATTGAGTTTCGAACTGTTGGTCTCTGAGCTCTAAGATTATACATACTACTCAGGATTAATGCAGAATTTCAGTATCGTCAATATATATTGATTGTATCGTCATGATATATTGATTGTATCGTCATGATATATTGATTGTATCGTCATGATATATATCAATATATCATTACGATACTGAATATCGATGAAAATCGATATAACATTCTTTAATTGATTTTTTATTAATAAGCCCTGTTATATTCGAATTCTGTCCGGGCAGATACAGGCATTAATTTTCCTGTCTTTTTGAACGTCAAGTTTTGCAAATTTTTATCAAGAAGTTTCAAAGTACTGATTTTAGGAGTGGGAAAAGGAGATTTTAAAATCTCAATTAAACAGTGACGTTCATCTTGTTTCAAAAATCAAGTGTGCAAAATTTAATCAATTTCAGAATAAAACTGGATATTTATATACAAATCAAATGCACGCCCCCCGTAATAGACTTACTTCTTTGTATGTTTGGAGAGGAAGAAAGATATTAGATTAATATTTAGTTTATATTTATATTTAATATTAGTACCTGATATTGTTTAATTAAGAGGTTCAGATATAGACTAACCTTTTACAACACCCCAAGAATCACGCAGCATTTATCATCTCCCCTAATGCTAATCGGGGACAGAAAACGTGTCATAGCACATCAAACACCCCAGAACATAACCAACGTAACGAAAACAGTGATATGTATGACGTAAAAGCGAATTTATATTGGTTATTGTGAACTTTTACACCTCGGATCGTAGAAATTTGGTGTTCTTCAGTGACCTCAACTCTAAATGATCGTAACAGAACTTACTGAATACATCATACTATTCTAATCAAAGCACCCTACGTAAAGAAGTGAAGTGGTTGAGTTGACAAATAAGTGGGGTTTCCAACCTGGCGTCATGGATTTCTCCTTCATTCTACCTAGTCCTCCATTCAGATTCGTCATTCATTATTGTAAAAGTAACAACATCCGCTTTAAATGATGAAAGCAGAAGTTTTTCAAACGTATTCAGTTTATTCATAACCCTTGAATGATGCTTTTCTTCCTTAAAAAATGATTTTTAACATGACAGGAACCAATAATTTTCTTCAATATTTCCATAAATCGTCACAAATTTACCATTATATTTATAATGTTCTTGCTGTAACCTGCCACACGTTTCTTGGCTCAGTCTGTCTGTGCAGATAAATAAACAATTGCGCGTGTTGCTTTTACATCCTACAGATGGCTAACAGATATTTCATCAGATGTTGAACATTTTTTCAATGTATCATATGTGACAAAAAAGCATGTTTTTACCCATCATAGGTGACATCTAAATAATATATGTAAAAACACACGCAAATTCGATGTCAAAATATCAAAGCAATCGGTGGAGAACTTTCGGGGATTTAAGATTTTGAACAAACGATCATTTATATTTTTATTTATGTAGAAGATTGTTATCGTTATCAAAAATTTCACCAAAAAATTATACAAGTACCCTGGTGAGAGACCAATATTCAGAATCAAAATGATCGCGAGGCTTGAAATTGTTGTTGGGAAATGACTATATTATCCACAGACATAGGAATTAATAGACGAGAAGATAATGGCGAGGGGTAAAATCAACTGTTGAAGAACGAAGGGGGTTAAGCTGACTGTGATTCGTCAATAAATCAATCTGACAGTAAATAGGCATCTCGCATTATAATATCACCATTTACTTCTTAAAAGTAAAATCTGCTTTTGAATGAATAGACATTTTTACATGGGAGCGCAAATTACTCGCCACGTTATGAACTAATTTGCGAAGTCCAAATTCGGCAAAGTAAATTTCTTCTGTTTGCAGAGTCGTAGTTAGTTTCAGAGTATTTAGTTAAGACACTTTTACAAATGTTTCATAATTTACTTACCCCAGTAAACAACGATGAGCACACTTGAGAATTGCTACATTGTGATGTGATAGTATATGTTTCTAAAACTGATCCATATAATACGGTGTGAATAAGCTTAAAATAAAGTAAAATAATGCTTACTTATGGAATGTTTTTTTTTTTTTTTTTTTTTTTTTAAACATACAACAAACGATGTTGTATTCCCATGAGTTATTAAACTCATTAAGGGATCGCCAATTGGTAGTTTTCAAATAGAAGAATAAAAAAATTAAAAAAAGAGTTTTGTACAGAAAAATTAGATTAAAAATTAAAAATAACCAACCCAACCCAATGTGCAGACACAATGTATGAAGAAAACATTTACAAAACATTTCACAGAAGCGACATACAGACACAACATATGAAGAATCACTTTACAGATATGTTACAAAAACAATTGTCTTATAAGACTTTATGAATTTTTATAATCACTCATTTGATTTATGTACTGTTGGTGTGAAAAAGTTGAAAAAGTATACTCAATGATGGATTATATAAATGCATAAAAACAAAATCAGGAAAATACATTAAAAAGTACGGGGTCAAAAATAAACAGACCTAATACAAGATGTTTTACATTCAAAATACATGAGAAGATTAAAAAAGCTCATCATCTCTGGATGTACAAAGTTTGGTATTTGGAGATAATTAGGACGGCTATCAGAACAGAGTTTGTACCTACTTATGACTCGTTTTCCAAATAACATTTGAAAAAATAGGATTTCAATATATCGTTTCGAGATTTGTTAGAGGCATATACCTGTCTTAATTCTTTAGGCAATTTGTTATAGTTAGTGTAGGCAATATATTCTAATGATTTCAGTCCGAACTTTGTTGAGTGTATTTTTGATATATGTAGTTTGTTGTGTTGTCGTGTATTATATTGGTGAACATCGTTGTTATAGTTCAGTTTTATATTTGTGTGGGTGTTACACTGAATAATATTTAAAATGGTGTTTGTTATCTCAAAGCTAGGAACCATCTTAAATGGCAAAACAAGTGCGTGACGGTAAATATCTTTAACAGGTATATCCCAAGGCAAGCCAAAAATGTTACGCATGGCTCTATTTTGGATTATTTGCACCTCCGATATCATTTTTTTGGTAGCAAAGCCCCAGATACTCGAAAGATATGCCAAGTGGGAGTGAATCATAGCATAGTACAATGATCGCAGTATGGCTGTGGGAAGCAATCTACGTAGTCTGTACATTACACCGGTCACCGGAGCAATCTTTGATTTAACATGGTCAAAATGGTTTTTCCATGTAAGCCGTGAGTCAATTAAAAGTCCTAGATACTTCGCGACATCTGTTTGTTCCAGTTTGTTTATTCCCAAGGAAATGTTTAGGCGTTGTCCTTTCCTATTCCCGAATAGCACATAGTGAGTCTTTTTAATGTTAAGGCTAAGTTTATTGATTCTCAACCACTCGGCTAGATGACCCAAATCCCTTTCCATGTCTTTTTCCATTTCGTTTAAATTAGTATTATGATAGAATAATATTGTGTCATCAGCATAAAGTTGAAGGGTACCTTTCAACCCCCATTTTGCAATATCATTTATATAAATCAAGAATAATAAAGGCCCGAGAATCGAGCCCTGTGGTACACCACATGTTATATTTCTATGATCACTTGATTCTTTTCCAATAACAACCGAAGAGCACCTACCCGTAAGATAACTAGATAAAAGTTTTAGATTTTTGCCCACGATGCCCAGATATTCAAGCTTTTCTAACAGAATCTTATGATCAACCGTATCGAACGCTTTTTTGAGGTCTATGAAAATGCCCGCTGCATATTTTCCTTGATCTAAGTGTTTTTGAAGAGTTAGTATAAAATCAAAGGCGTGAAATCAATTTCGTGTTGGAGAATTTTCTGAACCCATATTGTTGAGGCGTGAGAATATTATTAGTTGTGAGATATTTTGTTAGTCTATTTTTGATTACATGTTCAAATACTTTGGAAAAGACTGGGAGTATTGATATTGGACGATAATTAGATGGATTTTTTTTGCAGTCTTCTTTGTGAATTGGAACGATTTTTGCTAGCTTTAATTGATCCGGAAACAGTCCACTCGCTAATGATTGATTAATGAGAATAACAAGATGATCCGCTAATTTTTCTTTACAGAATCCGAGTAAGTTAGTTGTCATACCATCGACCCCTGGAGATGCATTAGTTTTTAGTTTTGATATAATTTTTAAAACTTCTAGTTTGTTTGTATTGGCTATGTAGAGGGACTGTAATGGCTTTGGTTCCATGTTTATTGTATTTACGTCATCTGAATGAGATGGGATGCTCGCAGCTAGATTTTCACCAACCGATGTAAAGAAGTCATTAAACGCTGTACATATCTGCTTAGGGTCATTTATGTCTATATTATTGATGGTAAGAGTTTCAATTTTATTTGTCAAGTTCTTTGGACTGTTAATTATGATTGAATTTATTGTTTTCCAAGTTTGTCTTGGATTATGTATGTTTTCTTTAAAAATATCTGTGTAATATTTTGTTTTGGCGAAACATCTGTAATTAGTTACCGAATTTCTCGACTTATTTTTAAGTGATATAAGAAGACTGTTTAGCGGATCTTTTTTCCACTGTTTGTAATAAGTATTTCTTTCTCTAATAAGAAGATCTAATTTTTTGTCAAACCATGGTGTATTACCTTGCTTAGGGTTTCCTATTCGTAACCTTGGCTTAAATTTGCAAGTGTCAATCGCTGTTTTGATATATTTAAAAAATTGATTAAAATTTTCGGTTATATTGGTAGTGTTGTGAGAAAACGGTTGGGTTTCAAAATATGTTCTCAGAGCCCTCTTATTGATACTGATGTTTATGTTTGGTGGTATTCTGTTGTTGGAGTGGTGTTTCAAAGAGTTTTGGTAGTCTAACATCATTATACTGTGATCACTTATCTGGTTATCAATATTGGAGGTCGTTGAAGATATGTTTTCTCTATTTGATATAATATGGTCTAAAAGAGAACTGCTGGTTTCCGTAACTCTCGTGGGATGTGTATTATTACATATGAAATAATTATATGAAAATAAAGTGTTGATGTATTTTTTTGTTGTGTCATTTTTTTTAAGAACATTAATGTTGAAATCCCCGAAGATGAGTGTATCTAGGCTACTTTTTTGTAATATAGATTCAAGAGATACTAGAAAATCATTTATATTGTTGTTAGGTTTCCTGTATATACCATATATATTTAATGGTTTAAAATGTTTATATTGAACCCTAACTCCTAAAAAAGAGTTTTCATTTGAACACTTTTCAATAACTTCACAGTTAAATGTTTTGTGAGTATATATCGCCACTCCTCCTCCTCTTCCAGTAGTCCGGGAAGCAAAAGTGCCCTGGTAGCCATCGATGTTGAACAATAATCCTTCTCCATCTCCCAGCCATGTTTCGGTGACAACTAAGACGTGCACAGTATCCGGTATCCTTTTGAGCGTTTCTTCTATTTCGTCTACTTTGTTTCGAATACTTCTGGCATTAATGTACAGGACTCTCAAGCTATTTTTTATAGGTATATAGTCATCCACCGATTGGTACTTCCTTTGTATGATTGATTGGTCAGCAGCTTTTTTCAACAAATTCCGGCGTAGTCTACTTTTTCCCTAACACGTTTATCCATCATCTTCCAGATTGAACATTCTGAGCTGGTGGCTCTGTGATCGTTATGACTTACATTATTACAGTTGGCACATGTAGGCTGCTCTTTTTTGTTAGGGCAGGCCTCGAATTTGTGGTTGCCCCCGCAGTGAACACAGGCCGTTTCTTCCTTGCAGAACAATTGGGTGTGTCCGAAACCCATACATTTATAGCATTGGACCAATGGTGACTGATCCTCCACTTTTAAACGTTGGTATCCCACATTGATATGGCCAGCTTCTATCAAGCTTTTCCAGTTTTTTGGCGATAATTCTAATACTGTATTGCAAAGAAGTGCATTCCTATGATTTTTTTTGTATTTAATTAATATTTTTTGCGAGAAATCTATACCTATCCCATTATTTTGTTTCTCTAGGGAATGCATTAGGTCATCATTAGTAGCTCCCTTGATAAGGCCTCTAATTATAACCATAGGATTCAATTTTTTTCCTTCTGCTATATTTATTTTGCCTTGTAGCCCTTTATTTAATTCTTCTTTAAATTTATTGTTATCTTCCAGGGAGGCCATATTGAAGATTAATTTGTCGCTGTTATTCGATTTTCGCATGCGTGCAACACCGATCCCCAGAGTGCGAACATCTACGTGCTTTTTGATGAGTTTTTCAATGTCGGCTGATTTTTTCTGTGGGTCGTCGGAGCTTATTACTAGGGCATGATTCTGAAGGGTTGTCTTCTGCCTAGCTGCAATAGTCGCGTACGTTGTAGCTTGAGGGGTTTGGTCCAGCTTTTTATTGATTTTATTAATATCATTGGAGAGCAATTCGATGCTTCTCATAACATTTTTTAAAGGTGTTTCGGAGTGAATTTGGGAGAAATGATCTGCCATTTCCACTACGTAATCTATTAAGCAACTTACGCCGTTCTTTATGGTCGTCCGTTGATCTTTTGTTAGGATGTTAGACGCCAATAAATTATTGATATCCTTTTGTATGCCTCGAGCATTCTTTATCCTCTCTTCAGGGAGTATCTTGTCGTTTTCGGGTTCACTGAATGGCATTTTCGCTTTTGGAATAGATAACGCCTATTTGTCTGCAATCGGACTAGCACTTTATTTGTATAATGGGAATTGGCAAAGATGCGCCTGTTTTCCGCAAATCGGCTAGCACTGGTAAAAGGTAAACAAAGTGAGCTCACTTTCAACCAATCGTCATGCAGCTACTTAAACTACCCGGTTTTAACAATATTATTGTTATTCGCTAGAATATCACTTGTAAAAATTGCACTTGTAATATTTTCCGATGGAATACCGAGAGGATAAAAGAACACCGTTATAGCCCGCACAAAACTGCACTTATTTTCGAATTTGTATGCTCGAATTCACTTTTTTAGACACTTTCGGTTGATTATCGTAAGAGCGTTTAATAGTAATACGACAATTGGGTTTATTCTCTTTTTCACATCTATTTTTACAAGTTTTCATAGTACAAGTCAACATTTTGCCGTGTTATTTCGTAAAATGAACCGATGATGCCTCGACCATAGTTCGCACAAGAATGATGACGTCACGTTTTCAAATTTCACTTGAGGCCATACGCGAGCCCAGCCGGCTCCAATGGAACCGGTATGGGGAGTGGGGATAATACGCTTTTAATCACTTAGGGCAGGTCTACTAATATTCATATGTCTATGATATTTTCTGAATTTTCCTTAATTTATTCCTTACAATTTAGCCGCTACAGCTTTTCAACATTTTTCAAATGAAAATGCCATTGTTCTAGTGACTCCGGACAACATTTAAAAGAAAACCATACTAAAATGATAAAACATGATTATAGTCGGTCGTTATTTTGCGTCAGATACTTCTAGTTACATTATGCGATTTACGTTTTTTAAGCCCAGCAAAAATATATTGTTTTGATACCAGCATTTCTCTAAATAAAAATAAAACATAATTACCTCGGCTCATCTTCTGGGCCAAGCATCGAACTCATCATCCTGCCATTGCGAGTGACTCAAGCGATGAATCCACTAAAAAAATATGGAAGGTTGCCTATTTTTTTTTGTATGGCCTACTTAAGTCAACTCTGAGTAATCTATGGAGGGAAATAGTAATATACGGAGTAATCGTTAAGGAAATTTATTGTTTTTTATTTGTACGCAAGTACCCAGTGAGAATACCGCTGATTATCAACACGAAGAAGTTGGAAACTGTAGCTAAGTCTTAATTTAATAACGGTATAAATTATACCATAAACAGTGACATCAGAAAATATACAATTAACAGAAACTCTAGATGGATATAAAAGTTAGAGATATAGGTACATGCAAAACTTACAGGTAGACTAGGTTAGATTAGTATTGATTGAAATATATGATAGTATAGATACATGTTATAATATATTACAATAGCTAAAATGTATGCATATATTTTCAGGTTTTGGTTGTAGGTAAGTGCCAATCAAGCTGTTGGTTCACCGTATTGAATATTATTATTGACCCAAATTTCCTCAGTTGCCCCAGGCCAGGCAGTTCATTTTACATACATATTTATTTGACTTTTTACTTTTTAGTATGAGTAGACTTTCATTTTATTCGTCATGATTTAAAAGATATGATATTAAAGCCTTTTTGTACCTAGCTTCTGTGCAGTTAAACAGATCCGCTACATCTGCGTACCTATTACTAATTTCATGTAATCTAGGTACAAGCGAATGTTTGAAATGTTCAGTCTTAGAATTGTTACAATTAAAGAGGGTTTTAGAATGAGTAGCTCTTATGGGTACATGAAATTCAATGAGGTTAATTAAATCAAGGCTGTCTATACTACCATTTAAAATTTTGAACATAAATATTATGTCGGATATAATTCTTCGATCTGAGAGTTTTAATAAATTAAATTTTTTCACTAAGTAATTATAGTTTATACTTTCAATGGGAATACCGAGTTTAAAGTTAATGTGTCTTAGGAATTTGTGTTGAATTTTATAAATATAAAAATGTGAATGGTCCCAAGATTATTATTTTTAATGGTAAACTAATGTTTAAGAGACAGTTTTGTTATGCATACCACAAATGATAGCATTTTATTTTTAAGCAATAATTATTAGACTGAAACACCCATATATAAATAGAAAAAAATCACCCAAGATTAAATACATGCCGCCGACGGGAATTGAACCCCGCCGACGGGAATTGATTAACTGTGATTATTTTTTTAACAATAGACTCACAGAAAGAATACCGTTGCTTATAAAATAAGTGTGATCAATGTTAAATTTTCACATATTTTCTATTGTTGTAGGAGAAAAATATTATAAAAATGAGATCATTAAATTAATTAAATGTAAATTGATATTTTTTTGAAGCGACCTTTTCGTAAATGAACATAATATTGGACAATTTTTATAGAGCCGCTTTTGTGAGTTATCACATCAGGGGCGCTTTACAGTTGATGCAGGTATTAAAAAAATCATAAATACTACCAAAATAAAGTGAAGTTAAGTAAAGTAAAATGAAGAAAAGGAACAGGTGACATGAAGCTAGAGGATGGAGACTCTGCAGCAAGAATCTTAGGTGGTGAAGAAACTGGACCAGCTGCTGCAGCAAGAGAGACTACCGTGCCCACCTACAGTGCCAGCACGAGGTTCGTCATCCGTTCAGGTATGTGTCTGCTGCTAATAAAGCGCTGACACAATATCCTCTCATAGATAACAGACCTTGGCAGCAAAAAGAAATTAATTCGAAAAACCTGACTATTAGGCCTCTGTGGTAGAAGGGTAAAGCTCTCAGTTAGCAAGTTGGCTAGCGGGTTTAAATCCCGGTGTTCGAAATAAAATTTTATTTGATTAATTTGTGTTATTTCACAAATTACACTTTAAAAATAATATTAAGCATATTTGCGTCATGTTCCAGGGTGGAGGGTACTCTCAGTATCACACTGGTGTAAGTGTGGTCTTACCACCATTCAGAGTTGACACGTTGCTTGAAATGGCTTTGGACGTGTTTGATGACCAGATCTGAATGACCAGGTACTTCCCTACCTTCCTCTTTCCCATCTTCACTACCTTCAGCCTCACAATATACCTTAATTGGGGATGCCATAGTCTCACTAGGTCCATTCAGTTGGGATTCTTGTGCGGTTTCACATAAGCTTAAAAAAGATTCATATTTATATATTAATTACCCAATTGGAGATATGTTTCTAAAAACTTAAATGCCATTTTATCGGCATGTAAGGATTAAACATACTTTTTAAAATTTCTAATTGTTTACAAAATAAAACATAGGTCGTTTATGTAGAGTCTTACTATTGAACGTTTTGTAAATTTTACAAAACAATCATTAATGTAGGGTAAATGGTTGTTTATCAGTTGTGCGAAATTTCTGATAAAATGTGATACCGTGTTCGGGATAAGTGGTAACAAAAAAATAACAAGGCCAAGAGATACAATTAAGCGTATTGTCCGTAATTGGCCTTTTAAATAGCCATTAATTAACTGAGGACTCAATGAATTATTTGAAAGCTCGCAGATTGCAGGACGTATCTCTTGGACTAATCGTGGCCAAAGGCCAAGAAGTCCAGATTAAAGATCTGGTAAAGTCCACAGCCAGATAACTATTTTGGTACCATTACAAAACAACTATCAGTAGGTAATTGAACCGAAAACAATGGATAATCCGAGAAAATTCTAAGCAGCCAATAAGAATTCTTGCATTTATAATTTGCCGGATTTGTTTAATTCTTATATATTAGAATACACTATAATTCCTACATATTTTACAGTGTTTATTTGGAAGTGTACGTACAATTTTAAAAAGAAAACGTTTGAATATATTTGTGTACAGCAATAGTATAGAAAGTTTCAAAACGTTTTTAAGACTAGTTTGGACTAGACCCACTAAAAGTTTTCAAGTCTAGTTTGTGCTAGACCCGCAGTCCTCTGTTACCGCGCAAACACCCAAAGATTCTAGGTACACCGCGACATTTATCAATTGCTTTAAATGCAATATCGTGATTCAATTTCATTCTACAGCTTCTCAACATTATTATTAAATTTAATTAAATTTTTTGATCCATCCATGTGATTTACATGTATCTTCTTAGATTTATTGAACAAAGCTTATATATAGGACACTATCTATTGAAAATATCACCATTGATGTATTCAGAGTTTTACAATCTGATATTTATCTGAACTTTAGGCACCTACGTTCTACGCTCTTAACGATTTTATCTTAAAATGTTTTTCCTAATCAAACAAAACATTCAAAGGTACATGGAGACACTATGGAATCCGAGAAGTTGGCCTGCTCCCGTATTGGAGATTTGTGGAAATTCCACGCAAAGCAAAAATAGCCGACGGGTGGTATAGGTGAGACAAGACCCCTTCCTTTCGGTCATGCAGTCCATACCCAACGCGGCCCGCATAGCCACCTGAAGTGTGAAACTGAATACTGCGATGTGGTTCCTACTCACTATTATTAGAAGCGAATATGCACAGTTTTCTTGCTGTTTTCAACGCAGAGCTTATGAGGTGTTGGCGGCGGGGAAGTGCGAGGCGTGGGGAGAAGCAACGGGTTAACGGCTCACGCCTCGCGTTTCATACCGACTACTCGGGCTACTGGCTAGTGCAGGAATCTGTACATCACCCGAAACGGGGGGCGAAGTAGAGCTAATGATTCAATTAGCAGCAAGCTGATGCATACCTATGATTGCATCAAACCGACATCGACGTCATTTGCACTCACATACTTATTACATAGTGACACACACAACGTTCTGTATATCGGTATGTATATGTATACTTTGATGAAATCAATAATATGTGTCAACGTAAAATCATATCCACACAATTAGTAATTTATTGATATTTTAGTGCCACCGAACCATGTATTTTCCAGAAAATTCCAACAGAATTCGTTTGATTTGCTTTTAAATCAGCTTTGTCGTTGGGTTTAAAATTCAACGAAAGTTGCATTTGCTGAGAGATTTTCAGAAAATTAACCGATAATGTTTATTGCCAAGAGTCGGTTCAACATATAATTTATGGTGTATAGTTGATATTCACAGGTTGAAAAATTAATTTCATATAAAATATTTTTTCCTTTTTTTTAAAACTGATTTGTGTATTTTTTTTTTAGTTTTGAGAACGGTACGTATCGAAGTAATGTAGAAAATGTATACAATTGTAAGTAATATTGAGTAGCAATGCAATGCATACAAATGTTATTGAAAATAATCACAATATTTCACTGGATATTTTCTTCTGGGCTATTGTGATCTGTGCTAAGCGTCATAATACCGAAGAAAGCGAGCACCCAACCCAGTAGGTGACAGCTAATACCCAAATAGCCTTGAAAACCAAGTGCTACCAAACTAACAAACCATCACGCCATTTTTTTTAAATTAACCCTGACAAAGCCCGACGCAAGTATTTGATTCCTCTAGTTTTTTCGAGTACTTATATTATTCACTTTCTCGTCATATATTCTGCTTGCACTCGTCTCTTTCTAAGTCCGTTCTAAATATTGGATCATCATAAGGATGTACTATTCCGGTATAAAGTAGTTAAAAATAATATTCAATGCCCAGAGTTGATAAACAAGATCCCATTCAATGTACCTGCGCGTTCAACACGCTCTTGTGTCCTGTTCAGGGTTGATCAAAGCAAAACGAACTATAAGCAGAATTCTTTCCTGAACAGACTGTAACTACAATACTATAACTACAGACTATAATTACAATAGCGTATTATCCAAGGTTGATATTTTCAGTTGCGAACTTACCAAATACAAGAGGTCCATAAAAGAATATTTCTCTGATGGTTTGTGAATAATGTTTATGTCTCTATTGTTTATATCTCTATTGTTTATATCTCTATTATGATTTGATTTATATCTACAACCTCTCTCCATGGCTGCAAATGTACTGTTTTGTAAATTTTTCGTTTTATATAATCTTTTGTATTGTATAATTTTTTTAATTCATATTCCTTTCTCACAAATTTAATTTACTTATTCCACATTATGCTGTCTCAGTAGAGGTAAAGTCACAAGGAGGAAATCCATAATTTGTTTTATTTTAGCTATAAAATACTTATGTACAAACTGATTAAATGTAAACTGTCGATTTCCCGAAGATTTATAAATAAATGCCCAAACCATTTAAGCGTCCATTTCCTAAACTTATCCTCTACGCTTACATCATACTTGCATTCTTTTCGGATTTCCACGTTTGTAACACGTTAATTTTAGCCCTCTTACGCCTTCCATAGATTGAAAATATTAATTGTTTTGCTCGGTCACTTTTGCTGAATTACGCAATTTTCCGAAACAAAAGTTTCAGGTTGGCATTGTTGTGTCCGCAATTTATTTTTTAATGATCTTCTTTGATCACTCTAATGAAACAAAACAAGAATTTATTTATTAATCCAGTTTAAGTTTACCCCCACTCCGGAAAATGCGAAGACCTTAGAAGACGTCATGGTGAATTTTTTTCTTAGTTAAAACATAATAACTAAAACTTAGTAAGTAGTTAAAACTAGAGTAAAAACTCTTCTGTAGTTAAAATAAATAATTTCTGATAACTGACTGAAAAACCGAATTTTCAAAAAAAAAAATCTTTTTCAGATACGATAACACCAATAATGACGAATTTGTCAAACTTAGCATACTATAACACTCAAAAGTCACGAGCCGCCACTTGTAGGCAGTTTTAATTTTAATTTGCAAAGAGCTTGAACCTAAAAAGCCTTGGAAAGAACATTAGTGTGTTTTGTATGAATGGCATTGCAGTCAAATCTAGAGTGAGGGGAAATCGACTGGCAGCCATCTTGTATGACAAATTTTGAAATGTTTTGTAAGTAAAGTAGTATATTATAATTATATTTTTGTATATACGAATGAAATTATGACGTCTTATGAATTTCTTTTGGATAAAAGGGTATTTGTGAATGGGACATATAGTTAGTAGGTTTTGGCATTTTTCACTCCGCGACTTCAAGGTCCAGGGCCTTTTAGGTTAATATTCTACGAGTTTCTTGGTTTCAATAATCATGAAATATAATTTGTTTTATATCATCGAAGAAGAAGATTAAATAAACTAACAAATGAAATGAAACAGAACAAGACACAAAAAAAGATAACGATCACAACTAGGAATCGAACCCAGATTCTGGTTTCTAGGACAACGTATTACTCGATCATTGGGACCTAGTTATTGAACGTCATATTTCAAATTCAGAATTGACAATATATTACATTTATAAGATAAGCACCTTTCGTAAATTCCTTCTGTGGGCTCATGTTAATATTAAATACTTTTAGAACACTAAACAAGGATATAATATCCTCGTTTAATGTTCTTTTTTCTCTTTTTTGGTTCTTCTTAAGATCGTATTTTTTTCATTGCATTAAATGGTTTTTTTTTTAAATTTTTGTACTGTATTGTTTGTGAAATTTATATAATTTTGATTTATCTTAAATTAGACGGTGAATACCGTGTAAAAAAACATGTGATTATACCGTGTGAGTATACTCAATTTTTTTTTTTTTTTTTGTTATTTGTTTTTGGGGTGTTATGCCGTGTTGCGCTAACTCCTTCTTTAGCCAACGTTTCGGACAACATTGCAGTGTCCATCATCAGGGCAGATGTGTTATTTTAACAAAATAATAAATACAAAATAACACATCTGCCCTGATGATGGACACTGCAATGTTGTCCGAAACGTTGGCTAAAGAAGGAGTTAGCGCAACACGGCATAACACCCCAAAAACAAATAACAAAAATACTTTTGGCCGTGAAAATCTTAAATCATATGCTCAAATTTGAAAAAAAAATGTGGGTAGGTTTCCATCTATTATCAAACAAATGTTTTTTACTTGAATAAAGTGGTGTATCTATAAACCTATCAGTGGACTATCAATTATTATCGTTATTATTATTATTAATATATCCTTATTATTATTATTAGTAAAGGATGGGGTTTTCGGGGAAGAAAAAGTTATGAATTATATATCCCTAAAGGCTTCAACTTTCTATTATTCTATTAATTTTATCATTTTATTCTATTTTATTTCCAATTTATTCTGTTCTTTTTTTCTTTGTTTTTCTGTTCTATTTTTTTGTATCTCTATATGGAATGTGTGGGACTGCAATAACCTCTCCACATACCGAAATAAACATTTTTATTTTATTATTATTATATTTAATAAAATTTCATCCTAAATAAAATTGTCGTAATAGGTAAATTTAAATTTCTACCATAAAAACCGTTTTTATGATGTTTTCATTGTGTCAAAACAATAGAAAAGGTGAAATTATTCTTTTAATAATTAAATTTAATTTAAAAAAATGCTCAATTTCTCCACATCCAAAATCATGAAAAATTGAATTCTTTAATGGCCTATAAATAATAAATTAAAACACAAAATAAAGAAGAGTGTCACATATCCGTACATATCCTATTTGGCACATATCCTATGGCACATATCGTATTTGATATTTTTCCTCCAATCCAAATTTAAGTTTTGTATGAACAGGGTGGCGCAGCCGGGACTACAATATATTGTCAGATTAGGTACCTACATTTCTGCGTTGCGTTATTCTTATTTTGTAACCAGAATATTTTTGATTGATTGAAGTATTTTCATCGTTTAATTGCACGTCTTACCAGAATGGATGGTTTTCTCAGCACCGCGCAGTGTTCCAGTGAGAAACGACCTATCAGAATCAAATCGTTGAAGGCGACACAATACTTTTACAATGGGGGTTTGATCAAAACTAACATTTGAATGAATTCCGAAAAATACCACCTCGACTGATACCAACGACTGAAAGTTATTTATATTTAAGATTAATAAAAGCCGTACGTCATCATTAAAATATTTTACTTAAATGGTTGGAAAAATTTATAAAAGCTTTTTTCAACTTTAAAATTATATTTTTGTAAAAGAGAAATTAGTAACTTCCCGAGGTATCTAGTTAGAAACATCTGCAGTTTTATTTATTTGTCAGAATAAATAATAAACCCAGCGGAAAGATAATTTTTCTAGGACTGCTAAGGCAAATTCGATCGTAGGTCCTTCTAATACGCTTGGTCACGGGCCGAATATTGTTTTACACGCCTTCTACACCTACGTCGTTAAGATTCCTATTTTATGTTTGAGTATTTGCCGGGGCAAGTTGGATCGTAGTTCCGTCCAATATAACCGGGCCGCGCGTCGCATATTTTTGTACACGCCGTCTAATTTTTTAATATTTTTTATTGGTTTCAATTGCAAAGTTTGTACATGATGTAGGTATAAATTATAATAAAAGTATAAATCCCAATTTTTTTCACAGTCTTCCTCACTAGGGTTTCCTGTTTTTAAACTGTTGTATTTAGTTTCAAGTTGTTATTCTTCAAACGTCCTTCGTGTACTGGAATTCATGTGCAGCATCATAGGATTTAAAAAAAATATCACTTGCGTTAACAAGATAAGATATTATTTTATAAATAAGAAAATTAATCACTGAGCGAGATTATTCGTTTAAATCTCTCAATTTTCAGGCGTGCATCAATTGGGGAATTCTATCGTGAACTGATGAAACGTGTTTACCTACATAAATAATCTGATATTTAAATCTCGACATCTCTGCTGGCAACGTAAAACAGAACTAAATCGTTTGGCCCAGTCTACACACTTAACTACTCTGAAAACTAAAATTCCTCAGTTGAAAATAGCTTCTTTACATAAGAATGTATCTATCGGATCGACTCGATTTAATGGACAAACATTGGATTCCATACAATTATTTTTATCATAAAGAAGTTTTTTTAAAAGAAAGACACACTTTCTTGGGTTACAAGTAACCTGCAAATGTTTGGAAAACTCCTACTACCATAATTATAAGCGGAAGATGTTGCTTGTGCAAAGATGGTAAACAACCCGATGAATTTGTTAACTCAGCATAACCTCAAAATTGTTACCATTTTACTTTGTTTGATATTAGGTGTATATTCATAAGAGTTTTACAAAACTTCACATTTTTGAGGAATTTTAGTTTTTAAGAACATTTTGAGGCGCTAATATTACGGTTTAGAAATATTTCCAGAAAGCAAAATAGCTGTTGTTATTTGGAATATCATAATCTGAAAGATGGTGTTCGAAAGCTTGACGCGACTTCATAAGACGGTGCAATGAGGACTACATAGACGTCGACGGGTTGTAAAAATTAGACAAATTATGTAAATGTAAAAAAAAACTTTTTAGATGGTTTTGACTGGCCCAGTAGCAATATAAAACGCAGAATATATTTTTTTAACAAAGTGACATGTAAGAACAGCAAGTAATGTGTTCCGAGATTCCAATGAGGAATCTACTCGTAAGTCCGACATAAATGTTCACTTGGTTATACTACCTAAAGCCGAAACCAATTGTACCGTATCCATTTCTAAATAGTCCTAATAAGAGATACATTTTTTTAAACTTGGAACCGATTAATATCTCGTTTATGTGTACGAGTAGTCAAAATGATTACATTTATAATATTTTTTGATTAATTACTGTATTGATTTTGTTTAGTTATATTGATTTTTATTTATTATATCTGTATCCAAGAGGTCAATGGTTTTATGTCTAAATATAGTGGGATGAGTTAATACACCATTTCATTCCGAATTACATTATCTAAATAGAGGAAAACAGTACTCTTCTCTAAGCGGTTACATATTTGAAATCACTTTGCGAAAATGAGACCTACCCGTTTACGAATGGTTCGAATTGTTTATGTGACTACTGCAAGAAAAAACGAATCCTCAGCTGAACAAGTTAAATAGGTGTCATGCAAAATGATTATTCATAACAATGAAGAAGCAATAAAAATCGTTTTTTGGCAATGCTCTCAACACATTGATAAAAGTCCAAATTAATAAAAGTGCCACTTAATCTAGGACTTTAAGCCGCTAGAACCATGAAAAATTGTTAGGATCATTGATCAGATGAAATTATTTCCAACGAATAAACACTGAATCATTTTTTGAAAAATCAAAACATTTGATTGAGAAGTGCGGGAGACCCATTAATGTGAATTATTTTGAATCCTCAGGTTTTCATAATCGTTGCATTCAGCTCAATGCATTACATCAATGATTACCGGAGATTATTTTCTATGTTAAAAAAAAAACATTTTCAAACTAGGGGTGTAAAAGTCTTTCTTGTGAAGTGCGAATAATTTAAATTTAAATAATAATAATAACACATTCACGAAATATGTATAACAGAGCGCTGCTTCAAATCTTCATCCATTTTGTGTAAAAGCGGTAGTAGTGATTTTGACAGTTGGACTGTCAAATGTAAGGGATATTTTTTTAAAGTCAACTAGTTATAATTCGTACTTTGCTGTTAAAAATTTGCATGAAATCAGTTCGTACAAGTCTAAATGCGTAAGTGTGAAATACGAATGTAGGACAAGCTGGAATATGTAAATTGGCCTTCCTGAACATTTTCTTTTAAAGCACTTTCCATGACCCACCAGACAAAATAACACCAGCATCTTTTTCGGTATAAGAATATTGACCAAATTCGAGTAAACGCAAAATGCAAATTAAATGTCTCCAACTTTTACATTCATGACTTAGTACAACTGGTTATTTAAGAGATCCATGCACACTTTTAGTTTGTATTTTCCAATACTGAACCATTCAGAAAACTTTGTTTGCTTTTATTTAATTTACTCACTTAAACTCATGAATTTCACAAAACTCAGTAGTCAGTGTGATGGGGAGAATTTTTTAAAATTTTGAAACAAAATTTTATCAAAACTAAAAACGGGTTGTTTCACAGAATTTGAACAATTCATAAGCCGATTTTCAAGTTCTGTGAAGGTTCTATACAAGTTCTGTTATTATTTCAGTTTTTGAAATAACCGACCAATAATGATACACTAACAGAACTTGAATCCTTAAAGTTGAATATTATTTATCATTAATGTTTTACGCAGGTGAAACAAGCTGACTTTTGTGAATTCTAAATAGACAGTTTGTGGCTTTTTTATAAGTAGACAGGTGTGTTGAATTTAATGTTTGTCTCTTTGTACTAACTTCGTAGAAATGTTGTGGTTTTTAAATTATGTATATTTGATTATATTGGGGTATTATTGCCCAGTTGTGGATCAAATTTCGTCCATGGAACTAGGATTAGATTACTCTTCCAATTTTTGGCTTTACACTACTACAAATAGCACGTCTAAATAATATTTTAATATACGTCTCATTTTATCACCAAACTAAAAATGCGTATTTAGTTGTTACTGCACAAATATTTATTAGTACCCAGCTTTGCCCTGGTCATATCTTATTTAATCGAAGCGGATACCTAACCTAATGATGACCAATGGCGAAACTAAAGATAATACAGTGCTGTCTATACTTATTTTTTAAACAGTTCAGTGGTTATTTCAACGCTTCATGGGAATTATAGAAATGATTTTGCGATCAAGACGTATTTGCATTAAACTAGGAATTTAAAACATAAAAGTGAGTTCTTGAGAGCCATGTATGATACGCCATTACTTCAACTTATAATGTCGGTACATAAGTAAGCAAGCGGCTATTTTTGTTTACCGAAATTTATAAAAATCCGAGGCGTTTATTATTAGCGAAGATGCAGAATCGAGCGATAAAATCCGAGCGCGTATATTTCTGGTTGCACGGTTTGCGTGACTCACGCGCGTTGAATGCCGCACCGCACCGCACTTATTCCCCGCCCGCCCGCACTCGGCCCGACGCGCGCCGCACGCAGAGGTCGTTTCAGTAAAGCATGGCCATGCTTTACTGAAAATATCTCGAATGCTAGATATACTTGAGTCTGACGATGTTATCGTCTGTTTCATGTACCACTTTCCATAAAAAATCTCGAATACGACATATACTTGAATCTGACGATATTATCGTCTGTTTCATATAGCACTTTCCATAAAAAAATCTCGAATGATATACTTGAGTCTGACGATGTTATCGTCTGTTTCATCTAGCACTTTCCATAAATAAATCTCGAATACTAAATATACCTACCTGAATTGTATATATTCCCAATTGGTAACTGATTTGAAGATATACTTTCTAGAAAATGTTTTAATTATTTATGTATTTGGAACTGTGAGGGCACGTTGCATCAAATGATATTTGTTCACAGAAAGCTTCGCTGTGTTTAAAGTGACGGTATTTTTATTATTCTCTTTACCCAGTAGAAATTATTCATGAAATCAGGTTAAGGTTTTAGATTAATTCTTCCTGACAATTTTGCCATAGTTTGTGCTTTGAAAACCTGGCTTAAGATGGTCCACCACTGAACTCAAACGAGCTAAGAGTAAGCTTCAACGTGTAACTTGTTTGTAGTGAGAAATGTGTCCTTATTATATGTTGTTACTTTTGAAATTGTTTAAGTTTAATGTAATTTTATTCAAGGATTTTTGCGGAAAATTTTTTATGATGAAAATGTTATTTTTCACTGGATCTATCCACATCGTAAATGGACTTACGGCAAGGAATTTGAAATATGAATCACATGCGCGTCACACAAAAGTCCAAATTGCAGGAGAAGTCAACTGTTTAAATCGGGTCAAATAGGCAAAAGTGTGTCTCACATTTACTGGACTCAAGGTATAGATGAAGTCACTTGGTGAAGTGTTTGCGGTTCTGCCATACCAAAAGGTAACGGGGTATTTTTTCACTCAAAATAACCGATTTATGATATTTGAATATCCTTTTATACAGATATAAAATTACTTTAGAAAGATCAAGCTATCATCGTAACCGTAGTTTTGCCCACATAATGTTTGAATTTGAACCCTCGTGCGACGGGCTGACGGCTTCCATCTGCCATCTCGAGCGGACTCCCGAATAATATCATGATATTATTATAGCGGCGCTTTCATCCTACTCAACTCAATGTGGGTGTAAATCGCACAGCTCGAAGGTGCGATGATGAAGGGGCAAAACATTCCTGACGTTGTATTTGAAATGTGGTATATCCTCTTCAAGTGCAGGTAGATTTCTTCGCGTATGATTTGATTGGATTCTGCAGGGGGTAGGAAAATGTAATAGAAAGTTTTTTACGTAATTGTAAAAAGCATTCACTTTGTGGCTCATCATAATTTACAATAAAAACACATAAATTTGTTTTTGACCACTATAGTTTTATTTTCACTCTACCGGTTTCGGAAGAACCCTTCCTTCGTCAGGAGAATATTAAAAACTGATCTACTACACAAAATATTGACATATATACACCAAAATTTTAAGTGTTTGAGGGAGGGGTGGACAAAGTGGAAGGGATAATTACGGGAATTCCAGGAAGAACAGAGCGGTTAACTGGAAATATGTCTAGAATAGGACTATAAGACAGATTAATTTGGTTATTTATTATACTGGAGTTATTATTGAGGGCTTTTCTGATTTCAAGTGCTTCTAAATTATCTAATTTTTTGCCTTTATTGCTACGGTGAAGAATTTTAACCCCTGTATCTTTACTAAAAGTATGATCGGTGGAAATGAGATGATCTCAATTATCTCAACTCATTAAAATTGGCCCCAGGCCCGCTAATGATACCGGGGGAGGCACCCGTGGTTCGTGGGACAGCGCACCGGATTAATGTCACCTTACTGGATGCAGGAACAGGGTCTATCCGCCCCCATGGTGGGGAAATGAACAACACAGTACGATAGAGTTCAGTTCGACAACCTAATTATAAACCAATTTGTTAGTAACAAATAAAAAGGCATATAACAAATGTATAAAATAAGTTGTGATCAACAACAAATTGACCGTTCATAATAGAAAAAAAAAGAAGGTAAAAAAAGATTAACATAGTACTAAAAAGCTAAAAACACAAAAGAAAAACAGTATTATCATTATCAACGCGTTCCTAATAAATAAGGCCCAAATTCAAAAGTAAAAGGAATAATGTGCATAAAAAAAACAGCGTAAAGAACGGACAAAAACGGTGTAAAAAGCCAATATACACAATAAATGAATAAGAAATAATAAAACAAACAAATAAAATAATAAATGCATTGCGATCATGCCATAAGACAAAGAAAGTAAAACCAATGAGTATATAAACATAAAAATAAAACACAAAGCAATCGCGCATAAACAATATTAAAGTTGTTATAAAGGAGTAACCGTGGAGTGACAGGAACAATACGCTTTGCACCTGAAACAAAGATGATTTTAATATAAATTAGCAACTCTAAGCACAGGCCATCTCTCTACCCAGAACTTTACAAACAAACTTTACAAACTTTTTGAAGCATTCACTCTGTTCGACACGAGATCGGCATTCCATGCCGGTCTTGTGATCCCTCTCAAGCCATCCAACATTTCCTCTCGGGCATCCTTCATCAACTCGAAGTGCCACAGAATGTGCTCGGCTGTCTGGTTTAGTGTCACCACATGAACAGTTCGGATGAGGAGACAAGGCAAGACTATGTAGCCGCCCCCTGAGCTCCCCATGACCGGACACCAATTGCGTCATATAGTGATCCAGTTTTATGTGCGCCCCTTCCATTCTGCTTTTAACTGAAGGGAAGAAAGAGAAAGTCAATCTACCCTTCGTCTACATATCCCATCGCTCTTGCCATACACTCAGCGTTCTATCTCACATGGCTTTCAATAAGCCAGGAAGGGACACCGCTCCACCGGGTGTCAGTTCGACTCCCAGGTGGACAGTGGCCCTACCTCTTGTCAATGCCTTTTTTGTCAAAACTTACCTAATTTCCAAGTCGATCGGCAGTGTACCAGCCAGAACCGGTAATGCATCATTAGCCACAGTCCTATATGCGCCCGAAAGCGCCAACAGGGGAGTCCGTTGGCCCCGCTTGAGGGCCAAGTGGATTAATGCATAATCCACCCATATATATGAGGCGAAGTGCCGGAGTCCGCAATCCCCACTCAGCCGTTGAGAGCCTTCTCAATTTCAAGAATAGGGCCTGGGCCCTGCTAGAAACGCTCTTGACGTGCGCTAGGAACGAAGAAGATCTATCTAAAGTGACGCCTAAATACCTGGTGCTTTCAACGAAACGAATAGTGGAGCCTCCCATTCTGATGGAAGGGTTTCTGGCACGACCCTTCATCAAGAGTCCCACGGTCTTATGGGGAGCGAAGTTCAGCCTGTTTCTCTTACCCCATTCAAGAATTTCACGCAGACCCTCTTCTGCTTTACTCTCCACTTCCTTTCTGCTGTCCCCTGAGACCAAAAGAAACTTATCATCTGCGTAGTCGACCGATATGCATCCTTCAGGCAAGGGTAACCTAGAGTAATGGTATCAGGCGGCTTATTTTGTCAGGGCTTCTACCAGTCCTGTACCACCTATCTTCTGTTTACGCATCTTACCTACTTATCTATTTATTTTAGCTGTATCATATTTTTTTCGATTGGGACTGCAAATCTGAAACATTTTAAATCAGAGGTGTTCAAAACAACTAAGTTTCAATAGAAGTAAAACAAAATTTATTAACAATAGTGGACATCAAATACTTATTGGATTTAAAAGTCAAATAAGTTTTAGATTAGTGAGTTTATGGAAAGCTCTTTATGATAGATACAGATTCGATAAATTTTTCCCTATTGCTACCTATGTACGTTAAATTGCCCGCATTAGCGCAACGGTTAAGATTTTATGAAGAAAGAACACTATTTCACGCTCTCATTGGAAACAGGCAAGAATAAGTACATTGTAGAGCTTGTAGTTGGTACCTACCTACCTGTGTTTGTAGTAGTGGGACGCAATCATGAAAATAGACTGGACTAAAATAAATTGTGTCCAAACATACAACTTCGATATTAGGTACTTTAATAACCACACGAACAAGTCTCCGTAATAGCTGCGAATCATTTATAAAACGGAAAAATTAGGATGTCTGTAAATTTTGGGTAAGATATACGAAAGCTGAGGTTTTCAAGGAAAGTGTTTACAAACTAATAACTAAACAATAATGTTACCCAATTTTGAATTCGTATTACCTATCGATATATATGGTCGATGGTATTACCTCTGGCGGTTCCTAATCTGTAAATATTACCGAGCGTTGTCCACACTGAGCCAGCGCGCATACTAGGGCAACCCTGTTTATTATTTGCGGGACCAACACCAAAAACTTCACAATCCTGTTCTTTTCCAGAAGCTCTTCGTCGGTGTGCTTAGGCCCGAAATTTCAGTTGCTCTTTATGCTCACTATGAGAGATATTTACTTCGGATCTTATGCTGTGCTTACATTTGCGAACCCAAAAGAGAGTCGAACCATAAATTATGGCGTTTCGAAAATACCTCGACAAAAGCTACAAATGTATTTCAATCGTCTTAGACATTTCTAAGGCCTTTGCTATATCAAGCAGTAATATTTATAAAAAAGGTTGAATAAAACAGTATCACTGGCATTGATCTAACTTTAAAAAAATAGCTGACACGGGACGCCTGGCAGATGTGAAACATTGAGATGGATTTTTATTGAAGGAAGTGTAAATGAAAGTAAACAAGTCTTCATATTTTTATAATGAAACAAATATTTTATTGTAATTAAAATATACCCAAAGAAATATAATATAAATAAAAAAATCATCACCATTGAATAGATCCATTACCAGTTTTAGATTAGAAGCAAATATACCGCACAGAGGATAGAATGGAGCGTCACTCCGTGCAAGAGCGTTGGCCCATCTTGCCACGCCTACGCAAGTGTTGGTTTTAATTTTGACACTAAAAGCTATCTTGATGGACGCAAAAAATACCAGACTTTCTTACCAACCAATGTTCTAGTCACTCCGGTACCTGTACCACAGAAGTGTATTAGGACCGTATTACGTATGAGTGACTTAGTATCGTCGTTGTATTCTCAACATACCCTAGGTGAGATTATCAGTCCATTCCGACATAACCGAAAAAAATAACAGATAATATCGGTTATTTCATATTATGGAATTTTTTTTTCTTGTTTAATACAAAAAAAATATGGCAAAAATTTTAACTGCTTGAAAACGTTATTTTTTTTTTTTTATATATTATTTAATTGAAAAAAAAAACAAATGAGATAAATTATTTTCACACTTTGGACACATTTGTTTATTTGGTTGGAACCCTTAATCGGCCCTGGTTATCACTTACAGTTTTCACAGTCACATTGAATATTTATAATATAGCCAATTAAAATAAATAATCAAAAACTAGTGATCCCCATTTATAAAGCATGAGACAACTGGAAATAACTAACTATTTACCAATCACATTGTTAAATCACTACCGAAGATCTCCGAAAGAGTATTAAAATTCAATATAGATTCAGAGAAAAAGAGGCACACTAGAAGCATTGACATATGTAATAGATCGAGAAACGCATATCAAAATATCTAGATTTAGCTAAAGCCTTTGATTCAATCTGCCAAAAAATATTTAAAAAAATTAGAATACATTGGTATCAAAGGAAAGGGACTACAACTAATGAAAAGTTATATGAGTATCAGACCTCAACAGATTAAAATTAATCACCATACTAGCAAGCCATTGCCGATTACATATGGTGTTCCACAAGGAAGCACTCTAGGGCCCGTTCTATTCACCATTTACATAAATGAAATCTGCAATATGGAAATAGACGGAGAAATAGTGAATTATGCGGTTAATTAAGTCTAGAAAAATGTGTATAATATAGCAGAATTACGAATCACCCGAATGAAAACATGGTTAGATACAAACATACTTACACTAAACATATCGAAAAAATCACAATGTTTAATATAAATAGTAAGGGACAGCCAAAAAATAATATTAAAACCGTAAAAATAAACGAATTTATAAACACCAACATCTGCGATTGCCCCTTTACAGACACTTTTTGAAAAAACAGACCAAATAAAATATTTAGGAATCATAATTGACCATAAACTCAAATGGACAAAGTAAAAAACATCACAAATAAACTCATCAAAACAATACACATTTTCCTAAACACAAGAAACAAATAAATATTAGGAACTAAAACAAATGAAAAAAAAATATTTTTAAATTTTTCAATCAATAATAGAATATGGAACCACTGTTTGGGGATGGCAACAGCTCCATTTCGGTCATATGGAAATCACACAGAAAACCGTCTTAAAGGTAATACTTAAAAACACGTAGAATGACTGACGCAAACCAAATATTCAACATGTCTGACTAATCAGATATTTGTCAATTATATATAAAAATACTACTAAACATGATTATTGAGAAAAAAAATTCAACAAACACATACGTACAAAAAAAAAAAAACTCCGTGGGTAAACACAAGCTTTGGAAAAATACACCATAGATACCAGGCAATAAATTCATTCAAAAGTAAGGAAAAAATAATTTCAGAGACAAAATTTAAAGTTGGAATAAGGAACAAAAAAGTCAATATTACAAAAAAAAATGTTTTAAACGTAAAAGAATAAAACATAAATACGTAATACACAATACGAGTACCATCACAATGCACACATAATTATGGATACAACCATACCTCATATAATGTACTATAATTACCATTCTTTTCATTACACCTGTATCATACGTATCCAGACCTCCAGAATATTTCAAGAGAATTCATATTTACGCCAAAATCACAAAAACACTTCAACCCCGAAACCGCTCGATACCGTGTCGCCGACACATTTGGAAAACTTTACATCAAAATAACTCAATCAAATGATGTATTATATGTGATTAATCAAGATAATTACATAGGAATATAATAGCAGAACCTGAAAAACATCTGTAAATAATCATCCAGCACCTCCCTCGGACACACCAACCCACGAAGTGACCACGGCTAGGAAGGCTACTCAGTATTTACGTAGGACCCCCTCCACTACTCCCCGGATGGAATTCCATGATGGCCGCCGTCTCCAACCAATCACAGCCTGGCATATCACCTTGACTTTATTATCAAACACTGATAACAGATTCAAATGTGATTAATTGTGATATCATCAGACTGGATTTACGGGAAAAAGATGCAAGATATAACTACGAAATAAATATCAACATCAAGAAATGATTATATACTAATATATTTGCATGAATAATTATATCTAACTATATTTGTTACTCTTTGGGAAATGTTCAAACCAAAGATATTTAACTTCAAACCCAATATGAAAACTTGTATAATTATTTATAAAATAAATAAACGGGACTGCGGGAGATGGTTTTGTTAGATTGAACTGACTTGGTGAAAGGTATCATATTAAAATATAACTTTCCTCTCAACAAGATAATTGCAGAGAGGAAAAATACCTAACCACTTTACTCCTCACGAAAGAGGATAGAACACCTCCGAGAGGGTTCGATTTGAAAACGTTCTATAAATAGAGAACCGAATTCCATACAAAGTCAGTTCAACAACTACCTCTGAAAGAGAATCCTCTCTCCTGAAGAACCATCTCCAAGTCTCCAAAAGTCTCAAGAAATATTTTCAAGTGTTTTATTCAGTAGTAAATTCAGTTTTTGCCCAGTATTACATTCTTATCGTCAGTTCAGATCTGGAAATAAATTCCTCTCTGATCGTGGCTTTAAACTCTACCACGAACTTCTACAACATCTACAACCTCTACCAAGACTGAGAACGCTGACAAGTGTACCCAGCTACCTTCGTATCTACAGTTATTGTACGGACAGTATATTGTTTCGTACAACACCATTATTGTATTTTATTTAATTTAATCGCAGTTTAATTTTATTTCATTTCAAATTCATGTTATCTTTTTATTGAATATTAAAAAATAAAATAAAATGGCGTCCTCAGCACGGGTAAAGCACCCAGTGAGGCCCACATTATCAAATAATGTTTTAAAATATTTAAAGTTATTGTACTTAATTAAAAAAATAAAATAAATGAATTAGGTATTAATTTTCTCATTGTTTTATCATGTATGTAATATAGGTACATGTAGTTCAGCAGTATGTAAGTACTAATTACTATATTTAGCAGTGAATGCGTTAAGAATCATAATAAGGGTACTCGAAGATTATAAAAAAATCTCATTCAAATCTCATCATGTTCAAAAAAGTATTATTTCATTTATGTGTTATTCAGGGCCCGCCCTGTGTAGCCGCAATGGCAGTAGTTCGCTCTGGGTATCGACTTTTTTTATTTATTTATTTTATTTTTTATTATAGGAGACGGTTGACGTAAGGTTCCCTTGAGCACTTAGGCCATAGGCTCATTATGCTATCTCCCATTTTACCTCATTCTTCAGTTCTTTTTATGTATAAAGTTCACCAGGGCTGTCATTGGATATGTGGCTATGTCTTCTGGTTCTACAATGTGTCTTCCCAGGTATCTGAGCCTTGTTCCCAACAGAGCGGGACATTGGCACCAAAGGTGAATTGGAGTCTCTTCATCCTCTTTACATTTAATGCAGCTGTTGGTATTTTCCACTCCCAACAACTACATGTGTCTCCTGAGAAGGCAGTGTCAAGGAGCCAAGGCTCTTATGATACCTGACTTAACAGAACGCCCTTGAGGTTTTTACTAGTGCCAAGTGTCGTTTGCCTCAGGGCCGGTCTGGGTATTATTTCACATATAATTAATATTACATCATATTTGATGCACATTCAAAAGGTGTAGATACTCACATAGTTAATCTGGTGAAAGACCACCATTCAGTAGAAAAAAATATTTCAAATAACATTAATAGTGTTTGGTGACCGGAATAGAAAGGTGCTTCCCAACCTTTCTCTTTGACATCTCCTTCCCCTCCCAACTCCCTTCAGCTCTATAGTATACCTACCCTAATTGGGAATGCAATAGTTCTAATGGTTTTGGGCCGTTGGGGCCTTGTTCATTGTTCTGATTTAAATGAAATATGTCTACATAAATGAAATAAAGGTTTTTCCTCGGTACAGGCTATTAAAAATATCAAGTAAGCGGATGACACGGTTTTGCTGGCTCCCCCTGTTATTTGCGATGAGACAAATTATGCTAAATGCTAAGAGTATGCAAACTCATATTAATTGTTGAACAATTCAAAAAATTAGACATCGTCGTATTTAAACACAATAATGAGTGACTAAATGTTCTGCCAAACTGGCTAAACGGAAGTAAACTGATTGTGGCCTCACAGATTGAATGCCTGGGACAATTCCTTAGAGAAATTGTCCTCATAAAAGATGTGTAAATGACTAACAGTTATCAATATATATATATACAAATTGGTTTGGCAACGTGAGCTAACAGTGTGTAGGTTCTGCCAGAGTGAGTTCTTGAACCCGAGTCCTTTGCAGGAAGCGGATCCCACTCCCACTCCTTTTTATTGGACCCGAATACCTCTTCATATGTACCCAACGTTCGGCAGTATCTCTTCCCGGCACCCGCCTTCCGCCAGTTCCGCGTTTCTCATATCATTTGAGTTCTCAGTGAATGGTGACATATCAGCCATTGCTTATATATAGGTCGATTCTGTTGATGGTCTTTACGGTGAGTGAAAGTTAGGTTTATTGTTCAATAATATTGGAGTAATTTGCGATTTTGGGTTTCTTTTTCGGCACCGATGAGTTAATTGGAAAAATAATAATATCGACTGGCACGGATATAGAATTCAATACTAGCGACAAATTATTTTAAAGATTTAAAAAAAACTAATCTTCATTGTGAGTTAATATTTGATGAATTTAAATGAGTTTCTTAACTCTTGAAAATATAATGCATATAGCTATGTTTTGTATACTTTTTACATAATAAAAGCAGGACTCGAACCCTGGTGAGGGCCCGAGACTGAGTTCGGGGCCGGAACCGTGCATCCTGACACCTGCCACAGCACTCAGTACCCAAGAACTCGGAAATCGGACCCACTCTTAGAAATTGAGTTCTTTTAAAAGGAAACACTCCTCGTAGTCCTCCGGCAAAACGCAGAACCTACTTATCTCTAACGTGAGCCTAAATGGATGCTTACCCTCTGGTGCTGAGGTCCTTTTTAACGACGATGGCACGAAACTGCTTTTTTTAGACATATTGGTCTGCCCTATGCAACTGTGAATTCAACACGGAGCAGCCCAATGGGACAAGCTGGGGTAGTGCTACGATATAACCTTAGACAATATCTGAATCTTTCAAGGTTCTACATTGCCTATACAGTGTTAGAAGATGATGCACTCATTCCCTATCTTACTTTGCTACCGAATAGCCAGCTTCTGGGAGAGGTCAAGAAATTCAACGAACACTATTGTCGTGACTTCATCTAAGTGGCTCAGCTCTCTTCTCATTGAGCGATGGATGTAGATGATCCAGCGAACAACATGATGGATGGTCCATTTAATTTATTTCATTAAATAATACTATTTTTTTTTATTTTTTATTCACAAATGTACTTGATGGTTATACCTGTATCTCATATATAATATGACAGATTGGGTATTGAACCACTCACCTAGTTCTGCTGGAATAAAATCTTAAGTAAAAAAATATAAATTATTCTGTATATTATACATCTACAATCTACACATCCAAATATGATGCAACATGTGATTTGAAAACCAAGCATTTCAATTAATAGGATATTAGAATAATACACAAATAACTTTGTTTACATCACTTTAATATATACATATAACCTTATATATAATCTTATACTTGCTCCTGATGATGTGAACATTGTTCATGAAACATGTAGAGGTTATATATATTAAAGTGATCTAAACAAAGTTATTTGTGTATTATTCTAATAAATAATGACATTACAAAGTGATAAGCTTTCAGAAGAAATTTTCTTTGAAAAATTAATAGGATATAATTTATTCCTTATTGAAATAAACATAGGTACTTATTTTGACTGAGTATAGAGTAGTCGTATTTTAACTCAACCATTTGTCATCTCATCTGTCTGCAAATTTGTTTCTTACGTTCCAGTTGCGGTTCAAGATTATGGTAATTTTAATTTGTCTTGCACCGCAGTAACCGAAAGGCACATCACAAAAATCATTTCTTTGAATAAATGTAGCTATTCTGGGGAAAATACTGGTGGAGGATTATAAATATACTGCTTTTATAGAAATATATTAACACATTATCTGGTAAGGCGAAACAATTTATATAAACATCATTTTGAAAAAATAAGTAAGCTACATATTACGAAAATAGAATCAGCAAGCACAATGCAAAATTTTTGAGTGGGCTAACGAGGCTTAAATGGTTCAGAAAATGCTATTTTTTTAAAATGTGAAATCGTTATGTTTATTTAAGTAGGTAGGTATTTAAATATCTATGAAATATTTATGAAATCTTATGATTAATGAGGAAATTTTGATTTTGATTTAAAATAAGAGAAAATGAGAAACATACTTTTTTGGATGTGAGGTCTACTGTTCATAGAACTACTATGTAATAATATTACTTACACTAAAAACAAAAGGCTTTTCATGACTAATATGATGTTAAGTAAATATTAATATTCTTATGATTATTACCTTTCATTGGTCAATTTCATACAGTGCTCAATTTCAATTTCAATCACCTCAAGGATGATATAAATAACAGTTTTTGTATCAATTCTAAAACAATATGATTTTACCTACTAAAGATTTAAAGTTCACAATGCCACTTGCAGACTATGACAGGACAATCTAAAAGTCCAGCTCAGCCTGTAAAATTTTCCGTCCCAAAACATTGCAAAGTTGATACGGAAGTGTTCAACCTGTTTGTTTGATACGACAGCCTTGGCAGACTTGAGTGTGAATTGTTCATTCGTAAGATTATCTCTCAAGCAGAGATCAATCAAGGATGATAGTGCCAGTCCGTTAAGAGCCTTAAACACCATAAGACAAATTTTAAAGTGAACTCTTTCTGTGACCCAGAAAGTAGAGAATCAGGTGGAGGACAAGTGATTTTAGGGTTAATTAGGTGAGCCGCTGTTGTGAACACCTCTCGCGGCTTGCTCAAATGGGAATTGGGTAAACATCATACAAATTACTGCAGTTAAGTAGTCAATACTGGACAGTACAAGACCATTAAAAATAGTTTTAATCAGCTATCGGAACGTTAAAGAGATTTACCGTTTCATGTTAGTAATGAAAGTATAAAGTATTATGTTAAATACACACATTTAAAGATGTTTGTTTTCCCTTTTTTTTAGGAAATTGCTAAGTTTGCTGATGGGGCTCAACTAAATCTTCTTTGACTTCAAATTTTGTTGGTCTGTTTTACATTACTTACCTAGTTTCAGATCGTAACCCAAGTAATTCTTCACCGACGCCAATGAGGTACAGGTCTTGGGAGCACATGACTTTGCTTTTCTTAAAGTTTATTTTTAGTTCAAAATTACAAGACTGTTCTTCAAGTTCGTTCAGCATTGACTTCAGATCTTTGTTGGTATTGTTGTTCGGTTTCTTTAATTTATATCCACACTGTTATCTTGCCACCGTAGTTTCTTAAATATATGTTTTCCACGATTAACACCTCTTCTTTGGTCATTGTGAAGTTTTAATTTTGAAGAAACCATTTGGATTACGTAAAAAAATAATAAATGCGCATATTATGTAAAATGTGTACAAGTGATTTGGAGAAATTTTTCCAATAGCCCGAGAGTTCGACGGAGACATTGCCTACGAAGGCAAGACAGAGTAAGAGTTTGCAGTACATACAGTTTTAATTGATGTACCTTTAATTGTGCTTGTTGAAATAGACATTAGTTATTATCCCCATTATTAACATCATTTCTTGAAGAGTATAAATAATGTACTTCAGAACACTTGCATATTTCCAGTCATTGGGAATGATTTTTTTATTTTATTTTTTATATTAACTCCACACAGGAGGCCCTGAAGAAAATAATTTCCCTCAGGGCCTATGTCATCTTTGGAGATGCTGTGTGGAGGGTCTTTTTGTGGAGAGGAAGGAGTGAACATGGGTCTTGAAGAGTCCCATGTTGTAGGAGGGAGGAAACACAGAGGCCGGCAGTTCGTTCCACAGCCGAGCTGTTGAACTTAAGAACGAATCGTAGAAGCGACCCGTTCTCATGTGACAAATGTCAACCGTGTACAAATGTTGGGCGCGCGTTTGGCGTGTATCCCGACTACGCACCGGTGCCGAAGGGATCAATGACGCTAGTTCCTCAGAGCATCTTCCATTGTAATACCGATAGAACAAGGACAGCATACCTACCTGACGCCTGTGCTCTAAAGATTGCAGTCCGTTTGTTAAGATTGGGGAATCTATCAAACGGACCGCCCGTTTTTGCAGAGAGTCAAGGGTTTTTTTCTATTATATCTTCATCCAGAAACTTGTTGTTGAATAATTTTGACAATCTTTCTTAACTGTCTACATTTATTTTGCACTATTGCCGACCTTTTCCATACTACCGTAGCTTCGTCAGGGCAGTATAATACTGGGTAGTAGCGAAACCTGATCGGGAGTAAATAAAAAATAAAAGTATTTCAAACAAAATTAAAGTTTTATTTTAAATTATAATGTCACAATGCAATGTATCTGCTACGTATGAAAAAAAAAAAATTTCATCAATGGTTGAGTTATTAATTTTTATAACCGCCCTCGAATCGTGGTGGCTAAATTCATCTCCAAAAGGAAGAAGGACGAACTCCTTGCGGCCATTAAAAAGTAGAAAGGGGTAGACTGCAAGAGCGTAGGTGTTGCAGGAGGTAAAATTTTTATAAGCAATCACCTTACCAGAAAAAACAAATTGATACTAAGATCAGCTAAAGAATTTAAAAATATAAACAAATATGATTTTTTATGGGTTTTCAAAAGTTTATATAAGAAATAATGTTACCTCTCCTGCTATCCTCCTCTCAGGTCGAACCGTATAGAACAACTTAACTCAATGATTTCTTCTAAACTTAATTTTAATTTGATTTTATTTAATTTTTGCTTTCAACTTATACCACTTTTGTACTCAACTCTAATTCTATACACACATTACTCAACTTACTCAATACACTACAACATAATACACTTACATCTGTGCAAATCGAAAACCATGCTCACCTCAGTGGACTTTTGGCTGCTGAGTAAACATAATAATATGTATTTTTTTTACATATTATTCTATTTACTTGGAATCGAAATTGGATAATAGTTTCTCTCTTACACAGTGCATAACACCATCATAATTTTTTATCAAAATGCATGTGGCCTCCGATCCAAGACGAAAGAATTCTATCAAAACGTCCTGATCAACGAATTTGACATAATATTAATTAGCGAGACGTGGTTAGTTGACAGCATATCCGATGATGAGCTGTTTGATTGCCGGTATAACGTCTATAGAAATGACAGAGATACTAATCGAACGGGTAAAACTAAAGGCGGCGTTGTTATAGGTATAAAAAAAGACTTTAAAGTTCAATCTCAAAAGTTATGGACATCAGAAGCCGAGGATATATGGATCTCACTATTACTAAGACATTCAAAACATCGCGTTTCAAATATTCATATTTACTTACCAGGAGTTAGTCCTAAGTTGTCTAATGCACAGCGTTTCTCTATTATCATTAGTCATACAATATCTGACTTAACTACTCTATTTCCAAATGACATTTTTCTAGTAATAGGCGATTATGATATGCCAAATGTGGAACTCTACGTATCAGCCACATAGTATTGACCTCTGTGCCTCTACCCTCCTTAACAGCCTTTCATTTTCCAATCTAACAAAATATAACGAAATTTATAATACTCACGGATGAATTTTAGATCTCGTGCTTTGTAATACTACAGTCATCGTCTCCGCGGCTGACTCGCCACTTCGATAGTAATCGAAGATTCACATCATAAATCTTTTATAGTTGAACTAAATATTCCTCTCAATAAAGTTAACTATGAGGTAGTTAATGATGTTCTCAGAAACAGTGATTAGTCCTCTGTTGTTAATGCACAGGACGTAGATGCTGCAGTACATCATTTTTATGGTATTATTGATGCCCTAATAGATGATCTGGTTCCAAAGAAAGTAACCAAATCAACCAAATTCCCAACATGGTATTCGGCAGCTTTAATTAATATAACTAAAGAAAAATTAAAGTTTTTTCGTGCCTGGAAACGGTACAAGAATCCTCTAGATTACCAATCTTTTTTAATACTCCGAAAAAGACAAGAGAAAATTTCTAGTCATACTCATAATGCCAATATTGCTCGATTGGAATCAGATATACAAAATAATGTAAAAAAAATATGGAATTATGTTAAGACGCAAAGAAAATCTCCCACTATACCAGAACATATGACCTATCATTCGACGACGGCACACGACAGCAAAGAAGTTACAGACTTGTTCGCTGATTACCTACTTCTCAACAGTCTTTAGAAATGAATTTCCAACACTCATTGTTAATAATAAGGAAATCCTCTGAACAACACATTAATATCCTCAATTAGAATAAATGAAGAAATCACCTTGAAATACCTTTCAATAGATATTAAAAAAGGACCAGGAATTGATAGGCTACCCGGAGTTTTTATACGCAACTGTAGTAAGTATATCTGTCTTCCGGTTTGCGCCATCTATAAAAAAACACTAACAGAAGGAACGTTTCCCCTCAAGTGGAAATCAGCCGTTATCACACCCATCTATAAAACCGGTGATAAGCATGACGTTAAAAACTACCGTCCAATTTCCCAACTTCTTATTTTAAGCAAAGTTCTAGAAAAAATTGTCTTTGATCAATTATACTCGGCTATTTCCACAATCATTACACCGAATCAGCACGGATTCATGAGAGGTCAGTCTACGACATCCAACCTGGCCCTTTTCATTAACTTCTTGCATAGCAAGATGGATGACGAAGAGCAGGTTAATACTATGTATACAGAATTTTCTAAGGCTTTCAATCGCGTAATACACTCAATTCTTTTGAAAAAGCTCATCCTAATTGGTATACACGGTGACCTGTTTAGATGGATCAAATCTTACATTAGTAACCGTAATCAAGTAATCTTAATCCACGGTGTCTTCTCAAAATCTACCGAGGTAAAATCTGGTGTCCCCCAAGGGTCCCACCTAGGTTTGCTAATGTTCAAAATTTTCATAAATGATATTGGATCATGTTTTCAAAATTCCAAATATGAACTTTATGCCGATGACATGAAAATATTCAAAGTTATTCGTTCTGCGAAGCGTTACAGAGTGACCTAGATAAGCTTTGCAAGTATTGCAAAGTTAACTGTCTAGATATAAACGTTTCTAAATGTCACACTACGACATTCACAAGAAATAAACAGGTAATTAAGTACTCATATTCACTCAACAATGAACCTGTCATCTCTATAACGAAATGTAAAGACCTCGGCGTTTACCTTGATAGCAAACTTATATTTAATAAGCACATTGACTCAATCATTAATAGGTCGTACAAAATGCTTGGTATCGTGCTACGTGTAAGTAAAATATTCAGTAATCCGCGTACAATTGTAATGTTATATTTCGCGTTAGTCAGATGTACACTGGAATGCGCATCGCCTATTTGGAATCCACGATATAAACTTTACATAGATAGTATAGAACATATCCAAAACAAATTAATAAAAATATATTACCTACAGATTCAACAATAACTTTGAGTGTACATTTGAAACTTTGCAGCGAAGACGAGCACTAGCTGACTCAATATTTATACACAGAATTTTAAACAATGACATTGACTGTACTGAACTTCTATCCCTTATTAACTTCAACATACCTTTGAGACGTACACGACATACAGTGCTATTCCACACGCTAAATTATAAAACAAATGCAGCATCTAATTTGACAATTAACCGAGCTCTCATACTCCAAATAATATTTGTCTTAACTCTAACATTGACATTTTTTCGGATTCACTGCCCAAATTTAAAGGTGGCATCATGTCAATAATTAGACTTTTCAATGCGCATACATACAGACACACACACACACACCCTCACACATTACACACGTCACACACACACACACCTATAAACTAGACAAGTCACCTGGTAATTAAGGAATAAACATACCACTTACCAGACATTACAAGGAAACATATCATAGGTACACAACATGAAGTATCTTATTCCTGTATATTGTTTCAACTCTGTAAATCATGTACTGTTTGTTTCTATAATATAAAATAAAAATAAAAATAAAAAATTAATAAATTATGTAAAACTTGATTTTTTGGCAGATCCTTTATTTCTGTCTGTTGTTTCAGATCCATCACCATCTTAAAGGCAGTTTTTTTCTGCGGGATATTGTGTTTTGGCATTTTCCATTGATTTATTCATTTTTTCCTCTTAGAAGTACTGAGGACTTTCCTTCTTGTTCCGCTACCGTACCTACTTAATCAACTTTATATGCAATTACCATGGATACAACAAAAAGATTAAATAACCAAACTTCAAAAACTTAACGTCATATTTTCAGTTAATTTTTTTTTAAAAACACTTTGCAATTTCAAATGTCTTAAAATAAGTATATATGTATTTAATAGGTCAATGTGGTTCTTCTGTGCAGAAATTATATTTATATATATTAGTCCTGGGTTGATCATGAACTACCCGGTCGTTGTAACCGATTACCAATGATCGATCGGGTTACTTTATCAAAAAAAATTCAATCATCAGTACCCATGTGACCTGTGATGAGTGTCACTCTGTGATGAGTGTCAGTGTTGTGAGCGACCACGGATGTATAAACTTTGTTGACAAGGCATCTCGAAACTCATTTCGGTGATAGACAAATAGAGATATAGCCATGGTCTGCCTACAGTACTTACTATGTATCAGGTACTGTCGAGTTTCGGATACGAAGAGTATTTCCGACTCATGGCGGCACCGATTTCTCAGAACCTGGCGGTTGGGTTATGATCAACACCGGTTGTGTAAAATGATCAATCGACCCAGCTCTAATACATAGCATGTATTCTTAATCTTTTTGTTTGTAGAATAATAGGAGGAGAGATTGTGGAAATCCACAGGTTCAACGGCTTGAAATGGGCAAATGGATCTAAAGCTATGTTCATAGACGTATTCTCCTAAGGATGTAGGGAGCGATTGCCTCAGAGGAGCATCCGGAAGCACGTATCTCTTGGTTGTGGCGGGCACACACGATCCTCGCTGGTGGCTGCCCCTTACCTTTGAAAAAAATTGTTGCGATTTCTATTACATGGAATCCATGAGACGTGTCACGCAGATCTGAGAAAGGAAAAATGAGTGTAGGAAGTGGCTAGTAAGTATTTATTTCATTAATTGGTTACTCAGTGGTATTATACAGTAACGCCGATCATTTCATGTCATGAAAAAAAAATAAAGGAACAAAGGACATTTGTAACTGGTGCCAAAACTACAAATCTGTTATTTTTATAAGCAATAATTATTAGCCTGAAACACTCATCCACATTGAAAAATCTCCTGATAAAAGATCGTCATGTATCTTTTATCAGGAGATTTTTCAATGTGGATGAGTGTTTCAGGCTAATAATTATTGATTATAAAAATAATTGTTACCCTTTGTGCTATGCATAAAAAATCTTGTCTTAAACATTAGTTTACCAAAAAAAAAAAAATTTACAAATCTGTTATTTTTTATAATAAGTGTGACAAGTTTAGTGCCAGAAACAGATCAAACGCGTCGTCTCAATCGGGGTCGGACTTCTGCCTAGGCCCGAAAGGTCCCGGCCTAGTGCCCCAACTTCGGGATGGTGGGCCCGTCCAGGAATCAATATACTTACTATTTTTTTTCTACATTAACTGCAAACAGGAGACCTCGGGGGGGAAATAAATTTTAAATTTATTTAAAACCTCTCCGTCCTGCATCAAAGCAAATATAATTAGTTGTGAAAGTAACTGATATGTATTTCTGTATTACGATTGTAACATAATAAGCCCGTGTTATTTATTGTACTGATATGTATAATATGTCATGATATGAATTTCTGCATTATGTAAAATTTCTACTCGTATTACGTTTGTAAAAGCCCTACAAGCATTCAATACATAAAATAAGTATATGTACACAGTGTAAAAGTTTAGTAAGGGAGTGCCTTGCCTACAATTGAGTAATGTAATCTTCAACATAATCTGTCTAATGTTGGTAATGTGATTGCTTACCAAAAGTATAATTTTGTACATTTTAAAAGTAGTCCAATTCTAGTGCAAGGTGATTTATTTTAAAAAAATTGAAACGCAAACCACTTTACCCCTTTTTTTATTTTATTTTATTTTTTATAATAACTCCACACAGGAGGCCCTGAAGAAAATAATTTCCCTCAGGGCCTATGTCATCTTTGGGAATGCTGTGTGGAGGGTCTTTTTGTGGAGAGGAAGGAGTGAACATGGGTCTTGAAGAGTCCCATGTTGTAGGAGGGAGGAAACACAGAGGCCGGCAGTTTGTTCCACAGCCGAGCTGTTGAACTTAAGAACGAATCGTAGAAGCGACCCGTTCTCATGTGACAAATGTCAACTGTGTACAAATGTTGGGCGCGCGTTTGGCGTGTATCCCGATTACGCACCGGTGCCGAAGGGATCAATGACGCTAGATCCTCAGAGCATCTTCCATTGTAATACCGATAGAACAAGGACAGCATACCTACCTGACGCCTGTGCTCTAAAGATTGAAGTCCGTTTATTAAGATTGGGGAATCTATCAAACGGACCGCCCGTTTTTGCACAGAGTCAAGGGTTTTTTTCAGGTATTTAGGGGCTCCGGACCAGAGATGGCTGCCAAATTCGACAGTAGGGCGCACTTGCGATTTGTACAGGGTCAGCAGTTGTGTACTATTAAAGTATCTGCGGGCCCTGTACAGTACGCCCAGTTTCTGAGAGGCCAGCTTTACTCTGGCTTCGATGGAGCCCCCGTACCTGAGCTGGTCACTTATAGTTATACCAAGTATATCAATGGAAGGCCTGTTCGGAAGATTGCTTCCGTTGAAGTAGACTAGATTTTCATTTGGATCCCTTTTAGACATAATCAGACAAGATTGGGTCTTTGAAACATTAAATTCGATGAGATTAGTACCCCTTGAAACCTATGATGAGAAGATTTGTAGGTTATGGTAAGCACAAATATTTCTGTGTCAATTGTGATCGATCGCTAATATATTGACTCATTTTGTAATTTAATTTTGTTTGAATGCTTTTTTTAATTGAAGAAGAAGATAATACAAATAAATCTAAACGAAACATGAAACAGAACAAGACACAGAAAAATAAAGAGATAACGGTCACAACTAGGAATCAAACCCATGTCTTACCGGGACAGGCGTCTTAAACCACTTGTTGGGTTAGCTGGGAGAAATAGGATGTAACCTATAAGCTATACCTTTGTACTCTTTTTGTGCATTAAATTTTTTTTTGAATTTGAATTTTACCATTGGTACCACAGACATAGGAATTAATAGACGAGAAGATAATGGCGAGGGGTAAAATCAACTGTTGAAGAACGAAGGGCGTAAGGCTGACTGTGATTCGTCAATAAATCAATCTGACAGTAAATAGGCATCTCGCATTATAATATCACCATTTACTTCTTAAAAGTAAAATCTGCTTTGGAATGAATAGACATTTTTACATGGGAGCGCAAATTACTCGCCACGTTATGAACAAATTTGCGAAGTCCAAATTCGGCAAAAAAATTCGGTTGTATTTTCAGAGTCGAATATTTCGTTTAAGTATTTAGTTAAGACACTTTTATAAATGTTCATAATTTACTTCCCAGCAACCAACCAGCTTTGTGTTTCGCGTCCAGACGTTTCTCGATATGATAATATAATATGTTTCTAAAACTGATCTATATTATACAATGTGAATATGCTTAAAATAAAGTAAAATAATGCTTATATATGGAATGTAATACGACAATAGGGTTTATTCTCTTTTTCACATCTATTTTTACAAGTTTTCATAGTACAAGTCAACATTTTGCCGTGTTATTTCGTAAAATGAACCGATGATGCCTCGACCATAGTTCGCACAAGAATGATGACGTCACGTTTTCAAATTTCACTTGAGGCCATACGCCAGCCCAGCCGGTTCCAATGGAACCGGTATGGGGAGTGGGGATAATACGCTTTTAATCACTTAGGGCAGGTCTACTAATATTCATATGTCTATGATTGGTACCTATTTATTAAGCGTCATATTTGTCTATTTCATATTTCAAATTCAGAATTAACAATATCATCTTTACTCTAATTTTTCCCATATTTCTGTTGTTAGATTTCTTGGGCTTTCAATACTGGCTACATTCTTAGTGAAGATAAAACATTCATGACCATGAATGAAGATATACATGTACAAGCTGTTGAAAGAATACAAAACCAATTCTTATGTTTTATAAATTTAAAAATAGGTATTCTAGCAATTATATTGAAATACAACACTCTGTTAAATTATATGAATATGCTCAAATTGTCAGACAGAAAAATTTCCACTGACTTGGTATTTCTATTTAAAATTCTAAATGATTTAGTTGACAGTCCGATATTGCTAGAATTGATAAGTTTCCAGATTCCACAACGTAATACTAGAAGTCAGGATTTATTTCAGTGCAGAAATTCTGGGACTAACTACCATATGTATTCCTCTTTGCCCAGAATACTAATGGAGGGAAAAGATTATACCAAATATTATACAGTGGACATCTTCAATTTATCTTTAAAAAATTATAAAATGTTGTTAATGAAGCAATTCAGTTATGTACAATAAATAATGTATATTTCTTAATATTCATATGTAAAAGCCCCGAAAAGGGCGTTAATTAATAAATAAAGCCACATTTAGAAAGATCCAGTGGTTGGATTCAGTCACTGGTTCTCTACTTGTCCACACGCAACTGATAGTTGAAGTGTTGTCATGGCAGAAACTTGTAAGCATGTCCGCCTTTGGAAATGCTGATGGAGCACAGGTTTGAGGAAGAACTTGTAAATTGTAAACATACCTGGGTCAGAAAATGGAAGTGACCGATATAATATTTTTTGTGTGGTGATTTTAATTTTCGTGGCAGGTAGAGAAACACTTGCGTACCACCATAAGGTCCGATTTAACCGCTTCATCTTTCTATTGGATGGATCTCACAGCGGTAGGGCCATAGTAAAGAATGTCATTCAACAATTAATCATGCACAATATTTAGTAATTATTTCCCTAACCGCTCCACTTTTAGGCAAGGATTATGTAAAAAATACTTTGTTTTAACAATTACCACAAGAAACGACTATTTACAAGAACAAAATAGTTTATTAGTTTCTGAGATTGGGTTAATTACGTTATTTATGCCCTGTAGAATGAAACGAAACGACGCAAGTGTTACTCCTAGTTCCTAAATTCCTAGTTGTGAACGTTATCTTTTTATTTTTCTGTGTCTTGTTGTGTTTCATGTTTCGTTTAGACTTATTAGTATTATCTTCTTCTTCAATGATATATTAAATTGATGGGTATAACCTTCAGAATAAGTTATAAAGAAAAGGATATTCCTGAATAAAAATGGAATTATAATGCACCTTTTACCATCTATCCCGACGTAAAAACAAATTGAAGAATAATTTCTTCAACTTGCCTAACAAACGCACTTTAAAATTATTTTTTACATATTCGTAGTAATATTTCTCCCTTTCCTCGTAAGTCAATAATAAAATAACATTTCGAACTGTTTTAGTTTTTGTGAAGGTTATTTTCAAACGTCAAAGTGACAGTAACATTAAACAGCAGGGCTGCCAGACAGCAACAAAATTTCTCCCTAGAATATATTTTATTTTTAATATAATTATTAATACCGAGATACAAAAAAATCGTACCAACACAAACGAAGGGAAAATATATTTTCCAGGACTTGTACTCACATTACATGTATTACTGTCAATGATGTTGCAATATAATACAAGACGCGCTGAGAAATTTTAAAGTGGTAAATCAAAAGCTAGATAATTGTTTTGCTTTGGATTTCGTAGTTTTCGTATTAAATTGACATGCGTAACGTAAGGTCGTGTGCTACCTCTAAGTAAATTTCATTAAAAAAATCCCAAAATGTCCTCATGTATGATGCTAAAATGTTTTCATTTCTCGGCAAATACCAGTAAAAGTCAAAATTTCATTCGTAAATACAAAAATATTTTTTTTATTATGAAATGTACAATTATTTCGATTGTTCCTCGAAGATTTTCAGAGTCATTAGATAAAATGAGAAAGTGAACCTTGCAACACATATTATGTATATATAATATACAGGGTGTATCGGCACTAACCCGACAAACTTTAACCAGCTATTCCTTAGCACATTTGGAGTAAAAAATGTTATGTACACTTTGCTGTCCGGTAACATTTTTTTTCTTTTAAAAACAAAAAATAAATAAAATTTCCACACTCCGCTACTGCCCACAGTATAGGGGTAAAATAATTGGCAACGCCGCGCTACTGTCATCTCTTTCACACATATTCTGTCTCAAGTCCCGTGTGGTTCCCGCCACCCCGTCTCGTATCAGTGGTCAGTGCTGTTTTGGGAGTTCGCATGTCATCAAGTTTCTAGTTTCGTTTTTGTTTTGTTATCTAAGTTTTTACTGTTGAAATATGCCCCTCAATTATCCACCTGCCGAGCAAGCAGATATTGTTTTTGTTTATGGATTTTGCAATGGAAATTCACGAGCAGCCGTAAGGGAGTATCGCATGAGGTTTCCTGGAAGACGCGTCCCACACCATGCTACCTTTGTCCAGGTTTGTACCCTATCAATTGTTTATTGAAACTATTTACATTCATTGATAATGCCAAAAAGCGCTTTTGAAATTTAAACTGGGAACATTAAAAACATAACAAGGGGCCACCAACTTTAAAAATGTAAATTGTACTTTAGGTGATTTGTGTTCAGTGGTCACTAAACGGCGTTTTAAAAAGTTAATTAATTTTAATCTCTAATAAATGCATCATTCACTGCAATTGAATTCACTCCCTTTCTCACCATGGGATTATTTAAATTACTTGAATTCAATTTCACCCCTGTGAATCCAAGATATCAACCGTACCTAGTTAAGAAAATTATAATTTAAAACACTTTGTTATACATTTTACTATAAAAAAATGAAATAAATGAAGAGAAAACGTAAGTTTTCTGATATGTGCCTAAAATAAGTGTTCTTTAAAAATAAAATGAGTGAAAAAGCCCGCGATTGTTTATTTGACATTATTACTGAGCTGAATAATAAAAGCAGTTGTTATTTGTTGTTTTGTTTCAGATGTATCAACAATTGCGTGACTGTGGCATCGGACGGATTGAAGGCGCCGGCGGAGGACACAACATCGTTCCTGTGGCAGTTGAGGAGAGAATCCTGAACTTAATTACCGAAGACCCCACGCTGTCCGTGCGTCGGGTCGCTCTGATGATAGGACACAGGGAACACATGGCGGTATGGAGAGTTCTGAAGAAGCACGGGCTCAAACCTTTTCACTATAGGCGCTGCCAAGGCCTCATGGAGAATGACCACTTTTCCAGAGTCGTGTACTGCAGAAGAATGCTGCATAATGTCATAAGAGATGCAGACTTCATGAAAAACATATTGTTTACCGACGAAGCACAGTTCACTAAAACAGGAGTGCTAAATGTGCACAACTTGCACCATTGGGCTGAACAAAACCCCAAGCTTGTTCGGGAGTCGTCGAGCCAGGACAGATTTTCCATCAACATGTGGGCAGGAATCCTGGGAAATCAAATACTCGGTCCAATCGAGTTGCCTCCCAGACTAAATGGACCGATGTATTTGGAGTTCTTACAAGTGCAACTGGGCGAGATTCTGGAAGATGTGAACCTCGAATTACTACGGAGAATGTGGTTCCAGCACGATGGAGCCCCACCACACTATTCGATTGCCGTGCGGAACTACTTGGATGTCGAGTTTCCTGGTCGTTGGATAGGCCGTGGAAGTCCGGCCATTGCTTGGCCACCAAGATCACCCGACCTGACCCCCCTGGATTACTACCTGTGGGGGGCTCTCAAGGAAAAAGTGTATGCTAAGCCAATAGCCTCAAGAGAGCAACTGCTCGAACGAGTGATGGAAGCCGCTGCAGAAATTAAAGCAAATCCTGCAAACTTAAATAATCAAAATATAACAAGACTACACGCTTGCATCGAAAATAATGGTAGTCACTTCGAACAAATGCTCCAATAAAAAAATTAACATAAACTACATGTCCGCATTTTCATTTATTATTTATTGGTAAAATTCTCACAATGTCATTCATTTACACATCAATATTACCTACATATCAATATTTAATAAAATCTGTAGAAGAGTATGCCCGTCGGCATTCAACAAGTTTTTCGACAAGTGTGTCGAAAAGCGTCTTCTCTCTTTCCTACACACTAAATATTAATGGTTAAAAATGAGACGACTGATGCTTGTAAGCGCGCCAATACGTAAAAACAACGAAACTCGAATAAGAATTGCCAGGTGGGTTTTTTAATCGCTTTAATCTGACTTTAAACAATAATTAAACACGTAAAAATTATTTAATATAATATTACAGTACAGTACTTTGAACCTTCGCAATAAATTTATTTGATTTTAAGTTTAGTTTGTAGAACTCCATTTCAATTTAGAGATTTTTTTTATTTTAACAGTCTTATTAAAAAATTTATAAAAACAGTGTGTTTATAAACAAGTTCTGCTAGTTGTAATTATTATTACGCGTGACAGCTGTTTCACCTTCTGACGGCATTATCAAACTTTGGTAAAGCCACTTACAGACGACGTAAGTGATAACTTTCTTTTTTTATTATTCTGGCTTTATTGATTTCCGAGTAAATTGTCGTAAATTATTATTTGCTAATCCCAATATTATTTGCTAATGCTAATAATTAAGTGAAATTTTAAACAATGCAATAATAGGATTATTGCATTGTTAATTTCACTTAATGTCGTTGGTATTTCCAACTGATGACTCAGGGGTTTATTTCCCTGAATAATTAAGTATTTTGGGGTCTAATTATTATGCATTTCATTACATCCGATAATTTAAACAATTTTTATGTTGAATTGGGGTAAGTTTTATGGCTAAGGGAAGGAGTGGAAGGTGAGGAAGTACCTGGATATTCAGATCTGGTCACCAAATACGGCTAGTCATTTCAAGCAACGTTTAAATTCTAAACCTGGATATTCAGATCTGGTCACCAAATACGGCTAGTCATTTCAAGCAACGTTTAAATTCTGAACCTGGATATTCAGATCTGGTCACCAAATACGGCTAGTCATTTCAAGTAACGTTTAAATTCTAAACCTGGATATTCAGATCTGGTCACCAAATACGGCTAGTCATTTCAAGCAACGTTTAAATTCTGAACCTGGATATTCAGTTCTGGTCACCAAATACGGCTAGTCATTTCAAGCAACGTTTAAATTCTAAACCTGGATATTCAGATCTGGTCACCAAATACGGCTAGTCATTTCAAGCAACGTTTAAATTCTGAACCTGGATATTCAGATCTGGTCACCAAATACGGCTAGTCATTTCAAGCAACGTTTAAATTCTAAACCTGGATATTCAGATCTGGTCACCAAATACGGCTAGTCATTTCAAGCAACGTTTAAATTCTGAACCTGGATATTCAGATCTGGTCACCAAATACGGCTAGTCATTTCAAGCAACGTTTAAATTCTGAATTAATTAATCAATTACGAAAAAGCGTGGGGTTAAGAATATTTTTTTTAAATTATAGTTGTAATTTATTGTCGATTTTTTAAAAAAATTGCGATATTTTAAATAAAATTTAATAATTATTGTTTAAATAAATTAGCAATCTGGCAGCATTCATTTGCAGGTGGTCAATCCAATGCAGTCATGACGTTTGTGTGAGTGCTTTCCTTTGTCTCAGTGTGTTGCGCAGCAGTTTTATATGAACCGTTTTTTGATTCATCGGGATTGTTTTTAAAACTATACATTCTTTGTACCTTCAAATTAGTGGAAATAAACTTAAGTGTGTCAAGCTGCTCGTTATATTCCGGTAATTCTGGAAGGCTTTTAACATAAGCAATAATATTCATAAATCACATTCCGCGAAGTTGTAAATAACTAAATTTATTAAAAAATATACGTTGTAGGATAGCCTAGCAAGTAACATTTTGACAGAGCACTTACGGTGATTTAAAAAACAACGGCGCTGTTCAAATAATCCAATTATTATTATTGATAAGTACCTAAGTGAGGAAAATTGTTTTTAAAAGTGCTCAGAATTATTGGACTTCGATTATAAATTCAGGAAATCTACTAATTAGTTTCTTAGTTTCAAAATTAGACTATTTAATACGTGAAACGCGTAAGAGGTGAAACCAAAGCATTCCAGAGGTGAAACAATTTAGATACAAAAATAAAACTGATGTGTACAATACAAGAAGACAATCAGTGATTCGCATACGAAAAATGTGAATAATCATTATTGTTAAATAAAATATTTCTTTTCTGGTACTGGATTATGTAATACGGGCTTCGTTCGCAGCAACACGCGAGAGTTGCGATGTTGCTTTCAAATTTTGACAAAGGATAAAACAGTGGTGACATGTGGTGAAAATATGTTTAATTAATTTTTTATTAAAAAAAAACGTTACCGGACAGCAAAGTGCACATAACATTTTTTACTCCAAATGTGCTAAGGAATAGCTGGTTAAAGTTTGTCGGGTTAGTGCCGATACACCCTGTATAAGAACCTTACATCCTTTTTAAATATAATCAGGACAACCTAATAGCAGTAGGTCGTTTTGTACAATATTCTAGTGTAGGCGAGTAGGCTTATTTTGTTACCTCAGTCACACCTGTGATGAAGAAAGAAGTATTTGACGAAAATACGAAAACGTCGCCCGCTATCGTTTATTTCGTTCATTCGCACGCATTCTTTGAATGTCTATCTTGGTCATACATGGACATCATCTAAATTAAGAATTTGCTGGAAACATAAGAGTGTTTTTTACATGCCACATTTTATCTTGTGTTTGAGAGACAATGGAATGTCTAGATGTGTTGTAACGTCATCGATAACTGCCCAATTTCTTTACAGCTAGGAACAGTTGGAAAATAAAACATATAATTATTAACTCGTTAACATTAAAAAATACAGGAGGACTTTGATAGCAGAACAAAGAATTAATTATTATAAGTTATCACGCAGGTAGCAAGTGGGTTATTCCTGTCTTGTGATGGAATAAAAAGATGATTATAATTATTACTGTTTACTTCCGTCAGTATATTCTAAACAAAAGCAAAAGCAAAACAAAAAATCAATGTTTAAATTCTAGCATGAATTTGTAGGTCGACGCAATCACTTCAGCTGATACTAATGTTTTTTTTCCTGTTTAGTGGTCTGTATGTATTTTATGGTATTATTTAGTTATAATAATTTTATTGCTTTAGTTTAAAAGAAAATATTGGAGCATTTTTATTATTTTAGAAGCCTGAAGTGAATATATTATGCTTTTTATGGTAATTTTTATAAATTATGATTGTCAGAGAAACAAAATTACGTCGAATAGTTTTTATTTTCTAAAGAAGTGTCGTGTTTTTAAAATTATACATTTTTTGTGCATATTTACAATAATGAGTCACTGGGATTCAACCGGGTAAAATTTTATTCCATCGGATATGCTAAACGAATTTTTATACAGCAACTAGCAACATTGGCAGCACTGGGTGGGCAATGTTGGCATTTATGAAATTTGACGTTAAAAACTGTCAAGTGCAATTTAATAATTGATAATATAAAGGGACTGGGACACGGGCAAGCGGCTTGATCGCAAGCACGTAGTTTTTTGTCTATGGCACTTTGTGACAAGCATTTTGACCGTGTACCAAAGCTGGCTTGCTAGCATTGCGCAATACTACGTGCTGGCGGCGGGGCTTTTTTTATTTTTTTTTTATTCTTTATATTGGCTTTCACCCATTAAGAGTGATCTTGGCCATACATTACAACATTTTTCTTATTAATAAATACAACAAATTACAGGATAAAATTGACATGATTGACAAAACAACATTGATAAAACAACATAACATAACATAACGTAACATAAATATACCAAACATAACATAAATATAACATAACATAAACATAACATAAGCATAACATAACATAAACATAACATACTTAACATAAACGGTACAGAGCTGGTAACACTAGATTATCACAAAATTATAAAAATAATTATAATAAGGAACCTGTGTACAATATAAGTGGGCGCTTTTCGTTTTTAAACCAAAAATTTTTCTAAAATTAGTAGCGTTTTTTAAAAATAGAATTATGAAATTGGCAATCTTATAAACAAACATAGCATATGGGAGTAAACAAATGTGATTATAAAACATAAAGATAAACATTACACAAACATACTATGAACATAACATAAACATACTATGAACATAACATAAACATATCATTACATAACATGCACATAACATGAACATAACATATCATAAACATAAACATAACATGGGTGTAACATAAACATAACTACACAAAAACAATACAGAGCTGGTAATAATGGGTAATTACAAAATTATAAAAATAGGAACCTGTGCACAATAGTAGTGGGCATTTTTTGTTATTTAAAAGAACAGATTTTTCCAAAATTAGAAGCATTATTTTTTTTAAAACAGTTCTATGATATGAATATAAACAAATACAATAAAAGAATCAAGAAAAATATACAAATGCATAAAGAATAGTGTTTTAACTCAGTCAAAATATGCAGAGTTGGGATTAGTAAAAATAGATGAAAATAGGAATCTGAACAAGTGAATACAAATGAAAGTGAAAGAAATTTGGTTTATATTTATTATTATGGTCAGATATTAAGGCCATTTTTATTAATAAATTTTGCCAACAAATGGTAAATTTCAGGAGTGTTTAAACTAAGAAGGCAGGGAATACTGGTAGGCAATTTAATATCAAGTTTACCAATTCATGCATGAAGTTTGGAAATTGGTCATTGATAGGACACTCAAAAAAATTATGGTCCAGAGTATCCTCTGACCCACAATCACAGTACGGTGAACTGACTATGTGGAACCTGGCAAGATGGCTAAGACAACAAGTGTGACCCAGCCGCATTCGGGTTAAGGAAGAAATATATTTTTTAGGCATGGTAGTGTATTTGTGAAACCAGGGCTTAACAGGAATAGAAGGTTGAATTAATGAGTACTGGTGACCTTTTTTTTCCATTCAGAAGACCATTGGAGTTGGTACTTAGTTTTTAGAATAGGGAAATGGTCTCTAACCGGAATAGGGATATCACTTAACGGACCATGGGCTGTGGCTTCCTTAGCAATATAATCAGCCATGTCATTCCCAGTAATACCGAGGTGTCCCGGTATCCAGGCTAGGACCACTGATACATGAACCAGTGACATGGAATGCAGTAGGTCCCTGATCGAGCAGATTAGAGAGTCGCTACTGGAATTGAGTGGGGATGCGCTTATTTTTTGTAGTGAGCTAAGCGAGTCTGAAAGGATGAGTGCGTTTTTAATATTAAATGATTTAACGAGTTGAAGAGCTTCTATGATGGCTATGCATTCAGAAGAGAAAATGGAGCATTCTTTGGGAAGTTTATGTGGGAAACACAATTTTCTGTGAGGAACATAGACACTGGCCCCGCAATGGGAGTCCTGACTGAGTTTGGAGCCATCTGTGAAAATTTTTATGTAATTTGGCCAGTTGTTTTCAATAATTGTGTTAAATTCTGCATTATTTAATTGAGTTGAGTTTTTAATGTTTTTTTTTACTTATTCCTATAAATTGATGGACCTTCGGATAGAAAGTAAGGCTTTCATAGGGGTATGAGTATAAGGGAAGAGATTCATTGAGATAGGTGTTTGTAGATAAATCCAGGAAAGAGTTGTAGCAATCATAAAAAAGGGGAGGGGTATGATTTTTCCAAAAGTGATTTGAATTAACCTCATACTTTAAGGATTGAAGTAAAGGAATCAAGGGATTGGATGTTATTGAACATGTTTTGTAAACATATTTTTCTGCTAGGCATCGCCTTCTTATATGTAAGGGAGGTTCGCAACATTCCACTTGCATTGCGTTGATTGGAGAAGATTTCATGGCTCCTAAGACAAGGCGAAGTGATTTTGACTGGATTTTATCTAATTTATGAGAATTTAAAGTGGACATTGGATCAAACAGATAAGATCCGTAATCGAGATGGCTTCGGATGAGGACATTGTATAGAAGTTTTAATGAAGCTGAGTGGGATCCCCACCACACTCCAGCTAGAAATCTGAGGGGATTGATGTTGCTTTCACATTTTGTAACAACGTGATTTATATGAGAGTTCCAAGTAAGCTTGGAGTCCAAAAACATTCCAAGGAATTTAACTTCCTTCGAGATAGGGATCACTTCATCGCCAAATATTACCTGAATATCCGGAAGCTTTCGTCAACGAGTGAAGATGACAACTTTGCTTTTGGCAGGGGAAAGTTCAAGACCATTACTATTTAACCACGACAAGAGTTTTCTAAGAGCGTTGTTAATTGCTGATGCTGCGATGAAAAGATTGGCGGATATTTTGTAAAACGTTAAGTCGTCAGCATATTGGAGTATGTTGCACATGAACTTAATAGATTTTTAAAGATCGTATGTGTAAATATTATTCAGTATCGGGCTTAAGACAGACCCTTGCGGGAGTCCTTTGAATATTTGTCTTATGTGGGGCGAGGATTCGGATCCATCTACAAAAACAGTTCTCTCGGAGAGCAAATTGATAATGAATTGAACCAATTTAGGAGGAATACCAATCGCCAGTAACTTTTCTTTAAGAATGGGTATATTTACATTGTCGTATGCTCCACAGATGTCTAAAAATACTGCAATACAATATTTGTTTTTAGATAACGCCAATTTGACATCTGTAACAAGAGAGGAAAGGTTGTCAAGGGTACTTTTACCCTTTCTAAATCCAAACTGGGAAGGGGGAAGAATATGATTTTTCTCTACAAACCAGTCTAATCTATTCTTAATCATTCTTTCAGCTACTTTGCAAAGTGTTGAAGAGAGAGCAATCGGTCTGTAACTGGAGCCTAGACTTGGATCTTTGGTACTTTTGCAAATGGGAATGATTTTTTGAATTTTCCAGTCCGGGGGAATAATACCAGAGTCCAGAAAGATATTGATGAGAGAGAGAAAGTAGGAACAAAGAGTTATATCCACCGCACTAGGGCTCTGCCCAGGTAGACTTAACCTTGTTGGGGATCCGTCATTTAGAAGGCACATGTTCAAGGAGTCCATAAGGTCAATTATTTTGATTCCTGAGGGATCCGTTGATGAAGAACCCCAGAGAGGGGAGTGGGCATTGAAGTCACCCAGAATGACCAGGGGAGAAGATATTTTTCTAAACATGTGGATCCATAATGAAATGTCAAATGGGGTAGAAGGGGGAATGTAGAGGGATACAAACGTAATATTAGAGACAGTAGCTGCCACTAACTGGAAGGATGAATCTGGGGGTTTAATGGAAATAGGGGTGAAGGACAGGGAGTTTTTGATTAGAAGGGCTGCACCACCCTTCCCATCAATGCGGTCGTCCAGCAGACATTGGTAGCCACTCACCTTGAAGAGCTGAGATAGTTTAAACCAAGTCTCAGAGATGGCAGCAATAGAAATTGTGTATAATTGTAGAAGGCGGATGAGGTCAGCCTTATTGGAGAAGGCGCTTCTACTATTCCACTGAAGAATCCCTGCTGTCAGGGCAGCCATTGGAAACAAGAGAATTTAAGGAGGAGAGTATAGAGGCAGCGTTGGACGGTAGGGAATTATTGTTATTAATTATAGAAATAAGTTACGTGATGAGAGTTTGAATAATATTAGAATTGTCATTAGAAATGATGTTGTTTGAGGAATTGGGATTTGAATCAGGGATAAAGGAATTGCAGTTCAAAGAATTGGTGTTAGGAAAGACGGTATTTTGTGGAAATGGGGAGCTGATGTTACCATTTGGGAACAAGAGCTGGGAGTTATGGCCAAGATGATCATATCCGGGGGATTTAAGAGGACGAGAAGCAGATTTTGTCATTACAGTCTTCCTGTATGACGAGTTTGGAGGAATAATGTTTTGAGTTAACTGGGGTTGAGAGGCGACTTCAGCAAAAGATTTTTTAGAGGGAGCTATTATTTTAGAAGCGTGGAAGTATGATACGCTATTGGAAGCCATATAACTTTTAATGTTTTTTTGGCGTGAAGGTTCGGGGCAGGATGGATCTGTGGGGATACCTCTCACTAGACCCATGCGGGAGACATTAAATGAAGGGATGTAAGCCTTGTATTTTTTGGCAGAGAGGTAGTCAATGGAATTTATAAATTTATTGGCATTGAGTGCAGTTGTGAACTTTACACAAATGCGGAATCTTCCTTCAGATCTGATACCACCTGGGGAAATGCCAAGTGGTTTTTTTCCCACAAATTTACCGAAATCAAGGGGATGCAGTGAGTGGCCTTGTGTGTTGTTTTGCACATACACGATGAAGGGGGCTTTTGCTGAAGTCGGGTACAGTGAAGCGAGTGGAGGAGCGACAGTCTCTACAGGAACTGTAACCTGAGAAGATTCCTTTTTCGGAAGGACGCCAACTTTTCGTTTTTTGGGAGTAGAGGAATCAGTCATTATTTCAACCTCGCTAGCAATGTCATTATCAAAATTAACAGGGTCAGGATCAGGGGGGACGGGATCTGGTGGTTTTTTACCCATGGCAAAGGCCATTGGGGCAAAAGGAATGTATATTAATATAAAATAACACTTACTGGACTTGGTCAGCAATAAAGGCACTCAAAGAGGACAAAAAATATAGTTTTAACCGACATAAGGCAATAAAATTAGGTTTTTTCGTATTCGAACGGAAAAAAGACAAGTGAGTTCTTCAACTGTCAAAGTTCGAGACCTGCGCTTTCTCGCGGCGGGGCTTGGTGCGAATTTATATTTTTGTGGGAATAGACAAACGAAAATAGACAAATAAATATCACGTATCATAAACAATGAGATAAATTGAATACAATTATTATAAAATAGGTACTTAGTTATTGTTTTTGTGTTCAATTTGTAGAAATACATCTAATTTAAAAATTCTGGAAGTATTTTAGTATTTTTTAATAATTATGACAGCGGTTTTCAAGGTCATTAATAATCAAACTGTAGAATAAATAATTTTCTGAATTTTCAATGAAGAAAACATATTTTTTGTATGAATACCGCACAAGAGTATCAACTGCTCCCATCTGAGGCCAGTGAAACTATGACATTCTAAAATATTGATAAACTATTGACATTCTAAAAATAAATAAATAAATATCGTAAATATGGTCATCCATTCGGAGAAAATGTTTGAAATCACTTGGTGCTGTAGCCTGTAATACACTTTGCAAATGCTCATGGGTAAAGCGGTACCTTAACTTGTACCATTCTTGACACCAAATTCGTTTCTTTTTATTATTTTTATTCAAACATAAAGCTAACGTAAGAGCCAAGAACGCTTTGTCTTTGACAGATTCCATTTTGCACAAAATTGACTTTTGACAGTCGCGAGTCGCGAAATGACAGGAAGGCATAGAAGTACATATACATAGATGCATAAATAAACCAATAAAATTTTGACCACCACGAAATCACAGGAAGGCGTGGCCATGCTTGACGGAGAGGCTTGATGCGGGCTGGCAAGCCGCTAAGCATAGACAATAATAGACAACAATAAACAACAATAGACAAAAAAACTACGTGCTTGCGATCAAGCCGCTTGCCCGTGTCCCAGTCCCTTAATTTTGTGCTATCGACCAAGTGCACCAATTGCATGCATGTTGCTTTTAATTTCTATTATTATTATTCTAATTTATTTGTTTTGTTTCTACGATCTTGAGTTATGAAAAGTTGGTTAAATCGGTGTTTAAAATATTTAACTAGATTTCAGTGTAAATATTCGGGATCGCTGGCCCACGCTTTTTTAAAATAAAACATTTATTCACTTTAATTACTATAAAAGAAAACAGACTGCATTTGAGAATTTTTTAATTTTAGCATTTTAACTTTTGATTACGTAAAATGAAAATTCGCTTCCGTTGCATGGGATGACAGCCAAAATAATTTCTGTTGATGATGGTATTCGTGATAACATTTGAGTGCATAGAATTTTCATAATTTACTCTGTGCAAATTGAGTAGGTAGGTACTATTTTGGCCGAACAAAATATAGGTATTTAGGCGTATTTTATAAATTAATTAATATATTTTTTAAAAAGGTTAGGTTTTTATATATTAGGTTAGGTTAGGTCAGTAAAGGTTAGGTTAGGATAGGTTAGGTTAGTTAGTTAGATATACTATTCTAACCTATCCTATCCTGATCTATCCTAACCTAACCTAACCTAACCTAAACTAACCCAACCTATCCTAACCTAACCTCTACTGACCTAACCTAACCTAACCTAACATATAAAAACCTAACGTTAAAAAAAATATTTATTAATTTATAAAATATGTCTAAATACCATTTTATTTTCAGAGACGTGCCGTGGAAATCTAAAAATGGCAAGAAAAAAGTACGTCAATTGGAGTGCTTTCGTTTTCGTAGTTTTAGTATTCAACTGTCACGCTTCGCGGTAGGTCTTGTGCTACATCCAAATAAATTTTCTTATAAAATGCTAAAATGTCCTTGTGTGTAGTGAGAAAATGTTTTAATTACTCGGCAAACACTAGTAAAAGATATTGAATAACATTTCATTTGAAAATACACAAAAATAACTTATTTTTTCGATTATTGTAAATAATACAGTTGTTTCCGGTGTAAAGATTTTATGCATCGTAGAGAAAATACGTGGCCGACTACAGTATAGGTCTGGGCGCGAAAAGCCTACGAAGTGAGTGCTGTCCCCAACTAAAGTTCATTGTTTAAAATCACTCTGTATATGCTTGTGGTAAAACACACTTGCAAATCAGTAGTAATAACGAGTATCAACCAGAATCCAGCCGCCATTTGCAAGCTGTCGTTGATCTATTATGGCACGGCACTGATTTATCATTTGGCACCTCAAAATCCGTCAGGCATCAAGGTGGTATTCGACATAACTTTTTAATAATAAAACGCTGCCCGGTCCTATCGTTTTTTCGTTTATACACATATATTTTTGAATGTTAATCTTTGTCGTACGCGAGAAACTTTGGAATTAAAATTTACAGGAAACATGGGAGTGTTTCTTGCGTGTCGCATTTTATCTTAATTTTGTGAGACAATAACAAGTCTAGATATATTGTAACGTTATTGCTTGGAGCTGTTCAAATAACAGACGTTAATATTCGAATACAAAAAAATGTTTCAATTTTATAAGCAAAAAATATGCAACAGGACATTTGGGGTAATTATAAGATTAAGTTAGTTTTAAATCGCATTGAAAAAATCACGTATTTTATAAATGTATCAATTATGAATATAAAGCGGAAAATCTCGTTTTGCTGAAGCAGCAGAAACTCGAGTATTGGAATCATAAATATTTAACTTTTTATTTGTCTAGAATAACGAAGAATCCAGGTCAACGCAAAAAATCCATAGAAATGCCATATCAAGTATTGTTTCTTATATATTTTACAAATGTTCAACAAGAAAAGAGATTTCTAAAAAAAGCTGAGTAGCAACTACCAGCATTATTCATGTATTTTTTTCTCTTAAAGACATCGATGTAATTAACTGAGGTATGCACTATTCCATTAACATAATAGGATTTTTTAATGCGGGACTTCTCTAACGTACGGATTTATAAAAAAAGTGATTTCTTAACTCTTCCGTATGGTGGAAGTCCGTGTAACGCCGACCATCCATCCCCCCGAACAACCCCGTGTTTTGAAGATACTATAATCGTATGTACGGCAGTGTGCATTTTTCAGGATGCCTTGTGTTATCAAACTTACGATGCACCAGCCACTAACTTTGTAACCAAGCCTATCGTATTGATATTCGCGATGGTTGCGCACAGCAGTTCTTTTTGTTTGCATCGATTTATTTACGATGAAGGTTATTTCTCTTCAGTAAAGGTGAATATGTTTGAATTATTAATACTGTTGTTATTTTATCATTCGTCTCAATATTCAATTATTCACGTAATTAATTAAGTATTCATTTAAATAGTACGGTTGCAGATATGAATTACGCAGTTTCGCACTATAAAATAAATAAATGACCAAACTGTGGTTGAAGAAATTGGGTGAAAGTAGATGTATCGTACAAAAACAAGAGTTTGATAGCAACTCAGGACATTGGCAATTCAAGACATTTTAAAATTGAAATACAGTCATTAAAAGTGATGAAAAAACGTTTTATTAAACTTACTTAATGTAAGTTTATTTCATCACTTCTCATGACTTTATATCACTTTTCAATAGTGCATTGAATTTCCACAATCCTGAGTTGCTCGCTTACCAAAAATAAGTATGGCAAGTAAAAAGGATAACCCAGTTACTTACCACTGTAGTGAAGAAGTTCAAGCTCATAAAATACAATCACTTTCTTTTTTTTTTAATTCCTATATTTTTCCCAATTTTTACATTAATTACATACAATATTGTATAAATCAATACGAATAATGGAAACCCACTAAGGTGCAGTCTGTGTGGGTAAAATATTTAAGTTATTATATTATTGTACCTAGAAATAAACAAACTGTGGGCATATAAAACAAAAACAAGATTACATTTTGTCTAATGTCTTTTGTATAAAAAGTGTTTACAATAGTGTATAGTGAAGTTATAAGTGTTTAGTGTGTATAAGTGTTAAGTGGTGAATATTTTAAGAGAAACATAAATTAATACAAATTAAATAAAAAAAGTTTCAACTGCTGTATCGAAAAGCCATAATTTTAACTCTTTTAAATATTGAGGCAGTTTAGTAATCACTTATATTTTAAAGATATTTTTATAATATGTAATGAACATTTTTCGGTAAAAGATTGAAAGTACGAGGTCCAATGAAACTGCAGTGTGTTTGCATTTGTTTTGTGTTCGTTTGAGGAGTATAAAATACATTATTATTTCTAATGTTGATTCTGTTTTCATTTATTTCGAATTGATTTTTGTTTTTAAAGATGTATTTCATAGTTTGCAAAATAAATAGTTTATGTTTTAATAGTTTCTTTACTTGGTTATAGTTTTACAATAATTCACCCCGCGAGATACGTCTAGGTCATTTGGCCATCAAACTAAAAACAAGTGAAAAAACGATATTTTCCTTAAAAAAAACCACATTCAACGATAAAATTTTTCCTTCATTTTGGTCAAAACAAAAGCACTTGAACATACGTCTACCAATTTTACTAAGCTAATTCCCAATTTTAAAAACGAAAAAAAGCCGCTACGTACTTCTTAAAGAGCCGCTTAAATGTTGGCGAAACCCCAATCAAATAATAATAATAATAAAAATCTGCTAAAAATTTAGTAAAAGCAATAAATACTTGGGCAATACCTCTATTAACGTACTCATTTGGCATAATTAAATGGTCTAATACAGATTTAGATAACTTAGAAAGATTAATTAGAACTACGCTAACAAAGTTTAATTGCCATCATCCAAATTCAGCTATAGAACGAGTTAATTTACCTAGAAATTTAGGAGGTAGAGGTATAGTCAAAATAACTTCTTTGAAACATAATCAGGTAGAAATGCTAAGAACTTTTTTCCATAGGAAAGCTCATAGCTCAGAAATGCACAAAATAATTTGCAAGGCAGATAGAAATATTACACCTTTAAATTTATACGATGAGAATGCCAACATTTTTATAAATCCCAACCAGGAATTATTAGATTCCTGGTCAAATAAAATTTTACACGCAAAACACTTCAATTATCTCAACCAAACGTATGTTGACAAAATTTCGTCAAACAAATGGTTGAGTATTGGAGAGTTGAGCGCAGAAATAGAAGGATTTATGCTTGCCATTCAGGATAGAGTCATTAATACTAAAAATTATAGAAAGCATATAATCAAAGATACAAATCAAATTGATGATTTGTGTAGAAAATGTTTGGCTTTTCCGGAAACTATAGAACATATTATATCTGGATGTTCTATATTAGCACCGTCCGAGTATACATTTAGGCACAATCAAGTTTTAAAAATAATTCACCAAAATTTGGTAATTAAACATAACTTGATTGACTGCCGTAATATAGTACCATACTATGAATACGAACCAAATTTTTTTTAGAAAACGAATTTTATAAAATATATTATGATAAAACTATACTAACAGACCGAGCGATTAGTCATAATAGACCCGATATAGTTTTACATGACAAAATTAAAAAAATAACTTATATCATTGATGTCGCTATTCCAAATTCCTGTAACATTCAAAAATCTGTTAATGAAAAAATTAGAAAATACACAGATTTAGGAAACGAAATAAAAAGAATTTGGCATTCTCAGACTATAAAAATATTACCATTAGTTATTTCGGCTACTGGCATTATACCTAGCTCTCTCATTAAAAATTTAGGCGTATTAGATCTATCAAAAAATTTATATATAAAGATGCAAAAGTCGGTCATTTTGAATACATGTAGGATAACGAAAGATTTTTTAAATATTTATGTTGAGGGATCAGTAGGATTTATAGGCCCTGTTAGAAGTACTACCGAGCCGAACCCTCTGATATGAAAATATCTGGAGACGGTGAATTTTTTTTTTCCCATTTGATCTCTGGTGAGTTGACGTTGTACTTCTTCCCAAATAAATTTAAAAGTAGGACATTGTTTAAACTGATTTCTTTAATTATTATATTTAGACCCGATTTGGGCAATGGCATCCACAACCGGGGTATGTTGAGAGACTAAATGAATTCTAATACTCATAAGATACTGAAGGATGCGCAATTTCTGCATATCTTCTTCACAGTCAAGCTGATAAATGCTATCGATTTTCGGTTTCCAAAAAATTTACCGCGACCCCGGGAATCATACATTGGATAGCCAACACCTCTTCCATAAGGCACCCCAAGTGGTTCGCAAAGCTTGGTGATTTAGCAGGGGTGCACGAGTTCATGGGGTGATGTTGGTTCATGTCTTCCCACCAGCTGCGTGACGGGACAAGTCTGTTAAAGGAGCCGGACTCTCTCGGAGGGATGAATTTATACGTCACTCCTAGACACACTAACCTCTATATTCCTACCCACCTCTCATACCTTTTTCTTCCCAGAACTTTCTCTCCTACCCTCCCTTAAAAAGACCCACCGCACAGCACCCCAAAGATAACTTAGGCTCCGACGGAAATTATTTTCCTCAGGGCCTCCTATGTAGAGTTAATGTTGAAAAAATAAATTGATAATCTATTAGTATTTTTCAAAACGGAGATCTTTAAAATAATAATATCAAACGTAGACATAAGTAAATATGTTAGTACACAAAGCAAAATGTCTCAAGCGAAATATTTTCTTCATTTGGCGAAACCACAAAATGCAGTCATTTTATCATCTCGATCGAACGTCAAACCGCTGTCGATATTGATCATGTTGAAAGTCAATTTCGATAATTTTATCATTTTTAAAACGAAAATATTTAGAATACATCATAAACAGGCACCAACTAAAACCGCCGCCTGCGAATTTTTTCTACGTTGAGTTCAAACTGCATCATATTTTGTAGAAAAGGAAATATAAATATATCAAATGTAAACTCCAAGAAAAACGGCGCAAGGCAAACAAATTCTTTGTTAAAGGTGAAACCACAAAATACTGTATTTTAATCATCCTGAAATATTAAAAAAACCTTTTGCTGGATCCGACATCAAAACAATAAACGCCAATTTTCATCAGTGGAAAGTTAGTTTTAAAACAATGTTTATGCCCGAAATCTTTTCGTCTTTTTAAAAACAGAAATCTTTGAAACATGCAAAACCTAGCTCCCAGGATGAGCAAGGATGACAAAAGGACAACATTTTGTGGTATTATTTCAACTTAGAAAAAAGTTCCCTATAAGGGATTATAGGGAACTTTTTTCTAAGTTGAAATAATACCACAAAATGTTGTCCTTTTGTCATCCTTAAATATTAAAGAGCATGAACATTAGGCGGCTGATACAAAACATTGTACACAGAGTTAACATCAAAATGTATATCTAAACGTTTTTGTATTTTGCAAACCAGAAAGGAAACGACAGTTTATTTAATAATGAGAAATCCGATCGAAGGCTAATAACCAAGAAATTTCAATACCGACTTATTTGTGTTACTTGTATTAACGTATCGGACGATTTACCAAAAGTATTTTGTTGAGCCGAGCAGGATAGAAGTTAACGAAGTTTTCTTTTAAACTTCTTGTTAAATTCTTTGTTTTGTTTGATACTGGCGATTCAGACTATATGATCACTATATATGTACTTTTCATTACACTATAGATGTGCTTTATAATTTGGGAGGCGGGTTTGGGTTCCGGGGTTCATCGGGTGAGGTTCAGGATGCGCCTGCCCACCAACTGCTTGGGGTGCCAGATCAGGAGAGGTCGGCTTGGGGAGTTTATTTAACCTCTCTAACTGGTCTCCCAACCCATCGCCTTAAGCCGCAGCGGGAGGAATAGTTGCATACGTCCATCACTCCTGGACATACCGACCTAGAACCTTAATTAAACTTAAGGCTCCTTCAATCCTCGCGGTTCTGCGCTCCGTGGAGAGCCAAGCGCACCAACCTTCCGGACGCTTGTGAAATTTGGTCACTCCAATGCATCGGTGATCTCACCCTTATTCTCCTACAAATATAACTAATCATAAATTCTCTCTTGAACTGTTCAACATTTAATCAATTTCGTTGTTTCACGTCTAGGAGTAGGTATCTTTTGTAAATTGACGAAATCAGTTTTATTTCTAGAGATTATCGGTTTTAACTCTTCTACTAAACAAATGTGAACAGTTGCAAATTAAACCCGATGCTGAGCAAATGATCGGGTTTATATCTCGGTATGCGCAAATAAGTTTTATTGTGATAGATACCTTCACTATCACCCTGATGAAAGATAACATTCAGAATCGAAACTTTGTTTCAAAAGCTTTACCCATGTTTTGTGATAGATTTGAATAGCCAGGTTCTTTCCCACCTTCCTCTTCCTTACCGCTTTGCCATCCCCACTACCTTCATCATCACAAAATACCCTAGAGTGAAATACACACTTAGTATCGCCCTAGTGAAAGAACACTATTGACTTCCAAAGATGATGAAAATCGTGACCAGACCCCCAATTCCTTCAGCCTTACAACATATCCCAATTGGGGACGCCATATTCCTATTGGTAGCAGTTGGGGTTCTTGTGCGGTAAACATATCTACTCGTAAAACATAATAATAAAATGACTCCCCAGGTTCAGGTGTCCGCCATGATCAATATGATCATGCTCTTCACCCTACTCACGAGAAACACAAATGTCACAATGTCTCAGGACAGACGTTTTACGCATTTTAAATTATCATACAAGCGACAGAACATGTAATTATTTCTAACGCCGAGGATTAATTTTCATTGCCATTCTTGAAAATCCTCTTTAATAATTTTACATAATTAATTTGACTAAGCTCTTCCCGCGGAACGGCTCGAACTCAGTTGACAGGATTTCCCGTTCTTTATTTGTCGACTGGCACAAAACGAACAAGCTTCAAGAAATCCTTCAAAAGTCTTCATAATTTTTCATTAGGATTTGGTATGGACAATGATTTAGTGAAATTTTTGATAAGAAAAATCATTTTTTAAAACATTTTTGAATTAATCTCTTTTTTGGAATTTGAAAATTACGTTGTCAAATGATGTATCTGTAGCGGTTACGTCACCGCTCCTAGGGTCATCATATCAGTTATCTGTACAATTTTATCAATCAAAATTTCTCTTCTTAAACTTGATTCGTTATTCTTATCGCTGTGTTCTTATCTGGGTCTGAAACAGCTGATGGCGTTGTTGAAGGTATTATAGCTGGTTTCTCTTCCTCGATAATGTATGCTGGTTTGATACGGTCTATGGTAACTGTTTTTTCTTTCCCTTTTATGAGAATGACGTATGTTCTCGCATTACGTTTTATAACCTCGTATGGACCACTATACGGTTGTTGTATTGGTCCGTGGATAGTGTAATCTCGTAACAGAACGTGGGTGGTCGAATTAAGATCTTTGAATATGAAAGTTCGTCTACTGTTATGACGTGTTCCTTCTACCGGTCGGAGATTTTGAATTTGTATCTAATGAAAGCATCTTCATGAACTCCATATACACATTGGAAAATTAAATCTAATTTTCGTTTTATATGTATAATCTTTTGTTTTGTAAATTTTTTTTAATTCATATTCCTTTCTTACAAATTTAATTTACTTATTCTATATTATGTGTCTCAGTAGAGGTAAAGTCACAAGGAAGAAATCCATAATTGGTTTTATTTTGGCTTTATAATACTTACTGAAAATGTAAACTGTCGATTTCCCGAAAATTAATAAATTAATAATTTTAGTGAAATTATTTGTATCTTCAAAAACAAAAACCTTGCATTTAAATGAAGCTGAAACAAAAAAATATCTGTCATGGAAATTTGTGCCATAAGTAAAAAAAATGCACTGTTCACATTGGTAACTTATAAATAAATAATAATTTTTTTAACATCATAGTGTTTTGTTAGAATCAAAAAAGTGTTTGAAAATTAATATCACGAGTAAAAAGGTGGCCATCAATTTTACATTAAAAAGGAAAGGGTTTTTCCAATTATTAACCCTTTCAACGTTATATCAAATTTCGTTCTCACAACGAACCTAACCTAACCTATTATTTTTTATCGAGTTCTGTTTTGTCGCTTTTCTGTTTTATCGTTGAACCGTTCGAAATATGTGGAGTCAAAAAAGTAATCGCAATCTCTGTATAAACTTTCTCGCATAGTCGGCGTAGAGGGCTCGTAGCGTCGTAGCTCCTAGCGTAGACCTCTGTCGAAGCTCTCCAGTGACGCGGCAATCGCCGTCGGAGGCACACGCTACGACAGGATATATACTAAAACAAACTTCCGCGAGTTTATCAAGTCCACGAAGTTTTGAGCGAACAAATTGAGCGATGTTTGTTAATATCATTAGATAAATATGCAAACATAATATTGTAGATATTGTTTGAAAAGTTTGTGTGAGTTGTGCTTTTATTTCTCATTGACTGATGATTACATTAGAATAATTTATAATAAAATTAATGTCTTGTTCCAAAAATAATGATCGAACCGGGATAAAGATGTAGTTATTGTCTCGTCTTCACCTGGCCTAATGTGTCTGAAGAATTGCACCACGAGAACAACCCTGGGTGAAACAAACTCTTTCTTTATATTATTGTATTGCTTAGTATGAATTTCCATGTTTTTTACTATTAATAACCCTCTCTTACTTTTTACACATTTATTATATTTATTTTCAGAGAATCATAAGTAATTTAAAAAATATTAGCATCAAACTTGAAAAATTATCGAGCTAGTGATATTAAATATCTTTCTTTTTAATAATACGATTCAGAGCCTACGATTAATAATTAAATTATAATTATATTAGAAAATATAATAATCAGTATTTTTTGTAAATTATGATTTCACTGAAATGTTAATTTTTCACCTTATTCAAATAAAAAGAAAAAAATAATAATACAAGTATATATTCTGTAAAAGTAATATTAAAAATATTGTATTTTGCATAAAACTTTTTTTTTAACATTCCGTACCGGTGAATTTTCACCATTTCAAATAGATTTTTTTTATCTTAATTATGACACAGGTACCCTCGCGATGATTGTACAGATAACTTGTTTGACGTCTCTGCACGCCAGGTTCACAGAGCCTTTAACCGCACACCATAAAACTCCGACGCCGCGGCGAGGTCGCGGTGCCGTAAATCAACTTCACGTGAATATTGAGACAAGTACACCGTAGGTTTGCTACATGCAATGCCCTGGAATATACTAGATAACAATGGAGTGTTTTCTTCACCGAATTGAAAGGAAACTGAGGTCATACATTTACAAAAGAGCCTTTAATATGTCTAGATTCTTCACTTGATTGTGTTTTCAAGAAAAAAATCAACTTTTAAAGTTTTTTATCAATTTAACCCGGCGAAAGATCAGTAATAGTACGATCTTAGTGCGAATTTAACGCCGAAAATATTGCCAGCCACAGCAAGGTAGATGCCACATTCCTGAGTTAAAAAATAGATCTTTTAATTTTATGTTAAATATTAATACCCTTATCATTTTTACGCTAATGAAGTCAAATAATGTCGAGGTTTGTGATGGACCTTACCAAAGCGACAAATCTGCCCTGATCGTGAACAATTCAAGGTTGCCCGAAAGGTGGACTGAATGAGGAGGAATCGTATCACGGCTAATAACAAAAACAAAAAAAATCAGCATTAATAAACTGATGGAAACGGGCATATTTTTGTAGAGGATGCCAACATGCTTATGGTGTGTAAAAGTGTAAATACGGTAGGGAAGCATGTAATAAATTTGTCAATACTCTATTAACTGGATATAACAACCCCCAGTTTGTTTTTCCGTTTGTTTGTTTCCAGTTCAAAAGGAACTATTGTTTCCCTTTAAACAATAATAATATTGTTTAAAAAATCGAAAATATTGAGTAAACGCTCCGATTTAAATTTCTTATTACTGCACCTCGTGATGCGAATATACACGACTGAACCCACAAGTACAATCTTACTTCCTAAGTAATGATATTCTATCTGAATTGTTTTGTACTGAAAAGTAGCAATATTATTCCAACGACAGGTTGTCCGGTTAGTGTCTATTCTTTAAACTCAAAACAAATCAGAAGTAGACAGGTAACGAGGTTGCATTCTTAGTTTCTAGTGAAGTTGGTTTAAAAAACAGGGAAAAACATTTATGGGGCCAGATGTTTTAAGTAAAACTTATCAGTAAATAGGTATTATTTAGCTTTTATTTATTTAGAATATCGTTAGTTAAATTGCGGATGACACCGTCATTTCGTCAGTCTTTTTCTATGGGATTTAAACCGCGTGCCGGCTTCCGAACCTTCCTCCTTCAGGGTTTTTGTAAAAAGTGACATATTAGTATTGACTAGCAGTTAAAAACCCGCTCCGCGGGTTTTTTTCTGCTAGGCCCTGCGGGCGGCTCTTGCTTGGGCTTCGCCCATTTTAAGTGATATTAACAACAGTTACATTTAATAGATAGATATTAGAACATTCACAGAGAGAGGGTGAGTATATATATTGTTAAAACACGGAACAGGAAGGAGTTAATTAATAATAACATTCTAAATTTACGCATAATAAGAATGACAGTTGTTTGAATAAATGAAATTTTACGTATTTGTGATGGATTATTTCAAATGAAACACTATTATTGACTACATGTCTACAACTGATATTAACTGTTATCGTACCTAATATAATTAGCTCATAGGAGACTTGCAGTGCTTAAATATGTGTTACAACCGTCAATGTCTATAAGTTGAATCAATATCGTTTAGTTTGTCACAATTAAAGATAGTTTTAACAAAGTTGACTTAAATAATAGATTATTACATATTGATTAATTGTACCCGTGTTTATAAATAAAAGGAGGGTAATTGTGCGATGACATTAGCAGTCGGTTTAATTAAAAGGTGTTAATTTTACTCCAACTGGTGGTAATTCTTTACCTAAAACTGTTACTGTATCTAATAAAGTTTAAAGCTAGATTATATATACACCTTCATCAGGAGAGTAAAAATCTATATATAAAGGTAGATTATTACAATATAGCGCCCCTGAGGTGATATCTCACAAAAGCGGCGCTATGCAAATTGTCCAATAAATAAATAAATATAATGTTTACTTTTTATTGTGTATACACCGAAGTCAAAAATTAAATATAGATTGCAATTGGGAAAGAAGAAGTGGAAGGAGGGGGGAGGAGTAAGAGTAGGCTGGGTTTATAATAATTAGGAATTACAATATCGTTAGACGGGAAAGACCAGTTGAGTGGGAAAATATTTAAAAGAGAGTTTATAAAAAAATTCTTGTTAATTATATCTGCTTTTATATTAATATGTTTCCTCATTTCTAAAATTTCAAAATTATTTATAGTGAAGTATTTTAAGACCTGAAAAAAACAAATAGCATATAACCATAAAACAATATATTCATAAGACAAATAGCATTTAATACCGGTTATTCTAATAAATTGATAGTTGAAATACTAAATAAAAAAATTAAACACATTCTCTTCAAACGGTCTTTCTAAAGATAGAAATAAACAATGGCGTAGAATTCTGTTTGTGGATAACGATACTTCTAAAATTATATATATAAACAATCCTGGTACCATTCAACTGGCGTTTTACACTAATAACAATGAAGAAATATATTCTTAATAATAATGATAGCAAAATTCAAACAAAAAAACAGGAGTTTAAAAACTCAATTGAGATGATTGTAATTTCTTTTACAAAGGTAGAACCAATAGAAACTTTGAAGTCAGAACTAAAGAATATCGCAGGGCTATAAATGGAAATAGTGAATCTGAGTTTGCAAATAATCTTTTAAATAATGATCACACTTTCGATAAAAATTTAGGTCTTAAAATACTTCACTCAGGATATAAAGCATCGCAAATAAATAATTTTGAAATTTTAGAAATTAGAAAACATGCCAATATAAAATCAGATATAATTAATAAGAAAAAAAATATAAAAAATAATGATAAATGCTATTACAAAGTGATAAGCTTCTAGAAGAAATCTTCTTATAAAACGCTTGTCAATGGTAAGTAGTCAAGTATTGTTAGCTGCATATTTAAATATTCGCGCCAGGCATTTGGTTCGTTTTTAAACCGCCAGAGGTGCGCTCTGTCGGCCATCTTGAAGAAACGCGTGAATTTTTATAAACGTCAAACATAATCACGTAACTGTGGAGAATTTTCATTGTAATGTAATTAATCCAATGGATTATGAACTTTCTAAAACATATTTTCTTCGATATTATACAAAAATTATATGAGCAGAAACGATGCTTATGAAGAAATTTCGTATTATTATGAGGCGATCCTATTTTAGTATGGAATCGTGTCTTAATATTCAAGTTACCCGAAACAGACAATTTAAATTTGACCAATCAGAGGGCCTACACCGTCCAGACGCTGGGACAATAATACTATCAGATCCTTTAAAAAGAGCGGGCGAAATATATAAGCATAGATTGCCGGGACAGCTGGCCTCTAATATCCTCATTCTAGGAAAAAACCAACCACGGAACGAACCATTAAATATTTAAGAACACACTGAATTATTTAAAAATATTCCCGCTCTCGTCCATTCTATACAAAATGGCGAAGACTATGCTCGATTTTTGCAAAGAACAGATTGATTACAAAATAAATAATATAATTCACTATTAAACTGGTAAAATATACATAGACTTGTATATTAATTTAATGTTACTTCTATAAACATTGGTAAATTTATGTATTTACAATTTTGTAATGAAGTTTTGCAATGTTTCGATGTAACTTATATTATTTTTACCAGAATGACCCCAATAATTCATTCCGTATAGGATAGTGGATTGAGCTAGAGATAAGTTTTAAAGTAATTGTAGGATATCCTACCCACAATAGCTCTTAGACGTTCGAAAATATTACTAACGTGTACATCCCATTCCATGTGGCAGTCAATAGTTACACATAGATGAACATGATTTTAGTCGAAATCAATTTAGATTTTTTATAATTTTACATAAACTCCATACAGGAGGCCATGAAGAAAATAATTTCCCTCATGGCCTATATCTCTGGGGATGTTGTATGAGGTCACTTTGAGGAGAGGAATGAGAGAATCCCGAGGAAGGAAACACAGAAGCCGAGAAATCGTTCGAAGAAGCGACCCGTTTTCGTGTGTCAAATGTCTACCATGGACGGTATGTCGGAGTTGTCGATGATCTAGTTCCTGACGCCTGTGCAATAAATATCATGAGTCATGGGTTTTTCAGTTATTTTTGGGCTCCAGACCAGAGTAGTAATCAGACATGATTGGGTGTTTAAAAGCTTTAATTTGACTAGGTTATTCTTACCCCAAAATGAAACCCTCTCGAGGTAACCGTCCATTATCGGCTTCAAAGCCCTCCGAGCTGTTGGAGTTGGTGTATGGTTCCTCATGAGCAAAGCTGTGCATGAATGATGTTGGCGACATTTTATTAAATTGAAATCACTGCCAGATACTCGTATTTCATAATTTACACTATGTTTATTATTATTTTATTTATTTATTTATACGCCCATTGGGCTTTTACATACATATTTCATAAAAAAAATATTTCGAAGATTGTAAGTTCACAATAGTAACAGTAATAATATATATAAACATATCCATTTGACATATTATAACAGCAGGTAAAAAGTAAATGCATACAATAATTATTTGTAGGTATAAACCTGTTGTATATGTTTGTAATGTTACACATTAGAGAACATACCAAATATTATCACCTAAGATTTTACCAATAAAAGAGGCCATCTACTTTTTAATCTTCTCACTTCCCACAATTATTAATGTATTTTAATAAAATGGTGATGTTTAAATGATATAATTTATTCAGAATATTATAAGGAATGCTTTTATCGATTAAGTCAGACCACTTAAAAAATATCGAATATTATTTCTGTCACGGACTGAGGTTATAATTATGAAAACATGTAATTAATTAATTAAAAATGATTTAAAAGTAGTCTGAAGGTATTTATTTGGATTATTTGTTCCATTCCGAGCCCCCCTGATAGTTGAAGCAAATTGTAACAATATAATATAATATATTAAGTTCAGTTCAAAGTAAATTAAATTCCAGAGGAATGTTTGCGGCGTTTATCGACTTATTTTAATTGCATACTCCGGCTTATATTCCCTTTACGCTTTACGCTAAATTATTATTCACGAAAATGTTTCTTTGTGCGTTTCCTTACAGAGATAGATAATATATATTTGGAGACGGGTTTATTTTTGTGACATCTTGTTGTGGGTTCTTGGTGGGATGTTGTTTTATTAAAAGTTGTTAATTTTGCATTGTTGAAATAACTACTATCTGTAAGTTGACTCATGCGAGGGGTTTGGTGAGGTTTTCAAGAAAGGGTGCTACTTTTTACTTCCGGATCCGTAAATGCATGTATAAACATGGAAAATTAATAGGTATTAGACAGCTAGGGTCAATGTAAAGGGTATAGCGGTTACTCGGCTGAGTTACCAGTGACAAAATGTGGAAGAATTTTTATAAAAATGATTTTTGAAAAATAAAAATAAAAAAAAAGTCATTAGAGGCCAAAAACTGATTTACGTTTTTATACTTCAAATAATATCAGGAATCACTTGTAAAAGTAAGTCAAGTACGTTCCTTAACACCCTGTATAGATACATATGTATACAAAATATCTTGAAATAAAAACCAACTTCCGGTGAAGCCCTAATTAGTGGGAGACCACGATTTCCCAAAGCAAGATATTAAAACGTGTAAGTTATTAAATGAAATTTTTGTTCTTCTGTTTGTTGGGTTACAAACTGATAAGCAAATACTGTTAGATACCTATTTCACTGGCAATCTTTTTGGTGAATACAAAATGTGTTAAAATCTAAAAGAAAACAATGCGTTCTACTGAGAGAAGTGTTTTTTTTACAGTTTAACTATATTTTTAGTTTTAATTTATTTGATGACATCGGCACTAAAGTTATAAAAGGTGGAAGGTATTTTTCGTTAAGATTAAAATTTTCAATGTCATACTTAAGAAACAATATAAAATTATTTTGTGATGCCTAAACCTAACAACTTATTACGTACAGCACATACAGTCAATATTAAATTTATTTGTAAAAATCTATTCTGTCGGTAACTGAATACAGTATAAAGCAATTTCTGTAACACGTAAACGTACTAACGTACTACACTCAAAGTTTGAAATTGACTGTGCAGCAAAAGATTTTAAAATTAAATTTAAGTATATTTTCGAGATCTAACCACCATACAACAAGTAGAAGAAAGTCCAAGTAACATCTTTCAAATAATTTGTTTCTACTTAGAAATTAATACTCAGTTGTTACATCACCAAAAAGATGTGTAATAGTATCACAGAAATAGGCCACCCTTAAAGCTACAAATTAATCATAACTTAAACGCGCTTCTAGGGAAAGGTCCGCATTTATTTGCGAGTGATAAAGCAATTTGGATTATTCGTCAGTCCTCGATTCTTTAGATGATTTGGAGTAATATATCGTTTTTGTTAATAAAATAAAACTATTAAATGTAACCTTATGTTTAAACAAGTGAAGTGTCAGTAAGAATAAGTTAGATTTAGGCATCACAAAATAATTAATAAATTAATTTGATTTTGAAGATCAGATCAATTTCAGATCTTGAAGAAGTTAGATTTAGGCATCACAAAATAATTAATAAATTAATTTTCCTTTTTTGTATGATATTCGACCGTCACCCATCTCCATCTGGGGGGGCCATCTGGGGGGGCCATCTGGGGGAATCCATCCAGTCAGCCATGGCAGTGATTATGCTATGCGTAGTCTGGGCCATACGCTTCCTATGCGGTGGAGGAGAAGTGCTCTGAGGGATTGCACTCGTCCCTCCAGGAAAATTTCCGAAGCGCTGCAGTATCTCGGAAGGCGTGACAGTTGGCGATAAGCAATATTGTAACGTTAAAAACTTTAAAAATCCATTTAATAATGCAAGTCCAAAGGAAAATAGTTAAAAAACTTTGCAAATTTGTTAAATTCATGGAAATGAAATAAAAATTTGATTGACATTTTATACTGCATTAAATGTGATTTACTGATTTGACCTTACAATCGCTAGCTTCTCTTTCATGTCAAAAGTTTCCAGTTCCTTTGTACACAACATGATAAATGTTTTTTTATAAGACGTAAGCTTTCGTTCAATATGCTAATTTCAATAATGATTTGTCTTACCGATCCGTTGTTGAGAACTGAATTATTGCATGTCAAAATATTAATATTTCCTTACAGAAAAGGCTTCCGTTTTCAATCGAAAAGTGAATAATAAATAAGATGTCAAATTTATATCGTTTGCATAAAGTGATATGCGGATAAGTAGGTACTGTTAAATGGCAAACATGTTCATTCCTGTTATTTAACTTAAATGGTACTTTAAATATTCAAATTTCTGTCGTGAAAATTGGTCTCTTTATCGACAAGCAGTGTTTTGTTGTAAGTTATAAGCTGAGATTTTTATCAGTTCTCAAAAATACAATGTTATAATTAATGAATATTTTATTTTATTAATTGTTTTTTATGAATGCAGAAACCAGTAAAACCTTCAAGTAGGTAACCCAATAACGACCACACCTGACCGTTTGTCATTTCCTGCCCATTAAACTGGCACCATTCAAACACGACAGTAAAAAATAAATATTGTGTGTTTCACTGGCATTCTATCCGCGGATAAAACAATAACCTAATGGATCTTGTACATTCATAGTTACTTATTTACTCAAATTTAATTATTTACTTACTAAACAATACAACATTAAAACTGTGAATGCTTTATTTTTAAATTTTAAAAGTATTTAAACATTTTAAAGCTTCATGGGTCGTGATGGAAATTACGTTCTGCACTTACATACTCATGTAAGACGTGGCATTTTCTGATGCAAAGCGGATTATTGAGACTTGACTTTACAGATCTGGTTACTAAAAATATTATTACTAACAAAATAGTTTATTTCAGATGTCACGAAGGGTGGTGCAAACCTTAGAGTTCCATTTTATAAAACATTAGCCAAAACAGTAACGTTTAGATTCTTAATTCCAGTCTCTGATAGATTATTCCGCTCTCAAAGCTTAAATTTCAAAATACAGGGTTTTCCAATAAGAGGTGTTATTTTGAATAGCCCGCTATTTCGGTAGATGTTACTTTTAAAGCTGTTATTTTTTAACATTTGACAAGTAGAAACTACGTTTTTAATAAAAATGGAACGATTCACGCTTCAACAACGCATTGAAATTATTAAAATTCACTTGAGTGAATCAAATGCAAATCATCTTGAGTGATGAGGCCCATTTCCACCTCGGTGGCTTCGTCAACAAGTAAAATTGTCGCATCTGGGGCTCGGAAAACCCAAGAATTATTGTTGAAAAGCCTCTCTATCCTCAACTGTGACTGTTTGGTGTGATTTATGGTCCGGCGGAGTTATTGAACCTTACTTTTTAGAAAATGAGGCTGGAGCAACAGTTACGGTGAATGGATTGCGCTATCGAGATATGATTAATGATTTTTTATGGCCGGATGGTATTGATCTGAACAACGTTTACTTTCAACAAAACGGCGCTACGTGCCACACAAGCAACGAAACCATTGATCTTTGACGATTGAATATAAAAATAACACCTCTTATTGGAAAACCCTGTACATTCTTTATATCTATCATCTTAATACAGTGCCAGCGGCTGATTAAAAGCTAAACATTTAAAATTTTATCTCGTGAACATTTTAAACATCGCTAATTTGAAATAATATCAGGCCAAAGGTTTTTCCTTTTTAATGGTTTATGGCAGAAAAAAATATAAAGAGGTATTTTCGTCATCCAAAATTTCCCCTCGCCGAGCTAAAACTCATCGTGGGTGGGGTATTCGGCGAGTCTAAAATCTACCGAGCCGAGCCAACGTACCATGGCCAAAATCTGTTCGGTATTAATTTATTCAGACCTAGTGTCGGATAGAATGGCCCACGGAGTAAAGATTCCTCCATGGTATGACCGTCGTGGCTTTATTCTTGATATTATAGAATAACGAATACCTATTATTTGTTTTATTCGTCCTATTTCTTACGATTTTATTTGAAATAAACCTTTTTTGAGTATTTCCAATCTATTTTATTTATCTATGTTTTTTTACCTATTTAATTTAAAAAAAATATTTGTGAATTTTTTTTTTTTAATTTTTATTTTATTTAAACAGATACTGTATAATACTCTTTAACAGAAAATATGTTACAATATGTATATTAATAATTTCACAGAATGTTAAATATATATTATTAAATACCTTTATTACTTTAGTTACTTTATTATATACCTATATACAGTTGTGCAGTTGTTTGCATTTTGCTATGGCAATCAGTTATTCCATGGCCTCTTCCCTATCTCTCCGCTTCCTCCCCCGAGCGACAGTTCGCAATCGGTCACAGTGGAATACAGTTCAAGCATTACTTATCCATAAAAACGCACTATTTACTTCGTAGTGGAATCTATTAATTCTCAATAAACAAGTGAAACAATACCGCAGGAGGATCATACCGTCTCACTATCCCAACTTTACCCATTGTACCTTCACGTCTCACAGATAATTTGTTATCAATGTAAGGATCTGGATAAAACACAGAAATCATTATGCCACCACAACAAAGTTCGACTTGTTCACTCGATGGTCACATATATCAAACTGGCATGTCTCGGCGTGGCAAAGTTCGGTAGTGTGTCCCCCTGATGGACCGCGTCCAATTGGCTCCGCCGTGTGTGCTGAGCTTTAGGCATCACGAAACCACACCATGCGAACATTGGATATAAGCTTACGAGACCACAATGGTATTTTGATTATTCGCATATATTGATATGTAAACTACGTACAGTAAGGTTTGGGAGAATGAGATCACTCAGCCAAATGATTGAAAAAATAAATCGGATCTCAGATTATTACAACGGAAGTTAGGAATACTCTTGGATGCTTCCGTCATACTTATATGTATTCCATGATCATATGTCTGGGGACGAGCACGTCAGGCATATCGGAACATTAAAAACAAGGGTTCACAATAATACCTCGTTGCTAAATTGATTTCGTTCTGATGTAAATATATTATAACTCATGTAATGGGATTGTGCATCTACTCCAGTCAGTAGAGATAAAAAGGCCTTTGACTTACAAAAGGTGGTCTAAATGATTGATTTTATATTGTAAAGGTTGGTACCTATAAGAATAATTTTTAAAAAGTTTTCTACCTTGGGTAACCTCCGCTAAGGTCGCCATTTTGGATGAAAGGTCCCATAAATTGTTATTTTTTAAATAATTTCTCAACGGTTGATTTCTCAACAAAGTTATCAAGCAAAAACTAAGAAAAGATAAAATTTGTCATATTTAAGATAAATATATAATAATTAACTATTTATTTCTGGAGAAGCGAACAATATTTAATTTGTTCTTGGTTGATGAGGGATGATATTGTGTCGCAGCCACTAATCGCGTGTAGAAACATAATATTCTCATTCAATTCTTTATTTTTCAAAGTATTCGAGGAATATAGCCTTTGAACAGTTTTGCCTCTCCGAGGTTTACGAAGGTGGATGTTGTTTAAGGTTGGTGCTAATGCTGTCAGTAAAACCAGTAGGTCGACGTTTTCACTCAAGGCGAAAACAGCGTCAAATGTTGAGCAAAAAGAACGCTGTATTTACACTTAACACATCAACATCTCAACACCTGCTTAACAAGTCAGCCTGTTCGTGTTTTTTTATACAGCATTGCAGACAGGATTTGCGAAGCTAGAACCGGCATTGTTTCATCGAAAAGAACACCATCACAAGGATATACATTAAAAAAACGAACGTTTCCGTACCGTAGTAAATTCTTGGGAAGCTAGAATTGGCATTGTGTTATCGAAAAGAACACCATCACAAGGATACTTTTTACAAATAAACCAATAGTAATCCTTTCGATGCCATATAACTTCATTTAAAAGATATCCTCCATTTACAAAATTAATATTGTTATCTCCGAGATACACGCCTTGTGTAAGTTGATCGAAAACAGCATACGAAGATTATTTCGTGCATTTGCGCATTCCTTATTCCGAGTAAAGCAACAGAGGATATAAGCTCGAATTTAATGTAATCCTTTCACTTGTCGCATTTCTACATTCTCTGAAACAGCATTAGTGGATTGTTGGAAATATTACCATCATATTAAAACTTGTATTTTTCTACTCTTCTATACAATATTATATATATAATAATATACATATATTGTACTTATGTCACTGTAACTCATTATATGTTACCCTTAGAAAAAATATATTCTATCTACAATATGAGAAATTTCATCTTATTTTAGTTTGTTTTTTAATAACTTTGTCGTAAGATCGACCGTTCCGTGATTATTTTTTATAATTTTTTTATAGTGAATACCTCACAAGAGTCCCAACTGCTCCCGTCTGGAGCCAGTGAGACTATGGCATCCCCAATTGGGGGATTTTGTGAGGCTGAAGGTAAGTGGGGAAGGGAAAGAGGAAGGTGGGGAAATTTTTTGAAAAAAACAACAATTTTGGCACCTTTCATACATAATGCCGACCTTAGCGGAGGTCACCCAAGGTCGAAAACTTATTATTTTCAGGGTACCTAACTTGAAAATACAAAATGAAAGTACCTACATTTTAGACCACCTTTTGCAAATTAAAATCCTCTTCTGACTGGACTAATCGGTGGTAAGGCAGTTATGTTTCGAAAAGATTTTACAATATAAGAGGTCAGTTTCATTTGAATGAAACAGTATATATTATTGAAAACGTCTTTTCCGTCGACGGCCTCCGTGGTAAAGGGGTAAGGCTCTCGACAGGAAATCTGGAGGTCGCGGGCTCCAATCCCAGCGTGAAAAAATAAATACTATTTGATTAATTTGTATATTTACCCAATTTTAATCATATCAAATAATATAAGGTAGGTACATTTGAGGCAATTCCGCAGTGGAAATATCTTTCTTGTGTAGGACCACCATCCAGAATCGAAACGTTGTTTAAAATAGCTTCAGCCGTATAAAGTGACCAAATCTGAATAGCCAGGTTCCTCTTCCCCGTCTTTTTCCCCTCCACAATTCCTTCACCCTCACAATATATACCGATTGGGGATGCCTTAGTCTCACTGTCTCCAGATGGTTGGGTGCAGTTGGGACATCTGCGGAAGCACTTGCGGTATTCACAATAAAACTGATATTTTACAAAAAAACCTTGTGTTTGTTTGTGGTATAATGAAAATATTATTGTGTGAATTTAACCGAAGAGTTAAAGCATCGTAGGTAATTAGTAATACTAGGTAATAAGTAATTGTGTAATTTACTAAATGCCATCGGACTACTAACAATACAAAAGCCGCAATTCAAGAGTTCGCCGGGAGGTTATTTTTTATCCGCCATATTCTTCAGGCGTGGAATCGATAAACTTGGGAATAAGAATGTTGAAAAGGGCGTCAGTTGAAAACAATTCTGGACATTTTTTTATATATGTTTTTTTATTCTCCATTAATTTTATTACACCATAATACCGATCTATCTATATTATATTACACACAATCTCCCAATAAAGCAGATGCTTGTGCTTAGAACTTATATTTTACAACTAATTTTGTAAACTTTTAAAGTGAAAATTTTTAAAGTGAAGTTATATAGTGATAATTTTGTTGTAATCTTTTATGTTTATTAAATTAAAACATATAACACTTTTTAATAACTGGTTTTATTGACGATGTACGTATTACAAGAAAGATGACAGCAGTGTACAGAGCATAGATAAAAAAAACGAAATCCAAATGGGTTGCCACACACAAGATGTTGCCAACTTTTAAACTAACATTATTATTATAGAAAATAATGTATTACATTGTATGTTTTAACACCCCCGCTCAATGTAACACATTCTTACATTATCTATATCTATAACTTTTAACCGCCTATGTTATAACTGAGAGATTTTACATTAGGCCACATTGAGTAACAAATTTAAACAATAGGTTTTTGTTTAATGACTTAGTAAACATATCAGCTATTTGATCCTCAGTCTTAACATACACTAAACATATCTTACATTCCTTAATTAAATCTTTGACAAAATGATAACGTATATCAATATGTTTTAGTCTTTTAATATTATCAGTATTTGCAACCATTATGGCAGACTGGTTATCACAGTATATAGGTACATGACAAACATTTATGTTATTAAAGTCTTTCAATAAACTTGACAGCCAACAAGATTCACTAGCCGCCATACTGACTGCAACATACTCTGCCTCGGTTGATGATAAGCTTACGGAACACTGTTTCTTAGAACACCACGATATAATACAATTGGAGAACTTGAAACAGTAGCCAGTGGTAGACTTTCTATCTCGTGTGTCACCACCCCAATCTGCATCACAATGCCCAACAAGTCCATCATCATTACATTTGAAAATCAGCTTATAATCTAGAGTATATTTTATATAACTTAAAATTTTTTTTAAATGAGTCAACAAAACATCACTTGCATTATTTTGGTACCTACTTAATATAGATATAGCTACACAAAGGTCTGACCTAGTTCCTGAGACCGCATACATTAAACTTCCAATAATTTTCCTACAAGTATTTTCAATATCCTTGTCAGACTTACATTCTTTGGATTCTAAGATTTTTACATTGAAATTTTGATCAATAGGGGTATACATGGGTTTGCAATTTTCCATGTTAAATCTTTTTAATACATTTTCTAAATAAGATCTTTGACATAATTCAGTTACACCATCTTTCAAATTCTGTTTAACACTGATACCAAGAAAATTTGAAATTAGTCCCAAATCTTTCATCTTAAACGCATTGTGTAATTTTAATTTAAGATCACTTAATTCCTGTTCATTATTACTAAACATCAAGAGGTCATCGACGTAAAGTAAGACATAAGTTTGGTTTTCTCCATTACATTTAGTAAATAAACAAGGATCATTCTTTGACTTTACATAGCCTGCTTTACTTATTACATGGTTAAATTTTTCATTCCAATATTTAGGGGATTTTTTTAGCCCATACAATGATTTATTTAGTTTTACAATATTATCACAACCATTATATGCCCCTTCCGGTAATTTAATAAACACAGTTTCCTTTATATCCCCATATAAAAAAGCCCCAGTGACATCCATCTGATGTATTGATAGTTTTAATTTTGTAGCAACTGAAACAAATAATCTAAATGTTGACAATTTGGCAACAGGTGAGTAAATTTCATATAAATCTTTTGTATCATTCTGTTCAAAACCTCTGGCAACCAATCTTGCTTTATATTGAATAATATTATAAACTTTCTTTATTTTGAATACCCACTTACTACTAATAATGTTTTGTTTTTCAGGTACAGCGCAAACTGTCCAAGTATTATTTTCTTTGAGAGTATCCAGTTCTTGTTTTACAGCTTCTTCCCACTGACAGGCATCACTCCTCTGCATAGCTTCCTTATAGGTGCCTGGTTCTGTCTCTGCAGTGTACACATTTTGGCAAGTATAGAATTGTGGCGCCTTTCTGACACGTTTGGTTTGACGAGGAGAAGCTGGCTGTAATTTACTATCACTATCGCGTTCACTATCTTCATCACTTGTTTCTTCAGGTTCATATAAGCTGTGCTGCTCATCATCTGACATCTGATTTGTAATGTTTGGATCACTCACAACATCTTCTACTAACTCTTGCTGGTTATTGTCAGTTTCATCGTTGTATTCTTCTGTTACAGACTCTAGGTTTAAGCTATTACATTTCCCAATAACAGGTTCCAGAAAAATGACATCCCTCTTTATTTGAACATCATTTTTATCAGGATAAAAAATTCTATACCCTTTCACATTTTCTCCGTACCCTACCATGATTCCATTTTCTCCTTTAGAATCCCATTTTCTTCGTTTTTCTTTTGGAATATGAACAGCTACGGACGTACCAAAGATATGTAGGTTACTGAGATCAAAATGTTTGCCTGTCCATAATTCATAGGGTGTTTTTCCTGGTTCATTACTTCTACTGGTTCTGTTGAGAACATAGGCTGCAGTGTTGACTGTTTCTGCCCATAATTTTTTTTGAAGGTTCTTGGCACACAGCATTGACCTTGCTGCTTCTGTTAAGGTTCTTATCTCCCGTTCCGCCTTGCCATTCTGTTGTGGCGTGTATGGTACAGAAGTTTGGTGTACTATACCCCGGTTTGAGAACAAAGTTGACACAGCCTTATTAATGAATTCTAAGCCGTTGTCACTTCTAAAAGTGATTATTTTGTTACCCGTGACATTTTCAGCTTTGTTTACAAAATCTTTAATACAATTAATCACTTCGTCCTTCTTTTTAATAAAATATACAGTTCTATAGCAAGAGTAATCATCTTTTAAAATCAAGAAGTACCTCGCCCCGCCGACAGATACTGCCTCCATCGGCCCGCAAACATCGGCATGTATCAGTTCACATGTTTTAACAGTTTTTGTCTCAGAGTTCATAAAGGGCAGCCGGTGTGATTTACCCTGTAAGCAGCCTTGACGCTTCTGAAGAGAATTACTTGAGACTTTAATATTATTGTTCTCTAACACGTCTTTCACCTGCTGTATATTCTGGTGAACAAGTTTCTCATGCGACTCACTCAAACTTGATTTAACTGTAGTTACATTTGCAAAGCAGTTTTTATATTTATAACGAACATCCATAATATACATATTTCCAACACGATTTGCTACCGCACATACTTTATTATTCTTGGAAAATTTGCAAATGTTTTGATCTGTCAACATGACATAACCTTTGTCAGCCGCACAATTTACAGAGAACAAGTTTATTTTTAAGTCTGGCACACACAGTACATTATATATGGTTGTCTCGACCCACCGGTGTCCATTGAATACTTCTAGTTCCACTTGTCCGCAACCAATAACATTTATTTGAGTACCATCACCAATTATCACAGACTTTTGTGACACTTCTGGTGAAAATGTCGAAAACAGATTTTTGTCTTGACACATATTTTCGCTGGCTCCTGTGTCCACCAACCACTTTGACTGTTGATACAGTTCTTTAGGTATTTTTTGTACTACAAACGCATTTTTCTCCTTTCCTTTCTTATGCCAGCACTCACTCTTGATGTGCCCAACTTTGTTGCAATAAAAACACTTTTGTTTGGAAAGTTACGATGGTTATTATTCACATGACTCATACACTCAGATTGATAATGTCCCATCTTATTACATTTGAAACACTTTATATTTCTTTTAATTGGAGCAGTTTTCTTTACCATAAACGCAGATGACGGCGATGCGAGTTCAGCCTTTTCCCTTACTCTCTCCTCTTCCACTAACAAACGAGCGACAAGGTTATCATAGGTTTGTTTGTTATCTGGCGCAGACTCCCATGCTGATATGAAGTGTTTGTAAATATCTGGCAATGACATCAATACCTTCGTAATTATGAATTTTTCCGAAATTTCTTCACCTATTTGTTTGAGTTGATTTTGTAACTCCTGTATTTTTGACAGGAAGACTGACATCTCCATTCCTTCTTCATATTTATATTGGAAGAATCTTTGCTGGATTATGTGAATACTTGTTTCACTTTTTTGTTCAAAAATGCTCGTTAACTTTCGCCACATCTCTGCAGCAGTAGTGCAAGATAATATATGTAACATCACTTCCTCGGTCATCCTGGTCACTAACATTGTTTGAGCCTTAGCATCTTGTGTCTCCCATGCTTTCTGTTCCTCGGAGCCTTGCCCTTTTACGCCTTCAACGACATTAATTAAATTTTGACCCCGTAACAACACCATTGTTTGAAACTTCCAAACATTCCAGTTTTTTATTCCTTCCAGTTTGATAACTGTATTATTTCCATCCATCGTGTCTTTCAATTCCTTTCTTACTAGTATTTCCTTCCTTGCAGCCGAATGTAGCAAGTATTTTATTCCTTCCCGGCAACTTAACCTCCAACGCCAACACGGTGTGAGGTTTATTTGCGTTTCTCCGGTAATTGTTTTCTACTAGTCACTTCACTGTACTTTTATTTTTGATAGGTATATGGCCTGTGGTGATCTGGGCCCATAACCTGTTGTAATCTTTTATGTTTATTAAATTAAAACATATAATACTTTTTAATAACTGGTTTTATTGACGATGTACGTATTACAAGAAAGATGACAGCAGTGTACAGAGCATAGATAAAAGAAACGAAATCCAAATGGGTTGCCACACACAAGATGTTGCCAACTTTTAAACTAACATTATTATTATAGAAAATAATGTATTACATTGTATGTTTTAACAAATTTTAACAGCGAAGTTTAAAGTGAAAATTTTCATTTTGAATTTTTTGAGTAAAAGGTTACAAAGAGAAATTAAGTGCAAAATCAAGGTAGATAGATGTACGATGATTTAAAAAAATAATTAAATTAATGTGACACATTATCGATTCACTATAGGTGATATTAGATATTAGGTGACACTCATGATATTAAATTTTGACTTACGATAAAACGTGAATTTTTCAATACGCATTATGTAAATTATATTAAAAAAGGAATGTTTTAGTAATAAGTGATAATCATATTTTTCTGAATATTTCAAGATAGGGATGGTAAATGTTTGTGAATCTGAAAAAATATTCAAGTAAAAATTTATATCCCATGTAAATATGACTATTTTCTACTTTTATTATTGGTATTAAGAGCGTTTGTAATTAGCGGCACTACCTCCGGACTTTGTATAACTCACTTGGCCATTTCAGAACTGGAAATCAATAAGGAGTAAGCGTTAGACCCGGTGTTCCTCAAGATCGCCATCTATATATACTATAATACAGCGCCTAGCTGGGAAGTTTACTGCTTCTACCGGAAAAGAAATAAGGAGCAATCTCGAAATCAAGGTAAAACAAATTCATTGGAAACATTGAAGTGGAATACGTAGGTAACCAACAGAAATTGAATCCATTCGATAAATTTTGATATAATGTAGTTGTAGGGTTAAAATATTTACAAAATTTTCAAAAATACAAAATTTTATTACTGGTAATTTGACTTTTCCCAATAATGATCAGGCAAATTAAGTTTTAATTAATTTCTTCTTCAATGTTACACAACGATGTTATTAAATATATCTTATATCATAAACTTTTACCAAATATTAGATTTCAAAAAATTACTTTAGCGTTGTTGTATTTAAGTCTAAAAGAACACACATTTATTAATTTCATGTTATGTTATATTGCCCGTGAGAAAATCACGAGATATTATAATTCAAATTTTTAAGATAATCAAAATTATACAAAATAATAGTTGCCACTTATGCACACACAAAACTTCCAATTTTTAGAAAGACACTTAAATTCAAAGCAAATCCGAGTTCTACCATTAAACTCGAGTTACCGACACACAACTGAAATTAGTAAGTTTAATCATTAATTAGTCCTTCAAAAATTATTATTTAAATATAATGTATAATTATTGTCCACCTACCAGGTGCGGTCCGTCCATACATGGTGTGGATGCACCGCATCCCTTGCATTTTAGAGTAAAAAGATGTAGACTTCTTGATGTAGAAATACTGCAATTTAAATAGTTTAATATCTCTACAGCGACCTTACTGTGTTTTTTTTTTTACAAAAACTGCGCTGTAAAAAATCATACAAATATAATATTATCGTCCCGTTTCTGTGTACGCACAACGAGCGACACGAACCAAATAGCGCGGTCGAATCTAAATACACATAAATTCTCAAATACTGTGAAACGCGTAAAACACAAGTATACAAGCAATAATAGTGTGGTGTGGAAGCCATCTGTAAACCGTATCCAAAATGCTAGAACGTACGTTCTTTCCGCGCATGCTCACTGAGACCCGCAAGCCAATATCTTCGTCAACTTTATAAGATATTAATGACAGCATCCAACGTACAAAAACCGTATTTAATGCTCAGATGTATAATGCACAGAATCTTATACTCTATTACTAATCCATTGAATTGTATGCGCGCGCTGCTTTGATAGGTTGCTTTGAGCTTGAATACTGAAGTCGAATTCTTATTGAATATTATTTACCTGCTATTTTCTTTTTAATCATAATTTAAATAAATAAAAATGAATTCCCAAAATAAGATGGATACTTTGCCAACGTGTTCTAAATGATAATAGTGAATTGTGTGGTTGTATAATTGAATCATTATTGCGAAAAAGTTTTGTGTCTCGGCCATTTGCGGAAAAAAAACTTATTCTGGATACTGGAAATATTGAGTTATGGAGCTTAATGGATTTATGGAGATAATTTTAGACGGTACCTAATTATATCTTATTCGTGGGATAGCATCTAGATGTGCATATTTGATATCAAGTACGTAGTAACTACGAGTATAAACATTTGATATCCAACATCCCTTCTACAAAAAGTCACCGACCACCACTGCTACGTACTCTATACTCTGTTTTAAACATTTAAGAGATAAATTGTATGAATTATGTAATACTGCGCATTTAAGAAAAAAGTTCCATGTTTGTATATTCGTTTGATATATTTGTTTATAAGTTTATAGGTATTTAAGCTGTTATTCTAAATCTCTTACCTACCTATATAATATGCTAAGTAAAATTATCTTAAAAATCTTTGTTAAATTAACCCGCTGAAAAATTATTCTAGTAGTTTAGCCTGTTTATTTTATAATATATTAAGAAAAACAAATAAATAAAAAAGCAGATTTTGCCGAACAGTCTTCTGAGCATCATTTTTAAATGTGAGTCGATTCAGTCCCATAGAGCTAAAGAAAAGGGAAAACAAAATACAACTTTTTGAATATTTTTTATTTTCGCGCAAACATTTAGGATTTTTAAATTTTAGAAAAAGAAACAATCTCTTAAATCAAGGATTTAGCTTTTCGGATATTTGGTAAATTGCAAAAATAATAACAACACGGAATTCTTATTTAAAAATTTGTTTTGTACTGTAGGAATTAATCATAATGCTATTATTCTGGTCTTATTATTTCGCTACAACAATCGGTTTGACGATCTTAAATTGTATTCCGTTTTCCGAAGGGAATTTCCTTTTAGAAATTTACAACAAACACTCACCTGCGAAAAAGGGAGGGAACATAAATAAGAAAAATTTAACGATCGAAAATTGTGTCTGTTTGTAAAAGTGGGCCATGTTTAAGAATAACAGTCAGTTGTACGTTTGGTATTTTTTAAGAAACAAGTGTAATAATGATAAAGTAATTATTCGGCGCTTTGCATATCAATTTGAATGTATGGGCGCGCCTGGAGGGGGAGGCGCACAATGCAATGGGGGAGGCGGGAAGGGGGGTTACAAATAATACTGATTCATCAACAGGAACGAGGGTGGGAATCTTACTCTGTTGTAATCCCACGCGCCGACTTCTAACGCCAACCAACTCTTTGATAAAACAAACAAGAAATGCCATTGTTGTGTAGAAGTGCAAGCGCCTGAGTATTTTAACATTCGTTAAACAATATTTTGTTCAGGACTAATTGCTTCGTAGAAATACTGTCAGACATTTTCTAAATATGGTTTCTATTATAAAATTTTCCGTACGCTTCCGATACTTCGTAATCTCTGGATTATTGGAACACCTCAAGAAATTTACCTGAATATTTTATAAGCTTAGCGTCACACGCATATCACGTCAACGTTATGATTTTTTTATGGTGAAAGGGTAAAATAATTTGTGGATAATTTTCAAGAACATGCCTTGAATAAAATAAATCCTTTATTATTTGGTGAAAAGCTATTTACGTATTCCTTAAATTTCAGCAAAAACCTCTACTTTTTAGGAATAATGTCACCTGCTTTTAGCTTTAAGTTTCTTTCTGTTCATGCTTTAAAAATATAACGCTGATCGTAAAACATTTGCTAGATTTTCCGTTTATTAATTAGTCCCAATTGTTTTACCGCGTGATTACGCACCCGTAGCTTAGAGAAAAAACGCCCTTATTTTGATTAATCGCTTTTGTGCAAATTGTAAAATACGTTGGTAGGTGGGATCTAAATTTTTTGAAATAAGCTTTTCATAAATTCTATCAGATTATCGATTTACAATACCAGAATATGAAATCCGCAGGTTCGATGTCCCACGGTTGCGTGCAGCCGGCAAACCGCACCCTTACACGCTTCAGTCTCTTCACTAACCTACCCAATACACCGATTTAAAAAGTAATTTTCATAGTAAATACGTATTTTCCTACGAATTCTTAAGAATTTTGGTATTCATACGATAATTTACATAATCATTAATTAAATTGGGGATTAAACCATTCATACCAAATTCCAAAGAATTGTTATTTTTTAAATAAATAACTTATCGACCCACTTCTAACATTAAGTTTAATTTTTAATCCATGAAATATTTAATCCCGATGAAAACTGAAAAAATATTTCTACCGATTGTATTTTATGCTACCCACTTCACATACATAGGATGCATTAATTTTTAAAGTCGTATAGGCACATTTTATTATACAGTTTATTCAAGGAATTTAACCCAACATGAAGACAAAAAAATCAAAATGAGTAGTATTAAAGATCAAAGATATTTATTTATTAATAATAATTTGTTTCACGAAGTAGACAGTTAACATAGTTCTTTTTGGTAGGTGGTCTATCAGCAGAACTCACTCACTGTCTCAAAAGATTAAGGTCGGGAGCTATTGCGAGCTGAGCTCTGATTTTCGTGGGAGCTGTTTCTTCTTATCCTAGCTTAGACTCCTGATTATATTGGTGGATCTACGTCTCATCACAGGTTAAACATCGCCCCTCGTCCCCACTCATTCACAGCTCGAGGAATGCATGAGTAGTTTCCACTCTCCGCTGTCGTTCAAATGGCGTTAGACACTAGATGTCTAGACATACAACGTGCGTACACTTTGTTCATTACAGATACTAATTTTCATTTCGCTCGCTATCAGCTGAGTACAGGCTTTCTGGTTTGCGTGTGCCATTTTCTTAACTTTGACTTTTTCTATGTTTTCCTCATTTTGTGCCCGGCGGTGGTAATTATCTTCAATGGACTATCTTCCTTGTTTGTAAAATAGAGTCTATAGAGAAGAATTACCACAGGCACTGTTTGATTTGTAATTAATGTCCTTTGCTCACATCCCTTTAATAAAAAAAACTTATTTTATTAAGGGTTGTTTCTGAGAACACAAGTTCTGTTACTATTTCAGTTTTGTCAAGCAGCTAGCCTTTAATGATATAATAACAGAACTTGAACGAGACTTTCACAGAATTTGAAGAATTGTTCAAATTCTCCGAAACAACCCATCCTTAGGTAATTAAATTCACTATTTCTTTACGGTTTTGAAGATGTTGTATTTGTAAATGAAAAATGCATTACCATTCGAGAAGATTACATTTATATATGTTTATTTTAAATCGACCGCCGTTTATTACCAATGGCTCTTTTTCTATCAGACACCCCTAGTATGTAAAATTAGGTATGTTCACGTAGCACTTTGCACTCTCATACAAAGATCGCAACTATTACTAGATATATTTATATGGAAAATAACTGAAAGTAATATTATTATTTTTTTTGGTAAACTAATGTTTTTAAGACAAGATTTTTTATGCATAGCACAAAGGGTAACAATTATTTTACAAAATTATTTCACCTAAAAATGTAGACAATTTGTCTCGACGCCATCTAGTGAGAGAGTTAGCACTTACAATGCCTTTCTCATATAAAATAAAGTTGGTTGTTTTCAGGTGAAAAATGTAACAAGCAGTAATTGTTGAATGAAACACTAGTATATATTGAATAATTTCGCGGGTAAGAGATAAGCCGCCATAGCTCAGTGGTCAGAGCTGTCGACCGGAAATCGAAGGGACACGGGTTCGTGTCCCGTTGGCGTCATGTATCTTTTATCAGGAGATTTTTCAATGTGGATGAGTGTTTCAGGCTAATAATTATTGCTTGTAAAATAATCGAAAGTAGTATTATTATATTTCAAGCAATATGAAATTTATAACAATAACAGAATTGAAAAAGGTATGTAGGTGGCTCAATTGGAAGAGCCGTTACTTCTGGTTAGAGAAGAGGTTCCGAGTTAAAATCTCGATCGCATTCGAATATTTTTATTTTTAGTGTCTTCTTCTGTTTCATATTTTCATAGAATATAATAAAGCATGAAGCTTTCCTCTATTAGAATGAAAAATTTACATTATTGATAAAAAAAAATTAAAATTACTGTAAAAAATACTAATAAGAAAGGATAACATTTCAAATCTGTGTGGAAAGTAAACACCTTCAGATAACTGAACTCTTGTAAAATAATCTCTTCATGTTTACTTATAATCAGTATTTGATTACCACATCACCTTGCTACCTCTTAATCTGGAATAATATTTAGAGTACCTGTCGCAGCAAAATATTGTTCTGATTTGATTTCAAGTATTAATATTTAATGATATTCAACAAATTGTTTTAATTTTTTGTGTTATTTCGCACGTAATCCAAAAACGTACTTTGTAGTGTTTTTGTTGGGTATAAGATAAAATAATAAAAGCATGGATTGTGTTTTCGTGACTCCACGGAATGACATCAGAGAATTTTTGCTGCTTCACGTATCTCTATAAATCCCTAGGTTACCTACCTCCAGTTAAGATGATAACAATAGATGGATATATCACTGAAAAAGACGTCTCGAGTCTTTCTGAAGGTATCGATTGTTCATCTCCATTAGGCACAGCGCCGTTTTTGGATGAAAAACGCGGGAATGCCGGATAATGTGGTGGATGCTCGATGACGTCACGGAAAATCATTAGTCATAAGCTTCGTACAGACGAGCCGCACAACGCACGTGAGCCGCTCTCAACTAGCAAATAAATAATTATGCAAACAAAAGGGTAAAATAAAGTGTATCAATTGTAACGGCCACACAGCAAATAAATAATTATGCAATCAAAGAGGTAAAATATAGTGTGTGGGATTTATCCTAATGGCTACACAATGCATGGAGCCGCACCCACCAGCAAATAAATAATTATGCAGTAAAAAGTCTAAAATAAAATGAACGAAATCAATAGTGACTATAATAGTGAATTCAAACTTTCTATTAATGTTCTAAATATTTATTTACTTACTTGCCGGTTGGGGGCGGCTCACGTGCGTTGAACGGCTAGTTTGTACGAACATTTCAAAAAGTTTCGGAAAACTAGAATAGTAAAATCAATTTTCTTTGTGCAATAATGAACTTTTCCTATAAGAATATCTGAAATTTTATTTGTAAGATAGTCCTTTGAATAACGCTCATTAAAATAAACTTTTCGTTTTGTAGGACTTTTATTACCTACATAATTTTTTTCAACTGGGATTTATCGCTTTGATAAGGTAAATAATAAAATAAATTTCATGTCATTAGCAAATCACGTCAAAGTTCATATTTTCTTTTACGAAACCAATTTGCACTGCTTTTTCTGTATCAAATTTACATGTTATTTTAGCTGATCAGACACCCATTGACATGATAATTGGATTTTTGAGACGTGAACGTGAACTAAGGAACCGAAAAAATTAATGTAATTTTTTTAAATATATCTCTTATAATTTCTATTTTGATTTCGTGAAAGAATACAAAAATCTTTGAACTGGAAACTAACCCACTTCCCGACATCAGGTCGAGAAATACGAATTTATCTGAAATCGGAAACATGACAGCAATTAATATATAAAATAAACGTTGTCCTACCCAATCGGAATTCGGATCAGTTGGTAGCGCAACTGACTCCAGTCCCAGGGAGGAAGGTTTAATCCTCAAACATATTTCAATTTTTTTTAAAGATCACAGCAGTAAAGAGCCAGTCCCTTGAAAGTCCTTCAAAATATATTTTTATTTAAAAAAAAAATCATTTATTAAAAAAAAATAGATGTATTACACAGGCGTTTACATGTACGAAATTTCTAACGAGGCTGACGAGTGAATTGGAACGTCGTAATAAAGTTATTCGAAGTAACCACCTATATATATATATAGAAGCCAGTAAGTAGGAACAGTGATAATATTATCATAATCTGAAAGTCTATCGAGAAATTTTCCGTCTTACAAAAAAAGCCGCATCAATCCATCATCGAACCGCCGAAGATGTCAAAAAATAGATACGTTTGTATACACTTGGGCCAGCTTTTGACAGGACTCTACCGAGTTGATTGTTATAGTATTGCATCATAAGCTCACAGCGACACAAGAATATTTTATATACTATTATAAAGCAAGATTTGCTTGCCGAAACGCGCTACCAAAGTCTCCACTCGAGGAGGAGTGGAGCCCTTGCAATAACGGCGTACAAAATTCTTAATAATTTAATAGGTAGCCCATACCTTCTGGAATGCTATAAGTTGTTCGTACCGAACAACTACAGCCAGAGACGGCACCATGATCTGCTATGTATCCCACGTGGCAGAACGGACGTACTGGCTCGGCATAGCATGACACGAGGTATGGCGCTGTTAAACAACGCCTCCAAGACTATAGATGTTTTTAATAATAGCCTTGAAGAATTCAAGAGGCATGTCAATGCCAAAAATCACTATTTATAACTGGTTATTTCTATTCTTTTTTCTTTCATTGTTTCATATGTAGCTAATGTTACATGTGTATTGTAAATGGACACACACAGTCTGTAATACACAACATTTTTTTTTAATTTAAATTGTAATTTTGTCATAAAAATAAACATATCACAATGGCTTCTTAAATAATTTCAAATTCACTTCGTGGCCTCATTTTAATTTAAACAAAATAAACAACTTTGTGTTCATCACCATAAATTTTTTTTTTTTTTTAAATTGCAGTCTATTAAGAGGAAGCTACAAGCCAAAAATGTGTATATTCTTGGTATACCTTATATTGCAGGTAATGGGCATTAAAATAGCCTGACAAACGGAGTCTAGAAACGTTCATAACTAAGCACAAAACTGGTTTTTATTTATTTTGTGAATAATTTTATAAGAAAGCAAAAAAGCTAATAGAGTGAAACTCTCACAGATAATCTTAGCTATAAAACTGTATTTTTTAAAGTTGTTTCCTTAACGCGTTCATAAATTTCTATTGAAAAATATATTTTTTTGTAGTTTACATTTATATTTTTTATTGAGTAATTCTTTAATTTTATTTGTATTCTACTCAAGCGAAACGATAGGAATTTGTTCAATTTATCTCAAGCATATATTTTGGTATTCATAATGTACACTAATCCGTTATAAAGATTAATCAAAATAGTGTTTTTTGCTTTTTATTTATTTTTTACAAAATAAATAAAAACCAGTTTTGTGCTTGAAATCGAACGTTTCTAGACTCCGTCAAGCGATTTTAATGCCTTTACCAAGAATATACACATTTTTGGCTTGTAGCTTCCTCTTAAAGAAAAACTTGTTATAAATCGGTAGAAACTGGGAAGCGTGGAATTGGGTAACATTAATACATGTATAAATAAAAATTAAATTAATTTAAATACGGTTTGAATTACTACGTATGTTGATAATGATAGGAGTGTTTAGTTTTTAATAATTATATTTTATTCACATTGAGAGTAAATGTGGCATTTTTTAACTTCTTCGGGAAGACTATTAAAATATTTTTTCAATTTGAAACATAAGTTTTATGCGTTTGTTGTCTGACAATAAAGGAGTTTTAATTTTATATTTATGCGCTTGATGAATTTAGTTTCTGTGTTTAATCTTTGAATATTTGTAAGTTTATATTGAACCAGTATCTTGAGATTTCTGTATCATAATAATTTGCATTTACCTTTACAATATTCTAGCCCTGATTCTTTATCACAATGATCGTGTCGTCAGCGTATGAAATAATATTCCACTATATGAAGGCAACTATTGATATTCCCGTTATTCTTATACGTGGATGAAACGCTACAATCTAAATATTTATTTAGAATCGCTGACCGGAGATTATGAGCTAATCATTTAACTAATATACAGAGGTAGGTAGTAATAATAGCTAATCATTTAACTAATATACAGAGGTAGGTAGTAATAATAATAATATACAGGTACGTTTAGGCTGGATTTCATTTATACCCCGAGGTTGCCGGTTCGAAAGCTGACAATGTGGAAATAAATACAATTTAAATTTTATTTCTGTCTAATGCTGTGGGAACGGGACGGTAAATATCACGTGACGTCCAACAGACGTCCTGGTATTAGGTTATTGTCTAAAAAACAATTATGTGAAAGAATTTTGAAAAGAAATTGAAAAGAAAACATGTTTTTTATTTAGGAATAACTAGTCTGTCAGTTACTTCTCAACACATTCTTTAAATTATACAGGTCTACCTCTTAATTAGTAATGTATACATTGCAATCTCACTCCAAATGCATTTCTTCGTTCTTTTAACATATCCTCGTTTGAAATATGCGAACAGTTTTAACAACTTAAAAATACAAGAATAGTTAAAAATTTACCCACAAAATTTTAAATTATTTAGTTTAAATAAATACAGACATAAACGTTCATACAAAATTTATATTGAAAACCCAAACAAACAGCAATGTGCCCTGTATATAAATCACCTTTCCCGCTTGAACTTTCAACCAGGAAACCTTTAGAATGGTCTTTGACTGCATGTAAGCGGACATAATAAGCCTCTGTTTTCACTTCACAGTTGACATTGATTTATTTACGCCAGTGCCACATACACCAAACTTAAGCATACTTCATATATTGAAAACGTTGATTCTTTTAAACTATCTTGAAATAACCCAAACCCTAGGATTCGCACAATTTTATTTACGCAAACTTTTGTAATGTCAAATGATTTTTTATAGTCAATATACATATTTACTTGGAACAGTAATATATCATGTTGTTGTATTTTTGGCTTACCATATTGTTTCCACCAAGAGACATGATAAACAAAATAAAACGAATATTATCAACTTTTTTTCACCAATCTTCTATAGAAGATGGCGTTTGTGTCTAGAAAAGTGGTGAGAATCAAGATGAAGAATATTAAGGGCGGGTTGTTTCGGAGAATCTGAACAATTCATCAAATTTCAACGTTCATTTTAAAGTTCTGTGAAAGACTTTTTCAAGTTCTGTTTTTATTTCAGTTTTGTCAAGCAACTAGCCTACAATGATATAAAAACAGAACTTAAATAAGTCTTTCACAGAACCCGAAAATGAACGTTGAAATTTGATGAATTTTTCAAATTCTCCGAAACAACCCGTCCTTAGTGTTTGTAATTATGAATATTAAAATTTATAATCAATTACAAAGATAATTTCATCATTTTGGTATTTTTACATTGAACTTCTCTTTAATTGCTTTTAGTAGGTGTTTATCGTTTTCTATTGTTCTGATATTTTAGGGGTAGGCTGTTGAAGTATTTTTTCCCTAGATATATGTAATGACGTTGAGCAGAAGAAGTGGTGTTACATTTTTGTGTTGGAAATATATATTTTTGACGAGTACGACTTTCAGATAAAAAGCTGTGATTTGGTTTTTCTTATAGTATTTGAGTTATTTTGTTTTTTTGGACATGGTCATTAAATTTTAATACTTTAAAGTCTTCAAAAATTAGGTTGTAGGATAATCTCTTGGTTTTTTAATATTATTTTTATAATTAGACCATGTAAAATTTCAACAGGGAGTAGATTTGTTTTGTATGCAGCTCCCCAGCTAATTACAGCGTATTGGAGATTTGATTGTACCAAAGCGTGGTAGACTGATGTTAGAATTTCCAATGAGAGAAAATTTCGAACTTTCAAAAATATATAAATTGTTTTTCTTATTTTGTTGAAAGTTTGGTTGATTTGATGTTTCCAGTTTAGGTTTTTGACTATTATTATTCCTAAGTATTATTTTTTTTTTTCAAATTTTCAAAGTGGAACAGTTTATTGTACAGTTTTTTTTTAATTATGTTTTTTTAAATTGCTGACAATTTAAAAAAACATAATTAAAAAAAAACTGTACAATAAACTGTTCCACTTTGAAAATTTGAAAAAAAAAAATAATACTTAGGAATAATAATAGTCAAAAACCTAAACTGATGAAAATGAAAAAAAACTGATTTTTTTTTAATTATGTTTTTTTAAATTGTCATGTATAGTTATGTCAAAATTTTGTGGAACGTCATTTGATTTAATTGCAAATTGTATAACGTGAGTTTTTTTCACTATTTAGAGATAGTAAGTTTATGTCAAACCAGTATTTAAGAGTGTTTATATCTTCTGTTGCTTTTAGTTTTACTGATTCCCATGTATCGTCACTTTCGATGATGACTGTATCGTCAGCATAAGAGGTTATATTACCATGAAGTGTTCGAGAAAATATCCAGTTTACATATAAGATGAACAATATTGGACCCAGTAGCGTACCTTTAGATAATAATACCTATTACATAATACTAGCTGAACTCCACGGCGTCGCTCGGATTTAAACAGAGTTTTTTTTCAAAATTAGAATTTGTAACAGAGACGTTTCTGTTTTTCGAAAGTCAAGTGTTCAAAATTTTATTAATCTCAGAATAAAACTATAGATTTGTCTTAAATCAAAACCGAACCAGGAAGACATTTCTTTATATATATATATTAGTAGCTAATATATAACTGTTTTCACGCTAGTTGCCTAGGGGTTGCGCAAAAGTTTTTTGAAATCAGGCGTGTACAGTAATGTTCCTCTTACTTTGAACATCAAGTGTGCAAACATTAATCAAAATAATCATTCTTCTTAAGGGAGCAGGATGAGGGGTAGCGGTGGTTTTTCTAAATTTAAAATAAAAAACTAAAATTAACTTGCAAATATATATATACTATTTTTTTTCCGATTTTATGTCCGGGTTAAATCTTCCCCATAGGAAACACTAAACCCTTCCACACACTTTTCCACAAATGATCATCTAGTGACTATATTCTAGTCAATCAACATTATGCAAGTGCATTAATATAAGCAAAATAAATAAAAAAACAATACAAGAACAACACGTCAACTCACCAGAGATCAAATGGGAAAATAATTCACCGACTCCAGATATTTTCATATCAGAGGGTTCGGCTCGGTAGAACTCCTAACAGGGCCTATAAATCCTACTGATCCCTCAACATAAATATTTGAAAAATCTTTCGTTATCCTACATGTATTTAAAATGACTGATTTTTGCATTTTTACATATAAATTTTTTGACAGATCAAATACGCCTAAATTTTTAATGAGAGAGCTAGGTAAAATGCCAGTAGCCGAAATAACGAATGGTAATATTTTTATAGTCTGAGAATGCCAAATTCTTTTTATCTGATTTAATAATTGGCTTATTACTATTATTATTTTTTTATATTTTTTTAAATATATTTCTATTATATAAAAACATAATTATGTTACACTAAAAAAAATAATTACAATAACAATGTATTCTTTTTAACGTAATTACCCAATTCAATAGAGAAAAACGTTTCTCGTGTTTGAGTTGGGGAGTAGTGCCATTACAATATACATAGGGTAAAGAAAATAAAGAAAGTTTTTATTTATAAAGTAAGAAATAAAAAAAAAGGTTAATAGCATGATAACAAAAGTATAGATAGTGAAAATAGACTAAAATAGCTGTTACTAAATTAGATAAACAGTAAATGTAAATAAATTGAAGAATATATTTGTTTACATTTAACATTAATTTAAGAATATTAGTAAAATAAAAATAATATTATTGAATTTCGATAAGAAGGTAGTAGGTGGTATAAGTACATGGAGTTATTTTATTCATTTGGAGTAAACGGAGCTGATAATATTGCAAGCGAAGGTACATTATAAATTGCAACAATAAGCTATTGGTGATTCGAATGCTGATATAATATTAAGAAAAATATATATATTTTTTGTTAATTAATGATTAAATCAATAGTTAATTATATACTAAGTATGTTATATTAAAATTTGAATTTGATCAATTACTACTAATATGTACCTGTAATCAAAATACGTAAAAAAAATTAAAAGTTATCATTATTATTTGGTTGATCAAGAAGTTGTTTTATTTGTAATTTAAAGGCTTTAAAATTGTTTTCAGATTTGATTTTATATGGAAGTGCATTTAAAAAATTTATACCTTGATAAGTATAATGGTGTTGAGAAGCGCTCATTTTAAATTTAGGGATTTCTAAGTTGCCACGTGATCTTGATCGGTTATTTATTTTTGAAATGTTATTGTAGGATTGAAATGATCTTAGTGAAATATGATTTAAGATTTTCACGGCCAAAAGTATTTTTGCTATTTGTTTTTGGGGTGTTATGCCGTGTTGCGCTAACTCCTTCTTTAGCCAACGTTTCGGACAGCATTGCAGTGTCCATCATCAGGGCAGATGTGTTATTTGAGGTTGTGTTAAAATGTGAGCTTAAATATGAGGTTGTGATACCGTGTTGCCAGCTCCAACCCTCTGAGCTAACATTAACGTATCATTTTTTTTTAAAATTTAAACTTTTAAATTTTTTTAAAAAATTTAATTGAAACGTTGGCTAAAGAAGGAGTTAGCGCAACACGGCATAACACCCCAAAAACAAATAGCAAAAATGATCTTAGTGAGTTTGTAACAATGAGTTCTTTTTGAATATATTATTTAGACTGAGAACCCTAAAAGAGTTAAATAACTGTGTTGTTGGAAATATAGATAGTTTACGTAGGATGACTTTTAGAATCAACCTCTGTGCCTTTTCTACAGGTAAGAGGTTAGTTTTGAAAGACCCCCCCACCAAATTAAAATTTGTAAAATAATATATTTACCTACCTATGTTGATAATGACAGGAGTATTTAGTTTTTTTAATAATAATAACAATAATTTATATTAACAGTAAATGTGGCATTTTTTAACTCACAAATATTTGACAATCTAGAATTCCATGAGGATGTTAATAAGCTTGGAATCTATTGTGGGAACAACCAACTGTTTCTTTACTTGGAAATATGTAACATAATATATTTCACTAAAAGTATTAACCCACTAATGGTGACCAAAATATGCAGTGAAGTAAGGGATTTAGGAATGATATTGGATTCCGGAATGTCTTTCCGCCATCTGCGACAGTACCTACAAACTCATCGTTACCTACGGATTCATCGTAAGATTGACTAAACCATTGTAATTGTAATGTAATTAAAATACTATATTATGTCTCACTCGTTTGCTTAAATTTAGAATTCTGAATCCGTAATACAGTAATAACATTGAAAGATTAGAGAAAATAGGTTCTGAAACATGTATTTTCCTAATCCTATTCATCATCCGAACAATAAAAAGACTCATTGGCATTATATAAATTTTCATCATTAAAAGATGAAGAAATGTATCCGACCAAAAATTCCTGTTTATAAAAACAATTGTTAACAAATACTATCTTCGAAAAATACATTTGTTCCCTCGACCAGTGTACGAAACACACGCTCAAAACAACTATTCCTCATCCTAAACTAAAAAAATAACGACACAAAACATTAATTGTTCAGAATAACATGCATAAAATAAAATAACGTGTAATTATTGAAAAAAATATAAGCGATTTTTTAACGCAAATTAGAAAAAGAAAGAGATACTTGAAGGATTTGAACTCAGGAATTTCGCCTACTCCGGGCGCTGCTCTACCAACTGAGCTAACGAGAACCTATATCCTTCGGTCATATTTAACTGCACCATACTTGGAATAAGAAGAAAAAATTGCTTCCAGTACCTCAAAACTTCTTATTATTATTATTATATATATTCTAACTGTCCTCAGGTTAATTTTCTAAATGCGTAGGTACTCAAAATTCTTGCTTTTAATTTGTTTATTTTTCACAATTTTGTTAACATCATATTATGATGTATTATTTTATATAGTTAAATGTACCTTATCTATGTAGCCACATATATATTTTTAATCGGTTTTTGTTATCTCCATTGCAATATCAATAAGTTTATGTTTACTATATTTTTCATATTTTACAGCACATACATAATTAATATGATATACTTACAGTTAAAAAGGATGAAAGGAATTTTGAAGACGTGTTATTTAATACAATCAAAGGATTCGTAGATCTTCATTAAAATAAATGGACATTTGTTGCTGAACCGGCACAGTATTATGTGAATTGGAGGAACTACATATTGTAGCGGTTGGCGATGAAACAACACTAATGCCCCTTGTGTTGTGGGCTCGGCGCGGCGTTATCAAGTAAATGGACAAAATGCCTTCACTGAACAAGATTGCTCTTGATGACACCTAAATCTCTTCATTCAAGTAAAATCATTGATATTATGTTACAGAAATTTTCCATTTGGCCAAAAGTCGCCTTAATAGGGTATTTTCACAAACAAGGGATACCGTTAAAAATATGTGGAAGATTTAAAGTTTAATTTTCTGATTATGATTATCGTACTAAAAACGTCCAATTTTAATATTTTCATTCATAATTAATGATTTTAAAAGCAGCCTAAAATTGGGCACATCCGAACGGACCATGATTGGTTGACTGAATCATGACGTCACGCCCGCCGACTGTCAACATCATTCAACATCATTTCTATGAACGCTGGCGGGAATCGACGGAGCTGACATAGAGCGATTCGGCACGAAAATTTCGCTTTGGCGGCTTTTTAAATATAGCACATTTTAAAGTGTTATAAAAATTTTATTCATCGTCGTAAAAATAAAATAAAAATTACGTTACTTTCGTAATTTTTTACTTAATTTTTTTAGACAATAAAAAAAAACTGTGAAAAGACCTTATTGTAACTTACGGACCATTTACTAACTAACAGCTATATCATTTATGGCCAGAATCGACGGCGCTGACGTCACAGAACTATTCGGCGCGAAATTATCGTTTCGGCGGCATTTTAAAAAGAGCACATTTTAAAGTGTTATAAAAAATTTATTCATCGTCGTAAAAATAAAATAAAAATTCCATTATTATCGTAATTTTTTACTTATTTTTTTTAGACAATAAAAAAAAAACTGTGAAAAGACCCTATTGTACCCACGTAAATATCTAAAACATAAAGTTATTATTTTTTCAACAAAACAATTATTTTGTTTATAACCACGAATTTTCTAGATAATTTTGTTGTTTATTGTGGATGAAATTGTCATTTGGTAAAAATGTCATTTGGTAAAAATGTCATCTCTAAACTAAGACACTAGCGCGAGAATCGGATACCAAAAATGAAGATTGCAAATTTGGTGTTTTTTTTCAGCAACAAATTTTTAATCAGACAAATTATGTATATTTTGTGGTAAATCTAATTTATTCAGATATCTCTGAGAATAATATTTACAATATTTTAAAATAGTTACCCTGACAACTTTACTATTACGAAAGCAGTGTTTGTGAAATAAAAAAAAGTAAGAATTGTCATTTCCTTTTGGACTTGAGAATTCATATTTTTTGTCCACATGTAAATAAGATCAATAACTGAATTTCTCAAAAATTAAGGGTTACACCACTCTTGCGTTAGTGACCTCAAATATAATGAAATTCAGAGGTATTTTTTTTTAATGAAGACAAGAAATTTCCAAAACTAAAACTTAAAAGTCACGAGCGCTGGATACATATTTCGTTTATATTTCTGGACACATATTATGTTAGCGATTACTCGAATGGTTAGGGTACCTGACACATGTGATTTTTTTTGTTTGTTTTGAAAAAAAAGAAACATTTTTTTAAAATTCTAAATAATGAAAAAAATCACTGGTGAAAGTAAATCACTTGAAAGTAAATGAAAGTACAACACCCCGAGGGCAAATTTCTTAAAATTTTATGGTTATTTTGCATAATTCGAATCTCCAAAGAAATATTTTGAGACATCGTCATCTTGTTTGAGGTTGGAGGATATTTTCGGTACAGGACCATCATTCCTAAATTTTTAGAAAAAAATAAACACTTGTATTATAAACTAAGCTTACACTTTTTAAATAACTCCAAATCCATTAAATATCACAATTTCAACTTCTTTTATAGACGACCGTTATTTTGAGATCAAATCTTATTATTAAAATACTGAACAATGGCAAGGACTCGTCAGAGCTTACTAATTTAATAAATAATCATAGTCCATCAAGATCAACACTACACACCAATTTATTTAATTTGCGCACACGTAGAACTAACATAAGAAAAACCCCAATTCTTCGTATGTACGCAATATAACACGAAATTTCACAATATGGACATTTTTAGCAATGGCCTTCAAAAACATTTATTCTGTAAAAATATATAAATTTATATTCTACGTCCGCACGGGCTTTTACAAACATTTGAAATAAATAATGGTTTAGTTTATCAAGAAATAAAAGTTTGCTATTGGTTATATTGAAGTTCAATGCAGAAGAATAGTAAACTAAATACATTCTGTTATTATTATTATAGTTCGTGCAGTTGAAAACGTCAACTGCTTGTAATCTAGGTACCTACAAGTTATTATCTAAATGACTTTGTCCTGATTTTTTTGTTGTAAATAAAAATAATTTTCGATCGAGTAGTTCTACTTGGTATGTCTATAAATCTTAACATGTATATTTATCATTGTATAAGCTTGCAAATAAATTAATAATTAGTGATTTAAAGTTGTTTTACTTTCTTATATATTTACTGAAAATCGTTAACTGTGCTCGGAGTCGGACAAATTGTAAATTATAATGTGCTTTCCAAGCTCATAACTCATTTGAAAATGAAAGAAAATGAGTACTTGCAATACACTTCTATCTTCCTGTGATGTTCTATTATAATGGGAATATTAATATGTACTTACTTACCTCATTGTTATAATAATATCAATTGTAGCAACCATAATTGTAAATGATTCCCAGTTCTTTGGCAGAAATTCAAATGTTAAATTGTCATCAAATAGCCATTCAACGCCATTTTCTTTTTTGCTTGAATTTTTTTGCCGATTCCAATCCGTTTTAGCTTTTCAACAAATTTTGATCAGCAGAAGATCGCAATTTTAATGTCTGTTTAGTATAAACGGTGTAGATATATTAATATTTAATAGAATAAAAATGAATTAAATAATAACTAATAGATCCATAGTTAAAAGGTTAATAATTAATGCTCTAAAACTTTGTTTTAGATCATTACTGTTTTTACATATTAAATACCCACCACATGTACTTTCACATAATAATTAATCTAAATTAACAAACTTAAATCCCCAAAGATTAGATAGGCCCCGAGGGAAATATTTTTTTCCTCAAGACCTTGTGGAGCTAATGTAAAAATAACATAATATTTGAATTTATCTTAACTGTAGTTTGTAGTCCAGTGGCGGCCAGCTAATATGTGGTCCCGAGCGCCGAACAACAAACAAAATTTCCGGCATAGCTAATCATAATACGAAATTCGGTTCGGTTATAATATCTCATATAAAAGGTACCTACTTATTAAGCGCGCTTAACTTGCAGACCGGCTGCGACTTGTGCCTATGTTTTCGATTGCGATCCAAAATTTGACGGCTTTGTTCGCATATTCTGTGGAACAGTCGAAAGCGTGGATACATACTATTCTTTGCAAATATTACCATATCGAGGACGACGTCTGGAGCTTTACCACCACATTAGAAGGAACGGTTTGTTCAGTAGAAAGTTAAACTAAAACCCGTATGTGTAATATTATTGCCGATATCGTGTCTTCACTTTACCATCTGCTCTTTTTTTAAAAGATAAAATATGTCATTGAGATGAGTGATGTTCAGTTCAGTCAGTTGTCGCCGTTGTCGGGCATTGTCTGTTGAATATAACACATTATCTTGCTCCGCGAAAGTTTTGAAGTTTTCATTCTAATTCCAATAACCTCAGTTGAAAATGAAAGATGTTTCTCAACTTTAAAATAATAAAATCCTTTAAAGAAACACGCTAAACCAGGGAAGACTGAAGCACTATCAGTGTTTAGCATTAAAAAAAGGTTAATTCAGTCTATGCCTGATTTCAACACGAGAGTCATAGAGATCTTCGCTAAATAAAGGGAGAGGATAATAGAACTTCTTTATAAATAGGTATGTACCTGTATTTAATTTATTTTCTGATTTAATGTTGTACTCCGGAGAACTCTCAGTTATTTTGACCACCGGCCACCACTGGTAAATAAAATATATTTATACCAATTTTTTTTTTTTTTTAAAGTTACTATGCTAATGTTAGAAATTAATGTATTCATCAAAATGAACCTAACTGCTTCATAATAATAATATTGTATTTGCCTTTTTAAAGAATAAATCAATGAAATAGTAGGTATTATGTGGGTACATTACACAATAAATACAATGTGCAAATAAATACATATTTAAAAAACTAGAAAAAATAATAATTTTAATGTTATAGAAGTTTCACAATAAATGTTTACAATTTAAGTTGAAATAATTGCATTTAAAAAATAAATGATTTTATTAAATTATTAAGATCACTTTTAAAAAAAGCACATACAAAAAAGAACTCTCGATGTCCGAAGATTAAATAAGCGGGATCAGAGTCCAATAATTTTCCATCTCATTCTCTTCCTTTTTTCTCTCTTCCTTCTCTGTTTTGAACATCTTGCTCTCTTACTGTATGACCTTTTCCTCCAATTATTTTTAATTTCCCTTTTTTTTGATCTTTGTCAAATTCTTACATCATTAGGTTTTCTTCCTCCACTTTGTCTTTTTTATTTATTTGATTTTTACCTCTTCCTCCTTTATTTCAATCTTCTTTATGTTATCCTTTGGAACTCTTCCTCCCTGTTCGCTTCTTCTCTTATTATTTCTCTCTTCCACTTTTCTTTTTTCATTCTTTAGCGCTTCCACTAGATCTAGAAGGGCTTTTTCTAGGTTGTTTTCTTCTTCCTCCTCATCGTCTTGCTCTCTTCCTTCTTCATTTTCATCGTATTGCTTTCTTTTTGTAAGCACTCTACCTCCATTACTTCTAGAATTTCCCTTTTTTATTTCATCCGTCTTTATTTCTTCCTTCTCTACCTTTTCCTCCTGTACTTTGTCCTTTTTTATTTCTTTATTTTTTACCTCTTCCTCCTTTATTTCTTTCTTTTTTATGTTGTCCTTCTTTATTTTTTCCTTCTGGATTCCTTCCTTCCTGCCCTCTTTCTTCTTGTTCTCTTCTTCTTTTATTTCTTTCTCGCTTCCTGTAGGAATTTTATTTTGAAGCTTTGTTTTTTCGTTCTTTAGCGCTTCCACTAGATCTAGAAGGGCTTTTTCCAGCTCGATTTTTTCTTCCTCCTCTTCTTCTTGCTCTCTTCTTTCTTCGTTTTCAACATTTTGCTTTCTTTTTGTAAGCACTCTACCTGAATTACTTCTTGAATTTCCCTTCTTTTTTTCATCCGTCTTTATTTCTTCCTTCTTAACCTTTTCCTCCAGGACCTTGTCCTTTTTTATTTCTTTATTTTTTACCTCGTCCTCCTTTATTTCTTTCTTTTTAACCTTGTCATTCTTTATTTTTTCCTTCTGGATCTTTTCCTTCCTGCTCTCTTTCTTCTTGTTCTCTTCTTCTCTTATTTCTTTCTCTCTTTTTCCAGGAATTCTAGCTCCTAGCTTTTTTTTTTCGTTCTTTAGCGCTTCTACTAAATTTAGAAGAGCTTTTTCCAGCTCTTTTTCTTCTTCCTCCCCATCGACTTGCTCTCTTCTTTCTTCGTTTTCAACATCTTGCTTTATTTTTGTAAGCCCTCTACCTACATTACTCCTTGAATTTCTCTTCTTTATTTCATCCGTCTTTATTTCTTCCTTCTTTACCTTTTCTTCCCTTACTTCGTCTTTTTTTATTGCTTTATTTTTTAACTCCTCCTCCTCTCTTTCTTTCTTCTTTATGTTGTCCTTCTTTTTTTTTTCTTTCTGGACTTTTTCCTTCCTGCTCGCTTTATTCTTGTTCTCTTCTTCTATCATTTCTTTATTTCTTTCTCCAGGAATTAAATTATCTAGTTTTCCTTTTTCGTTCTTTAGCGCTTCCACTAAATCAAGAAGGGCTTTTTCCAGATCGCTTTCTTCTTCTTCCTCTTCGTCTTGCTCTCCTCCTTCTTTGTTTTCAAAATCTTGCTTTCTTTTAGTATGCCCTCTACCTCCATTACTTCTTGAACTCCCCTTGTTTATTTCATCCTTCTTTATTTCTCCCTTCTTTACCCTTTTCTCCTTTATATTGTCCTTTTTTATTTCCTTATTTTCTACCGCTTCCACTTTTATTCCTCTCTCCTTTACATTGTCCTTCTTTATTTCTTCCTTCTGGATCTCTTCCTTCTTGTTCGCTTTCATCTTGTTTTCTTCTTCTCTTATAGCTTTCTCTCTTACTATTGAAATTTCTTCTTCTAGATTTCTTTTTTCGTTCTTTAACGCTTCCGCTCGTTCTAGAAAGGCCATTTCCAGCTCGCCTTTTTCTTCTTCTTCTTTGTGTTGCTCTCCTCCTTTTTTGTTTACAATATCTGGCTTTGGTTTTGTATGCCCTCTACCTCCATTACCTCTTGAACTCCCCTTGTTTATTTCATCCTTCTTTATTTCTCCCTTCTTTACCCTTTTCTCCTTTATATTGTCCTTTTTTATTTCCTTATTTTCTACCGCTTCCACTTTTATTCCTTTCTCCTTTACATTGTCCTTCTTTATTTCTTCCTTCTGGATCTCTTCCTTCTTGTTCGCTTTCATCTTGTTTTCTTCTTCTCTTATAGCTTTCTCTCTTACTATTGAAATTTCATCTTCTAGATTTCTTTTTTCGTTCTTTAACGCTTCCGCTCGTTCTAGAAAGGCCATTTCCAGCTCGCCTTTTTCTTCTTCTTCTTTGTGTTGCTCTCCTCCTTTTTTGTTTACAATATCTGGCTTTGGTTTTGTATGCCCTCTACCTCCTTTACTGTTTGAACTACCCTTGTTTATTTCATCCTTCTTCATTTCTCCTTTCTTTACCCTTTTCTCCTTTATATTGTCCTTTTCTATTTCCTTATTTTCTACTGCATCCACTTTTATTTCTTTCTCCTTTACAGTGTCCTTCTTTATTTCTTCCTTCTGGATCTCTTCCTTCTTGTTCGCTTTCATCTTGTTTTCTTCTTCTCTTATAGCTTTCTCTCTTACTCTTGAAATTTCATCTTCTAGATTTCTTTTTTCGTTCTCTAAATCTTCCTCTCGATCAAGAAAGGCTTTTTGCAGCTCGCTTTCTTCTTCTTTCCCTTCGTCTTGCTCTCTTTTTTCTATATTGTCATTTTTTATTTCTTTATATTTTACTGTTGCCTCCTTTATATCTTTCACCTTTATAATATCCTTCATTTCTTCCCTCTGGATTTCTTCCTTCTTGCTCGCTTTATTCTTGTTCTCTCCTTCACTTATTGTTTTCTTTCTCTTTCCTGAAATTGTATCGACTTGATTTCTTTTTTCGATCTCGATCGCTTCCGCTAGATCTAGAACGACTTGTTCCAGATCGAATTCTTCTTCTTTCTCTTCGTCTTGCTCTTTTTCCATGAAACAGATTCTTCTTTCCTTATCTCTTCTGGCAAAAAAATCCAGGAGTTGATCACTATATCTATATTCTTCCACTACATTTGGCATCAAGCGTCTTAGCTGGTGCCAATCGTGTTCTGTAAGAGGACATTCTATGTTCAATGTAATTGGTATACGCCAATACCCCACTTCCGTAGCACGACCCAGTCCCAGTGCGTCAGGAGGAATGATAATGTAGTCTTTTTTGTAAATGTAAAACACGCCATCCACGACGGGAACCTCCATTCCTATTTTCATATCATCCTCGATGCATCTAATAGGGTAAATAGACATTGAATTTTCTAGGGACTGACCTTCTCTTTTGACGATAGCCATACGTGACATTTTGGCCGACACAGTTTTTGTTCTTTTATCCGAAGTGGTGAATTGAATTTTTTGTTCGCGACGCTCACCATCAGGAGAATGCAAGCAGCCCACCCTAACGCGTTGTCCAAAATTCAGTTGAGCTGCTAGTTCTCCTTTCGGATCAGAAACCATCAGTAGGTCACTAAAACGGCGAGTCGGCGGGATAGGCTTAATCGACTTCCGTTCTCTTCTGGGCTTCCTAAATCAATTATGATAACAACACATTAGGCAACGTAATTAACGGAATAAAGAAAAAATGTCCTTAATATTAAATTAAAATGAAGTCACCTAGGGGCTCTGGTTCGACGTCTGTTGGGGCTGCTCATGATGGCTCCGACGGAAGACGTGGCACAAACACTGAACCGTAAAACTGAGTAAAACTAGACCGGTTAACACCGTGGCGTTGCGCGTAGTGAAGGCGGATACCTGCATCTGAAGTCTGATAGGGAAAGCCCGATTCAGCTAAATTTTTGATGGATGAAATTTTATTGGAGAACATTATTTTAGATTTGGTTAGACAATATTTTCATACAGCTTGGAGTCAACATATATAGCAGTAAAAAATAGTTTTTTTTTTCTGTTTACAAATTATCTGTAATATCTTGGGGCTAGGTTCTTCTCTCGGTTTTTACAACATTTCATTTTTTACAGGCAATTTTATATTTATCAAATTGTTTAGTACCTAATAATAGGGAACATCTTTACAAAATAATGAACAACACATACATATACTTTCAATACAGTGGCCACGTTCTGAAACTAGGTAAAGATAACCATGCCAGCAAAATTCGGAGAAGAACAAGCCACCTTCAGTAAATTGGACATTTTGAAAAAAAAAATAAAGACATCCCAACACCTCCGTCCTCCGGATGCGTGAATAGAACGACATTTGGCACGACTTACACAGGTGACCGTTGGAATGACAGTAACATTTGATGGGCAAGAATAAAAGATATTGCCCCCAGATGAGATGAGCTAACGATTTTAAATCAAACATCAAAGAACTTGTCCATCACTCTAGCGACCTTACTAACAAGGAAGATGGACAAATAAAGATAAAATTAAATATCCAGACCTAGTAAAAATAGCCAGGTTTAGTTTCAAAATAATTATGAACTAGGTTTTACCTTATCGAATAGTCGCCTGAATAACCACTCTAACACGCAGAATCAAATTCGCCGAGGCTTGCATTTGACACCAACAAAATGAATCATTGTTTATGCATTGTTCTCTCTATAATTCCAAGAAGCTCTGCAAGCTGATTAATATTTCAAGTTTGTTTAATAAGCGAATATCATATTATTGTTATTTCTTAGCTGCTGACTTCGGCTAATACCTACTTGTTTAAATTAGAATACGCTGCATTTGTTTCTACAACAAAATGTGTTATCAGCAGATACGTGCTTTATTTAAAATCAAATGTAAATTGATGAACAGTGCTACCATATTTAGATCTATAATACACCATTAAATAAACTCTTTTTTTGTGAAGTGTTAAGCCGGAGGTATTTGGACTCCCGTCATATTTGACGTTGTTACAAATCGATGAAAAGCGCCATTTTGAATCACTTGCCAGTCGAAACATCAAATAATGGTGATTTTCTTGATGACTGATTAACATTTGATCATACTCTGACACCGGTCGAGAATCGGTGGTTGGTAGGTTATGTTATTCTGACACCGGTCGAGAATCGGTGGTTGGTAGGTTATGTTATTTGACGTTGATATGTTATTTGACTGTCAAAATATGATGGCGCTGATCGTCGATTTGCAACGACGTCAAATGGGACGTGAGTTAAAACACCATGGTACATTGCATGGTAGATTGATAAAACGCTTTATCAAAACGGTATTGGCGATATCCGCAATCTATGACCTCTCAGCGGCATTTGAAAGAAATACCAGAATATATATTTTTTATTTTTTATGTGAATTTCGCACATTAGTCTCAACTGCTCTCAACCGCCTGGAGATGTCGGACTATGGCATCTTCAATTGGGGCATGTTGTGAGGCTGAATTTAGTGGGGAAGGGAACAAGATAGGGAAGTACCTGGCTCTTCAGATCTGGTCACCCAAGATGACAACACGGGAAACCCATTTAAAGCTACGTTTCAATTCTGAATGGTTGTATTACACCAGGGCGATACTGAGAGTATATTTCACTCTAGAACATGACGCAAATATACATTAAATTATTTTAAATGATTAGGTTGTGAAATTACACAAACCGATTAAATAAAATTTACTTTCCATGACGTGATTTTACACTAAAAAGGGAGTTAATTAGTTCCATTAATGAGGAATTTAGTCATAACTATCATTTTTCGTTTCTTCAAGCTGGAACAAAATCAACTGATCGCTTATTAGATGAATTCATTAAGCCGATTGATCGCGTATACGATTTCTTTCAATTCTAAGTACTTTGATAGTTCATCTCCATCCATTATTAAGCCATTAATATATTGCATAACCAACGAAATTTAACAAAAAGTTGTGTATATTGATAGTTAACCGATCACTTCTTTCAGTTTTTATAGGTCGAATACTTTATTTTTTGCTGGGTTTATAAAAAATACTTAATATCTTGAAAGGCTTGTGTTCGCCTTAAGTACTGTTAACATCAAAATTCGGGATACCTGCTCTTTGTAACCGTCACTGACTCTTCATACAATAAAATGTGTATTTGAAACCGTGTACTCAGTTTACGGTTACGAAGCAATCGAACCAAAGTTAAAACTTTACCCTTTGAACACGTGCGGACAAAGGGCAAATCGCAAATCCTTAGGAACCCGATAGATAATGATGTTCTTAAATTCATCAACGTCCGTTGGGTCGACTTAACCCTTTCAGCCCCAGTGTTAATTCAAATTAACATGAACTTTGTGAATTTTTTTACCGTAACTGTAGCGATTTAGAAAAGCTATGTTTTCGTTTTCTTATAGTTTGTAGTCTTTTCTGTGGCGTCTATTTTTTCCGCTCCGTTGAAATCCTTATTCCCGCCACAAAAACGATCAAAATTTTGACATCTGCTGATTGTAAGTTTCATCGAATTTCTGCCGTCTTTGATTACTTAATTTAAGGTGAGATATCAATATTTTCTACTCGAATTACAAATATTTTCACTCATAAAGATGTGTTCTATAATAATAACATCAGTTCAATTCACTGATCACAGTCATTTCCCAGAATATTGTAAATGAATCTCAATGTTCATTCAAATTAACACTGGTAGTGAGGGACATGTTTTCGACTAGTATGGCGAATTTTTAAAGATTTATTATCCTAGATTATTTCTTTATTTATGAATGAATTTTAGTTAAAATGTTATTTATTTGTACCTTAGTGATTATCACTACATTTTAACCTTTATTTGTATTACTTTATCTGTGTTATGTTTATTTTACGTTACTATGTAAAAAATACCCTCTGACGCCCAATGTTAATCCAAATTAACATAGAAAAATTTCTAAAATAAAAAAAAAATTAAATGCCAAAAATTTTCAAATAATTTTCTGAGGTATTATCAAGCATTACATATTTTATATGTGTGTAAACAATAATGCGGGTGTGAAAGGGTTAAGGAGATAACCCTTTCGAAGTCGGCTTGACCTACTCAATAGTTATAGTTCTGTAACCTAGAAATAGCGATCAACATTTTCACAGTTAATATTAATTACCTACTTACGTTGTTGTTTTACTATTAGTTTAGTTATCCCATATTTAATAATCTAAAATCAACTAGAATTCCATGTTTTCTATTTCCGATAAATCCCAACCATAAACTAAAAAAGAACAAATAATTTTAAGCAAAAATTAGTCGCCTTAAATATTAATACAACTTGAAAATATCTCCCGAGTAAAAATAAATGCCGCCAACGGGAATTGAACCCGTGCCTTCTGATGTCCGGTCAGGTGCTCTGTAACCAATGAGCTATGTCGGCTTATTTCCAACCCGTCAAATGATTCAATATGTACTAGTACCTCAATCAACAATTACTGCTTATTATATTTTTTCCACCTGTAAACAACCAACTTTATTTTTGTAGGAAAGGTTTTGTTAGTGCTAAATTTCTCACTAGATGGCGTCGAGACATATTATATCTTCATTTATTACATTGAATTAAATTAGGCGACTAATTATTGCTTATAATTATTTGTTATCCTTAATGCTATGCATAAAACCTTGTCTTATAAACATTAGTTTATCATTAAAAAATAATAAAAAAGAACAGTTCTAAAGGCAATTTATTTTTTGTGAAAAAAAACAAACAGAATTAATATATCTGAAAAAGTAGTTTGTCGCTGTACCTCACCAAAAAGAGACTATATTTTGTGTTTGGTATGGTATATTTTAGTTAAACAATTGATTTAATTAAAATGATACATTTTATTATTTGCGTTATTTTAAAAATTACTGTGAGTGAATTATAACAGATAGACCCAGAAAATAAAACTGTCGCACCTGATGACCGTTATTTTGATATTTTCTGATTTAAATTAAATCTTACAATGAGGTCCATAAACTTCGATGAGTTAGTTATATTTAACAAAAATGAATATTTATTTTTAAATATATTGGGTTGTGCGAGAAGAAAACGAATTTCTGACACGGCCATTGAAATTTGACATGATCAGTCAGAATCAGACTTGAAATAGAAGTAAGGGAAATGGAAGAAGTGTGTGCAAATACAAGTTTTGTTGCAGTCCATCCTCTGCCCACCCTTGCGGGATAGGGCGTAATTGTTACTTAGTTTAGTTTAGATGTTCACAATTGACATAAAACTGCTCTAGTGAGATGAGGGACTCATGTTTAAATTTATCATAAATATGAGAGTGAATAACAACCTATTGCTAAAAACCTAAAGTTTTACCATCTCTAAGAAGGTGCACTAAGGTCAACCTAACCTAACCTAACCTGAACCAACCATCTATATAATATTTATTTTTATATGTAAATAATTTATTTACAATATTTTTTTAATGTTAAGTTAAAAAAAAGTAATACACGGTAGATATAAATTCGCATTTAAATATATTTAATGTATAAGAAAATAGAGTAAAAGTGAAGGAATAAATATATATAATAAAAACATAAAAAATATTTATATATGTTAATATCACATAATTGATAAGTGACATAATAAGAAAAATTAATAAAAAAAAATATTAAGAAGAGTGCCTGTGGAAGGCGGCGGACAGGTTCTGTTTTTTTTTTTACAAAGTTACATTTTTATTGCGCGATCAATGACGTTTTGCACTTTCGACCTTGAAAATAAGAGAAGCTGACAGTCTATATGATATTTCTTAAAACACCCTATCCCTTTTTTACACCCCCTCAAAGCAGAATTTAATTACTTCTTGATGAAGATTTTCACACTTGACGTTAAAAATAAGTGGAAAATTACTGTCTTCATTTGGTTTTTCCAAAAACTCTACGTAAAACCAAGGCAATGCCCGGGACTTCAGCAAATTTTAAAATAAGCTACACTTTAGAAACACCCCAATCATAAAGATTGACCAGAAACCTACTAACTCACAGACGAGGATCAACATTTACAGTATAATATTATTGTCACCAAAAGGAACACGTTATCGTTGTAGGTTAGATTAGGTTAGGAAAGATTTTTTTTTTTTAAATTTTGTCACGGAACTTATTATATTATGTAACGCCACGAAGAAAAATAAATTATCTCCTCAAGGTTGTTATGCTTCCCTGGTGATGCCTGGTTCGCGTTAAACAAGGGCGTTGACTCCTCCTACCTCCTCGGAACGGCTATCCGTTAAATCTTCCTTAGTCTGAGACCTCGTCCTTGAAGTGACTGATCCGAGAGCCTTGCGGCCGATAAGTTCCCCCGGGGCAGATAAGATAGGTTTACCGGGCCACTCACTCTAGTCTAGGTGGTTTGATAAAAAAAATATTACATACAATTTTTTCGTATTATTGTTTTTATAATGCTGTTCACAGAACAATATAGATTTAACGCAAACTTTTTATTCTTAATGGTGGTGCATTACCGAGAAGATGTTCATAAATTCTACATATTTTTTTTTCAGATTTTTTTTCTTATTGATCTATTAATTAATATGGAACCAGAAAATTGACTCTCGTCAGTTAAACTCGTTGTCGATGACGAAGCATTTTATCAACTGTTGGTGGTTTCTATCAAGCATTCTCAATTGTTCACGCGGACATATCATATATATACAAATCTCTGAAATTAAATCAGATTACAGCAGTTGAAATATTAAATAAAGGTCGATCTCTTTTGGCCAAGTTTTTCCCGAAATTAACTCCAGTCCATAGGGAGGAAGGTTCAATCCTATGTCGAACCATTTTTTTAATACGTCTATTAATAAAAACACAGCTATAATAGTAAAATTTATGGGTTGATTTTTTCACAAATTGATGGATTTTTAAAGCGATATTTTTATTTTATTTTTTAGTGCATGTTACTTGAAAAATACATTTATTTGGAGAAAATACATTAGAGCACCATACTAGGCAGCTGCCTGTTTTATAGTGACGAATGAAGGAATGGTTAGTTTGAATTTAAGTCTAGTGTAAACATATTTTCGTATAATTATAAAAAAGTTTTGAAAATTGGTACAAAGATGTTTTCAATAACTCATGTACATACATACATGCGCACGCATATATATATTTACATAAATACATGCATATATGCATATAAATTTACATACATACACACAACATACATATACTTACATACATGTGTATATAATGCTCCATAGAAAATCACGTTTCTAGCAGCCAAAAGAGTTATATTGACATTCAAAATTTAATGATCGTATAATTGACTAATTATATGACACCAAAGTTCACCTTAGTAGTATTATTTACATTAGTCACAGCTCTTATCGCTACTAAGGCCGTATTAATTACCTTCGAAGATATCTTCCAAAATTGTTTCAATACGATAAGCCCGTGTGCTCAAAGCCTGGTTTACAGACACCTAAGTATTTGATCGTACGAGGTGTCACGTCCGCGTCGCACCGGTTCCTTGACAGTGGTTATGATAGATGGCCCGCGGATTCGGCAAACACGAAACGCAAACACTATTTTCCTTTTAATAGCCCGTGCAAGTCTTATTCTTATATATCCATTTCAGGAAATATCGACCCTTCGGGGCGGGCGGGATCGCGTGACCAACGGTACTTAATTCAGCCCGTGAACTTAGCCCACTATCGGTAAATCTGATTCTCAATTTACTTATTGCTCTCGAGTTAGGGCCTTGTCTGTGGAGTCCCACAAACAAAACCACCAGACTAATTCTAATATAAACCTATTACAAACATCTTGGATCCCTTAATTTTTATTTTACGTAACTATAAACAATCACGCCATCATACACGCACTTTCGAGAAGACTAAACCTATTCGGGTTTACATCTGCTTAACCAAATAATGGTTTCGCCCATAAAAAGTTTTATTTTATTGATCAATATTCAATAGAAAGAGGCTTTACCATCACATTCATATATAACTATGCTGGGCACGTAGCACAGCTAATAACGTACTGTTAAGCTTTAATTAATGATAAGCTTTCTAGAGTGACAGATGCTGGATGCGGAGCGGTTAAGACTGTTGTGCGGTATTCACATAAAAAAAAACACTTGGAAAGAAAATCAGGGGTTACTCATGAATTAAGAGGAAACCGGGTGGTGTTTTTTCCATACAAACGTATTCCTCATTTCCCTCTCTGGATTTTGACACTAGAGAAAATATTTTTTTTACATAATATGAATATTGACCGCAAGCGTGTCGGTACGTTTTGATTTTTTTGATAAGTTACTTTTTATAGGAGTTATAACCCTTCGAAAATTGTTAAAATTGCCTTTTTTTAACGCCATAAACAAACGTTCAGTATACAAATAAGACGATGTATTTAAAAAAAAAAACAAAACGTACAGACATAGAATGTTTTCTTCCAATACATTTGGTAAAAAAAATCTTGGAAATTGGTTCAGTTTTGGAGTAGAAAAATGAGGACTACAAAACCTCGATTTTGACAATTTTATTTAGGTATTATCAGGCTGAGGTGCATGTGTCCCTTTCTCTCAGTATTCGGGGGTGAGGGGGGGCGGAGAGGGTTTTGTTGAATACGTATACAGTCAACGAAGTGATGTGACATTCTCAATAATTATATCGATACACTAGTCCACTAGTGTTGTCATGTCCCGAGTTATCGATGTTTTTTTAAAATTATTTTTCTGTTTGGTGACTTATCTTGAGTGTGCCAATACTTACCGAGCTTATTTACTAAAGTTATTGTGATAAATTTAATTTGTTTACGTCAAATAAATTAATGGAAAAAAATTGAAAAAAAAAAACACCTGTTACAGACAGACCCCGAGATGATTCCGTTCCGTATTGCCGAGTTGGATATGGAACACAAAAATTAATTAAAATATTTTTTGATAACTTTTGAAGGTTGTACTCAACATAATATTATCCCTTTATAGGACACTTTTTTAAGATACAACTACCGAACCAAAAAAAAACTTTTATATTTGACTAAATATATTGTTCTAGATTTTTTTTTCAAATTATATTTTACAAGATAAAAAATGTGTGATGGTAAGTACATACACCACTGATCGTTTGATGGAATGCTGGTACAGCGTATGTTCAGTGGTACATGCATCTACCACATGTTGTTGAATCGATTATGTTATTATAATATCATATTATACAAATGAATATTGAAATCTATGTATAAGAGGCACCATATTGTTTATTGTGCTACATATTAGGTACATACACATAACTAGTTTAGTTTTTATTTAACTTTTTTAATACGTTATATTATTACAGAAAAATGCACTTTTGGGAATACCTCCTACATCACTTGACATTTTCAATCTTCTTCAATGATCTAATATTTTTTTGTTTTTAAACGCTTTATTGTAAAAAAAATTACTGTTTAACATCTACACAATGAAATTAAAACAATTTATGGTCCAGACCTTTCCCTCGCCGGTAAATTTCTTGGTATGCGACCGTCAATTATTTCTGGTAAAAGGCATTGTTGGTAGAAATTTTCTAACAGTGGAACGATTTTTTGCCAGATTTTATCGTCCCTCTCAATTTTTTCATACAGCAAACCTTTTGGACTCCACACAACAAAATAACAATAATTACGACGAGTAATATGTAACTGGCCTTGTACTTGGTAGAAGTAATTATGATTCCGTTTTAATGTTAAAGAATGGTCTTCCAATTTACAGTAATCAATTATCTTTTGTGCAATTCCCTCTTCTGGTGACATATTTGCTATACTATAAGGGCATTTAATTTCAATTATAGAATCCTCACCGATAAGGCCATCCGGACTTGCCACTAAAAAGTTTTTGGTTTTATCGATAAATAGCCCACAAGCGGATACCTGCAAACTTTTTTTTTTGAAAATTGCTCTATTGCTAGGCTTTCATTTTCTTTTCCATAATTTGTGGCCATAGTTCCTTTGAATTGTGAGTACAGTAAAGAGTTTAATACTCCCGTAACTGAAGTTTTTTGCCGAAGCTTATATATTTTTCCAAAGTTAGACGCCGTTATCCGCTTACGTCTTTCAATTGCCCACAGATTGTTATTGCTTTGGCCTTCCGTATTCCGTTCGAGCTCTTCCTTATTCGTTGAGAAATTCCTCTTTTTTCGTTTCAAATATTTCAGGTGGCATATCTGGTTCTAATTCCAATTGACCATAATTTTCATCGGGCCCTGTAACTTTTTTTCCTTTTTCTGTCGTATTTTCATTATACTTTAGTTTTTTTTTTCGACACATTTGTCTATTCTCCTTCGAACGTCGTTTTCTCTCTATAAAGTGCTTCGTGTATTTGCCAGGACTGTGGCCTTGGAATTTCTTTTGTATTCTTGAATGGGTTGCCAATTCACTATTCCACGAAGCTACTGCTCCAAAACATCTTGCTTGGTAAGATCCTCTTGTAGTAAAATTTACCCTTTTTCCACCTATAAATTTGGCGATAACGTTGTTGAATTGCTCCACAGTGTTATTTGTCACGTCAATAATAAGACTTTCTGCATTTGCTATTAGAGACAATAAGAATTGTTGGATATCATTCCATATTCCACAATCTCGAAGATCGCTTACTAAATTTGGATCATCAGTATACTTCTCCGGCTTGCAATAGTACGATGCACAATTTTTATGATCACCAAACACATGATTTGCGGTATGTTTTATGTCCATTTTCAAATTTTTTATTTTTTCACTTTGTACTGTGTTTTCTTGCTCTTTCCTGTAATTTACTGCTCCAACTACAGCTCTTCTCATGCGTAAAACGTTTGCTTCAACCTTTTTCCTTATATGAACTGGTACAAAGCCTTTAGCGTTGTTGGTTTTTTTTCCAAGTGCTTTCATTTTGTTGCAAAAATTGCAAAGTAAGTGATTTTTGCACTCTATTTTTTGTACTATAAGGTTAGGACCATATGGCATTTGTTGCATTATTTTTTTCATGATGCTGGAGTCGCCATCACCAACTAGTTTGTTAAATTTCAATCCATGCATTTCCATGCTTCTCGAGAACCCTTCTGCTATAATGTGGGCTTCCATGACATTAGCACTGTCACGCCAGTTTATGAAGCACCTGTACTCAGAAGCAACTATGTGTAGTTTAGTAGCTCTAGCACATATGCAGCAGTATGAGTTTCGCACTCCCAGAAATAAAACCTTTTTAGTTCGTAGTCCAACTATGCACCCTGCGCCAGATGAGGAGCTAAATCCACTTTTGTACGACCTCTTTGCCCAGGAGCCATCTGCAACCACCGTTACCAAAGGATAGCCACCCTCGTCTACGTCACCGTTTAAAATGGCTAGCCTTTTTTCTTCTTCACCAGCTGCGATCATTTCTTCTAAGGCACATTCTTCAATTGTTGGCGCTACACATTGTTCTATGTTCGTGTAAGTCTTACAATCCATATTTGGCATATTTTAAACCCCACAAATTTCATTCCATTGTGAATACCCATTTCCTGTACACATCACTCCTTCGACGACAGCAGTATTTATAGACATTTTCCGTTTCGGGTCTTCGGAGTGTACGTATTCTATTTTCTTGCACATTTTGCACTCGAAAACATACTGGCTTAGAAGACCATTTCGTCGTTCCTTCACAAATTTTAAATCGGAAAATGTGCAGTTGGTGTGTTCGTGCTTTATATTTGATATCTCCTTTTTTATGTGTGCAGCAACCTGTATACACGCACCCACAAGTCTCATTTACTTGTGCGTGTGCAGAAGATGAGCTCGGAGCAGGCAGTCACATGTATATAACTACGCACAAGTCGCGATGTGACTGAGGTGATGAGCGAAAAGCAGGCGCTCTAGTTGCGAGTTGCGACGTGACTTTTTTATGTGAATACCGCACAAGAGTCTGAACTGCTCCCGTCTGGAGCCAGTGAGACTGTGGATTCCCCAATTGGCGACTTAATTGGACTAGTATTACAAAACCCTGTAAGCTGATAGCTGATTTGGCCGTAACTAAGTCGCCGCGTGTATCATTATTTCTCCAGAAATTTATTTTATATTATATTTAATTAATATTCTTTTTAATGAATATTATTTTTAATATTGTGAAACAACATAAATTAATCAAAATCAATTTACTTGCGGACGGCGTGATTTGAATCCGAGACCTCCGGACTCGAAGTCGAGAGCCTTACCCCTCAACCACGGAGGCAAAATAAATGTATCTACGTACATATTTGTAGTAAGTAATAATAATAATAAAGTTAAGTACAAAACAATATTAAATAATGTAGACCTCGCTATTTTATTACGAATATGTACCTAGGCACCTACTTAATTTTTGGAATAAATGAATAACAGTAAATGAAATAATAAGAACTGATCGCGATAATATGACGCAAAGTCGCTATCGTGCGCGGCGCGACGATTCGTGCTTGCACCTGCAGCCACGCACACACACGCATTGGGGTTCACCAATACACCGATAGCGCTTTTGCTGTCCCCGCTGAGATGAACGAAATAGAAATAATTTTTACAAATACCTATCGTTAAAATTTCTCGGCGCTCTTGCGCGCCCTTAAATAACTAGAAACTAGAGAAGACTACTGGCCACGGAAAGGTGAGAGCCACTAAGAAATGGCAAAAGCTATTATTTGAAGGAGGAGTTTTTTCACAGCCGAACGCCAGTCAAATGAAAAGAATCAATATTCGCTACTACAGATTTATTTATAATTTGTATGTAATACTTCACAAGAGCGCCCCTGTATGTTCAGTGTGAATGCAACGGGGCTATGGAGCTACCCGGTTGGGCGGGTTAAGGTAGGGGCTGTAGGAAGGACTTTATTAAGCGAATCGATGTACGAGAAAAAACAGATGCCGATAGCTCGTTCCACACAAGAGCCGTCTTAAACAAAAACGAGTCCAAGAAACGGGCTGTTCTCATGATGCCAATATCAACTTTGAACGGGTGTTCCGCTCGTGTATGTTAGAACGTCACACACGTGCACCGGTGCACCGGTGGAGCAGGCTCTATTAAACTACCTATAGAATATATTCAGCATGTCCAGATTTTTCGAGGCCGTCGTTAGTTGATGTATTTAATAAACAGATCTTATTGTAAAGTTAGAAGTTATTAAACTCCCTCACTCTTAGGGAGTGTTTCAACATTCCTAAACGAGGATACGACGGTCCAACTCTCCTTACTTTGCTTAAGACGATACCTTAAAATAAAGACAGAATCGATGTAAGTGAAGCAACCGTGCACAAAAATATGCGACGCGCGGCTCTCGTGTTTTGGACAGACAAGCGGTTAAATTTTCCCTATCAAATCTCTAAAATGAAGTGGGAATTAACGACATAAGTGAGGAAGTCATGTAAAAACAAAATACAGCGCGCTGCCCGGCGTATTGGATGGACATACGGTCGACTTTACCCTAGCAGGCCTAGAAAATCGATCTTTTCGTGAGGTTTATTTTAATTATTTCTTATGAACGTATTACAAAAATTTAAAATGTTTCTAGAGACGTCCACCGGGAAGTTGCTAATCCATCGCCTAGAAAAATAAAATCTGGTACTTACCGCTAATTTTATAGCGACACATTTTATAAAATTTCCAAACAGTTTTACAAAAAATATTTATAATGTCAAGGTCTTGTTTTTATTAAATAAAAGTAAAATCAATTTTGCCTAAGATTTAAATGTCATTTTGAAAATTGGAAATAATTTTTCCAGAATTCAGACCACACCGAGATTTTTACAGTTCTGGGTTAATTTATTATTGTATTTGGTCCGGTACCTATGACTTCAACGGTTCCATAATAACTCAACACAGTGACAATTCAACACACTTTTAAAAAGTCATATAAAGTCATTAGAAAAGATGAAAACGAAAAAAAAAAATTAAACCTAACCTAACCTACTTAACCCAGTTAATAAAGTTTTTGTTTCATCACTTTCCATGACTTTATATAACTTTTTAAAGATGTGATGAATTATAATTGTGATGATTTATCCAGTCACCGGCTTCAACACATCGTATCTGTAAAATTTATTATTGTTATAAAGAAACATAAACTTCAAATAATGAAAACTTTTCGTCAGCTTTATAGTGTTTTTAATGTTCAGAATAATCAGAAACATATTACATTATATTTACAAAGAAAAACAGAATTTCAGATTTCTACCTCAACAAGGACTATACTCAAATAAACATAAAGAAAAAACTTTTCTTTGGAATAATAAATCGTTGGCAGGCAAATAACCAGACCGGAAATTCGACATAGTTTTTCGATTAGGAAGAACAGCGCATGGTTTTCTTTGCTGTCCCGATTGAGTATGAATTCTTGAATTGATTTCTCGCTTTCCACTTCCATAACACATACAACCCTCCTCTTAAAAGTTCCCCTATACGTGGAATGACAGAAAACAAATTTTTACTTACATGCATACATCTTCTTCTCATAATGTATATAATTATAAACGTTTGAATCAATAATAAATATCTCTGTGACACCCTACCGAAGTTACACGTTCATTGTTTATCGAAAATAATACTTGTTGAGTGAAGCACAAATTTAAACCATCTCAAGTTATTTAACATAGGAAGACAGAGATAATAAAAATAGTTAAATACCACGAAAATATGTTTGTACCGTTTGTACGAGGAAAACGTATTTATAACCCATTATTGTAATTATTTAATTAGTTTGTTAGGAGATTAATTTTAATGAATTAGTAAAAGTTATTTAGTTATTTATTTAGAACTAGCTGACGTGTACATTAGGAGATAGACATACGAGTATACCATCACGATTTTTTCTGTGGGCCTTTTTTATTTACTTATTTAAGAAGAAAACACAGATACAGACAGTAATTAAGAGATAATTTTATAAAATAATAACTTGAGAATTCGCCTGCATCCTAACTATTTCTCACAGATTGACTGGTAGATAACAATTTTTAAATATTTTTTACATGTAAATAAGGAAAAAGTATAAAACAAAATTATTTTGTACATAGCCAACGCACAATATCAAATAAAAGTGTACACATATTTTTTTATATAAATTTAGAGAAAAATCATAAAAAAGTACTTAGAGCATAGTGAATGATGTATGTACAAATTTTTATTTTTTTCAAATGAAAACAGACTTCAATTTTAACATATACAATTCCGTAGTACATTATTTTGATGTGTGTCACATGGTTTAGCCAGCGTTAGCAATGTAATAATAATAATAATATTTGGATTACTTATATAGCGCCGTTTTCGTGAAAAATCACCTCGAGGGCGCTGTACAAATATATTTCTTAAATATATATATATTTTTTTTTTTAATTCCTTTATTTTTCCCAATTTTTACATTAATTACATACAATATTATATAAATCAATAAGAATAATGGGAACCCACTAAGGCGCAGACTGTGCGTGGGTAATATATTTAAGTTATTATTTTATTGTACCTAGAAATAAACAAATTGTGGGCATATAAAATAAAAACAAGATTACATTTTGTATAAGCGTTTTGTATAAAAATTGTTTATAATAGTGTATAGTGAAGTTATAAGTGTTTTTTGTAATATATGTAATATATATGGTGAATATTTTATGACAAACATAAATTGATACAAATTAAATAAAAAAAGTTTCAACTGCTGTGTCGAAAAGCCATAATTTTAATTCTTTTAAATATTGAGGAAGTTTAGTTATCACTTGAATATTTTTCGGTAAAAGATTAAAAGTACGAGGTCCAATGAAACTGCAGTGTGTTTGCATTTGTTTTGTGTTCGTTTGGGGAGTATAAAATACATTATTATTTCTAATGTTGGTTCTGTTTTCATTTATTTCGAATTTATTTTTGTTTTTAAAGATGTATTTCATAGTTTGCAAAATAAATAGTTTACGGAGACAGAATAGTTTAGATTCTTTGTATAACTCATCCGTTGAAAATGTTCTTTTCCGACTATACATAACTTTGATGATATAATTTTGAATTATTTGTAAAGGTTTGATATGTGCATTAAGCGCACCGCCCAATCCTATTATTCCGTATATGAGTGAAAATTGCACCAAAGAAAAATAAATAATTTTCAGTTTTTCAACATTGAGCACTTCTTTTAGTCTGTAAAATGTGTATGTAAGATATCTTAATTTACAGACGGTATTATTAATTTGTGACTGCCAATTTAATTTTGTATCAATAACAATACCTAAATATTTAATCTTTTCAACTTTTCCGAGTTCAAAGCAAGATGAGCATATTTCTTGATTACAGTTAACGTTATGTATTCGAATTTTAAGGTTATTAGGGGGTTTATTTTTACTATTTTTAGAAAAGGTTAGGTAAAATGTTTTATTATAGTTTAAGAAGAGTCTATTACTTTCTAGCCATGATGAGACATAGGTAATACATTGTGTTGCCTTCAAAAAAGTTTCAGGCCAGGATTTTCCATTCACTATTATTACTGTATCATCTGCGTAAGATACAATTTTACCAGGGATTATAACATCACATAAATCGTTTATGTATATTAGAAAGAGAATTGGGCCAAGCACAGTTCCCTGTGGTACTCCATTTTTTATTCCTGTTTCATTACTATAAAAATCCCCTATTTTTGTTTTTTGTTTTCTGTCTTTGAGATAGCTAGTAAGAATTTTTAGTGTATCATTTTTTAAACCTATTTGATTCATTTTTTTAATAAGTAGATTGTGATTTACCGTATCAAAAGCTTTTCTTAAGTCTAGGAATATAGCTAAACTCTTTTTATTTTGATCAACAGATGTGTATAATTTTTTAGTCAGATCGAATATTGCATCTTCAATGCTTAGTTTTGTTCTGAAGCCATATTGATTTTGGGACAGAATTTTGTTTTGTTCTAGGTAATTCATTATTCTATTTTTGATACATTTTTCAAATATTTTTGAGAGGTTTGAGACCAAGGAAATAGGTCTGTAGTTGTCTAATATGTGCGTTTCTCCTGATTTGTGAATTGGTATTATGATAGAGGTTTTTAATTGTTCGGGAAAATGTCCCTCTTTTAAGGATATATTAAAAATATGTAGCAATGGATTTAAAATGTAATATTTTTTTTTTTAGTGTGTTACCTGATAAACCATCAATTCCTGTAGAATTTGTTGATTTTAGACCGTCAATGTGTTTATCAATTTCATCTGTTGTGATGGGTGAAAAATATTCTAAGGAGTTAATTGAATCGTTAGTTGAGTCTAAGTGTAAAGATGAGTCTACGGGTATTGTATTATCAATTTTGCTAGAAGATTCAAGTATTTGATCTACTACATTTGTAAAAAAGTTGTTAAAAATTTTTGCAATAGTCGATTTGTCAGTTATAATATTTTCATTTACTATAATCTCATTGACATCGGTTGATACTTTTTTTTTGTTCGTGATTTCATTAATAATATTCCATGTTTTTTTGGTATCATTTTTTGCACTATCAATTTTTTCACAATAATACTTCTTTTTGCAATTTCTTAATAACCTATTTAGTAAATTTCTGTACATTAAATATTTCGTTTTCATGAAAGGCATAATTCTTGTGTTATTTTTTTGACAGGCTTTTTGATAATTTAACATCTCTTTGTATAATTTATCTCTTTGTTTAATAGAGACTATTAGTCCTACAGTGATCCAAGGCTTAATTTTTTTATAATTTCTCTTAGCGATGACAATTTTATTTGTACTCTTGGAAATATAAGCTTCTAGAGTTTTATAAAATAATTCTAATGCTGAATTTGGGTTAGCTATTGACAGTATGTTGTCCCATTTTTCTGAATGAAGTAAATTGTTTAATGTGTTGTAATTAATTTCATTTATTTCAACAGTGTTAGAGAATTCTTTTGAATTTGTGGTTAAGATGTTGAGTCCGTAGAATGTTGGGTAGTGGTCAGTAATGTTTGTTTTTAGAGTTGAAGATTTAGTTATAATGTGTTTGTGTGTTTTGATAAATATGTGATCTAGAGTCGTGGAATTATTTAGATTTTCTCTTGTTGGTGAGTTTATGTATGATTGATATCCTGCATAAGACAAACAATCTAAGTATTCATTTGTACATTTTGTTCTTTTGTTGTTTTCATTAATGTTTATATTAATATCACCAGTTAATATTGCAAAGTTAAAGTTATTTCTGTTTGTCATTTTTATAAGTGAATAAAGTTCATTATTGAATAGAGATTCATTTAAGGAAGGTGATCTATAGATAGCTAATAGCAAATAAGTGCAATTACTATGGGTAAATGTTAATTTAATTGCGTTAGCTGTTTTAAAGTCTAGAATTTCGAAGGCAGATTTTTTAAGACAATTTTTTATAAATAAAGTGATTCCATCGTGACCAGTATGTTTACATTCGGATGAAATAGTTACATATCCTGGCAAGTTATAGGGAATTACTTCTTTCATTTGTGTTTCTGTTAAAATGACAATACTAGGAGAAAAATCAAGACTATCGAGAAGAATACAAAGCTCATCAAAGTGCCTTCTTAAGCTTCTAATATTCATATTAAGAATTGAAAAGTTAACGTCCTTAAAGTGATTATTTAGTTCACTAGTGTTTTTACAAATGTAATTTTCATACAAAAAAATTTCATCAGACATTTTGATGGATATAAGTAATTTTCACATGCAATGCGGTTAGATGGTCCTTTATTCTGAAGGGATGTCATTCGGCTGCCTTATATGGATGATTGGAGCTGTTTCATCTTTTCTCATCATAACGTTACCGTTTTTCGCCCAGATGAATTTGTAGCCGAGTCTTGAGGATTTCGCCAGAAACAGGAGGTGTTTATTTAGTTGCGTTAATTGTTCGTTTATGAAAATTTTGTTATCTTCCGGAAAATTTATATTTTTAGTATACAAGACACCATATTTTCTTTTTTGGCCGATGATTTTGTCTTTTGTTTCTTTGTTTTGGAATGATACAATTAAGGCTGGATATTTGTTTAAAGGGTTTCTGTTTCTGATACGATATATATTTGTTATTTTTGATGATTCCATTTCGCATTTGATGGTTTCCATAATATTATTGACTATTTTTGGTAAGTTTTCATTTTCTTTAAAAGGAATACCTTGTATCTCAATGTTATTTTGTTTGTGTAATTGTTCCAGTTTGTTTATTTGCTGTTTTATTTCATTGTTTTCTGATTGCAGTTGTTTGATCAGTGTATCTTTCTTTTTATTATTTTCTTCATATTCATCAATTTTATTGCAACAAAATTCTACAGATTTCTTAAGATCTCTTAGTTCATTTTTAATTTGTTCTCTAAAAGATTTCATCAATTGTTCCGATAAATCTTCAAACTTTTTTTCCATGAATTTAAATATTTTATTTGTGTTGTAGTCATCATCAGAGTCGCTAGATGGTGTTTTTTTGGTGGTTTTCTTTAGCTTGATCATTTTAAAGTATTTGATGAAATTCACTAGATGGCATTACACTTATATTATTATAGTTTTTGATTATTATTTTTTCTTTTATATAAAAAAAAGTTGCTTTAAGCAGGGAGCGAACTCAGCTCCTCCGCGACAATAGTGAGCGACGCTAAAGTTGCAATCCTCTACGCCACGGCCTATTTTCCGCAACCGTGATAATATTGGTACTAATGTGTGATATTAGCCTGACAGTACAGTATTCGGTTTGCGCTAAATAACAATTGCGACAACACTTTCACTGAACACGACACAGATTTAAGATCACTTTAGGATACTGATCAGCGGGCGTTTTAATACAAGTACGCAATAAAAAGTTCACCACTGTTCCGCAATTATATATTCACCAATATTTTTGGATTATTTCGGTAAATTAACTATTAAATATTGATCATTTATGCAGAGCGATTTTTAGCGTGCACGCACAGTTCGAAAGTAGGTACTGATGTTTTTCGAATTGGTACTAGACCTACTGAATTAAAACTAGTGACTTAAGACTAAGGCCTATAACTACTATCTTAATGGCATATATAGTTACATATGTAGAAACTTACAACTAACATTAACAATCTAATTGTAATATCGTAAGAAGATATTGTTATACGACTTGATTACAAATTTTTAAAAATGTAATATGAATGTATTATTCTTTACATAATAGTGAAAACCCTATGAAAATCTGTTGCCTACTTCAGGAGAACTAAGCGAAAAACAGACAAACGCGAATAGTAACTTTGTTTTTTTCTTTTTAGAGAGTGCTATTTACATACATGGTAGTTATCTACAGTCATAGTGCAATAAAGAGAAAAGAACGAAAAAAAATTAAGATTATATTAGTGAACAAGATTAAAAAAATATTACAAAGCTAGCGAAAGAAATGAATAAGAAATAAAAACAAAATACTTTAATACAGTGACCTCGTTAAAAAACGCACTGCTTAAATATTTAATCTTTATAATTCAATATAGGCTCATTAAAAAGATCAACTAACGTAGCATAAGATTAACTTATATTGTGAAATCTATTCATAAGATAATTGTAGTCTGAAACCGTATGAAAAATATAGAAAAACGCAAATAGGGATGTCAGCTCGGAACTTTCCTCTCTCACGTCATCTGTTCTAACCATTTAGCTATCGTGTGGAACTCTCTTTCTAAGAGATTAAAAAAAATTGAGATGAATTTCATTTTTTTCCCGATTATCTATGTCACATACAAAAGTAAAAAAAGGTTATGAACTAATTTTCAAAAACCAAATGATTAAGGTAAAATATTGTTACGATTTCGATAAAAGTAAGTAATAACAAAACTTTTATTACGTAGGCACTAGCCAATTGAGAGATTGATGATGGAGGATTAATTAATCTGTTGTGTTAGAAGAAACAATATGGGTCGAAAAGTATACAAAATGGTTATTATTTCCTCTACCCGTATCCACACTGCCAATATTATAGTTTACTTATTGAGGCGTGTACTTTGAAAGTCTCTATTCTTCTCCTAGGTAGGACATCCATTACAAAGAAGGTCGTACAAGTGACATTTACTAAAATAATACCCGCCTTCAGTCTGCCGTATGACTCCTTTTTCGTATCACCACAGCACGTGTTTGCCAAAAGCTAACGGGGACACATTTGTTGCCGTAGAGATTTGTTAATACCTAAGCATTACATGAATTCTTATGGATATCCGAATACTTCTCTTGAAGTGGAAATTGAAAGGTGTCCTCCATGTTCACGTACGTGTTCATGTGAACGGGTTTTATTTGCGTACTGCTGATGGATTCGTTGTAACCTCTCCCTTGTTTTCTAGAACGACACATGTAAACGAAAGAGAGTTTAAAACATAGTTCTACGCAGCAGAAACATATCCAACAAAAGGTCTCCTACCAGTTTGATAATGGATGATGAACATGTTAACTTCTTAAAACGTTTAAGACGATAATAATTTCATAAAACATCACAAAACGGAATATTTTTCGGGTTGTTTCCAAAACATTGGTACCTAATTACTCTAATTTATTTTTATTGTAAAGTATTTTTTTCAACTACAATAATCATATACAGATTACGATAGTTGGTATAACGTATTTATAGTATGAAAGAGACTTACCTTGTATAGCTTTCTTTCACATCGTACATTCAACACAGATATACGTTAATATAAAATAGACAATCTCCAACTACGTTAATTACAATTATCTATCTACACAATAAAAATAAATAAATGATAGGTACTGTCCCGTTATAAAACGCACTTAGGTTTCCCACGACTCTTGCATAATTGGTTTATTTCAATGTGCTGGTGAGGAAATAAGGATTTTGGTATTTGAAGGATATAATTCAAAAAGACTTGTATAATGAGAACATCCTTGGTTCACTCTGGCGTTACGAAGCGTAATATTCTTATTTGCCGCCAGATGGGTGGCCCTGGAAAGGGATTAATCGGAAGCAAAGGAAGTAATTAATTTATCAACATTTATTACGATCATTGAAAAGCCATTTATGTAAGGCTCACGACACTTATCAATCAACGATCCAACGAGCAAAGTAATGATAATATATGTAAGCACGTTAGATGGATATATAATTGTTCTTCGGTAGAAAGATAACCTCCATATTAAAAATAAATCTATGGCTTATGAGAAATACACCACGAAATTAAGTATCTTTATTGTATGATTTTAATTTAAAAAAACATTGAGTATCTTTTAAAGGAGTTATATAAAAATTATAAATGGTAAAATCCTAATTTCTAGCTTGGATTAGGTTATGGGTTAGTAAAAGTTATTCAATATCATTAGTGGAATGGTAATAAATTTCAAAACAAAACATTTAAAGTTAATTATTATTATAACATTTATTATTAATTAACAAAATATTTATTAAGTTCCAAATGCTTACAGTTTTGATAGCGGTTAGATTGCCAACAGAGGCGCACATATGTAACAGAGTGAGACGGAATAGATTAGGCCAGACAAAAATTTCGTAATGTCGGAAGCTGAGCGAACTCACCGGCAAGACAGAAGAATATCGTCGAGAAGAATATGAAATACGCCACAATCTAACGCATTTTACCAGAAAATAAGGAAATCTCAAAGGCAATAATACATTGCCGGCAAGAAATTACCGTAAAAAGATGCCAGAGCCTCAGAACAACTCATTTCCTTATTTCCGCAGTTTACAATAAAATCAAAATAAAGTAAACATTTCTAAACCTACCTGAAAATTAAAAAAGTTCTTTTTGAAGGTTGATGAAACACGCTTCCAAATTTTATCATTAGATATGAACATAATTTTTGAAATACAAATTTTGAATGCAAATATAAAAAAAGGTTTTAAGAATGGCTCACTTATGTTTTTTCGTCTATAAACTGAACTAAAATTAATGGTAACGAAAAAATATTCACAAATATTTTTATTACATTACTGTCATTTCACTTTTTGGTCGTTTCATAAAAAATGTACGAAGTTTCATAATTTTTTAACCATTGGTTTCATGAATGTGTACATTTAATTTTTTGTGTGGTTAAGTTCTGCATATAAAGAAAGAATCGTGTATTTTTTTTTTTTTGAAATTTTTGTTATTTGTTTTTGGGGTGTTATGCCGTGTTGCGCTAACTCCTTCTTTAGCCAACGTTTCGGACAGCATTGCAGTGTACATCATCAGGGCAGATGTGTTATCTTATATCTTATATTTTTATGGTGTTTTCTCTTTCTAAAATCGTTTAGATCATATTTTTCACTAAGACGGTATGGGAAACACAACGATTTCCAAGAAACCATATGAGTTATTCACAAAAGCTAACAAATTAGCCATAGGGGTTAATCCTTACTTAAAAAAACACTCAATTTTTCCTTTCAGTAAGAATCGAATCGAAGAAATCTTACAACCAGACCAGTCTATAAAATACGTAAATATAATTTGAGAAATTGTGCAAAGATTGTCAATATCAGGTAAATTTACGTTACGGATGACAATGGATTTACATTTGGACATTTATTTGACAGAAGTTGACAACACTCGGCTTAACCGCACGGGAGTGCTCCAAGCAAAGTTTTATGCGCTCGCGTTCTAGTGTCCCGCCGCACCACAACTCATACCGTCGGGTCAAAGGAAGGTATTATTTTATTATTTTTATATTTATTTATATTTTCCCAACTACCCGGTCTTTCCCGTCTAATGACATTTTAATTCCTACTTTGAATAACCCTCCCCCACTCTTACCCCTCCCCGCTCCTTCTACCTCTTCTTTCTAGACCTAATTTTAATTATAACTTTAGTATACTTGTGCTCCTGATGAAGTGAACTTGGTTCATGAAACATGTTGAGATTTTGTATCGAAATAATGTGATGTAAACAATGTTATTTGTGTTTTAATAAAAAATAAATAATGCCATCACAAAGTGAAAAGCAGTTAGAAGAAGTTTTCTTCGAAAAATTATTATTTTATATTTGTAGTAAGAGCCTATACCCCCTAATTTGAAGTTTACAATAATTAGAGGTAGGTTGACAATAACTTAACTATTCACATGTGGTAAAAATATCTTATATTAAAATCATTTTATTTTAAAATTCGACTATAGACTATAGATGGTGGCATTGACGGCACTGGTGGCAATCAAAATATTGCCAATATATCCTTACCTTTTGGAATGATCGGTATGCGAACTGTAAACTAAAGTGGCACCATCTCACCGAAGAGGTTACGAGGCATTGGCGAGCGCCATTCCTGTTTCGGGTAAATTCAAATACTGTGGTCGACATCCATGCTTTGCGTGTATAGATAATTGATGTTCCCGGGTGACGTTTCTCGATGAGCGATGTGGAATTCGCTCGCACCACGTGACTTATGATACTTTATACAAAGAACAAAAAATAAAACCCGGATGAATTTAACTTAATACTTTTATAGTATTACTTTTATTACACTTTCGATTTTCGATTAAATTGTTATCGGTTAATAATATTATTATGTTTAGACAATCTGAAATTTCGGGAGTGCGTTGTTCCAACGATCTTAGATGTTAGAGCTGGTTGACGACTCCACTGATTGACGGTGATAGAGAGAACATAGTAAGAAGATTTCAGAAGTTATAAACTTTCTTAAATGCTTACCAGAACAATACAAATAAAATAAGTGTTTAAATTCATTAGTCCACTGTAAAGTAGTTCCTTCCAAAACATTAACATAAAATTAAATATCTTTCAAACAGAACACAACTGTCTTGAACGGGAAACATCGTAATGTCTATTCCTCGTAATCTAAATTATTATTATTTTATAGTATTACGTGCAGTAGGTACACGGCTTTTTGACTTAAATATTAACACCCATTTGCTTTATCTCTGCTGTACAATCTACACGAATAACACTTATTAAATCATTTCCTCAGCACAATACTCTAGTTTCCACGAATCTCTAGCCTTTCCGTAAATCCACTGTTTCCCTACCGACTTCCCCTCCTCAAACTGTACTTTTCTTGTCCGCTTCCCCTCCTTAAATCGTGTTTTGCCAAATAACCACAAGTGACAACGAACTCTGGTGTTTTGTTCCATTGAATTTAAAAATAGAACACATTTAAACATTCACGAAATTTTATACAAAGTACCTAATGTCTTGTTTTTTCAGGCAACCAATCCAAAATATTCAATCGGTCCTTTCAAGATAAATTAAATAGCTACACAGTGATAAATTAATAATATGTCGGCATTCTCCACAGCATCTGTATTAATATATTTATATTATGTTATTGATGTAATAGCCCATAATTGTCTAATTTAAAAATTTGTATGAAATTTCGATATTTATACTGTCAGAAGTTTATTAAGTTTTACTAGATATAAAAATGTATTTATTTTATAACTCAATAAAAACATACAAAAAAGACGTGAATAACCACAGCGGTACAGCTATATTAAAAATAATAGTAGATATCAAATGTCCGCTAACTTATTTACGATTATATACAACTTAACCCTGTCAGTAATTAAAAATTAAGAAACGGAAAAAATCACTTTTTCATAAGAATGAATTTAATTTACTGAACATGTTTCTTTCGTAAAAACCATTAAGGGAACAAAATGGGACTGAAAGTTGATATTATGGTGCATAGTATGGGAAGCAAGAAATGCAAACAAATAAATAAAAAACCTTAATATATTTAAAAAAATACAGTGTGTGGCAAGCCTACGCACGACGGAAGTGAAACTTTTATTATTCTTCTCTCTCTCTTTTCATTTCATTCTCTCTTTTTTTCTGTCTATTGACATATTTATAAGTTGCATATGATAAAAAAAATTAAAAGTTATAAAAATATGGGATTCGAACCCGGGTCCTGTATAACGAGTGTCGAATGCTCTGCCTCTAGACCGCGGTTATTACGTATTCGACCAAAATATCATATAGTCAAAATATCTAAAAGTCGCAGCACGAGAGCATTTTATCACTTTTAAAAAAATTATTATTTAAAAAACTCACAAAAAGAAAAAAAAAATTAGTTAAAGCGGGGATCGAACCTCGGTTCTTCACGACGACAATCGGGCGCTCTGCCTCTAGACCGCGAAGCTGAGTTTGGAGAGTGACCTAAAGTAGGTATATAATATTGGCTAGGCTCCTATAGCGAAATGATCACGGTTTTTCATGACGGTCATGAGTTGGTTTGGAAGTGTATTCGGGAGTGATCTTTTTTTAAGGTAACGTTTGCCCGAGTTATCTCGGGTGTGGGAATTTTCGTAAGTAATTTCCGCCAAATATGATTTAAGATTTTCACGGCTAAAAGTATTTTTGTTTTTTGTTTTTGGGGTGTTATGTCGTGTTGCTCTAACTCCTTCTTTAGCCAACGTTTCGGACAGCATTGCAGTGTCCGAAATAACACATCTGCCCTGATGATATTTGGTTTCAATCAAGCGGTTAAAAAACACGTAGGGAAAAATAATAAAATGTTACAAAAATATGTAAATACCTCAGGATAGGTTTCACCTATTGAGGCAAATCAAATTTTGTAGCGCGTTATCGTAGATATTTATGTTAAACTGTATAAAACAATATTTCAATAAAAGCTGATGAAATTGTATAACATTGCACAAACTCATTTAATTTTTTTAATACAACCGTGCTATTTTTCTGACCAAGTGAATATGGATATTTGATTAAAATGGGTGTCACCATATGCAGACTTATATTTGAATATGCAACTCGTTCCAAAGAGACCACCATTGTGAAATAAAGCATTTAAAAAAACTAATTACATTGGCCATGGAACTGGCTTGACTGAATATTTAACAACACCAACAAATATTCAGATTCGTCCCCAAACTTCCTTTTCCACTTCTGCTTCCTGCCCCGGGCAATGGGAACGCTGGCACTGTGTAACATATTCACATAATATTTTCGAAAGTTAATGCGGCTGAAACCAGGATCAGAATAAGGTCTTAGAGGCCTCTTGTACACACCTACTGAATAGCCTGGAGTCCCTAACTCACGTGTTATGAGCAAGTGTAAATGTATAAAACTTTTTCGGGATAGCGGCAGTTCAACAAATAAAATTCGAGCACAAAGATAGAAAACAACATACGAAAAACGGTGGGCTGGAAGTATCCGAGCTTCCAACATTCGATATACAACGTATAGTGAAGTATTGTAATGAAATTATTGGGGGATTGCGCCATGACGCTTTATGTACGTGAAACCCTTTTAGCGAAATTACAAAATAGAAAACACATATTGTACTTTTTAATTTTTTATCACACAATCATGGCAACGCACGCACTGGATTTGGATACTCGTAGACACAGCTTTATCAAAATTGTTGCCCATGCAAGGTGACATGTTTTGTCATCTTCCAACGAAATCATCACTGTATTAGATAACTCAAAATGACACAAAAATTAAAAGAAAACGATACGGAAGATGATTCGGGAAACATTCATGAATTTTGAAAAATAATTTAAACCAGAACTAAAAGAGAAATGAACACGATTTGGCTTGATAAAATGTACTATAATGTAACGAAAAACGCGAAGTCATTCAAAAGACAAAACGATCGATTTTTTCTGTACATTTTATCCATTTCGGATAAAATGTACAGAAAAAACGATACCATACATAAACTTATCCCAAATATCAGTATGAGATGGTAGATTGTGTAGGTTTGTGCTTTGTAAAACTCAGCCCAGGTGTCTGTGTACATAAGAGAGTAAGATTGATAAACCCTGCCAAAACATTCTCCAGACCGTGAAAACATATGAACTGAATTAATGCACGTGTTATGGTAGTTTGCCCTATTAGACTTCGCCAAGATGAATTATTAACACTTTATATACTTTGCCCTTCACACTCGTCTGTGGCTTTGTCTTCCTTCCTTTACCGAAATAAAACTAACGTTTATAAATGCGAGTCTTATTATAAAACATACGTACGGAAAATTCTACATTTTGCACACCGCCATTTTTTGGGCTACGGTTACTTTATGCAACCTTTGAAATAGGTCCGTTGATATGTATAATTAAAAAATATTTATGAAATGTTGGTAATATAGAATTATTGGTAATAAATTACTTTTCTAGAGTATTCAAATCAGGTTCTATAGCCCAAGGAAAAACCAAATAACTGATATTTTTTCAAAGAATGATTTTTATTACTTATTGACTAAATCAAAACCCTTGTTTGCTAGCACCAATCATTTTATCCTACTTAAGGCTAGTAAGTGTTAAAACGCAAGAGCCACTCAATAATATTTTTTGACAATGCTTCGCTGAACAATTGTAGTTCTATTTGTTGAGTGCTTCGAACTTATCATTTATCACAACACCAAGATTGACATTATAGATGCTTAGATAAAAAATAACATCAATTGAAATGCTAAATATTTTGGAAATTAATTGAAAAGTTAGTTAAGCGTACACATTTTCATAGAACTTATTTCTTTCTGCCATTCGCAGGCGGAAAAAATTATTGAATGAAAATAATCAATTGAATTTGTGCAATTGGTAGGAATGACGAGTACGTCGTAATGAAGTGAACTGCATATTAATTTCCACTGAAACCGTATACGATGACCACGATACGTCACAGAAGCTTGAATACACTTTTGATTATCTCTAGAGAGTGATTAATTATGGGAATAGCTAATATTTCATTTCAGTTATTGAGTTTCGAATCGTATTTCGTATGTTCAGAACCGTGGGGTATGGATATATCACGATATTTTCCTGACGGCTACCGATACCTCAATCTACGGCATTGACATATCCGTTGTTTTTTTGTTATTTGTTTTTGGGGTGTTATGCCGTGTTGCGCTAACTCCTTCTTTAGCCAACGTTTCGGACAACATTGCAGTGTCCATCATCAGGGCAGATGTGTTGATGGACACTGCAATGTTGTCCGAAACGTTGGCTAAAGAAGGAGTTAGCGCAACACGGCATAACACCCCAAAAACAAATAACAAAAATACTTTTGGCCGTGAAAATCTTAAATCATAATATCCGTTGTTGTTTTCTGTATGAAGGGTAACTCGCTTTGATTCAGAGATCTACCCAAGGTGTATTCTTTGATTATATAAATGTCTAGATAGAGTGTCGCACTGTTATTCCGACAGAAAGAACAGGCCAGATTTGAGATACTTGTGTGCGTGTCACGCACACAAGTATACGCAACTTATATCGTTGACTTAAGCGCTTAACGTCACTGTAGGCGTATTGAGTGATACCAGCTCCCTAGTATTTCCCAAAGAAGTTGGGAAAAAATATGTTTCGATTTTGCGGGACCTATAATTCGTTTAATTTTGAATTCATTTAAGTAAGATAGTTTTCTACATAAATATAATGATATAAATGAAAAGAAAACATTATTAAAAGAGATTTATTTATTTTTGATTATTTTTAACAAATAAACAAGAAATACGGAAAATAAGAAAGATACATTCCTAGACGCTGCCAAATGGCCGGCAGGTATCGCTGTGTCTAAATTTAAATTTTTATCATCATCAATTAAAGAAGGTGGCCCACAACCATGTAAATCTATACCTACCTAAAAAGTAGTGTCTGGATACCTTATCAACTTAAATACATAAATATGATTAATCAAATTGATGAATTTCTATCCACTTACTTCTTAATATAGGATCATTAGGTATTCTGTAAAATATGCATGAATAAAATTAAAAGTTTACTTGATACTTCACCAAACAAACCTGTCACATTTTTTTGTAATTTTAATAGATAAACAAATTTCGAATTCATAACTTTTTTAAATATAGTGTCAACGCGAAGAATTTACAAACACTTAAACACAAAGACAAACTTTCACATTTATAATACAATTATATCTAGTGTACTTTGGGTAATTATTAAAACCTATTTTAAAATTAACAACGCACTCATGGGAAATTTTTTTATTTACTAGATTCTTATATTACACTCATGGGAAATTTTTTTATTTACTAGATTCTTATATTTCTTAAAGAGATGAATCATTTAAATTTACTGAATTTAAAGTTAATGTTCTTTATAAATAGAACGGCGTCATTTGCGCCTTGCAATTTTTACCTTATGTGGGTATTTTAATTTGAAAAACAGGCAACCCTGTAAACAATGCGTCAAAATATGGCGTTGTCAAGACGATGGTAAGACTAAATTACACTATTAAAACTGAATTGTTTCTTTAACTAAATGGTTATTATATGGCTTTGAAAAGGTAACTTACCTATGATAGGTAACATTTTGTGAAATGTTACCTATCGTAAACACGTGTTGTGTAAATGTCACACAACACGTGTTTACCGCACAGCGATAGTTTCGCAACTGAGCGGACTGAACGAGCTTATCAGCCAACAGTTGGCTGATATTTTTTTTGGCGTTTCGTCGCTCGAACGCTCAATCTAGACATTTATATAATCAAAGGGTGTATTATAGCAGGCTGACACAATTCCGATCTCTTTTTTGATACTTCACGTCCTACTTTATGTTATGACCTTTTAAAGCGCGCGTCGCAAATGACATGTCAACCGTCTTAATTTTAAAAGTTATTCCATGCAGTTACACATGTGTTGAAAACCAAGTATTGTATTTAGAAAGGAAGTTAAGGCGATGCACTACGTCGTGTAATATTTTAAAATGAGCCGCTATCAATAACAACCCTTACGTAGATGGCGATAAGGTTTAAATTCCCGATTAACACCATCCGCCTGTTTTGATTTATGCAAGAAAAAAACATGGCCAAAAAGTGCCTTTTATTTTATTTTGTGGAAATTCAGGCATAAATATTTAATTTTTTTTCGATCATTTTATAGATGACTTAATTTTCCACATTATACAATAAAATCATAACCGAAAATGGGTTGGTAAGTAGAAGATTTTGAACTTTAAAGCAGTTTTCATAAGCCTTATACATTTTTTTTTCTGGGCTTATAAAAAGACTTATCTAAAAAATACTCGATCATTTTAAAGGCCAAGATGTATTCTACTCGCAGTATTTAATTAAAGCATCTGAAACATTTCTAGGTGACCAAATTTTCAAACAAAAAACACATGATTTTGCATTACTACGTATGGCATCACCTTAACAAAATAATTAGGGGAGGGGGGAGTTGAAGTGTGCGGAATCATTTTTAAAAATATTTATAATCACCCGTGAGGTGATTTTCTCGCGAAAACGGTGAAAGAATGTTTTTTTGGACCTCGTTTCACAGCATTATTTACTTTACGATGATAAAAGAAGTGCGAATGATATAAATGTATTTTCCAGGAATCCAGTCTGTTAGTAGGCACAATCTCTATTGCAAGTGAAGGCAATTATTTGTAAGGTTAACTCTAGTGAAGTCTAAGGCCTGCTTTACACGATTCTTTTTTCATGCCGATCCCCACATGAAGAGTGTTCGCTTCACTTTTTTTATAAAGAAATACAAACATTCTCAGTTTACGAATAACCTGACATTATTTGAAAATCACCTACTTCCTTCATTTTGTGATGGAGGACCAGCCTAAGAGTTGAACACACTATTCCTGGGTTTTTTACACAGTATATTTATATTTTTATAGGAAGATATGTAAAAAAAAACTGCGAATGCGAAATTCTAAAATTATTTGTTTTTATTATCACTGTGTTACTTTATTTATTAAAAAAAAAATCGTAAGTGTGAATTTTCCAAATCCTCATAATGATGTAATACAACCCTGACTTTAAAAGGGTGTTTAATTATTTGTTCCATCATAAACTTCTCTATCTTTTAAAAAATACTTAATACTATTTAGACAACTGTCTTAAAACCGACTGCTAAAACACAATAAATAAAGGTAAAGAGAAAAGTCACGAAAAAATAACAGACACAAAACAAGAAAATGTAAAGTAAAGACCATATAAGTTAAATAAAATACTAAACCAGCAAGTAGGTACCCCCAGAGCAGATGCGACAAACAGTCGCGAGAACATGATTACGGCTTAAATAAATACGAGACGAGAAGAATTAAAAAAAAATGGACGCAAGTTTTTTAATTAAATATTTCCACGTGACCACTTCGCGGCCAGGTGGCTAAACTTCAGACGCCTAAATATGTTTATTTTTAACAGTTAAAGTTCTTCCACTATCTCTTTAATAATTATGGTAAGGTTTCATATTGTTTTAGAACTGAAAGCCAAGCAGTTTGTATTGAATTATTCAGTCTGGTACTCGATTCTTTGTTAAAAGGTCGATATAATATTGAAGGATAGTAGTTAAGGTCCGTGGGTAAACCTGGGATATGACAACGTGATGATGAAGATGATGATGATAAATTATCATGCATCACGAACTTTATTAAAATTTGCTTTCTTTTTTGGGTTTATGAAATTATATTTTCGTGTTTAACGACAAATATTTCAAATCACCGGTTCTAGTTGAAAAGCATCTATTATCATTAAAAATCATAAACAATAAACCTCAGCGCAATCAACCTTGATTCAATAAATAAATTTAACAAACCAATTTTAAATCTCAATCATTTGGGTAATGCATATGTGTGAATCTTGTACACAATAAATGATTTTATTTGATATTTGCCGTATGCAAGAAATACTTATGTGTTAAACACGCTGCATGCAAACAATACATATTTAGAAGCGAGCAATGGATGTTTGTGAAACATACTGCATTCGAGTAATGTATCTATGTGAAACGTGTTGTGTATCTATGGGAAATATATTGTACGCGAGTAGCTCAAAATGCTGCATACAAGCAATGCGTTTCTTATTGTAATTTTTATTCGTATAGGCGTTCGATTACTGGTGCTTCATTTCAGAATGGAAAATACTCAAATACGCGAAAGATCAATATTTTTCATTGCCTGAATTGGCTTATGTTTAGTTTAACTAGATATGAATATGCAAGACTTTCCCGCTTTCTTCTTTTACCTTCTATTTCTCCTCCTATTTTATGGCTGTTTCACAATATTACCCAATTTTATTGAGAACGCCATTGCCCGAGTACTAGACGGTACTTGTATGGTAGTCAAATAATAAAATAAGTTTCGTGCTTCGGTTCGTTACTCTCTTAAGCCACGAAACTAGCGTTTTTTGAATAGCGATAAAAATCGACGTACCACGACGTATCACATATGAATTGCCGATAAATGTATTAACCCTTCACACGCAAATTAATTTGTATTAGATAGATACAATATTTACAATACTATTTACATTTAATGTTTATAAATAAATAAACAACTTCTGGGCTCCGGAGTAAGCGTTCACACAGAAGAAGAATATGGTTTGAAAGCGAGATATGTAAATACGAACGTTAAAGGGATCGCGCTAATATTAAATACTGATTTTAATAAATAGGCTGACGTAAGTGAAAATATTAAATAAAGCATGCTGATTTAAAATACAGCAAAAATCTCTCAACACATGTCTAAAGTAGCATTTAAACCGTAACATGTTAAATGTTTTTAATGATTTTCGGGGCATACTTTGCGATTTTCTTATATCGAGGGAATTTCGAATAATTATTTTTCGGTTCGGCAATGTATAGCGATTATTTAAAAAAATATTTATATTTTTTAAACTGCTTAAAAAGTAGTGTTTAAGGTTAAGTTGTTTATTAATTAATATATTGATTAGAAATATATTGGTAGAAATTCGGAATGCGGGGTCTTAAAATCGGTTGTTAGGATTGAATTATAAAGGAACAGTTTCCACGTTTAACGGAATATTGGAACTTTTTCATGCAATACCATAAGTCTTGCATTTTTTGACGTAGGTTAAAAATACACAACGATAAAAAATAATGTTTCGAAAAATGACGAGGTACGAAAACGAACTAAATGTTTACTAAATTTCTTTAATTCCTACTTCTTATCGTCGTTGCGCCGGTAATAATTATCTCTTAACACCGTGCCAAAATTATTATTATTTTATTTATTAGACATTGTTCAATAATTATTTCATTTATCCCGATGGAAATGTTTCAATGCGGGGAACACTGGTAAATTGTTTATCAAGTGCGGTCATAGATGCATTTTTGCTCTTTGGTTTAACACGATAATATTAGTGACGAGATGCTAACAGTTTGACGAATGTTCTTCAATGTTGAAAGCCGGCAATCTTAAGAATAAAAAACATCCCATACAAAATACGGTGTTGATTAAAGCTCACGTAGACTGGCTGTGATGAACAGTCGATGAACTCTTTATTATATTATTGTAGAAATCTTACAGCCTAACCACTATGCAGGGACATTGGGTCTAGATTTGTTGCATAATACATGTAAGTCATTTAACAAAAAAGAGTCCTTGCGAAAGCACTGAAGGAGTATTCATCTGTTGGTCGCAACGTAATCGCAACGTTGGTCGTCGCAATATCCAGTCGCAACGCGCATGGGCTCTTGCGGAATAAAAATGCACTGTCAAAAACGGCTACCATATTGATAGGATTGACCAGACACGGAACACACCAATAAATTTACAGATAGACTAACCACAGAGCGGTCGAGTCAATACAGGACTTCGCCACACTCAGTCAAAAATGTAAAGGTACTAGTTTATGTAAAAATAATATTTTTGCGATTAATTTCGACACCGGATGGGAACGGGTTAAGCATATTTTTATTCCACGTTTTTATTTCAATCCAGTGATATTGAACTGGTAAAATATTTCAGTTTATTTTTGAAATCGTGTAGAAATAGTAACTGTCTAAAAAGCCTATAAGAAGTTGCTTCACGAAATTTGAATAATCTGCCTCTCTCGCTTCGCTACCCACTAAATCCGATCCACGTTCAACGAGTAAAATGCTCGAGTCGTAAGAAAGCAGCATAAATACGCCTTCATTCCTGCATTGAAAGTAACATAAACATTATTAGACATTTATATGTTCAGTGCAATGTTCCGCACACATTCAAAATTGCGTAAAACGTGATTATTACGTAAATCCTCTTGGTAAAGACCTGTAGCGTAGAGGTTGTGGCCTGGTTATTATCTCAGGGTCGTTTAGTAAACGTAAAAAACAGCTAGGCAACTGTTATTGTTTAATATTTTTATTACGAACATACCAAGCCTAAGGTATAATAGCTACGTGAAATGTTTCTAAAATCCTTACTTATTTGAAATTGTTATTCCTCTTTTAATTCTCAAACTTTATATGGTGGATATAAAAATGCAAAATACGGATTAAAAAAATATATATTAATAATAAATCAATTGAATAAATGGGAGTTATCAACCAGATACACTGGGAAATAGAGTGAAAACAAAAACAAATCGGAGGTAAATTTCGAAACGTTGAAACATTAAACTTCGAATAATCGAATACGAATAAATTATTCTGAACACAGACATAGGAATTAATAGACGAGAAGATAATGGCGAGGGGTAAAATCAACTGTTGAAGAACGAAGGGAGTGAAGCTGACTGTGATTCGTCAATAAATCAATCTGACAGTAAATAGGCATCTCGCATTATAATATCACCATTTACTTCTTAAAAGTAAAATCTGCTTTTGAATGAATAGACATTTTTACATGAGAGCGCAAATTACTCGCCACGTTATGAACAAATTTGCGAAGTCCAAATTCGGCAAAAAAATTCGGTTCTATTTTCAGAGTCGAATATTTCGTTTAAGTATAGTTAAGACACTTTTATAAATGTTCATAATTTACATCCCAGCAACCAACCAGCTTTGTGTTTCGCGTCCAGACGTTTCTCGATGTGATAGTAACAACTGATCCATATTATACGATGTGAATATGCTTAAAATAAAGTAAAATAATGCTTATATATGGAATGTAATACGACAATTGGGTTTATTCTCTTTTTCACATCTATTTTTACAAGTTTTCATAGTACAAGTCAACATTTTGCCGTGTTATTTCGTAAAATGAACCGATGATGCCTCGACCATAGTTCGCACAAGAATGATGACGTCACGTTTTCAAATTTCACTTGAGGCCATACGCGAGCACAGCCGGCTCCAATGGAACCGGTATGGGGAGTGGGGATAATACGCTTTTAATCACTTAGGGCAGGTCTACTAATATTCATATGTCTATGATTCTGAATGATTTACCAAAAGTACTAAAAAAAAGCATTTTAATACCCCACTGCTTTTCGGTGCTTTGTTTTTTATTTTGTATTCTATTTATTTTTGATTTTGTTTTTTGATTTTGCTTTGAGTTTTTTATTTTGCTGTGATTTTGTTTTTGTTTTTGTTGTGCTTATTTAGATGTTCGTTGTAATCAATAAAAAATAACATGTAAAAATCCAGCCGGGCGTGAAATTAGAAATAGATCAATAAATAAATACGTCGCCCGCTATGAAAATTTACATGAAATTAAAAAAAAGCCATATTGCCTGTGAAATGACTGACCCGATTTTGACCAGTAGTACACCAAGCTCATATAGCCCTTCGTTAAAAGTATGCGGCCTTCGAAAAGGCTAGTTTTTTAGAAAATCTTACGAAGAAAGTAACTAAATAAGCAATTGGGGAAACTTTTGGCATGGTTGAAGAACAAAGTTGAACAAATTGAACAAAGTGAACTTTCAAAAAGTCATTGATACTGTAAATTATTACAAATTTTCTCAAGAAACTCGATAAAATTCTAATCGTCACTCCTGGTCTTAATCTATACAAATATAAAATAAAATCTTTGTAACAGAAGGCGTCATTAGCATAAAACATATAAAAAAAACCTTCTTTAATAATTGAAAAATCATTTTATTGCGTCATTTTAAGTTAAAGATAATAAAAATAGCTTTAACAGTCAATTAAATATTATTTGAACCCGAATAATTTTTTTTTAAATCACCATTCTCTAAATTTATTTTCACTTTTAAACTAATTATTTCATGATAATTTTATATATTTATCGTAAGCATTCTGTTATAACAATAACTAATTGATCACCGTTCATTGTAATGTTTTTGTCTGTAGTTACTTATTTGTCTAAACTTATGTGTCCATTCTTATTAATATTCATTATATGTTTTTCATTTCGAAGAAACCATCGGTTTCGAAACATGACGATTATTTCATTAAATAGGGTGTATACAAGTGATTTATTTATGGGGTTTTATGCCGTGTAGCGCTTCCTGCTTCTTTAGCCAACGTTTTGGACAGAAATACAGTATCCTTCATCAATGCAGATGTAAAAATAAATCACTTTAATACTTTTGGCCATGAAAATTTCACATAATATCAGGGTGTAAACAAATTTATTTATTTTCTTAAATGAAAATAGTAATCACCCTCCAAAAACAACAACCAGACTATAAATTTCCTCATGGATCAATATTAGGACCACTTCTGTTCCAAAACTACGTTAATGATATTTCTTAATTAGACTTGGTGAAATCTTCTAATATGCAGCAATTTTTTATAGAGTTGAATTTTTTTTTATATATTTCTATAAAATTCACAAAGAGACTTAATTAAAATTAATAGTTGACTACAAGCAAACAGCCTAAAAAAAGAACAGGATACATGATGCTCAACAATTCAAAAAAATTCTCTTCATATAACCTTAAAAATAGAATAAAGCGACTTATAAATTTGTAAAAAGAGGAAAATTCTTTGGACTATGGGTTGAGAAACACTTAACATTTAAACCGCATACAAGGAGTAAAAGATCAAATCACCACCCTAAATGAGGACTTAAGCAGAACATCGTACTGAAAAAAAATCTTATTAAAATACTCACTACTTATTTGAAATAAGACTGTTAACGTACTTAATGATCTTAAAAAGAAATTTTAGGTTTTTTATGCACAAGCGAAAATTTTTTCTGATATTTCACGGTTCTCCGGTGTGATTCTGTTGCAATTCATTTATCTTCTTCTCTCTAGAGGTATACGCAGTTATATTATCCGTATTTTATTCAAGATAAATGGGATATCAGGAGGGATGGAAAACATCGTATGGCTGTGCCTTTCTACTTTGAGTGTTAAAATCTTTAACATTTGAAAATGTGTGTGCAAGAAGTAATTTTTAAGAAAGATTTGCGAAGCAATCACTTCATAGGAGATCAAAAGAACGAATACACAAGGTGGGTTTTGCGAGGGGGTAAATATTAAAAAATTGAATAATCATGCATTTTCTAATGGCCGTCTCAATCTTTTTCCCACCTATTACGCTTTTGATAAAATATCAAACATATAAGATTTGAAATTTTAACGGGCAAAAGTACCATTGTGATTTATTTTTGCGGAAATTACGATGTATTACTTCCTCTTACTTTATAAAAAAACAAACCCATGAAACACGAAACAAATCCAGCGACGGCCTCCCTGGTCAAGGGGTAAGGATCTCAACTAGCAAGCTCAAGGATGCGGGTTCATTTCCCGGCGTACGCAAGAAAATTTTATTATTTCACAAATTATTCATTAAAAATAATATACGGTATATTTGCGGCACGTTCCAGAGAGAAAGATACTCTTGGTATCGCCCTGGTGTAAAACTACCATTCAGAATTGAAATGTAGCTTAAAATAGCTTTGGCCGTGTTTAATGACCGGATTTGAACAGCCAGGTACTTTCTAACCTTTCTCTTCCTCATCTCTTTCCTTTCTCCACTACCTTCAGCTTCACAACATACCCCAATTGTAGATGCCCAGATACTTCAGACGGTTGGGAACAGTTGAAAGTCTTCTGCGGTTAAACATTAAAAAAATCCACCAAATCATAAACTGTGGCACGGTAGGTAACCACTAAGGGTGACTTATTTATCTTATTCTAGTTGAATATAATATAATTTACAAGATCCAAGGTGAGACCTTGTTAAAAAGGACACATGTGTGCCTGCTATCCTTGGGAAAGGCTAAACGATATACCTAACACGTATTTATTGCTCTAGTGAATATTCTGCACGAACTGTGTAGTTAATTGTTATGAGTCATAACTATTAAGACTGGCTCAAATTTATGCGAACAATTGTTATATATTTATGTTTCCCTACTGAACTTTTTGCCCCGGACTGTTGTTGATACAAAGAAAGATACATGCTGGATAGACAGGTAATGTTATTAAAACAATCTAATGGAAGGAGTATCTTCAAGGAGTAACAAGTATCTTCGGCTTCTATATTTAAATCAAATTATAAAAATGTTTCCAGTTAACTTTATATAAATGCCACATTTAATGTTTGCGATTGCAAAATCTGTTTATATGAACGACTTTGAGGTCTTTTTCGTACAAAACTCGTATTTCATTTACTTAGTGTATAATAATTCACAAAAAGTGGCCTCTAAAATCATGAAAAAATTAACCTTTCAGTCAAACAAAATTTTTAGTTCCACTTAGAATTGTACCATCCTTTCCAGAGAGTGGAGTCAAATGCGCCAACAACTTAGCCAAATGACGAACGAAGATCGGGGCCACCAAGTCCAGGCAACGCCGGAGATATAAACTTTCTTTGACAAATGCCAAGCTTTACAATTAAAGATAAAATGCATAATTTTAATGCTCAAAGCTAGAAGCTCAAATGTCAAAGTTCAAAGCTGAAAAGAAAAGTTGACCAACGTCATTGTCGTGTTTCAGCTTTCTACTCAATGATTGAAATACTCTGAGGAATGATAATATAATTTTAATATTATT